>NC_139035.1:23665883-24865883 GCF_964662115.1 Mustela nivalis
CTCTGTCTCTGTGCTTTGACTCCTTGAATCACAGAATTATTTGTCTTTTTTTCTTAATTTTTTTTTTTTAATATATTTGAAGAGAGAGAGAGAGAGAGCAGAAGCACAAGCAGGGGGAGGAGCAGAGGGAGAGGGAGAACCAGACCCCCTGGTGAACAGGGAGCTTGGATGCGGGACTCAATCTCACCTGAGCCGAAGGCAGATGCTTAACTAACTGACCCACCCAGGTGCCCCAGTATTTGTCCTATTATGACTGGCTTATTTTATTTAACATGCCTTAAGACTCAGCCGTGTTATAGCATAAATCTGAATTCCATTCCTTTCTAAGGCTGAATAACGGTCCCTTGTACGCGTACACTGCAGCTGTTCATCCATTTGTCTACTAACGGACATTTGTGTGGTTCTTACCTTTTGGCTGTTGTGAATACGCTGCTGTGAGCATTGGTATAGACATAGGCATGGACTTTAGACTGAATTAAAGTATTACATCAATGCAAAATTTCCTGAATTTGATATCCACAATGCGGTTATGTGGGAAAATATTCTTGTCCTAAGGCAATGCACACTGAAATATTAAGAGGCAAAGGGGTATGATATATGCATCCTATTCTCAGCTGTTGCAAAAAAAGAAAACAAACAAACAAAAAACAACCTAGAGACACAGGAAATGTGGCTCCGCAGGATGGATCTGGGTAAAGAGGATGGGAGTACTCTATATTATTTTCGCAACTTTTCTGCAAGGTAAGAGTTTTAAAAACACATGGGAAAGCAAGGAAGGAAGAAATTTCATTTCTGACAACCACGCTTCATGGAGAAAGAAGAATCTAGGAAGAGCCGGCCCTCACAGAGCCTGAATTGTAACAAGGGGAGTGGAAGGTAGGCCGGAATTCATCAAGGCTTCATTACATATCTTGTCCCTGTGAGCACAAGCTGGCCCCAGGCCCTTGGCTGGTGCTCCACTCTTAATGGTTTCTCAACTACTCTCTACTTCTTCAACTGTTCCTGCACCTACCAACCAATTTCTCCATCCTGCCCTCTCTTCCTCTTGTCTTCAGCTTGTTCATAGCCTCTGTTTCCTCACAGCTGCTGCTTCCCCTTCTTGGGCATGTGTGGCTGCTGCTGCGTCTTCCTCTGGTCTAGGCACCGTGGCTGGGTCATGTGGTACAGAGCCTGGCAATCTTTCTGTAGAAAGAGCTGCAGTCATGGCATGGAAACTCATGGCTTGGGTAGTCCAGTCCTGATTAAAGGACTATGTCTGGGGGGCACCTGGCAGTGCTCAATCGCTTAAGCATCTGATTCTTGATTTTAGGGTCCTCTGACTGAACCCCATGCAGGCTCCATGCTGGGTGTGGAGCCTTCTTAAGTTTCTCTCTCTCCCTCTCCCTCTGCACACATGTGCGTGCGCTCTCTGGGATGGGGGGAGACTATGCCTAGAATACTTGGTGTGGTTTAGAGACTTGGTACTGGGGATGCAGTGGGGAGAGAAAAGCTAACCATCCAGTCTCACCCCAGGCATTATGATTCATGCTTGATTCCTCTTGGAAATGTGTCAAAAAATAGAAACTATGTATAAAATTTCCAGAGACTTGGAGACAAGATGTCATTGTAGTCTTAAAGCATATTGATGATGAGAAAGCCTCTCTCCCTCCCTCCTGCTATTCCTTCTTCCCTCCCTCCTTTCCACAAAAATCCATTATGTGAAAGGCACTATAATGATGCTATGGGGAATCTAAATTGTTTAACATGTGATCCCTGCACAACGAGCTTACAGTCCAGAGCAAACAAAACTAAAGTTTGTCACATGTTCATATGCATCTAACCTGCATTAAAAAAAATGGAATATAAAGGAAAACAGTCCATCATACCTAGTAATGGTAAATATTGTTTAGGGAATTTTTATGTGCATGTACGTGTACACAGAACTGTAATATAAACTATATTTCTCCTGTGGGTTATAGAAAAACCACCTGCAAGCCCCTGATACAGTAGAACTTAGGCCTACAGCTGTGGTGCTAACCATGTGCTGATTCATACCTCCAGCCTTGAACTTGATCCTGAGCTCTGAACAGGGCTCCAACGGGCTGCTGGACATCTCAAACTCAACATATCCAAAATTGCCCATATCATTCTCCTCCCCCAAATGTGTCCTTCCCCTATCATTGTTGGTTATTGACACTGGCATCTACTTGGTAAGTCAAGCTTGAAGCCTACAAGTTCTTTACAGTGTCTCCTTCTCTAGTCCTTCTTCAGACCCAGTTGGCCAGTTGGCCTCCTCCTCTCCACCCTCACTGGTGTTCCTTGGTTAGGCCATGTGTATGTTCGTACTCGGCTTCTTTTCATTCCTTCCTAACTAGAACCCCTGTTTCTGGTCTTGTTTCTGGACACTTCCCCAAGTCTGTGTATCACATTGCTGCCTAAATTATCTTCCCAAGGGGCTCCTGGGTGGCTCAACCCATTAAGCATCTGTCTTTGGTTCAGGTCATGAGCCCAAGGTCCTTGGGTCGAGTCCTGCATTGGGCTCCCTGCTCATGGGGAGTCTACTCCCTCCGTCTCTGCCCTCCTCCTTGCTCATGCTCTCTCTCTCTCAGGCTTTCTCTCTCAAATAAATAAAATCTTTAAAGATTAAATAAATAAATTATCTTCCCAAAATGCCGCTATCGTATTTTTGTTCCTGGTTGGAAACATGTCAATGGTTCCCGCTGCTTTCAAATTAATACCCAACCATGTGAACTGGAGTCTTTTACTCCTGACTTTTACACTTGCATCAAATTACTTTCTTTGTTTCTTCACCTGCGTTTACATCCTACCCCTCTTTCTGGACATGGCTCTGATGTTTCCTGGTCTCATGACCTCTTCTGACTGCCTTCTAAGCCTTCCCTATCATCCTGACAGGCCAGTGCCCTGGAACTGATCAAACCACATGGTCATTGTTGCTTGGTTGTCTTGATGTTGAGCTAGCTGACAGCAAGGACTGTTCCATTCATCTCTGTGAGCCAATCAACTAGCCAATCAGCCTGACATGCTCAGCGCTGAGTACACGTGTTGAAAGAGTGGATGAAAATGAAATCTCTTACTGGTCCACTTTTTTATTATAACGGAAGTACAGTGATAATGTACAGTGTTAAAGTACAGTGATAACTTCTTGCAAATACTGCAGTTTTCAAAGGTCATTAGAAATAGCGGGTAAATGATTGGCCAGATGCGCTTAGTCTAATTCTGATTCTATCACTCCCTTTTCTGTTGTATCTTCTCTGGTTCCTACAACACGAGAATAAGAGAACATTGCCATCTGCTTGTGGGAACATCCAGGAATTCTCCTACCAACAGATCCCTGTTTTTGAACAAAAAGGAAAAGAAAAGGCTAGAAAAAGAAAGCAGGAAGGCAATGTGGATCATGTTTATTTTACTTTGGAAGCCTTTTGTTGTTCTTATTGTCCATCTGTGTTGTTGTTCAGGCCTTAGGGAGGTAGTCCAGATCTGTTGTTGCTTACTTTGGATGTGAACATGCTTGGAAGCAGGGGGCCTGGCCCAGAGTGACTTTGAGGAAACTTCCAGTCCAGACTCTATAATACAAGGACTCAAAGTCACCCCATGAGTTGCCCTCACTGAACTATCTTGATTTGCTCTCCATCCTGGACACTGTGAACATCGTGGCAAAGAAGATTTGGTCCCTGTCTGGAGGAGGAAGGGAACATTTTTCTTTGTTCCTGGGTATATTCCAGTTTTACTTGACATAAGTGAGATCTAGCCTTTTCTAAGTTATTCATCGATTTTGTTTCAAAGGGTTACACTTCTGGGACCATGTAGAGCTATTCTTTTTTTTTTTTTTTTTTTTTAAAGATTTTTTTTTTTTAATTTATTTATCAGAGAGAGAGAGGGGGAGAGAGCGAGCACAGGCAGACAGAGTGGCAGGCAGAGGCAGAGGGAGAAGCAGGCTCCCCGCTGAGCAAGGAGCCCGATGTGGGACTCGATCCCAGGACGCTGGGATCATGACCTGAGCCGAAGGCAGCTGCTTAACCAACTGAGCCACCCAGGCGTCCCTTTGTAGAGCTATTCTTAATGCAGAAGTTTGGAGCCCAGTAATGGGAGCTCTCAGGGTCAGTATATTCTTTACCTGAAATAAACACACTGCGGAGGCAAAATGTTCTTTGAGGTTTACTTTTTAAATAGGCAACATGGTGATATTACCACCATACTTCTGAGGATTCACTGTGCTATGATACGTGAAGCACCCGCCAAAGACTCGGGTACCCAGTGCACTAACACCCACTGGAGGAAATTCACTCTCGTGATGCATGAGGCAACACCGTAGACATAGAGGCTGAACCAGGAAGAGGGTGGCACTAGCTCAGTGTCCCCACCACCCCATGGCAATGTGGTGGTGTATGATGTGGTAGGGCCATGGTGGAGGGATTTTGTTCTCAAAGACAATAAATGGCTTAGTCCCAGGCTTGCGGATAAACACCAAAGTGTTGCTTTGGTGCTACGCAATGTGCCTTTCTCATCTTTCTTTCTTTCTTTCTTTCTTTCTTTCTTTCTTTCTTTCTTTCTTTCTTTCTTTCTTTCGAGACCTAGAGAGCACACATGCACGGGTGGCAGAAGGAGAGAGAGAATCTCAAGTAGACTCCACACCTAGTGTGGAGCCTGAGGCAGGGTTTGATCCCAAGACCCTGAGATCATGACCTGAGCCAAAATCAAGAGCCTGACGCCCCAACTGATGGAGCCACCCAGGTGCCCCATGCCTTTCTTATCTTTAAGGAGAGGTGGAAGTTAGGGAATGGTAACAGGTCTTACTACCTAATTAGTCACTTGATCTTAATAGAAAAAAATAGAAAAACTGAGACCCTTGGGTTTTACTGTACTTATCTAGGTCATTTCCAGCTTTTTCTCACAGTAAATCAAGTCTCCACCACTATTGCAGGAAACAACATCTGGAATAAATATGATTTTGCAAAAGGTCAGCGTGAGCATCTTCAGGGCGAGGCTGTAAAGTTTTATTTTAAATCACAACAAACAACGTTCTTAAGGGAGCTAGAGCGAAATTAGGAAGGGATTCACTGGCAATTCTGCTGGGGTCATTTTTCAGTTATTAAAATCCTGACATGTTCCCAAAAATATCTCCAATGTGTTGTTAGAAAGCCTCTCATCCCCAGGCCTTCACACGAGATCCTATACTTCCCAGGTTCTACAGTGAAGATGAATTACTCCCTGACCACTGAGTGACGTAAGGTCCTCCTGGCTAGACCCATTCTCAGAATCTGCCATGACCTTTGAGTTTCTGAGATATATCCCAAGAGCAAAGTGTCTTCTTCCTGGAACTTTTACTTAAGCAATAGGGGAAAGCTAGCTGTGGAACACTTTATTTTTTCCTGGGGCTCTGCTTGAGTGTTGTCCTGGCGGCAGAACTTTCCTTCACTCCCCGTTTCAAGCACTATATGATACCACACTCATCACTGACAGCTGGTCAGCCCCTTGGAAGGAGTCACCAAATAACTTCTCTCTCTCTCTTTTTCTAAAAAGATTTTATTTATTATTTATTTGACAGAGAGAGAGAGAGCACAAGCACACACAATCGGGGGAGAGGCTGTTTCCCATATAGTGATCAGGGAAGACCTCTTTGAGGAGAAAACATTTAAGATTTGATCAGAGACTTGAATGATGAGAAGAAATCAGCTATGAGTTAAACCAAGAGCAGAGTGCTCCTGGGAAAGGGAAGGGAAAGTGAAGTTTTGGAGGAAGGAATGTTCTAGAACAGCAAGAAGTCTAAGGTGAGGCAGAGTGTAGAAAGAGAAGAGGATGGAGAGAATGCAGAGGTCAGAAACTGTATGATTTTGAGGGAGAGAAGAATCAAGGGTGACCTCTTAGTGCTAAGTCTCGTACCTTAGGGCTTGGGGGAGGAAGTGAGTGGGTAGGGGAGCTGTCAGATTTGGAAACGAGAGTTCATTTTTACCCATGTTAAGTTTAACATCTTTCTAGGCATGCAAGTGTAGATGTTGAGTAGATAGGCGGGTATACATGAGTCTAAAACCCAATGAGAATTCAGGTTAGAGACACAAAAAGCCAAGGACCTAGGCACGATCATCTGGGAAGAGAGCATCCGTTAGAAGAGGTCAGAGCTTTGGGGCTCACCAGCATTTAGAGATCATGAAGGAGAAGCCAGACAGGAGAGTCTGAACTTGTGGCCACTGAGAGTTTCCACATATCCAAACACATCTGTGGTACTGTGTGGTGCTCTAATCACTTCATGTACCCCAGACTTGTCATGATACTCAAGGAGGCAAACTTCTTGTGACTGCTCATGTCTCTCCACAAGAGCAAGAGTAAAGGTCCAAAGTGTTTTGTTGATGCCTTCAGACTTGGCGCAGCCTTGTTTACCCCGTACTTCTTACTGTTCCCAGGTCTCTCCCAGAGCAGAGTGAACACTGCCAGGCTATTGGGGAAAACGTAGCTACTTCCTTTCTCTAGGACTCAATCTGTGGGTTAGTTAAGAATTCTCAGACTTCGGGGCGCCTGGGTGGCTCAGTGGGTTAAGCCGCTGCCTTTGGCTCAGGTCATGATCTCAGCGTCCTGGGATCGAGCCCCACGTCGGGCTCTCTGCTCCACAAGGAGCCTGCTTCCCTTTCTCTCTCTCTCTGCCTGCCTCTCTGCCTACTTGTGATCTCTGTCTGTCAAATAAATAAATAAAATCTTAAAAAAAAAAAAAAAGAATTCTCAGACTTCGGGGCGCCTGGGTGGCTCAGTGGATTAAGCTGCTGCCTTTGGCTCAGGTCACCATCTCGGTGCCCTGGGATCGAGCCCCGCATCGGGCTCTCTGCTCAGCAGGGAGCCTGCTTCCCCCTCTGTCTCTGCCTGCCTCTCTGCCTACTTGTGATCTCTCTCTCTGTCAAGTAAAATAAATAAAATCTTAAAAAAAAAAAAAGAATTCTGACTTCTTTTATTGGCAGTAAATTGATACACAGAGAGATTAATTTATGCACAGCCCAAACTGAGTCAACAGCTAGCCTTGGGCCACACTGCATCATTCAGGAAAGTGTGGGCTGAGGATTGCCAGGCAGGGGACCACCTGGAGTGTTAGTTTTTTAAAATATTGCTAACATCTACGGCTTATCTACTAAGTGCTTCCCAGATAGTAACTCTTAACCCTCACAGTAACTCCTCACAATAGGCAATATTGTTCCCATTTTACAGATGGGGAAACTGAGGCAGGGGAACGTTCCAGAGGTAAGTAAAGTTGCAGATTAGTCTGGATCCTGAATCCATGCTCTTAACCACAACCCTAAAGAGCCTGTTGAAGGGGAGTCTCTAGGAATGGGACACAAGACTGGTCTGTATTAAGGAAAGTCTCTGGGACAGTTTTATACTTATGGAAGTGTGAGAACTGAAGCATCATGGGATCTCAAGTTTGTTCTTTGAAGCTCTGGATATTTTAATATTTGGTCTACTAAATCAGTTATTTTAACATCTCTAAGAATCCATGTTTAAGTTAATTTATTAGAGTCTCCTAAACTATTCTGAGTAGTATTTTGTTAAGCATAGCTACCAGCCTACCACATAGTTTATCATTTCCAGTGAAGTAAAGCACGTAATTGTACATTGAATCAGCTTTCATTGTCTAACATGTTGACAATAATTACTTAACAACTTAAAGTCTCATGCCACAGATGTTGATGCAGCCTACTCTCAATAAGAAAAATGTGTCTTTTGGAAAACTTGGGTGATTCAGTCGTTAAAAGTCTTCGGCTCAGGTCATGATCCCCGGGTCCTGGGATCAAGCCCTGCATTGGTCTCCCTGCTCAGCAGGAAGTCTGCTTCTCCCTCTCCCACTCTTCCTGCTTGTGTTCTCTCTCTCGCTGTGTGTCTCTCTGTCAAAAAAAAAAAAAAAAAAATCTTAAAAAAAAGAAAGAAAGAAAGAAAGAAAAATGTGTCTCTTGACTACATGTGGAAGAATGGAACTGAACCACTTACACCAGACACAAAAATAAACTCAAAATGGATTAAAGACCTAAATGTGAGACCTGAAATCATAAAACTCCTGAGAGAAATATAGGCAGTAATCTCTTCAACATTGTCCTTAGCACCGTATTTATGAATATGTTTCCTCAGACACAGGAAACAAAAGCAAAAATAAACTATCAGGATGACCCCAGAATAAAAAGCTTTTGCACAGCTAAGGAAATCATTCACAAAATAACAAAACAATCTACTGATTGGGAGAAAATATTTGCAAATGATATATTTGATAAGGGGTTAATATCCAAAATATATAAAGAACCTATACAACACAATAACAAAAAAACAATCTGATTAAAAATTGGGCAGAGGACCTGAATTTACATCTTCCTAAAAAAGACATACAGATGTCCATGATGACAAAGAGACACATGAAAAGATGCTCAACATCACTCTAATCATGAGGGAAATGCCAATCAAAATCACAATGAGATATCACATCACATTAGTCAGAATGCCTAGTATCAAAGGTATAAGAAATAACAAGCATTAGAGAGGATGTGGGAAAAAGAGAATCCTGGTGCAATACTGCTGGGACATAAATGGGTGCAACCGCTGTGAAAAATGGTATGGAGGTTCTTGAAAAAATTAAAAACAGAAATGTCATATGATCCAGTAATTCCCCTACTGGGCATTTACCCAAAGAAAATGAAAACAGTAATTTGAGAAGATAGAAGCACCCTTATGTTTACTGCAGAATGATTTACAACAGCCAAGTTATGCAAGCAGCCCAAGTCCATGGATAGGTGAATGGATAAAGATGTGGTATGTGTATACACAATGGAATATTACTCAGACATAAAAAAAGAATGAGAGCTTGGCATTTGGGATAACATGATGGACCTAGTTATACTAAGCAAAATAAGTCCAAGAAAGACAAATACCATATGTGTGGAAATGCTGATGTTGTGGAACCTAAAGAACAAAACAAATGAACAAACACACAAAAACCAGACTCTTAAATATAGAGAACGGGGTGCCTGGGTGGCTCAGTCGGTTAAACACCTGCCTTCAGCTTAGGTCATGATCCTAGGACCTTGGGATCGAGTCCCAAATTGGGCTCCTCACTCGCTGAGGAGTCTGCGTCCACCTCTGCCCCCTCCCCCTGCTTGCACTCTCTCCCTCAAATAAATAAATAAATAAATAAAATCTTAAAAATAAATAAATACAGAGAACAACCTGGTAGTTGCTAGAGGGGACATGAACAGGGGAAAGGGCAAAATAGATAAAGGGGAATAAGAGATACAAATTTCCAGTTACCAAAAAAAAGCCGTGGTGATGAAAAGTACTTTGTAGTCAATAATACTGGTACTATAATCCAATAATATTGTAATAACACTGAAAGATGAAAGATGAAATGTATGGTAACCGACGGTGACGACACTTCGAGTGGTGAGCATTGAGTAATGCCGAGCCGACAAATTGTATAGGAAACTAAGATCAAATTCTGTTAATTATACTTCAATTAAAAAGGAAGAGTGTCTTTCCCCCATACTTATAATTTGGCCCGTGTGTCTGCTCAGACCCATTAACAATGGATTAATCAATCATGGCCGGCATAATAGCATGAATGACTCGACGTGCTGGATGAGTGTGGTCGTAATGGGGCATGTCCCAGCTCTGTGCTCCCCAGGGCTGTAAAGACAAAGTCTCTTGAGATATGGGGTGGCCCAGAGCCCTCAGAGAAGCCAGTCAGTGGAGGGTTCTCTGACAACCTTCATGGACAGTCTCAAGAGTTTCGGGGGTGAAGGGAAATAGAGTCTAAAGGTATTTAAAAAAAAAAAAAAAAAAGGAAATGAATCCAGTTCTCGGGTGAAAAGAAGAAACATGTTAAATACACAAGGGCTTTAGATGCCTGGAGATAACATTCAGTAAAGTCATTTCTGTTGACAAGGAATTATGTTTTACTGCCACAGATCTCCACCCAGACTGACCCTGGGAGTTTGCATCATCGGAACAGTGAGACTGGTTTCACCTGTTTGCAACTGTTAAACTCTTAGTCATCAGTTGAGAAGCTGCTTAAGCCGATTTCCCTGGCATTTTACCCTACACACATTTTTTTAAAATCCCACTATAGAAGTCAACAAGGCGATTCACCTGTTGTATATTGTCAAAGGGTAAAAAAATAAAACAATTTGGAATTGAAATGAGGTCATTATATTGGGGAGAACTGAGATCTGAGTCTTTTATCCAAACAGAAAGAAAGAAAAATATAAAATGGGAAGGAGGATGGGGAAGAGGGAGGTTAGCAGTAGAAGGGTGGGAATGGAGATGAAATTCTTCTAAGAGTTATGTCTTGGGTAGAGGGTTGATAGATCTAGGAAAATAAAAAGAGAAAAATACAAGATGCTAAAATAAATTTGAATTTCAATTTAAAAAATGAATAATATTTTAGTATAAGGCTACCCTATGTGATAACAGACATACGCATACTAAAAAATTATTTGCCATGTATCTGAAATTCAAATTTAGCTGAGTGCCCCGTATTTTATCTGGCAATCCTACTTGAGTAGTATCTTTTAATCTGAGTTTGAAAAGATCCTTTTAGAAAACAGATGTCTTCAGGAAACTGGGTCATGGCTTCAACAGCATAAATGCTTGCTAATTAGGCTGTTTAGTGTGATGGGATTATATATTCATTTAGTATAAATAAACTAGGGATTGTAAGAACCCAAACTTGGCTATCCTGATTCGAAAGACCATCCATTTGACTTATCTATTTGGCATGAAAAGGACAAAACTAAAAAGGGTCACCACTGATTCTAAGAATTATGGACAAGAAAACGTCCATCCATTCATTTATTTACTCATTCTCTGCTTCCTTTTTGTGGGTACAAAGCCTTGCTGGTAGACACGTTTTATTAAATTTTAGTTTAGTGATCAAAATCTTAAACATATATGAACTCCCTGACCTAGTTTCTTAAATAATTCTGCATGGTAATAATTTAAATGTAAAGAGATGTCACAGACCCAGCCAAGGGCAGAACAAAGCCCAAAAGAAAGGGCCAACTTGCCCCTTCCTTGCTGCTACATTTACCGCAATCTGTCCAATTCTAATTTGCCCAGGATGGCAATCAACTAGCATCGTAAGCAAAGGCAAAGGTTGGAACAATTACAGACGTAGTGTTGGGTGCTAAGGATATGCAGTGGGAGGAAAGAAGGAAGACCAAGCATAAAGAACAAATAGATTGTAAGTTGAAGAAGTCCAAATGTGGCAGGCTCTTGAGGCTGAGAGTGGGTAAGGCAGGGTTGGGGGAGAGGGCAGGGAAGGGGGTCTGTCCTGTGCTTGGTGAACAAAGGGGGGGATGACAGAGAGATGAGGAACAAGGGGGATGACGAGAGTTTATAGACCAGTATTTGCAGGGTTGTCAGATAAAAGGAAATTTAGTTTGTCTTGCCCCAGAGAATGAAATGAAGGCCAATAAGCAGCAGGAGGACAGAATTTTACACCACTCAGGCAAGAGCTTTCTAAGAATTAGAGCTGGTCCCTGGTGGAAATGTGGAGCAGAGGCAGGCTGGCGAATGGTCAGGTCTGTGTTGGGTGAGGGGTAGACCAGATGCCCTCTGACTCCCTTTTCCCACTTGTGCTCTATGTCTTAATTCATCAGGGTCTTGTGCCTTTCAGTAATTGCTCTGTCCTCAGTGTCAAGGACAGTGCGTGGCACACAGTTGGGTCTCAGTAAACCTTCAGGGTGATAAACGAGTGCTTTGTGGAGGAGGTGGTCCTATTTTGGGCCTTGGTCTTTATGTGAAAAGGAAAGAGCAGTTTACTTAAATCAACATGCTGGGAGCATCTACGTTTGGAAAGGAACAGGCTAGAAAGCTCTTTTTTGTGAAAGCTACAAACACGTAATCCATGTTTCCCTGAAGTGAAAAAAGAAAAGAATCATCAAAAGCAACATTTCCCTGGGTCTCCCATTCTCCATGCCTACCTATTTTCAGTCCCTTCAAATTTCTCCCCGACTGGTTCTAGAAGCCCCCAGGGGGTGGCCTTCAGGCCTTCTGAACTCTGGGCGATATAGGAGGGGACTCGATTTCACTACTTCTCTGTCTTCTGGCTTGCTGTTTTCTCCCCGCTCTGTCATGCTGTGGTGATGTGTCTACATTTCTATACCCTCCAAGGACGCCACATCCACCCCACCAAGGACAAACAGTACCGCCTGGGCACTTGCCCAGTGTGCCCTGCCCAGCAGCACCAGGGAAACCGCACTCAAAACAGACCTGCTGAGAGTATGAATGAAAACCCCGAGGGAGAGGACACAGAGTCCTCTGGCCGCAGCAAGCGCAGGGGACGCCAACCAAGGAGTCTCTGGGCCACCCCACAGCGAAGCGCTATGAGGTCTGCCACCAAGGGGACGACAATGCCTCATGTGTCTGGAAGGAACATGGGACCCTGAAACAGGGCTGCTGGCAAATGCTCCTTTGTCACTCTATGCCTTAGTTTCCCATATGACAGCACTTGCTGTAGGGGAAGACTCGGGATCTGAGGACAGGCAGCACTCACAGCTGTCTGGTCCCTGTCCACTCTCCATTTGTGAGAGCCGTCAGGCTGGAACTGTCACTGTGTTCTCAAGACATCTAGTTCCCTGCGTGACCCTGTCCCTATTTGCCTCATGTTTCACTATATGTAGACTTACAGTGAACTTCAGCTCTTGAGAGAAACTGAGCAGTTATCTTTCTTCCTTCCTTCCTTCCTTCCTTCCTTCCTTCCTTCCTTCTCTCTCTTTCTTTTATTTTGTTGAAGATTTATTTACTTTAGCGGGGGAGGGAGGAGCAGAGGGAGAGGCAGAATCTCAAGCAGACTCCCCGCTTGAACACCAGCCCAAGGTGGGGCTTGATCTCATGACCTTAAGATCATGACTTGAGCAGAAATCAAGAGTCGGTCACCCAACCGACTGAGCCGCCCAAGTGCCCCAAGCCGAGCAGGTTTCTGAGAATTTGAATATATAATCAGGATAGAATAATTCAGATTTTCAGGGGCGCATGGGTGGCTCAGTGGGTTAAGCCTCTGCCTTTGGCTCAGGTCATGATCCCAGGGTCCTGGGATCGAGCCCCACATCAGGCTCTCTGCTCCGCGGGGAGCCTGTTTCCTCCTCTCTCTCTGCCTGCCTCTCTGCCTACTTGTGAGCTCTGTCTGTCAAATAAATAAATAAATCTTAAAAAAAGAATAATTCATATTTTCATATATATATATATATATGTATTTAAATTTATTTATTTTGAGAGAGAGAAAGAGCCAGAATGAGTGGAGGGGCAGAGGGAGAGAGAGAGAATCCCAAACAGACTCACAGAGGGATGACGAATTTTTTCTTGTGATGAGAACTTTTAAGATCTGCTCTCTTCGCAACTTTCAAATATACATCACGGTGTTATTAACATCTAATGTTAATATGGTGTAATATAGTCACGTTACAGCCCCATGACTTGATTATTTTCTAAGTGAAAATCTGTACCTTTTGACGATCTTCACCCCCTTCAGCCCACCCTCTCCACCCACCCCACCCCTGCCTTTGACCACCACCAATATGCTCTATGAGTTCAGTTTGTTTGTTTTTTGTTTTGTTTTGTTTTATTTTAGATTCTGCATACAAGTGAGATCATTCTGTATTCATTTCTCTGACTTATTTCACTTAGCACAATGCCCTAAAGGTCCATCTCACAGAAACAAAAGTTTGAACTTCACAGAACCCAGGGTAGGGTATATTTGCAACAGGTAAAGGAAAAGATGCCCCAAAAAGGGAGGCCTAACAATTGTCTCCTGGCTTATGGTTGTGAATGGGTACGGCACAGTGGATTCTTCTGGGGGTTTCTTGGTGGTGGTTTTTCCCTTAACTTGTGACTGCAGTGTGTTGGAGCTAGGGAATCAGAGGCAGTGGCAGATTTAGACACTACTCAGTCAAAGAACACGACTCACTTAAAGCAACCGTGTCCGGTTGTCACCTAAGATGCCCTATGCTCAGCCTGGCCTTTGTACCTCCAGTCTCAGGACTCCCTCTGTGTCCTCTGCCCCGGGTGGGGAAGCCGCACTGTTATGGGCTGGAATCCGAGTGCTATGGGAGACTGGGGGTACTACAAGCCATAGGCTTCTGATCCCAATGTTGTCTTCCAGAAATTGGTGAAGAGGGTCCCCCTGGACATCAGAACCAACTGAAGTTCCAGAGTGCAGCCCTAGGTGTGGGCCAGGGGCTGGTGAGGAATACCAGAGAGTATACTTGGAGACAGCAACCTGTGTACCATCCAAAAAGATCATGTTGGTGCCCAGAGAGCCACAGCTGGCCCTGTTCACTCCTGGAGGCAAGGACTTGGGTCAGACCAGTTCTGGTGATGTTTTGCAGTCAATCCCATAAGATACTTTTATTTATTTATTTGACAGAGAGAGAGAGACCACAAGTAGGCAGAGAGGCAGGCGGGGTTGGGGGGGTGAGGCGCAGGCTCCCTATTGAGCAGAGAGCCCAACGCAGGGCTTGATTCCAGGACTCTGAGATCATGACCTGAGCTGAAGGCAGAGGCTTTAACCCACTGAGCCAGGTGCTCTATAAGATACCAGGTGCCCTATAAGATACTTTTATTTTATTTGAGCCAGGTGCTCTATAAGATACCAGGTGCCCTATAAGATACTTTTATTTTATTTGAGAGAGAGTACACTTGCATGCACAGGGGTGGGGGTGGGGGGAAGGGAAGGGAGAGAGAGAATCTTAAGCAGACTCCTCACTCAGTGTGGAGCCTGTCTCGGGGGTCGATCTCATGACCCTGAGACCATGACCTGAGCCAAAATCAAGAGGTACCCCTACGATACTCCGATTTTCAATTAGTGACCATTTGTAAGGCACTATTTCTCTAACATATAGCATATTTACTCAAGTAGTCAATCTTTCGCTCAGGATGAATCCGAAGGAGTGACTTTCACAGAATGCAATGTTGCCGAGGAGGGACTGGTTGCCAGCATGCAGTAATGGGCGGACCATCTGGTCACGGAGCATGTCTCTGCAGGGAAGTCACTTGTAGGGTAGTGACGGAGGCCCTAGAATTGCTATAAATGCATAGGGGTCATTTGGGGATAAAAATGTTTATAACTGGATTCCAGCATAGAACAATCGAGGCTCTTAAATCCAGCCATACATCACTGAGCTAGGATGTGTGTGTTCTTCCCCTTCACCTCCCCGAAGGAGCCAACGAAAAGCTCAACTATGGTATGACATACACTTTCCCTTAGGAAGGAGGGGGGAGTGGGCCCCAGCAGCCTTAATGTAACATTTATAATAGCTGTTTTACATATCGTGGGGTTAGCCTCTTAAACTTGGCCCTCACACACAAAAGCACTGAAGGGAGATGCTGAGGCATGACAGCTGCGGGAAGAGCGTGCTTACGAACGCATCATGCAGAAATGTTTATGCTTATTTTTCCTTGGTATACATGCTCACTGTAAATAGTCCTAAGATCAGAGAAATATAATCCCATCCTCCGTAGACAAGCAGGACTAACGGCTTAAATAGTCTTGAAGTTTTAGATATACAATCGCAGGGATGATCAAGAGACTGCTTTCCATAAAAGGACAGGGCACATACAAATCCCTGGGAAAACACATTCCCTGTGGGAGGGAAGAGATAAATGCTTGCAACAGGCCATATTAACCAGCCACAGAGAGGAGATGCAAACAGTCAAAGGCAACAGTGAACAGGGGCGTGACTGCTGTGGGGAGGTTAGATTCAACTCTCGCATGAACCAGAAGCCAAGAGATTTACCAAGCTCCCGATGCAGGCGCATCTGTCCCTTCTTTAAATCCGATTTTCTTACCATCTGTTCCTTTACTCCAGCCTTGGCGGTAAACAAAGTTTATGCACAGCGATGCGTTCTGTTGCCAGGCAGCAGCCCTTGTTCTCTCAACCAAAGTCAACTCTGGACCAAAAGGCAGTGGGCCCCGTTATCATCCATTTTCCCTCACCATATAAGTTTTGTGACGGTGTCGAAGGTAATTTTAGAAATGGGGTTTTCAAGATTTTATGTATTTATTTGAGAGAGGGACAGAGAGAGCACAAACAGGGGGAGCAGCAGAGGGAGAGGGAGAGGGAGAAGCAGGCTCCCCGCTGAGCAAGGAGCCAGATGCGGGACTCAATCCCAAGGCTGTTGGATCTTGACCTGAGCCGAAGGCAGTTGCTTAACCAACTGAGCATCCCCAGGCGCCCTAGAAGTGGGATTTTCAACTTCATTTGTACTCGTGGTGCAGTGCAGTTCTCTGGTTTTGAAAATTCTGTAAGAAAACTTCTAAGTGTGGGGATGATGTAGCTCTCCACTCTCCTCCAGAACAGTGAGGACATTGTTGGGGGCAGAACTGCTCGAGGGGAAACTGACCCAAGCAACTCTAGCACGAGCAAACTCCCTGCCTCCAAGTTAGCACTGGACGTGGGGGAGGGGGCGGGTAGCGGCTGGAGAAGTCAAAAATGACTTAAAGATGTGTATCTAGGATGTGAGGCTGTGGCTTGGAGAATGCACCAGAAAAGCCAACCATCTGGCCGCTGTGGGGAGGGATCGGCTGACCTCTGGCCTCTGGCTCTGGTTTTTACAGCTCTATAATATTTATAAGGCACTCTTCCTGGGAGAAGCTGGGAGCGCTTCACATCTTTGAATGGATTGGGTTAATCCTGTTACTGTCCTGTGAGTAATCAGAGACGGAGAGAAGAGCAAACAGGAAAAAAAAAAAAAAATCAAAACTTCATTTAAAGTGGTCACTGCCATGGTAAAGAAAATAACATTCACTGTGCTAAGCAACAACGGGGAAAGTCAACCTTGCGATTCTTCGTTACTAATTCTCAGAGTCCAGGCAGCGGCAGAAGTGGGCAGAATTCACTCAGAGAGTTTTAATTCAGATCATGCAAGTCACTGTGGATTAAAAGTCCCCTCCCTCCCTCGGGGTATGGGGCCCCATGGTGAGGGGGCAAGCTTTTGACCAGGGGACATACAGGGACGATTAAGCAAATAATACGTGGAGGATTTCCTGCAGTCGGAGGGGAATTACAAATCTCTTCTAAAGGGAAAATGAATTCCAGAGTAAACCCTGTTGTGTGAGATTGGAGTTGGGAGTCAGCGTGAAGTCGGAGCTGCCGGCAGGCATAGACATAGCTAGAGATAGAGGTAGGATGTGTGTAGATGTGTGTGTGCTTGCACATACACTCAGAGACACACATAGACGTACAAGTGCACATACACATACAGACGTAGATAGAGACACATATTTCCAACTTCTAGCTGCTTAGAGAGCCAGCAGCAAAGATACCCTGGTAGCCATGAGCACACCTAGCTTGTGGGGATTAGCTTCTAAACAGTATTTTCCGTTTAAAGGAACCAGGGTTTCTGGGGAGTTGGGTGGCTCAGTTGGTTAAGGGTCTGCCTTTGCCTCAGGTCATGATCTCAGGGTCCTGGGATCAAGTTTCATGGGGGGGTGGGCAGGAGTACCTGCTCAGCAGGGAGTCCACTTCTCCCTCTCCTTCTGTCACTCCCCATGTGTGTTCTCTCTCTCTGTGTCTCTCTCACTCTCTCTCCCAAATAAATGAATCTTAAAAAAAAAGGAACCAGTGTTCTTAGAGAAATGGTTGACTCGAGAGATGGGCCAGGGCCATAGAAGATGAGACAGGAACTTCCTGAACTACAAAGTAAGGAAATGCTCCAAGACAGAAGAGTTGCCTTAAAATGAGCTCCTACTGGCCAAGCCTGGGGCGATTTGAGCATCACCATAGATGATAGTTACTGATTTTAACCTTTTGATTAAAATAGGAATCCATGGGGCGCTTGGGTGGCTCAGTGGGTTAAAGCCTCTGCCTTCGGCTCAGGTCGTGATCTCAGGGTCCTGGGATCGAGCCCCGCATCGGGCTCTCTGCTCAGCAGGGAACCTACTTCTCTTCCTCTCTCTCTGCCTGCCTCTCTGCCTACTTGTGATCTCCATCTGTCAAATAAATAAATAAAATCTTAAAAAAAAACACTAAAAAATAAAAAATAGGAATCCATGAGTCTACACTGATAAAAATTAAATGGATAAACGGAGGAGAAAGGAAAAGGCTATCTTACAATAGAAATCATAAGTTATCTCCTTACAAAATACCTACGAATGACTCAGTGGAAAAGTCCTTTAAGGCCCCATGTTTACCAAATGTAACAAGAAAATGGTAACAGGACAAACTGACGTTATTTGCCTCCTGATATGATGAAATGAGAAGACCAAGCCATTGCTTCTAAGGTATTCTTGCTACAAATACATAAATCATTAAAAAACATCATCAAGAAACATCAAATAAACCCAAACTGCTAGGACATTCCACAAAATAACTACAGGCTTCAAAAAAATGTCAAGGCCATGAAAGAAGGAAAAACAGAGGAATTGTTCCAAAATGAAGGAGCTTTTTTTTTTTTTTTTAAAGATTTTATTTATTTATTAGAGAGAGAGCGGAGGAGAGAGAGTGAGCGAGTACGAGCAGGGGCCAGAGGCAGAGGGAGAAGCAGGCTCCCCGCTGAACAGGGAGGCTGTTGTGGAACCTGATCCCAGGATGCTGGAATCATGACCTGAGCTAAAGGCAAATGCTTAACCCACAGAGCCACCCAGGCGCCCCTGCAAATGAAGGAGATTAGAGAGAAATGACAACTGTAGAGGGCCTGTACAACGTAATCTTGGGTCAATGGAGGATACCGAATTGGATCTGGGGAACTGTATGGTAATGTTGGACCAATGTCAGTGTTGTTATCTTGATGGTTGTACTGTAGAAGAGAACATGCTTGTTGATAGGAAACACATAACTACATAGAGCAGGATTAAGGAGTAGGGGGGTGTGAAGTCTGCAACTTTTACTAAAAAAAAAAAGTACTATTTTCACTCGTTATGACTTTTCTATTCATTTCAAATTTCCAAATAAGAAAATACAAGAAACAGGAAAAAACGCCTTTTCTAAGGACAGAGAGCATTGTGAAAAACTGAGCCGGTCCATTCAAAGGGACACTCATGGCGACCCTCGCCTACTGAGACCCAATCCCGGCCCTCCAGTTGCTCACAGTGAGTATTAGGGATGCAGGGAGATGTGTGTGTGTTGGGGGGGGCGGTGGGGCAGAGAGATGGAAGTGTTAGACAAGTGGCACAAAGAGTCCAAGTGCTACAGAAACTCCGAGGAGCCAGGGGGTTTCCGAGACGACGTGCGGATGAGACCCAACGTGGGACTGGGGCACGAGACTGGGGGTCCTTCTCTGCATGTAACCGCAGGGCTTAGGCATTTCTGAGAATTTGGACTCTGCTTTTGGATCACCGTGCAGGCGGGTCTTGCACTGCTGCTCCAGGGCTGCTCCCACCTGGAATGGGGGGAATTTATGAGCCTAGAGCATCGAACCATTGCTCAAGACTAAGCTCCTATGCCCTTCTTTGACTTTCTCCCACCCACTCGCTTCCCTCCAGAGAGAAGAGTCCTTTTCTCTTTTGTACTTCTGCTGTTTGTAGGATTTGCTGCCCCTGTGGCTCTTTAGAGCGCCTGTCCGTTGGTCTGTCCACCCCTCCCAGCTGGAGTCTCTCCTTCCTGCTTTGCATCTTTGTATTTCCAGTATCTCAACAAAACCGGAACACAGTAATTGTCAAAATAATCAAAATTAACACAAGACTTCCCCAAATGGTGTTTCTTCCTCCCCTTGCCATTTTTTTTTTTCTTCTCACCCCTTTCCATTTTTGCTCCTAGGCTCGCGAAAGGCTTTCTCAAGTCAGTGAGAACCTTTCACGGACTTCTCAATCTCAAGTAACATGAATCCACATTTGAGAGAACATATTTTCTTTTCTACCCTGAGATCTTCAGTGAAGATGGAGGGAGAGAGGGACCGACGGGCTGGTAATTGGAACAAGATCTGGCACACCGGCGACTTAAATTCTTGATCAGTGACTCAGGGACTCACCCACTTAGAAATATGTGAACTATTGTTGAGGGTCATGTTCAGGGAGGCTCCCTAATGACCACAGCTGATTGCAAAAACCAACCAAAATTATGCTAACGACTGATGCTTAGGAGCTTCTTACATCAAAGCCGAGTATTTATATAAGCAGCTATCTGCTGAAGGACAACAGACCTACTCACCGTATTATAATAATAATAATTAGTAATCGCCAGCATTCCTGGAAGCACTCTTCATCCCGGCAGCTGTACACGGGCGTCTATGGAATGAGGCAGCACTGGGGAGCTAAAGCCACCTCCTACTGGAGACCCCGACTCCAGTTACAAAGCCAAGCTCCCCTCCACCCCACCTGCCCTGTCTCCAAGGTGACTACAGTTTGAGCTTTGAAAGAACATCTTTTGTGAGTCGATTTATGACCCCCTCCTACTCTGCAATACATCTGAGATTGCTTGCTGTTCTGGGGACTGCGGAAAGCTGAGGGAGTTCTGGCTGGAACAAGTTTCTCCGGCTGCAGTTAACACAGGATCGTGGACTCTGTCCCCTGCCTGGTGCCTGCGGCTGCTTCCAAACTTTACTCTCCAGGCTTGCTTCGCCCTTGAGAGAGCAGCCTCCCCACCTCACAGGCCAGCTGGCTGCTGTTGAGTTTCCAACACATTATTTTAAGGCATCTGTAAAGTGGGTGAAAACGAATTCTACTGAAAAAAATTCTTACAACAACAACAACCACCAGAAAACTTGGAGAAATGGAGCAGAACATCCCAGCCCCACAGAAAAGGGGCTCTTCAAACGCTTAGGACCTGACGTGGTGCCCCGAAGCCTTTGCAAGATTCGCTCCTGAAAACCATGTCCCGCGCAGTGCTTGGTGGAGAATAACCCAGTCTCCCGTTTTCAGGTGCTGTTCGGCAGTGACATGGGACCCACAGCAGGAGAAAGAGAAGATTGCTTTCATTACAGTCGCCGGTTTCAGCAATTTCATAGTGCAAGCCTAAACCAAGAGCGCTCACTGGCATATGTTACACAATTTTTACATGCACCCTTGGTGGTAAATATCAGCTTGATTTCCTAGCTCGTTGTTATGGCCTGAAAGCAAATAAAGAGGTTTTTAATCCTTACACGTAAAGTCTGTCTTATGATACCATAGACCGGCCCTGCTTGATAGGGTGTAGCCAAGGTTCGGTGGAGAAGCTGACAGCTTACTACTCCCTTGGCAGGGTGGTTTCCCTATCAGCGCAGGCTCTGGAGGCCCACAGGAGGACGGGTGTGCTATGAGCCTCCGTTTACAGGTGGGGAAATGAAGGCCCAGAAAAGACACGTGGCAGTCAGCCCTAGAGCGTGGCTCTCTCACGGCCCTAAGTGTGACCCATCGGGTCATGACTTTGCTTCTGGTCAGGGATTATGGTTTTAAAAATCATTGCTCACGTAGCAATTCGTTATGATAAATAATCTAATAATTCATGATGAAGGAACTAGAACACCAGAGCGAGCAACAAGTGTGTGACAGCTTGAGTTTTCACCAGCTGTATTCACTGGCCCCTGGCCAGGGTACCATCTGACCTTCAAGCTGGCCAAGCCCGTGGGTATTTGTCAGGACTCCGAACAACAACAACAAAAAAATACTCGCTGTGATATTTGAGCGATACAGATTTGTGCTAGGGAGGTGGAAAAGGGTGAAGAAAATAAACAAATAAACATGCTTGCCTGTTTGGAGATGGACTTTTTATTTCTTCTTGGATCTGGCTCTGAGGAAGCATCAGGGTTTTAATCAAGTCAGTTTTGAGCACTTATTTACGAGTCTAGGAGTCCAGACCTGCATAGAGATTCGGTGGAGAATAAGAAAATGTTAAGATCTAATTTTAAGCACACTGGTTTTCTGTCTGGTTGTGGAGAGTAGGAGCACATAAGATGCCATTCCAGCAGCATTGGCGGACTTTGGCCCACAGGTCAGACCCAGCCAGCCGCCCGTTTTGGGCCAAGCATGGGCAGGGAATAGTTTTCACGTTTTGAAACGGTTGGGGAAAAAATGCAAAGACAGACAATATTTTGCAAAACAGGAAAATTATATGAAATTAAAATTTCACCATCTATAAATCAAATTTTATTAAAACACAGCCAGACCCATTCACTTCCACCTTGTCTATGACTGCTTTCACGCTCCAGTGGGCAGCCCTGCTGAGTAGTTGTGACAGTGACCATATGGGCCACAAAACCTAAAATATGTACTACCTGGTCCTTTTCAGGAAAAGTTTGCTGACCCTGAGGTAGATAATAGTCAAATCATGCTAGGTGAGGAGCTTTGGAACCAGCTGAAGAATGAGAGGAAAAATGACTTTGGGTGGGAATAAAGCTTCAAGGGGGAAGTGCCTCCTTGTGGAGATTGAAGGATAAAGATATTGAGTGTGATGGCTGCGGGGAAAGGCCAGTCAGTTGTGGCAGTCAGCGAACTTCTCCCTGACAGTTATGTGTTCTTGGGATGTTCTTTTTTTTTTTTTTTTTTTTAAGTTTATCTTAAAGAGAGAGAGAAAGAAGTGTCAGAGGGAGAGAGGCCGCCCTCAAGTAGACTCCCCATGGAGCCCGCATCAGGGCTCGACCCCAGGACCCTGAGATCATCACCTGAGGTGAAATCAAGAGTCACTTAACCGACTGAGCCACCCAGGCTTCCCTCTTGGTACGTTCTTTAATGTCTGGACCTTAGTTTCCCCTATACCCACCCCTCTGGACTGTTGTAAAGCCGGTGGTAAGATCTCTAACACACAGCACACCGCGGAACAGAGATGGTATCTCATCAGTGTCAGTGATTCATAGTAGTGACTGCCATTAGCTCTCACATTTGGGCATCCATTAATAAAAATAAGTCAATGTTTCACCTGAAAATTATGTCTTTCGGAGGTTATTAGTGACTAAGCTTTTTAAATTTTTTCTTAGAAGAAGAATTAGAGCAATTAAATCCTTTGGCGTTGCTAAAAATGGTGTTAAAAAGAATTATAGGGTAGGAAAATATTCCCAGTGCGTTCCGTGAAAGCAAGTCACATGAGCCTGGAAACCCTTTTTGCAATGCATCCAGATCTGAAACCCTGTATGGGAATCTGGTGAAGGCTGCGGACTTTTCTGCTTGATATGTACACCACCCCCACATGCACGCTTTTGCATTGAATCCATAGGCTTAATGGATCCCCTGAAGCCCATCCTTGGTTTCCAGGTTAAGAACGCCTGCTTTAGTTGCTCACTCGTACTTATAAACCCTCAAGAGATCAATATTTGAACCAAAATGCTAAATTATTAATTAATGAAGAAGAAATAATGTCAAGTGGACTAAAATTCTTGCGTTGGCCGATCAACTTGTATCTTACTATACACAAGCTGCAAGAACGGCCAAAGCACAATTAAAAGTGACTGTGGGATCATGGCAAAGGGAATTCAAGAATGTTCTTAATGGTTCTTGTCGCCAAGCTGCAAGAGTCTGATGCATCCATTTCCTCTGGAGAGACGCCCCTGCCAAGGATGCTAGAACAGTGGGTCCAAGACCTCTTCCGTGGGCAGTTGTTGGCTTTTGTACTCTGTGCTTGCCGACACAAGGAAGCCCGAATTCCTTCTCTTAATCAATCTTGCCAAATAATGGTACAGTATGAGCAGTTAGATCCCCCCCCCATTTAGACATGCTAATTTTCTTATGCTATGCCTGGCCAATACATATATATGTTTGGTCTGTATATACATATAAATATGACCAGATAAATAGACAGAGATGATTTCAGTTTAGGATGGGTTTGTTGTGTTGATTTTTCATAATTTCCTTTTTAGGAGGAATTTTTGTCTTCAAATTTAGGAATTATCTTCCTGTCCCGCACATCTTCCCTACCTCCAGTCCTTGTTGGCTATAGAGAAAAAGCTCCATTGTTCCTTTTCTTTCCTTCCTTCCTTCCTTCTCTCTTTATCTCTCTCTCTCTCTCTCTCTCTCTCTTTTTAGGTTTATCTATTTCAGAGAGAGTGCACAGTTTGGAGGGACAAGGCAGAGAGCTTCAAGCACACTCCCAACAGAGTGAGCAGACTGATGTGGAGCTCAATCTCACGACCCTGAGATCATGACTTGAGCCGAAATCAAGAGTCAGACGCTTAACAGACTGAGCCATCCAGGCATCCCAGTCTCTCTTTCTTTCTAATCATCTATTATTTTGAAATAGTTTAAGACTTACAAGAAGTTTCAAAAGTCACACCTTTGCTGTTTCCACGTATCTTTCCCCAGCTTAACCACAGGCAAAACCAGCCTGGTATGGTATTATAAACTCAGGTACAAACTTTATTTAGATTTCACATGCATTCTCTGTGTGGTGTGTGTGTTGTTCTATGATATTTTAGCCCATGTGTAGATTGAGGAACTAACACTGCACTCAGAATACCACCAAGAAACTCCCTCATATTACTCCTTAACAGCCTACGATTTCCTTTTATAAATACTTTGTTTTGCAGTGTTACAAGTCTTGGCCCAGCAGACTTCTGCTATTTCAGGCACCTGAAGTTCTTATGCAAATGACCTCAAGGGACAAGTGTTGTGAACTCATCAACCCCTTTCCTTGGTGGTGTATGTGGGGGTTGTAAATGCATTCAATTTTACCAAGGCCTCAATGGTAATTTTTAGACTCTAGCTTTATTGAGTTTCATTTCTGAATCTGAATATTTTCTGTCATTGAGCAACTTTTTTTGAATGTATTCTTTTGCTGTTGTATAGAAACAATCCAGTAGACTTTTTGAAAAAGTCAGGCTACCTGACCAAAATTTCTTTGAGGATAGTTGCATGATGAAAAAATGTATTAAAGTCTTTAAAAAAAAAAAAATTGAGTCTGAGATGTGTTGCTGCATACCTTTACACACCCCTAAATTCCTTTCGCTTCTCTCCAAACTTGTTTCCTCTGGGCCCTGAGGTTTCCTGTGAATAAGTCTTTCATATTGGCTTTTTGTCTTGGTGAATTCCATGTGGACTGCTTTAGGTCCAACGTGCTCTTCTAGAAAATGCCACTTGAGGTTATCCTCTTGTGAGTTCTACTTTTAGGGGGTTTAGCTTCTTGGTGAATCCTCCAAGCCGATATGCTATTGTTTGCCCCAGAGTCTGCAAGTCCTTTTGCATGACCATCCTCTGAGATCGTCAAAAACTAAATGGTTCTTGGAGCCAGCCCAATGGGCTAAGTGTTTTAAATAAATAAATAATGACATGTGTATATTGAGTGTAACCAGCATAAATGTCTCCTAAAGTCACAACAGAAGAACGAAGCATAATTTAACCCAAGACAGCATCACTGAAACATTCTCAAGGACCTAATAAATTCTTGGAATAAAAAACTGAGAGTTGATCAAAGATTAGAGAATGCTTGTACCATGACTTGAGGAGGGGAAAGGAACTCAGAGTTGCAGGTGGGAATGCAAAATGGTAAAGCTACTTTGGAAAACAGCTTGGCAGTTTGCTTTTAAGAGTTAAACATAGAGGACACCTGGGTAGCTCAGTATGTTAAGCCTCTGCCTTCAGGTCACGTCATGATCTCAGGGTCCTGGGATCGAGTCCCACATTAGGCTCTCTGCTCAGCGGGGAGCCTGCTTCCCCGTCTTTCTCTGCCTGCCTCTCTCCCTTACTTGTGATCTCTCTCTGTCAAATAAATAAATAAATAAATAAATCTTTAAAAGAGCTAAACATAGAACTACCTAGAAATTCCTAAGTATCTGCCTAAGAGAAATGAAAACATCTGTCCACACACAGACTTGCATGCCCATTTCCAGTCAAGAGCTGGAAACAAACTTAATGTCCATCCAGTGGTGAAGGGTTTAAATGTGGTATATCCATCCAGTGGAACATGGATGGATAAAATTTAAAAAGGAATAAACTACTAACAAATTATATCATAAATGAACTTTAAAAATATTATGCCCAGGGAAACAAGTTGGACAAAGGAGACCACATATTATAGGATTCTGTTTATCTGAAATGTTTGGAAAAGGCAAAATTCTAGAGACAGAGAGTAGCTTAGTGATTATGTGGTGTAGGGGATGGGAACAGGATGAGGGCATAAGGGATCCTGTTGCGGAGATGGAAACATTCCAAACCGATTGATAGTGATGGTTGTACCACTTGGTAAATTTATTAAAAATAATTGAAGGGATGCCTGGGTGACTCAGTCAGTTAAGTGTCTGACTTTGGCTCAGGTCATAATCTCAGGGTCCTTGGAGGGAGTCCCATGTCTGACTCCACACTCTGTGAAGAGCCTGCTTCTCCCTTTCCCTCTATGCCTCTCCCGATCATGTGTGTGATTTCTCTCTTAAATAAATAAATACCTAAAATAAAAATTAAAAACAAAATAAAGGGTGCCTGGGTGGCTCAGTGGGTTAAAGCCTCTACCTTTGGCTCAGGTATGATCTCAGGGTCCTGGAATCAAGCCCCATATCAGGCTCTCTGCTCAGCAGGGAGCCGGCTCCCCCACCCGAACCCCCACCTGCTTCTCCGCCTACTTGTGATCTCTCTCTGTCAAATAAATAAATAAAATTAAAAAAAAAAAAACAAAATAAAAAACTAAAATAACTGAATAATACACTAGAAATGGGTACATTTTCTAATATGTAAAATATACCTTGAAAATGTTGTTTAAAAAAAGGAAGGTAACCTACATTTTTCTATTTTTCTGGAGGACGGGATCAGCTGTGCAGGTGCTCTAGGAAATCCTGCCCTTAATAAGGGATTTTTCAAATTTCGACTGACCACTGGCTCTCCAGGCCTCAGCTATCCTCACTGTATTTATTTCTTTAGAAGATGTTCTTCCCCTCTCGTTTCTGGTTTGGGTCTAAAACACCTAGATCTGGCTGGTATTTGGATAGAAGGGCTAGCACTTTGTTGCCTCTTATACCCTAGGCTTTCCTGAACTTGGGGCCAATTCTACAGATGCCTGATGGAAAATATTTGGGGGCGCAAGAGAAAACTTATTTGTCAGTCCAGGATGGGGTAAATATGGCCTGAGGAAATGGGGAAGGATGGGGTAAAGACGGGAAGGGAGAGTGCCCTGGAGACACAGGGGAAGGGGGGTGAGTTCAGCCTACCTGATTTCCCTGGGGAGGAGCCCAGGGCGTGTGATGGGGGACCAAGGCCCAGAGAGAACCCATTCCCCTGGGGCCCCTCACACTGTGAAGAGAAGCTGCCTACCATACCCAGGGATTCTTGCAGCTCTGAGTGGTCCTGTCCCACAGAGGACATGCCCAAGACAGCTGGGCCAGAGAAAGTTGTGTTGACAGGGAGGGCAAGGGATAAGGGGATGCAGGCAAGCACTGTGTTGCAGAGCAAGAAGGGAGCCAGGAAAGAGGAGACAGTTGGCATGTCCATTCAGTGTTCACCCATCGTTAGGAAGTCCTATAGTTGACTATGGTTTTAGAGTTTGTATTCATACCCATCATTTATTAGCTTCCGCAACGTAGGCAACCTCTATCAGTTACCTATTAACTCTGTGCATCTTGTGCTATACTACACTACAGCCACTCCTCATCTTACTGTACTTCACAGATACTGCATTTTTTTCTTTTTTTTTTTTTTTACAAATAGAGGTTTGTATCAGGCAAGTCTGTTGGCTCCATCTTCCCAGCAGCATTTGCTCACTTTGTGTCTCTGTGTCCCATCTGGGTCATCCTTGCAATATTTTGAACTTTCTCATAATTATATTTGTTGTGGTGATCTGTGGTTAGTGATTATCACTTGAGAGCTCACATCATGGTTAACATTTTTGAGCATAAAGTATTTTAGTTCAGATCTGTACATTTTTTAAAGACATGATGCTATTGCACACTTACTAGACTACAGTATAGTGTAAATATAACTTTCGCATGCACTGGGAAACCAAAAGATTCATTCGACTTACTTTATCGCAATATTTGCCTTATTGCATTGGTCTGGAACTGAACCATAATATATCTGAGGTACTCCCGTATTATGTTATCATATAATTGTAATTTGGCTTGGGTGGCTGCAGGGTCAGCTGGGTCCCCCATCTTATCCTATGGTTCTTTTTATTCATTGGTTAGTTCTGGGATTCTTTTTTTTTTTAATTAAAGATTTTATTTATTTATTTGACACAGAGAGGGAGAGAAA
Source organism: Mustela nivalis (assembly GCF_964662115.1). Lineage (NCBI taxonomy): Eukaryota > Metazoa > Chordata > Mammalia > Carnivora > Mustelidae > Mustela > Mustela nivalis. The sequence continues at coordinate 23,693,914 of NC_139035.1, forward strand.
TCACAAGTAGGCAGAGAGGCAGGCAGAGAGAGAGGGGGAAGCAGGCTCCCCGCCGAGCAGAGAGCCCCATGCAGGGCTCGATCTCAGGACCTTGAGATCATAACCTGAGCCGAAGGCAGAGGGTTAACCCACTGAGCCACCCAGGAGCCCCAGGTCTGGGATTCTTAAATGGCAACTGGGTTCCAAGAAGAGAAGCTATAATATGCAAGAATGAATCAAGCCTCTGCTTAAGTCATCTTAACTGAAGAGACATTGGCCAGAGCAAATCACCTGCACAAGCAAGGAGTCACCACAGGACGGGCTACACAAGGAAGTAGACCTTGGGAGGCCCGACTGACTTGGCGCCAGGGGCATGAGAGCCGATCACGCTCCCGAAGCCCGTTTTTTCATCTGAAAGATGGGGTTGATACTAGTATTTTATTAGGCTTTTTATCCCAGAATAAATAATGGATATAAAACATCTATCATCATGTCTAGCATTTAAAGATTTTTTTATTTATTCATTTGACAGACGGAGATCACAAGTAGGCAAAGAGGCAGGCAGAAAGAGAGGGAGAAATAGGCTCTCCGCTGAGCAGAGAGCCCGATGCGGAGCTTGATCCCAGGACCCTGAGATCATGACCTGAGCTGAAGGCAGAGGCTTTAACCCACCGAGCCACCCAGGTGCCCCCATCATGTCTAGCGTTTAGTAAGTCATCGGCAACTCTGCTTTTCTCATGATCACGGTCATTGCTACTATTATTATTCCTATCATACTTGCCCCTCAGATTTATCAGAGTATAGGGAGATGTGAGAGTGAAAAACCAGGAAGGCCTGACCTAATGAATGAAGTCAGGAAAGACTTTCTTGAGAAAACGGCAGATAAATTAAAAGTTTAGTAAGCTAGGTGCGCCTGGGTAGCTTAGTTGTTTAAGTGACCAAGTCTTGATTTTTGCTCAGGTCATGACCTCAGTGTCATGAGATGGAGCCCTGCGTCCCTGCTCACTGTGGAGTCTGCTTGAGATTCTCTCCCTCTGCCCCTCTCTCGCTTGCACTCTCTCTCTCTTTCCCCGTCTCTCCAAAATAAATAAATAAATAAATAAATAAATAAATAAATAAATAAATAAATCTTAAAACAAAAAAAAGTTTAGTAGGCTAAAGGAGTAGGTGGGGAAGAGCATTCCAGGAGAGGAAACCAGGTGTGCAAGGGCCCTGAGGTTGGGAGGAGTCTGTGGCAACTATCATAGCCAGGAAGACAGATGATTATGCCAGCCCACCTTCAACACTTGCATGGACCAGAGCAAGAGTATAAAGAGAGACCCATAGATCATGTGTTCAAGTATTTAAAATTATAAACCTAGCTATCAATAAAATCTGTCTTACCCTCCTACCTAATCAGATGTACCCCTGGCTCACTCTGTTGGGCTTCTCAACCCCCCAGCTCCATCCTGTACCACAAGGGTCAGGTGCATATGCAGGTTGTTCCCCCCACCCCGATTGCCTATCCAAGCTTCTCCCCAGCAACAAAGAGGCATTGCCTAGCTACCCCTCAGCATCCTCTAGGCTGTGTTCACCAGTTCCTTGGGGTATGCTCACCAGGTATATGGCCCACTTTCAGGATGGACCCAGGGAACAGGGCTATAGGATATCCAAGGAGGTCATTCTAGGGTCTTGGGTACCCAGAGTATGGTCCAGAAAGGAGGGCACAGTCTCTGAATGGACACATCCCCTTGGTCCATGGGTTATTTGTCCCATAGGGAGGAGATTATCAAAAGGAGGGTCTAAGGGGAGATCCTAAAACATAAGGCCCAAGGCAGGTCCCCTCACACCAAGAACAACACTTGCTCTGGGAACCCAGGGAAAATAACCAAGGCCAGGGGATGGGAGGCGGGTCAGGGAAGGCTTCCTGGAGAAGGAAATGCCCGAACCCAATATTTTCCAGCAGAGGAAGCATCTGCTGCAAAATTGAAGTACATCATATAATAAATCCAATGTTCCTTAAAATCAAATAGGCAATGCTTCAGCTAAGTGACAGATGTTTTAGCTTTACTTAAGGAGGCATTTCTCTTTTAACCCCTTTATTTGGCAAGATTGTAAGTGTTCTGATCAATTGTGATTTCAGTTGGGAAGTCTTACTTTAGTTGGCTCCCATAAGGCTTAGGAGAGAGTAGTCAGGGGTCTATGCACTCATGTCTAAGTTGTTACCAGAGGGATGAGAAAGATGTTCTCTCTCTTTTTTTCAAAGGATTTTATTTATTTATGAGAGAGAGAGGAAACACGAGCAGAGGGAGAGGCAGATGGAGAAGCAGGCTGCACGGCTGAGCACAGAGCCCAATATAGGGCTTGATCCCAGGACCCTGGGATCAGGACTTGAGCTGAGGACAGACGCATAACCGACTGAGCCCCCCAGGTACCCTAAGAAAGATGTTCTTAATAAACGGTTAACTTGAAAAGTCTTTTAATGACTCATACGATTGGATTTAATCACAGTACTTCATGTGAAATACCCATTTGCTAAGAGTGGGGAGGGGGAAAGAAGATTGAGTGAATGCAGATGGGAATGCAGAAATGTGAACATGGCACCACTCTTTCCCTTCTAACACAATGTGAACCGAGGGCCCCAGGGCCATCATGCACCAATGCCCCCTCCCATCCCCGAAGTCAAGATAGCCACCCTTGATCTTTAAGCGCTAGAATACTTGACAGATGGAATGATTTGTTCCAATATTTTAAAAATTTATCTATCGCACCGTGAACATGAGAATTGTGCTCTGGTTTGTGGACGTCCAAGGGTGGGAAAAGTAAGCTATGGTGGCAAGATTAAATGCACTAAAGGGAGCCAGAAATTTTGTATTTTTTATAGAGTTATCTCAGTTATTTGACTCAAGGGGAAAATGGCAATGTTAGGAATGGACTACTAATTACCAGCCGCGGCCCAGAAGAGAACCTGGGAGGGTCCATGCCTGGTGGGGTATGGGAGCAAAGGCCTGTGACCCACCAGCTGAGGGTCTGCTCAGCAGCCCAGTGCAATGACTTTGTAAGAAAGGGGCAGCCTCCCAGGGAATTTCTTCCTAATTCTTCTTGCCCCATTCAGATCCTACCAAGAGAGAAATAATATAAAGCTAGATGAGGCCAAAATATCTGGAACAAAGGAAAAGGAGAGAGGAGGGGAAAATGAACTCTAGAGTCACCACTTTGGGAAGACTGGGAAGAAAGGCAAAACCACCCAGAGATACTCAATTTAGGGAAAGGTTATATTATTATTACTATGTTACCAATAGTGAATTTTTTTTATTTTTTATTTTTTCCAATAGTGAATTTTAACTGAGTGCTTACTATATGCCCAGCAGTGCTAAAGTTTACAAATTTTGGCTCTCCAAGGAACATATACACATCCTATGAGGAAAGTGCTCATATTAACTTACTTTACAGATGAAGACAGGAGGCTTGCAGAGGGTGAGTCCAAAGTGGGAGGGAACTTGATGAATTCATTTTGGACAGAATGAATTTCGGATGACATGGGCTCTGATCGGGGAGCCCCAGGAGTGGTACAAATCAGAAATGGTACCTGGAGGTTGGAGGTGGGACAGGCAAGCAGATTTTCACTGCCTATCTTTTAGTGTCTTTTGAGTGTTGAACCATATGAACGTATTATCTGTTCAATAAATAAAGTTTTTTTTTTAATCAGGAAATGAAGAAAGCTGAAGTTGAGGAAAGGTCAGTATGGAAAAAGTGGCTTTGAGAGTCAGGTGGTATAGAAGACAATGGTATGGACCTCAGCTGGGCAACTTCCAGAAACAGAAGTTCGGCAGGCATCAGTGAGCCAAGATGGGAGACATCTGTTTGTCACTTTTAATGAGCTAGTCGAAAGCAAACTTAATACTCTCTGGGGTCACAGTCGGACTCTTAACAGATGAAAGTTAACTCTGGGTTTGTAGAAGTATTTAGGAGACACTGGCAGATTCTTACCACCTGAGTCATCCAGGAAACATTTATCCTGAAGAGAAGTAAACTTATCTACAACTAGTGATAGAAACTCGCAGGAATGACTCACAACCCCATACCTACCTCCTAGAAGCAGCTGGCTCGAGCATTTTAGTAAGAGGCCAAGGCAGCTATGCCACTGGGCAGAACTTAATTATGTATCACTTGGTTTCTTTAATGTTTCCTGAGCTAAGTAGGATTATTAAATGTTTTATGTTTAATCTGTACCTACTGCAAGCAAGGTTGGGTCTGAATGCCCAGGAGAACCATTCCTCCAAGTTTCAACCCTTCCAGCTCCCTGGCCAGCCTTTTGTCAGTACCAAATACACGATGAATGAACTGGGAGGACGGAGATGCTGTTGAGAAAGGGTTTTGAGAAAGGGTTGTGTTCAGCAGGAGACAAATGAGAAGCACAGAACAGTAAAGCCAACAGGTACCTGGCGGGTGGACAAGGCAGTGGTTCTCAAACCTGAGCAGGCATCAGGATCTTGGGCTTCTTAAGACCTGGGTTCCATCACAAGTTTCTAATTAGGGACTGGGGCCTGAGAATTTGCATTTCTGACAACTTTCGAGATGATGCTATTTTATTTTACCACACAGGGACATCTGAGCTAGCGCAAGTTCTTCATCTCACAAAGGGAAAACTGAGGCCCAGGGGTTTACATAACTGTCCTAGATCCCTAGTTAAATGGCAGAGTTAGGATCAGAGTCTTAATCACTGTCCTTCCCTCATCTCTAAATGTATCAGCCCATATTTCCTAAAATTAAGAACACTGTCTTTTCATAAACACAAGGCAATTACAATATCAGGAAATTGACATTCCCCCTTTGTCATTAATAAACATCTTGTGAGGAGCTACCTTGACACTTTGTGAGTATATTTCTCATCATACTCTACCCACTAATTTCATCACCCAGGAGTAAGTCTCATTGAAGCAACTATTAACATGGTGGTTGCCAACTGGTGATTCTCTAACTCTATCCTTTCTTCTACATTTATTAGTTAGAATCATACTGTCAGGAACGTTTCTCCTCCCTCCCCTCATTCATTCATTCATTTATTCTTATCAGTATGGTCATCTCCCTTTCTACTACATGGCTCTGCTGCTTATAATATTATTATTTCAGAGATGGTTTAGTAGTTTATCACATTGGTTCAAAAACCAAGTTGAATTTTTTTTTTCAGACCATAAACTTCCTGACAACCCTCCTCTTTCTTGCCAGTGAAGACTCCAAGCTAGAGCCCCAAGGAATATCAGTAGTCTTAAAGAGTGCCAGAGCTATTGCTTGGGGTCATATTTTCCAAGGTCATAATAGCTATTTTAAAAAATTTTTCCTTAAAGCCACTGCCTTCATCATTCCCCATCCACCCTTAATTCCTCTTAGACCACATGTGGCATGAGTCTAAGGACCATATTATGGTCTTCAAGCTAAAGGAGGATCCCATCCTTAAGTTCGGATATGGGGAGGGAGGCAGACAGAGCTGCTCATGGCCAAACCCAGGATACTGCAAAGGAAAAAACTGCCTTACTTGGCCAGCTCGCTCTCTCTCTCTGGTCATCCTCCACTCCGTTGTCCCTGGGGTAACCTAAGGAGGGACACTTGGCTTGCATTGGTATTTGGTTGTATGAGTCCAAAGGAAAATGCCAACTCAGAAGTAAATATTTGCCATTTTGGACTACTAATTACATTATATGATTAAAAAGAAACAAGTGTTTACCCCATCCTTGATTTCGCCATCATGTCATTGTGCAAGAGAAAGAAATCAGCAGTTCATCAGAAGCAAGATGTGGCTTCAAAAAAATCTAAATACTTTTTGTTTTTAGAAACAGATAGCAAAAAAATCTAAATACTTTTTGTTTTTAGAAACAGTCAGCCGACTCAAAATTACAAAGAAATGAAAACTTCATTTTGGGCTCCATATATTCCTGCCCTCTAGGATATATTGCAAGGGAAATTCCTCTCAGGATTTGGCCATTTATGACAGGAATATCAGAATTCTCTGGGAGTACAACATCAGACTGAACCAGGTTGAGTCAGAATGTTGGACACAGCGGTTCTCAAATTCTGGAGACACTGCCCCTCCCACACCCACCCAAGGGACATCCTGTAGAGGGTGAATGCATTTTTACGGTCATTAGTAGGGTAGACATTTCATGGGCGGAGGCCACCATGTTCAATGTCCTGCCATACACAGGACAGCTCCTACAGCATGAATTTTCTTGCCCAAAATGCCAATAATATGCCCTGGATAAACAATCAACAAGTTTCCCTCCCCAGGGATTTAGAATTAGATGAAGATTCCAAGTCACTATGACTGCTCTCTTGAATCAAAGAGCTGTAACTCTAGGTACTGTTGGCCGTGGCCACTATCCACTTAGTGGACTGAGTAAGAGACAGAGAATCTGCAGTGAGAAAGGGCTCACACAGGTGTGTATGAAGAAACAGGGAAGTGACAAGGTCTTACTCCCACTCTCATTCAAGCTGCTGCCTCATACTACAATTCAGGCTCATCTACAATACTGGTACTTGCAAATAAGACTCTTAACTGCAGAGAGACTAACTGTCATCTGCCACATGCACTGAGCAACAGAACTAGCTGGTATGTTGAGGGAGAGAGGGAAGCAGAAGCAGAGAGAAGCAGAGATGTTGCCCAAAGTCTCTAAGATTCCTGGTTGGTTTCTGAGGCCCAGCTGCCCCTGGTGGCAGGTGGCCTAAGAGGTAGCTCCTAGGAGATAGGAACTCTCCAGAAGGGGCAGGCAGTTCCAGATGGAGAAGAGATCTGGGCAGCAAACTGTATGAGTCTACTCCACCTCCAGTAGGAGGTCAGCCCAGGCTGAGCCTGGAAATCCCTTCTGCAGAAAGGACCAGCATGAGTTTGAATGAAGCAAAGCTGTTTACAGTGGACTTGAGTGCCAGAGTCCTAAACTTGAGTGCCAGAATCCTAAACCCTCTGGATTAGGGGTCAGCTAACAAAATACCCGCGTGCTTAAAAAAAAAAAAAAAAAAAAAAGCCATTTTCTTTAAAAGGAAAACAAAACCAAAAATACCCCCTCACACTCAAGGGAAAAACATCTCTTAAAATCTTTGCTTTGTTTTCTTCACTAGCTTTTAATCTGCTTGAGTAGGATACTCAAGTCTGTGCTGAGGACGGTAGGTTCCATTTCTGTTACTGTTTGAACTTGATAAGATGCAGAGGAAAGTCATGGTTTCGTGGTGGATTTCTGCGGGTTGGTGCTTAACTACACGGCTGTAGCTTCTTTAGCTGAAGGGGAGATTAGAGAGGGAGAATATAATTCCCAGAACTTTGGTTTTGGAGCTAGCAAATCATTTAACAAAGAGGAAGGTGTGGCTTCTGAGGTGGTGGTTTCTGTTGGCCCCTGCCATTACAGGCAGTGGGTAGGGACGGATGAAAGAAAGATGGCGGATGCCATAGTGTTCTGTGGCATGGCGTGGGTGTGAGATCTGAAATTTTCCTTCCAGCCTCATTTTGCTTTTCTTGGATTTCTGAGTTGATGCTGGGATTCCATGATTGATTCTCAGCACTTCTCACTGTGATTATACTCTTGTTACTTCCCTACCCGTCACTCCCTTAACAGAGTCCCTCATACTTGGGCTCCCAACATGGAACTAGCTTCAGAATTGGTGACTTTAAAACATTAATTATTCCAAAAAATGTATCTCAATTTCAGACACGGAAACACTTTTTTTTAAAAAACAAGGCAAAGTTGAGTCTTGTGAAATACTTATCTGATTAACCCCTTACAGCTAACTAAAAAGCCATTTCTGATGATAAATATCTCCAGAAGCTGAGTTTCACCAGTTCAGTCCTCCTTGCTACTGGACCATTCCAAGTCTGGAAACCTCTGGACTTACCCCCAGTGGGAAGCAGCACCTGACATGTGGTGGGCAACCAGTCAATGCAACCTGAACTGGACTAAAGCTGAGCCTGAATTCTGAGCTGATTTGTGCCATCAGTTTACAGATTTCATTTTATTTATTTGAGATGGGGGCTGGGGTGGGAAAGGGAGAGCACAGAGGGAGAGGGAGAAACAGACTCCCTGATGAGAGAGAGCCCAATGCAGGGCTCAATCCTAGGACCCCAAGATCATGACCTGAGCCAAAGCCTGACGCTTAACTGACTGAGCCACATAGGTGCCCCATGCTTCACTTTTGAGCATCTGTTGCACTACTGTCCCCTGTGCCACTCCCCAGTCTGCTTACCACATGCCACACTGGCCTTCTCTCTGATCCTTGAACAGGTCGCTTTCCCCTGCCCCTGAGCAATCACTCTTGCAGTTCCCTCTGTCTGGGGTGCTTTGCTCCTACACTCTGCAAGGTTGGGTGCTTCTTACCACTTGGGTCTCAGCTGAAACACCATCTCTTAGGAAGTCTTTCCTGATGCCTGACACTCTCCATTACTTTACCTGCTTGTTTTTCTATGGTGCTTATCATAATATATATGTTTACTGGCTTATCATAACCTTCTCCCCCTAAACTGCAAGGGCAGGGAATTGTCTATATTCTTTCTCACTCTATCTTCAGAACCAGGCTTCCAGGAATCCATATACATGGAATACCTTTTCCAAAATTAAAAAGGCTGCCTCCTCCTCTGAGAAGACCCAGCCCCTGCTGGACACCTGGCTTGGGGAGCCAGGCAGGCATGGGCTGTATTTCAGTCCCTCCTGGCTCCTTGACCAGTTTCCCTTGCTCAGTGAACAACCTATACAACTGTGTGCTATCTCTGCCCAGCACCATGCCCAGTGCTTGCAGATAAGAGAAACATAATATTAATTGGATGAATAAATAGACTTTACTGAACTTTAACTTATAAGAAAATGTGCCATTTCAAGTGTTTGGTTAGATGAATTTTGACAAAGGCATGTACACATGTAACCACTATCATCACTGAGATACATAAATTCTATTACTCATGTTGGGTGCCTGGGTGGATCAGTCAGTTTAGCCTCTACCTTCAGTTCAGATTATGACCCCAGGATCCTGGGATCGAGCCCCGAACTGGACTCTGAGTCTGCTTCTCCCTGTCCCTCTGCCTGCTGCTCCCCTTGCTTGTGCTCTTGCTCTCTTTCTCTCTCTGTCAAACAAATAAATAAAATCTTTAAAAAAAAAGTTTCCTCGTGTCCTTTTGTATTTGTCTCTCCTCCCACACACTGAACCCCACCCCCGCCGCCTCAAGCAATCGCTGAATCTTTTAATTTTATTTAGTTACATCTCTCTTCTTTGCAAAAGAATTTAAAAATGACCTTAAAAGGGAATAAATACATCAAAATCAATAAAAGAGAGAGAATAAAGAGGAACAAGCAAGACTAAGAGGAGCAAGCCTTAAGGGGTCAATAGACCTTCTGGGATCGACCTTGAAGACTGAAGCTTAGTGTGGCCTCCTTAGAGCCAAGGCAAAGAGGGAAAAGTGGTATTTCAATTACTCTCTGAGAGCAAAAAGCATTTCATTTGTCTCAGGGCAGATGAAGTTTCCCTAGCACAAAGGTCTGAGAGATTCTTCACACCAGAGATTCGAAGGAAGATTTTGGAAGATGCTCTGAATGGTATCTTCAAAGAGTTTCATTGCAAACGCAGCAGGAAGTCACTGGTCTATTTCTTTCTGACAATCTTCTGTAAACATTCTTATAGCAAATATTAAGGTATCTCTCCTAAACAAGGTGATCTGACTGGGTTTTTCGGGGAAAGTGGGAGAATAAACAATGTCATGTTATCTTCTCTAGCGAGGTCTGGAGCTCAGCGATCCTTTATTGTCCTGGCGAGCAGCGCTTTTGCTTTGAAACCCAGGTGGGCAGGTGGGAGGTTTAACGGCTCAGTTGTGAAACTTAAAAGAGCCTGGCCAGCATCCCTGTCTAGATCAAAGGCCCCCCAGCCCCGCTGGGAGCTATGCTGGGAGTGGGGCATGTGTCTGAGGAACAGCCAGGATTTTCTTAAGGAATTGCTTTTGGAGCTGGGCCAGCGTGAGCTGGGGCTCCGCTGAGATGCCAAACTTCTACACTTGAACATGGAAGATATTGTGGGCAAGCGTCGACAGCCTCTTATCGCAGACATAGACCTATCTTAGCAATGTTTTGGGGAGTCTGAGTTCTAAGCCATCCCACCCTTGCCTGTTGATAGGTTAGCGAGGCCCTGAAATAAATACCCTCTTTCCTGCCGGATTCGGAATCGGCTGAGAAATAAGAAAAAAGGGCAAGTTAGCTCGCTGTCGAGTTCCCTGTTCTGTAGCTCTCTCATCCCCAAGACAGACAGTGGACGAGTGGGTTCTCATTTACCTTCTAAAACCCCCTCGCTCCTGTCTTCACTCCTCTTGCTAAGCTTTACCTATGACTTGTCTTAAAAGCAAGCTCTGAATTCTTTATGAATTGTGCATTTGTTATAAGAGGACATCTTCACAGAAGTGATGTTTGTCTCTTTGTTTTCAGACCCCAACAGCTGGACAAAGAGGATGATTCTGTGTTCTCCCTCAGGTTTCTGAGTCAAACCAAAGAAAACAAACACAGAGGATCCCAAGTCATAGTGGGTCGTGTATCCCTTACTTTGGTCCGGACCCTGAAAAGCGATCTGGGGTTTTTCATCAGTTTGGTCTGTTTGCTGAGTTCAAGGTCATTTCGGGTTGAACAGAATGTCATGCTGTTTTTCCAGCCCTTGAACAGCCAGAGAATGCAAAGCACATTTTGTAGTTAGGTTTTGCACACACAGGGTTCCAAGATAAACTCAATACATATGTTCTGATTCATTCACACTTTAGTCACTAAATAACTATTTGATATCTAAGTAGGCTTCAGAGTTTTAACCAAAAATCTTTTCAAAGTATTCCTTCCTTTGAACCCAACACTCAAATTTTCCTAAGAATCAGAGTGAATAATGGCCAGCAGAGTTTGCAGATATTTGAAACAATGCACAAATCCCTTTCTCCCTCAACTTCAGCGTTCCTTCAAAACCTGTTATATGCAAAAAAAAAAAAAAAAAAAAAACCAAAAAAACCAACCCACAAACAACCCCCCCAAAAACCTGTTATATGCATAATCATAATTTTGGAAAACAAAAACATAAATATGGGGTGGGTGTGTGTGTGTGTGTGTGTGTGTGTATACCATGTGGGTGTGTGCCAGGAATCGTGGGAGGCACTTTCTGTACCTTGTCACTACTACTTATAACAATGTCTAGAGCTAGGTATTACCTCTCTCACTTACAGGCAAGGAAGCGGAGGCTCAGAAGAGTTTATGATTTGCCCAAGGCCAGAGCTGACAGGCTGCAGTGCCAAGATTCCATTGAATTCTCTCTGTTTGAATCTTCTTAGTTAATTTTGTTCAATTCAGCAAATACTTATCAAGACCTTCTGCGTGCCAGGTGCTGTCCCAAGCCTGAGGAGAAAAACAAGGAAAGACCTTGAGATGCTCCCAGTGAAGGACTTCTTATTTTTCTCCTTCAGCATGCAATCAGAGATGGCAGGTAAATGGTGGGGTGCGGGGGGCGAGGAGGCTGCCTCGGTTAGGATGTGTTTCTGTTTGGTTTTAAGTAAAAGGAAACCCAACTCAGACTGCCTTAAATAATAAGGAGGCCACACTGTGGCAGAAAAGGCTAGCTATCCCCTAATATCCATTTCCTCTTCTACCAGCAGCCATACTGGTAAAAACTCCAATTTTTAGCCAGGTATATGGCCCCTTAGAATAAAGAGAACATTTCTCGGGGTGCCTGGATGGCTCAGTAAGGGAAGCGTCCACTCTTGGTTTTGGCTAAGGTCATGAGCTCAGGGTCGTGGGATGGAGCCCAGCCTAGGTCTCCTTGCTCAGTGGGGAGTCTGCTTGAGATTCTGTCCCAAGTCCCCAGCCCCTCCCCGCTGCATGCACACCATGGGCTCTCTAAAATAAATTAAAAAAAAAAAAAAAAAGACAACATTCTCAGCCACAGCTGAAGCTAGGCGTGGCCATATAACTAAGTTATTGCTGTGAATGGAAGTGCTATGTGCACTTTCTGGGAAATGGCTTTCCCTTTTCTCCTTGCTGACTGGATTCAGGGGCGATGGGAGTGACTGGCGCAGCCATCCTGGGCCACAGGGGAATCGACTATGTGTTAAGATGGCTGAGCTACACACAGACGGGTCTCCCTGGAACTATCTTCCTGGACTTTATTTATTTATTTATTTATTTATTTATTTATTTATTTTAACCTGGGAAATAAATATACCTTTAACTTGTTTAAGCCACTGTTATTTGGAGTTTTCAGTTACTTGCAACTGAACCTAATCCTCAATCCTATTTCCATAGCTGGAAGGCCGGGAGGTAGGGCTACCTTCACTGCTAGTTTGATTTAGCGGCTCACTGATAATATCAAGGAATTAGTTTTGTTCCAGATCTTTGTTCTGTCTTTGGTGTCAGTTTCATGCTAAGGCCGGCTCTCTTTCATGGGGCAAGATGACTGCTAACAAAAAGATGAATATATGCTTCCTTATCAATTTTCAGAGAGAGAGAGGGAGAGAACAACATCCAGAAGGGCTCTTGTCAAAACAATGAAGGTCTTTTCCCCCCAAAGCCTCTGACTCCTACTTGCTTTTCTTTGACCTGAATAAGGTCAAATGCAGCCACGGGAAGGTCATGAACTGATAAGCTTAGTTTCTGGCAGAATCAATCCCTGTGGCAATGGAGTTGGGCTTACGCTAATTGTCCACTGCCGGAGGTGGGGTATCTTTTTCTTTTTTAATTTGGGATAACCTACTAATTTAGGGTCAGAACAATCCATTCTTGGCATCAATGAATTTAACGTTCAGTCTGTACTGTCTTTGAAGGGCCCCGATGGTTCATGGTGTCAGTGGCAGCCTCACACCTTCCTGTGTGTTTGCTAAAAGGATTCGATGAAGTAGGTGGCTCTCCTGTTTCAGGAAATTTCCCTCTGTGGGCTCGAGGGAGTCATTTTACTGGCGAGTGCAAATGGAGTCCCTGGAGTCCCCAGATAAGCCCCTAGGACATGAGCAGCCTTCTCAGTACCACTCCCTTCCCGGGTGACAGGCCACACGGCTCGGTACCCACCCTCATTACAACGACAGGACTCTGGTCAGTCTCTCCCAGATGGAAACAACCAGAAGGAGGGCATCCATTCACTACAGAAATCATGTCAGAGTGAGTGAAGCCAGAAACACTGCCCTGAAATAGGGTTAAAGGGAGCTAGGCACAGTGGAAAAGCAAAAGGGCTTTTCCATTATTTTCAACCAACACTAAAAGCAATTATTATCATTGTATATATAGCAAATATATACCATAAATACCCTCTCCCGTAGTAAATTCATTAGGGTCTATCTTCCAGCAGGCCCTCAGTGCTCGCTTACTTAAGCTTATCACTGAAAGCAATCAGATATTCAGAACTTAATCCCAAACTGTCTGGACCAGGGACCAGGGATTTACTTTCTTTAGGGCCATTTCTGAAGTTCTTCTGAAATGCGCGATCTCACCCTCAGGTCAACATTTGTCATCTCTGGACCATTCATATGCAAATCACATGGCAGGGAGGAAGGGTGGTGACAAGTGAGTGAATTATAAAACACAGAGATATGAGTTCCACCCAAAATCTTTCAAACTAGACTGTTGGGGGGCGGGTGGCGATAAGAAAGGAGTTTTTTGTTTTTTGTTTTTTCCTTAAAGATTTTATTTATTTATTTGACAGAGATCACAAGTAGGCAGAGAGGCAAGCAGGGGGGGTGGGAAGCAGGCTCCCTGCTGAGCAGAGAGCCCAACAGGGGGGCGAGGGGGGTCGGGCTCCATCCCAGGACCCTGGGATCATGACCCAAGCCAAAGGCAGAGGCTTTAACCCACTGAGCAACCCAGGTGCCCCAAGAAAGGAAACTTTCAGCCGGTTAAGTCCTGTCATTTTAATACACTTGAAGGCTTAAGCACATTGATTCTACGGAGTGCCAATAATATACCTCGGTTTGTGGAGCTCTCTGTCTGACAGAGACTTTTGTGGTAATATCTCCTTTGAGCCTTGCCGCATGCCTCAGGGAAGACTGAGAGCAGGTGTGAGTACTCCATTGGATGAAGGAGAGACCACAGCTCTGTTCCCTCAAGTAACTTGTGTGAGGTTGTGAGGTGAGAGACTGACAAATAAGGGCATGAGTGCTCTAACTCCTGTCTCAACAGCTCGGAGTTCCGTGCTCCTGCCATTAGCCTGAATGGTAACAACATTGTGATCGACTAGACGTGGAACTCCGTCTCGGGCCACTGTCTAAAGGGAAAGGAAAGAGACATGGCCTGGCAGCCACAGGAAGAAGTCTCTTTTATGGAAAGAGAAAATAAAACTATAAAAACTTGGAAAATGTCAATAACCACACTTAAGGTCATTAATGATCTGATCATGTTGTTAAACGTGTTCACCAACAAGTATAATAAAGATTTATTTTTATTAATGTTTAGATTTGGCCTGGCTGACTCCATTGGTCGGCATCCTTGTGTTTTCACAAGCGTGAACCATGTGATCAGAAATTCCATTAAGTGAGGCGCCTGGGTGGCTCAGTGGGTTAAAGACTCTGCCTTCGGCTCGGATCGTGATTCCAGGGTCCTGGGATCAAGTCCCACATCGGGCTCTCTGCTCCTCAGAGAGCCTGCTTCCTCCTCTCTGCCTGCCTCCCTGCCTACTTGTGATCTCTGTCTGTCAAATAAATAAATAAAATCTTAAAAAAAAAAATTCCATTAAGTGAATACTAGCTACATTCATTTACTTTTAATGATAATGATGTTGAATGAAAATCCCTGTGACTCAAACCCGAGTCAAGGACAGATGAGTTATTCATACCTAATGTTCCTTTGTCAGCAACCCATGATGTCCCGATTTTATTCTGTAATTTTAGTGGAATGAAATCTGAGAAACTAAAAAAATTATGTCGTGAACTACAATTTGGTCCAGCTTTAATTATTAGCCAATCGAAGGCTGCTAACGAGACACACGTGGGCAATCAGTTTTATAACCAGTGTTAGGGAGATGGGTAATCCCTGCTCAACACCTACACACCCGTGTGATGGTTAATTTTCTGTGTCAACTTGACTGGGTCAGAGGATGCCCAGAGCTCTACTTAAGCATTATCTCCTGGTAGGTCTGTGACTGTTTCTGGAAGAGATTAGCATTTGAATTAGACTGCGGAAAGCAGATTGCCCTCCCTGATGTGGGTGGATATCATCTAGTCTGTTGAGGAACTTAATAGAACAAAAGAAGTGAAGGAAAGAATGTGCTCTGCCTGACCTTGTCTGCCAGGACTCTGGTCTTCTGCTGTTCAGGGATGGAATTCTATCGCCTGCTCTCCTGGTTCTTGGACTTTGGGGTTTGGACTGAAACTATACTGGTTTTCCTGGGTCTCCAGCTTGCAGATGACAGTCCTTCCTTATTCATGTGAGCCAAGGCTTCCCCACCCAGCCATATAGAGACAGAGGAAGAGAGAAAGGGAGGTTGGGGGGAAAATATATACATATATTTCTATCTTAGGGGTTCTGTTTCTCTGGAGAATCCTGATTAATACATCATGTAAGCCTGCCCCTCCCCACCCCCTGCAACTTTACATCTTGAACCTCCCTGACTGCCTTGTAGGGTCAGATGTGTCACTTTCAGCCTTGCTCCCCTTGCCAGCTATTGGATTTAAAACCTACTGCTAAGGTGACCTGAGTTCTGGGGTGGGTCCCACACGGAACTGCTAGCTTGGCTTGGTTTTGTGCCTTTAGGCTAGTCCCACTTCATGGGCATACACTTGGGACTAGGAGGGGGCACACGTGGCTGGTTTATTGGGGTTGGCAAGGCCAGAGCCCTTCCTAGGATTGCTTCAAGAAAGCAGCCTCTGGAAAGACGCTGCAGAAGCTGACTAAGTCCTTGGTGAACTTGGGCTCTGCATGAATTTTTAGGTCACATTTGGTGAAAAATGCAGATTATGCTGCTGGGCTCACACCACTGTAATTAAAACATTTTGCTAATAGTCACTTATGGATTAATTATAGCTGATCCTGAGTTAGAATGAATCCAGGCCATTTTGGGGGCAATCTGGGTACAATGTGTGATCATATTTCTCTAAGAGCCAGCCAGGCAGTATATTTCTTTGCGACTATTCTGTCTAATCTTCTCTGGTTTTTATTTATTTATTTATTTTTTTGGTACCCAGAAATGTATCAGTCCTCCACCCCTGGGATAAATATACTAGCTTGTTTTCTGATGTTCAAAATAGTTTGTGGTTGTTTAATAATTCTTTGAACCATCTGGGTTTGCAAAAGTTATGATGCGTGTAACGGGTATGGATTGTTCCATTGTGAGTCCAGCAGGAGATTTTTTAGAGAGGGGGTCCTCGTTCTCCCTGGCTTCTCCCTGAGTTGTGCCAGGCCCTCTGGACTCACTCAGTCGAGAAGGATGGGGAGAGAGGCCTCTGTCAGTAACACATTTGGTCACTGCAGATGCCCCCTGCTCAAGTTCACCTGGACCTCCCAAAGGCTAGTAGGCCCTGCAGCTGCTCTCCAGACAAAGAGCTTGATGTCTGGCCTTGACTTCATCCTAGTAACCATCCCCCATTCAAGGTCCGGCTACCTCCTGGGTCTGGGTGGGACCCTCTCCTCCGAAAACCCACCACCCTGCCTAACATCAGGCCTCTTCCCAATTCTAGACAGTCATGGCACCCAATCCAACTCCCACCCCACCTCCAGCCTACTCCTGCCAGGCAACCAATCCTCCCAAACAAAGACTTGGTCCCAAAACACAAAATGTGTCCCTTGGGAACCAGAACACAGGAACACAAAGGCTGCCTGCTTTTTCTGAGGGGGTCAAGGGGAAAACTCCCCTCAGCCTTAATGGTGAGTGCACAGCAGGTGGGAAAAAACCACAAAACCATAAATGACAAACAAGTCAAGACACCAGATACTTTCTCAATAATTCACTCCAGGTATGAGTATATATATGTATATATAATTATTCCCCCATTTTTCTTATAGATTTGCTTAAATAATTTTTCTTTTAAAAATTATTATACTGCTTGTGTTCCCTCCCGCCTCCATATATTTTGTTCCTCAAGCTGTTGAATCCATCTCTGAAATATCCATTTTATTCAATTAGTGACTTTCCCCCTTCCTGTTTTGATGTCAGTATTATATAATATTCCGGGCATCTGAATGGCTCAGTCATTAAGCGTCTGCCTTCAACTCAGGTCATGATCCCAGGGTCCTGGGATCAAGCCCCACATTGGTCTCCCTGCTCAGTGGGAAGCCTGCTTCTCCCTCTCTCACTCCTCCTGCTTGTGTTCCCTCTCTCACTGTGAATGTCTCTGTCAAATAAATATTTTTAAAAATATATATAATTTTCATAAAGATTTTATTGTTGTATGTTTCAAAATCTAACAGAATACATCAATAAATTAAAAACAAAGATTTTTTTTTCTTGACTGTTTTTTGTTTCATTAGTTTCATTATTCCTCAGGTTGTATAAATTCTTTCAGGGAAACTTAAATTTGCGTTCAATTCACATGCTAATTTAAAATATATTATCTTAAAAGATAAAATATATTTACTGCATTTTCTCCTTATCTAGAAGCAGGCAGGTGTTGCCATTGTTTTCTCTCCCTTTATTTGTCCTACAGTGGTGTTTTCCACTTCTTTCAATAAGATGAAATTTTTAAATTCCAAGCTGAGTCAGTTTTCAAGAATTTATGTTTTTTTGTCACCCTTAAAGGATGGAATCTCTTTTTCTATGTGTACCACTAGTGTAAAGAATAACACCAAATTTTGTGAATTTGTCTTAGACTCCTAGCTTTCCATTTACCTCTTGAGTTTCGTTAAGTGTATGAAAATGTCATCTCCCAAAGACACTTTGATTAGTCCTTCCTTGTCCAGATGCTCCTGTGTCTTGCCCTTCTCAGAATGTTGTTGTCAGCACCCGTTCAGCACCATGCTGAGCGCTATGATAGCAGAGGGCACACTGGCTCTGTTTCTGCTTTGAAGGGATTCTGAGTTTGTTTAATACTGGTCTGTAGTTTTGGTTTCTTTAAGGAAGAAACTTCAATACAGAAACTCCTCTCGTTAAAATACTGAAGAGTTTCCCAAAGGAAGAAATGTTGATTTGATTTGAATTATTTCTTGGTATCTGTTGAGATGATGAAGTCATTTTACAAATTTTTCCTGTTGGCATGATGACTTCAAAACCTATCCACTCAGGGATAGGTTTTGAAGTCATCATGTGGGCAATGCAGTAATATCTGGATTTAGCTCGTAAATCAAAGTTTAAAAAGTGAAGAAGCAAGCCCATAAACCCAACCAAACAACCCAGTAGCTCAGAAAGGCTAGACAGAAGGACAGTTTCTTTGGGAGCACCTCTTCAGTCCTTTGAAAGGAGCTCAGATAATCCTCCAGCCACTTCGTGGACCCTCCTGCACACTCCTCACTAGACTGTCCTGAGAACTGTGGTCACGTCTCTTTCAGGCCCCGAGAATGCCCCTCTCTGACAGTCTTCCTTGTTTCCCAATGGAGTTTTGCAAGCACAGTGCATCCTTTTTCTTTTTTTTTATGATGTTATTTATTTATTTGAGAGAGAGAGAGAGGAGCAGGGGAGAGCACAGAAGAAGAGGGAGAGGCAGAAGTAGACTTCCCACTGAGCAGGGAACCCACCATTGGACTTGATATCAGGACTCTGAGATCATGACCTGAGCCAAAGGCAGATGCTTAACTGACTGAGCCCCCCAGACACCCAGCCATGCTGCATTCTTTTCCATCATTCAATCACAGGGACAAAAAGTTAAGTTACTGCCTTATGAACTATGTAATTTATGTCATAAGATGACTTTCATATCCTTCTATAAATAGGGTTGGGCTTTCATTATTACATATACAATTAACAATAAACAGCAGTTTGGGGGGTAAGTGGATATTGGGGGAAACATTACAACCCTAAGTTACATAATTTTGGTTAAAAGAATTGTGGGTTTTGGACTGGACAGTATATTGGTCAATAGTGAAAGCTTTGTATTTTGTGAGAGAATTCCTTTTTTAAACAAACAAACAAACAAACAAACACATATCAAGCTGGCACAGACTGAAAAAGTTTTAACCCGTAGTTAGTGAAGGCGAGGCAATATGGCAATAGATAAACGCCCATGGGCCCCTGCCCAGGAATCCCAACTATGAGGTCATTAGTATTTATTTGCAATAAGATGTGTGGGCAATACATAAGGATATAAACATAGTGTACTTATAATATCAAAAAACCCCTGGAAATCTTAAATATGTCTAGAAAATGGATTGGTTAAATAAGTTATAAGACAACGGAATTCCACGCAACTGCTAAAGAATGAGGTAGATCCCCAGATCCAGGTATGAAGACATGACAAAGACATATTAAGTGAAAAAACAAGGTGGAGAACAGTATGTACAGTATGTTCTTATTTGTGTTTTTAAAAAATGGAATTAGCATCTGAACATATAGAAAAATTCTGCAAGAATACCATTTGACTATTTTACCATGAGAAAATATTATTATGAAAAAATATTGCTCTCACTTAAAAGTAATGCCGATTTCATTGTAGAAGTTTTGGAAGACACAGAAGGAGATCATGATGAAAATAGGAAGCTCCCAAAACAATTTGATGTTTTCCCCTTTGGCATTTTTTTCAATGCATACATACATACACTTTAAGAAAGATTAATGCCACCACGCTCAAAGTGCTTTTTTTTTTTTTTTTTTTAAGATTTAATTTATTTATTTGACAGACGGAGATCACAAGTAGGCAGAGAGACAGGCAGAGAGAGGGGGGAAGCAGGCTCCCCGCTCAGCAGAGAGCCCAACGCGGGGCTCGATCCCAGGACCCTGGGATCATGACCCGAGCTGAAGGCAGAGGCTTTAACCCACTGAGCCACCCAGGCGCCCCTCAGAGTGCTTTTATAATCAGCCTTCTCTCTACCACTCAGTACCCTATCATGAGCATTTTTCTATATCAGTAGTCAATAATGAAGATATTTTTCCTGAAGAATTCATCCTTTTTCTCTAAGGCAGTTTTTGTCCTTTTTCTCTATCTCATAGTTCAAGGCAGTTTTCATTTGGCCAGCTGTGCAGCTCGGCACAGTAGGCTGAGAATAAGAATAGGCTTTGGGATGGGAAGACCTAAGTTCCAGTCAGGCTTCTGCTGGTTAGTTGTGTGATCGTGGGCAAGTCACTTAACTGAATCGAACCACACTATCATCTTTCATAATATGGTAAGTTAGAAGCCAGCCCTACCAGATGGTGATGATATCTCAGGGTCAGATGAGGTATCTCAGGCCAAGTACTCTTTGAACTTTAAATTCTGGTAAGACTCTCCACATTGCCCTAACGTAGACCCTCAGAGGTTCTCTCTAAGTCTGTTCACTTCACTTCCTCCTTTCCTTTCCTCTGGAAGGAGCCCACCTCAGGAGCAATGAAGACCAGACTCAGTCTGGTGTGTGAAGACTCTAAGTCTGGACTGAACCCACATTTCCAGCCCCATCTGCTGATCCCACCATTTTGGCACCACTCTAGTCCCTTCCATGTACTTTTACAAGGAAACATACTCTCCTGGTAGCTTGTTGATCTTGTTTACCTAGAGTATCCTTTATTTTCCCCGGACCTGCTGAAATCCTCTTCATCCTTTGAGGTCTAGGTCCCATGTCAACTTCTCTGTGAAGACATCCCTGGCAGCCAAGACGGACATAACGGGTTCCTTCTGGGCTCACAAGGCACTTGATATTGCTGATCTACATTCATTTTTCACACAGTGCAAGAATCTTCTGACTCTTGGAGCTCAGTCATTAGTTTTTGGGGTATCTGCCCATCCCATGATATATCTCCATTTTTCCAAGGCCTGCCTTCTTAAACGGCAGCCATATTTGGCCACAGCAGATGGGAACGGGGTGACTCCCTGGAATAAGACTCTCTTTTCTGAAACGTTGGAATTGACATTTAGGACGCCAGTCAGTGTGGCTGCAAGTGAGAACAGGTATGCACCTTCAGGACCCAAACCTGCCCTTGAGGAGCGGTCCGTTTTTGTTCCTCTGGGCAAACAGAGGTAGAGAATGTCGTCTGCCAAGAAGAACCAAAAGTCATGAAGAGAGACCAGAGGCCATAAAATCCCAACAGGGTGACTGAGAGGAAGTCCCTTGGTCGCCAGGCAGCTTTCTAATTCAGAGTTTCCGTGCTCCTGAGGCCCAGGTGTGCTTTCAGCAGCTTTGGGCTCCGTGAAGTGTCTGCACATAAAGAAACACCTCCCTTCAGCTGAAGCACGATGAACACACGAGTAAATCACCACAACATGATGTGGGCGTTCAGTAATAGAGACATAATCACGGTTTTATGGAGCAGCAGGAGCTGAGGGAAAGCGTGGAGGCGTGTCGTCAGGAAGGACTTCCTGTAGAAGGTGGTGTTGGACAAGGAGGGCAGGCGTGGCCGGGCTGTGGGGATGCTGGGAGCGCTGGAGCCATGGTGGGAGCCGCAAGCAATTCGGTGCTGCTGGACGGTGTGGTGAGCAATGGTGGGCGGGCTGGAGAGGTCGGTGGGAGGCTGGTTAGGCAGTCTTGGGCTCCATGGGAAGTTTGGGCTTCCTCTTGCACGTCAGTGGTTGCACATCTAAATTTCCTAGGAAGGGCGCCTGGGTGGCTTAGTTGGTGAAGCATCTGCCTTTGGCTCAGGTCATGATCCCAGAGTCCCAGGATCGAGTCCCTCTAATCCTCCCCCATCTTGTGCTCTATCTCAAGTAAGTAAATAAAATCTCCAAAAAAGAGTAAAATTCTCTTTATTAAAAAAAAAAATTAGAATTTCCTAGGGAATTTAAAGAAAGAAATATGGATGCCTTCTCCCATCCAGTCCAATTAAATCAGAATCTTGGGGCCCTGGAAGTTTTTAAAAAGCTGTCCAGGTGATTCTGGTGGGCAGATGGCCCACTGGGGGAACCCAATAGAGAAGGCTTGAAGGGCTTTAAGCTGGAGAGGGACCTGGTTTTAGAAAACTTGTCTCAGTGGTTGGACTGAGAGTGGGGGGAGGAAGGCAGGAGACATCCCCCACCCCACCCCCCACCCCCGCCCGCAGCTGTTGGAGTCTGCCGGGGAGAGCTGGGGAGGGCCTGGTGTAGGGCAGAGATTTCGAGGATGGAGAGGAGGAGGACTTCAGGAGCTCCTGTTTAGGAGATACACGTTTGAATTTAAGCTGCAGTGATTGGAGAGGAAGGGAAGGCAGTCAGGCTGACCTGAGGGTCTCAGCTTGGGTGACAGAAAATGCCTCAGCCAGGCAGACGGAGGTGGGGGGGAGGGTCTCAGGGCAGCAGGTAAGTTCTGCTTCCGATGTTTGACAGGTGAGGCGGTGCTAGGGCCATGCCAGGGAGGGCAGGGGCAGACCAGCCTACCCCCGCCGGGCTAGACCAGGGGCGAATTGAGCTTTGCCACCTGAGTGAGAGTTGTTGATTTTTACCACCTATTGAGAGGAGCCTCCAAAAAAGTCACTTTCCGAGCTCCCAGAGGTGTTATGGGTGTTAGAAGGAGGAGTGGGTCTTACCCCAGATCACCTCCCAAGATAAGGTGTGACGTGTGTCTCCAAAGTGCCTTGAAGTCAGCTGGCTTCGCAGGGTTCTAAAATTAGCAGAGCAGCTGCACTGGGTGGGTGGCAAGGCCACGGCTCGCTGTGGGGGCGGGGGAGACCTGGGCCTTCCTGCCATGGGCTCTGTTTGTGCCAGCCGGGCAGGGACCGAGCAAGAAGCTGTTTCTTACAGGAATGTCCCCAGGAGCCGCGTGTCATGCCCGTGTACGGCAAGAGGGCAGAGAATGTTTTATGTCTCCAGGTGGAGGGACAGAACAGGAGGGGGCTACCAGAAAGCAGCCTCATGAAAGGGTGATTTTTCGAGAAAATTCACGGTAGAGATGACACCCTTAAAGATAGGTGAGGAGACAGTTTGCACTGGAGGAGTCAGAATTAGGTCTGAAACTGAAAACGTGATGCGGGGCTGTGTTGCTCGGAAGGGTGAGATGGAAATGCTCTCGGGCTACGGTTTTGACTCTGGGGTGGTTCAGCCCAGCCTCCTGTTAGGGCTCTGCTGCCTCCTCCCCAACAGGAGGCATTGGGGCTGGGGGGCCAGGAGGTGGGTGGAAGTAGAGGAGAGAAAGTTTTTTGGTGCTTTTCTTTATTAAAATAAATAAATAAATATATAAATATATAATATATATTATAAATAATATATATATGTACTATATATATATATATATATATAGTATTTTTATATAAAAGCCAAACCTCAAAACAGGTAAGTGACTGGGTAAGATACTGGGAAAGAAAGGGTAGTAAATGGCAAAATATTTCATCGTGCTTCCATCATGCTGGACCATCTGTGGAGGTCGAGAAAAATTAAGGCCATCCCACCTCAGGTTTAGCTTTAGCATAAGTACTGCCATCTTAGCTCCAGCAGCCATCTCAGACCCCTGTGCCCAAGGGCTGAACTTTCCCCTACTTTGCTTTAGTTCCAGAGACCCCCCCCCCTTGCTTTAGTAACAGGAACCCATAAATACCTCTGCCTTAACTAAGCTCGGGGTCCAAGTCCCTACTCCACTGTGTTGGGTATTCTTGGGCGCAAGCTTAAGCTTGTTAAATAAGCCCTCATGTGATGGCATCGGTGTTGGCTCCTTGGTGGTCTCTCAGACACGAAAAATCGGGTATAACACCCTCTCCTCTTTGAGCTTTGGTCTGCTGATACTACGCATGCAGAGGAAGGGGAGAGAATTCTACGTGGCACGGTGTAGGACTCACTGCCTCACTAAAAAACTACTGGAAAAATTAATCAGTGACAAGCTGCAAGGATGTTACAGACGCAGGAGTATCGGTTTCTGCGGCATTTGTCTCGGGATCCTTTTTCTACAAATACCACCGTAATCCCAGATAATCCCAGGAGATACGTGGTAGCAAGATTTAAAAGGGTAATCTCGACCTGTCCTCTGGGTTAATGTCCTTCTTCAGCACGAGGAATCCCCATTCTCAGCCCAGAGAGGTGCCCCCCCGCTGTCGTTGTAACAGCCAGCTGTGGGTGGGTCTGCAGGAGGTGCAGGGGCAGGGAGGTGGGGGTCAGAGAGGGGATGGCAGGTGGGATGGGAAGGAGAGCACAGGAAAACGTTCAGGCAGGGTCTCCTGGGTAGGCCTGGAGAGACGAAGCTGCCCGAGAGACTGGGTCATGTGAGCCAGTGTGCCCAGATGTGGGTTACGCTGGGCTCTGAAATGCTTCCCTTGCTTGGAATATCCTCTTTTGTAATCTTGGCCGTGTTTCCTGGTGAGTTCCTGACTGCAGCAGTGGGTGCTTCCATAGCTGGGAGAGCAAGAGAGCAGCAAGTTCCCCCATGAAGTGGGGGGCAGGCAGAGTCCCCCCACCCACCCGGGGAGAAGAGCTGCAGGGGGAAATGAATCCTAGAGGCGCAGACAGGGAACAAGAAAGCTGGAGGCTGCTGGGACTGAGGATGCCACCCACCCCTCCTTTTCCTTTGTACCTTTCTTTGATCTTGGCTTTTCCTAATTTTGTTCAATATCCAACATTCAGCCCATTCACTTTGCTTTCATTTTTATAGCTGGCAAACACTTTTCTAATCCTCTTCCTGTTGGCCAAGAGAAATCACTGGGCCTGTCCACTCTGCGTGTCTTCCTCACATCTAATGAGGTGGGCCAGGGCACCCCAAAAGCAGGCCCCAGGAAGCAGGCCGTGGAACCAGGTCTCTCCCCCTACTTCTGAGCTTCTCCTCTTCTGGCTCCTGCCTTGGGATGTTGGCTGTTGTGCCTTCATTCAGTGCCCTTCTGCGACAGCAGACTTCAGGGTCCAGAGCACGCCCAAAGCTTCTCCTTCAAAGCTACTTCTGGACGGCTGGAGCCAAGCTCAGGCTACCGGCTAGGTAAAGGAGAAAAGTTTCCAAATATGCACTGACTCTGAATCCTGAAGGCAAGTTCTGTATTGGGGATCCCTACAGAGAACCCATCGCCCACCTTTGTATGGGTTCGCTTTTCATCCATGCAGACACAGAGGCTAAAACACGAAACCCAGTCCAAGGGCAGCAAGGGGATGTAGCCGTGTTTGTGTGTGTGCGACCTGCAATACTCACCATGCCCCGGCGAACTGGGAAAGCAAGTCTTCCCTTACGTGCGGGCGCAGGAACGGTTCAGAGACATCTTCGGTGGCATTTCAGGCTCAGCGTACAAAGCCTCTCAAAGCGGTGGACAGGAATGTTTGGGGGATCACTTGCGAAAAGGAGGGTTTGAAGTGACTACAGAGCAAGCTGATGAGCAAGACCCAGGAAATCCAGCCCGTCCTGTTCCTCCTCAATTAAACACTGGAAGACACTCCTAGCATCCCCCTTTGCGGCTTTAGGAGTGGTAAAGGAAACCAACATTTGTTGGGGAGCTTGCTCCATGCAATGTGCTAAACACTTTTTACAAATCTATCGATGTAGGGGCGCCTGGGTGGCTCAGTCGGTTAAGCTGCTGCCTTGGGCTCAGGTCATGATCCCAGGGTCCTGGGACCAAGTCCCGCATTGGGCTCCTTGCTCAGCAGGGCGCCTGCTTCTCTCTCCACCTCTGCCTGTTACTCTGCCTGCTTGTGCATAACGCCCCCCCCCCATGAAGAAATAAATAAAATCTTAAAAAGCAAAACCAAAACTGTTGGGTTCCCAGAAAAATGGGTACCCTAATAATGGGTCCGTGATTAAAAGAACGAGACTGATAGAAAGTGAAAGTCAAGCAAAGCTTTATTTTGCGCCCAGTGTCAAGAATCAAACCAACCGTCAAACAGACTGGTCGGGACTGCCCCTTACAGAGAGGAAGACCCCTCCCTGCTTTCCAGACTAACTTTTATAGAGCAAAGGCCATGTGGTTGGGCCTGGATTGAATTACAATTCACCCCACAGTAGCCATAGAAACTAGTCCATCACCTTGGTAGCTAGGAGACAGTATGTGCCCCCACTGATTGAATACCTCCACCTGGCCTGATCCACCCTTGTATTTGGACTTTGTTATGCGGAACTGGTTTCAGGGACTTACTTTAAGGAAGTTCCCCTGGGGGTGGGGGAGGCAGAGTCAATTTAAGTTTTACAACAAAATGGCATTTTTCAACGGGGGTGGGGCCGCTCTGGCTGAATAGGTCCTTACAAAACAAAACCCAAATCTATCGGTATAGCTTAATCCTTGAAACAGGTCTGTAAGATAGGTGTCTGTGATCTCATTTTACTGCCGAGAGCACCACGGCAGTGGTGGATCTGGGATGCTCACCCAGCTCCTCTGAAGTCAAAGTCCAAGCACGGTGGACCCTGGAATGACACGGATTTGAACCATGCAGGTCCGCTTATGTGCAGATTTTACACAGTAAAATCTGTGAGTGTGTTTTCTCAACATTTCCTTGTCTCTGGTTTCCTTAATTCTAAGAGTATAGTATATAATACCTACAACACAATATACTGACTATGTTACAGGTAAGACTTTTGGCCAACGGTAGGCTGTTGGTGAAGTTTTGGGGGAGTCAAAAGCATACATGGCATTTTGACTGGGCGGGGGGTGGGGTGGTTGGCACCCCTAACCTCTGAGTTGTTCAAGGGTCAACTGTATTTCCTTTGTACCATGCTACCTCCCGGGAGAGGGTTAAACCCCCCCTTTTTTATAAGGCTTTTTTATAAGAGAATGTACCTGAGAAGCTTTGATAGTTGTGCATCAAGGTACCTGGAAGTCTTAGATTCATAGTATGATGAAAAAGAAAACAGAAGGAGATTGGTTAAAATCTGGTGGATACAACAGGTATTGCTCAGGAATCCTCAGAATGAGAACTGGTAAGTCAGGACATGGGACATGGGTCCGGAAGTAAGAGACAATGGAAGCTGTTCTGCTTTAGGCTCCAAACAGGTTAATCTGTCTGTGCACAGTGATTGAGTGGCTTTCCAAAGAGAAGAGCCCTCAGAGTTATTAAAAAATGAAGGCTTATGATGACCACAGTTTCAAAGAAGGCTATTAGTAAAGGAAATATGGATTTCTGATTGATTGAAACATTTCAGAAAGATTTCAAAAAAGAACCCATGACTGCTCTACAGGCATCTTGCGTGATGGACAGAAACAGCAATCTTAGTGTCCACTTTCTGTGAAGGGAGCTTTATCTCCTTCAGTTCAAATCAACCCAAAAGTCCTCAGGATTGGGAGGCCGAGCTCATTCTTCACATTTGAGGCCAGCCATGGTCTGATCTGACTTTAGATGTCTTAAGAAAGTCACCTTGTTACAGAGGAACTGACAAGGACGTCCCAGAGGCTGGGGATAAGCCATGTCTTTGTTTTGAGTGAGACTGGGGAGTGACCTTTGAATTCTAATACTCCTCCCAGCAATGCAGCAATTTACCTCAAATCAACCTAGATTTGGGTAGTGGACGTCAGTGCCTTTGATTCTGAAGTGATGTAAACAAAGACATATTTTCCCAGATACTCAGTCTACCAGGAGAGTCCTCTGGTGGTTGACAGCACAGAAGTAGAGAGAATGCAATATCTTCTTTTTACTGTCTAACTCTTTGGGATACGATGGTTTTCCTATCTGACCACACTTTTACGTTGGTTACCTCTGGGTGAAGAATAAGTCAGAGCCATTCAGACATTCGACTTACAGAATTGTTGCCTGGGGTTGTAAAGAGAATGTGTGTATGTAGCTTCCTCCTGAAGTGAGAGAAGAGGAATCACAGAATCTGAGGGGCCTGAAGACAATCTGAGTAGGCAGCTTCTAGAAGACCTCTCAGCGATCCTGCCTTCTGGTGTTCCCATTTAATGTACTCCCCTCCCTTGGGTGTGGGCTGGATTTAGTGAGTCAACTCTAAGGAACAGAATGCTGTAAAAGTAATGGGATGTCACAACGACTCTGACTCCCATCTTGCTGGCCCCTTCTCACTGATGCTAAAGAAGGCCAGTCACCATGTTGTGAGCTGCCACGTGGAAAGACCCATGTAGCAAGAAATGGAGGGAAGCCTTCAGCCAACACCCATCGAGGAACCAGGGCTCTTCCTCCAACCAAGACTCTAACTCTAGGATTCAGAGAACTGCATCTTGCCGACAGCCACTTGAGTGAGCTAGAAAGCCAATCTCTCCATGTCCAACCCTGAGAGAACTGCAGCCTCAGAGAGACTGGGTCATTGACTCATAGAATCTGTGAGATAATAGACATTTGTTGTTTTAAGCTGCGAAGGGTTGTCCTATCACCTTAGGTAATGAGCAGTCCTAACCAACCTGTGTATTGGTGAGTTGTTAGAGACATCTAGTACTTTGCCTGAGCTCCCACAGACTTGGACCAGACAGCGAAGTCAGGCCCCTGAATTCCCAGATTCCCCAATTTACAATGCCCTTCTGCAATTTGGCATTATGGGAACTTGCCTGACATGGCTTTCTTTAAGCCTCCTTTAAATGAGCCCATACTTTTCCCTAAAAGGGTGTCTCCATCCCCAGCTGGTCAGGAAGAGGACAGGGCAATCTGGTAGGCTGGTCTTGAAGCCAAAGTTTCTTCCATGGCCCACAGCAAGGCTCGCCACTCCCAGCCAATCCCCATTTCAAACACTGAGCTTTCTTATCAACTCAGAAAACTTGAAATTGCCAAATCTCCCCAGATAATAAATTCTAGTATTTTAAAGCCTTTCTCTCTCCTGCCACAATTTAGAGCTGTTTTGTCCTGCTAATTCTCAGTGGAAATGAGAAGTCATCTCTCCCTGTCCCATTCTCCCCAAGTCACAGATACCCTGTGTGCTGCCTCGAACACTAGGCCTTCTGAGAAGAGGAAATGAGGCAGCTCTGGGGGGTGGGGCAGGGTCCTTCAGGGCCTGGACAGAGCACAGAGAGGATTGGATGGTGTGAGCCTGGGGAAAGCTGGGGGCAGAGGCTGGGGCTGGGCCAAGAGTCTGGGCCAAGCAGACCACTAGGGAGTCTTTGTTGGGTAGGAGGCAGACTGCAGTTGTGCACTGTGGTGGGGAACTATGGACAGGACAGGACAGGATAGGACAGCAAACCAAAGGGCAGGACAACTCAAAGGGCAAGGCCAAGCAGAGGATCAGTAACTTAGGTCTCAAACACACGTATCAGCATCAAGTAGACCTTGATGGTACCAGATACTAGACCTTGATTATCTGCCCAGGCGGGCTGTTTGCTTCCGGTTACAGCAGGCAGCAGCCTGGGGGCATGGATCCTTCTCATTTTCAGTAGCTTTCCACTTCCTATCTACTGCCCTCACACCAGAGGAGGGAGGAAGCAGAGTCAAGGTTGTGAGCCTTTCACACTCCAGGAACTGGCTCCCCAGTGGCGCTGGAGGAGAGGATGGGTGCTGGGTAGGGGGTGCTGAGTTGAAGTATACTGGGTTGTCCATTTTCCAAGTTTTCTGGTGTATCTATGCCTGGTAATAATAGAACAAGAGGGAGGTTTCCTCAAGTGTTTGGCTGCCTTAGGATTTGGGGAGCAGTGGCTGGGGTGGCCAAGAGGTCTGCTGTTAAGATTTCAAACAGATCCCTGGGCAATCTGACTCTGGGAAGGTTGGCAAGCAAAAGCAATCGGCTACCTCTTCCTGCCACCTGGTGGATGCTTCAGCTAATCTGTGGACCAGTTTTTAAGCCTCTGATTACTGAAACGACCTTTGTATGGGACAGAGTAGGGGGCACAAAATGGCAGCCCACTAGATCGTGCCCTCCAGATAAACTTTATTTGATCCAGCCCTGTATTTAGAAATTAAAAAAAAAAAAGAAAAAAGAAAATTAAACCCACTGAAAGTCAAGATATTTCTCTCAAATCCAGATTTCTGGCTTCTCTGGCCACACTGGGGCCCCTAGTTCCCCTATGATATTATGGCACTGAGGCAGGAGGCCTCCTTCGGAGGAAGGACCTCTAGATCCAGACTTCCCAGGTCCTCACTTTCATGGCACAAGTACATGCACTTGAACTTGAACCCTGCCAGTCTTACTCATCTACATTATTTTCCCAGCCCCTATGGGCTTCAGAGATTTTACGCCACAAAACTGAAGGATGAAGTTGGCCCAGCAGAGGATACAGGCATCGCAATACAAAGATCAAAATTCCTACCATTCAAATGCATTTTGATACCTGGGAAAGGATTTTCATAATCTCCCTAATTACATGTCTGCTCCATCTTATTCTTTCTGTGTTGTACTTTCAAGAGCTCTCATAATAGAAATTGTCTGAAAGAGCTAACTGCACTTCTATAACTAGCATAATATTGGTCAGGATAAATCAGCTTTGAACAAACATCAAGTGAACAGACAGAATTATTTCTCGTTAACTGAAAGAGGTCATACCGTGTAGATTACATACGCAGAGATGCTAGTTTGGTCAAAAGTAATCTGCTCTGATTAAAACAAAAATAAAGTAGCTGAATTATAATAACAGAGCAGCTGCTGAAATCACTATTGATTTTGTCAGGAGACAAGGGAGTCTTGTCCAAGAAGAGGCACAGTAATTTTTCTACCCAGTGTCAAATTATTAGCTATTCAAATCAATATTCCCGGTTAAACTCATTAGATAAACTGGATTATTTGCTTCTGCTCCCTGTTGTATTTTCTCTGTCTTTTTTAAAAGATTTATTTATTTATTTATTTATTTGACAGACAGAGATTATCGCCCTTGCCCAGCAAGGACGACAAGAACCCTGTTTCGGATGCATCTTCTCTCTCTTTATTTCCGCAAGTCTACACACTTATATACGCTTACATGACCAATCAGCGAGCAGGGTACAGGAGGGACCGAATCAGGCTGTGCACCTAAAGGAACAACTTCGCTAGCAACCAATGCTGTTTACTTCCTCTTTGGGCGTTCCGCTTAGTCTCACGAGGCAATCCTAACCTGGCAACTAGCCAGGCGCCATCTTTTAATGGCGGAGGCCGCCCTGGCCAGGGGCCTGCCTCCGACAAGAGATCACAAGTAGGCAGAGAGGCAGGCGGTGGGTGGCGGGGGGGGGGGGGGGGGGGGGGGAAGGGCAGGAAGCAGGCTCCCCGCTGAGCAGAGAGCCCGATGTGGGGCTCGATCCCAGGACCCTGAGATCATGACCTGAGCCAAAGGCCCAGGCTTAACCTACTGAGCCACCATGTGCCCTCCAAGTTGTGTTTTTAATGGGCACCTGGTATGATTGCACTTAGCTAGGACTGCACAGAATAAATCCCCTCACACTGATGTTCAATGTAGTCTCATTTAAAAACATGCTTCTGGAAGGGCACCTGGGTGGCCCAGTGGGTTAAGCATCTGCTTTCGGCTCAGGTCATGATCCCAAGGTTGGTGGATTGAGCCCCAGGTCAGGCTCTCTGTTCAGTGAGGAGTCTGCTTTGCACTATCCCTCTGCCCCTCCCTGCCTGCCCTCTCTTTCTTTCAAATAAATAAATAAAATTTAAGAAAACAACATGCTTCTTAAAAAAGCCACTTGGAACCCAGCGAATTCCAGTTTCTAGTTTGGCTTCATTGCTATTTTGCCCTTTAATACCGAGCGGGTCGTCTTCTTTCTGGGCTCCCATTTCCCAAGTCTTTCACTCTCTGGGAGTCACGGACATATGCGCTGAGCCCTGGGTCTGGA
Organism: Mustela nivalis; assembly: GCF_964662115.1. Taxonomy (NCBI): domain Eukaryota; kingdom Metazoa; phylum Chordata; class Mammalia; order Carnivora; family Mustelidae; genus Mustela; species Mustela nivalis. Next base: position 23,725,436 of record NC_139035.1, read on the forward strand.
ACAAAGGCCCTTTTTAAAAATTAAGGCTGAGGCACAGGGAGATTGATGATGAGAGTGTGTGGCCTGCAAGGCCCTTTGAAAACACTCTGTCCTCGGAGCCCTCTCCTGGCTGTCACAAGGGGTTGTGGTTTGTGGAAGAGCACATGGTGAAAGATAGTGAACTTTAAAAAGTAGATGAATTTTAAAAAAACACAACCCGTATGTATTGAAGCATAAGACAAGAAAATAGATCAATGTGGTGTTTCTAATTAGAATGAGGAACTAGTTTTAAAAAAGGATTTAACCATGAACTTACAACTTATTTCATTACTCCAACGTTCACCCTGTGGCAGTCTCTGTGGGCGAGCAGCCGGCTGCATGGGGGTCAGCAAAATGACTGGCCATGGGAAAGGCGTCAGGTCCACGTGCGCTTGCTGGGATGGTGCCCTGCGTTGATTTAATCAAAACACACATGAGGAGTCTACTGCGATGCAGGGACCCTGCCTAAGAAATACTCATTATGGACCTGAGTCCCTTTTCAACATGGAGTTCTCTCTGTTCCATGGCTCTCCTGCCTGCCTACCTCAGGGACTGAGATCTTAGTCAAGAGGCATTCCAGGCCATGTGTGTGTACCCATGCACACGTGTGTGCACCTGTCTGTGCATGTGTGTGGACAAGCACAGTGAACACAGCATCTGATTGTATGTGAAGACAGTCAAAGCCACACTATATCACACTCAGTCTGCTGGTTGTGCACTAATTTCCTCTCTATTCTCACCCCAAGCACCTGATTTTTTCTTTTGTTTTTAATATGATGCAGTTTTAAGGGTTTTTTTTTCCCCTTCTTCTTCTCCAGAAGATACACTGGTGGGAGACCTTAGAATCCCACCGCGTGCCCCCAAGTTTTCTTGTTTTTCTCCATTCCAAGCATGAACATTTACCTCCAACTGCACCAAAGTTGCAACGCTCAGTTCCTTACTGTTTTCTTTTCACTAATTCAGATGTGGTGAGATGTGCAGTTTTTTAAAAAGAAAAGAAAAAGAGCCTCAAAATAAACAAGGGGAAGACTTTTTTTTTTTTTTACAGACTTGCTAGTGGGGACACTTGCACCGGCGGGGGTAGGGGGGCGGGGTGGGGGACTGAGACGCTGAAGGGCTCCTGGGACCACGGCCCAGTCTTTCAGCTCACCTCGCCCCTCCGAGCAAATGTCCAGCAAAAAGGGATGTTTCTTCTTCCTCTTCCTTTTGAAAACAACCTTTTCCTGACCACAACCACGGACTCAGAGAGGGTGGGACACATTTTCTCTCTTCTCCTTAGAAAAACAAACACTCGGGATGCCTGGGTGGCTTAATGGGTTAAGCCTCTGCCTTCAGCTCAGGTTATGATTCCAGGGTCCTGAGATCGAGCCCCGCATTGGGCTCTCTGCTCAGCGGGGAGCCTGTTTCCTCTTCTCTCTCTACCTGCCTCTCTGCCTACTTGTGATCTCTGTCTGTCAAATAAATAAATAAAATCTTAAAAAAAAAAAGAAAAAAAGAAAGAAAACAAACATGCACTGCACCTCCAGCTTCTCCTTGAGCTTTTGGGTCTGGCTCAGGGGAGGAAGAAGCTGCTATGCCCAACGTCCTTGACCATCAGCCTCAAATCCCAGCCTGGTTCAGTGTCCAGGATACCCACCCCCCCATCCCCTTTCAAGCAAGGAATCTTGGGTGTTGCTGAGCCCCCAGGACTTGATCTTCGTCACTCCAGGGGCATTTTCTTTGAATGCAGTCCAGTCTCTCAGATTCCCACGTTCCAAGAAGTGGCTCTCTGTCCGATGGAACATTCTGTTGCTGTTGTCTGTGAACCAGGCTTATTTTGTTCTTTTCATGAGGGAATGTTTCCATCAGGGGTCTGTGAGTTGAAAAGGCTCACTGCTCAGAATGAGGGTGGCTTTGTCTGTCCCTGCTTCGTGACCTTTGTCAGGACTGCTTTCGGGGCTCCAGACAAGATAGAACGGAGAAAAGTGCTTAGAGCCGGTGCTGAGGAAATTCTGAGAGTTTGCAGAGAAACTACTAGCCAGGCTGCCTGGATATATTAAAATGTCATCTCTGCATTTTGGACACGACTAGCTTGTTTAGTTCATGCAAGAGGGGAAAACAGAGTTTGTTCTCAAGGGAGGGAAGCAGACGGAGAGAACAGGCATGTGAACAGCTGACCATGTTCCAGCCGCTTTGTTAAGAGAGCTGAATCCTCCATTATTAAAACCAAAAATCATCAGCCAATTCGAGCCTCCTGGGAATGATGCTGGACTATAGCCGAAGTGGCCAAAGCCCCCACCATATGGAGGCAAAAAGCTAAATTCTATTATTTGTTTTTGACATTTTATTTATTTGAGAGAGACAAAAAAAAAGAGAGAGAGAGAGTGAGAGAGCACAGAGGGAGAGAGACAGGCAGATTCCCCACTGAGCAGGGAGTCAGGGGCCGGACTCCAGGGCCCTGGACCCTGAGATTGTGACCTGAGCTGAAGGCATACGCCTAACTGACTGAGCCACCTAGGCGCTCCTAAATTCTATTCTTTTCCTCAGGTTTTTAGGAAAGGAAGCAGAGCTGCTTAACATTTGTTATAAATTATGTGTCGGACACTGGGCTTAATGTTTCATGCATGCTGTTTAGTTCTCACAGCTGCTTGGAGAATAACTATTATTACTACTCTGTGCCTATGAGTTTGATTTATATTATGCTCTCATTACTCACATCCTTACTTGGTCAGATATCTGTTCAAATGTCACCTTTGACAAGCCCTTCCCGAGCCTCCGGTCCATAACCACACGCCTGCCATCCTCTGTCTCATTTCTGTGGCTCCGTGGATGCTTTTACCTTCCTGGTGAAAGCCTCTCAATTCCAATTTATTAATTCTCTCTTCAACTACATTCAGTTTAGAAACTATTCTATGGAGGTTGGTTTTTTATTCTATTTATTTATTTATTTATTTGACAGAGAGAAATCACAGTAGGCAGAGAGATAGCAGAGAGAGAGAGGAGGAAGCAGGCTCCCCGCTGAGCAGAGAGCCCGATGCAGGTCTCAATCCCAGGACCCTGGAATCATGACCTGAGATGAAGACAGAGGCTTTAACCCACTGAGCCACCCAGGCGCCCCTATCCTATGGAGTTTTAAAAAAATTTTCAGTGGTTATATTTTTCTTCATGATTTCTAATTTTATATCCACCTGTATTTACTTCATTTGTCTGTTTTTTTTTTCTTTCTTCTTCTTCTTCTTTTTTTTTAATAATGGATCTCTTAGAGAATCCTGTATCATAATCACTGATGGTGAGGCAGGAGTTTTTTTTTTTTTTTAAGATTTTATTTATTTATTTGGCAGAGAGAGCGATCACAAGTAGGCAGAGAGGCAGGCAGAGATAGAGGGGGAAGCAGGCTCCCTGCTGAGCAGAGAGCCCAATGCAGGGCTCGATCCCAGGACCCTGGGATCATGACCTGAGCCGAAGGCAGAGGCTTAACCCACTGAGCCACCCAGATGCCCCACTTCATGAATTTTAAAGTTGGGTTTACAGTATCATTATATGTAGGAATTTCTTCTCCCTGTCTTGCTTCTTCTCTATGTATTCCTTGTGGCGTTTATGTTTAAGTCCAGTTATCAATACATCTTAGGCAGCAGCAGGCACATGTTTTCCAGTTTCCTTTCACAGGCCAGGGAAGACCTGCCCCAGCTTCCAGCTGTGAACTCTGAGCATGACTCTGGCTCCCATGCCTCCCTTGGAGCACCTTTCCCCTTTAGTGTGCTTTTATCTGCGCAAGCTGAACTCCAGGCTCCAATTACCTACTTCAAGATCCAGAGCCTGGCAGGCCCTCAGATCAGCCCCTACTGTTTGCTTTGCATTTTGATTCTATTCCAGGACTGTGGATATATATACATGTGTGTATATATATATTATATATATATATATATATATATATATATATATATATATTCATGGATTTATATAGATTTATATATATTATAGATTTATAGTGTGGCTATTACTTTTTTTAAAAAATATTTATTTATTAGAGAAAGAAAGAGAGAGAGCACGGGCATGCACGAGTGGGAGGAGCAGAAGGAGAGGGAGAGAGTTTCAAGTAGGCTCTGTGCTCAGTGCAGATCATGACCCGAGCCAGAAACAAGAGTCAGACATTTAACCCACTGTGTCACCCAGGCACCCTGGGTGTGGCTATGACTTTTACATGTTCCCTATCCTTGGCTGTGTGTTGGATCAGAGAGGGCTTCATAGCATTCTCTTACAATGCCCCTGAGTCTGGTGAACAGGAATAGGAGTTGGGAAACATATTTATAGTAGGACAGAAGTAGGAATTAAAAACCAGGCAGTTATGTATAGGTTCAAAGAGCAAAGAACCCAAAGAAACAATAAGGTCAAGGATCACTGGTGAGTTGATATGCAGGAACCCTAGTTATGAAGATGCTAAGAAAAGGCATAAAATTTAAAGTTGGGTTGAATGACCATGACTTCCCAGGTCCTCCCTTCCCTCTCCTTCCTTTTTCTCAAACGCCCTCTCCCTCACCCCCTTTCATGTTGGTGATAATCCCTCAGGTGACCAACCATTTTAGTTTGCCTAGGACGGTTTTGGTTTTAGCACTGAAAGTCCTACTTCTTAGGAAAGCCTCAGTCCTGGGAATCTAGGATGGCTGGACACCTTAACTTCCTACCTTTCACCTTGTGAGTGCTAATAGAAGACCTCAAATACGAAAATGAACCTCACGAAGGCGTGATCTTGAGAGACAATAACCAGGAAGGGAAAGAGACAGCAGTAGGCAATGGGCCTCTGTAGTCTTTGCTGGGGTGGAGGAAGCCACAACCCAAGAGGTACTTTTCGCTCTGCATTTGGTAGAAATATAGACTGGAAAGTGATCTTTGAAGTTTGTGAGTCTTAGAATTTACTCACTTAGAGAAATTTGAACCATCAATGCAAATGGTGTTTATAGTTCCTCTTATACTAGATTCAGAAAATACTTGCTTTTGGAAAGGAAGATTGTATAAATATTATTTGATTTGATTTCTCTGTAGGCTTCTTGAGTTCAATAAGCCACGCTGTTTTTTTTTTTAAATATGTTGAACTAAATAATATTCAGTTCCACTGACTCTTTATTTTTTATCAGAGATCAAGACCATATGTCATTTCATGCTTCCTTTGGTAGCACATTTACAAAAATTAGAACGATACAGAGAAGATTAGCCTGGCTCCTGACATGCAAATTTGTGAAAACCATACATCACTTCATCATTTTCAAAGTAACTTTGTCTTAGAAGAGCACTGGTCAGTTCCACAACCACCATCACTACAGCTCAAAATAATGCTGCCAAGGCTGTACTTGGCTGTCAGTAGTTGTTGCAAACAACACTAATTTTGTTTGGAAGGTGGTGGAGGTTGGTCATGTGTAGCAGCCATATACTTTGACTGAGGGAATGAATTAAGATTGATAAATTCCATCTAGCTATGGCTATACGATTTCTCTTTGTAAACTGTTCATTGTTTCATCTTCCATGCTGCTAGGAGTGAAATGTTTCCAGCAGGGACCAATGAGACATAAAATGAAAGTCAGCTGGGAGTTTTCCAGGAAATGTTTTCCTTTCTAATAAAAGGGACAGCCTTGGGGGGAAAAAAGAAAAAAGAAAAAGAAAGAAAGAAAAAAGCTTGCTGTCATCCCTTTCTCCTCCGTCCTATCTGGAATATGGATGTGATGCCCAGAACTAAGGCAGCCACATCAAGTCCATGAAGCAATGCACATGATAATGAGGAACAATACGCCTATCAAGTCAAAGTATGAGGAGAGCAGGAGCCTGATCCCTGGATGGCATGGTCAGACCTTCCCTGAGACACTGTAAACTCTGCACTGTTTAATAAAAACAGAAGTCCTTACTATTTAGGCACCTCTTGATGCCTGGTTCTTTACTTGCAACTAAAAATCAATTTCATGCTAAAAAGCAAGGTAAGTAATGCATAGTGATGATACATGGCCATGGAAAGGGGGATCTATGTTGCCAGACTTGTCATGGCTTTTGGTCAATTTTTTTATTCCAGAGCTCTTTATACTAAATAGGAAGGGAGAAACACTCTTTTTGTTCCCTTCAGTGCTCAATGATTATTCAGTGTCAGTATAAACAAAATGTACTCTAATGTTCTCTCACTGTAGTGGCTATTAAGGGATGAGCCAATGTAACTCCACATGATGCCACACTAAAATCCTTTTGTGCATCTCAGAAATAGAATATCATCTGTGCCTTATTGTTCTAGGGCAAAAGGAAATAGACTGAGGACCAGCAGAGCTTCCAGGGCAGTGTTTTTGCTGGGAGGCAGGATTAACCCACCAGGAGAACTAGACAATTGCTTCTAGTGGGCTGGGAGTTACACCCGCAAACCCACTGCCATCCACAGAACCAAGATTCAGCCGGTGCTCAGGTGGACAGGGAGCCCCACCCAAAGCAGCCCAGATAGCTCCTGTGTTGGAGGGAGGATAAATCTTACCTTGATCAAGGGTGGGTAAAAGGGTGAGACATGAATTCTGTGGGGAAATTCTACAGAACAAGGTAAAGAGAACATCATTGCAAAGGCCCGAAGAAAGAACATACCTCTGAAAATGATTTACTGCAGGAACCAGAAGATTTGGGGCAATGTATAGCATCCTTATTACACAGAAAAAAAGCAGAAAGGAGGAAAAATAAAACACAAGAGAAACCCAAAGAAACAAATATGTTAAGAATGAACCATAAGGGGTGCCTGGGAGGCTCAGTGGGTTAAGCCTCTCCCTTCAGCTCAGGTCATGATCCCAGGGTCCTGGGATCAAGCCCTGCATCGGGCTCTCTACTCAGCAGGGAGCCCACTTCCCTTCCTCTCTCTGCCTGCCTACTTGTGATCTGTCAAATAAATAAATTAAATCTTAAAAAAAAAAAATGAACCATAAGATTTTTGAGCACTCTTAACCTCTGAGTACCAACCATGGACCAGCACTGCCCTGGGACTGGCTCTGTATTGGCTAAAGCGGAGCCCTTGGTCACCAGGGGCTCACGGTGCTACCATCTGCTTCCGTCACAGTTACTTATCCCACACTGAATTGTAGCATCTATGTTGTCATGAGGGCCTACTGTACTGTAAAGTGCTTATTTTCTAGACACACTCACTCTATTTTGGGAAGAAATTAAATTATCATCTCCTAAGTAAATAAATGAAGCAGGGAATGCATACAAGGATGGAAAGCACAACATGTTTCGTTGAGCTCTGGTTGTTTTATGCAAGACAATCTAAGAAAAATTTATCATTCTTTGGAAGATCTATTTCTCCTTGTTTCTGTGGAAGTGATGGAAGCCCCCAGGAAGAGAAGCTGTAACAAGAACACAGGCTACTTCCTCCTTCCTGCCATATAGCCCCTGGATTGAGCCGTAAGATCTCTGAGGACTCAAATGAATCCTCACACCAGCACGGGGACAGGTCAGGGAAGCTCACTTGTTTCTGATATTGATCATGCTCAGTCCGATCGTGGCTGCTTTCTCCTTCCAGCCTTCCCCTGCCCTTCTCTGAAGACAGAAATTAAGCCCCCATACTCAGAATGTCCCATCCTGTCCCCTCACCTCCAAGGAAATATGAGTGCATAGCAGATGGGTGGAAGGGGGAAGGGGACAATCATTTCTCAATAAGCTCTTCTGATAGGACCTTGCCTCCTGGGCATACTGATGGGCCAAAGGATGGAGATGGGTCATGAGCTGGACCAATTATAGAGCACTGCCATGCCCTGGGCGCAGCAGCTGGATAGGGGATGGACGTCTGATCCAGTGGGGCCAATAGCAGTATATTTTTGGAATACATGACCTAAGGACCACAGAGCACAGTGCTCATTTTCTCTCTTGGTGGACACTAGCAGCTTTGAAGGCATTTCCTGCCACATGGAGGAAGCTGGCCTGCAGTAGGAGGACAGATACCCACACACACAGATGAGGGATGCCAGATCTCTTTTTAGCTATTCCTGAGGCACACTCACATCTTGACCTTCCCACAGTCATACTAGTCTTCCAAATACATTTTCCCTGGACTCTAAGTAAATTTGAAGAGGGTCTGGCATTAATAACCCAAAAAACCCTAAACTGATTGTTATACTCTTTGTGTGTTTTGTTTTTCCAAACGAAATTTTTTTTCCTGATTATCGGGGTGATGCTTATAAAAATTCAAATATTTGAATGACAGACCCCTTCCACTTCTGTGTCTCAGTCCCCACACTGGGAGACTCAAATCTGCGGCCCTCAGGCACGCAGTGTCTGCTCTAACACGTACTTCACATGTGCTGAGTTTAGATTTTAGGACTCTCCAGGAAATCCACTTTAGCAGAGAACGCCAAGGTCATTTCCTCTGTTTCTCACAGCACACCCCAGGTTCATACAAAATAAAGATGCCAAGTCTCTTCTCAAGGTTCCGGCAGAGAAACCATGATTCCTGGTGGTTCTCCTGTCACTCAGGATTTTACTTTGGAGCTCTTTACACAGCAGTGAGAACACATCTGCTCCAGCCCTCCCCCCAGCAAAACCAGAAAGCTTAGGGGATGGTGGTTTCTCAGTGGGGTTCATCAGAGGGGACCATGTCAATTCCTCAAAGTCATGGCGTGATTTGGAGCATGTTATGGAAAATTACGTTCTCAGATCAGCTCAGGTGCCCACCCCGTGAGGACTTTCCCTCTAACGCCGGACACTCAGGGACAAAGGTGACTCGAGTTATAGTTCCATGTTCCCAGATAGTCACCAACTGTATACTGAAGGTATATGGTGCAGCGGTTTAAGTAAACTGGATAGACTCTGCTCCCTGGGCAGGAAGTCAGCTTGTGCTGCTGTGACTCGTGCTTGTCGTTTCAGACCCAGGATGGCAACGGGCACCTCCTGAGACTGAGGTAGTCTCCTCGCTGGCCAGGAGACGGGTTTGGATGGCCCATCATGGGCAGAAATGGGATTTCAGATAGGAACCATCATTCTGCCCCATGCCCCAGAGACTACAGAGCTTAATGGGGCAGTTAGTTATGCAGAAGAAATTTCATTCTTCCTTTGTACCTGTTTGACATTTCCTCTGAGTTCACAGCCCGCCTGCCTTTAAGTGGAGACCCAGAGACTCTTTCTGGAACTTCACAGCCTGTCTCTTCATTTTCTTTCGAATGACCTAGTCCAGTGCCGAGGCAGAATAAACCGGGTGAAAGGGGATAGGACACCGGCAGAGAATTCTAGGCCTGCGATTCCTGGCAGCAAAATCCACTCTTCTTGCCAGAGGGGCACTTGGGGCTCTCACAGTTTGGCCTCTTCCCATCACTCAGATCTGTTCCTTGGTGCTCTCTAAAATGTGGTAATCCCTCAGGGCCAGACTTCAGGACGCTGGCGTTCTCCCAGAGCATGACGCAGGAGAGACGTTTCTCTGCCTCCTCCAAGCACTCCTCTCCGTTTCCCCGTCTTTCCTCAGTGTGGGCGGGACACCACACAGGCTCCTTGTGGCTATTGCCCCAGCCAGTCCTCTGCAAGACAGAATCCTGTCCGTTACCTGCAGACCGGACACGTGCCGGACACTGCCTGGGGGCACCAGCCTCGGGGTGGGGGTGGGGGGCACCCTGAGCCCTGGGCTTACCAGCTTTCAAGCTGAAGACTAGAGAATTCATAGGTGGATGGGTGTGAACTGTGTTTTGTGTCTTCATCCAACATTTGACTCTGACCCCAGGCTATGTAGCAGAAAGGACCAGAGTGTGTATGGGATAATTGAAATCTCTTGGTTAATTGGTTTTAACTTCCTTCTCCACCAGACCTTTGACCAGAGCTATTGATTTCCCCATTTTTCTCCTTTCATTTTCTGTTTAGCGAGCTAATCCACCAGGACAAGAGCCAAAGCCTGGCAGCCAGGGGAAAGGGAAATAGGGGCCTGGACCTCCTGTGAACCAGACCATGGGCGGCTGCACCGGTCACACCCCATGTCACAGGATAAGTCGGGTCTCACCACCCCTCCCCCCTGGTACTCCTAGACTCACACCTGGGCTAGTCCCTCCTCCTCCCTGGGCCCACTCCTGGGGCAGAGAGGCAGGAAGAGCCACTTCCGCTGCCAGGGTTGTTAGAGACATGGGAGCTGACTGCTGCCAACCAAGCAAGCAGTGCCGGGTGAGAATCTAGGATGTTCTCAGCCTCAGAAGGGCCAGCCAGCTCTGAGACATGCACTTTGCCCCAGGTGCAGGATGTGAAACAGAAGTGCCCCCCCCACCCCACCCCCACCCCGTGAGGCTGATGGGGCCTCAGGCTGCGCACTTTGCATCAGCCTCAAGGAGGCTAAACTTAGGTTCTCTCTCCCACCAGGTGCCCCATTTAGCTAATCCCCCACTGTTGAGCTGGGGACCCGCCCAGGCTCTGGCTAACATGGGGTCTGGCTGGCCAGAGTCCCAGACTGGGCTCCTTGCCTTCCCCACAACCAAGTCTGAACATCGCAGATTGAAAATCAGGCTGAAATGGACTGGTCCCGGTGCCTAGTCCTCTGAGGCTACCGGGTCTGTCTCCCTCTTTGTGGCCCAACCCCAGACCTAAAACATCACCGGATCCCATGAACAAGCCCCCAACCTGCTACTGCTCAGGGGCTTCCCAGGACCCATCTCCGCCAACCTGTCTCCTACAGCGGCACTTGCTGTGCTCGGTGCCCTTCTGACCTCTGATCCCCAGGATGGGCCTTCCTTCTGTGGTCCAGCCTCAAGTCCTCACAGCCAATGCCCAGCAACTCTTGCCTTCTGTCTCCTTTCTTCCTCAGCCAAGGTGTGTATGCCTATTCCAGTGAGCCGGCCTGAGCCACACAGGCCCCTGGGTGTGCAGGACCCAGGCACCTGGAGAAGGGGTGTCACGCAGAGTCACACAGTGACTCTGTGGGTTTGCAGGCCGTGTGCCGGACAGAGAGGCCTGTGCCCTCAGTCTGGTCAGGGCCCCCACGGCAGCTCCAGCCTCCCCTCAGCTGTGGGATCTGAGAGACCCCTGAAGTCCACGCCAGGAAATGAGGGCCATATCTGTCACACCCCAGGCACCCCTGTGTTGTGCTAAAGGCATGGTGCCCCCGCTGAGTCTTTGAAAGACTACATCTTACAGGATTTTTTTTTTTTTTTCTTTTTCAAAAGAGGTGAGGGAAAGGAAGGGTGTGGTTTTAGACAGGATGTGGGGCATCCAGATGGCTGCCTGGTGTCACTGACTGCCTGGTATCACCGGTTTTTGAGGAGGAAGACTTGCCCACAAGCGGTCTCAGTGACCCCATGGTGTGGTGTCAGTGTGGTTGGGAAGAGGCCAGATGGGGTAGAGACTGAGGAGTGCTCAGAAGCCCCTCCTCAACTGTACCTCAGGCGGCCTGCCCAGACCTGGGGAGGAAGAGCACATTCCATTTTTTGGTCCTGGAGATGAAGGGCTGTCTTCTTGCCAGGAGAAAGCTACAGAGTCTAATGCTTCGAAAGCTGAGAGGCTGGTTATGACTGGAGTCTGGTCACTAGAATAACAGGTGAACAGGATGAGGGGCCGGAGAGGATGGCCGGCCATGTTTGGGAAGCCGTTACCTATAATCCCACCTGGCCTGTTTTCTCATGGCTCAGTACAGCGTTGACTGCCCACAGAGCAGCACACAGTGCTAAGCATGCCAAGCCATATTCCAGTGCCAGCAAAAGACATGGAAGGACTTAAACGTCTGATGGGGGAGAGGAGATAGGACCTAGGAACATACAGCAGGATCTACGTGAACAAATATAATGATTACATGGACAGATAGCAAGGGGATACATGTTCCTCAGCAGCCATTAACGGTACATCATCTCACAACTACGTGGGCCTGTAGAGCCACTTTGGAGATTGATCTAGATTTCTCAGATGTCTGAAACCACTCTGATCGGTCTGCAGCTCTTACTACCATTTCTGTTCAAATATTGTTTTTCCGGGGGCTTCCTCTGGGGGTCACTGGAGAGCACATTCCATCCAGAGACTACCAATTAACATCAGGCCAAGTCACTCCAGGTAGGTGGCAGACCAGGACCCGACAGAGGAAGACCTGGAACAAGGTTGATTGAAAACATAATCAAATGCCTGACTCCTCTAAGCCGCCTTCTTAAATCAAGCCAGTCATGCAACGGACCTCATGGCTGAGGGGTTGTTTTTGCTTGCTTGCCTGCTTCTGCTGTGTGAAAGCCAACAGGGGCTGTGAGAGATAAGTTCTAGGAAAGCACTAGTGCCCTACTCTGATTAACTGGGAAAAGACACTGAAGATTTACTTCTTATAGAAGTTAAAACTGTAAAGAGCGGGATCAGAGGTTCTCAACCTGGGCACTACTGGTGACGGCCTGGATGATTCTTCTGGGGGGCTAATCTGTAGGCTGTTTAGTGGCATCCCTGGCTTCTCCTGACTAGCCCCCACCTCAGCTGTGACCATCGCAAGTGTCGCCAGACACTTTCCAATGTCGATAGGAGGCAAAATCACCTGCAGCGGAGTCACTGCTACGTGTGAAAGGGGTTGGAACCCAGGCAGCCCCACACGTGCTTGGGAAAGGGCTTGATTTCCAAAATGGAAACAGAATCCCAGGAGGGTCAGCGGCGGTCATGGAGTTCACTGAGGCTTAAATTCGAATGACATGTGATGCCTTCTCAGGGAAAAAACTTTCTGAGGTTTTCCAGTGTTGATGTAAATTGCTTTTATAAGGCTGTTAGCTAAATGTGTATAAACATGAAACTGGACATACATCCCATAGGCTTGTCATTTCTATAATTACTAAATCAAGACAAATTCATGATTTTGACAAACTAAATATGAAACTATTACAAGTTAACCAGTTAATTTAATTGAGACAGATGATGTGATTTTGTGGAAGAAATTGCCTCTTGTTTTGTTACTCAGGTGCCTAGATCCTTCTTTGGGTCAGCCATTGTCCCATGACTCAAATCTCACACGACATGGTCCCTTCCAGCTGTGAAAACATGGTTGTGGGCCTTTCATGAAGTCACTAGGCAAAGGCAGACTTTACTCATTAAGGTTACCTATGTTTTCTTCCTATTGGCTTAAGACAAAACAGCACATCTGGCTCCAATGTGGTCATATACAGAGAATGATGTGGGCACCATGAACTCTACAGAGGAACCTATGGAGGACCCAGATGATGCCCATACTTTTCAGATGCTTGTCAAAATGAAAAGAATTTCTAACAAAAAATTTTTTTAAGTTCCCACAGAGAACTCCCAAGAATATACCAGGCGACTCTCAGAGGAGTTTTCATCGGGTCTGATCCTCTTTACAGATGAGGAATGAAGTCCAGAGAATTGCCCGGAAAAAAGCTGGTGAGGGTCAGGGCTGGGTGGAAGGGAGCCCCTGCTCTGGCAGCAGTGCCCCCCTCCTCTCATCCCACTTGTCTTCCCAGCAGGCATGGCTGAATTCTTATGTGGAACTCTACAGGAGACTGGATTTACTATTTTAAGCGTTCATCAAACTGAATACTTTAAGTTCATTTTTTAAGGGTTCTACATTGAACTCAGGAGTTTGTTTTCAAAAATCTTGCTTGTTCAGCATTGAATAGCATGGTCAGAAAGCATTTTGTGTGTGCATGTGGGTGTGAACTATAACCTACATCAAGGGGCATGAAACATGAGCATCTCGTATAGCAAATAAGGATAGAAGGAAACCCCACAGGACCACAGCCAGGTGAAGTAAGAGAACGCTTACCATGTGCCATATTCTTGGTCACAATCCTTCCCTTCCTTGAAAAGCAACCATTATCTTGAATTTTGTTATCATGATTTCCCTAAATGGTAGAGTTTAAATTTTGCCTGTTTATGAGCCTTCTATCAATGAACCCTTACCCTGGGTACTTGTGTCTTGATGTTGGTAAAATTCATCCCCCCTGCTACAAGTGGCTCTGGCCCTTGTCCTTCCTATGTCGGGTGGACATTTGGGTGTTTCCAGCTTGGGGCTATTAGGAACAATGTCTCTATAAACATTTTTGTATATATCCTGTTGCACAGGGCATCGTTCACCCACAGCGGCATTTCTTCAGCTGCAAAGGAGGTGTGTGTGTCTTCAACCTCAGCGGATGAGGGTCGCTGCTTTCCAACATCGTAGCTTCAAGGCCGACTCTCCCTGCCAGTCCCTCCCAATATTCTCCATTCTCAGTAGCACTGGCTATTTGCAAACTTGAAAATTGTAATTGGTCAGGTGGGTCTGTAGGGATATCTCATGGGTTTAATTGGTATTTCCTTGCTTACTAATGAAACAAAGTGCCTTCTCCCAGCCTTGCTGGCCACATAAATTTCCTCTTACGTTATTATGTGCCTGCCCTTTTGCCATCTTTCTATTGCCAAATTTCGATTTTCTTTTTTATTTTTCTTTAAAGATTTTATTTATTTAGTCAAGTGAGAGAGAGAGAGAGAGAGAGCGCAAGTGAAGGGAGGGGCAGAGGGAGAAGCAGACTCCCCATTGAGCAGTAAGCCAGATGTGAGGCTTGATCCCAGGACCCTGGGATCATGACCTGAGCTAAAGACAGACTCTTAACCGACGGACCACCTGGGTGTCTCAAATTTAAGTTTTCTATTTAAACAAATTTTACCTTTTTCAAAATTATATTTGACAGGAAAGTGTACCCATCTTCCAAGTTACCTCTGCTCACCTAAGAGCTGTATATAGTTACAGGCAAACCAAGATCTGGAAGCTTAAGTCATTGTTTTTAAACTCCGTATCATTGAAAAACTAACAACAGGGTTGTGCAGAAAAACAGCCCTCCAAATCTTTTTTTCTTGTCTCTACTTTCCAAATCTAACATCTTCTTATTGAATTTTGCCCTCTATTTTCATGGAGAATAGTGCTCGCTTCGGCAGCACATATATTTTCATGGAGAACAAACATTCCCCAATATATCACAGTCCTTTGTTAAAATCACCAAGGGTTGACAAGGTCATCATTTTAGTTTCTATTTCTCAACGCTGTGTGTTGAATGCATTATTGTGAGTTAGGCAAATGTCCATAATAAAGTGGTGCCTCTATCCTATTTACAACCTTTGAAGCGGAGATAGTATCAAGGGAAGTATGCATATATGGCTATAATAGCCATACATATCTAATAAAAAAATAAGGAGCTCGCAAACCTGAGCTCTAGTTTGTTCACCTTATCTTCTTTAGACATTTGGGTATGAGCTCATTGGCAAAGACTGAAGCTCATACAATCTACCATTAAATAAATTATTCAGTAATCTGTGATGTCCTTGAAACATGAGAATCCCCTATTAAAAAGAGAAAGAGCTACACTGCTTACAGGGGATGTGCCTACTATTTATAGCCTTTACAGAAGTCGCTTTGCTAGCAAATCCAATTAGGACTCCCCAGTAATTTACAGAATTGATGTTTGTTGCAGTTTTTCTACATGAAGCTATTCATTACATATGTGTGGGTGTGTGATATGCACATATACACACCCAGAGGACCACAGAGAAAGCCCAGGCAGGTGTGCGTTATTTGTTAGAACTGTCTCATTTTCCCCTGAACATGCTGGACACTCAAACAGGGACAAAGCAACTACCGGTCACTCACAGATTCAATGAGAGTTAATCCTGACAGTCTCCAGGCAACGGGGTCTACTTTTTTCAAAGTAAACATATTACTTACTCTTCTGCTAAAAATGTCAGATTTCTCTCCCAGACAAATAAGAGCCTGGAACACTCAGCCTCCCCCTCTTACCTCTTTCTTCCCCTGAGGTATAGGAATGATGGTCTGAAAGCTAGGATGGACGGAGGTTGCACAGAATTGAGGAATCAAGAAGGCAGCTGCAATGGATTCTCCCTTTGGAAGGGCTGGAAGAGAAAGAGCCAGGTGTCTATTTTTCATAGCTCAATTTTTTGATTAGAAGAATATAGGAGTAGTGGGGTGGCACAGTTGGTTAAGCCTTCGACTCTTGGTTTTGCACATGTCATGGTCTCAGGGTTGTGAGATCGAGCCCTGTGCTGGGCTACTGCTCAGTGCAGAGTACATTAGGACCCTTTCTCCCTCTCTCTCTGCCCCCCACTCCCATTTACTTGCATGCTTTTTCTCTCTCCAATGAACAAAATCTTTAAACCAAAAAAAAAAAAGGAAAAAATGATAAATGCAGAAACACAATTGTTATGTGGACAAAGCAATTCCCTTTATAAAATAAAATAGGCCCTCAAGGGGGGGCACCTGGGTTCCTCAGTTGGTTAAAGGTCTGCCTTCAGCTCAAGTCATGATCTCCAGATCCTGGGATGGAGCCCCGGGTAGGGCTCCACTCTCAGCTGGTGGTCTGCTTCTCCCTCTCCTTCTGCCCCTCACCCTGCCCCCCACGCTGCTTGTGCTTTTACTCCCTCTCTCTCTCCTCTCAAATAAACACATAAAATATTTTAGAAAAATAGGCCCACGAGGGCCATAATAGTCACTTAACTACATTATTCATGTAGTCTATGTCCTGCTAACTTTTAAGTTGACAGTTACCGGGAAGGTTTCAAAATTGTGCATCAAGTCATGTCTGAAAAGCAGTCACTGATAGAATTCTTGGTCTATCAAAAATGCGACCAAATGAGGGAAATGAAATTATGTGAAATACTATTCGAAATTTTTCAACACTTCACACAATCACTCAGTAGTAAATAAACTTCTGAAAAATAAAAATGTATGATAACTGTGCAAACAATAAAAATTAAAAGTTAAAAATGTTAAAATAGACTTTTAAAATATTACATTACCGCAATCAGATTTCACGGTGCACCTATTAGAAGGGCTAAAATTCACAATATATTTTTAGTGATAATATCAATTGCTGGCAAGGATGCAGAAAAGCTTGATCACTCTTGCATTGCTGGTGGGTACGACCACTGGGGAGCACATCTGGTCATTTCTTATAAATCCAAACATGTATTTACCACATGACCCAGCAATGGTACTCTTGGGCACTTACCCAGAGAAGTAAAAACATTTTTTTTTTTTTTACAGACTTCATTTATTTGAGAGAGATAGCTTGAGAGGGGAGAGGATCAGAGGCAGAAGCAGACTCCCTGCTTAGCAGGGAGTCAACTTGAGCTTGGATCTAGGGACTCTGAGATCATGACCTGAGCTGAAAGCAGTTGCTTAACCAACTGAGCCACCCAGGTGCTCCCCAAAAACATGGTTTTATGTTCCCATGAAGGCCTCTGTATGGATTTTCATAGCTGCTTTATTTAGAATAGTCCCAAACTGGAAACAACCTGGATACCCTGAATAACTCAGACATCCAGTGGGGAAGTAGTTAAGTCAAGTCTCATACATCTGTATCCTGGAGTACTACTCAGCACAAAGGAAATAACTACCGATATGTACAGAAAACCCTGGATGGACCCCAGGGGAATCTGGCTGAGTAAAAAAAGCCAATACCAAAGGGTTACATATGTTCGGAGTTCATTTATAAAATATTCGTGAAAACAACAAGATTATAGTGATGGGGAACAGATTGGTGGTTAGGTCAGGGGCAGGGTGGGGAAGATGGAGGTGGGCGGGGTTATACAAAAGTAACACAAGCGATGGTTTTTGATCCACAAACCTCCACGCATAATGGAGAACTAAATGAGTGTGTACACACAAACGCATACATGTAAGACCGGGGATGTCTGAATAAGACCTGGGGACTGGACCGATGTCAGTATCTTGGTGGACATCTGTATGACCGTTTTGCAACAGGTTATCACTGAGGGGAAACCAGGTAAAGAACACATGGTTTCTCCCCGTATTATTTCTTACCTCTGCGTGTGACTCGCAAACTATCTCAAATAAAGTGTTTAGACATCTGTTAACCTTGTTCAGAGAAAGAATCCAGGTATGAAGAAGCTAAAGGAAGACTAGTGGGGGCAGCCAGAGAAAAAGTTCAAAGTAGAGAACAAAGGCAGAAGCCAGAGCTATTCCTGCAAGTATGTGTGCACGTGCACAAATGTGTGTGTGAGTACACATGTGTGTGTCAGTCTACACATGCATGCATGGGAAGGGAAGGTCTGAGCAGTGGTTATTTTTGGGATCCTGGGGCAAGGAGTGGGGGGAGCTCTTAGGAGTGGGGATTGGCTGTGTGCCAATGAGGAGGCTTCTGAGGCAGAGGAGGGAACAGGCAGCAGCTTCCTATGGGGCTCAAGGTCCAACCGTGAGTTTTTTCCAACCATGAGTTTTTTTAACTTCAGTAACCCAAACATACACCATTAGATAAACCTAGAATGACTCCTGTTGCTAGAACCAAATCCTTCCCCCACCCCCTCTTTGTGATGGATTCAAACCACGGGGAACAGTGAATTATCTTCAGTGGCTGTGAATGGGGCTGTATTAGTCACCACAGCTTCCATTCTGCTTCTGCTTGGTTATCAAACTGCAGTTCCATGGTACCCCCTCACTGAGTACATCATCTGTGAGCACCATGGAAAGGCATGCTGGTGAAATGGAAAACCTGCTCTGAATTTGTAATTACAATATAACTCTACTGAGGTCTCAGTGAACTCAGCTTTAGGATGATCCAAGGTGGAGACAAATAAGAATTGACAAAGAAAAGAAATGGGTGAGTCAAGGCGAGCACTGGGGTTTGTCTGTTTCCTTAGACCTTGGGTGGACTCAATGGAATCTTAGGACCTGGGCTTAATTTGGGCCTCGCCCCACCCAGAGCTGGATGCAACTGGAAAGGACTAATACAAACAGCTGACTGGTTGGGGGGGCGGGGCTGGGAGTCTAGAAGACTGGTGGCCAGCAAAATGTATTTATGGTTCTGTTCAAAATCACAGCCCTCCATCCTGATTTCCTCATCACCATTCCCGGACTAGTCCCTTAATCTCACTTCAGAAAGCAAACAAGTTCTGCAGCATTTGTTTCTCAAAGGCCCCATTCCTGATGATCTATTGGCTTCTTTCATTTGCTGTCTTTCAGGTGCTCATTGCCCTTTGTTTAAAGGACACTCAGTGCACTTCATTGAGCATCTTAATGGGCCTCTACCAGGCCTTTTCAGCTTGAACAGGGAGGTCTATTTTTGTCACTCCTCTTGGAGGCCCACCAGAGTCAGATGGCTTGGGTTAAATAATGGGAAAAGGATGATTGTTGGGTCGAGACAGCTCTGTCCTTGCCAACTATGTTGACCTCATGCAATGAATCAAGTTAACTTCCCTGAGTCGTTATGGCTAAAGGTACAGGTTTCAGAGGTAAGCCATAGGACTGGAGTCCTGACACCACTTCATCCTGCCTGGGGGTCCTTGAGCCCATGACTGAGTTTCTCGAAACCCCAGTTTCTTCATCTGTTAAATACACGTGGCAGAGACAGCTAGTTCCCTTCCTTTAGTAATAAACCCTTATTTTTTTGAATGGACATATGGTTTCCTAAATAAAGATCATATTTTTCAAATTCCCTTGTGGCTACGTTCTGAAATATCATAAGCAACTCCTAAAAAGTGTCTTTTTTTTTTAAAGATTTTATTTATTTATTTGATACAGAGAGAGAGATCATAAGTAGGCAGAGAGGCAGAGAGAGGAGGAAGCAGGCTTCCTGCTGAGCAGAGAGCCCAATGTGGGGCTCGATCCCAGGATCCTGGGATAATGACCTGAGCTTAATCATAGGCTTTAACCCACTGAGCCACCCAGGCACCCCCTAAAAAGTGTCTTTAAAGGAAGGGTGTGTGTGCTTCCACCATCTTGTTTCTTGGAACACAGATAGGACAGCAGGAGCTCAAGCAGTTATCTTAGACCATGAGTTGAAACCTAAAAGAAAAGCTGCTGTCCAGTAACATTAAACTTTTGAACTCACTTTAAGAATTTTATTTTTAAAAATACAATTTTATTTATTTATTTGTCAGGGAGAACACAGCAGGAGAACAGCAGGCAGAGGGAGAAGCAGGCTCCCAGTTGCCAACTCAGCCCCCAGGCATCCCTTTACTTCTAAATTTTAATGTAAGAAAACAAAACTTTTGTATCTCAGTCACTGTTATTTCAGGTTTTTTGTCACACGTAGATGAACCTAATCCTAATGATATAGTAGGGATCATAATAGCTAACAAGTGACATGAGAGAAAAAAGCAGAGTGAGGACCACTAAAAACTTTTTCCCTTAAAAAAGCAAGGAGAGGGATACCTGGGTGGCTCAGCTGCTTAAGCATCTGCCTTTGGCTCAGGTCATGATCGGGGTCCTGGGATTGAGTCCTGCATCAGGCTCCTTGATCAGCAGGGAGTCTGTTTTTCCCTCTGCCCGCCCCTCCCCCTGCTTGTGCACTCTCTCTCTAACAAATAAATCAAACCTTTAAAAAGATAAAATAAAAGCAATAAGAAAACTTACAAAAATTATCAAAATCAACTTTTTCAAAACTAGAAATTAACAAAAGTATTTTTTCACTAGCCTATTTATCCAATCCATAGTGTTTTTTTTTTTTTTTAACCCACTGAATTTCAGCAAAAACAGCAAACTTTCTGGCATTTTAACATGTCCTCCTTCAGCTCTGTGATGGCTTTGAAAACCAATAGCTTCCAGCAATGGTGAGCACTACCAACCTGCCACTGACCGGGAGTGCGAACAAAACAGGGTTGGAACACCTTCAAAACCTCTGTCCCTGACATCTTTCATTACTTGATCTGTCTGGTGATTTCTTGAAAGACTCCACTGAGAAGACTATCTTTATTTGATCTATCTTGGAGCTCACCCAGTATAAAAAGCCTTTTACCCTGGTATGTTTGTTGACAACAACTAAAGGCAATTATGTAACTTTACAGCTGTCTGACGTGGTAGATAATGGTTAAGTTAAACAGAAGGCTACCCAAAAAGTTAAAAAAAAAAAAAAAAAAGATCTGTTGAATGAAATGTTTATAGAGCCTTTGGAAAATTCCAGCACATTCCTTGGAACCTATAAGGTCATATGCATATTTAGGGTTGTGTGAACATGTTTAAGAGAGATTCAAAAAGGCCATAAGTCCTCACCTCTGGCTGACCTTGAGGCTCTGAAAAAGCTGAAACTAAAGGAGGGCCGTCAACTGCCTGGCTTATGCTGAAGCAATGCTCCAACATTCACACAGAATCTCTGGCAAAGACTGAGAGACTTATTGGTCCTGGGCATTTAAAAACAAAACAAAAACAAAAACTCTGTCCGATCATGAACTGACTACTAAGCTAATCAAGTAGGGAGTTCAGTGGCCACACATAATAAAATATGCTTAGTCCAGAAAAGCCAATAAACAAACAAACAGCCACAACAAATAGCAACACCAAAGACACCCTCTGGAGGATGGAAAATCTGATTTTCAGAATTGCCACATTTTTAAAAATGTCTAGTTTTCAACAAGAGTTCTATCTAGACAAGTAAATAAAGAAGAAAGTATGGCCCATACACAGGGAAAAAAAAATCAATAAAAACTCTTCCCCCCAAAACCCAGAAATTGGACTACAAAATGAAGACTTTAAATCATCTGTTTCAAATATAGTCAAAGAACTAAAATAAACCACGTCTAAAGAACTAAAGTACAAGATTTTTAAAAAAGATTTATTTATTTATTTATTTGAGAGAGAGAGAGAGAGACAGAAAATGTGTGAGGTGGGGAGAGAGGGGAGCAGTTAAGTAGGCTCTGCACCAAGAATGGAAACCAACGCAGTGTTTGATCACATGACCCTAAGATCATGACCTGAGCTGAAACCAAGTGTTGGGTGCTTAACTTACTGCACCACCTAGGCGCCCTGAAAAGCATAAGAATTAGGTGTCACCAGCTAGATGATATTAGTAAGAGATATAAAGTATTAAAAAAAGAAGCAAATCAAAACTCTGGGTTTGAAATAAAAAGTTCAGTAAGGGAGCACAACAGAAAATATGAGTAGTCAGAAGAAAATATTAGTTAACTTGAAGATACATCAACTAAAATTATCCAGTCTTAGGAACAGAAAGAAAAAAGAATGAGAAAAATAAACAGAAACGTAAAGACTTGTGTGAGACCCATCAAGTGTACAACATATGCATAATTGGAGTTCCAGAAGAAAAAAGAGAGAAAGGTCAAAAGGCTATTGGAAGAACAATGACTGAACACTTCCCAAATGTGATGAAAAACATTAACTTATACAACCAAGAAGCTCGACAAACTTCAAGTACCTTAACCATCTCAAAATCAAACTGTCAAAGAAACAAGTGCTGGCCTGGATGTGGAGAAAAGAAACCCTCACGCACTGTTGGTGGGAATGTAAATTGGTGCAGCCACTATGGAAAATAGTATGGAGTTGCCTCAAAAAGTTAAAAATAGAAATACCCTTTGATCCAGCAACTCCACTTCTGCGTATTTATCTGAAGAAAACAAAAACACTAATTTGAAAAGGTATACACACTCCCATGTTCATTCATTATTTACAATGGCTAAGATACATAAACAACCTAAGTGCCCATCAGTGGATCAATAGATAAAGATGTTATACACACACACACACACACACACACACACAGACACGTGTAATACTAATCACACTGTAATACTAATCCTCAATAAAGGAATGAAACTGTGCCATTTGCAGTGACATGGATGGACCTCGAGAGCACTATGCTAAGTGAAGAAAGTCGACAGAGAAAGACAAATCCTATGTGATCTCACTTATATGTTGGAATCTAAAAGCCAAAACAAATAAAACGAAAACAAGCTCAAATGTACAGAGAACAGACTGGTGTTGTGGGGATAGTGGGGCATGGGGCTAGAACACTGGGTGAAGGTATTCAAAAGATACTAACTTCCAGTGATAAATAAGTCATGGTGATATAATGTATACCATGGTGACAGTAGTTAATAACACCATCTTGTGTATTTGAAAGTTGCTAAGAGTACATTTTTAATGTCCTCATCACAAAAAAAAAAAAAAATGTAACTATGCCTGATGACAGACATTAACTAGACTTATTATGATGATTATTTTACAATGTATACAAATATCAAATCATTAGGTTGTACACCTTAAACTAATATAATGTTACATGTCAATTATACCTCACTAAAAAAAAAAAAAAAGTGACATGAACAGGAGTAGTGTTATCACCCACCCTTTGAGCATGAGTTTTCAGAAAGAAAAAGAATAGTATTAAGTGAGACCATATTATTGAAGTTTACATACATTTGTGTATTTAATTCTTACAGGAAATCTTCCATTTATGCATTAGTTATTCTCAAAAAACCAGAAAGAGCAAAATTAAATCAGATTACCAGATCATTAAAAAAGTAAAAGTTAAATTAATAAGAGTTTATTGTATATATAAAAACAGTTTACAAACTGGGAGCTCTCAAACCCATGGTAGAATGAGGCTCAGAGGATTATTATATTTTAGAACAGCTTATATAGTGAAAACACAGAGGCTGTTTATTTTTTATAATAGTTGGTTATAACCCTAGAGTTTTCCTATGGATAGGGGATTGGTTAAAAGTGGTTAACTTATGCTAATTTGGGGAAACAGCTTAAGTGTCATTTATGATTTTCAGAGGCATAAAAACCAAACAAATCCAAACTAAATTATCAAAAGCCAAAAGTAAAGTGAAAATCATGAAAATAGCAAAAGAGAAGCAACTCCTCACATAGAAAGGACCCTCAATAAGATTAACACTTAAACACTCCAATTAAAAGGCAGATGTTGGCAGAATGGATAAAAATAAACAAATCTGATATAACTATATGCTCTCTATAAGACATCCACTTTAAATCCAAAGACACAACTAGGTTGGAAGTAAAACAATGGAAAGAAATATACCATGTAAACAGAAACCAAAAGGGAGCTGATGTAACTATACTAATATCAGATAAATGTTACACTAATTCACTTTATTGTATTACACCAGCAAATGAAAAAAATTGTTGCTTGAGAAAGAGAAATTCAATCCATCAAAAAAGAAAACAATTACAAATATCTCTGCACTTATTAACAGTCTCAAATACAAGCCAAATGACAGAATTGGAAGAAATAGATAATTCAGAAAAATTCAATGCCTCACTTTAAATAATGAACAGAAAAACTAGAAATCAAACACCTGAATGACACCATAACCCAACTAGACATAATATATCTATAGAATACTTCACCCATCAACAACAAATACATGTTCTTCAAATGCCCATGGATCTTTCTCCAGGATAGACCATATGTTTCATCATAGAACAAGTCTCAATAACTTTTAAGGGATTAAAATAATAGAAAGTACATTATTCAACCACAAGGGAATGAAATTAGAAACCAGTAACAGAAGGGAAGTTGGGAAATTTACAAATATATTAGAAATTACAAAACACATTCCTAAATAACCAATGGGTCAAAAAAAAACAAACAAACACAAAAACCAAGGGAGATTAGAATAAAAACTGATGTAAATGAAAATAAAACACAACATACCATATCTTGTGGGATGCAACAGAAACAATACTTAAAAGCTGTGAATGCCTCTCTTAAAAAAGAAGGATCTCAAATGAATTTCCACCATAAGAAGACAGAAAAGAGCAAACTAAACCCAAAGCAAGCAGAAGGAAAAAAGCAATAAATATTAGAGTGAAAGTAAATGAAATAAAGAGGAAAAATAGGAATAATCAAGAAAACTAAAAGTTGGCTCTTTGAAAAAAGGGAAATGAACAAACTTCGCTATACTGACCAAGAAAAAAAGAGAGAAAGCTCAAATTATTAAAATCAGGGATGACAGAGGGATTACACTGACCTCACAGGATTAAAAAGAGAATAGGAGAGTATAAAAGATAGAAAAGAGAAAGTATAAGAGAATACTATGAACAATTGTATTTTGATAGATAAGATCACCTAGATGAAACGGACAAATTCCTAGAAAGACACAAACTGCCAAAACTGACTCAAGATGAACAGAAAATCTGACTGGACCTAAGACAAGAGACTTAATTACTAATAAAAAAATATCCCCCAACAACAAGCCCTGAACCAAATGGCTTCACTGGTGAATCTTAATAAAAGTTAATGAAGGTTATGTTAATGCTTCTATGTAAATTCTTTCAAAAAACACAAGAGGAGGGAATACTTTCTAACTCATTCCTTTTTTTTTTTTTTTAATCTTTTAGGTAACTCCTAAGAGTGACCAACACTTTTTTTTTTTAGGTTTTATTTATTTATCTGACAGACAGAGATCACAAGTAGGCAGACAGGCAGGCAGAGAGAGAGAGAAGAAGGGAAGTGGGCTCCTGGCTGAGCAGAGAGCCCGATGCGGGGCTTGATCCCAGGACTCTGGGATCATGACCAGAGCTGAAGGCAGAGGCTTTAATCCACTGAGCTACCCAGGTGCCTTTTCTTTTCTTTCTTTCTTTTTTTTTTTTTAACATTTTATTTATTTATTTGACAGACAGAGATTACAAATAGGCAGAGAGGCAGGCACAGAGAGGAGGAAGCAGGCTCCCCGCTGAGGAGAGAGCCTGATATAGGGCTCCATCCCAGGACCCTGAGACCATGACCTGAGCCAAAGGCAGAGGCTTAACCCACTGAGCCACCCAGGTGCCCCTTTCTAACTCATTCTAAGAGGATTTGGATTCCAAAAACAAGACAAAGACATCACAAGAAAACATTCTTAACAAAACACCAGCATACTGAATCCAGCAACATAAAAAAAGATATTAAAGGGGCTCCTGGGGGAGCCTGGGTGGCCCAGTGGGTTAAAGCCTCTGCCTTTGGCTCAGGTCATGGTCTCAGGGTCCTGGGATCGAGCCCCACATCGGGCTCTCTGCTCAGCAGGGAGCCTGCTTCCTCCTCTCTCTCTGCCTGCCTCTCTGCCTACTTGTGATCTCTGTCTGCCAAAAAAATAAATAAAATCTTTAAAATTAAAAAAAAAAGTGGGGGGGTGCTCCAGGTGGCTTAGTTGGTTAAGTGTCTGCCTTCGGCTCAGGTCATTATCCCAGGGTCGTAGGATTGAGTCCCCTGCTCAGCAGGGAGTCTGCCTCTCTCTCTCCTGCTCCCACTGCTTGTGCTCATTCTCTCTCTCTCTCTCACTTGCTCTGTCAAATAAATAAATAAAATCTTAATTAAAAAATATATTAAAGTGTATTATACACTTGAGGGATATAATAAATGCATAAAGTCAGCACATACTAAGTACTCCACAGATATTCATTTCTTTCCAATTTTACTGTGATGAATGTGACAGAAATTACTGTTTCCCAGTCTGGTCTCCCTCTTCTCCGTACAGTCCATCCTCATTATTTGTTGGTTCTGTACTTGAAAATTTGCCTAGTTGCTAAAATTTGTCTGTAAACTCCAAATCAATAGGCACATTGCTTTCCTGGTCACTCATGGACATGTGCAGAGTGAGGAAACATTTTATTTGCCTGACACATATGTTCCCAGCTGAGGAAAAACAAAGGTGATGGTTGCCTTCTTGTTTCAACTCTTATACAATAAACATGTCCTTTCAGGTGCCTGGCTATACTTTTTTTTCACATTTTTGTACTTTTTATTGGTGATTTCATCTCTCAGTGGCCTCCATGTCATGCTGAAGAGCTGCCTGGTGTTCTGAAGCACAAGAAGGCTGTGATGTGTCTTATGGAGAAAATACATCTTA
Source organism: Mustela nivalis (assembly GCF_964662115.1). Lineage (NCBI taxonomy): Eukaryota > Metazoa > Chordata > Mammalia > Carnivora > Mustelidae > Mustela > Mustela nivalis. The sequence continues at coordinate 23,751,965 of NC_139035.1, forward strand.
GAGAAGCTTCATTCAGCCATAAATTCCAGTGCTATTAGCCCTGAGTCCAGTGCTAAGGAGTTAACAATATGTATTTTAAAAGGTGTCATTAAATAGGTACACACATAAAACAAGGTTATGCCTTGATTGGTTGATGAAAATGCTGTAGGAGTCCAACCCTTTATTTCCCCTGGGAGCAATGGCTCCACATTCTCTAACTTGGTGTTTGCAATGACTTCATAGATCGTAACTGCCACAAATGACATGAACAGGCTGTACACGTACCCTGATATAACAGATTAAAACAATGGGACTACAATACCAATCACTCCTTCCACCAAGAGACTAATTCCCCACTTTGAATTTGGCCTGACCATGTACCTGACCTGGACCAAGAATGTGGCAGAAGTGTATAGGGTCTAGAGTTTGGGCTTAAGAGATCTTGTAGCTCTGGTCTTTGTCCTCCTGGAACACTACCCGGAGACTGTCATGGAAGGAAGCCAGCACAGCCTGCTGGAGGATGAGAAGTCTCGTGGCAAAGAATGGAGGTGCCCCAGCCAACAGCCAGCACTAACTGCCAGACATCTAGGACGGTTCAGCCCAGCTGATCCTCCAGCCAAAAACAGGTGTGCAAGTAAACCCAGGCAAAAACCAGCAAAGGAGCTGCCCAGCCTACTCACAGAATCATGAGGAATAATAAACGCCGTTGTTAAAAACAAGTTTGGAGTGGTTTGCTTTACGGGAACCAGTAATGGATATACCTGTGGGCTTGGAGCTCAGTGTTGGCCTTGGAACTTGGTTTTGCAAATGAAATGGGAGCTCTGATTTGCTCTTGTTAGCTCCTTCCCTATCCTGGCCACTGGGGATACACGTATTGACAGGGCAGTGCAGGAAGATTGATTGAAATGCTGAGTCACCATGTGAGGACAGTTGTCCTGGGCCGCTGCCCAATCCTGCAGCAGATATGGCATGAGCTATAAACTTTATAAATCCCAAGATCTTGGGGTCTGGGTTCCACTAGATGATCTCCAGACGATCTACCGAATACAGCTGGCATAGCAGGACTCGAGATTTAAAGTTATGTTCGATGCAAGGTATTTTCCCCACCTGCCCAAGAATCTCTAGACCCAGCTGAGAAAAGGAAGTTAGACTCGTAGGTCAAGGCAAAGTTACTTTCAAACATTTACCAACCTCTTTGCTTCTTACCCATTCACTGTGCAAAAGACATTCCCGGACCACTCTGGTGCTAATCTGATAGTCCTTTGGAGAACAAAGCAGGGATCCTGAGCCAGGTCAGGAGATACAGGATGCAGAGAACAGGACACCGGTCAGCTGACCTTGCTGTCTCTGCTGAGCTGTCTCCCAATATCACAGCCAAGTTCACCTTACAGCTCAATCAGCTTGCAACAATTTTCTCATGTGTCAAGCGAAATGAGAAAAATGTGCCCTGAAATCTACACGGTGGCTGATAAAAGAAAAATGGTTCTTAAAAACGGTTGTGTTATTGTCATTTAAGACCTAGTTACCAGGGTGCCTGGGTGGCTCAGTGGGTTAAAGCCTCTGCCTTCAGCTCTGGTCATAATCCTAGGTTCCTGGGATCTAGTATCTGCTCAGCGGGGAGCCTGCTTCTCCTTCTCTCTGCCTGCCTCTCTGACTACTTGTGACTGTCTGTCAAATAAATAAATAAAATCTTAAAAAAAAAAAAAAAGACCCAATTACCTTCCCTGCCTTTGGTTTGTAAATGTCCATCATTTGCATATATGTGAATATGGATAAGTATTTGCATCTTCATTTTTAAAAACACATACACCAAAAACCTAGTTACCGCTGAAGGTGGGACCCTCAATGGAAGCAGATACTAGTCAGGTTTGACTGGTCTGACTGTGACGTCCCCCGCCCCATTTAAAAAAAAAAATTTTTTTTTTGAAGATTTTATTTATTCACTTGACAGATATCACAAGTAGGCAGAGAGAGAGGAAGGGAAGCAGGCTCTCTGCTGAGCAGAGAAGCCCGATGTGGGGCTGGATCCCAGGACCCTGAGATCAGGACCTGAGCCCAAGGCAGAGGCTTTGAGCCACTGAGCCACTGAGCCACCCAGGCGCCCCCCACCATTTATGTGCTAAATCCTAATGCCCAGTGTGATGGCTTTAGGAAGCAGGGCCTCTGGGAAGGAATTAGGTCATGAAGGCAGAGGCCAGGTGACTGGGGCTAGTGCCCTTATAATAAAAGGAGCCCAGAGAGCTCCCTAGCCTCTTCCAGAAACGTCTTTTTTTTTTGCTTTTAAGATTTTATTTATTTATTTGAGAGACAGAGAGTATGTATGAGAGAGTGAGGATGAGCAGGGGGAGGGATAGAGGGAAAAGCAGACTCCCCACTAAGAGGGAACACAATGCAGGACTCCATCCCAGGAGATCATGGCCTGAGCTGAAGGCAGATGCTTAACTCACTAAGCCATCCATCCAGTCATCCTCTTCCATAAACTTCTGCTTGTGACAAGGAAGACACCCTCACCCCCGCATGCTGGCACCCTGACCTCAGACTTCTAGTCTCCAGAACTGTAAGAAATAATTTTCTCTTGTTCACGGACTATGGCATTTTGTTACAACAGCTGAAAGGCCCAAGACAAGCCCCTGGTGTGTTTCTGCACCAAACACCCTTAGCTGAACAAGGAGGGGCTGGGTTAACAAGCAAGGACTCCCTTCCCTGTTGAGAAAGTGTATATGGGCTTGGCCATCGCACAGAGACAGAAGATGGATTCGCATGTGAGGCAGAATAGAGCCAGGAGATGAAATGGTGACTGGCAAAGTTTGGACACATGCCAACTAACGACGAAGGCCATTGATCTATACCGTGGTCAGTGCTGCTGTCTCTTCAGACCAGTGTCACTCAACATCAGAACTTACACTGAGGGTGGGGGGATGTCTGGGTGGCTCAGTCGGTTGAGCATCTGACTCTTGATTTTGGCTCGGGTCAAGACCTGGTGTCGTGAGTTCGAGCCCCACATGGGGCTCTGTGCTTAGGAGGGGGTCTGCTTAAGATTCTCTCTCCGTCTCTCTGTACCCCTCCCTCCATGCTCTCTCTCTCAAATAAACAGACAGATGCTTAAGTAACTGAGCTACCCACGCGCCCCGGAGGAGGAACTCTTAAGGAACATGAATCTTCAAACTCCGAGACGCAGGCCCTGATGATGTAGACCAGCATTCTGTAGCCTGCATGTGACCAGAAGTATTTGAGAGACAGAGAGAGTGAGAGAGAGAGCACAAACAGGGGGAAGGGCAGAGTGAGACGCAGGTTACTAACTCTGAGCAAAGAGCCCGAAGCAGGGCTTGATCCTGGGAGCCTGGGGTTATGAAGGCAGATGCTTAACCGACTGAGCCACCCAGGTGCCCCAAGGGCTGCCCCTGTTTTGATCTCACGCCCAACTAGTGCCATCCCACTTTGGCTGTGGGCATGCCCGCACGGACAAACACAGACACACACACCATCAACTCCCCAAGCACCAGTTAGTAGCCTCAGTTCGAGGGTACCTTCATAAGGAAACAAAAGGGGGTAAACGGACAACAGGGAGCCACATCCCATCCCCACTGGCATCTCTGCTTTCTCCAGGTTCCTCTCAATCTCTTTTTCTGTCTCTCCAGCCCCGCCCCCTGCCCACTCCACTCCATCTCCCAGACCCCTCTCAAAATACCACCACTCTGCCTGGTCCCCGGAGAACAGAAACCAGCAGAGCCAACAGTCAGCACAATAAAAGACCTCTAGTTATGAAGTCTGGCCACCGTGTCTCAGAGGATGGGGGTGAAGGGTGAGGCTCAGGGGAGCCCCCAAATATGAGCTTGAAACGCCAAGAGCCTTTCTTCTGATCTGAACTCTGGGGCAGGTCATAGTCTGTCAAGTCTCCCTCAGCCAGCCAGTTAGGCCTCAAATGAGCTCAAGGAGGAGGCTGGCCTTGATCCCTTGAAGCTGATGGTTCTAGGACTGACCCCTGGTGAGGTCAAGGCATTGTGTTACCCAGAACACAGACACCGGGCCAAAGCCAGGGTACTTCCCGCAGAAGGGAGTTGCTATGAAAATCAAGACTAGAGGGAATGAGGACAGGCCAAAACAGTTGGCAGCAGTGTTTCAGAGAAAATCCTTGGAACGAGAAGACACAATTTCTTGTTTTGCCTGGCCTCAGTCCAGCTCTCCTGGGCCTTGGGCAAATCAGTCAGTTTTTCTCAACCTCTGCTTCCCCCACTGGAAAATGGAGATGCCCTTCCTACTCTGCAGGGCTTACCAGAAAGCTAAAATGAGACAATATCTAGGAAAGGATGTTAAGTGGGGGAAAGGGCTGAAGCATGAAACCCACAAGCCAACGACCGGCACTTCTTTTCAGCCTGAATGTGAACTAGGACACAGTAAGACTAGGTTTTCTCATGCAAGCTGTTATGGTTCTTGACATGTTGGTACTCGTGGAAAGCTTACTCATTGTTTCAAAAGAAAGCTCCTCTTAATGTGAAATTGTGAAATCATTGCCCGGGCAAACCATGATAGCTCAAAGATCCCAAATATGAAGGTCAAAACTCTCCCCAAAGAGAGAGCCGAGGAGAGGTTGTTTCAAGGGTTGGATGAGCTTGGAGGGGCAAGGGGGTTGGCGGTCAGAACTGGAGGGAGACTCCCTAGAAACACAGCTGCCACCAAAGCCAACAGGGTCCCTGAAAGAAGGCAACAGTGTCTCAAGAGGGATGGTGGGGGGTGGCGGCAGAAAGGGGTGCTGGTAATAACAATGGCCCCTTGCCAGAGCACACCAGAGTTTTAGAAGAGCTTATGCATTATTTCATTGATTTCCCAAAAGGATCCTCTGTTGTGTGCATTCTGTTGACTCTCACGAGGTTGCACAGTAACTCTGAGTGCGAGCAGAGAAATGAGATGCCTGGTTTCTGAGCTGAGGAGGCTTGAATACCACCCCCCACCACAACATACAATTTCTCTAGGACTTTCCTTCTTACTGTTTTATGTTACTAAACACAGATGTAAGTCTAGAGGAAGGAATAAGTTGTGAGTGGCTTTTGGAAGTCTAAAGGGGCCACAGTTTCAGTGGGAAGACTAGAGAATAACTTCTTTTAGAATTCCCGAACTCCTTGTTTATCGCTGAGCCACATTGTGTGTGTGTGTGTGGGGGGGGGTGTGGGTGTGTGTGCGCGCACGCGCGCAAGCGTGCACCCATGGAGGGGACCCCACCTGTCCCCTGCTGCAGCTCATACCCCTGGGGGAACACTGGGCTTCTGTATTATGAGTTTTATCATGCCTAATGCAAGGCCAAATCTGGATAAACCAACTGTGGGATGCAAAGTCTGGCTTCTCCAGGGACCACCGGAGAGGCAAGGGGACACAGCTCGAAACTGGGAGGCATGAACCCTCGCTGGAGAACTTTGGTCAAAGACAGGAGATGGGAAAGAGCCAGCGAATGAACTCCCTTGCCTTCCTCTCCCACTCCGGAGTGTGGTGGATCTGCTTATCTGGAAGACAGGCTGTAGGACCAAGCAAAAGGTGGCGGTTTTTTGCCGCACTGTGGCGAGGCTAGTAACACACCGCCTTCGCCACGTTTGCTTCCTGCCTGCCTCCCTCGTCCCCTCATTTGAGGCTGCCTTGACACTGCGTATGCCAGTTGAGCCTTAGCTCGCAAACGTTGCCCCAGAAACTTCTATCTAGGGAGTTAAGATAATCACTTTGACCCCAAATCTCCATTTCCTACCTCCTCTGTGGAAGGATCTCATCATCTCCATGAAGTCTTTGGGCTGAAGGCTCAGGACCCCTTCCCTGAGTGGAGTCTAGGTCCACGGAGGGGGTGGGGGAGTAGGGGGATCCGCAATATTTAAGACCAGTATTTAAGTATTTAAGTATTTAAAACCAGGTGCTTCGAATGCACACAGAGCCCACAGGAGGTAAACTGCTCGAGTGAGCTTCTCTGAGTAGAATGGTTTTCTAAGGCTCATAGTACTGCCCATAAGGCCATGTCCTTCGTCAGTATAAAAAGGACAACTGTTCAAGGAAAGAGCAGCATCAAGACAGAATCTCCGAAATTAGGGAGACATTTAGATCCAGAAATGATCCGTGTCTATAAAACGAGATGAATGCTCCCCGGACTTAATAACAAATAGATGAAAAAGAAAAAAGTAACTTTTACACACATGTGTGACAATCTGTTGTGTATATCATTAAAAAAAAAGGGGGGGGGGTCTGGGGTCGTGAAGCCCATGCGGAGCTGAGGCATTTTTAAATCCCCCAAAAGAAGAGGGTTCTGGAAGTGTCAGGTGCAGTCATTACCGCAAAGTGAGTTTGGGGCTTGAAAGACAGTCCTTGGGGTCAGCCATGGTTTTCACTCTGTCCTGTTGAATTTGGTAACTTTATCAGGCAGGGGCCACGGAGAGGTCCTGTCGGAGGCCAAGGCACAGCTGTAACCTGAGTGTTCCCAGGTAGGGGCCCTGGCTTGTTCCACCCCCCAGCCCAGCCCCCCACCCCCCCAGCCCAAGGACAGCTGTGGGCAGGGAAGCAGAGCCCGCCAGAGTCAGCAGGAGAGGGAGCAGGCTCTGCACTGTAGGAGAGGTGCACAGCCTCCAGGAAAAGTGGGTGGGGGTCTCTGGGTCTCCCGGCTGTGGCCGCTGCCTCCGCTGGCCCCAGGGTCGATGTCCACCCCTTCCTCTCTCTGGCGCTGCCGGGTGCCTTCTGGTTCGGTGGCCTCTTTCGCACAGTGCAGCTCCCACGGATCTCCTGACCTCCAGCTTTGCCTTGCCCTGACCCAGTCTCCGTGCGGTCCGACCGTCAACGTATCAGAAGCACAAGCTGTGGGACTGGGGCCGGAGTTTAAAATGCAGATTCTCGGGGCACCTGGGTGGCTTAGTGGGTTAAGCCTCTGCCTTCGGCTCAGGTCATGGTCTCAGGGTCCTGGAATCGAGCCCTGCATTGGGCTCTCTGCTCAGCAGGGAGCCTGCTTCGCCCCCACTCTCTGCCTGCCTCTCTGCCTACTTGTGATCTCTCTGTCGAATAAATAAATAAAACCTTTAAAAATAAATAAATAAAATGCAGATTCTCAGCCCTGCCCTGGTGAAGGAGACCCTGCGGGGAGGGCCAGGAGCCTGGAGGGGGTTCTGCCGCAGGTAACTCATCCTGTCCTGGGCTGCCAGGCCCATCTTACTGAAACATAAATTGCTCCTCTTGCCCCCTCGGGTTCTGCACTAGGCTGGAGGGGGAAGGATGGGGCGCATTGGCCCCTGTGCCCGGGCTGGGAGTCCTAACAAATGACACATGACATGGGAGGCGTGCAAGCCTCAGTAAGGGGCTCGGGGAAGGCTGGAGTCTGCCCCGGGAGCCTCGCCTACCTCCAGAGGGAGGGGAGCTGAGCGGGAGCAGTTGCTGGCCCGGCTTCTGCAGATGCACGCGTGCATGAACACGGTGCTTTCCAGAGGCCCCCGGGGAAGGGCATCTCTCGCGCTTGGCCGGAGGATGACCCCAGCCCCGTGAAGACTCCGGGAGCTGGCGGGGGTGGGGCTGTTCTCTGATGGTGCCAGGCTGGAGGACGCAAGAAGACCGCACGGACCGGCCACAGCGCCTGGGAGGGGACAGCAGAGCCTCAGTGCGTTACCGTGGAGCATTTCCCATCTTCCACCTCCCACCTCCATTCCGCTGCAGGCTCCACAGTCCCCTGCTCCAGGCAGCCACCGGGATTTCAGCCGCTCCAGACAGAACCTCCTCCTGCTGCTGCCCCGGAGGCTGAGGCTGCAACTTCTGCAGTGAAGGGAGAGGTAGACAGTTCCTGGTGGGGGGACGTGAACCCTGCTGGGGAAACCAGAGCTGGGGGAAGCGCTGAGAACCTCTGCAAACACTCAGCATTCGCTACTGTAGAATGAGGACACCACGGAGAATAAAGTGGGTATTTGTGAAATGTGTTCACCTTTGTTAATTTCCAGTAGAATTGAAGGAAATGTTGAGGATCTTTTCCTACACTTTAAAGGAGGTCCTTCCAAATTAATTTTGCGTTGCCCCGTATGTTATACATCCTTAGGCACTATGCCTGTTTTCTGGTTTCTTTGTATGTTTAAATACCATTCTGATTTTTTAAAAAAGAATTGTTCGTTGCTGTACTGTGCCAAGCATCACCTGGGAAAAGGAGTAACATGGATGTTTGGACAGAAAACATGCAGCTGTCCTCTTGCCAGAGTCACAGAGTCTCTGCTGGAGATCTTGGCACCAAAGCTCACACCATCTCTCCTCCCCTCCCCTCGGGTCCCACCCACGTTCAGATACAAGACAAGAGTCTACCTCCCTCTCTTTATCTTCCCTCCACTCCAGCTGGCCATCTGTTCACCATGGCTCACCGCCATGGGCCTGTAAGAACTCCCTCAAAGCTGTGGGAACCCCCCTGCGGGCCTGGGTCCTGGGGGACTGGAGGTGCGGCCCGGCCCTGAGGCGACCCATCCTTTCTCTGGCTCCTTTGGGCGCAGCAGGTCCCTCACACCCACATACAGGAGGAGGAGTCTGCGCTTCAGCCTTGTGTCCGCCCACAGATGGGCTTCAGCCCCTTGGAGGTCGCAGACCCACTGCTGCTCTCATCTCATCTCAACAGAGCTCGTGACGAGTCACCTCTTCCCTCACCTCCTCACTGTCGTCTGCCTCCAACCCAGTCTCCACAGGGTCATGTTCAAAAAATGTAAATCTGTCTTAGAACTTTCCTACTCAAGGTCTTTTTTTTTTTTTTAAAGATTTTATTTATTTATTTGACAGAGAGAAATCACAAATAGACGGAAAGGCAGGCAGAGAGAGAGAGGGAAGCAGGCTCCCCGCTGAGCAGAGAGCCCGATGCGGGCCTCGATCCCAGGACCCTGAGATCATGACCTGAGCCGAAGGCAGCGGCTTAACCCACTGAGCCACCCAGGCACCCCAGTACTCAAGGTCTTTTGATGACTCCCCATTCCACTTAGAAGAGAATCCAATAATCTGGCCATGACTTAGCAGGCCACGTGATCTGCCCTCTGCGACTTCTCTACCTCCTCTCCCTCTCTCTCCTTCTACATTTGAGCTATAGGAACACCTTCTTGCTTGTCCTCAAATGCATCCAGCTCCTTCCTGCCCCAGGGCCTTGGCGCTTGCTCTGTTTGGTGTGCTCTCCCCCATGAGCTTCCGGTAGTTGGCTAAGATGCCATGACCTCAGAAAGGCCTTAGTAATCTCCCATTTAAATAGCTCCTCTACCTCTCCATCTCCCTCAATCCCCTTACCTTGCTTTATTTTCTTCGCAGCACAAGTCATCCTCTGTAACTCTCACAATTATTTTCTCTACTTGTTTATAGATTGTCTCCTCTGACCAGAACGTCAGCTCCAAGAGGCCAGGGACCTGCTCTCCCTGTTCATGGGTGTGTCCCCTGATCCAGCCCAGCGCCTGGCCCACAATTAATGCCAAACAAATGGTTAATGTGAGCAAACAAATCCAGATCTTGAAGTGAGGTGGCTTCAGGAGGCTGGCCCATGCTGTAGCTTGCCCATCTGCGCCCTCCTGGAACCGCAAGATAGCCAGACCTCTGGGCTCACGCAGGTGAGCGATGTTCCGCTGCCCATGTGGGTGTCAGACCCCAACAGTGGGTGGCCCCTTCTGCCACCCTTCCCAGCCTCTTTGTCTCTTTCCAGTTTCCAGCTATTTTTTTTCTCAAAGTCTCTGCTTTCCCCTTGACCTTCTCATTCAAACCTTTCTCACCCTTTTGGTTTTATAATGCGTATCGCACAGATAGGACCTTGGCAATGCTTTACTATTGCCGACAAAAACAAAACAAAACAAAACAAACCACCATTAGATCTTAACCTGCCTTATAGCACACAGGTAGTTTCCTTAGCTGATGTCAAAAGTTGGAAGTACTGGGGCGCCTGGGTGGCTCAGTGGGTTAAAGCCTCTGCCTTCGGCTCAGGTCATGATCCCGGGGGTCCTGGGATCGAGTCCCACATCTGGTTCTCCGCTCGGTGGGGAGCCTGCTTCCTCCTCTTTCTCTGCCTGCTTCTCTGCCTACCTGTGATCTCTGTCAAATAAATAAATAAAATCTTAAAAAAAAAAAAAAGTTGGAAGTACTTTTCTTCGGGGCTATTTTCGAGCCCCGTGCAACTCCTCCTGAGGTGAACACTCAGCATTTGCTACTGTAGAATGAGGACACCACGGAGAATAAAGTCGGTATTTGTGAAATGTGTTCACCTTTGTTCATTTCCAATAGAATTGAAGGAAATGTTGAGGATCTTATGACTTTTGCCATCAAAAGTCCTGTAAAGTGCGACAGCGTATTTGTACAATTCCTTTGTTAAACAGCTGTCAAGCCACGTAAAATGAGAGGACCAAAGGAAAACAAGCGGACGTGCAGATACTTCACCTGCTTCCTCCTGCGTTTGCATTCATGCTTGTCTGGAACATTATGACCTTCGCCAAAAAGATTCCCTTCCACAGTTCCAGATTCCTAATTAAACGAACAACATTGCTATAATTCTCAGATAAATAAAATGAGCACTTTCACACAAATTAGAAACGCCAACTTGTTAATAGCTTCCCTGAGGTTTTGTTACAAAATCATCACTGTTTTTGTCGTTGTTCAGGCATGATAAATACTGAGGTACAATCTGGAAATAAGAACGGTCTTTGGGGGACGCCTGGGTGGCTCAGTGGGTTAAGCAGCTGCCTTAGGCTCAGGTCATGAACCCAGCGTCCTGGGATCGAGTCCCACATTGGGCTCCTTGCTCGGCAGGGAGCCTGCTTCTCCCTCTGCCTCTGCCTGCCTCTCTGCCTGTGTTCACTCTCTCTCTAGCAAATAAATAAATTTAAAAAAAAAAAAGAACGGTCTTTGGGCAGTCAGTTCCCAAGTGCAGATAGGGTGTTCCATGAGACAATGAGGGTCCCCCCCTCATTCCTCTTATAATACATGACAATAGTTAATTGGCTATAGAAAAATACTTTATATTGTTTTACTTTAGTGAAACAGGAAATTCAGATCAGCTAGACAATGAGGCTGGCCTGAACTTTTTTTTAAAGATTTGTATTTATTTATTTGCGAGAGCAAGAGAGAGAGAATGTATGGGGGGTGCAGAGGGAGAGAAGAGAGAGAGAGAGGGAGGGAGGCAGACTCCCCACTTAGTGCAGACCCAGTCTCAGGGCTGATCCCACAACCCTGAGATCAGGACCCAAGCTGAAATCAAGAGTCAGAAGCTTAACCAACTGAGCCATTCAGGCCCCCAAGGCTGGCCCAAACTTAATAAAATTTAAAAATGTACAACCTCAGAGAAATACTAGACAGTATACCCTTAAAGCCCCAGAGCATGTTGTACCTTTGTTTCCTTAGTATGTAGCTGGGTAATTTGGGTAAGGCACCAATGCCTCAGTTTCTTCATCGGTGAAATGGCCACAGTCCTCATACCCAATTCTTTTAGGCCTATGGTGAGGGCTAAAAGTTCGGAAGGCCCTCGACCAAGGGCCCAGCAGGTAATATAACATCTAACAGATGTCACCTGTTGTTAGGCTTAAGCGGACACAATAATTATTGCTTGATGACCACAAAATGCAATTTGCTACCTTTCAACAACTCAAAATGCTCCCCGGTTCTTTCCAAGAAGAGCTCCTGTTCTGTCTTCTTCAAAGAATGGATGAGTCATTTGTAATTCACGGTATATTTGTGTACCAACAATTACTGTGCTAGAGTGCTTTCACGAGCCGGTTGCTTAATTAAACCTAACATTCCCCTTGCACTCTTGTTTGTCCTCTGAGCTCTCTCAGTAAATCTTTTCTTTCAAGTAGTGTAGAAGCAAACGTCCATCCAGGCTAACCATGTACACTTACCCACACATTAATTAGTGTTGTCTAAAAGGATGGAGTTCTGTGTGTTTTAAATGACTGTAGCAGCCGGCAGAACGATTACTCCGCATCATGCTCATTTCTTTTTGAGACAGAGCCCTGGTATATTCTCAGTTCGATGTCAGCTGCCTTTCTCTTCTAACCACCCCCTTTGCCTTAAACGCCCTCATTTCTTTCCATCTTGGAACAATCTTTGAATTCGTTACAGAGCCTTGCGTTTCCACTTTCTTTTTCATAAGTTACTTATTCAGAAAGCGCCCCCCCCCCCATGGTTTTGGTTGGCTGGTTGGTTGGTTGAACATGGGGACATGGGGCTTGAACTCAAGATCCTGAAATCAAGACCTGAGCTGAGATCAAGATCAGAGCTGAGGGGCACCTGGGTGGCTCAGTGGGTTAAAGCCTCTCCTTTCGGCTCAGGTCATGATCCCAGGATCCTGGGATCAAGCCCCACATCGGGCTCTCTGCTCTGCAGGGAGCCTGCTTCCTCCTCTCTCTCTGCCTGCCTCTCTGTCTGCCAAATAAATAAATAAATAAATAAATAAAATAAAATCTTAAAAAAAAAAAATCAGAGATGAGTTCAAGAGTCAGATGCTTAACCAACTGAGCCACCCGGGGGCCCTTCCAACCATGGTTTTGGTTTTACGCTGGGCATTTCATTATTTTGGTGACTCATTTCTGGGCTCCAAATAGGTTTTAGCAATGGCAAGATGAGAGTTCAACAGAGTGTTCAGGGACTGAGCTCGCGGACATATCCAGCACGTGTGGGAGCCAGAGAAAAAGATCCACGGGAAGTCTGCATTCTGCATTCCTTATGCGGGAAGACCCCTCCTGACCCCACCTACTCCAAGCCAGGCAACAGCTGCCTATTATCACCCCTACCTCACTGCCTTTTAAGCTCCTCAGAGCAAGCGGGTCTGGGAAGTCCAGTTCAAATGTAGACATCTTGGCCTCATTGAAACTCCATACTAGCATGTGGCGGCATGGGGAGGTGTTTCCTGGTACCCAGTCTGCAGCCCATCCCCCTGTTTTTTTCCCAGGGGAGAAGAAAGTCTCTGGGGCCCTGAAAGCTCTCATGTCCAGGCACGTGAATGCCCAGCTCTGCATCTGGGCAGACCTCCTGCGAGTAGCTGCCCATTGGCCATAGCTGCCCATTGGCTATTCCGTGGACTGGCAACATGGTCCCCAGGGAAGACACACTTAGGAAGTGGTCTTGGCTACCTGGAGAGTGTTCCAGAAAGGAGGACATGGGATTATCCCTTGAAAGGGATCTCTTGCCTAGATCTAAAGGTAGTGCTTACTAGGCATTATCATTCTTTTCACAAGAGATGTAGTCCTTGACCCCAACCTGAGTACTGGAGAGTAAAGTTCAATGAGATATAAGAATGGATTGTTTTAAAACACTGAGGATGTATATTCTATACGTGATAAAAACTTCAGATGAGGGCAAAGGCAGAAGAGAACTTAGATGCTAGCATTGCTCCAAGAGCTTCCCTTGGAGACGGAACCAGGTGTCAAATGAAGTAGAGCAATAGCGGTTATATTTGTATTAAAATTGATAATAGCCTTCTCTTTCTTTGTCATTGTCAGCATCATCTGTGTTTTCTGGGGCCTTCTTTTTCTGTCTAGAAAACATCCAGGCAAGACCCCGTGTTCTGCCCATCTTATTTTGGTACAGCTCCCAACACAAAGACACGCTCCTTAAAGAAAGCCATTCCTTGCCTCCAGCACGTGCACTAAAATTGGTTTCTAAAAGGTTCAGACGAGGAGTACCTGGGTGGCTCAGTGGGTTAAAGACTCTGCCTTCAGCTCAGGTCATGATCTCAGGGTCCTCGGATCAAGCCCCACATCGGGCTCTCTGCTCAGTAAGGAGCCTGCTTCTCCCCACACACCGCCCCCCACGCCTGCCTCTCTGCCTACTTGTGATCTGTCAAATAAATAAATAAAATCTTTAAAAAAATAAAAAATAATTAAAAAAAAAATTAAAAGGTTCAGATGAACCGTGCCATGCTCGGGGGCCAAGGAGGTTTCAGATGTTTCCGAAGCACAAAGTTGTGTCTGAAACAGGCTGCTTTGAATTGTGCCAAGGCCACCCTGGTGCTTTCCTCCTGGCCTTCCAAGTTTGGCTCAGCATTGTCCCCTCCGTGGATTGCTGGGTGTAATGACAAGTGACAAGGCAGGGTGGGAACACTTGGGTTTCCTCTTTCTCTCCCGTGCCATTGTGGGAAGCCCGGTGGTGACTCGGAAGGTAAATCCTGAGGCTCTGTGCAGCTGTCCTGTAGACACTTGTCTTCCCAGTGGGCTGGGGCTTGTCTCTTGTCACGTGTATGTTTGCAACTGTAGAGTTGATTGTTAACAGTTTAGGGCATGAAATGGTAATTGCCTTACGCAGCCCCAGCCCTAAAGCAGACGAGCCGTGGAAACCAACTTCTTGGGACTTCAGTGACCAAGCTGAAATTACCATCCTGGCTTTTCAAATACAGAAGCAGCGATCAAGTGGGAGGGATTTGGATTGTGAGTGACAACTGGCTTGTTCCCTGAGCCTGCCTTGCACCCTTCACCGCAGGCGCACGGACTGAAGCCCTCGCCCACGACGTTATAGGCACCCAGGATGCCCGGGGTGTGGCACCCTATTCAGCAGGGGATTGTGATTTGGGTCTAGGCCATTGGCCTCACTCGGCCCCGTGTTCCTTGTCTGCAAGCAGATCCTGTGCTCCTTGTCCGTAAGCAGGCAATCACGCGGATGGATCTCTCAGGGACTCGGGGAAATTGAAAGAAGTAGAAACGGACACCTGGCACTTGGGTGGTCAGAACCAATCCCGAAGAGTCACTGTCCTGGAACCAAGCGGCCGCCTGGAAGATCTGGGTGTACTTGTCCCTTTGTGTGGTCCCAGGGTGGGGTCCCCAGACCGCCCGGGGCTGCCGCAGAGCAAGTTCTCGGTGCTCAGTGGCTGTTTCCGTAGCAGAGACGATTCCAGCAAGCTTAGCATCCTGCCAACGGAGAAGGAGGTGTGTGCTTTCCTGAAGCCTCATTAAACATGGGTAAAACCATCACCAAATTTAACTTCAAAGTGTAACTTTTAGGAAGTGCCTGCCGTGGGCACGCCCCTCCCCCCAGCCTGGGGAGCTGGCTCTGACACTCCTTCTAGTTCCCTCCCCTCATGCCACCAGTGCCCTCATAGCGTAGGGAGAACATTCATTTTCCTGAAGCCTCACAGACAGTTTCTTGACCTGACTCCATGTAATCAGGCAGCCAGCATCTCCCGGACCAAGTCAGAGGAAATTCTGAGCAAGGCCCTGTATTTGCTGGGAAGGTAAAGAGATAATTTTCCATTTCTCGCTTCTCTCTCAAGGCACAAAATCAACAGGCCTGTCTGGCCCAGCTCCTGCCTTCTGTCTCTAGAGCATCCGGGCGCCAACACTCAGCCTCCTACCTTATTAAGGCTCTATGATGATCCTTCCTGGGGCTGTGTAAGCATCTCAGGGGTTATCAGAGGGCAGCTGCCCGCAGGGAAGGTGCTGTTGACTCACTGCCATGGACATCGTGCCTGGTATTATCAGAACAATTTTAAAATATGGCTCTTAAAAATGCAGTATTAAATACCCAATTGAGGACTCTTGGTATAATCTATTTGCCTGTCAACCTTCCATTTTTATGATGGAGGGTTGAGCTAAGGAAAAATAAACCCCAAAAGACAAAAAAATGTGGGCATTTTCTCATTTATTTTCCATAATTAATTAAATAAGTAAACCAATGCACCCCCCCAATTCCTAAAAATTAGACATAGTGATGGACAGCCCCGCTCTCTGTGTGGGCTGACTGAGGGTGGGCTGGTGGCAGTGGTTTAGGTGCAGATCAGACCTTCTCCATTTAAGAAAAGAAAATGAAGTGCTTGCAAATTGCAGGTTCTAGAAGAACGGCTACAAAATGAAAATGTCATTTGTCACAGAATTCCTCCCACACTGCGCAACAGTTTGAAGCGTCCTAAAAGTTCATTCAGTCTGATGCCCATGAAAAGCTTACCTTCTGAAAGAATCAGACCCAACATTCCAGCGAAGTCAGGAAACACAAGCAAACAAACTAAATCAGGTGCAGGGAAACTGTAGGGGCTGAGGGGCAGGGGATAAAATGCTACGCAAGGAAGAGGCTGAAGCCACACTGAGCAGGTAGTGGGGACCTCGGACCCCAAGCGTCTCGCAGTCCCACGGTGGTACCTAAAAGCCTTGGCTGATGTTTGTTCAATTGTGTGGTCCTAGTGCCCACTAGCGCCTCAGAATCCCAGGGGTTTGTTAAAAATGCAGATTGCAGGGCTCCATCTTTCTCTTCCTGAATTAGAACCTTTAGGAACGAGAAGGTGAAATCCACATTTGATGTGAATAGCCCAGGGTCAGCTTACTCTGAGGCGGCTCTCCAGCTCCCTAGTACACCATCAGGTAACAAGCACTTACCAGGTCCCTGCTGTGTGCAGAGAGGCAGCCTAGATGTCCTGTGGATGTGCCAAAGAAGCAGAAGGTGGTCCTGTGCCCGAAGGGGGAGACACTAGAGGTGTCCATAAATCCTTAGGCAATCTTTCCAGATCCACTTGCTTGTTGGCTGGTGTTCCTGGGAAGCTCAGCCTCACCGGTTTCTCCTCCTGCAAGCAAAAACCAAATTTAGATGGGGCCAATGGTTCGTTGTCCAGATGTGAGGGAAGGGTCATGTCAGAAGGGGGCAATTTCCCACCGGACTCTGGAAACTGTGGAGAAAATGCCAAGCAAAGACCCACAGGTGGAGAGAGGGGACCGGCCTGCAGACACGGGCCCTGCCTGACAAGGTGTCTAGCCCCACTGGCCTCCACCCCCATCTACCCACCTGCCTTGACTCACTTGGCTCTGCTCACCTGGGAGAGCCTCCCTCACACTCCCCTCCCCCCGACATTGGCACAAGAACCTTAAGATCAGGATGGTGGTTAACTATTTTTTTAAAAATACTTTATTTATTTGACAGAGGGAGAGAAAAGGGGAACCACCAGGGGCAACGGGAGAAGCAGGCTCTCTCCCGTTGTGGGGCTGGATTCCAGAACTCCAGGATCAAGACCTGAGCCAAAGGCAGACACTTAACCAACGGAGCCCCTCAGGTACCCCTGATTAACCATTAAAGAAGGCCGACCACAGGCTTGGCCTTGACTACTGATCACCTGTGCCTCCTCACTTCACTCTGCGAGAGTCCTCCCCATCTTCCTCCCTCCACCCCCCACATTCTTACTCCCATTCCCATTGGCCTTGAAGCCTCCTCTGTGAGATGGGAATCCCCAAAATGTTTCTTCCAAACGAAAAGTCTTTGTCGGAACCAACGCCCAGGAGAGGCCCTCAGCGGCCTGCCTGGTCAGGGCTGGGCACCCGGGTCCTCGGTCGCTGATGGGACTCGCCAAGTCAGCCCAGCGCCTCCTGCACCAGGGTCTAGACAAAGTGCGGCGCCTGCGCCACCCAGTGGGCGCGGCGGGAACTGCACGCCCCCGCCATCCCAGCTCCCTCCCACCGCCGCGGGCTGAGCGCCCAGACAATTAAGAACAATGCCTGGCGCCGAGAGATGCTCTTGTAAGGCTGCTATCATTCCTTGCCAAGAACGAATCCACATTTAGCAAAAGAAGAAACCGAACGGTAGTAATACTAACAGTGCGGACGAAGACGGTAACATCTACTATTTCAAGGGCGCTTTAAATTTCCCAAGTATGCAGGCTCCGGGCGGGGGACTCTTGCAGCTGGTGGTAGAATCAAGAGGTGTGCAGGACTCTGGCCCGTCTGTGTTTTGGAGTCTTGGGTTAAACGCGACCGAGAAGCACTCATTTATTCACTGAGCTGCTCCTTCCTATTATACTTCAGTCCCCACCACCTGAACCAACTCCAGCATCCAGAGGAGCTCCCCTAGAGGTCTGGGGCCCCCCTCTCTCTTGGCCTCAGAAAAGGGAAAAACGGAAAAGCGAAGGGTTATTTTCCTCTGGTAACTCCCCTTAGCTAAGGAGCAGAGAGGGGCGCAGAGAGGGGAAGGGCAGCTTGGGGAAGTGGAGGATGTTGCGCATTTGACCTCCTTGCCCTGAGGATGCTGCTTCAAGCCAGGCAGTGATAGAACACATGGATCCCTCGGGCTTGTTCTCACAGCCCATAGGCTCTTCACCCTGCATCTGGCTGACGTAGGAGGAAGAAGGCAAGGCGGCCACTGGGCCGAGCTCCTCCAGTTCACCCCTGCACCCCCAGGCCTGGGGCTGCTCCCTGTGGGGGTGTAGGAGCTGCACTGAGCACCATCTGTAGAAAACCAGGTCACAGCAAAGAAATGTGTGCATGCACCCTTCCCCACCGCAGCTCTGCGTAGGGCTCTCTCCAGTACTTATGCAAGTGTGCCCACGTGTCATCTCAGAGGAATTTCCCCTTGCCATCCTAGGCAAACAGCCCCTATGGCACCTCCTCTACCCTGGCATTCTTCTAAGCAGAGGGGAGCCAAGGGAGGAAGGGGAAGTGGTGGGAGGTGAGATGTGAGTGATGGACAAGAGCCAGAGCAGGTAGGGTCTTGTTAGCTGAAATAAGGGGTGTGATGTATGTTCTGAGTCTGCAAAGGAGGGCTAGGATCTGATGTGCACTTGTAAAACATCCTTCTGACTGCCCTTTGGGGAACTCGTGCCGGGAGGACGGGAGGACAGGAATAGCAGAAGCAGGGCTACTGTCTGGAGGCCAGTGGGAGTGCCGTTGGGGCTTGGACAAAGGCAGCAGCAACAGAGATGGTAAGAGGAGGCTGGATTGGGGATCTGTCTCCAACGGTGGAATGGACAGGAGTCTGTCCCGGACTGAGGTGTAATGTGTAAGGAAGGAAGAAAGGCTCATTCTTAGGATTTGTCCCGAGCAACTGGAAGAATGACAGCTGCTAATATTCACTGTTAACCAGACGCTCTTCCAAACCCTTGACATATTGTAAAGCCATTTAGATCTTACAACTCTCCTATGAACAAGGTATTATTGTCCCTATTTTACAGAAAAGGGCATCGAGGCCCAGAGAATTTAATCAGTTTGCATAAAGTCACACAGCCAGCCTGCAGCAAAGCTGGGATTTGAACCCAGGGTTTAACAGTTCTCCCTCTTCAGAGAAAAGAAGACCATGATTAACTGTGACAGCGAAGACTGGGGGAAGAAGCAGGTCGGGGGAGCCTGGGGGTGACATGAATCAAGAGTTCCAGGTTGGATGTGTTCAGAGGAGATGACTTTTCAACATCCTGGTTAGGTATGTGGTTCTGGCTGAATGGCAGGGAGGGCACATTTGGGCCTGAGTGTTGACCTAGGTGAGGGGATTAAAGCCCGACTTGAATGGGTGGGATGGAAACAGATCTTCCAGAGGATCCCTTCAGGCCTCAAGGGCATTAGGAAAGTGTTGAGAACTACTGTTCTAGAGCAGCGCTCGTTTTCATCTGAGGACCCCATGAAAAGCTCTGACCTTGCTCCAGAAAAATTACATGTGCGTACAAGCAACATTTTCTACACAATTTCAGGGTGTTCATGGGCCACGTGCTCTTCCTTCCTGTCCTGAAGAGCTTGCACCTGTTCTCTCCTGGTCTGGCCACCTGCGGGTTCTGACCCGTATGGGAGAAGGTACAGCGACAGAAGAGAATGTATTTATAGCTATGGCGGCGAGGCCAAGGGACCCCTATGAAGGCAGCGTGCCATGTTGGGGGGGCAACAGTGTCAGCAGTGGCATGGCCCTGGCCTGCCGTGGGACCTGCCCGTGTCCCAAGCGTGGTTCTCTGGCTTCCTGCTAACAGTGTCCATGAGGGTCTCCACATCCACTCCAGTATGTTCCCTCCCTGCTGGCACCAGCTGGTCAGTGCCTGCACCTGCCCCCCAGGACTCTGGCCGCCCTGGCTGTGCTGCGCCCCCAGTCGCCATCTCGCTCCACTGCCTGGTAATAGGGTCGATTCTTCTCCCCTTCCCTGAAGTTAGGATTCTTGGCCTGTCCAACTCTTGCTGTGCAACCCCCACCAAACCCCCACCACTGCCTCCGGGAGTCCACGCCCTCTGTAAAGGGGAGGGCTTCTCTCCCAGAAAGCCAGACCCGATGGCACAGGGACCAACCACTGTGTCCCAGGGACAGTCTTCGGATTTTTCTGGCTCTGAATGAGCTGACAAGTCATCAAACCTCCTAGTCTCATTGTCCCTGGGAATTTACCTGACTTCACAAGACCAACCAAGGCCAGAGTCTGATTCCCGAGGGGATCGCAAGCCTCTGAGTCAGAGACAGGGCTGCAAGGCTAATGCGTCTCTCGGGTGGGGCCTGGGCTCTGTCTGGGTGTTGGCTGGACCAGGATAGAGACAGGTCAGCATTCCCAACACCAGTGGCTGCCCTCTGGGCTCTCTGTGCTATGCTGGAACATAATATTTTCTGAGAAGGAGGGAAAGCGGATGCTCCTGACTCACAGCTGTGTCCTCCTGCAGACAAGTATGCAGCTTACGCATCCCATCAGAATTCCTGGGCGCTGCGCATCTTGTGGCCACTGCCCCACACACAGGCTGGGTAGAGCTTCAGACAGTGCAACTACTCATGGTCCTCGGGGTGCTTGAAATACCCAGCTGCTTCCATCCTGGTTGGTAAGCAACTGCTGCCCTGAGCCCCTGCCCCCAACACAAATGCCACCTGCCCATGATTACCCTGGTCCTTTCCCAGGAGACCCCAGATCCCAATCCAGCAACTTGAGGGTCACAGCTGGCACAGCAGGCACCTCCACAGTCTGGTGGGTAAGGGCCAGTGGTTACGTACTGTGGATCTCGCTCTTGTCTGCCCACAAGGATTCCCAGAGCCCATTTGCTCCTGACTTTTCTATCACCATGAGCTGGCTGCTCAGCCCCACCACTTTTCAGCACCTAACTAATACCCAGCCTGTCCTCCTTACCAGGCTCAAGTCCAGTCTCCTCCGGAAAACTGTCCTGATTGCATAGTCCTTATACTCACATGACTTTGCCTTCCTTTGGCCTCACATGGACTCTGCTTCACCAAAATGGCTTGCTTGCAGTTCTTTGAAGGTCTTAAACTTCCCATTGCTTGCTTGGTTGGTTGCTTACAAATCCCTGCTTTAGTGTTGCCTGGTGGCAAGTAAGTGATACCACGACCTCTAGGGCCATGGTCAGAGAGGGAGATGTCCCATGAAGGCCAGATTGAAGCCAATAGGACTTCCTGAGAAGGAGAGCTCTTGAGAGGTCAAGAGAGAAGGATCTCAGGTTAGGAAGCCATGAGCAATGCTGGGCTGGTCAACTTGGGTGGGGCTGAGGCAAAGGGTGAAGTCACACCTGGAGCAGAAGGAGGGTATGGTAGAAGGTCATCTGAGTCACAAATCCTGGGAGGTGTAGGAGCCTTTCCTCTGGGCCAAATGGACCTGAAAGTGGCAGTCTCCTACTAGACCAGCCAGGAGGCCAAGCAGTACCTGAGCTGGCTAGGAAGGTGCCCATCCCACTACCACTGGGCAAGGAGGAGGAGGGGCCCTGCTCTGTGTCACAGGTAATACCTGAGAAGGGCATTTTGGGAACTTGAGTCATATTTCCCCATAGTGTGTCCTGATTGCTTAGAAACCACCCCCCCCCAACCTCAACTGCCAGGGATCAGTGGCTCCTGACACATTTACTTGAAATCTCTGTGCTCCCTGTCAGTTAGCAGTAGAATTCTCTGCCTTGACGCTGATGAAAGTCTCTATTCAGCGCTGGGCGTAGATCCTGCAGGGAGGGATTTGGCCTGTGGGTCACCCTGGCTTCTGCTGGTCACCATGGAGATGGAATCCCTGCTTGGCGCTGCCCACTGCTTGCTGGGTGTCACTCGGGATTGACTCACAGCCCAGCATACTTCGAAAGCCTGATCTGAGCACCCTGGCAGCCTTTTCCTCCCAGCTTTGTCCCACCTGGCTTCTACCCAGTAGCCGTCTGCCCTAGAGATGGGACGTATCCTGCTGGAACCTGCAGCCACCCAAGCCCAGGGCTGAGCCCCCTGGAGCCAAGCTCTAGCCTCCCTGGACCTCAGCCACATCCCAGAGACCCAGGGAGAGTGACTCAGGTCCGACAGTGGCTCCAGATGACCTCAAGTGACTCACAACAAATAGAATGAAGCTGACACCCAGCCTTTCACCCGTCAGCTCTCTTTGTCATTGACTCAGCAGTGACTGCCACCATTTCCCAGCTGTGGTTGGATATGCCCAGACTGGCTGCAATCCCAAGCCTGCGTGGTCCAGACACTAAGAGCCTCAATTCTGGCTGCACATGGACATCACCTGCAGAGAGCTCCCTGTAAGGGGGATTGGGGAGACGGGGAGGCAGCCCATTTCCAGAACTCCCCAGGGGATTTGAATGTGTAGCCATGGGAAAGAACCAGCCTCTAACATTTGATTCTGGTAGGGAGAAGGATGCTAAACCAACACACTATTTCCATTCCCAACTTGATGGTGAACACATCTTCAGTCTGGCTCAGGCCTTCCGTCAGTGGGCTTCTGGTGTGAACTCAGCTATGCCCTTCTTGGACCCGATAGCTTCCATAATTATTTCTGTATCCAACTGTTTCTCCTTGAGTTTGGATAACTTTTTGGTTTCTGGTATATTCTCCAGACTATGAATTGAGAGTTTATAGAACACCTCTGAAGGAAAATTATTACATTATTAAAAAAAAAATCTAAGTATGGGAAAGTTGGGAATGAGACAAGGAAGGTCATCTTATCGTTCTTACACAGTTTTGGATCCTTGGACTAAAGTCTATTTTGTTTTGCTTATACTCTTTTCTAGACCGACACTTTGTTATATATCTCTTATTTGTTTTAGCTTTTTTAATTTTAAAGACTTTGGAACATACACAAAAGTACACAGAATAGATCGTTAACTATCACATTCCTGGCTCTTGGCCAACCACAACGGCCAAACTTGCCCCACACCCCACACCTATCAATTTAGCTCAGCTCAATTTTCTTCTATAAAAGTGTTAATAAATCACTCAAAAAGAATTCTTCTTTTTTCAACACAACAATTCTATTATACATCAGAACAAATTCACAATTTCTACTGTTCAAGTATCCTGATGTCTCAAAATTGTCATCCATGGATTTAAAAAAATAGTTTGACTATTATTCAGCCATAAAAAAAGAGTGAAACCTTACCATTTGTGACACCATGAATGGACCTTGAGGGTAGTATGCTAAGTGGAGTAAGTCACACAGGGAAAGACAAATACCATATGATTTCACTTATTTGTGGGATCTAAAAATCAAAACAAACAGGAAAACAGAAACAGAGTCTTGAAATACAGAGAACAAAGTGGTAGTTGCCAGAGGGGACAGGGGTGGGCAAAATAAGGGAAGGGGGATTAAGAGGCACAAATGTCCAGTTGTAAAATAAGAAAGTCACAGAGATGAAAAGATACAACATGGGGAATGTTGTTACATTGTAACAATGATGTATGGTGACAGATGGTGATTAAGCTTATTGCGGTGAGCACTGAGTAACAGAATTCTTGAGTCAGTATGCTATACACCTGAAACTAATATAACATCATATAGTAAGTGTATTTCAATAATAAAATTTTTAAAAGCGATTTTATTTATTTGAGAGCGGGAGAGAGTGAGAGAGAGAGCATGAGAGGGGAGAAGGTCAGCGGGAGAAGCAGACTCCTCATGAAGCTGGGAGCCCGATGCGGCACTCGATCCCAGGACTCCGGGATCATGACCTGAGCCGAAGGCAGTCACTTAACCAACTGAGGCACCCAGGTGCCCAATAGTAAAATATTTTAAATAGTTTGAATCAAGGTCCAAATGAGGGTCACATGTTGAAATTGGTTGATAGAACTTTTGTCTGTTTTCATCTATGGTCACTTCTTTTTTTTTCCCCCTTGAAGTTTGTTTGTTGAACACACAGGTTGTTTATCCTGTAAATTTGTTCACAATCTAGACTTTGCTGATGATCTCCTTATGGTATAGTTTAACAAGTTCTGTGTTCCTATTTTTCCTGTAAATTGGTACAGGATTTAGAACTTACTCAGGTTCAGGTTTGGTTTCAGTGATGATCTGTTCTTCCAACAGGAGTCATATTCCTATGACATTTGATTTTACAGAGGACCAATGCTTGAATCTTTTGGTTCATTAAATGTTCCAAAATAGTGATATCTGATTCCATCATTTCTCCTTCATCATCACTGCAGCTTAAAAGTGAAGGAGAAATGACAGGTATCATTCTCTATTATTTGATATCCAGAAGAATTGCTTGATTTTCCTCCTTTATTTACCATCTGCAAAATAATGAGTTGCTTTCCTAGCATCCTGCAACGGTGAACAAAGTTTTGTTTTGCTCTGTTTTGAGTATTACTCCTAATTCACAGCTTTTAATGCATTTGATGTGTTTGGATTCATTGTAGTTAGTATTGTTGCTAATGCTCACATGGCCACATTTTGGCCAGTAGGAGCCTCTTCTATTTGACTCCTGAATTCTTTAGACCTGATCCAAGAAGTCTCTTACATTTTGTACAAGTCTCTTGTTCACCTTCTGCCCAGATCTAGAATCAGCCATTTGACTAAGGAACCCTGATTGCTTTTAGTAGGAAATGGTATTTGGCTATCTCACTCTGAATGTCGGAAAGTTACCTATTCTCTTATCCCATCAAAGGAACCTCAAATTTTAGTTGATCCTGGTCTTAAAGTCAGAGCAGGTATTGGCTGTAGTTCTGTGGCCACTCAGCATTCTCTGAGGATGAACATGTGTGACTTCTGAGTCAACAAATATTTATGGTCACAGACTCTGTAGAGATAGACAAAGACCGTCTTGAGGAGTTTAAAATCTCTTTTTTTGGCAGCAGGCGTGTGTGTGGGGGTGGGGGGAGTGTTCTCTAGAGCAGCGCTTCTCAAACTTTAACGTGCTTACAAATTACCTGGATACCTCATTAAATAGCAGAGTCTGAGTCAGTAGACCTGGGGGGCTGAGATGCGGCAGGTCGAACTAGCTTCTGAATGATGCAGTGATGCTGGTCCTTGGGCCACACTCTGGGTGGCCAGGTTCCAAAAGTAATAAGTAGTTAGCGGGGTGTAGGCACTAAATGCAGAATGAGCTCAGAGAGGTGCCTTCCTAGGGGAGTTGCCCCCTGAACTGACCCTCCCCCTCTGACCTCATCCAAGCACGCAGAATCACACAAAGTCACTGTCACACACACTCAGAATGGCTCAGAGGTACTTATCCGGGACCTGCAAATTTTTGACCTGCCATGACCATTCTGTACCAACCCTTCACCCCCAGAGATGCCCCTCCTGCCAGCTCCTCTGATAGATTGTATGGGACCAACGTGGCATGCCTGGCTCCCAAACTATCATCCCTGAATAAACAGCCTGAAATTGTCTTGGCCCTCCAGCCCACTGTCTGAGAACTTAGCAATGAAAGACGGATCTGGGGGCACCCGGGTGGCTCAGTGGGTTAAAGCCTCTGCCTTCAGCTCAGGTCATGATCTCAGCGTCCTCGGATTGAGCCCTGCATGGGGTGGGGAGGGTCTCTGCTCAGCGGGGAGCCTGCTTCCCCCTCTCACTCTGCCTGCCTCTCTGCCTACTTGTGAGCTCTCTCTGTGTGTCAAATAAATAGATAAAATCTTTTTTAAAAATCTTTAAAAAAAAAAGGGGGGGGATCTGGGGACTCCAGAAGATATCACTTGGGGTGCAGTAGTTTAATTGCTGTCCTACTAACACTGAGCTGAGAAGGGCCGCTGCAAGCCAGGGAGAGGAAGTGAAGGATAGAAAACTCAGGAACATGGAGCCGGGTGGGCAGGCCAGGCTGGCATGTGCTGTGGGAAGGAGTTCTGGGCTCTGGGGAGATGAGAGTCTAGACCCAACTCAGGGTCTAGAAAGGAAAATGGGAGTATGCCAGAGACAAACCTTTTAGGTTTAGTATTTTATGTACAACAGGCAGGGGTTGAAACCCAACTTGGCTTCCCCTGCCCCAGGGTCCTCTTATTCCTGCTCATCTCCCCTTCTCTTCCCACACTTCCCTTCTCTTCCACATTGTCCTCCTGCCGTTCCTTTTCTCTACCCCAGAACAGAAAATAGTCTAATTCTATTTTTCCATACTAAAGACTTAAAAGGCTTTTGAGGGCTAGTCTTGAATCTCACTGTTGTGACAGCACCACTTTCTGAGAAGTGCATGGGCTACCCAGCGCCCGGCTCCTTGCAGGCGCTCAGCAAAGCACTGGGTAAGTAGGTAAAGGAATGGGTGTGGGATGCTTCTGGTGATTTCCAAGCACTGGATTATGGGAGGACTTTTGGAAATGATTCTTTATGTGGTTATCACTGGTTTTCCTATAGGGACAAATCAGAACTGTCAGTTGTCTTGGGATCCCACAAAATTACAAAGACGAATCCAGAGTGAGACCCAGGGTCTAGATACCATGCCCACCAACCCATCTTGTCTGACTTTCTTTTCAGCGACCTTGCAGCTTTTCCTACTGGAGAGGTAAGTGGGCAGAGACTGATGGGGCTCTCGCGCCCTCTGCTGGTGGGTTTTCAATAGTCAGCTTTTGCAGGAGGGTTTATAGAGAATACCTTTGATTTTAATGTGCTCGGGCAAGATTAGGAGTGAAGATTTCTGCTTTTATGTCAGGCCTACTGTTCAGTGAATGTCAAGCTGAAGGTGGCTCCTAGTGATAAAAATGAATGTCAGGCTGGGCTCCCAGACAGTAATGATTTAATTGAAAGTAGGTTTTGGGAGCACCTCGGTGGCTCAGTGGGTTAAAGCATCTGCCTTCAGCTCAGGTCATGGTCCCAGGGTCCTGGGATCGAGCCCCGCTTCGGGCTCCCTGCTCAGCGGGGAGCCTGCTTCCTCCTCTCTCTCTCTCTGCCTGCCTCTCTGTCTACTTGTAATCTGTCTGTCAAACAAATAAATTTTTAAAAAATTAAAAAAAAAAAAGAAGAAGAAAGTATGTTTTGGTTTTGTTTCAAAACAAGCCTAAGATTGAAGTCTGGTGAGCTTCTAGTCTTGGTTCAGCTACATCTCTGATATCAGGGGGCTCTGTCGCATGAGATTGAGAGGCACAGGTCTCCTTTTCCCTAAATGAACTAAGAGGTTTCCCCCAAGAAAGAGAAGCAACCCTGGCTGGCTCCCGGGCAGAGGCTGGCCCTGAGTGTTCACTAATCCACATGAAACTCTGGCTCTCCCCTGGAGGCACAAGGGGTAGCTGAAGAGAGAAGCCAAGTGCTTTGGTCTCTGCACGAGACCCTTTCCAGCACGTCTCCAGGATTGCAACCAGCAGATACTGAACTGCTCCTGGGTCGGCAAGTAGCAGGCAGGAGAACAACCCCGAGGGGTACAAACCCAAAGCTAGACTAACCCAGCCCTTTGGTAGGCAGCCCTTTGGTCAGACGAAGGCCTCCTATTTTCCATATATCTGATAGCCTAGCACAGAGTACTGCTTCTCAGCCTCCAGTGGGCATAGAGTCACTTTGGGAAGTCCTGTTCAAATGCAGAACCTGATTTGGTAGGTCTGGAATATAGTCTGAGATTCCCCAAGTCTAACAAGGTCCCAGATGGTGCTGATGCTGCTGGTCTGGTTTAGGGAAACCACACCGTGAGATGCAAGAGTGGAGAGGAAATGGTTTTTTTGGGGTGTGTGTGTGTGTTTTAAGATTTTTATTTATTTATTTGAGAGAGAACAAGTAAGGAGGAGAGAAAAGGAGGTTCCCAGCTAAGCAGGGAGCCCAACGTGGGGCTCCAGGACCCTGAGACCATGACCTGAGGCAAAGGCAGATGCTTAATCAACCGAGCCTCCCAGGCGCCCCAGGAAATGGGTTCTGAAATCAGAATGCTCGGGTTCAAATTTCAACTCTACCACTTATTTCATGACCTTGGATGGGTTATTTTCACTACCTCCTCTCTCCATGCCTATTTCATCCAGCTTAAGATAGGGAGAGTGGCAGTTCAAATGACTTCGCCGAAACAATAGAATGACTTTACAGGGTTGTTGGAAGAATAAAGTGAAAGGTTGCAGGTGATGCTCTTAGCACAGGGCCTGAAGCACTTGGGTATAGTGAACATGTTTACACCGACGTGTCCTTTCAGCAAGTGTTTGTTGATCCCATCCTCTATGCCTGGTGCTGCCCAAGGCTCCGGGACAGAGCAGTGACAGTAACAAAATCTCTGTTCTCGAGGAGCTTGCATTTTAGTGGAAGAAGGCAGACAACAAACAAGTAGAATATTGACTATGGAAGTTGGTGACAAGTGGGATGGAGAGAAAAAATGCAGCCAAGTATGGACCATAAAGAATGCCGAGGCTGGGCATGTTATTATTTGCTTGGAATAATAGAGAAAGTATCACTGAGAAGGTAATTTTGAGGAGAGGAAGCTGGGTATGTGATTAGCTGAGGAAGTAGGAACAAACATTTGTAAGTGCAAAGGGCCTGGTCACTCCTAGGAAGTAGAAGGGTCGAAGGCACTTTCCATTAGCAGAGATTTTAGGTGGTCTCAATTGACTTTACCTCCATTCTGAAGAGTGCTTCCTGGGCTACCTTCCTCTTCCTTAAAAAAGAAAAGTGTTGGTTTTTTTTTTAATTATACAAATGATACAAGCTGATTGTCGAAACCTAGAAATTATAGGTAAGCACAAAGAATGACAGTTGTCACAATCCTGTGCGGAGAAAAGCACTGCTGTCACTCTTATGTATATCCTTCTAAGTCTTTCTCGTTCGTGTGCCCCTCTTTGCATGCGTGCACATCTACACCCACACCCACACACATTTTTATCAAAAATGGGATTATACTAACACTGCTTCCTAATTTGCTGTTTTTCATCTACCATTATATTCTTAAACATCTCTTGATGGCATTCAGTATATTTCAACAACTTATTATTAGTATCAGTAGCACATGCCCCTTCACGGGTAAGTTGTAATTTATTGAAACAGTTGGTGTCCATTTCCATTGTTTCTGATTTTTTTTTTTTTTGCTTCTGATTTTTTTAAAGATTTTATTTATTTATTTGACAGAGAGAAATCACAAGTAGGCAGAGAGGCAGGCGGGGAGGGGCGGGGAGCAGGCTCCCTGCTGAGCAGAGAGCCCGATGTGGGGCTCAATCCCAGGACCCTGAGATCATGACCTGAGCCGAAGGCAGAGGCTTAACCCACTGAGCCACCCAGGCACCCCTTGTTTCTGATTTTTAAGTATATCTTATAAATGACTCCCTGACAAGTGCCCTTGCAGCTAAGTCTTGGCAGCCATCCGTAATTGTTTTCTGTCTTTTGAGGCATCTGATATGTGTCACCAGATTGCCCCTCAGAAATGTCACTCTAAAGAGACTTCCAGCAGAGGCGCTCATCTCCCCACAAACTCATCACCCATTAAAAACAAAACAAAACCTTCTTGGTCACCACTTTGGAAAGCTGAAATCCATGTTCAAGTGTCACATGGGCAGAACCGCCATGAGATATCACTCCATCGCCCGAGAGGGCGCGTTTCTCCACCTTCTGGGTTTTTGACTGTTGGAATCAGGGTCAGGTTTCCAGTCACTCTTTCATCTCAATTCTGAAGATGGAACTTGCGGTGTTGTGTTCGTTTTAATATAGAGAGCAGTAGCAAACAGCCACCTTGATCACACAGAGAGGACAAATCACCTTTGAAATACCGTCCTGAGGCAAGGGGGTGGTGCCTGGGTGGCTCAGTCAGTCATTAAGCATCTGCCGTCCTCTCAGGTCATGATCCTAGAATCCTGGGATCGAGCCCCGCATCAGGCTCCCTGCTCAGCGGGACGCCTGCTTCTCCCTCTCCCACTCCCCCTGCTTGTGTTCCCTCTCTCGCTGTGTCTCTCTTTGTCAAATAAATAAAATCTTTAAAAAAAGAAAGGAAGAAAGAAAGAAAGAAAGATACTGTCGAGGGGGTTGCAGGGTGCCTCGGGGGGCCCCTGGAGCCAGTCAGCGTAGCCCGCTTAGGAAGGCAGGTGGGCAGTCATTTGGCATGGACATGGGTATAATCAGACCTATTGAATCTGAGAGAGATTGGTCTGGGCTCGCATCCATGGTGGTGGTGGCCTGAAGCCATCCTTGTCCACCTTCGGAGCTGGCTGTGACCTAAGACCCGGGAGGGCGACCCAGGGCGAGGGAGGCTGGGAGTCAGCACTCTGCCAGGCCCCATGGTGGGGACAGAAATGGATGACACAGCCAGGTTTCCTCCTGGGCCCAGCCCTGCCCACCTAATCGCTACCAAATGACTCAGCCACACATCTCTATGGTGACTGCTAGCACCAGGCTGGGGCCGTGGCACCCATGATCTCTGGGTGGCCTGGGTGAGCCAGTCGGCCTCCCTCTGTGGGAACCAGACACTGAGTTACAGAGCCGAGAGGCTGCGTTACGATGGACCCACCTGTTCTGTCCTCTGCACCAGCCCAGCCCGGTCCCTTACCATTCGTGTATTTTCCTATGGTTTGCTTTCCCAATACACACATCCTGCCTCCTCTCCAAACAGCTGTAGGTCATTTGTTTATTTGTTGCATGAACTTGATCCACATTCATCTCATTGCTGGAGTGGCTGTGACCGGAGTCAGCCCAGGTGACGGGAGACTGGGCCTGGGAACTGAAGGCCTTTGAACCGAGGAGAAGCAATTCTTCACATCATCACTATCAGGCAGTTCTCATTTAAAAAATGAACGCCTCTAAAAAAAAATTTTTTTTTTAGATTTTAAATAAATAAATAAATAAACGCCTCTGCATATCCTCTTATGCTGCCCTCACCACGCCCCTATGACGTAGGCGTTTTCAGGCACTGCTCCTTCCTCCTCCTGTTACCCTTGGGAGTGTGGCCGGCCGGCCTGGAGAGCCACAGAGCAAAGGGAGCGAAGGGCACTGGCCCTGTCGTGGGGTCCCTGCGTGTGGTGCCCCTTTTGCCCCGCGGCAGCTGTGTGTGGGGCTGAGTGCTGCTCCCTGCGCCGCTCTGGGCCTGGGAGTCCCCACAGCAAGCTGCCGAGGTAGGCTCAGAGGCTGAGATGCCCGCCCACCTCAGCGGTAATGGGAAGCCGCCCTTGGTGACAGGACTGGACCACGCTCCGGGGCTGTCACAGAGCTGAGGCAGGAGCCCACGTGGCTCTCCACAGTTCTCGGCTTCTCTGCTTCCTCCTTCTCTCTCTGCAAACTGTTGTCTTTTTTTACAGACCTGCTCTTCTGCTTCTTGGGCCGCCCCCAGTTTAGAAGTCCTCAGTTCTGGGGGCCAGCGGAGTGTCACCCAACTCCCAATTCCCGGGGAAGGAAGTGTGGGCGGTGGAGTTGGAGACCCACCTTGGTCTGATCAGCTGCGACCTGTAGCCCGAAGAAGCGGGGGCTCGGGTTGGGGAGATACCCTCCAAAAGACTCTGTGCACGGGACAGGGATAGCATCTCTGGGAGAAGACAGCAAGTGTAATTCCAGTCCAGATGAGGTGACACCGAGACCAATGGAGAGAGCATGAGCTCACCAGCGAAGCTGCCCCACATGCACGGTCAGCAGGGATGATGGGCTTTGGCTCCCTTAGGTCCTTTCCCAAGGGCAGATGTGACAGCTGTTAAGCAGCCAGGGAAACATCTCCTCTCCACACACCCTGTTGTCCTTCTGCCGCCTCTGAATCAGATGATGTGGAACTGGGGCTCAGGGAGCTTGGGAAGAGCCGAGGGACAGGGACCGCAGAGACCACTGCTTCTAGCCCGCAGGGCTTGATCAGCACTGCAGAACATTTGCACAAAGATTTAGCTGGTCCTGGCAGCTCGGTTTCCCTGATGACCTTGTGTTAGGTCTGCATAGGTTTGAAAACCCATTAAGGGGGACGCCTGGGTGGCTCAGTGGGTTAAGCCGCTGCCTTTGACACAGGTCATGATCTCGGGTCCTGGGATCGAGTCCCACATCGGGCTCTCTGCTCAGCAGGGAGCCTGCTTCCCTCTCTCTCTCTCTGCCTGCCTCTCTGTCTACTTGTGATCTCTCTCTGTCAAATAAACAAATAAAATCTTAAAAAAAAAAAAAAACATTAAGGGGAATTTGGCCACAAAATCAAGTCTCAAGAGGGAGACTTCCTCACTCATCCCATGAGCCCATCTAAACACAGGGCACAGTCACCTAAGGAGATTGCCAGACAGGATCTGGGATGGAAGTCTGGACAGTCCGGAGAGTGTTCTCAGCACCTCCAAAGAGCCCGCTCAATCTTGCGGGGATCTACATGGGAAGAGACCGTGGTTGGCACTGTTGGGGCATGGTGCCATGGCCACAGGTCCTGGGGGGGCGCGGAGATCAAGAGAGCCAGCTCAGCCTACACAGCAGTTCAGGCAACAAACACTTCCTAAGAGCCTGCCAAGTGCAGAGTTCTGCCCTCCACACTGAGGATTAGGAAGACAATGGAAGCGCTGGCTCTAGACACTAACCAGGGGCATGGGAGGAAAAGACGTCCACAGGCGGGAAATGTCTCTGCATGGCTGAGCAGCTCAGTCCTCCTTGAGGAGCTTGTGGGGGCCGAGGGCAGGCCAGCAGGCATGACTGAGGCTTCGTGGAAATGGGAGGAGGAGGGGAGCACAAGGGCGTGGAGACAAGCAGAGCACGGGTGGGACCCGACAATGCAGCCTTACCAGTAGGAAGAGGGGGAGAAAACGTCAGGCATCTAAGATCAGATCAGAAAAGCAAGGTCTTGAACAATACGTTGGGGAGTTCAGACATTATCCCATGAGCAACAGGCATTAGAGGCTTTTGAGCAAGGGACAGTGTTGGAGTAGAAAGCGGTGGTTAAGGACCAAGTAGGCGGAAGTGGTGAGAATGAATTACAGGTTGGAGGAAACTACCGGAACCAAGGGAAGTGGGTCAGAAGCTCCTCTGAGTGGTTTAGGATCCAGATGCTATGAGCCTGGATTAGAGTAGGCACAGGAGTTGGAGGACTGTGGGACGCCCGTTGGGAATGTCGTAAAGATTGCTTGGGAATGGGTAGCATGTTTGCTGTGGGAGGGATGGAGGAAGGGAGGGAAAGTGTAAAACTTGAATGACTAAGTGGTACCCGTGTCAGAAATCGGGAATGCTAGCCGCACACCCACACATCCGTTGAGGGGCCTGGATAGTGGGTAACAAGCCAGTGCTGTGTGCTCTCTGAGCAACCCGCCCTCTTCTCTCCTCCTCAGCTCTGCCAGGAAAGGTCCTGAGAGCCATCAAAGACCTACCATGGAGGAAGCGACAGAGAGCAGGGTAAAGAGGAAGGAGCATCCCCTTGCCTGGCTGTAATCAGTAGTTTGCCCACATTCTCAGAAATCCTAAAATAACCACAGGGGCTTTGGGAAAAAAGGCCAAGGGCCTGACTTCTCAGGGCTCTACAGCATGGAAGATTTCCCCCTGGGACACTGAGGCAGGGCACCGGGTAGATAGGCAGATGGGGTCAGAAGGAAAGCCTGGCGGGGAACAAGGTCCAGCCCTTGTCTAGAGATCCTCCTGTGCCGACTGCCGGACACTGAGCGAGGACACAGACCCCTGTCGGGAAGTCAGGCGGAGAAGGGATCCGGGTGCAGAGGTGGGGAGTCTGATTTCGTCTGTACTGAGTTTGACACAAAGGCCGGTGCCTGGGCAGACAGGTAGATCTGAGCCTTGGCGAGGTCAGGGCTCAAGTCCCAGGGTTAAGGTTTTCTTCAGTCTGATAAATACTTTTGTTGGGGGAAAAAGGGGGGATATAAAGTGATCTAGAGGGCACCATGGATCAGGGAAGGTGTTTAAAGACCGGGCAAATGCACAGAGGGCAACAGGGAAACTTGCTTTTACTTCGCCTGTTTAAAAAGAATAATTTGGGGTGTGCCTGGGTGGCTCAGGAGGTTAAGCCTCTGCCTTTGGCTCAGGGTCCTGGGATCGAGTCCTGTATTGCGCTCTCTGCTCAGCAGGGAGCCTGCTCCCCCCCCCTTTTTTTTTCTGCCTACTTGTGATCTCTCTCTCCGTCATATAAATAAATAAAATCTTAAAAAAAAAAAAAAAGAATCATTTGGGCTACCAATGGGAGAATGGATAAATAAGTGATGGCCTATTCACAACCTGGGAACTGCACCGCGATTACAAAATAATAAACTGCTGTGCACACAATACACATGATTTACACAGACGTAATTTCGAGCAGAAGAAATAAGACCAAAAAACACATATATAGTTCCATCTGGATCAAGTTCAAAAACAGGCAAAATAATACATTGAAATAAAGACTAGAAGAGTGGTAACAGGGGAGCAGAGTAGGTATGGGTGGGAAAAAAGGGTACTAGAAAAGTTCTAGAATAAGGTTAGTGATGTACATTCATGAAAAACTCACCAAACTGTACATTTCTACATAGAACCCCATACTCTGTGGCTCAACTTTTGAAGTTTTAAAAAATGAACAGGAGGTATGCTTGTGTCATGTCTTGCTGCGTAACAAAGGACCTCAACGCCTAGCAACTGAAAGTGACAAGCATCCATCACTTCACAGTTTTGGCAGGTCAAGAGCTTGGATGGAGCCAAGCTGGGCGGTTCCAGCTCTGGGGGCTCCTCATAAGGTTGCCGTCAAGATGTTGATGGGGGCTGCTGTCAACTGAAGGCTCTCTTGGGGCTGCCAGATGACCCCCACATGGCTCTCAGTGGGTGGCTTCTGTGCCTCACCTTGTGACCCTTCAAATAGGGCCACTACATGGCAACGAAGATCACCCACGTCTGAGAGCAAGATGAAGTCACCTGTCATTTATGAGTCTTGGAGGTGACGCACCATCACTTCTGCCATTTTCTACTCATTCTACTCATTCGAAGCAGGTCACTGTGTCTCGCCCTTGTGAGGGGGGAGACTGTCTTGAAAGAGTATTGGAAGATTTGTGGGTCTATGACAACAGCATAGAACTATACAATGCAGTGTCCCTCCAGAAGGGATGCAGGCCTGCCAATGCCTCGACTTTAGCCCCAGGAGACCCATTTTGGACCCAGCTTGTGTTGGCGTAAGCTGTTCAGTGTGCGGTCATCTGTTAGCGTGGCAGCAGGACAAGAGCAGTCTACACCCATCATTCTTTTCCCCATTTCTAAATCATTTAGCTTTCATCACGTGCTGTGATTATTGTCCTTATTTGTAAACGGCCCATATTTTTAATAAACATGTTTATGTCTCCTTTAAAGCTATAAGGTCCTTGAGGGCAAGGCCTAGGTTTGTTCTGGGATTTGTTTGTTACAAGTGTATCAGAATGTGAATCAGAGGCTTACACACGGCCCGTTAGTAGGCGGCCTGTTAAGAATGTGGTCAGTTATTTGCTAGGCTGGCTATGAGTCCAAGCAGCAAACTTAGCAAAGACAGGAAACAAGAAAGCTGGTGTGAAATAAAATATGGAACCCTATCAATTCCTCCTCCATTAGACTACCCCCCCGTCACATGCACGCAGGCGGGTTTACAGAGATCCCATTTTCTCTGTACCCTCCTTTGCTTTCATTTCAAGCTGATGGTCAGGTTAGGGCATTTGGGGCAGGACACAGAGTGGGGCCGTTGGGAGGTCACTGGCTTGTCCCCACTCTCGTAGAGGCCTAAGGCCTTTGAAGGGATATGTCTCTTTTCAGTCAGGGGACAGGAAACCATCAGGAGGGTAGAGAGGGTGGATCCCCAGAACCCATGAAGAGAACCAAGTTCCTACAGCAATGGGACCCTGAGTTCTGCCCCGAGACAAAACCTCAGGGGAAGCAGTGCTGGCTAGATCCTGGGCCCCGGGGTCCCCCACTGACTCGCCAGCCTTCACACAGTGCAGGAGCTAAGAACACAATGGGAGCAGGTGCAAAGGGTAATGAGGTCTCTCTTGCAACCACACAGAATGGCAGCTGTTATCCTTGGGACCTCCCCGCCCTTTTGAGCCGGGAGGCCTTTGCAGAACCAGGTAGAATGGTGGGGGGTATTGGTCAGAGAGGAAGGGGGATGACCTTGAGAATGGGCAAGACGGGCTTTCCCACTGATCCGGCAGGAAGCAGGAAGAGGACTTGGCGTCTGAACTATGGGGAGCTAGGACAACAACAAGTGACAGTCTTGACACTGAAGTTTGGGGCTGACATTCAAAACAGTGATACCTGCTTTGGCTTTAAATGAAGATTTTAATCTCCAGGTGGGGGCAGGCCTGGGACAGGGTGGTAGGTCCGAGGGCCACAAGACTTTGCTGTGCAGCTTGAGGAGTCGGGGGAGGAAGAGCCGGAGCTGCTGGTGGGATCCGCGGCGGTCCTAGGTTGGGAGCATGTCCTCCACCACATAGGGTTGGAAGTACAGATAAATCAGAAAGCAGCTCCAGAAGCCAAGGATGAACAGGGTGGCCAAGCTTGATACGGAAGTTTTCTGCTGCTAGAGAGGGGAGAGAGGCAGGAACAAGAAGCAAGGTCAGCTCAGCGGCCAGGGGGGCACCCCCCACCCCCACCACGGGAGCCTCTGGGCAGCAGCCTCCCGGCTGGGGATCCCAAGCCCTCCTGCCTGGTGCCATGTCCTCTACGACTGAGTGGATGAGGTGGGGGAGGGGGGCAGAGTCTGTACGACCCGGGTGGGATGTGATGCCAACGCAGCCTGAGCCCACTGCCTTTGGGATGACAGGGCACAGAGACAAGGACTTCTTACGGGGGTCTACCTACCCCTGATTGTAGTTGTTCTTTAGGGCACACAACAAACATTTTTCCTGTAGAGGACAGAAACGGCACAAGAAAGATCATTTTTCCCTGGTCCAAGATGGCCAGCCTGCTGGGCACCCCATCGGATCTTGCTATAGGAAAGGACAGAACAATACAGTGGTACTCAGGAGCAGGTCCAGCCAGGGTTGGGTCTGTGTTGGTCATGGCTTTGGAATCCCCCTGAGCTGAGGGCAGGACCCCAGGGAGGGTTCCGGGCTAGGGAGGCATCTGGGGCCAACAGAGGGGTAGATCCCATCCCTTCACAGCAAGAGGCAAGGGAGTGAGAGGACCCGACAGGGGGGTGGCGGAGGGAGGGGGCGGTCAGGGAGCAGCAGGAGCCTGGGGGGTAGCACCAGAGTAAGGGGGAGGTACGGCTTCACTTACGCAGCATGGCCCGCATTGATGAAGGGCATCCAGAGGGTCCTTTTTTGGTTTCTGTAGTGCCATCATCTTCTTGTGGAGAGAAAGCGGTGTTCCATCAGCCCCATCCATCTTCTTGAGGCGGAGCTGTGGGTCCGGGTCTGTTTTTCCTATCAGCCTGAGTTCTTGCTGTTCCTTTGGCCCTCTTCTAAGGGGACTGGGGAGTCAGGGAGGGGCAGAGTTGGGGAGACCATTTCCAACATAACAACGAGATAACCATAGTGTGGGCAGCCAGGGAAGACCTTGACCCCCAGCCACTGCGGTTCCGGAAACCAAGACAGGACCGTGAAGAGTCTGAGAGTCCTCCGGACCCAAGGACGCTTAGCAAAGTGAAGGGAGGAGATTCGTTAGGGATGAGGAGAGATGGGTGTGCGCTACACTTACAGCTTGCTGTTCTTCTGTATATTTATTAAAACATCCATCTTCTCATCCATATCCTTCTGCATTTCCTTCAAGAGAAAACCCAAAGCTAGAATGGTCATGCTGAAGGGCGTGGGAAAGCCTTTTCTCTCGCCTCTCTCTGCCGGCCGCTCAGAGATGACCTCAGCATCCTCCTCCCTCAAGAATCCTCACAGGGGGCGCCTGGGTGGCTCAGTGGGTTAAGCCTCTGCCTTTGGCTCAGGTCATGATCTCAGGGTCCTGGGATGGAGTCCCACATCGGGCTCTCTGCTCGGCAGGGAGTGTGCATCTCCCTATCTCTCTGCCTGCTTCTCTGCCTACTTGTGATCTCTCTCTCTACGTCAAATAAATAAATAAAATTAAAAAAAAATAAAAGAATCCTCACTGGCCTTGGGGGACATACGCCCCCTCTTCCCCATCCTCACCCACTCCATGCTGAGGCCAAAGCACAGGCAGGGTCGTCAGGGGCTCCTCCAAAGTCTCCAGAGGACTCAGAAAGCAGAAAGTCTTTTTACCTGATCCTACACTTGGGTGAGACTCTTATCTGCTTTGGCTCCATGCCTATAAAATGATGGAGCCGAGAAAATAAATCCTGTGACCCAACCCTCAAAGATACTTTTGACTCCGATTTTCTGACCCCTGCGCCCAGATCCTGCGCATGTACGTTTGCTCCTTCTTTAACCCGATTTCTGGCAGAAATGGTCAACATAAAAGAAACAGTAGCTCAAAATGGCATATCACGTCTATTATTTACTAAGAACTGAAAGAATAGTAAAATCCTTTTGACGAGTTCAGACCTGTAGTTTGATCTGGAAAAATTGGCCACAAAAGAAGATCTAGAATGGCAGAGGGTATCGTGGAGCGCATCTGTTCTGGAGAAACACAGGGTTGGCTTGAACATGATAAAATATAAATGAAATATAATTTGCTTCCGAAAATAATTTTAATAAAAAAATGAAACGTTTGGCAAGAGTTTACTGATCTGCAGTGGAAAACTGGTCAAGGAACCACACACTCTGGGTGGAGAGGATTTCAAAACCACCTTCTTGAAAAGCATTTTTAAGTGCTATACATTTTGACTAAAATATCTGTACTCATAAACACAGCAAAAATATCCTTGAAGTGGAAATGCCCCTGAGTTCAAAATATCAGAGTCAAAATGCCCCCTTTCTTAGAAGTCTCACTATTCAAATTCATGTCCCAAAGTGATCTCCTGGTTTCCTCTTCTAAATCAACTGATTGCCAACTGTCCTTGTCGTGGTCACCACTTCCTTCGACCCTTCAACCCGTCCGGGTTGCCTCTGGGGTCATGGACGCTTGCTTCCCCTTCATTCTCTACGTTGCATCACTCACCAAGAGTATTATTTTTCCTTCGATGCATCTTCCAGATTTCAGATTTACTGTTTTCCTTCTGTTCCCACACTTGGTCCAGCATCCCTCCTCTTGAGCAAGGATGTGGCTTCCTGCCTGATCGATTGCTCCAGACAGCCCCCACCCCCAGTCTCCCGTTCCCCCACCCCACACCCCTCCAGGCCACCTTGTGAACAGCTGCCCGCTCAGCCTTTCTGAAGTGCTGCTTCTAGCATGTTCTTTGATTAAGAATCTCCAGAGGCCTCTTACTGCTTACACAACCAAGTCCCAACCTGTCTGCCTGTCTTTCAGAAGCCTTCACTGTCTACTGCCTTTGTGCCCATTCCATTTCTCACAGTCTCCCCAGATAATCCCATGTGTAGGACTGGTCTCCCCACTGACCGTGATACACTTCACGTTCATCCTGCTTCCGTGCTGTGCCCAAGCTGTTCCTGAGCCCAAAATAACCTCCTTTGTGCTTTTCAATCCCCAATCCTGCCCACTAACAAAACACCGTGTGTGCATTTTCATATAGAAATAATACACAGGGGCGCCTGGGTGGCTCAGTGAGTTAAAGCCTCTGCCTTCAGCTCAGGTCATGATCCCAGGGTCCTGGGATCTAGCCCCACATCAGGCTCTCAGCCTGCTTCCTCCTCTCTCTCTGCCTGCCTCTCTGCCTACTTGGGATCTCTGTCTGTCAAATAAATAAATAAAATCTTTAAAAAAAAAAAGAAAGAAAGAAAGAATACACACCCTTTGTAGAAAATTTGGGCACTATAGGGGAATATAAAAGAACAAATTAATCTCATCATCTAACAATAATTGCTATTAACCCTTTGGGTATATTTCTTTCTAGTCTTTTCTGAATATTTACTTAGGTTTTTTTTTTTTTTCACTTAACTGAGATCAGCCTGTTATAGATTATTTGTATCTTGCTTTATTACTTCTCGTTATAAGCATTCTTTTTTTTTTTAATGCACTTTCTATTTTGAAATAATTTGGTATCTACTGAGAGTTGCAAAGACAGGACAAAAGAGTTCCCACATGCCCTTGCCTCAGTATCTCCTTAATGTGAACATCTAACCATCTAACCACGACAGTGCTCTTATTATTATTTTTTTTTTAAGTAGGCTCGACACCCACCATGAGGCTCAAACACATTACTCCGAGGTCAGGAGTCACGTGCGCTGCCGACTGAGCCAGCCAGGTGTGCCTAGAAGCATCCTTTCTAAACACTCTTTCCAACAGTTCCAGTTTTCATTCCACAGATACCCCTTAATTTATTTGGCTACTCCACTATTGAAAACTGTCATCTCCAAATCTCTGCCATTATAAATAATCCTGTGATGAACATCTTTTTATATGCACCCACGCTAGTATTTTGGATTATTCTCATACGTAAAATTGTGAGGCGTGGAATTAATAAGTCAAGGGGTTTGATATTTTTTGATACCTATTGTCTAATTTATTTCCAATGTTATATAGACCTATACTATGACCCGCAGTATAAGAGTACATTTCTGCCTTGTTCTGTAATTGTCATTAATTCAAAATTCGCTTATTTGGTCATCTGGGTGGCTCAGACAGTTAAGTGCCTGACTCTTGATTTCAGATCCAGTCATGATCTCAGGGTGGTGGGCTGGAATCCTGCATCAGGCTTCATCCGCCTGGGAATCTCTCTCCCTCTCTCTCGGAGCCCTCCCCTCACTGTTGCACACCCACACTTTTTCTCTAAAATAAATAAGTAAATACTTAGAATCTTAAAAAAATAAAGTTCACTTATTTGAATGTGACAATGGCCTAAGAATTATTTTCATTTGGCATTTAATTGATTATGCATGAGGTAAACCTTTTAAATACATTTCTTGCTTTTGAGTTGTATTTTCTTTTGTGGATTGTTTGTTCATACCCTATGCCCATTTTCCTATTTGGTTCTAATTGATTTATGTGAGCTTGATAGAAACTTTTATTGGTGTTTGTCATATTTGTGGAAAATTATTTCCCCCACTTGGTTGTTTGTCTTTTAATTCCATACACGAAACTTTCCTGTTATGTTTTTTAAATTTTTTATATTGTTAAGTATATCAATATTTCCTTTGTGACTTCTTCTGTTGTATTTAGACCATCTGGTTGAATATTTATACATAATTTACTCTTATTGTTTTTTTATTATTTAAATTCACTTTATGGACTATTTCAGTTTTTACAGTGTTAACTGAATTAAGTTTTTCTTCATATAATCAAGCAGTGTTCTTAATATGAATGCATAATCTTTTTCTTCCTTCATATAATCGAGCAATGTTAATACGAATACATAAGCCTTAATATGAACACATAATCCTTAATAGGAATACATAATCCTTTTCTTCTAACATGTAAAAAAAAATCATCTTTATTATGTTTTAAATTTTATGGAGCTATGGTTCCCAACCTTGAGTTTACAATGGAATCAGGTCATGATCTTTAAACCCTACTGATCTCATCTCAAGAGGTTCTGATTTCATCGGTATAGAGTGCAGCCTGGGTAGAAGGTCAAAGCTCCAGTACAGGAGATTGCAATATGGAGTCAAGGTTAATAACCACTGCTGAAGTGTTTAGGATCTGGTTATTATGCAGAGAAAAGCACCAGAATCACTTTGATATTTTTAAGCAACTGTGGTTCCCCCAGGAGATTTTTATTCAGTTCATCTGGGCCAGGGCCTGGGTATACTGATTTTTTTAAATGGTCCCAGGCGTCCCAG
This sequence comes from Mustela nivalis, assembly GCF_964662115.1. NCBI lineage: Eukaryota > Metazoa > Chordata > Mammalia > Carnivora > Mustelidae > Mustela > Mustela nivalis. The sequence goes on from NC_139035.1 coordinate 23,793,317, forward strand.
GCATGCCGGGTGGAGATGTTGTTAAAGAGTTATCTACACTGGTTTTGTTCATTTGACTGGTTATCTAGACAAGATCATTGTGGCTTTGTATGAATTTTAGATCTCTGGCAGGGGTAGTATCCCCTGATAACTCTTCAAACCTTAAAGATATCTGCCTTTGCCTTTTTATGCTTCTACATCAGTGGTTCTCAAATCTTCATCTGGAGAATGTAGAAAAAAAAAATCCAAGGGTCTAAGCCCCCTCCAAATTGGACCTGGGCTCTATTTTCTTTATTTATGCTCCATCCAGCACACATCCAGGTTTGAGAACCACTATCCTAGAGTCTAATGGTTCTCCTAGTAACGCCTGAGTTCAAAACTAAGCTTATTGGGCTTTTGCTTAGATTTGCATTAAGCTTCTAATGTAGCCTTCAAAGCTCACCTTAAGATTCACTTCCTTTGTAAGGCTTTGTCTGGTTACCCTGGCCCACATTTTTTCCTTATTTCTCCAGACTCCTAGTTAACTCTCGCTCTCATGCTGCTTGGTGCTTGCTTGCTTGCTTGCTTTCCACAGAGTTTGGGTCTTCCTACCAGACTCTCAAGTGGCTGCAGGGCAGGCCTCTCCTTCCATCATTTCTAGTATGGACCCAGATCAGTAAATGCTCACCTTCATAATCTCCACGAATTCCTGGAGTTTATCAAAATCCTTGTCCATTACGCCCTTTATCTAACCAAGAAGAAAGGCAAGCACATATTACTCAATGCGGAGTCATCTCTGGGGCATTTTAAAAAAAGCAGGGCAGCAGCTGCTCCTCTCTCTGGAATGAGCTGGATAAAGTTCAGGGAATGGACGTGTCGTGGCCTGTCACAGCCCCTTTCTTCCCAAGGAGTCTATGAAGGGACGAGGGTGCATGTAGCGTGAAGCCGCCCCCCCCCCCCAAACTCCACCAGCCTGGGCAGGGCTCGGATCTAGCTATTGCAAGGCTTCCCCTGGGGAGCTCAGCCCACAGTTTCCAGTACTCCTCCTTGCTTAAGCACCACCTCTCATCACAAGCGTGCCATAGGTGGTTCCATCCAAGAAGCAACAGGAGAGTTTTGTTGCTTTTTGGAGCAGGCTCAAGGGAGGAGAATGGGACTGGTCCCTGACGGCCCCCGCATTCCAATCAGTCCCTCTCACTCTCACAAAGGTTCTAGCTCCTCAACAATCAATGTGACACCTTAGAGAGTTCTTGGCGTTCACAGCCTGGGTTTAAGCATCAAACAAAAAGAACTAGATCTCCTGAGCTGCACCAAAACACCAGAGGAGATCAGGCTGAGGTAGGCTAGGGCTTTTTCCACGACATTCTGGATTCCCCTCGCTATTCAGAGGTCGGCACGCATTTTCTGGGGTCCTACCCTTTCCCTCTGCGTCCTAAAAAGTCTCATCCTGTTACCTGTTTGATCTCGTCCATTTTTTCCTTGAGCTCTTCCCTCACCTCCCTGAGTTCATTCTGAGGAAATAAAGCAGGGAAGAGAGGAAGGAGTTAAGGCCATGTCCTGGGTGGAAGGAAGATCCTGGGGCGATGCTCATGAGGAGGGACAGAGAGATGCGTCCCGCTACGGGGGAAGGAAAGGATGCTGTTAAGAACATGGGAGAGTGGGACATGGAGACACCATGTGCTTCGGAATAAGATGCCCGGAAGGGTACACCTTCACTTCCATGACCCCCCAAAATGCGCAGCCACCATCTAACCAGTGGGGAGCATCAGGCCACCCAAGTGAAGGGTCAGTCTGCAAAACAAATGACCTATAATCCTCATAAATGACAATGTCCCAAAAAAACAAAGGTTCAAGAGTTGTTCCAGATGGAAGGAAGCTAAAGGAACACATCAAAACAGTTGTTTTTTCTTCTGTTAGGAAAGACCTTAGTGGAACCATTGGTAAAAACAGACTAAGCACTGAATCAATGTTCATGTCCTTTGATATTTTGATCACTGTACTGTGGTTATGTAAGAGATTGTTCTTGTTTTTGTTTTTTGACAGTATACACTAGAATTTGAGAGAAACATGCTTTCGGATGATTCAGGAAGCCTATATTATACGTGTGTGTGTATATATATATATATATATATATATATATATATATGGGGGGTCATGATCAAATGTCAACATTTGGGAAATCTGAGCAAAGGGTAGACTAGAATTCATGGCACAATTTTTAAAAAATTTTCTGTAAGTCTGAAATTACTTCAAAATACAGAGCTAAAACAAAAAGCAGCAGAGGGAGTGAGGTCACAGGCGCTGGGGCAGAGCCACGGACGCCAGCCGGAGACCCGTCCCGGCCAGAGTCGGCGGGCCCAGGTCTCCACAGCGCCCCGCCAACCCCACCCCTGGGCCAGCACACCTACCCTTAGCTCATGAGTTCCTCCTGCTTTGGTAAACGGCCCTTCTTGTTTCACTCCTTTGTAGTCGTATGTCTGTTGGTGGAAAGCGGAAACACAGAATGTCGGAAATTGCAGGTGTGGGGTGGGCGAGGGAGGAGAGATCTCCTGAGTCTTGGTTCCTCCTTTCGGGCCTGGGCAGGTGGAGGTGAGAGCTGGCTGCCCCCCCACACAAGAGTTCCCGCCACCTTCTCCTCTCACTCAAGCTCGTCATGCTCTGCTCTCCTGGCCCCACGCCTGCCTCAGACACTTCTAACGTGCTCCTGCCTCCGCCCACAGCACCCTTCCTCAGCCTTCTTGCTGCGCTCAGGGCCCGACCTCCCTATTTTAATTCTCTGTCTAGCAGGTGACAATACTGAGTTTTCCTTATTTATTCCGTATCAGATTGGTCACTAGTGCTAAATTCTGTGAGAGCAGAGAGCTTGTCTCTCTCTCGTGTATTCCCCAGCACCTGGGACAGGTCTTGGCCACCAGGAACAGCGAATGACCCCTGACTCCAAGTCACCTCCCCACGGGTCTCAGGCCTGGCTGCCGGCATGGCCTCAAAAAAGCTTCTTACTTTGGTCGGCTCGGGCTTCAATTCCAGGCACACTGCCTTGTAGCTCTTGCTCTGTGGAGGGAGGAGGTGGGCAGTCTGCCTGTCAGGCATCAGGACTGAGGGGGATCACACCAGCCCTCTCGAGGGGCCCCCTGCCCAGGCCTGCCTGTCCTCCTGCCCCTGAGCTCAGGCCCACAGACCACCCCCCACCCAAGGACCCGACTCAAGACAACCGGACCTGGTTACCTTATCTTCCTTTTCTGAGCTCGAACCTACCCAGGCAGCGGGCTGCCCTCTCCCTGCAGAAGCCTGAGCAGGGAAAGTACCTGGAGCTAACTTTATGAAACCGAGTGGGTATCATTTCAGGAGTGTGGGCTTTGGGAGAGATGGACCCCGGTCTAACCTCAGCTGCTTCCTGACTGGTTGTGCCACCCGGGAGGTCATCTAGTCCCTCTGAGCCCCCATTTCCTCGCCTGCAAATTGGGGGCGCAAATCCCACCATCTAACATGGTGCTTGTGTGCCAAGGACGTGCCCTTCGCTGGGGCCTGGCATGGCCTCGGCTGGGGGAGGGGGATTGGGGGTGACAGGACCATTACTTTGGTCTTTGTTCCAGAAGGAGTCAGCAAAGGCGTCTTTCCTTCCCACCCCCAGGCAGGGATTAGTCCCACCCTCCTTCCCGGCTGAGAGGCCACCTGGAGCTCAGAGCAGAGAAAGAAAAGTGGGGGAATTATCAGAGAGCTCTGTGGACCACCCCCACCATGCCACAGCTCCGTCCCACGGGAACTCGAGAGGCCCCCATGTCCAGCAGTGTTCCTCCCTTACCAGGCTTGTTTTCTTCAGTTCTGCCTTCTTGGCCGACATGATGGAGGAGGCCAGAGTGTTCTTTAACTTCCCAACCTCCCCACAATGGGCCCCTGTGACCAGGCCACTGTCTTATGCAGATTACAGGCCAAGGCAAGGGCAGGATGACCACCTGTTTGTGTGCGGAACAGCTGAGGTCACAATGCCCAGCTCCCCATGCTGGTGGGCAGTGTCACCACATCTTCGAGCTGATGATGAGGGACAGCGCAGGTTCTGAAGCCACGAGATTGCCCTCCTGCAGGGGGGAGAGGGGCTCTCCTGCAGACTCCCCCTGCTGAGGGCCTGGCCTCATGTGGCCTCAGCCACAGGCACAGCTCCTCAGGAGCGAGAGATGCTGTTTCCTCCCCAGCAGGATTTACCCACCAGGAGGTTTCCCCAGACAGCTGGTTCTCCCCTGAGTCTGCACGGAGTTCTGCCACGACGTCCCCATATGGACAGACCCTTCCTTGGCTCCAGAGCTGTCTTGGGTTCAGACGCGGCCAAGTCCCTCTGGTTCAAGACCCATGAACCGCGCTAACCTATTGAGCCCACTGGCTTGTGTATCGGGAAATTGGGTCTAAAAGAAATCAGGGTCTCCCTGAAAAACTGCTTTATAAATAACACACATACACTTCTCATCATTTGAGCCGGTGATGACAACCGACCCGCGGCTCCTGGCTTGAACCTCCTCGCAGCCTGTACCAGTACCAGTCACGCATCCAAATCCATCAGCAGCGTCGTCAGTGTGTTCTGGAAGGGCCAAGGAATCCACCATCTCGTGTTACTTTCTTCTCCTGTGAGATTTTGCCACGGCATGAGGCACCACCAAACAGCATGGGACACCGGACACTGCTCTGACAGAACGTGGTTACAGGCAAGCCACAGGCTGCTCTGACCAGAAGAATGCCGGCTTTGTCTTTCCCAACCCCCCTTCCTGGCAAAAAAAACCCAGCGGGACAAGGGCAGGGGGCACGAAGCCCACAGACGTCGCGATGGAGTTTGGTGGAAAAGGGGGGTTCCCAACAGAGAGAAAACAGAAGCCGCATGTCTCTTTTCTCTAAACCGGTGTCATTTCAACTTTCTTCTCTTCACAAAGGTCTTGGTTTTTCAGTTTCATGAAGACAATGTTGTCTGGGAGGCTGATGGGGGAGGGGAATTTAAAAATAGCTTTGGGGCCTCTGAGTTTGGCCTCTTGTGATTCCAGAGGTGACCTAGGATTCCACAGCCCTCGGATGAGGACACAATACTTCATAAAGGTGCCCGGGGGGCCTGACAGCCATGGTCTCCAGTCAACCTTGCACTGACACGGTTTAACACAGATGACCTGGATAGTTCGCTCTACAACACCCCGTGACGCACTGGGTGTCTGTGCTCTCGGCTTTCTAGCCCCAGGGAAGCCTCTCGCACACTTTTTAGAGCTTTACCGTGACTGGTTACTGCACCGTCCTACTTGACTGATTTATAGACACCTCCGAAAGCTCTCCCCTGTGCGGGGGAGATCTCTTTTCTCATCGACACATTGGTTACTGTGCAATTTCTGATCATTTCTATAAATATCATGTCAGACCTTGGAGAGAATCAAAATCCTATTCTTTTGTTTCTATGAAAAAATGACATCTATTTTCTATCATGAACTTCTAGTACCTCTATTTCAGGAAAAAATAATATATTCTGAGGTCACCTGGGAGGCTCAATCAGTTAAGCATCTGCCTTCGGCTCAGGTCACAATCTCAGGGTCTTGGGATCAAGCCCCGTGTCCAGCTCCCCACTCAGTAGGGAGTCTGCCTGTCCCTCTCTCCCTGCCCCTCCCCTGACTCATGCCCACTTTGTGTCTCTTGTAAATAAATAAAATCCTTTATATATGTGTGTGTGTGTGTACACACATATATAAATAATATTCTGAACAGATTGTTATAAATCTCCAGATAATTCAACACAGCTAATGGTAAGTAAGAAGTCAGAGCACAGTTATTAGGATTGTAGGCTTTTTTTAACCTATGCATTCCCCCCACATGGGGACATGTCTGTCAGGGCCTTCCAGAACCCAGGGGAACCTGTTACAGAACAGCCTGCTCTGTGAGATAAAGAGCCACCAAGAGTCAGAGGCTCTCCTGCTCCTGCTATGCATGGCTCCTGGGACCTCCTTACTTGGCTGGTGTCCCTTTACTCTCTTTGGAGGGAGTCCAGATAGAGGACGGCAATTATACCCCCACCTACGTTGGCATCCCTTTTAAGAGATTCCCCACGGCTGCTACCCTAGACCCTAAAAGCCTCCCCCTACCTCTGACAGCTTCAAATTCCATCACTGAAGCCATACACCTGCGTGGCCTCTCTGGGTTGGCCTTTTGGGGACTAGGGTTCGCATGGTGTCCATGGAGGATGGCAAAGGGCAGGGTCCTGTGGGCTGGTCCTGGGGGCAGCCTGCACAACGCTGCCTCCCACGTTTTTGGCTAGAACGCAACCCCAAGGCCACACCTAACTGCAAAGGAGGCCAGGGCACGTACGTGGCTGAGCTTCTCCTGGGAACACGAGGAAATAGGTGTAAGCAGCAGGTAGCCAGGCTCTGCGACAGCCCATCTTTCCTGTTTCATTCTAACAAGTCTCCTTGCACCAAAACTTGAGTTAGGGTTCTTCTGGGTTTTTTTGTGCAAAGGGAGGAAGCTGACAAGATCAAAAGAGAAGGCTACACAGGACACTGGAGCTGGGATTAGCCCTCCCACCTCTCGTCATCTGAACCGCCAACAGGCTAGCTTATCGACACAGAGATTGTAATAATGATCTCGCTCGTCCAAGGTATCATAACCCCAGTCTATTCCGGACCCCCCTGCAGATCTCCCTCCCTCCTGCAGGTGCTGGAATGTGGGTCTGCTCTGAAGCTTCTCTTGCTGTTCTGAGCTCTGTGAGTATCACTGGGGTCCCAGATGACTGCCGCACCTTCCCTGGGGGATGGGCCCTGCTACTGTCCCCTTGGCTGAGGGTCCATAGCCTGCTACCGATGACTCTCTGTGTCTAATCCCAGGAAGCCACCTGAAAGTGACCCCTGCCTGAAGACACCTATAGCTGGGCTCTACCAACAAACACTGACAACAACTTAGATGGATCTGAAGTTTTCCATCACTTAGAGACACTGGATGCTGGTTAGTCTCCTATGGGGTCAGGCTGGCCATTGCTGTTTTCACACCTGGTTTACTTTCTGTGCTTGCCCATTTTTCCCCCAGGGTCATTAGTACCTCAGAGTTGGGTCCATGTGAAGAATGGTCCAGAAGGTGTGAATCTTCTTCCGTAGGTAGAAGTTTCCGGGCTTGCACCGAGAAAAGGGAATCTCTGACCTCAAGCTGTGGGTAGTGATCAAAGCAAGGAAGCGTGTAGAGCCAAGAGTCACATGGAGAGATCAATGAGTTAGAGAAGGTCAATGAGCTAGGGAGACACTGCGGAGACAGGGAGAAACAGGGAGAGAACCACTCCTGGCACAGGCGGGGCCAGCCTGGAGGGCTCTCCTGGGTGGCCAAGTTGCAAGAGAAACCTTAGTTCATTTAAAGACTAAGAACTGGGGCGCCTGGGCGGCTCAGTGGGTTAAGCCTCTGCCTTCGGCTCAGGTCATGATCCCAGGGTCCTGGGATTGAGTCCCCCATTGGGCTCTCTGCTCAGCAGGGAGCCTGCTTAGTCCTCTCTCTCTGCCTGCCTCTCTGCCTACTTGTGATCTCTCTCTCTCTCTGTCCAATAAATAAAACCTTAAAAAAATAAATAAATAAAGACTAAGAACTGGGCAGTTTCCCAGAGTTCTATGCAAGACTGTGGATTTTTTTTTCTTTATTGGCAAGAAGGCACTGGTGGGAAGCTAACCTCTATCCAGCTCCCAGTCCGAGCGTGAGGAAATGCCCGTGCCGAGGCATCTCGTCTGTGGAGCAGGAGGAGCCCGTTCTCTGCTGTGGGCCTGAACACCCCTCCTACAGGCTGAGTATTTGCCCTTTCACTCATCCTCCCCACAATCAAAGCAGATAATGTGGGTTCTCTCTGCAACTAACCCCGACTGACAGAGTTGGTCATGCCTTCCTGCTAAGTGCAGGTCGTTGGGAACTCAAACTCATGTGGCAGTAACTCCTGGCTGGTGACCCATGGGGACATTACCTGTGGAAATGTCGAGTACTTCTATTTGATGACATCCTGTAGATCCTCGAGGTTGGTAATTTTCCTTAGTGGCCATGAGAAAAAGGGGTGTGGAAGCAAGTCCTTCATGGTTTTTTATATTGAGGACTTTCCCTTGACTTTTTTTTTTGGCCAAACATCAGATAGTTTTTACAGCATCAAGACGCCTTGGCTGGCCTTTTCGTCCCAAAAGGCTGACAGCATGTCAAGCTGTATATTGGTTCTGCAGGGAGTGCTTTCTCCAGAAATCTTGTTCAGCTGCTTGGAAAAATTCTGCAGGCAGACCCATGTCTTCCTACAGAAGAGCCGTCTGTAGCCCCAGCTCCTCTCACTATGGGGCTCTGGGGTTCTCATGGGCCATGTGACAGATGAACACTCTGGGGCTCTGGGCTCCTACTTGAAGCTGAGGGAGGGAGGCCTTAAGTGACATCATTCCTCTGGGTGGCAAAACTCGTGTGAAAATCATGGCACAGAGGAAGACAATTTGGAAGGAATCAAACACTGAAGCAAGCCATATTCATTTCCCAAGCCCCCTAAAACACAAGTGTTCCTTTATTTTTATCTAATTACTGCTTGAAACAAAGTGGCCCCCTTCCTTCTCCCACCTCCAGAAACCATGACCACAACATCCCATCCAGAGGACCGTGAAGCCTGGGGCGCTCCTGGGTCTGAGCCCCACACGTCACCCACACACTCTGCTCACCCAGGCTCCAGGCCAGGCTGGTTCTGAACACGCAGTTCTGGCTCACTGCGCAGGGGGCTCCACACTGAGTCCCTGGGCTTTTCAGCTCACGCTCACTGAGCTCTAGCTCCCTGCCAAGCACTCTGCGGGACCCTAGGGGCACACAGATAGCTAAGACATGGAGCTGGCTCCGAGGAACCCTTCGGTGGTGGGGCTGACAGAAGCTTCCGTAGAATTGCACTTACAACGCGGTCAGTAGGCCGAGGGGCTGAGGGAGCCCAGAGGAGAGGCCCCGGCCCATTCTTGGAGCTGGTTCTCTGCCACGCTCTTCTGGACCCCATTCCTGGCCTTGTGAGCTTCCCAGCACGCTGGTTCCTCTAGAGCCAGGTTCTTTTCTAAAACCGAGCACAGGACCCACCATGTTACACACCACACGCCTGGCTTTCCTAACATCAACACCTGCCTGGACCTCTGGAGATGATGGGCTCCCTCTAACCGTGGGGGCACCACCCCGCTGGGGAAGGTCATCAAATAGACATGACACCCATGGACCCGTGAGCTGGGCCCCAGCACTTGCAGGCCCCTAGCCCCTCCCCTGCCCTTGGTGCATGGTTTCCACTTGCCTTTCTTGCTCTGAGAAGCCGCTCCAAAGATAGAGCCTTGACATAGTGATGTGGTGTTGAAGACACCTGCAGGCCTATGGAACTAGACCCTGTAAAGGCCTCTTATAAACTCTTCAGATGCAGTGGGCAGGTGCGGGGTTGCTTTCTTCTTGCTGCTGCCCAGGACAGGGCTGGCATGTCCCCTTCGCTTACTGCACCTGCCACCGCCAGCCCCCATGTCGGCCTCCTCCTTCCATCTCTCCCTGCCCCAAGGACAGGGGTTGTTTTCAAATTATACCCGAGAAGCTCCCAGGAGGGTCAGAAACCAACACACACCTCCCATGCTGGGCCCTAGATGGTATTCACTGGTCTCTGGCACATCTCCTTCCAGGCTAGAGAGGGCCTAGCCTGTCCCGGCAGGTGCATCGCATACCAAATCAGCTTTCTCCGCTCCATCTGGCCCAACTTCACCTCTACCTGGCCTTGTCACTATATATAGCGGTTTGGACAGGACTTACATCTGCACCGCCCAAACAGTGTAGAAAAAGGTGTCCTCTGAGCTGTGTGGGTCAAGCTCATATTTCACCATGTCAGACCGTGTGCAGGAAACATATTCTCCAGGGTGCTACGGGCTCCTGCCACAGGAAAGAATGGGATATTCATAAGCGGAGCAGCCCTGAGGTTTTTATACATGCGTCTCCCTCAGCTCTCAGGACACAGAGGATTAGAGACTGGAAACCCCGAAGTCCACACGAAGGAGACTTCTCTGTGCTGGTCTGGTGTCCATGAGGTTCCTCTTGCTGATTCTACTTGGTAACCTGACCTGACCTCCTTCCTGCTAGGGCCTGCCAGAAGCAACCCCCCACCCTTCTCGCCACACCACCGCCCCGGACATTCTCTGGACCTGCTATTTTGTCTTCCACCTGGTTACCTGTATTAGAGTGCTCCGGAGAGATAGAATCAATAGGAGACCTGCCTATGGTAGACCCATGCATCTAGCTACCTAGAGATTTTGAGGAACCGGCTCACATGATCATGGAGGCAGCGAAGTCACACATTGCGCTGTCTTCAGGCTAGAGGCCCCAGAGAGCCCACAGCGAAAGTTCCATTCCAAGCACAGGAGACTGACACTCCAGCTGGAAGACAGGCAGGCAGAGAGGAAGATTTCTTTCTTCTTGCCTTTCTTGCTCCCAGAGGCTGCTCTGAGGATAGAGGCTTGAAACAATGATGTGGTGTTGAAAACACCTGCATCGTATATGGGACTAGATAGACCTCAGCCTTCAACAGGGTGGGCTGGGTCGCTCCCACATTAGGGGTGACAATCACATTTATTCAGTCCAGCAATTCAAATACTAATCTCTTCTGGAAACATCCTCACACAGCCCCCCCCCCCCCAGTAATGTTAAACCAAATATCTGGGGACCCCTGGCCCAATCAAGGTGACCCATAAAATTAACCATCACATGACCTGTCTCTCCTGCCTTCCTGACCCGAATCTTCACCTGGAGAACAGCTCATTATCTGCCTTCACTGGCCTCTGGCTTGGCCTCTGGCTGTTCTGATACCAGAGCCTGCCTTCCTCCCCTTCTCCTTGTTGGAGAGCTTTCTCCCGGGCCACTAGCATGCCCCGTGATATCAAGGCAAAGTCTTCCGGGAGGGCATTGCTCTCTGTCTGCTGAGCTTTGTGGGAAGACCCATTCTATCCGAGCCACACGTCCTCTGCTCACTCACAGTGCTTTGTCCCCTGGAAACCATCTAGGAGGACTTTTGTCCATACCTTCCGATCCCGGATCCTTTCAACACAGAATGCTCTGCTTTTCAGATCCCCCAGCAGCCCTCGGCCACGTCTGCACGGCGACGCTCAGTCTTGGTCCCCTTCTGAGCCTCTTCTCGGACCTGCTCTCAAGAGAGCAAACCCAGCTCCGAACCCCTGCCCAGCCCCTGCGTCCCCTCGGCCTGTGGCACAGCTCGGTCAATGGCAGCAGTACAGACCCCCACCACGCACCACTGCGGAAGGGCGGGGCCCCCGGGCAGGAGCACTGGGCGGTCCCATTGGGGAGGAGCGACTTAGGGCTTAGGGTTCCCCTGAAGAGGTGCCCTGATTTCCCGGCACGCCTGCCAGGGTGCCCCCTCGCATGGTGAACTACAGCCAAGGGTTCAGCTACAGAGACCGGGCATCGCTATAGTAAGATAACTCGTGTCTTAACCAAGCACTTGTGGGGCGGGGTGTATTTCATCCACGGAACTATCTCAAGAAGTAGGGCTTCCCGTGGTTTCACAGATGAGCAAGCTGTTTAGCTTCAGCATAAATCATTTTCTGAAGTCGCAGAGCTGGGTGGGAGAGCCCTGAGCCCAGGCCGCCGCTAACCTGCTCCCCAGAGCACCTGGGCCGAGGCGCGGGACCGCTGCAGCCCACCTCGACGTTTGTAAAATTGGGGTTAGAGAGAGAGAGAGGAGGATACGTGAGGCCGGCCTGCCTGCAGGAGAGGAGCGCGCACACGGCAGACCTGGGGACTCCGTCCCTTCGGATTCAGTGGCCCCGAGGGGAGGCCTCCATAGCAGCCTGGGGTGGGGAAAGGTCCGCAGGATCCCGCAGACCTGGCTGCAAACCCCATGGGCTCTCCATACCAGCTATCAGACCTTGGCTACTTTCTTACACACCCTGAACTTGTTTTCTCTCCAGAGCATGGGGTAATAATAGAGTACCTACCTCCTTGCGTTTTAAAATTTTATCTCTTAGAATTAAAGAAGGCAAAGACGTGGAGGGTATGGCACCTGCTTCCTGTGACCTGTGGCTGCTCCCCCGTCCCCTCGTTCATGAGGACAATGCCTTTGCCTTCCATCCCTCACACGGTGGCCAGGACCTCTCAGGGCAGGCAGCAGAGCTTTAGCAGGGATATTAGTGGCGCCTCGTTTTTATTTGTAATCGCACCCTTGTCCCCTGTGGCTCTGGACCCAGCCCAGGAGTGGACTGGGGTGAGGGTGGGGGAGATTCAGCAGACAAAGCTATATCCTGGTGCATGGGCTGTATGCCCCCCAAACTCCTGGAACCCCTCACTGCATAGTTAAAATGAAATAAAGCATTGGAAGGAAATCAATAATGAATCTAGGAAGTTAGGGCACCTACTAAGAAGATGAGGTAATTGTTGAAGAAAATGATGTGAAACAGAACAGCCTAAACCAAAAGGCTGACATGCCTACCACACGGCGAGATGAAACCAAAAGAATTTAGTAACCCGAGAGATAGCGTGAGCAAAATTGGAGATAATACACATAATAGGTTAAAGAAAAGAAAAAGAGTCAAATTATATAAATATTAACTCAGGAGACGTTTATTTTTTTCTAATTTTTTTTTTATTGTAGTAAAGTACACAAAATCTACCATCTCAACCATTTTTAAATGTACTGTTCAGGGATGTTAGATACACTTAGAACTCTTTTTGTCTTATAAAACTGAAGCCCCGTATTCATTAAACAGTAGCTCTTCCTTCTCCAGCCCTTGGTAACCCCCATTCTACTTTCCGTATCTATGAATTTGACTGAGTACCTCATTTAAGTGGAATCATACAGTATCTGTCTTCATCTGGCTGACTTATTTCATTTTGCATAATGTCCTCAAAGTTCATCCATGTTGTAGCCTGAATCAGAATGTCCTTCCTTTTATTTTATATTTTATTTTGTTATTTTATTTTATTTTTAAAAGATCTTATTTTTAAGTAATCTCTACACCCAAAAGGGGGTTTGAACTCACGGCCCCAAGATCAGGTGTTACATGCTCTACCCACAGAACCAGCCAGGTGCCCCAGAATGTCCTTCCGTTTAAAGGCTGAAGGGTATTCCAGTGTATGTATATACCACACCCTGCTTATCCATTCTTCCTTCCATGGACACTGAGTTGCTTCCATGTCTTAGTTACTGCGAATAAATGCTGCTATAAACATAGATGCACAGCTCTCTGAGTCTCTGCTTTTAATGCTTTTTAAAAATAGATTTATATATTTGAGAGAGAGAGACAGCAAGGGAGAGGAGCAGAGGGAGAGAGAAACTCAAGCAGTCTCCCTGCTGAGCGTGCAACGTGAGGCTGGGCTCCATCCCAAGACCCCAAGATCGTGACCTGAGCTGCAATCAGGAGTCAGAGGGGCAGACGCTCAGCTGACTGAGCCACCCATGTGCCCCACTGCTTTCAATTCTTTGGGTGTTTGCTGACAGTGGGCTTGCTGGATCATATAGTACTTATGTTTTTAATTTCTTGAGGGGCCTCCATACTATTTTCTATGGTAGTGGCACCAATTTGCGTTTCTACCAACAGAGTTCAAGGATTCCCTTTTCTCCAAATCCTCTCCAACACTTGCTATTTTCTGATTTTTTGATAGTAGCCATCCTAATGGATGTATATTGGTATCTCACTACAGTTTTGATTTACATTGCCCTAATGATTAGTGATGTTGAACAGGTTTTTTCATATATTTATTGACTGAAATGTTTACTTTTAAAGGAATAAAGTAGAATTTTTTTTAAAAAGATGAGATACTAAAATAGCACTTAAGCAGGGGGCAAATAAATGAAAAATACACTTAGCAGTAGTTTAGAGTCTAAGGGTTCCTCTTCCTTAAGGCACAAGGAAAAATATTTCTTCAGGAGGAAATATTACTGCGTGCCGGCCATAGGGGGCGCCCAAGAGCAAAGGATCCTGGTGGTTCTCTCCAAGAGATCAATGTGTCCAAGGAAGGCTCCTGGGGACTTCCTCAGGTGCCCCACCACTTTCCCCAGGTATGCAGCGATTAGACAGGCTAGGCCCAGCACAACGTTTCTCTTGAGCAGAAATGGCCCCACAGAGCACGATTAACTTCAACATGTCGTGTCCACATCCATAAAATCACCAACAGTCAATGATTCATTCATTCATTTCTTCAATCCATATGTGTACCAGCTGCCTGTTGCCAGGCCCCAAGACTCAGGTTTGCATCAGAAGACGGTTGGCGTGGATTTGGGTTACAGCCGGAATAAATGGTTCATAACAATGAGCTGGAATAAAGCTCAAGAACCTCTCACCCTAGAGCCCCACTTTGTGGTGGAGAATGTGGTCGGTGGTGAGCACGTCCACTTAAGAGATATCTGTCACTTTATTAACTGGAATATTGCTTGTGGCTCTACAGGATCAAACAACACAAACCAGGTGCAGCTGGAACTTGGAGCCAAGCAGCCACTGTAGACCATGCTCAGATCAGGCAGCTGAGTGAGCCTTCTCAGAGGACAGACGTGCTGTCTCTGTAACGCTCTCAGCATCAGTCCTAGCCGTCAGCTCAAAACGTATCTCCGTGGGGGAGAGAACAATTTTCCCCTCCACTAAGGAGGAGGAAGCATTGACTAAGCATCATCTATGGGTCTGGGGTTATGCTAAGTGCTTTACATATATGGCAGAATAACATTTTTAGCTATTAGCTGTGCTTTTCTTCTAGCCCCCAGGGAAGAAGGACCTCACAGAGGAACAGCTCTGTGGGGCTCAGTGGTGGCCGGGTTGGCAGATGTCAAGTAATCCAGGAAAATGGAGATCTCAGTGGTAAGTGGTGTAGACAGTATAAGACCCAAGCTTTGTTCTTCTCCCACTCTGTGTGTGTGTGTGTATGTGTGTGTGCGTGTGTGTCTGTGTTGTGGGAACAGCCCTGAAAATAGACGAGGCTGAATTTCTTCCTTACTTGGTAGGGTGAGAGCTCAGAGTCATAATTAATGTTGCCACGGTAGCAAAGTAACTGGAAGTCTCCTGTGTTTCGGGAGGGGTGGGAATGACACAGCCACTCTGGAAGAGAATTAGCTGTTTCTTCAGAGCACCCACTTACGGATCTTACCCTGCTACCCAGCAGTCCCACCTCTAGGCACCTACCCCAAAGAAATAAGAACATGATATCCAGTCTTTCTCTTTCTCTTCCAGTCCGAGGCTCTTCGGGAGCCACGGGCTTCCGTGTAGACCTGGCCAAGTCCAAGAATCACACCACGCACAACCAGTCATGAAAACGGCACAGAAATGGCATCAGAAGACCCTAGTCACAAAGATATGAATCTCTTAAGAGGTAGAACCCAAGTTCCTGGGGAACGTGCGTGTTGCCAAGGTACACAGGAAGAGTTTGAAGAAGACGCAGGCCAACAATACCAAGGCCACGAGTGCATGTGCCGAGGCTACCAAGGCTCTTGTCAAGGCCAAGGGGGTCAAGCCCAGGATCCCAAAGAACAGCAGCCACGAGCTCAGTTGATTTGCCTGTATTGCTCACCCCAAGCTGGGGAAGCATGCTCAGGCCGCATTGCCAAGGGTCTTGGGCTCTGCCGGCCAAAGGCCAAGGCCGAGACACAAACCAAGGTGCAGGCTACAGCACCTCCCACAGTGGCCCAGGCCCCCACAAAAGCTCTGGCGGAGAGGGTTCTGCCTGCCAGTGTGATGACAAGGGGACCCACATGACCCCAGGCTTCTGTCGGTGCTATTTGTACCAAGAAACCTGCGGCAGCCCCTGTCGAGAGAGAGAGAGAGAGAGAGAGAGAGACAAACAGACAGACAGACACTACACATATATCCAGACAAGACTTGCTCATGAATGTTCAGAGGCTCTGTGCACAATGACCCCTAACCAGACTGCACACTGCCAACAGGAGATAGAACAGAGACTGCGGTGTGTTCCTACAGTGGAACAGCACTGAGCCTGTAAGGAGTGCTGAAGTCTGGGTATGTGTGACCAATGGTCGAGTCTTACACACACTGTCCTGAGGGCAATTCCAAACAAACGGAGAGCTCAGAGTGCATCTGTAGTAACAGGAAGCAGATGGGGGGTGGCCGGAAGCTGGGGTGGGGCAGGGACTGCAGCAAAGGCTGGAGGCAACATTCTGGGGTGTTGGTAATCAAGAAGTACAGTTTTGTGGCACACTAGAATTTGTGGAATGAGTCAAATCCGCTGCAAAGATCATTTCGTTTAGTCCTCCTAACACCCTGGTAAGCTAGCCATCATGACCCTCCTGGCCAAGGAATTGACAGCCCTGCCTGGGAACTGTTCAGGAAAAGCGTCCCCAGTCCTCCTGTGTGTCTCTCTCACTCGGATGCCACCGCCACACTCACAACCCTTCTGATACCAGATGTTGGGGGGACGTCCCCCCAACAGCAATTGTGTGACACCAGCTGTGGGCCCGGCAATCTCAGCTCTGACGCTGTGCACCTGGAGATAGTGTGTGGTCTGTCCCACAGGGTAGGGGCTCTGTCCTGGAAGCCTGCCAACCCCAAACCCCCAACCCCCGCTTCAGATGCCAGCCACAAAGCCAGGTGGTGGTCTGTAGTTCAGAACAACTGGCTATAGGTTGGAGATTCCCATGACCCCTCCTCAGGTTCAGCTAATTTGCGAGGGCCCCTCAGAAAGAGAAACATTGGACTTACTAGATCGCTGGTTTATCACAAAAGGAAGTAACTCGGGAAGAGTCAGATGGAAGAGAGGCGTAGGGCAAGGGCTAGGGAATGGCAGAGCTTCTGTGCCCCTTCTGTGGCCCACCACTCTCCCCAGTCCCCATGGGTTCATCCACCCACCTGGATACTCTCTGTACCCTGTACTCTGGGGATTTTAATGGAGCTGTCACTGCGTAGGCATGACCAGTCATGAACTCTGGCGAGGGGACGGGGCACTCCTGGTGAGCAGCTCCCCATACCATGCAGGAGCCTACCTAGAGTCACCTCAGCAGAACAAAAGCCACTCCTGTCACCCAGGAAGTGACAAGTGTTCTAGAAGCTGTGTGCCAAGAAATGCTAGAGACCAATATACATATTTTTTCCATTATCTGGAATCAAGGCTTAGAGAAACCCACTCGCATTGTTCTTGGCTGGGGCCTTGTGGCCACAAAGCGCACCTCTAACAAGGGCCCTAGACAGTCATTAGCAGCTCGAGACGCAGGAGAACACCTGCCTGCTCTCTAGGGGGCGAAGATCCTGTCCCAGGAATAAAGCAAGTGTGGGCAATGAGGTTCCCACTTTGGGAATGCAGATCTAGTTGGTTTGGGAGAAAAGGTATATACCAACTGTGAAAAAGTGAAGGTTACATAGACTTACACTTAAGGGTGTATCATGTCTGGGCAGAAATGCATTCTTACTTTGGGGAATGGGGTATGAAACTCTGGGGATTTTCATGAACCCCTTTGCTTCCGGTCGCTTGTGCAATCCAACGGTCCATCCCTAGGTCACTTAGGAAGCCTGCTGCTTCCTTGTTTCTCTCTTCCGTTTGCCCTAACCCAAGTCCCGTGAAACCCGGGTCCTGGGAGCAGGGCTGTCATCCTCCCCTCCTCGCCAGCACTCCAGGCCTCCTTGGGGGTTGAAGTCTCCTGATTCCTTCCAGCTTCAGGGTCTCTGTCTGTGTACCAGACAGTCCAGGGTTGGAGGGGGAATCCAAAGAGAAAAGCAACAGCACATTCTCCTGAGACAAACCGGAACAGCGGATCTCTACTGAGAGATTCTGCTGTGCTTCCCCAGGGGGTGCCATCTGCCTTCCCCCCGGCAGCCAGGGCTGCCTTGCTGGGCCCTTAAATCACGAGACCTGACGACTCCTGGATGAGTGGCCGAGCTGCCCTGGAGGAGGGTCCCGGCAGGCCTGGCATCATCTAGGCCAGCATCGTCGGGCTTTCCTCTGTCCCCGGAGAGGCCCTGGCACAAAGGCGTCCTGCCACGTGGAGGACGCCATCTGAGGCCATCACGGCACAAGAGAATATTGTGACAGAGCACTGGCTCGAAGCATTCATAATTGTTTTCTCTTCCCCTTTGCCCTTTCAGTCAGAGAGGCTGTTTGCGCTTCCCTCTGGGGAGGGTGTGAGGGGCTGGAGAGCAGCAAAGAATCTTCCAGACTCTGGTTTCCAAAGGCTTAGCCCTTAAGGGGATGGAGAGAGCTGGGGCATAAACAGGATGCTGAGAGGGAGGGAGGAAGGGGGAGAGAGAGAGCTCTTCTTGGCTCCCCAGAAAAAATGCCTTGGTCTCTGGTCTGCGCTTAATCGCGGAGGCAGAACCAGACCAGGGTGTGTGTGGGGGCGTGCTCCGATGTCCCTGAAGTAGGGCTTGCTGGGGGCCCGCCGCCTCCACCTTCTGCTTTCCTGTGACCTTGGGCTGCTGTTCTGCCACTGCCCATATACCAGGTAGTCATAAGTGAGTTAGCTCACTTCTCCCAGCCACAAGCTTCCCACGTGTACGCTGGGGATCCGATGGCTACTCCCTGGTGGTGTGGGCACATGGATGAGCAGGAAGGAGGGTCCAGCAAAGCAAGGCCCCTCACGCGGGCTCCTTCTCCCCCCTCCCCTCCCCTCTCTCTGCTCATTGACTACCAGGTCCTGCTGCTGTCCCTATAACCTGCAGGACAGGGATGTTTCCTTCTGGGTGTCCCCCACCCCCACCACAACTGCCCCCAGCACCTCACATAGCAGCTGGCCGGCAGGAGGCACTGAGTAAGTATTTGCTCAGTAAAATCTGTCAGTTTTTGTAGGAAGAGGAGGGGAGTGGAGGGTGAGGTATAAAACCCCAGAAGACCAGGTGTTGCCTCTGCTGGGGAGGAGTCTTCTCCCTTCTGTCTTCCAGGTGCTGCCGCCATGCGGATCCAGGGGAGGTCACTGTCCTTCTGCTGCGCAGCAGGTAAGGCTGCCCTTACCTGTCACGGGGTCCCCAGGGTGAAGGCAGGAGGGCACCCGACTCCGTGCATGCCCACGGCTCTGGTCCCATGAAAGGTAGGGCACCTGTCCTTGGAGGTTCATAGTTAGAGGTTGAAGGGGAGACAAAGTGGAAAGAAAGGCATGTTCTTCAGCTGTCAGCCTCGGCCACCTCCCCCCTGCTTGCCAGCCTGCTCCCCCACACCCTGCCGGCTGGGTTCCTCTCACCCCTTCCAACCCCGCAGACCCGGGCCCAGAACCTAGCACTTACTGTTCTCGTTTGTGTCTTCATGCGGGCAGCTGCTTTCAAAGTGCCCCGTACCTGCCGGTCAGAAATGGACCCTGACCTCCCCGAGCATACCCTGTCATGGGGGAAAGACATTTGACTGGGGGACAGCAAACTGAATATTAGAGAATGTGCCCCATGCAGTGCCGGAGATAAGCAGGGTGACAAGAAGGGAGAGTCCCGGGGAGTGACTGTGCCGATCCGGTGGGTGGGAAGGTTTATTGAACGGGGTGTTTTGGGCTGGGCCTGAGGGGCGGATGAAGGACTGCAGAGAGTAAAGACAGGAAAAGGAGCAGCCTGGGCCCCTCTACGTGGAGCCTGGTGCGTGTGAGGAGAAGATGCCTGAGGTCCACCATGGCCTCCTAGAAAAGCATCCTTGGGACTGAGGGCTTGAGCGGTGCAGTGAACTACTGTACTGGGTGGGGACCATGAGGACTTATTGAGGTGGCCAGGGGTTCAAGCAGAGGGACCCGCTGGCTGTCTGTCACAGAGAGGATGGTGGCTGGGGCAAGGATGGCAGCAGGCGTGGAAGGATGTGGAAAGTTCAAGAAGTTTCCAGATCCAAGGAATGACAGGATTTGCGGTGTGACTGGATGCCAGGAATGAGGGATAGGGGAGGGACCCGTGACTACTCCTGGGTGGGAGCTGGGGGTGCTGGTGTGAGCTGGGAAGCCCAGCACAGACCACATCAGAGGGTGGATCTATGTGTGACAGATGGAGAGTGGGACGCAGACCCAGAGCTCAGCGCTAGAGGCTGGAGTCTGAGAGGTAGTGGGACACAGTGTTGACCTCCAGTTTCTCAGACTGAGAGCTGTGACCCACTGGGTCCTAAATCGACTATGGGCCACGGTCAGTGACTTTAAAAAATTAAACAGAATAGGATAAAAAGCATCAAAGTGAATCACACATCATAAGAAAGACTGACATTTTTTCATGTTCCCTTTCTCTGATGCAGGGATCCTCCAACTCTTCTCAGCCACAGGCAGCATCTTGGATTCTGGTGGGTGTCTGGAGATTCACCCAGGGCGGCAAGTGTCCCGTCACCCCTTTCCCTCTCCTTCTGATTGTGCACATGTTACCCACTGTGTATGCCCAGTTTTTTAGTCTTATTTTCCTCTCTTAGGGCATCTGGTTTGAGGCCGATCCCTTAAGGCCTAGCCACCCCCCCCCCACCACCTGGCCCCTCCATCTTTCCACACAGGCAGGGCTTGGCAGGGCAGGGTTGCCCTTGAGCAGCCTTTTCTGGGGGGACCCCACAAGGGCATGGAGTTAGGAAGGAAGGAAGCCAACATGGAGATCTTGGGGCTTGGGGTTGGCTCTCAGGAGAGGTTTGACTTGCCCCTTAGTTCATTCATTCATTCATTCATTTTCAACACAATGGGTCCTTCTGACATGCTGGACACTGTGAATACAATGATGAATAAGGCTCATTCTTTGCACCCAAGTTGCTTGTACCTGGTGATGAAGACAGACAAGCAAAAAGGTCCTTTCCTGGGAGGCTTTTACCAAATTCTGATGCAATCCCAGCAAATTCAGATCCTTGCTGTAGGGTGCGCTGGGACATCAGTGTATTTGGAAAGCTCCTCAGGGGGCTCTAATGTGCAGCCTTAGGGGTGAGCCCTGCCTACCACAGGGCCATGCCAGGCTATGATCAAGGGCCAGGACCTGGGAACTCCACCCACAGTCCCTGCATCCCAGCTCCATTCCTTCCCCAGAGGTGGCCTTGCCAAGTCACTTACCTCTCTGTGACTAGGTTTCCTCATTTGTAAAACAGACATGGTGATGCCCATCCTAGGGACTTGGTGGAAGGATTCAATGAGATACAGGTGCGCGCCAGGAGTGCTCAGTTAAACGCGGGCTTTGTTATTAAGCACTAACAAAGGTTATTAAGTTATTAAGTTTATTAAAAGTTATTAAACACTGCAGCCAATGAAAGGGGCGCCTCCCCAGGAAGACGCAAGAGCAGAGAGCGGTTAGTTGGGCAAAGGGAAAGAGGAGACCAGAGCATGGGAGACTGAGGGGTTCGGGGAGCAGGGGGTCGGGAATGACCAGTCCTTCCAGGCAAGAGGGCAGCCTGTGCAAAGGCCCAGAGGCAGAGCGGTGTGTGGGTGCAGGGCCCACCGTAAGGCGTGGAGTGGGAAAGAAGAGACTGGGGAGGCTGCCTGCGTGGAGGCTGAAAGCTCTTCGGGGAACCAGGGCTGGGAGGGGGCAGCTGGCTTGGCGTTGACAGCCTCTCCCACCCCAGCCCGGCAGCCTACGAGCAGTGGCAAGAACTTCTCGAGGGTGGAGGTGGAGCTGAGCTGGTCCGAGGCGCTGCGCTATTGCCGGCGGCACCACACGGACCTGGCCGACCTGCAGAGCATGAACAGCGCGCGCAGCGTGGGCTCTCTCTACGCCCTCACCAGCAGCGCGCATGCGTGGATCGGCCTCTTCTTCGACGTGCGCATTCAGGGCCTGAGCTGGTCCAGTGGCTCCGCCTTCACCGCGCCGGTGTGGAGCTCGCTGCCTGTCTTCAAGGAGGGCGTCTGCGCCACCCTGTACTCCATCTCCATCTTCCCCAGCCTGGGGGCCGCCTTGTGCACGGCGCAGAAGCCCTTCATCTGCTACTACGGTGTGTCCCACTCCGAGTCCCATTCTCAGAGCAAGTGGTGGTGGTGGGGGGGGGACAGTCTCGAGTCTTTCACGGGACAACTGACCAGTAGCCTAATCTACCTTTGTAGAGAGTCCTTTCTGCAGCCTGAGTTTCTGTCTCCTCTGTCCCTCATTCCCGAGACTCTGACATCAGAGAAACAGGTGTAAATCGGGGTAGAGAGAAAATAAAATCTGGAATGTTCCCCAAGTCTCCTCCTGCCAATTAGGGACTTGGGAGAAGAGGAAAAAGAAAGGGAGGAAGAAAGGAAAAGCGGGGGGGGGGGGGGTGTCCACTTGCATCTCTGCAGCAGCGAGAGTCGGATTCCATCTCTTCCTCCTCCTCCTCACGGAGCAGGGGGCCCGCTTTCTGTCTCCTGCCGGCAGGGAGAGTGGAGCAGCCACTTTGCTCCTGGGCGGGAGTGGGTGGGAGCCCACACCTTCAGGCCTCCTAGCAGGATATCCAGGGTACTCAACACGCCCCCATCCTGCCTCCTGCTGGCCCCTGATGCTGACCTCGTTAGGAAGGTGCTGGGACCCCACAGCAGGGGGATGCTTGGACACCAGAGGGCATTTTTCTGGTCTAAAGTGCCAGTTTTTGCTTTCTCCCCACAAGGGTGAGGTTTGACCTTGGGTTCCCCAAGCTGGCAGAGAGATGTTCAGGGGTGCTGAGTCTCCCTGTTTTGGGCTCCAGTGAGTCGCATCCTGACTCCACCCACTTCTCCCCTTCTCCCCAAGCCCACCGCCTGGGCCTCTGTTGGGGAGGTAGGGGTGGTCTGCCTTACCCCATAGTCAGTTCTCAACACAGTGTGAGCTCCAAAAAATGCAAATCATGTCACTCTGCATGAACATATTTAGTAGGTTCCCTTAAGCCCTTAGAATCCTATCCATTTTGAGGCCAACCAGGCCCTCTTGACCCTTCTGGCTTCTTCCCCTATCCCTGGCCTTGACCTCACTGACTGCTTTCTGCTCCTTGGATACTCGCTGGTCCTTCCCACTTAGGGTCTTGGCCTTGGCTCTCCTGGGGGTATTCCTTCCCCCTGCTTTGCAAGGCTGCCTGCTTCTCATATTCTCTTTAAGAGCGAGGATCCTGTTTCCCTTATTTCTGCTCTTTTCCCAGAGCCTAGAATGTAGCTGCCACAAAGTAGGGGCACCCCCTCTCTCTGTGTATGTAGTTCTTGAATACATGTAATAGAAACGGGTGAGCCTGTCTCCCCCCTGCCTTCAGCTTGGTGGCTGTGGAGGGGATCCCCGGCAGCCCTCTCCCTCCCCATCATGTGTGGTCTCTTTCTCTTTGGCAGACCCTGCTGTGGGGCACCGCCTCTTCACAGAGCCTGCTCTTAGCCCAACCACCTCTCCAAAGCCAGGTACACACTGGGGAGCTCTGCCTTCCTCCTGAGTCATCCACATGGAGGTCATGCCGCCTGTGTCCCTTTTGCTTCCCTTGCCTGGCTGAGGGACCCCGGGCTCTGGTGTCCCTGGGCTGAACCCCATAGAGAGAATCAACCCAGGGTTATTATTCAGATTATTATTATTTTTTAAAGATTTTATTTATTGATTTGTGGGAGAGAGAGAGCGCGTGCACATGTGCACGAGCTGGGAGAGGGGGTGGGGAGAGGGCAGAGCAGACGACCTTGAGATCATGGATCATGACCTGAGCCGAAGTCAGAGGCTTGATTGATTGAGCCACCCAGGGATACCACATCCCACCCCACCCCAAGTTTTATTTATTTATTTATTTGAGAGAAAGAGTATGCAGATTATTTATTATTGTTTTATAATTCAGACAAGGAGGTGACTTGCTGATAGGTCTCCGACCAGACAGTGACATCAGTGGCCAAGGCTGTATCCCAGCTCTTGTGATTACCAGACCCCCTCACCACCACCCTTGCTTCACTGGCTTGGAGGTGGGGGAGAGGGAGCACCTCTTCACAGCCCAGGCCCACCCAGCTGGTGAGGGGGACTTCCCTTCTGATTATTACTATCCTAAATTTTTTTTTTTTTACTTTCTTCACATCTGGTGTCAAGAATCCATGACAAAGGAAATCTAAACCCTTCCCTCCACCGGCTACATAGAGGTGGTTTTCTGCATGCTAGGGAATGTGTAGTTGCAGCGTGAAGATGGCCGGGGCTTCCAAGGCTGAATCTCGTCTTGCGTTTAATATGACATGAATTTGGGCAAATCATCACCCACCCGAGCCCCCCTTTTCCCACTTGTAAGATGAGGTTCACAACATCGACCTCTCAGGATTATAGTGAGGATTTGAGCAGATGACGGACGCCACAGCACAGCTCAGGGCTGGGGAGCATTGGTTACTTAATAGACAGTAGCTTTAAAAAAATCAGCTTAGATAGGGAAAGTTAGGGAAACCTCAGGCAAATCTTGACGGGCTTAGATGAACAGGTGTGTGTCCGAGGTTTTGGGAGGCCCGATTTGAATCTGAGCATGTGGCTCTGTGTTCTGCAAATAGAGGCGTTTCTTCCAGCGAGCTCCAGAATCCTTCCCTCAGGATCCCACGCCACATCATTTCCTACCTTCCATTGTTTGGAATCGGATGTTTGGCTGGTGTGCGACAGATGAGACAGGACTGGCAAGCGGCAGGGCAGGTGGGGTTCGTGAGGGGTGGCCCAGGCCAGTGTCAGGCAGAGACCGAGGGTAGAGGCTGTGGGAGGTCGGCAGCCTGCATGCCTGAGCCCCACCGGAAGTCAGGGGCGAGGGGGACGGGCCTACTCTGCCTCCTGTCGTCCCGCGGGTCTTCCCTCACCAGGCTCGTCTTTCTCCCTGACTCTCCTGGCAGGAAGAGTACCCCACACTTTCTCTGTTCTGCCTCAGCCCAGAGCCTCCTGAGAGCCAGCACCAGAGGCTCCTGGGACTCACACATGAGGCTGCCTCTTAGCCAGGATTCTCCCCTCTTCCTCATCACGCCCCCACAGAGTTTAACCACCCTTTAATTAAGTGCTAATTATTTGCATGTCCTGTGTGAACCCACTCGTTTCCATGGTTCTCATGTGAGCCTTTAAATCTGTTCAGGTGACATTACTCGCCCCATTGCACAGGTGACAAAACTGAGACTTTGACTTCACTTATAGGGCCTTTCTCCACGAGGAGAGCTCTGCTTCACCCATGCTTTTCCTAATGTCCTTGCTCCCAGCTGCTGCCGCGATAACTCCTCCATTCTCCTAACCTGGTGTTTAGTCCTGGAAAGTCAGGGGTTTCATCCAACCTCACCCAGGTGGGGGGTAGTGGGGACGAAGGGCCTGAATCAGACCAGAGTTCTGTCCTGGGGGAGGAGCGAGGCCTGGGCTATCAGAGGTCCAGGTCTCAGGCCTCGGGTGTCCCTGTTCTTCGCCCGCAGCCGTGGTCCAGATTGGCCGACAGACGTTCCTACGGTTTTCCCGGGAGCTGACCTGGCAGGCAGCCCTGCTCTATTGCCGCGGCCACCACACGGACCTGGCCGACCTGCAGCAGGTGACCGACGAGGCCGGCAGGGAGGACTTGAGGTCCATCACTGAGGAGACTGAGGCCTGGATCGGCCTCTACTTCAACCCAGCCTCTGGGGCCCTGAGCTGGTCGAGCGGCCTGGGCGCCAGCGTCCCCACCTGGCTCCAGGTGCCCAAGTTCGGGGCAGGACTGTGTGCGGGGCTCCGCACCTACGCGCGCTACCCCCCCAGAGTGTATGCACTGGCCTGCTCCGCCCTGAAGCCCTTCATCTGCTTCTACGGTGCGTGGCCACCCCTCCCCTGCCGACCCCGGGCTCCCCCGGGGCTGGAATGGGGACAGCGCGTGGGTTTATGGCAGCCGAAGACATTGAGGGTAGACCCAAGGAAGAGCTTCTAGGCCCCGAGAGTAACAGGCACAGGCTTTATTCTAATTTTGAGGGAGCTTTCAAGAATGACATGGACCCTACGGAGTCTCAGGGCTTTCGCCATTAGCAATGGCAATGAGTTTTAGGGCGATGCAGAGGTTAAAACATGGACTTTGGAATCAGGGTCTACCTAGAGTAGACTGGCTCTACCAGAGCTAGACATTTTTCCTCTTTGGGAAATCCATTTAACCAAATGGTGTTGTTGATACGCACCTCTGAGGAGGGCTTCAGAGACTGAATGAGGAGGAGTATAAAGGAAGTTGGTAGAGATGCGGCCCCGGAGTGAGCGCCCGCACACGCTCGCCCGCGTCAGTGTTGCACCGGAGGTCACGGGAGCCAGAGGCCCGCCTGGTTATTCTGGATCCCTGTATCGTGTGTCCTCGGCAGCAGGTCGCATTCTGTCTTGCCGTTCCCTTCTCTTTTCGCTCCTCCTCCCTCGCCTTCCTTCTTCTCCTTCCTCCCCCTTTCCCTCCCTTCCTCCCTCCTTTCCAGCCTTCTTAATTTTTTGCAATAGCTTTACTGACATACAGTCCACATACCTTAAAAATCACCCCTTTGAAGTGTCTGACTCCGTGGGTTTTAGTAGTTATGGGGGTGCGCAAGCTCACTGCTACCTAATTGTAGGACGTTTGATCACCGCAGCAGGAGCTCCTCACCCTCGAGCAATCGCTCCCCTTTCTCCCACACCCCAGCCCCGGCAGCCGCTAATGCACTTCCTGTCTCTGTGGATTTGCCTGTTCTTGGCGGTTTCTTTTCATGTTTCGGATTTAATGAGAACGGCAGTCTTTATGTGTAAAGGAGGGACGATGGTTCCTCCCTGCAGGGCTCCTGTGAGGATTAAAGACCCCAAAAGCCCCTTCTGTGATCAGCCCTCGCAGGTGCACCGAGGTGGCTGAGATGCGGGCTGCTGAGCAACCCCCAGGTGAGGCAGACCCGGGAGTGCTGTGTCCCGTGGCAGGCCTGTCCTCACCGCTCTCCCTCCTTCCTTGCAGACCCCTCCATTGGGCACCGGAAGTCCGCCCCTCTCTCTTCAGCCTTTCACGCTTCCTCCTCAGAAGCGACCGTGGAGCCAACACTCAGGCCAAGTACATCCCTGTTTTCTGTTCTATGCGGGCTCTTTGGACCTGTTCTTGGGTTCTGGGCTCTCCAGGGCCTGAGAGGTGGAGAGGTCACCTGCATGCAGCAGCACGGGGTCGGCCCCATGGGAACCTCCCAGAAGAGGATTTTCCAGCCCACCTTCCAGCCCTCTGCAGGGCCAGCTGGGTTTGGAGAAGGGGGACTCGGTCTCCTTCAACCTCCCTCCTTGAACTGGGCCACTAACTTGCAGCTCCAGAACGGGGAGGCCCCAGAGAGGCTGTGTGGCCCCGTGCATTGGTGGTGAGGGCCAGCCTGGGAGACTGAGGGTCTGATGCTGGGCCGTGCTCCCGAGTCATCAGAGGGGACTTTGAGGTTGGCAACTAGAGAGGGGGGCGCAGGAGAGGTGGCTGAGGAATCCCTTGTGATTTCAGGCTCCTCTGGGTGGAGGGAAGATGCGGAATGAGTTGTTGGGACTATGTGGGGCAACATGTTTGGAACGACAGTGATTGCACTCCTATGGCCCTTTTAAATTCCGGAAACATCTTCACAGCTATTACCTCATTTTGCTTCCCAAGAGCTCTGAAGCTAAGTAGGGTAATTGAGGGTAAAACAGTTCTCCTGGCTTTGTTCCAGATCCCTCCATCTGAAAAACACTTTATTACCTTTGCTGAGGACACAGAGAAGATAGGGGACTTGCTCATGGTCGCCCAGAGCTTCATTTATGTTCTGGGGACACAGTAAAATCAGGGACCCCTCTGAAGGACCCCAAGGCCGTGATAGTTAGTGTCGCATGTACAGTCACAGGCATGGTGGGGACATGGGAGGCGAGTGGCCAGTCCCTGTGATGATCTGGCTTTCCTGGAACAGGTGATTCTATACTTGTTTAGGACCACAGGAGGAGTTAGCTCACAAAGGGGAGTGGGTGACTGATTGCAGGTGGGCTAGGTGCTTAAGGCTGAGCGGGGACACCCTGGTCCTGCAGAGGAAACCCCTGAGAGGGTCAAAGGAAATGGTCTTATCCTGAAGGCAACAGCGCCAGGGCTGGGCCAGTGGGCAGATGTGGCTCAGAAACTGGGTGAGATCCTCTCATCTGGTTCGCATCCAAGGTCTAGCCTGGCCCCTGCCTGTCGGCCCCAGACCAAACTGAGTGGGCAAGGCCAGGCGTGCAAGAAGCAGAGGGCCGCAGCGGGGCCTGGGGGAGTGGAGGCCGGTGCCGGCTTCCCCACTCTGTGCCGTGTCCGGCTTTGGTCGCTGGATGCCATCTGTCCTTGTCCGTGGCCTGACGAGACCCACCCACCCCCCGCCACGTCCCCAGCCTTCCCTCCTGCTACAGGGATGAGCGCCAGGCCCGGCTTCCACAGCATGGCTCCAAGCTCACCCCTGGCCGCCCCCTGTCACCCCACCAATGGCTCTCCAGCCCCCGGGGAACCACGCCGCCCTGCGCCCTCCCTCCTAGCCCATGCGCCCTGGGAACTCCTAGCCCTGCAAGGAAGGGCCCCGGCCCCTGCAGGTCCTGTTCTCGCCGTTGAGCTGGGCTGGCTGTCGGGTGACCCTCTCTGTCCCAGAGGTGGGGCCCGGGGCGCTCTGGCCTCCGCTTTGAGCCCCACCCCAGTCCACGTGTCCCTGGAGGGGGGGGGCCTGTTGCCCAAGGAGGCCCGTGAGTCATGGCCCGCGCACCGCTCCCCCCTCCACGCCTCAGTTGCCTGCAGAAGGGCACCGCTCCAGCTCAGCCCAGGCATTTGGCCTCACGCCCCCAGCCTCTCCTGGGAGCTCCCCGGGACCGAAGAGAGCGCCTCGAAGCCTTCGGGCTCCTTGAGCACGGGATGCATGCCTCAGAGACAGGTGGGAGCTGGTCAGGGCCTGACACAGGTGTCCGCCCACGTCACTGTGAATTGGGGACCCCACACTGGCCTGGCCCCAGCGCCTGGCTCCTCCTCGGCGGGTGATGGAGCCCTAGGCTCTGTACCAGGGCTACAGGCCAGGCGGCTGAGGGTGGGGGCTGTGGCTCCCCTGGCTGCATTCCAGTCCAGTCTCTGGGGGACCCTGTGCTGCCAGAGCCCCTTCTCCGGCTCCTCCTGGCTGGGTAATCATTTAGGGTGAGGGATCTAGGGGAGAAGTCCTCTCTTTTGGCTGTTGGAGTCTGATGGCCGAGGGTTGGAATGTTGACTCTCCTACTTACTCCGTGGCCCGAGGCAAGTTCCCTAACTTTTCAGAAACTCCCTTTTCCTCATTTTTAAAGTCGAGTTAAGAGACCAGGGTCAGGAAGTGTCTCAGTACGGGGCATCTGGCAGACCTACAGTTAATGGCAGTTACTACGATCCGGGTCTCAACTCGCTAGTGACATGTGTAGGGATTCCTGCCATCTCCTGCCCGTGTCCTTACTCAACAGACAGGGCTGGCCTCCTTCTCATTTTATTAATTATGATTGTGAATGATCAGATTATGAATTATTGAGATGGCAGAATCTCACAGGGCGAGAGCTGTTTTATGCCTCTTTGTATCTTTCCCAGGCCTTGAATAGTGATTTACACGCTGGTGGATGATTTACTTCCACAATCACTTCCCAAGGACTGGGTTTGAACAAGACATTGAACTGTAGGTATCAAGATGAGCAGGGCCTGTTCCCTGTTTTTAAGAGAGTTTAGTCTAATCGGGACTAAGAGCGACAACAGTTCACTAAGTGCTGAGCCCAGAGTGTGACCCGAGAGCCCTTGTTCACTCTGCCTGGAAAGGTGGTGGCCGTTGGACCGAAAGTTAACGGAGGATTTCAGGCAGCAAACACTGGCACATTCTTCCTGGCAGAGGGAACAGCACAGGCAAAGGCATGTAGATGTGACAGACAGTGTGTGGTTTGGGGACGACAAGGAGTCTGATGTGACCAGAGTAGAGGCCACGTATTTGGGAAAGGAGAAGCAGGGGAAGAGGGAGAGAGGGGCAGAGTCTGAAGGACATGCCCCTGCAGTCCGTAGAGGCGTCCGAGGCATCCAGCAAGTGAGCGGGAGGCTCAGCGCTGTCGTCCGTAGGAGCCGGGCGGGCGTAATGACGCAGGGCAACGCGTGTGTCAGGGCACACAAGGAAAGAGGTGCGGTTCAGTGTCCTACATGGAGCACACTCATGACCACACCGAGAGGACAACCACCCATGCTTGGGAGAAAAGGCCGGAAGGAAATGTGTGAAAACCTTAATAGTGGTTACAGTGTTTCTTCCGTTCTGTTTCTGGATTTTATACATTTATTCATTTCACTAAAGAAACGGATAGGGCTTTGGGTGGGGAAAGGAGGGGGCATTTGGAGAGGAGAGGCAGGAATGGCACGTGTGGGTAAGGGCTATTGCCCCCTGTGGGACGTGGGACTGAGGCTAGCGGGGTAGACCAGCAGCATGAGGAGGGCTGCGAGCGGATTGGTTTTATCATTTACAAGTGATAGTAATTGAAGAAATACAATCGCAAACACATTTTTTAAAACGGTCAGCTTTGTTCATTGAATCACAGAAATAGAAACTAAAAACAAGATGCATTTTTAAAATAATTTTTGAGGGGGAGGGGCCACGGGAGAGGGAGAGAGACTCTTAAGCAGGTCCCACGCCCAGCACGGAGCCTGACCTGGGGCTCGATCTCAAGACTCTGAGATCATGACCTGAGCCAAAATCAAGTCGGGTACTTAAGTGACAGAGCCACACAGGGTGCCCCTTAAAATAATATTTTTACTTACCGGTTTGGCAAAGATTTAAAGGGGTGATAATATGCTGGTGCAAATGCAGGGAAAATCAGTGATCCCAGACCCTGGATGGGAAAGTTGGGTGGTGCTGGCCTTCTGGCAGCGTGTCAGTTCTGGAATGTGCATACCTTTCCATACAGACAGCCTGTTTTGGGGACTTTATGAAGAAACAAGATTACAAGTTGCACACATACTCCTCTCAGGGGAGAGGAGGTTGCTGAGAGGCCACCGCACTTGGTTTTGGAATATGTTGAGTTTGAAGTGCTACCTCTTTTTTTTTTTAAGACTTTATTTATTTGAGAGAGAGAGAGAGAGAGGGACAGAGGAAGAAGCAGACTGCCTACAGAGCAGGGAGCCTGACGTGGGGCTCGATCCCAGAACCACCTGAGCAGAAGGCAGACGCTTAACAGACTGAGCCACCCAGGTGCCCCACAGTGCTACCTCTTGATGGAAATGTCAGGGGTTCCTGGCTGCCATGGTGGGGTCTCTGTGAAGCTGGCAGCAACATAAGGGCATCAGGCTCTGTGGAGTAGGGCCTACTGAAAGAAAACGTTCGCTACTGGGAAGAACTCTCATCATATTGCCCAAGCACCACACACCCTGTGGCAGGGACACCGTGTGGGAACGGTGGGGAAGGGGCTCAAGGGCTGGGCGCACAGCCTGTGGGAGTGAGTCAGGGTTTGGCCAGGACAGAGCTCCCGCTGACTGGCTGGTTTCTGCAGCAATGGTGTGCGGAGCAGTGGCGGCCCAGGCCTGGCTTGTGGCTCGGGGGCTTTCGCCAGTCTCAGCTCTCCTGCTCCTGGCTGTATTTGCAGTGGCTCTTTTATGTTCCCCTCCTGTAGCTGTGGCCACTGGGGGAACCAGCAGCGATCAGAGAGAGACAGCCATGGCCGCTCAGGCCCAAAGTCTGAGCTCATCTAAGCACCCGGCGTCTGCAGAAACCACCCCGGCACCCGCCCCAGGTAACTGCCTCTGGTTCTCCAGGTCCCACTCTTCACAGGGGAGCCTGTAAATCTGGACAGCCATGCCCTAGCACAGGGCACTTGAGAGCTTTTTATGACAGATGGCATGAAGCATTGGGAACAGGAACAAGGCAGAGGGGCTTGGAGTTAGCTCCCTGACTCCTGCCAAAGCCTGGGGAGCAGACTCCCTCACCCCACCTTCTCCTCTTTCTCATCTGTAACAGCGGGACGGTAAGGACTGCCCTGCCCACAGCCCAGGGGTGTCACAAGGCCCCACTGCGATGGTTACGCAAGGGCACTGTGGACTACAGAATGCGGCACAAGGAGGCAGTGGTCCCCGCAGGCGGCTGTCATCCCCATGATGAGTGCAGAGGCGCCCGGCCCAGGGTTGAGCAGCTTGAGAGACTTGGAGAACCTACTTAGAGTTTTCTGGGGTACATCGGGCCTTTAAAATGTGGGTCCGGGGAGAGGGGAGTATTTCCAGTACAGTGTGGAGCATCTACATAAGAGATTTGTTAAAAAAGAGGGAAAATACAGAAGAGACAGAAGATAACGTCTTGTGGGCGGCCAGGTGGTGGGCCAGGAGGTGGCTCTTTCCTGCCAGCCTCGGGCTGAGCTTTCTGCCCGCAGCTTCTTCTTGCTTCCTTTTTGAAACCTGGAATCACCACTTCGCACCCATGCCATCCGCTGGGGGCAGCCCTGGCTGCTAAGAACTTAGTTTCCAAATGGCGACAGGCTAATTCTCCGTGAGCCAGAGAGCACTTTTTTTTTTTCAGGGAAACTCTTTGGAATCCTGAAAGCAGATTTTACCATCCCAGCTCTGACAGACCCAGAAGATCTGAAAGACCAATTTTTGAGGGAGGTGAGACTTCAGACCACTTCTGATTTTGACCAGTCAGGTGACTTGATGCAAGGCAATACTGTGGGACCCAATATACCTAGAGCAAAAGCTTTGGAAAATTAGCTCATCTGTTCCCACTGCCGTCACTCTGGCTCATGGTGACAAGTTGGTGCATGTGCTGAGATATTCAGATCTTCTTTACTCTTTTTTCCTAAGCTTTTCTCCCCCCCCCACCTCCGCCTGCCCCTTGTCAGGAAGCCCTGAATTGAGGTCTTGGCTTTCTACCTATTAGTTGACCTTGGGCAAATAACTTAATCTTTCTGTATTTCAGTGTCCCCATGAATTAGAGCCAATAAAACCGAACTCCATACCAACCACACCAATATGGTTGGTATTATAAGTGGAATATTCCATACAAAATGCTTAACAAATTGGGACGTAGTAAGTGCTCAATAAACACAAACATTAGCTGTTACTATCAACATTATTAGTTTTCTGAATATATGTTTGTTCAAGGCTCCTCCTACTGCCCTCTGTTCTTTTCAAGGATTATAAGATAGGACATTGTGAAGAGGAAAATTGTTCCCAAATATTGCAACCGAAACCTTAAACTCACGTTTGAATATGGCTGAAGGGCACGTTTTTCAGTTATACCAGATAATGGCCATAGATGACAGAGCTAGAGAGTTCCTTATAGGTCGCCTAACCACGTCATGATGTCACCGACAAGAAAACAGACTGGCTTTGATCTGGTAGCTAACGGCAGTTTATTCACAGGCCAAAGGAATAAATAGCACCAGGCAACTCATTCTAAAACCTCGTGAACTCAAGTGTCTGGAAAGAACAGTAGTGTGTGTGTGTGCACATGTGCACCGGCCTGCTGGGGACTGGGCAGAAGAACTAGAAAGTTTCCAGTGGATTTTGCTATTGAAAGAAGAACAGATGCGAATGAGGCAATTCAACACCTGATAATTTTTTCAGTAGAAGTTTAAGTAGTAAGACTGCAGTGCTCAAAAGTAGGTTTTCAAAAGTCAAGGACCATTTCTTGGGGGGGTGGGTGGTAGGACCCAAACCAGAAATCATCTTCCTTCTGTTTTAGAGTAAAGCCAATAACGGGAAACTTGGGAGTCAAACAGGGGATTCCATCTTTGTTAGGACGTATCTATTCCCTATTAATGGAGAGAATTTCTACCTCACAGATTGAAAGGATGGAAAGGTGAGGGACAATGTGTGTCTGTGTAGGAAGCTAGAGTGTATATTATTAGTTTTAGCAGCATTTTCAATTCCGAACAGAAGGTGAGGAAACACCTGGAGCCAACTTACCCAGTTCTAGCAACAGGGACAGAGAAATATGGGGACAGACACACATAGTGCTCAGGGCTCACTATGGACTAGTGGTTGTTAGCCCCAACTCGTTAGAATCCTCAGGGGACGTGGAAAAAAGAGCTCCATAGGCACCTCCCCCTTCTTTTCTGATTTCAAAGTTCTGTAGTGTTTCTGATAAACAGGATTGAGATGCACTGGTTAAGTCATTTGTTTTAGTCCCCTTTGTCCCCGGGCGTGTGGGGGTATGTGTGGGTGTGTGTGGGGGTATGTGTGGGTGTGTGTGGTGGCGGGGGTCATAGTGTCCCAACCAAACAGATTTATATGCTTTCCCATCAGAGGAGGTGCTGAGGACAAAAAGCGGGCAGCTGGAGGGGGCTAGGAAAAGAAAGGGCAGGCCCGGCAGGACATAAAGGGTAGCAGCGGGCCATTTCGTCTGGGAGGTCACAAGATAGCAACGACAGTTTCTCTTGTTTTGATGTTTCAGATCCAAGAAGTCTTAAAGCTTACATTAGGCCATGAGCAATTCAGACTGAAATGGGTTGACTGCGAAGTAAACAAAGACTAGCCCATGTCGACTGACCTGGAGTCTGTTCTCGCATAATCTTCTCTGGATTCTGAGGGCAAAATTTTCATTTCATTCCTAGTAGGTCAGACAATACATCTGTCCCAGGCTTTTAGAAATAACTCCAGCTATATGGGGAGGCTAACTGGTAGAATTTAGAACCATATCTCACACACAAGAAGACTACCTAGGAGGAAACAAAAAAACAAAAAACTGGTCTCCCTGGATTTTATAGGATGAAATAGGGAAGCAGAAGCAGATGGAAGCATTTGGGGACAGTAACCTGGAGAATGACAAGCAAACAAGAACAAAAAACTCCAAAGAAGCGACAAAAATCCTGAAACAAAGCCCATTAATCTACCTGGGGAATTGGGAGGGGACAGTAGTGGGCCAGGAAGTGAAGTGAGGCCACGCTAG
This sequence comes from Mustela nivalis, assembly GCF_964662115.1. Taxonomy (NCBI): domain Eukaryota; kingdom Metazoa; phylum Chordata; class Mammalia; order Carnivora; family Mustelidae; genus Mustela; species Mustela nivalis. The sequence goes on from NC_139035.1 coordinate 23,827,854, forward strand.
CAAAGGACATGGAGGACACTTTCCTTCCGAGCCACGAGCTACTGAAGAGATGTTAAGTTCTCCAGAATGAGGAGCTCTCTGTGGACCTCATCACAATACAACATTATTAATGCAAGCTATTTGTCCTACTACGTGTAAATATTTTTTACTTGTCAATTGGGAAATTCTGTGACACATTGTTCTTAATGTTAAACTATAACTTAAGAAAAAAAAATACATAACCTCAGAAGAATGTTCCCTGCATACATTTCCTTTCTGGTTTTTCTCCAAGTGTTCTACTCACCCAGAATACAGGCTAGAAGTAAGGTGGTAATTATGTGAAATACAGTAGCAATTTTAGTCTGAAATGTTTAAAGTTAAAGTTTATTTGTATTCTTTGTAGGAATATCAATAAAAGACCTCAAACGTATCTATATCTGTACATGTACAAGAACCATCAAAAATTATTCACAGAACAAAAATAAATCTTCTTTAGAACAAACCCAGGTAATGAAATGTAGATATGGATCTCACGTATGGAACAATCTAAGTGCTACCAGCACAAAAATATGGCTTTAAAAATAAAATAAAATCTTGGGTTTTGTTTTTCTAAGGTGTATTTCTCTTTCTTGAAATAAAAAATAAATTATTTAGAGTTATCATTGTAAAATAGTCGTGTGCATTAACACATTCTTATTAAGGCCCTGGAGATGACAAACAGAATCAAATTTAGAAGGTAAATTCCTCACAAGTATGACTCGGGTTAGTGTGCTGCTGTCTGCTTGGGTTAATTCTAATGTTACTAGGAAATATCTAAGCACCAGTCAAGATTTAACCTTTACTATTTATTTCCACTTTTTTGCAGGATAGTGGTCATTGAGTCAATAATATTTTAACCTTTTGGCGAACTGGGAACTGAGTTTAGAAATGACATAAATACGATATTTATACATGAACATTTGAAACCCTCCCACGGATGTTGGAAGCCCCTAAAACATCGCTTCGGTGGAAATCTTTCTACAAATACAGATAAATCTGGTTTTAGGTCCCAAATGAAAACATTTCCTATTAGAACATGAGGGCATTCGAATGAGAAAGAAAGCAGTAGGAAATGCGAATGCAGGCTGAGACAGGGGCAGAACAACCCCTTTGCTCTCCTGTCTTGGCCACATCCTGCGGGCTTGGTTTCTCAAACACCTGAGGATCAACTGACCAGGAACCAAAGCTCCTTCTTTCTGGAAACTGCTCTCAGATCAGTGATACTCAGCTTTCTTTCTATGACCCGCATGGTATCAATGACAATAGCTAGGATTCTTGAGACAATGTCAGACCAAATCAATTTCAAGTCACTTTAACCTATATACATATAACACATATGGTACATTTTAAAGAGGAATGAACCACAGTCGTAACATCTAACAAATGAGAGCACAAAACCTTAAAAGCTCAAGAAAGTCTGGGAATTGCTGTTCTGTAAGACGGACTAACTAACATTCAGAAAAAGGAAGCCCTAGGAATCGTGTTTTGTGTGGCTGTGCATGTTGCCTTTCCACTTATCTATTTTAAGATCAGGCAAAGGATATATAAATCCTGTTTCCTCGAACCTTTGGGCTACTGAGAAGGCTGCCGTCCATCAGTCCCCTTTTGGATCATGGATCTTCCTCACGTTCTTTCACTCCTCGTAAGATCTTTATTCCGTCTCATGCAAATTTCATCAATTTTGTCCTTTCTAAACTCAAGAGAATTCGTAACTGGGTCATGACAACAAGAGAATGCTTTTAGAACTAATAATAATCACTTGAACATGGAAAGAGATTCTATTTAAAAATTCAACACCCCAACATATCTTGCCTTTAATAGACTAGTAAAATAGGTCTTCCAGTTGACACACTGATAGAAACAAAGTATCCTAAATTCTTGGCCCTCAGGTAATGGGTGGGAAGGCAACAATTGACTGCTGGGCCAAGCAGGTGATTTCACGCGTGACTTGAGAAGGGGAAGGGGAATGGAGAAGGTCTTTTTGGTTCCACAATCTGTAGGAGAAGGTGGCCCCTGTGGGTACAGCTGACGATAAACTAAGGCTGTGGCCCAGCGATAAGTCTAGTCGGGTGACCAGCCTCGGCTCAAGGTCACATGGGACTTAAGTAATCCGGAAGGAGGTTCCTTCCTCAAGTTCAGCTTTCTTAGGAACTCCGAACTGGAGCTAACCAGAACTCAATCCAGGTGCAAGGCAAAGCAAATATGAATGCAAACTCACTCCATGGTCATAGTCTTGCCCTGGAACATCCCATAAGAACCTGCTCCACACCTGGGACACCTCTGAGGACAGTGTGAGAGTCAGGGGCCGAAAAGAACCACAGCTCCGTGAATAAAGGCTGAGGTCGGCCAAGATCTGGAAAACTTTAAGACCAGCAAATTCTCAAGGTCATACAGCAGTCAAAGAGAGAAACTCCTGCTCTTTCACTGTCCAACACCATCACAGGGACAGGTGGCAGCAGACCAGAGAGAGCGACTTGTGACCAGAGAGAGCAACTTGTGACCAAAATAAAAATAAAATTTTTATTTTACCCAGTAAAGACAAGGAACAGATACAACAGCACGATGAGCTTATTTTACTACATTCTCCTCATGAATGGGCTGCCCTGGACTCCCGATGGCACCTCCGTGAGTGTGCCTGGGGCATGGTGGGCGCTCGGGTGTCTGTTCTAGTTACCTAGATGTCAACCCCTGTGTCTGGGCTTATGTTGCAGAGACTTGGAGAACATCAGGACCTGGTGGAAATGTCACTCTTTCTGCTCCTCCGGCCCAGAAAGCCTGTTGCTCCAGTGATATAAAAAAGGAGTACAAAAGGGCTTTCCTGAACTCCTAAATCCTACCCACACTGTCCTTGTCAACAGCCAAGTCTGGCAGTCAGCTTAGACAAGCACTTCTCAAACACTTCACCTGAACCCTGGATGCCACGGAACTGCGGTCCAGGCTGCAGCCCGCATGGTGATGTGTGCCTGGAGGAGGAGTGCGGCCACAGCGATCTCAGCCCGCCCGCCTCTCCTTGACCATACCCTCCCTCCCCGCAGAACATCCGGATATAGTTCTTTGGGCTGAAGAAAAGCCAAATTCAGTGATAACTCCATAAAAACTGTCAGCTGTTTGCTCCAGTCTTCCAGACTTAAAAATCTTTCAGAGTAAGTTCTACAGATGGCAGCTTCTCTCAAGAAATTCTCAGAAAAATGTTTGGACAGGAACAGGCTCAAAGGATAATCTAAAACGTAACATCTGGCAACAGATCTGAACTTGTAGCTGACTTCTAATTTGATTTTTTTTTTAAAAACTCTTTTCATTCAAGATAGCCTGGTAAGAGAGGGCTGCATCTGAGAGGCTCTCACAATGCCAGCAAGATCTAGGCAGCCATCCGGCCATCACAAGCACATTTATTTTTTTGTGTCTCCCCCAACCCCCACTACATGTAAGCTTATCTGCCTTCTGTAATCCATAACCAACACTTCGAGCTTCCAAACTTCAATGCAAGACATCACCCAAGTTACAGACTTAAGGCCAACCGAGATTGATACCTCTTTTATCAGGCTTCCTGCGACTAGATGAAGAATTTACAGAGCAGATTAAATGTGACTGGAGCGGAGAATAGCTTTAAATGAGGACACCTGTGTTCATACCCCCCAGCCAACACAGGGCACACCTTCAGAATTAGTAAGGTGGGTTTCCTATTAAAGAAGGGGTTTTGACCACAGTGCACCCTAAACTTTGAGGGAGGAGTCAAGAATTTGTAAAACAACTACCAGGGGGTCAAGAAATTAACCAAGTGCCAAAATCCGAGGGCAGGAAAACTGTAGATCAGATAAGCTGGATGAGCAGCCCCATTTACAGCTCTGACTGGCAGAAACGAGATTAGGAAGGGGAATGTTTTAAAAGGTGGTGGGGCGGGGGCCTTTGGGAGGTTGCTGAGATGCAAGGTCCAACACAGAGATCCACGGGGGAGAGGCCAGGGCTCAGGAGATCCGAGCACCAGCCCGGGGCACCGTGAGAAATGTCTTATGTAGAAACACTCACTCTCTGCATAGGGCTCCCTTGGGTCTTTTGTCCCCCTCCCTCTTTTTTTTTTTTTTTTAAATTTCCTTAAAAAAGTTTATAATTTAAAATAAACATCCTTAACTTATTTGAGATACGTTGTTGCTTTTTCAGGATAAAGAACTGCTTAGATCTTGCTTAAAGAGATTCAAAACCCTTTTAACATTATATCTGACAGCAGAGAAGGCATGAACTTGTCCTATCTGTGCAGTTATATGTACATATGTGTGAGTATATATGTATATATATTTGTATATATAATGTCTGTTTTAACACGTAACATTCCATACTTCTGATAATCAGGTTTGCATTCAAGATGATACTTCACACCTCTGGAAAAAAGGTAGTAAACTAGCTTCCGTGACTGTTTCTGTCCTACAATAAAGCCAAGGATGACAGTTGGTGAAACAAAGTCATTATTGCCAAATCTACGAAGAGCATGGGAGTAACAACTGAAACGCATGGTCCTTGCACTTTTAGTTTTCTTTGTTTATACACGGAGTCATGACTTTTAAGAGAGCCATACTTTGAATCCGGATTTCCTTTCCAAATTTTAGTGAGGGAATTAGAAGAAGCCATTTCAAAGCTAAAGATTCAGTTAAAATTACCCTGCCCAGAGATTTGCTAGTACAATGGATAAAATCTTTATCCCAAACAAAAATTGTAAGTTACAAATAGAAAATTTTTTTTTTTTTAGTTTTTTTTTTTTTAAATAGGAAATATTCAGAGATTCCTGCTATGGTAGGGTTAGCCCTTTTCTGTGTGGAAGAAAGGGTGTTTATTCTGGATGGCTTATGGACAGCATATCTGAACAACCTCTCCAGGGGAGAGTGAACCCTGTTGGTGAAGACTGCTCCCACTGTGGGGGAGGAAAGGGCAGTGGGTGTGTGAAGATGAAGATGGTATGCAGAAACACAAATATTTATAGTTCTGTAAACTCTAAAGAGGAAAAAGAACACCCTTTATTACAACTGGGGTTAAAAAAAGCCCCCTATCTAAAATGGAAAATTCCCATCTGCTGTAGACAGAAGGAAATAGACATCAACAGGAGTTCGATGGAAACCACTCCTAAAGTCCAGTTTTGATGCAACAGCTCTTATCTGTGTCTTCTGAAACAGTGTATCCCCAAATCGGATTAGCTGTCCATCCAGAACCAGTCTTAGTTGATCAGTGGGATCAATTGTTTTGGTTGGCTCTTGGTATTTGTATGTTCTCCTAAAGGACAAGGGGGCCAGAGTGGGGTTTTAGACTGGCAGATGAATCCCTGAAAAATTCATTCTGACGATGTCCTATTGCACTCCACGTGCTTCTATCCAACAGACACTTGGTCTCTACCTACTGAGCCCGCGGGCTCATCGCTCACTCACCCCTCGTTCCTACTTTTTCCTCCTCTAACAACCGCAGTGCTTTCAACAAGAGGAAAACAATAATAAAAATAGTAATAATTAAAAAGGTATTCTACATTATTCACTTCCTTTTGGTATATTACAGTGGTAATTTCTGTACATGGCCCAGAACTAAGTTCCCTATGTACATAGAGACATGGGGGAAAAGCATCGACCTTGGAAGTCTCAGCCTTATGCCCTGAAAGACAAGGTTTCTTTCTTCATTCGAGAATGTCTCGCCACTCTACTGTTCAGAAGTAGCAACATTCTGTAAACCTGGGGGGTCGGGGAGAGGGCTGGGGCCAGGAGAGCGGGGACATTTCCTTCTGTCTCCTCCCACAGTCTGTGTGTTCACCAAGGCCGTCAGCAGCTACTGTTTTTGAATTCACCATTCTCCGTGATGGAAAGCTTGGTGGGGTTGGTGGGGGAGAGGCCATTGCGGACCTGCATGCTGTAGCGCTCCTTCACCTGCGTCAGCGCGCTCATCAGTCGGGTGTTGGCCGAATCCAGCGACACGATCCGCTTTTCCTGCAACACACCAATCGGGGCTTTATTTGGGCCACATGCAGGAAACCCCATGGTAATGCTCTGCTGAAGGACTGTTCTAGTGCTTTCTACCAAACAGCAGTACACATGATGCTTCCCAGACAAATGGAACGTCTCTGCCTCTTTCTGCACCCTCCTCAGGTTCGGCTTCCCTGAGCCCAGTGGGTCTGTGTTTCTTTTCTCTCTCTTTTTTCCTTGCAGCACAGCAGGACTGGTTATTGATAACCCCCTTGGGACGCGAGGATGATGTGAACGAGACACCAGGTATTACTTCTGACTGTGCAACAGGGGTGTCAAGCTGCCTTATGGGATTAAGTGCTTTGGGTCAAAATTAAAACATAGACATTAGGTGGCAAAGAAAGAAGCACCAGAGGTTTCATTTCACAGAGGAGAAGTGCATGTGCTCTATGGGTTCTTGGCCCCTCAAGAGGGCCCATCAGTCATGTTTGAAGAGAAATCACACTGTGCTCAAAATTACAACAATACATTGTGGCAGTTTCTAGTCACCAACAAAGTGAGGATGCAACAGCAAGAGGGGAAAAGCAGCCAGAAGCTCAGACCAAGGAGTCATTTGAATATGGGAAGGGAGATGTGGCCGAAGGGGGGCGCCATGAACATAACACATGGAAACAAACAGAGAACACAAGCTCCTCGACTCATTCCAGCTCAGAGTTACTCCAGGAAAGCTGCCCAATAAGGAGATTGCTTTCATTTTACTTTTGAGTCTCTGGGGGGAAAAATGCTTTAGGACCAATTTTTGGAACCAAACATTGTTGAATATACATGCATGGAAAAAAAAAAAAAAAACAAAAACCCAAGAGGAAAAAGGGCCACCCCTCACCCAACCAAAATATGGCAATCTAAAGGAAAGTAGGCTCATCTAAGTATAAGAAGAAAAAAAATAGATATTATCAGTCTCCCAAAGATTAGGAGAGAAACCCTAATCTTAGTTTCAGCAGGTAGGGAGATCATTCCAGAACCTTTCCAAGATAAAGTTGTCACTTTTCAGAAAAGAGGCTTCTGCTGAGAAGGGTCCATGAAATTAACAAGAAAAAACTTGAGGAATAACCCCCAAAGCCAAAAGGAGCTTTCCTCCCCGGGAGTGTCTGACTTTACCCCAGAAGTGTGGTAAGGTGGGTCACGGCAAGGTGCAGAGAGGACAGGAAGGGCCAAGGGTTGGATGTTGCTCCTTGCTAGCGGGCAGCAGCTCCCCAGGGCCATGTCGGGGTGCTCCCAGCACTGAGCTGCCAGGAGGGAGGATCGCTGCCCTCCACTGCCCTGGGGAATGCTGGAGGCAAAAGCATATGGACAATAGCATCAAGTAATGCTCCCCTTTAATCTCCTACTCTGGGGGTGGGGCAGGGCAGCCGGGCTAGGGGTTTCAAAAGTATGAAAAAAAAAAAAACCCATTCCTAGCATTAAAAAAATGTCCTCCTTTTCTCTGATGGAGGTCTTGAGTAGTAAGACACATAAAGTCAGCATTATTAGGTAAGCATTCATCTAGTATAAGATGCTTTTTATTTTGGGAGGGTAGCTCATGTTAGGGGTATGCAAAACTCAATGAAAGATCTGTGAGGCTTAAAAAATGTAGTTCAAAAAAATCATAGCTAATAGAGTTTATTGGGATAACAAGTCTAGATCTTTAAAAAGCAAGTAGAGGGGCGCCTGGGTGGCTCAGTGGGTTAAGCCTCTGCTTTCAGCTCAGGTCATGATCTCAGGGTCCTGGGATCAAGCCCCGCACCGGGCTCTCTGCTCAGCGGGGAGCCTGCTTCCCGCTCTCTGTCTGCCTGCCTCTCTGCCTACCTGTGATCTTTCTGTCAAATGAATGAATGAAAAAAAAAATCTTAAAAAGCAAGTAGGTAAGGACTGGCCAGTGGTCACCAGGAAACTAGAAGTCAGGGGCCAAATACAACATTTCCCCTTCTGGTTAAAAATGGCTTCTGGGGGCACCTGGGTAGCTCAATGGGTTAAGCCTCTGCCTTTGGCTCAGGTCATGATCTCAGGGTTCTGGGATGGAGTCCTGCATCGGGCTCTCTGCTTAGCAGGGGGCCTGCTTCCCCCTCCTCTTCTGCCTGCCTCCCTGTCTACTTGTGATCTCTCTCTCTGTCAAATAAATAAAATTTTAAAAAGAAAAGAAAAGAAAAGAAAAAGAATGGTTTCTGAACAGAATAACTGGTAATACCCTGAAATGATTTAAAAAGAAATTTCAGTATTAGGATAAATTAGAAGGCCCCAAATATGAAGGAAAGTAGGACTCTTTAGGTTTACACCCCCAAAGTTTTTTAAGGCATTAGTAAAAAATTATTTGATTCTTAAAGGGTCAAAAAAAGAGGCAAAGAATGATTGCAATTATTTATTTCCTATAAGAGGTCCAGCTGAAGCCAAATAACCCCCTGGCTGAACAGCCAGAAGTTTCCAAGTGGACAAATCCCCTTTTGTAATTCCCCCCACTGCCAACGTCTCAAAATAAAATAAAAAGTGAAAGAAAAATAATCAAACAGGGACTTTTGATAGTCAAGTTAGTTGGCAGAAGATGCTCTGACATTTTGATTCCGCCTGGGTTGGAAGGCAAAGCAATCCCCATCCAAAGGGATTTCCAGTGAGGGGAGTGCAGGAGCTGGAATGTGTAGGAGGCCAGTGTCCTGGGCCAGGGCTGGGAACTGCTCAGCTAGAGAACGGACTGGGTTTACTTGCCTGTTTGAATAATCTCATCTCCATTTATGACCTGTAATTTAACACAGTGGAGATGTCACTTGCAACAGTAACTAGGCAGCTGCTTGCTTCTCAGAGGAGGAAGCCCTTCTCTGTTCTCCATCTGAGTCACATGGAGGGATCCTGGGGGGTGAAAGTGGCACAGTCCCTGGTCTGATGCTTCAGAAATGATCCCCTTAGTTCCATCACCAGGATCCCCGTGGTCTACAAGGTCTAAGACAGCTGGTTTTGTCCTGGCCAGTGGAACGCTCACCTCCCTGCAGGGCCAGTTAGAAGGCGGCTGGCCCAGGCCAGGCCTCATGGCATAAACTCCAGGAGAAGGATGGGCTGGCCTCAGCGACAAGCCTTGCCCAGAGGGGAGCAGGGCTGCTGATGCAGATGAAAATCAGTTCACTGGGCGCCAGGCCTTTAGTGCTTTGGGAAATGCTGGGCTCAGCTTGAATATAAGGAAAGCAACCGCATTCACTTCAGAAATATTTTCCACTACCAGTGGCACCAAGGAAGATGGCGGGGACCTAAAAGTATGGGTTACCTCCCTGGGAAGGCTTCACCCCAAACTTGGTGCGTTCTAGTAAATGATGCCGAAGGGCTGCTCTGCTCCATCAGAGACTCATGATGTAAGATTTATCCCGACAGAGGAGAGGGTCTGATATAGAAGGTCATTCATTATAAAAGTTGCCCAAAGATGTTCGAAGTCTTCTGCTATAATAAGACTTTAATGTATCAGTAAGACAACAGCTAGAATTGGAGGTTATTATTATTATTTAATTTGTTTTAGTGCTTATGATCTGTGCTATATACAGAACCCTGTTTTTCAAAATGTGGTCCAGTGAATTCTCCAAGTATTCTTCAGGGATCCATGGTGGGCTTACTGCACAGTAATGCCTGTGTTTGACAAAGTGATTTACTATATTTAGCCAACCTCGGTGGGCTTTCATCCATGAGCTGAAAGTGGTCCTTGCTGGTGGTACGCAGTCCGAGCAGTTGGAATGTCATCTATGGAAGGTACCATTGGTTTGACCAAAACAGTCCATGTAATCAAAGCATTTGAAAACCACGCCTTGAGGTATGGACCCAAAATATCTCGTTTAGCCAGACCTCACGTGGACACTGACTGATGCTCTGAGGATCACAGTTCACCCGTCCCTGAACAACAACGCCCTCCTGGTTTGCTGAGAGAAAGTCCTTACTTTCCAGAGCTTTTGAGGCCTGATAGATCCTACTCCCTTCTTGTGTTCACTGTCCACGCCTGAATCCTGTTTCACACCCAGTCATCTTGGCCCCCGATATCAAGACAGGGGACGGGAGTGGGTAGAAATTGTCAGAAGCTCATGAGGATGTGCTGGCCTGACAGGCAGCCGGAAGAGGGAAATGCTCTGTGCACAGAGCCACGACTGTGACACACCCAAGCTTCCTCTGCTTAAGACTGGCATAGTTTTCGACCAGCTGGAATTATGAAAATGGTCTGTTTTATCTCATCAGAACCAAAATCTCTCCTGGTGTGATTATCAATAGGACTCTCTGTGTATTATTTTGTCACACTGAAAATCCATAAGTGAAAACTTACTAACATTGGTTTTTCTGACTTAATTGCTTTCTGTATCCAGGTTGTTTCTCTGAAGACTCTGGGATGAATTTTTATAGTATGTGTGGCAGGATGGCCTTGTCTCCACCAACTCTCCCTCACCCACCCTGGGGACACCAGAAAGGTTTAAAAAAAGGAGCAAGTCAGATAATTACAGCAAACCTTTCTTCTGATTCTTATGAGGTCCAAATATCCAGAAACTACGGAGTCCCAAGTATTCTAGGAGCTACGGTGATGAGAGCATCACAGCTCACACTGGCCTACAGGTTGGAGGTGTCTGTGGAATATGGAACCCAGGAAGCCTCCTTCCATGGTTCTGCCTTCAGCTTCCCTCCCAACTCCTTTGAAAGATAAATCCCATTCCCCATTAAACCCTGTCAGGAAACCAGACCGCAGGTGTTAAGTGCATGCTTAATAGTCCCGGGGGCTCTGACATGGATGGTCCCCTATGCAGAGAAGAGGGTAGAACATAAAGTCCTTGCTCCCATTTTTATTCCATAGTTTGGGGATATGATAAGGTCTTGAGGGTGACACATGCAAACCCATGTGGGTTGGCTGTTTCCAGGAAGGGGATATATTCGGAGGCTAGAGCAGCCACTATGAAAACCGCACCTGCCTTTTGTTCTTTGTTTCACTCTAAGCAATACAACCATATTTAGCAATGATAAAATGAAACCAAATCAGCAATGTTTCCTGCCTCCTGGATTTGGCTCGCATCACTGATGTGCCCTGTGAGGTGTTCTTGGCAGTCATTGCGCCATTAGTGCTGTGGGTATAAGCTAGAGTGAGCAGAGGCCCAGGTTCTGATTTCATCAAGACTAAGAGGCTCTCTAAGCACAGCGCCGACAAAGGAGGGCAGCCAAGCAAGTCCCAAGCTTCACTGCCAAACCCTGCACCAGAAGAATTGCAAGGAAAGGTATCTGCCACAGCCCTGTCTTTCCCCTCCAGTTCCACTCGTATGTGGGGCTCGAGGTCGATGGCACAGTGGACGTGACTAACAAGACCGTGAACATCACAGCCAAGCGATGGTCAGTGGAGGTCACAAGCCAGACACATGCGGTGTGCTTCTCACAGTCACCCCCTTAGAGAACGCCCTCCTTTCCATGAGGAAAGAAGGAAACCCCATCATGCAGTAGGTTAAGATTTGTCAAGCAACTGCCCTAAGCACGCTAATACTTTGCTGGGTTAACAGACTTGTCACCAGTCAAAGAAAGGAAAAGTAATGCAGGTCACATAGAAACTCTTTTAATCTTCAAAAGGTAATGCTGAGAACTTTCCAATGACCCATTTTTGCAGTACATGCCTTGGCATTTCCAAAGGGCTGGAAGTCGGGAAATTTAACAGTCACTACAAACAAGTGCTTCCTACTAGATTCAAGGCCTGCTCACCTGTGCGTCAATTATTTTTTGCTTTGCATCAATAACTGCTTGCATCTCAGCGTGATCCTTCTTCAGTTCCTCTTCCACAGCCATCAGCCTAGAACGTGGCAGCAAGGAGACATCGAGAACGTCAAAGAGAGCCAGCTGACATAGGGGACAAGACACCCAAACTCAGCAGAGTTCAGATTGCCACTCCTCTCCAACGAGAGGTCTGTAATCATGCTTACTTTCTTCTCTCCCACCTTGAAAGGAGACATCCAAGGCTGACCTCTTGGCCAGTGACCGGATCCCACGCATTTTCATCTCCTCTGGGACAAGGTCCCCAAAATCATTTCCTCCCTCTCCTCTGTCAGATCCCCCCCCCCCCCGCCCTGGCAGAGCTTATTTCATCGCAAACTATCAAACCAACCAGAAGCAAACAACCCCCCCCTTCTTACTCTCAAGTTCCCTGGTGACAAGCTATCTCTTCTCTCCTTGCACAGCTAAGTTTCTCAGAGTGTGCTACACTTAGTCGGCCTACTTTCTCTCTCAGGCACCACCTGCATCTTAACCCATGGACTTTCGACTCCACGAAACAGCTCAAAGACTGCTAATTCCCTCCATGTTTCTGAAACAACAAACCTTTTCTGTCTTCATTTTGTTTGACCCCTCGGTAGCATTTGACAAGAGGGAAGCACAGTGGTTATGTGCCTGGGCTCTGGAGCCTGACTTTCTGGCTTCAAGTCCTGGCTGCCCCACTCAGTGACCTCGGGCAGGTGACTTTATGGATTTAGAGCCCGTTTCTTTATTTGTAAAATGAGATCAATGCCTGCCTCCGAGGTTGGCATTAAACACATCTTCATGAACAGATCAAACCAATTACTATTTGTGAAGTGCTTCACAAAGTACTTGGCCCATGGTGGGTGCTGTTTGAGTGTCTGGAACAACTGAGCCCTCCAGTAGACTCTGGACATCTTGGCACTCTCTGTCTCTTAGTTCTCTGGCCCTAAAGATATCCAGTGATGCTGCCCTTCTACGTCTCTAGACTCACGAAGACCTAAGTGACCCCTGGACGTTAAATACTAAGACCTTGCAAGTGAGTCGCCATGTTTCCATTTTTTCTAATTATTATGATGGAAGACTACTTGGGTCTTCAAAAGAAGGCTGGGAAATCTCATATCTAGAAACGTTAAGCGATACGGTCCTGCATCACATCTGTAGGGAATCCCACAGAGCATATGCAGAACTGAATCGGCTTCGGCTGTTGCGACTTCAGGATTCTCCGGCTCATCCTCCGATCTCCCAGTGCCCCCAGCTGGCCCACACCCCCCACCGGTGGGCGGTCTGACCTGCTGATGATGCTCTTCATCTGGCTGTCCTTCTCCTCCTGCTGCCTGCGCAGGCGCTCCTCGCTGTCCTCCAGCCTGGCCTTGTACTCCAGCAGCAGCTTCTGCATCTGCTGCTCCTGCACCAGCAAGCGGCGTTCATACTCCTCCAGCCGCCGGCTGGACACTCGCAGGCGCTCCTTCAGCTTCGTAATTTCCTGCTCGTACTAGAGCAGAAGAGAGGCATCAAAAACAAGGAGTGGGGGCGGGGGACTCGAGTTACGGTGGTTTTTGAAATCGAGGTGGTTGGATGCTGTCTGAGCTGCCATTCCATGTGCTGCTAATATTCTTAAAAATGACCAGAAACCATACATGGTAAAGGAGCTCTGTCCTCCCTCCCCCTAAAATCACATTTTTAATCTGAACTTGGCATTTTCAATCTATATATTTATGTATCTCTTTCCAAATTAACTACCAGTTGCTACAAACTACATCCAATGTGTATCAAATGTGGGCAGGGGAAAAAAAGATCAAGTACTCAGAAGCCTGTCAAATCACTTAAAGTAAGCCAAAAACCAGTCGTCTACCAGGGAAAAGATTACTGTGTCATCACCTGTACTGGAGGACCTCTGACTCATCCTGGCTCATCAGAATCTCATTCCTTCATTCTATTAGAATCAGCCTTTAGAGAACAAGCAATACTTCTATAATGTTACACTACTAAATCAATAGATAAAATCTGATGGCAAAGTAAGCTATTGCTGCGTTCTCCCCAACTATACAAGTGTGAAATATTCAGGTCACAGGCACTAAGCTAAAGGCCTACATATTCTCCAGGGCTCATGAATACTGCCCTTTTGGCCCCTTTTCATGATGTGGTTCATTGGTTCAATTTGGTACTGTTGGCTGGAACACGTATGTCTGTTTTCTCATGAAAGCTTTATATACATATATATATAAACTAAAGCTTTATATAATGAATCCTCACTAAAGCTTTCTAGAGTCCCCATTCTTTTTGTACTGACAGTGCAGTAGCTGGGGTGTGAGTACATTGGAATGTCACATTTCTAGGTGAGGTGAGAAGCAAAAGCTTTCTTGTATATGGTCTATTTAAATTAATGAGTAATTCATGATAAATCTATATGGTGCTTTCCAAAATGCAAACTATTTTCACAGAATATCCCATTTAATTGACAATCAGGCAGTTAGCTTCTGCTTACCCAACATTACGATCCTAAACTACATTCTCTATCCAGAAGGTCAGAGATGACGATTTTCATGACCACTGAAAAAGGCAGACCGCATCAGTAAGCATATTTTAGGATCATGCTGATAAGTAAGCAGGACCAGTTGTGTGGTTGTTAATTAAATGAGAAAATGCCATACATGATGTCAAGCCTCTTATTTGATAATCCTTTTTCTCCATGTCAACTTTTCTTTAAAACAAAACAGAAATATATACTATCTGATTAAAAGTCAACATAGAGCTAGAAGTTCTTTATCCAGTGAAGGGAAAAAGGACAAACAAAACAAAACAAAATAAAATCATTAAACAAGATCTGGAAAGGAAGTCTAGTCCAAGGATAATTCTTGCCTTGGCCCTAAGACTAACCACCAGTCTATAGAAACACTAAATACTCCCCACTCAATAGAAATGAATAGCAGAATGTCTCCAACTCAAGGTAACCTACACGAAAAGAAAATTAATCCTCATCCCAGCCGGACAGGCATTTTCTGCGTATTTTCACCCAGAGACACTACTGACTTGTTATCTACAGATGTGTATGTGCTGGATAACATAAGAGATGGAGTTGAAACTGGGGAGGGAAAAAGATCACAGTGTTGGCTACACAACCCTTCTGGTGGCCTATCATTGTGGGGGCAGGAAGCTAACAAAGGCAGGCTAGTTCTACCTTCTCAGCGTGCTTGGATTCGTCTTGATTTTGCTCAGTCTCTTCCACATCCTCTTCATACTGCCCATTATTCAGCACCCAGGCTGCTGTCCTCTCTACTGGGGACATTGTGGCAGAGTCCACAGGTGACTGTACCTGCATCAGAAACACCTATTAGCATCTCTCCAAACAGCTCACTAGTTTGGTTTCGCAAATGGAGATATTCTTGGAGGACAAAACTGTGATCTAATAAATTTTCGTAGTTCTAAGCAATATTTTATTAAAGACAGGGCTGGGGGGTGAGGAATGAGAATATCTTCTTGTATAAGAACACACTATTCTGAAGAGAAATGCCTATGCACTACTTCCAGAAAAAGAAAGCCAAGGCCTTAAAATCATTCATTAGTCCAATGGTCCAATTACCAATGAAATTTCAATGATGGTAAGAACGAGAGAAAAGGCCTGACTTGATGGCTGACTGCTCAGCTGAGGAAATGGCTGTGTAACCCAGAGATGATCCGGAACCAACAAACTGATTAATGCTAAACAAACCCACAAGATACCCATTTATTCATCAGAAAGCCAAGTCCGCAATCTTCACATTAATCATTTAGACAAAGAGAAAAACAAGTGGTATTGCTAATTTTTACAGAGTGCTGACTTCTTGATGGATGAAGACCACTCAGAAGTCTATATCTTAGGCCACACAGTTTCTTGATGAATACAGGAACAAAACAATAGATATTGCAGTCAAATGCTCCTCCACTGAGCTATACCCCCACTGTAAAACAATAGATATTGGATTAGTTTAAGGGATATTTCCATCCAGTTAGGATAGCCAGATAAATTGTCCTTTTCCAATACTGACATACAGAGGGATAAACATTCTGGCCTCAGGTAGCAGCCCTGGGTGTCTGGGTGGCTCAGTCGGTTGAGCGTCTGACTTTAGCTCAGGTCATGATTTCTGAGTCCTGGGATCGAGCCCCACATCAGGCTCTCTGCTCAGTGGGGAGTCTCTTCTCCCTCTGCTCCTCCCCCCACTCGTGCTCTCTCTCTCAAATAAATAAAAATCTTTAAAAAAAAAAGGCCTGCCACTTAAACTGTCCCTTAATTTCTTCAATACTCTTTTCTTAATCTACTGATTAGGAATATCACCCCCAAAATGACATGACCTATCCCAGTATCTCACAGAGAGTTGTAGTACTGAGTAAGATAATGTACGTGACAGGCCTTTGGAAACTACAGAGCTTGCATGTTACCATATTTATGTTTAGAAAACTGGCATTGGATATTACAATTTATATTAAGCTACTGAACAAGCTTTCAGTAGCAAGAACAAGAACAAGCTTGAACAAGAACAAGCTTTCTCTACAAATAATGCTAGAGATATAAAACAAATTATTTTCCTCCAGTGTGCTTGTGAGAGTGAGAGAGAGAGAATGAGGGAGGCTGGGAGGGTGAGAAAGAAGGACAGAATACAGCACTGTATGTGGGTTAGCCTATTTATTTATTTAAAAAGATATTTATTTATTAGACAGAGAGAGAGAGAGAGAGCCCCAGTGCATGCGAAAGTGTGCAAGCAGGGGGAGGAGCACGCAGAGGGAGAGGGAGAAGCTGACTCCCTGCTGAGCAGAGAGCCTGAGGGACAAGGGAAGTGGGGCTTGGTCCCAGGACCCTGGGATCATGACCTGAGCTGAAGGCAGATGCTTCACTAACTGAGCCTCCCAGACGCCCCTGCGTTAGCCTTTTTAGAATTAAAGTAGATTTCTATTTTGAGGACCAACACTGTAATCTCATAATTGGAGGGGATTTTCTCTCCCATGCAGAGCTATCTACTTTAAGATTATCTTTATGTCATTCTGAAATAGAATCCAGTTCAACTTTCTATAGATAGCTATTTTAAAAGAAAGTTTTTTTTTTTTTTTGATGACTTTGCAATTTAGGACCAAATAAAAAATACCGGTTGGGAGAAACTCTACAAGATACACATACACAAGTCACAGAAGTATGTGAAGCAGAACCTGTTTGGCTGATTTGCAGATTACAAATATGTATCAATAAAAAGTGGCATCATGCCGGAGGCACATATAAGCAATTGTTAATGGACTTCTAGAAGTTCCTCCTTTTTTTCCACTGTGTCAAGAAACATGTAGACATGGCTTAAATGTCAAGATCTTCAGTTCTTAAAAGTCTACCTCCATTTCCACTCTGGTATCTAGGTATGTTGTATACTTCACTCATTTGTGTATTGCTTTATTATTTTTGTCATAACCACATCATCACTGATATATTATTTATTATCTCTTTAAAACAACTTTTTCCTGTTACCTGAGTCCTTATGCTAAGTAATAACATCAGTACAATCATGAGTTTGAGGTTATATATATATTTATAAATATATTTTAATATTAATAGTTATAAATTTTTCTAATACATGTTAAAATAATTACATGATTAATTAATAAGCATCTTGTATATACTTTATTATTTATTTATTTATCTATCTATCTATCTATTTATTTATTTATTTATTTTTGTATATAATTCTGAGTATCAAACTTTAGAAACACTGGTCTATAGGATAGAGTATCATCTACAAAGGAAGGTAATAATTATCCACATCAAAAGTTATATGAGAAACAAATGAGTCAGCATGTAAAAGCATTTTATAAACAGCAGGATACTTTACACATCCCCCCCCCACGCCACACACACACACACACACACACACACACACACACACACACACACTTCTTCCCTTACTGGGTTCTAAAAGCAGAGCACAATAAACTGATTCAGCATTGGCAGAGAAAAATAGTTCTATGACAGTTTTAGGTTCTTATTTGATATATGTACACCTGAAAGATAAAAGAATGTGGTTCTGAGTTTTAAAAAATTAATAGAAAGCCAATATTTAAAGGAGACAACCCTTTTAAATTTTTTTTTTTTAAGATTTTATTTATTTATTTGACAGAGAGAGATCACAAGTAGGCAGAGAGGCAGGCAGAGAGAGAGGAGGAAGCAGGCTCCCTGATGAGCAGAGAGCCCAATGCGGGACTTGATCCCAGGACCCTGAGATCACGACCTGAGCTGAAGGCAGCGGCTTAACCCACTGAGCCACCCAGGCGCCCCAACCCTTTTTAAATTTTATAATCTTATCATCTTAGCACCTGGGCACAGAAAAGCTGCTTTTCTGTGAAACCAGGATTTTGTATTATTCAGTAGTGGTTTGAGATAAAGCAGATACTAAAACTAATAACTTTACTGTTTGGAATTTATTACTTCAAGTCGGCTAATTCAATAGCTTTTTGCTTTATGTAGTTAACAAGATGCTGTGTGAATGGACTTTCTTTCCCGGTGATTTGTCAGGGGGTAGTTATTTACTGAGTGCCTAAATATGCACTGCACACTAAAGATATTCCTAAGAACACACTGAGGAGAGATCTCAGCCCCTAAAAGCATATTAAAACAGCAATGACGACTCCTTAGCACAATCTAGGCTTTGACTGTTAAGTGAGAAGCTGTAAAAACAAGAGTTGGTTCATTCCACTGGTGATGGTGTTGGCTACCCTATCTTCAGAAGGGCTTACAATGTCCAATGAATTTTAAGAGATTGTGTGATGGAATTGGGCATTTGGATCTATTCCTATTTTATTGGTTGAATCTGATTTTCCATCACTTCCTAATTTAACAAAGCACTCTGCATGGCATATCGTAGGTGGCCAGTAACTGCTGAAAAAATATTAAGTATTCCTGGTATTCATGGTAAAACCTTTACAACATCATAAAGAACAGAAAAGTAATACTGAACAAATAAAAAATAGTTAGAGGTGAGTTTGTTGTTGTTGTTGTTTCTTTATTTAGAAAACTATATACTGCCTCTTCCATACTTTTAAAAATTGGTTTTGTATGTGCTGATCTTATTTCCCACTTAGATCATCAATCCTTGATGCATGGCACCATACTATACAGGTTATTTTTGAATGGTAGCAATGTAATTGCACATTAGATGCTCAATAAAATATTATTCACTTATTAATACTCTGGTTCTCGGGGCGCCTGGGTGGCTCAGTGGGTTAAGCCACAGCCTTCGTCTCGGGTCATGATCTCAGGGTCCTGGGATCGAGTCCCACATCGGGCTCTCTGCTCGGCGGGGAGCCTGCTTCCTCCTCTCTATCTCTGCTTGCCTCTCTGCCTGCTTGTGATCTCTCTCTGTCAAATAAATAAATAAATAAAATCTTAAAAAAAAAAACTTTGGTTCTCTTTAGAATTTATTACTAAAGTATAATATATTACTAAGAGAAAGTGTGTTTTTCCTCTAGTTCTTTGGAAGTACATCTGAGGCTTTTCTTTAATGATTGTTCCACCTCCTTACAAGCTGGAGAAGAGCGCAAAGACCTGTACTCCTGGGGCAACTAATACATTATATGTTAATAATAATAATCAATAAATAAAAAATAAAAAATCATTATCTCAAGTTTTTATCGTTAGTAGTTAATTAGTTATTATTTAGGCATTATTATAGATAGCAAAATTTATTATCTCCAGTTTATAGTCAAAGAGATTGGGAAAAGAAGTTGTTGGCAAGTGTTTCAAATCCCATTTTGCTTAGCTATAGCCTTAGGAAGAGTATTTATACCCATTGGCTTTCAACAGTGGATCATTAAAGAAAAGGAAGGATAAAAAAGACAGAAGGAAAAGCAGTAGGAATTCCTACGAGGGATATTTCTGCTTTGAGTTAAAGCTGTATGGGTTTCTCTGGAAAAAATACTAATGCTTTAGGGCAAAAGGGCTGAGACAGCAGCTTCTCCGATCCTGTCATCAGTCATAGCCTGGCTATGCTGAGGACAATAAAGAACAGGCCAGTTCCCCTTCCTTGCTAGTATTTCCTAGATATACATAAGGCTTGTTGGTTGCAGCTTCTCCCAAGTCTGAAACAGTCCAATTCTCATAATGAAGAGCCCTTCTGCTGTCAACACCAAAGAAAGGGCTGGCTAAAAAGGCAAATCTGGGGTTCCTGAAGAGGCTGGTTAGGAGAGGGCTCGACCCACGCACACGTGAAAGCTGCACCCTTCTAATAGGACTGTCAGATTTGAATTTTTAAGATTACATAACACGCTATATCTGAACACATACACTGTAAATACAGTCTATTGTACACAGATAGTACGTGATGCTTGAAAAACAAAATGGAGAGGAAAATGAGCGGGGAAAATCCAAATAAAGGCTGAAAAGGGTAAAAAAATTCGAAGGCAGTTTCCTGAAAACAACAACAACAACAAACCAAAAAAAAAAAAAAACCCAAAAACCTTTCTTCTCTGTAGATTGTTTCAACTAGGATTTTATTTCCTTCCTACTCAGTACGTATATGAAGACTGAAGCCAGTAATGCCGCCAACAATGGGCACTCCTTTGTGCTAAGATACAGAAGGAATTTGCATGGGACAAAGCCATCAATAATTACAGACGCCTACAGAACAATCCCCACAAAGAAAACCTCTAGTTTTGGGGAGAGACGAATTCCCCAACACAATTTGCAATTACAATATGTAAAGGAATTTGCCAAAAATGTGCTGATTATATAGAAATTCAGAGGCTTCATGGGAGTGAGAAAAGCAAGAAACCAGAAGATAAGGAATAAAAAATAACAACATAAGTTTGAAAAAATAAACCATCTGCATAGAAAAAGCCAATGTAGAAAAACCAGAAACTTGAGCAATAAAAATAGTGATTTATGCTGGAACAGATATGAGGTGCCACTACCAGCAAAGGCATAAACAGAGATGAATATTTCAAGCTGTGCTAGGCCATCTCACCGTGTCTGTGCCTCACTTCATGCCAGTGTAATACAGAAATACCCCAATTCATCGATGGCTTGCGGCACAAAACATTTTTAAATTGGTTGTTTGGAGACTGTGTGCATTTCTTGCCTCTAGTCTATCCAGACGGCCTTCTATTCACCCACAGAAACATGTACTGACTGCTTGTGTGATGGGTGCTACATTTTCCTACACCTAAATATTATAAATGACAATCGGTTCCAGATGGTCACACAGAAGGCTATGTAATTTGTAGTATTTATAAACCATGAGTCTGAGTCATGGGCCCTGGGAACTGAGGACTGCGTGGTACAGAAGAACGGGTTAGCATTCCTCTTTTCTGTCCAGGGCTGGGCCCGAGTCAGCTTTTGGAAAAGCAGGTTGGAGGGCCCTTTCCACTGTCCTGTCCCTCTCTGGCAATCTGATATTCTTCTCTATTTCTTATCTTTATCCTCAGGGACCCCATGCCAACTTAGCCACCTGCCACCCCCCGAGCACGCCCCCCCCCCATGGATGTCTGTCTCCATGTCGTACTCCATCTCGAAAACTTCCTTTCTCCTCTCAATAAACACTTTCTCTGAAAATAGCTGATCTCAACTAGAAGCTAGCATAAACATGTGGAAATGATCATGATAAGGTGTAAATGACTGCCATCTGACAAATTAAGCTTATATGACATAATATGACATACATATGAAAGATATAGATATGCCTAACCATTTTCTTTCCTTTTTTTTAAATTAAAGATTTTATTTATTTGAGAGAGAGAGAGAGAGAGAGAAAAAGAAAGAGAGAGCATGACAGGGGAAGAAGCAAACTCCCCATGGAGCTGGGAGCCCAATGCGGGACTCGATCCCGGGGACTCTGGAATCATGACCTGAGCTGAAGGCACTCACTTAACCAACTGAGGCACCCAGGCACTCTGCATAAGCATTTTCATTGTATACAATCTTTTTCCTTTTCTTTAAATGAAAATGTTCATTACATCGAATGAATTCGGGGAGGGCCAGAGTGGCTCAATGGGTTAAGCGGCCAGCTCTTGGTTTCGGCTCAGGTCATGGTCTCAGGGTCTTCGGACTGGGACTGAGCCCTGTGTTGCACGCCGGGCTCAGCAGGGAGTTTGCTCAAGAATTCTCCCTTTCCCTCTGCCCCTCCCCCAGGTCATGCTTGCTCTCTCTAAAATAAATTAATAAATCTTAAAAAAAAATCAAATGAATTGGAGAAATATAAACAAAATAAAAAAGAGAAATTTAAGACTGAAGGGATTTCTCCAGAAATTTCTCCAGAAAGAATGACTGACTGGAAGATTCTGCCCAGGAAATCGGCTTCGGGAATCAGCTTAAGTTAGTAATGCTTTTCATCTCTCCCTCTACTTCTGCACCCCAGGATTCTGTCAGTGCTCTAATTTTTTTTTTTTTTTTTAAAACATTAACTATCAAACTAGGGGCAAGGCCTCTGATCAGAGCAGAATGGAGGCAGAAGCAGCCAAATCATTAAATGCCTACCTATAAAAAACCAAATATATGAAAAAGATACACGGTGGTTTTATTGCAGTCTCCTCTGACCAGTGGTTTTGCTGACAAAAGGACATACCATAGAACTCATTCAATTACAAAGCTTCCTAGTACTTATAAAGTATGATTGGGTTTCAAAAAAAGGTCAGCAAATATAAAGGAGAAAAGTCTTTTTTAGATGAAAGATATTAAATGTATACATATACATGTATTCCTCAGGTTATTAATTTGTTTCCAAAAGCAAAATACATATTGGTGCCTCAGAATGTAATATTGTAGGGAAGCCATGAATAATCAAATTCTTGGCAAGATTTCCATGTGTCAAGAAGAAAAGTCTGGAAATCTTAAGACTGGGTGTGACATTTCCAAAAGCAAAACAAGTATTGGTGCCTCAGAATGTAGTAAGTATGGAAGCCATGAATAATCAAATTCTTGGGGAAATTTTTTATGTATCAAGAAGAAAAGTCTGGAAATCTTAAGACTGGGTGTGACTGGGCTTACCCATGCAAATAGAAGGGGTGTGTAAATGGTTAGCATATATATCAATCAGCTATGTTTCTATCTTGCTATCCCTCTCCTTTACCTTGCCTTTGTAGGCGTTCAGTTGTTTATTTTTCTAACCATTTCCAGGAAAAGGCACATGAGACTTGTCATGTCCAGAGGGAGGTGGGGGATGGAGTAGAGAGTGGTTACATTAACTGCTCGGCTCAGAAAGCAGAAGTTTGTTCTGGAAACTTAAGGGGAAAAAAAATTAAGGAGGATTAATGTCCGGATTCCCCAAATATATTCTAGTTGATCTGGCCTCTAGGTTTTGTAGTGCATGTGTTCTAATTATTCATTCAACACTGATCTGTTCTCAGTGCAAACCCAGGTAGCAGCTCAGCTACCTGCAGAGAAGGAAAAGCCCTCTGTGTGGTCTCCTGACGGGAATGAGTCAAGCCACGTTCTGATGCCTCACCTCGCTAGAAGCCTCCCAGACTTTTCATTTCCTCTTTTCATTTCATTTTAAAGTTGCAGAAAATATTTTTTAGTGGAAATCAGATTTCCTAATGATTCATATACAAAGAACCAGGGAGACAGCTGGGCCGGTGGAAGCCAGACCCCTCCAGCCCTCGCCCCTACCTGCTGCGTCTGCTGTCTCTGGATGGCTCTCACTTTGGGAACGGGGCTCTCCCTGGAGGAGGAGGACTGTTGCCGGGACCGGCTCCCGTTCTGCACAGGTTCGGCCACCAGCGCTGCGGACGCCACCGACATGCTCCCCGTGCTCCGTAAGGAAGCGCTGTGTGGCAGGGATGGTGGGGCTTTGGCTCGGGCACCTAACCCAGCCTGGTCCATCTTCCGGATGTGGGCCTGCCCGGTGCTGTTCTGCCGCGGCAGAGCAAGAGGGACGTGCCTGTCCGGCACAGTGTGCCGCCTGGAGAAGTCCTCGCTCTGGGTGCTGCGTTTGGTGAAATCTTCCATGCTGCTATTGCTGGGCCCGCTGAGTTTGAAGTCCTCGCTGTTACTTTGGCTTCTGGAACTGGCAGTGCTTAGATTCTCCAAACTGGAATCCACAGAGGCCTTTGGCATTGCTGGAATTGGGTTATTGAGGTGATAGACAGGGTTCTGGAAGGACAAGGGCTGGAGGCTGCCTGGCTGGTTCAGGGCTGGGTGCAGGGGCCTTCTCACTTGGGGGGCGCTCTGGGGAGTGCTCTGGGTCTCCCGCAGTTGTTTGATGCTGGCCACCTGCGTGATGGAAAGCTGGCTTCCCGTCAGGCGCACAGGCACATCAAGCATGACAGACGCGTGCTCCATCTGAGCGGCGTGAGGGTCCTGGAGGTCCATGAGGGAGATGCTCCGGCCGTTAGGAAGGCTGCTTTCCTTTTCATCCTTTTCAGAGTAAGTCATGCTCTGGGAGGACGCCTGCTGAACCAGCAATAATGTCTTCCCTCTGAAATAGCTATCTGTGTTGTCCTGGCTTGGAGATTTGAGTTTATGCAAATCACTGTGGAAAAAGAGGGCCCTTAATTACTCTTGAGGCAAATTCAAAATAGTTTTAAGATTTCTCAACCCAAGGCATAAGAACATTCCTGAAGGCTCACAGGCCCAATGTGGAGACTTATGTTGGTTTCTAAACTCAGATTTCATTGTTATAATTCTTAAAAAATCCAATATTTCAGGGCACCTGGGTGGCTCAGTGGGTTAAAGCCTCTGCCTTCAGCTCAGGTCATGATCTCAGGGTCCTGGGATGAAGCCCTGCATCGGGCTCTCTGCTCAACAGGAAGCTGCTTCCCCCTCTCTCTCTGCCTGCCTCTCTGCCTGCTGGTGATCTCTGTCTGTCAAATAAATGAATAAAATCTTAAAAAAAAAAAAGTCCAACATTTGTAGTTTCTCTCCAAAGAAAATAACACTGAATAACACTGTGTACACCACTCCATCATTGTTTTCGATTTGTACCAGAATTCCAGTCATTTCCTACTTAGGGTTTACACCCTCCCGAGCTATTCCAATTAAGAGTTAATTGGTTCTGTCTAAACCTTGAAGAGGAGGGAAGAGTGCTGTGTGTACAATCAAAAGGGTCCCTGCTAAAGGTCCGAGTCTCCCCAGTCCAGAAAAGAGAGTCAGTCTAAGCATCAACATTGTATCTACCTATCCAGCTGACACAGTCAAAATGATGTTAACAGAGGTTCTCTAGATTTTTGAGTGCTATAATACATGAAAATATAAATGTCATAGAGCCCTTAATCTTCCATTAAGCTGGACCTAGGTTTTTTTTTTTTTAATGTTTGTTGATTATATTATAACTCTACAATATCATCGTAGAGTCATTCTAGAAAATAAGTATTCTAAATCTTGTGTATTATTATGAAAAACTGGATTTATCTCAGGTCACATGATTCTTTCCAATT
The DNA here is from genome assembly GCF_964662115.1 of Mustela nivalis. Lineage (NCBI taxonomy): Eukaryota > Metazoa > Chordata > Mammalia > Carnivora > Mustelidae > Mustela > Mustela nivalis. Next base: position 23,852,939 of record NC_139035.1, read on the forward strand.
AATCATGGCTTTCAGGTTTTAAATTCAACAAGTAAGTCAAACAGATTTCTGCCAAATCTTGAAGTATTATCTCTCTCTGAGACAACAGTTTCAAGTCTCATACCTGTCAGTGGGGTCTTCAAATATTTTCTGCAGCCCAGAGGAAAGGCTTCCACTGACATTCGGACTGGAGTTATGCTCAGTGAAGCGCCTCAGTTGCTGTTGTATTGGCGTAGGATTAGTCAGAGACTTGGTAATATCAGCAAGAACTCGAGGGAGAGGTCCCAACTTTGCCACGGTCGCCTGTAGGAAGGAATTTTCACCCTAATTGGATAATAAGCATTGCGACATCCAACAAGGATTGTTTTTGGGACAGCGATGCCCATTGATGGAGGGGTGTAGGTTGGAGGGAAGGGTAGGTGTTTGCATATGGGAGTGGCAGGTTCATAATGCATTGTTATGGAGCAGCAGAACCATGGCGTCGAGATGAATGGAGGCGAAACAAGGTGCAGCAGACATCGAGGAAAGAAAGGAAATAGAAATTAGGATTATGCAAATAAAAATTAAAAGACATGCTCAAAACAACCAAACTATTGCCATTCCAACTAAAATAGGCATGCAAAGCAAACTAAATCTTTGGGAGACTAGTAGGTCAAGGTCGGGGGTGGGTAGGGGAAGAACCAAACACCTTCTGACCAAAGGACTTCAAGACCAGAGGATTGTCTAATGTGATGAAACTTCCAAAGAAAAGGCTTCATGTGAGAAAAGAAATGCATGCCAACATACAAGAAGGTGTTGCATTCAGGGGTCCATAGCACTGTAGGGCAAGCAGCTGATACTGCCATCCACTATACCATTTACTTTTGGGAACTCAGACCTATTGTCAACTGGGTTTGCGGCCGCATGACAATATATTTTTAAGCAGCAAAATCAGGTAAACTCTCTCTATGGGATATGTCTAAGATTTACTCCTGGTTCTCAGGACCAAACACAGATTAAAAAGGAGAAGGCATGTTGAAATAGCAAAGCCTGTTAAAAAAAGGCCATGACCCTACATCAGCCAGGCCTATTTCACAAGATTACTATTTCCGCATCCCACTGATGCGGTTATTCGACAAAGATTCGCTTTTTAGTATTGGCTTGATCCATCTCAATCATTTTTTTCTTTGGGGAATTCTTATTCTCATGGAGTCTTACGGGACTCAACTCTCAGGCAGCTTTACATGGCTGCCTCTTGGTCTCCTGTGTCTTCTCCACAACTGAGACTCTGACTCTGCTCAGATGGGTAGAGTCGCTGCTCAAACACCACTCAAAGACTAGCCTTTACTTGCTCAACTTTCTTGAGCCATGATTCATATTCAAGGAATTGCCCTCAGCACAGCTGCAACTCAAAGTCTAGCTAGCATTTCTACAAGTGAAGAAGGGGTCCTCAAGAATACAAAACAGTTTACTATTTACAAATGGTAGAACACCGTACCATTTACATTGCCTCAGGAAATTGCTTTTTACTAATAGGTCTTACTCCCCCCATTTTTTTTTTTTTGGTTTCTCCCCCCACTTTACTGGGGGGAGTAACCAAATTAGCAACATTTAACAACACTGTAAGGATAATAGGAAAATGGAGGGAAACAAATACATTCTTATCACACAAAAATAACTTTGTCTTCTGAAGTTATTCTAACATACCACCACACCTATTTATGAAGTACCTGTAGCAAATAAAACATCAATAAATAATTATTGTGATAAACCTAGCTCAAGTCTAAGACTACTTTCCATTACAAACTCTATTTTTTTTTAAAAAAATTCCAGAAGGAAGAAAATGATTGGCATGGTGTATATTTAGTTATTAATATAATATATAATAAAATTCTTATATACTCAGAAAATAAACGATTAATAGTATTTTCTCTTTTTAAAATTCATATCTGTAGAGAAAGAAAACATTTTCAGATCCCATGTAACCCAGTAGTACTAATAGTTATATCGAACCCTCTAACTTGCATAATAAAAAAAAAAGTCTCATGAGTGAAACAAATTAAACATGAGTGAAACAAATTAAACATGATAATCTCAGTATTTTTCTATGTCCACACTTCTGTTAGAACTATTATACAAGGTTTCATCATCTTATCCTGCTATACATGAATAAATATGCATTTAGCAATGTTTATGTTGGTTTCTAGGCAAGTTTTTAGACATGTTATATATAATGTTCTATACATTATTTATTTATAGAAATATACACCCCATTAATTCAAATAATTACTTAAAATATATGTTCATAATTTCATGGCCTTCTAGAATTTCTTGGTTTGTAGGATACATTATTTACTCAGAATTGGTAACTACTTATTCCCAGACTTCTAGCACAAAAAGGTTGCTTTCAACTAGCAGAAAGCACGAATGCTGTCACTCTGTAGATACCCTTTAGAATTGAGGTACGTTAAAGTTCTCTAACTCCCAGCTCCCATTATGCTTCCAACCTACTTTACCTTATCAAGTTGGGAAACTACTTCCCACAGTAAGGAATGCAAAACTGAAAGCTCTCGGCCCAGATCAATGTAACCATCAAAGCCTGGGGTGTTTGAGATGGTGTCTGGATTAGAGATCTCCAAAAGAAAGCGCTTCATTCCACCCCATTCATGCTCTAAAAAATCATTCATGAACGCCATGTATTCTTCTTTGTTACCAAATCTGAGGTAGAGGGAGAGAAAATGGGAAAGGACATGTTTGAGATGTTTGAGTTGACTTTACACTGAAATTTAAATTATTTTTTTAATTTAATTTTTAAAATTTAAGTTCAATTAGCCAACATAGAGTACCTCATTAGTTTCAGATGTAGTGTTCACAATTCATCAGTTGCATATAACACCCAGTGCTCATCTCATCATGTGCCCAGTTTTTTATCTTTATGTTGGGGAGGTATGTGACTAATTTATAAACTTTAAGCGCTAAATGTTAAAATATACTTTCTTAATACTGATGTAAAACTCAAACACTTTGCATAGCTTTCTATTCTCTGTTGGCTAAAGCTAAATCTCTCTTTTTTTGGTTATTTAAAGCTCTCTGTAAATAACCTTCATTTGCCTACCAAATGCTCATTAGTATAAACCTTCAATATTGCTAGCTTCTTCAGAGTCTCCCAAATATATATATACCACTTCTCCAAGACTTTGCTCATGCTATTTATTTTCGCTACAGAAGAACTTCTCTTCTTTGTCTATCTAAAGTCCAGGAATTTTCAGGGCCTTGCTTAAGCCCAGAAAACTTCTTCCAAAATAAACTAGAAATAATTTTTATCAGATTTAACACAAATATGGGTAAATAGGTCTATTTCTGTGTTGGCTCTTAAATAGGGTACACAAAGTTCAAATAGTGCACTTCTAGAAGTCATTACTTATACTAAAAAGTCACTATTTATGCTAGAAAACAATCTGTCTCACTGAAGTTCTAATTTTTTTCTTCAATACACTGCAAATACAGAATCTTGTCCTTTTAGAAACAATGAAAAGCGGCAAGAAAAAGGTGTGAGTGGACACACTCTGTCACCTAAACGTTTCCGCTGTTTATAATTTGAGTGCATTTCCTCCCCAATGGTTTCCTAACTTCCTGTAAAAAAATTTTAAATCTATAGAAAAGCTGAAAGACTATATAACAAACAACCATATGCATTCGTCTATATTAACCAACTGATAACATTGTGCCAAGTTTGCTTTCACTTTCTCTCTCTACACACACTTTTTTTTTTTTTTTTTTGGCTGAACCATTTTAAACTAAGTTGCAGACATAAACTCTAAATACATTAGTGCCCATTTCTCCAGAATAAGGAATAGCTCTTACATAAACCAATACCATTATCACACTAAAACTTTTAAAAACCATTATCCATAAATCATCTTATATATAGTCCACATTTAATTGTCCCCAAAATGACTTTTATAGATTTTTTTCTAATTCAGATCCAAGTAAGATTTGAGCATCCAGTGTTTTTAAATATAGAACAGTCCCTCTCCATCTTTTCAATTTTTCATGACATTGACTTTTTCTGAAGGGCCCAGGTCAATTGTCTTAGATAATGTAAACACTTAGTTTGTCAGATGGTTTATATACTTGGGTTTTTATTTTAACATATTTCTGGAATAACAGCATATATATTTTCTAGTATCCTTTTTCATTTCTGCTCAAGTTAATAGCACTTTTCATTGAGTACAATTATATCTTCATCATTTACCATATTACTGGATATATCTACTGAATGTACATACCACGGGCTATTTAAGCACTCCTTTAAAATGAATTATTAAGCCGTTCCTTCTTTTTTCCTTATTTTTAATACCACCACAATGAAAATCTTGTACAATGAGTAATGAAGCTCCCCACTCCCATCCAAATTTTAGGTGTCATGTATTTTTTAAAACAATGTTTTTAAAAAAGTGCTTCTGGTAGTGACACCTACTTGGCAAAGTTAGCCAGGTTCTGAATGACCTTGGCAATCAGAGTCAGGGTGCGAGATGTGCGGTCATCAGGATACTCCTGCATAAGGTTGAAGAGACTGGGGGACATGATGGCGGGGCACAGGAAACGGAGAAACAATGAGGCACTGATGAGCCGCTCACTGATGTCCTGCTTGCCGCGGGTCAGGCACTGCTGCTTCCATGATGCAAACACTTCTTTCAACTCACGAGGGAAAACACTGGGGAAGGAAAAAGATCAAACCTCTAAATATGAAAGTAGCGTAATGCAAGAAAACACAAGTGATCCCATTCTGGCCCAGCACGCCTCTGCTCTAGAGACAGGCTAAGACGAGAGCTTAGTAGAGAGAATTCTGCCTGATTCATAGCTTACAGTTGGTGGAAAATTGACCAAAGTCCAGATGGAGCCTGTAAACCCAAAGCTACAAAACTCAGGGATTAGTGTAAATTTAGTTTTGCAAAGTGGGAAAATGGCATGAGGCTCCTGACTAAACCATCTGGTTTAACAGAGCATACCACAATCTCTCTAAAGAGTGTTCAGCAAAACTCTTCCAAAATCTCACCAATCGCTGGGGCTGGAGCAATGCAAAGATCATGAACACAACTGTTTAACACTAATAAATATTTTAGAAAGCCACTCAAATACTTTTGGTATTAGGGGAAATACTGTATTTACGCAGGTACTGCTGCTTACAGTAGGAATTTGGATTTTAGAGAGGGGACTCCATCAGGGAAACCTTCCATCTTCCCCCAAGCCCTTCCTTTGGCTGGGAAAGGCTACCGTTAGCACTGCGATGACTTCCGCATGGAGGGCGCTGAGCTCCACGAGCAGGGGCTAACTCGAGGACACCTGCTCACCAGTAGGAGTTGATGATCTTGCAGAAAGCCAGCTCACAGCACATCTTCAGGTTGCTCTGATGGTCTATCAGTTCGCTCGAGGAACACTTGCTGGGATCTACTTCACAGTTCTCATCGGACTCGTACAAAGCTTTGATGAACTCCCCTGTTTGAAGAGAGAAGATGACAAGTAGTACAACTATGAAGAGTTATTCTGTCCTCCTGAACAGAATAAAAGGATTCTGGATTTCTGTTCTTAACGTAGAATGGGAATTTCTTTCCGAGACCTCACATGGAGGGCACAAAGGATTGTTACCGCTTTAGAACCCAAGGGTTACTGCCTCCCATTTGCCATGTTTATTTTCCTCATCCTGGAAGTGGAAAAACTGCAGTAAGTAACATCACCATCATGGTCTTTATAAATATAAGAATGATACTACTTTAAACAACGATATGACTTTAAATCTATTCTCTAAAACCATGAATATATTTTATTAGCAGGAACTCATTATTTGTTACAAGGTCCTTCTACCAGGGTGAATAATGTTATTTTAGAAGAAAAAAGAACCCAAGCTTGATTGAACAGCCAACCTAAGTGTTTAGTGCTAAAGCTGGTGCCAAACACAGATTCAAGTAACGGTCTCTAGACTTACTTCTTGTGAAGGGGACAGACCTTCATCAGAGCACAAAATTGTAGCAGAACATTTCTTCATATAATGTTTGTCCAGAGAAATTTAGTTTAGAAGCACTGTTCACATACTCCCTCCTCTGGAGAGATATGCCCATATTCCCTAAAAGAACAAATTCTTACCTTCCCTGTTCATCCTTCACTATTCACTATACCTTATGTATGTTCTAGTGTTCCATGTCTCACGCTGCAGGGGATTATCTGTTCACATGTCTGTCCCATGGTCACGTCTCTGGGATAAATACCCTTGGGGGTCAGAGGTCAGCTTCAACTCATGCTTGAATTTCCAGCCTATCAAATAGCTCCCGAAGCACTGAAGATGCTCAATATTTACCAAAGATGATTGTATGTATTCTTAGGTTTTTAGAGCTCTTAATGACAGAGGAGTGGATTTTGCAACGATCCCTTCAAATCTGCTTATCTCTCTCAAGGTTCAGCCTAGTTCTTCTCTTTCTTTTTTTAAGATTTTATTTATTGAATTGACAGAGAGATAGCACAAGAAGGAAGAGCAACAGGCAGAGGGAGGGAGAAGCAGGCTCTCCGTGAGCAGGGGGGCCCAATGTGGGGCTCGATTCTTGGACTCTGAGATCATGACCTGAGCCAAAGGCAGATGCTTAACTGACTGAGCCACCCAGGTGGCCAAAATGGCAACTTTGAACTAAATTTTCTCTGGAATTCTTCAAGCAGCCTGGAAACAGTATCTATTTTTTTTTTCCCCAAAGTGTATGTATATTTCACTAAACTTTAATTATACTGAGTGTTCAGCTGTCCTTATTAATTTTTTGGTTTACTGAGACTTCACTGTGAAGCCTCTTTATAGAATAATTATTATAAAACCGTTCTCAATTGTAGTATTAGAGGCTCCTGCCACAGTAAGTACAGTTTCATATGAAAATAATTGAATTCTTCTCAGGCAACTGAAAATTGTGCAGTTCTTCAGGGTTACTACTTGAAAAGTCACATTACTATCTCAAACCATATAAAATCAGTCTGAATTTACACTGGCTCCAAGACACTGTTGGTTGTTTTCAAAAGAGCGTTTCTCTCAGAAAAGTAAAATATGGGAGAAGAGATAGCTATTGAGCATCTAGGATATTAAGGCTAACTAGAAATTGGGAAGTTAAGCAGGAAGAAGACAGTAGAATCTCCATCCTGAAGCATCTTACACTTAATTTTGTTTATGCTTTTGGAAGCAGCAGCCATTTTCACTACCCCGGTCTCTGCTCTTGGGTTATAAATATGATAATAGAGATCTATGTGGGGTTATTTGAGTTTCTTCTCATGGTCACTGAATTTTCATGTCTCATTTAGCCCATCAGCTATTTAGTTATTCTCTCTCATATCATAGCACTTGCATCTACTTTTCACTTTGGAAATTTATTTGGAAATCTTGTGTATTAGTACACTGAATGGCAGAACATAGATTTTGATTTTTAAGAAGTAGTAGTTAGTAAACACATATTTATCCCTACGTCCACAGAATGGAGACTACGATTTGAGATGTTTCATCATTGCCTTTTATAAGGCAATGCAAATCATTAAAGCAAGCCATGAGATAATACTTTATATGACTGTAATAAGCTCTTCAGGTGAGACTATGAACCTCTCTGTAACTTTCCCAGTATCAGTGAAAATCCACTTTCACTATTCTTACAAATTCCCATTATATCTTAAACTAAAGCACATGACTTAGAGCTAGGAAGAAGGAAGAGAAAAAATTTACTTCTGCAGAGTAGGGATTAATCACTGCTACAGTGAGTCCACTTCCTGTAAACACAGTGGGCCCATTTCTTTGGCAGTCATTCACACCATAGCCCGAACAACCTGGTTCCTGTCCTCCTGATAGCAGTCCCAGCCGCCACCAGTGCTCTTTACGTTGCCAAATGCAGTAGTTTTTTTCTTTTTAATCTCTGCCTTCCTCAATCTCTGACTTTATCGATGTTTTCGTATCTTTCGGTGTCTAGGACTATTTTCTTGGTTTCCTTGTTTTCCATGTGTGCATGTGTGCTTTCTCTTTGTGATCAATTCCTGTTCCCCCTCTTCCTTCTGTCTGTATCTTAAACCTAGGTGGACTGGAAGATCTGTAGCGTCACTTATCCCTCCACATAGGTAACTCGGTCCAAAATTCCAAGAGACACCTAGACAGATGTCTTGGAATTTCTCACCTAGAACCCCTGGGATTTCCTATTAGAACTTCAAATTGAATACCTACAAAATGGAAATACTCACTTTTCATCTCTCAAGCCTACTACTTCTGTGTTCTTTATTTCTGCCAAGAATCGCATCATCCTTCTAGTAACTCAAGGCCCAACATCCATTGTGGTATCTGGTCTCCACCGCCTGCTCTGGCCCATTCTCACAAATTGACAAGCTGCCATGTCCCATCAGCTCCACTTCTTTAATATTTCTCAGACCCCCTTTCCTCTTACTCTTGGTGATCCCATCATTCAGAGGCTCCTGATTTTTGGCCTTCCTTCTTACAATGGCTTCTTAACTGGTCTCTGTTTTCAGTCACTTTCTTCACCAACACATGTTAATCATTTTGGTAAACTAATTCTATTGAAAATACCCTGCTCAGCACTTGCAGTGGCTCAGCAGTGATTACTGTAAAATCTGAACTCTTCAGCCTGGCATTCAAGGCTCTCAACAAATTGGTTCTCATTGTTTTTCTAATCTTTGTTGTTGCTATTGACTTGTCTGTTTCATTTCATTTTTCAGCTAATTAATTTTATTTCATACATGTCTGGTTCTCTCATACCTTTATATCTTTTTGTCCCTGTGGTTCTTTCCCTATGCTAATTCCTACTACTTTCCTTGTCCAATATCTGTTTTTATATAACCCTTCTAATTCTTCAAGCCACACACACACAGTTTATACATCTTACACATGAAATTCCATCAGCTAGAATTAATTCTTTGGAAAAACACAGAATCTCCCTCTCTCCCTTTTTATAGGGATACCCTTACCTTATCTCCCCATTTTATAAACTCCTTGAGAGCAAAAATCGGTCTATTCATTCAACATAACTTACTGTCTACTCTTGACCATCACATGTGACTACTGAGCACTTGAAATGGGGCTAGTGCAAACTGGAATATGTAACAAAAGTGAAACACAAACCAAATTTTAAAGAGTTTGCATGAAAAAAAGTAATGTGCCTCACTAATAATTTTTATACTGATAACCAGCTAAATAATATTTGGATGTAATGGGTTAAGTATAATGTTATTAAAATTAATTTTACCTGTTTCTCTTTACCCTTTTTATACTGTGACCACCTGGGAATTTAAATTACTCACATGTGACTCATATTATGTTTGTGTATGATGGTGCTGCTCTACATTCTGTGGGAAATACTAGGGATATAAAGATAAAAGGAATGACTATGTTCTTCAAGAAACTCAATGTCATGATGTATGTCACCCAGCACAGTGCATTACTCTAGTGGTTTTAATGCCTGAATTTCATGACCAGATCTAGAATTCCAGGTTAGTGGCCTAGTCAGCAAGAACTACTGAATGGGGAGCCCCTGGGTGGCTCAGTGGGTGTAAAGCCTCTGCCTTTGGCTCAGGTCATGATGCCAGGGTCCTGGAATCGAGCCCCATATCAGGCTCTCTGCTCAGCGGGGAGCCTGCTTCCCTTCCTCTCTCTCTGCCTGCCTCTCTGCCTACTTGTGATCTCTGTCAAGTAAATAAACAAAAAAAATCTAAAAAAAACCCCCACACCAAACCAACAAACAAAAAAAAAAAAACCAAACTACTGACTGGGCAAAATTCTAGCAATCCTGCAGGCAGAAATTGGGAGTTAAGGGAACTCGCAAAAGTTTTTAACTTTTGATACATGATAACAAATGTTAACACTTTCAAGGTTTAGGTAATATATTTATATAGTAACATAAATCATCAATACTTCAGGGGAAACAGGTACCCTCAGATCTAGTAGTGACATCCACTTACATTGTGTGTCTTAGTGTCAGGAACTTAGGGCCCCGGGGGTAGCTGCATATGTTGATGAGCTTTCTCCTTCTGTACATATTGTAATAAATCAACGTGTAATAAAGCAGTACCACTTGTGAGTACTACTACAGAGAAACTTACAGCTGGAACTCAAACTTTAACACTCTAGTCAGCTAGAACTAGGCAATATGCTGAATTTGAGTTCAATTTGTTTGTCCTATGAGGGTGAAATAACAAAACTGAAAAGCAAAGAAAACAATGTGCTTCTTCTTCATACCCAGTGCGTCGTGAAGATACTGCTGTCCCACCAACTTGAGGTACTCCTCAATAGATTTGGTGGCAATGGTGTTCTCTCTGAAAATCAAGACGTCGTGCTCTCCACAGCGATCCACCTCGGACATCACTAAGTCGGTGAGAAAATCCTGGTGGCAAATGTTCAATCAGGCACAAAACAAATGAATAAATAATATGCGCTACAAGAAACCGATGAAATATCAGACATCCTGAGAATGCTGCTTTAAGACTAAAGCTGCATGATTCATTTGGAAAAAAAAACCAAAAGTCAATTGGAATAAAAGCTATCACCGGCCCTAGGTTTAAAATTCTGCCAAAGGTTTTCCATCATACTTTTGATAAAGACCATACGTCTATATGCGGCCCACAAGTTCCTCTATTTTCTGGTTTTTGTCCACCTTCCCAGCATCCTTGTATACCCATTGTCTCTGCACTCCATTCCAGCCACAAGGCCCTCAAACACCAAGCCCCTTCTAACATAGGATGCTGTCTATTAGCCACAAAGCTTCGCAAATACTGTTCCCAGTTCTGCCTCACTCCTACCGTCGCTCCTGTCCTCACTCTCATGGAGTTAATTCCTCAAATCCTTTGATTCTAGTTTGTACCTCATTTCCTCAGTGAGGCCTTCTCTGAACCAGCATCAGTCAGGTCTCCTATTCCCCACTCTCACAGTCTCATATTTATTTTTTTCTCTGCATTTCTCACTGTAATCACACATTTGTTTCTGTAAGAACTTGACCCCACGAGGCCAAAGACAGTGTCTATTTTTAGTCATTTATAGATCTTCACTATTAGTATCTGGTACATATAAGGTGCTCAATATATCAGAGTCAACATGGAATTTCTTAAACTTAACACTTGAACTCATCTTCTAGGCTAATTATCTATCTATTTATTCATCTATCAATCCCCATCCATCTATATACACATTCACCCAGAAAAAAGGCATTAAGAGAAATAAAGTCCTTAAGAATAGCTTGTTCGTTCCTCAATCATCTTAAAGATTAACTTGATGTAAAAGTCAATGTTTATTGTTATTTAGTTTAAATGTAGTAACGTCATATTTGGAGTGTTATATATTTCAGTCTCCAAAACCAAAAACAAAGGAAATATGCTGACTTACTTTTACTTTAAAATTAAGCATTTTGAACAGTAATGGGATTTACTCTGGGGCAGCTCAACAAAGTAAGAGTTACAAATGTAGGAATCACTACTACAACTCATGTACTAAGGAACAGGAGGAAACTTATGGGGGTGATGAATAACATTTTGTGTCTTGACTGTGTGGTTTTCGTGGGTGCATAATATGTCAAAATTCACTGCACTTTCCACTTAAAATGGGTGTATTGTATATAAACTGTACCCAATAAAATTATTTAAAAATATCCTATATATATACATGATATGGATATATATAATACATATATATATGTATTATATATATAATACATATATATCTTGAGCCTTAAGCAATGGAAGAGCATAATGACCATATCCATACATATTCAAAGATGAAATTCAAACTTCAATGGCACTTCACCCCAAACTCATATGCATTTGTAATACTAAAAAACTCAAAATTATTATCAAAACACTCAACTACAAAAATGATAATCATAGGAAGGCAGTTAGATAAGGGACTATATATTGAGTATATTCATATATTATTATGATTTGTATCAAGAAACCTTAAAAGCACTTGCTTTTATTATTTGGTTCTAAATAAATTATTCTAGCTGTGAACTCTAGATCTAAAATACGATTTTACCATGATCCATTTCACTGACTCTAATGAAGACTCAGCCTAGCAAATACACCGCATAGAGATGGTAATTATCATAGTTTGGGCTGATCAAAGACTATCAGCTGGTTGGTTTTCTTCATATAATTAGCATATTTCTCTTTTTTCCATCTTCCTGAATTTTTACTTCTATCCAGGATGAAATGAGGTTAAGACTATCATGAAACAGCTGCTAATCAAAACCCTTTACATGAAGACTCTTGTTGATGCCTACCATGTTTCTGGAATGCCTCCTTCTGTGACTAGGGAATGGAGTCATCAGATAATCTTAACTTAAAATATAGTGAGGAATATAACCATCATACAGCACACTCTGGAATTAAAGATAATCTTGAATACACTATGGGATTAGCACACCAATTGTACCATTTCTTTGGTCAGAAAATAAAGAGCTAGCCCTGATATCTGTGTTTCATGCAAATGAACTTTAAAAATAAATATCTGCTGGTTTCTCCATGTTACTTCTTTGTTTTGTAATCCCCAATTCCTGGATATACTACTACTACTAATAGGCTTCCTTCCTAAAAAATTTTTTTTAATCATTAGCAAAGCATTCTTCTCCAATTTAGATCTCTGCATGAAACACAGTATATATATACTTCTTCATAAAAGGGAAGAGATGTTGGGTAATGCAGCCCTCCTTTTTCACTTACCTTGGCTCTGCCAGTACTTTGAAGAATGTGCACTAAGGCACAGGCCAACTCCTCTTTATTTCTCACACTGATTACTGGTTCAAGGACAGAACACAGCATGGTGTAGTTGCTGGTGACAAATTCTGCGAATTCCTTGTATTGCTCCATAGGCAGAATGGTGATAGTTTGGAAACGTGATTTAATTCGAATAGAAGGTCCTCCTGTCTTTCCTTTGTTGGGTGTAGGGGTACTCACTGGGTACCATTTTTCTACAAACTGGCGACCAGTCACACTGGCAGTGGGAATGTTGACTAGCCCTACATAATTATTCTTGTCTTTTTTCTTCTTTTTTTCCACATCTTTATAAATGTGAACTGTGATGCTATGAAGAGGTGGAAGGCTGTAGAATTCAAAATGTTCACCCCAGAAAATATTATCTGCTTTGGTCTTGCTGGTTGTACGAGCAAAGAGGGTATCATCAAGGCACAGTTCACAGAAATATTTCTTTTTAGGGGCAAGGTCCTTGGCTTCAATGATCCACAAACGAAGAACATTTTCAGCTCGTCTGCAATTGTCCTATAAGAAAGCAACAAAGTTGAGTTGGAAAGTTGAAGTCCTAGAAAAACAACATTTTAATTTTAAAGTAGGTGATATTGACCATGCACTTTATCAAGGGCAGTCATTAAATAATGAAAGGGATTCTTTCTCTTTGTTCAGGAAAATAGCAAGCTCTAAATAAGAAGATAACAGAATCTTAGCCTCATACAGTCAATTTACTTGGGTTAAAAAAAATATCCTGTAATGTAAGTCCTAAAAGGCCAGCCTAGTGGCAACTGGCCCAGTTTCTGCAAATAAAAGAAGAGATAAGTAGTTAAGAAACTAGTGTTCTAGTCCCATTTCTGTCATGCACCAGCTTCTCACCTGGGCTCGTCATGTAACTTGTGAGTCTTCTTACCCACACGGGTAAAATCACAATAATATCTGCAATAAGATTATTTTGAGTGTAAAATGGCATAACATGTAAGTAAAAATTAAGGTGTGATTGCCGCATTTACCTTCTATCAACTTATTGCTTACAGAGGTATACATTTTTTAAACACTCAAAGCCACTATTACCTTATTTGGTTGAACTGTCCTACGAAGGTTTTCCATCCACTTATCTCTCTCTGAAGCGGAGTTACAGCTGAAGCATTTACTTCCACTTAAATATGTAACCTTCAACATAAAGATTAGAGATAAGGCAAAGGAAACGGATTTGGGGGCTCTATCTTTGTCATTCTAACCTTGTGAGTTACAAATATGCTATGAACCCAAATTGTAACGTACAAAACCAAAATGATACTTGGTGGTTCCATGACGTCTCTATTCTACATCTACATCTGCTTTTTTTTTCTCTCATGGAGGGAGCATTCACACTCATTTCCAGGTAGGAGAACAAAAGCCACTGAGAATTCAGGTCAGAACCCAAAACTGGCCTTCAGTTCAGAAAGATCAATATTAAGAACCTTCCAGGCCACATCTTCAAATACTTGCGAACAAATATGCTCGATATAACTGAAAATGCAAGGGAACCTCTAAATAGCTTATCAAATTTCTTGGAACTGCCTTCACTATAATATTACAGAAAGGGTATTCTATGAAAGTGAGAAGAATTAGCAGTACTGAATTAATGTCTTTGGAACCCATTTCTTCTCCACTAGGCAACAAGCTTGTCCATTTCCAGTTATCGATCACTATTATCACTGTCCTTTAAAAATGAACATGCTCTCTATATACTCAGAACCTAACACTGGGCCTGGTATGCAGTCTGTTGAACTGAGGTCCACAAATAGGGGAAAATTCACATGACTTTGTTAAAAAAAAGAACACCAATAAATGGCCTGTCCAAATAGTTTGAATGTGCTCACATATTAATTCAATCCACACTTACAAACTAGTGAATGAGATCAGATTATGCATGCTGTTCAATATGGTAGCTACTAGCCACGTGTGGCTACGTGAACCCCTGAAATGCAGCTAGTCCAAAACGAGATGTATTGTAAATATAAAATACACATCACGTACACATTTTGAATACTTAGCTTAAAAAACAAAAAGGATATAAAAAAATCTCACTGATAATTTTATATTAGTTACATGTTAAAATGATACTTGGGTTTAATAAAATTTTAGATTTTAGATTTCATATTTGGTTAGTTTATATTTCTGTTAGATAGGGTGGATCCATAAGAACAGGAATCAAACACCTTTCAACTTCTACACCATCTATCACAGCATTCATATTAGTCAGTCATTCATATTAGTCACTAAATTCACGCTAGTTAACCAAATCTTAATCTGAACAATTATACATACATACATATATAATTATGTAATATAATATATATGGATCTGTTTACATATGTGTAGTTTTTTTTTTATTAAAGATTTTATTTATTTGACAGACAGAGATCACAAGTAGGCAGAGAGGCAGGAAGAGAGAGAGAACAGGAAGCAGGCTCCCTGCTGAGCAGAGAGCCAGACACGGGGCTCAATCCCAGGACCCCGGGATCATGACCTGAGCCGAAGTAGAGGCTTTAACCCACTGAGCCACCCAGGCACCCCTATATATGTAGTTTTAAACTTTAAATTACAAAATTGGTCAATTGTGTACATTTAGTTTTAGAGGGAGAAATTACCTTAGAAAAAGTGATGGTCCTAATTTATTGGTGAAGAGCAATTTATTCATTAAAGAAATCAGGCACCTGCAATGTGCCAGGGACTGGACTGTGTGCAAGGGATTATAAAAATAAATAAGACAAGGTCTCAGATCTTGAACTGCCGAGGTTGTACTTAGAAAAATTGTGGTTTTGGTCAATCTTCTCAAAGAATCATTAAAATTGGGGGCTTAGGTCTTCAGGAGAAAGATAAACAGTGGGTGTTATTTTTATCAAAACTAAAAAATTACTGAACCTAGGAAAAAATAAATGAAAGAATAAAAAATTTAAAAAGGGAAAAGAACCTATAAAATGAAAATACTAACTTAGTAAATTATTGTTAGACTTGTGACTTCTGCTGAGAATATAATAAGAACCCATTATTTTGAAAGCAGACTAGGCCAAAAGGAATGAAAAACTATCAATAATGTAATGACTAATATAATTAGATTAATAGATTACCAACTTTCTTCCTAAAAGTAGGCAATTTTCAGCAAGTGAAAGTCACTTAAGATGATCAAATCATTGATACCACCCACAGTAAAGAAATCATAAAATTACTGGCTAGAAAATCTGTTTGGTTAACCTCTCTTCCTTCTTTATATGCTTTTTACCTCAAAGCAGAAGTCTTGCCCAAGGATGCTACTATGGAGTGGTTTCACTGACACAGGCTCTCCTCTGCCTAGATCCAGACATTCCACCGCACTGCAAGGGCTCAGCAAGGACTCATGGGAACGTGACTCTTTTAGTTTAGGCAGACCTCGAGCCCTAAAAGTAGAAGAAGATATTTTAGACCGTGTAACTCCTTGGCCAACAAGAAAATGAAGTACTGATGCACTGGAGGTTAACAACAAATGTATAAATTCCCAAGGGAAATGTAAATAAGGGGCAAATTAATAGTTAATCCATGATAATCATAGTAGGCATATTCACATGGCACATATAAACCACATACATATTTGTGTGTGTACACATACACACACTTTTTCAGTACAATATAAAAACACAACTTTACCAGTCTCAAGGGAGTTCAAAAAAACTCTACTACAAACATTGTTTTTATCTTCATTCCCATCTTGAAGATGAAGAAATACATACTATTCAAGGTAGCTTACATATTCTTTTTTCAGGCAAAGGTATTATCAAAAGTTGTTTTCTTTCTTTCTTTTTTTATTGTCATAGCTTGAACCTCTTCTCTCCTTGATGAAATAGTGGTGGGTGAACCCTCATTCTGTTTCTTTCTGTTTTGGCAGAATAAACACATTCACACAAACAGTCAAAGCCAAACTTTTCAGCACAAGACCCTGCCTTTCAAAAGATCTGATTTCCATCTCAATGTGGAATTCTTTTCTGGCGAGCATTTGGTCATATCCATGCTTTACTGTATAAACATGAATAAAGAATAAAATGCCTTGAAGAAACCTCCCACTCTCAAAAAAAATGTTCAAACTCTCATCTAGAAGAACAAATCTTTGTCAACACCATTCAGGCACCCTGACTGATTCTGTTTCTCAGTTGTTTAAAAAAGAATGTTGGGCATGACTCTGGTCATGACAGGAGCTAGTTCCTCGCTGCCCTTCAAGATTGGGAAGTATTAATGAAGTCAAGCGATATAAAGTAAAATATTCTTGAATACAGAACTAGATAGCCAACTGGTTTTACTCAATAATTATAGAATTTATTGACTAAAACACCCAGAGTTAAATATATGTGTTTTGAGTAGAAGTACCCACTAGTACAGATAAAAAGAAATGTCTTGTGCAAAGACATTCATTTTTGTAAAACACATTGAATAAAGAGCTTCATTTATTTCCTTGAAACGACTACGTTAACATTAATATCAGAGTGGCTTTCGATTAAATTATAAAGCAGTAAGTTAGAGGAAGCTCGCACTAAAGGCTGCTCTTTCCCTTTTGTTCCCGTTCTCACATTATTTCATCAAGCTCCAGATAGGAAGAAACATGTTGAGCAGTAAGAATTTGCATCCATTCTTCTTTCCACACACATGAAAAACAACTACCATTTCATGTTTACACTGAAAAACATGTGTTCTGACACTCAGCAGCATTTCTAAGGTCAAAAAGCTACTATGTCTATTTCCCATGGATAATACAAAGCTTGTATGAAAGGGACAAATGCCACTGAATGTTCTGTACATAAGAATATAACAAGGTGACATTTCTTTCCTCCTGCTCTCTCGGGTAAGACAATGACATGTTATAAACCGCAAACACAGCCCCGCCACTATATATAACTAAAGGCTACAAAAAATTTTTACTTCCACGTAATTACCATCTAACCTTTCCCAATATGTTTCATAGGGAGCCAGTGGAGTTAACAGGATACTGCAATGTTTTTGCAAACACGTATCCAACAGTCATTCCAGCCCATTTTTCCCAGGATTTGTCTGGAAGGGAAAAGCCGCTCATGCTTGGGGGGTGAGCCTCCCAGTAGGAAAGACGGAGGCCTATTTGAAATCGAAGCAGGTATGGCAGAGG
The DNA here is from genome assembly GCF_964662115.1 of Mustela nivalis. NCBI lineage: Eukaryota > Metazoa > Chordata > Mammalia > Carnivora > Mustelidae > Mustela > Mustela nivalis. Next base: position 23,870,796 of record NC_139035.1, read on the forward strand.
GCTTGCTTTTATTTGGAAAATTCGCAAGGCAAATATCCTCAAACAGAAATTAATTTGATTTTCAACAAAATAAACGCCTACCTACATGAAGCAATGGTACAGCCACGTGGCGGTGCAGCCCCAAACCATAGCGGAGCCGCATGTCCCGCGTCGGGAGGCACTCTGTGTGCCTCCTCAGAAAGCAACCCTCTGCTTAGCAGCCAAGAGCCAACAGAACAGACTTTCCCTGCTGCCTTCGGGGACTGAGAACATCTTTGGGTAAACGTTTTCCAGGTGTAATTTCAAGTCTCCAACAGAAGTTGAACAGAAACCCAAAAAGGGAACATGAAGTCACCTTCCAAAGAGGCTGCAGAATAGGTAATATTCCTCCCTCTCCTCCTCAGGCTGCAGCCGGCCAGCCCCTCAGGTAACACAAACAAGGTGCTGGGCTCTAGGCTGGGCCTGTTGCCATGGCGCTCCGCCTAGAAGGAGAGCAGGGCTGGGAGGCAGCAGGGAGAAGCTGCGGTCTTAAGGACTCGGGAGCGTGCTCTGTGAACGTGACCATTTTAAGACAGGAAGGAAGGAATGGCAACGTCTACTACTCATTTTTAGTAACAGTTTCTCAAAGTCAGAGGCCGTTGGGAAAAAACAGGCAACTCTGTGGGTGGAAGAGCATCTCTTAAATAGAGGAACAAACCTGAGCTTTGGCTCATCTCCTCCATGATTCCCTGCCCCCCACTAGAAGGCATTCACTACATCCTACTTGTGAGAACAATCTTTCTCTCATATCTGTTCTATTTCCTTTGCAGTATTTACCCTAGTTTAATGTTCCCAGGTATTATTTTTTTATTAACTTATCTGGACTACACATTTTTTTTTAAAAGAAAGAGATGGATAAAAATCCTTATTTACTGTTTTTACAATGCTGAACAAATTTCATTTTGATGCTTATGTCTAACTTCCAAATGCAGCCATCAACAGATATTACAACCAAGACATCTGGAAATAGAATCCAAAACTTCTCCTAGTTATTGAAATTGCAATGATTAATTTGTAGTTTACAATCTCCTATTGTTCAGCATGTAGGTATGTGTGTGTACACACACTTATACCCTCATACCCATGAACTGAACACCAAAGTCACTAGTGTGTTCAACATTACTACTGAATAAATAAGCAAGCCCTTCCTGTATTGGAAAAAATGTCTCTGGGAAGACAGAAGTAATTCCCAGAGAAGCAGGATTACAGTAAACAGGAAGATCAAGCAGCCTGGGAATGGTTTGAGGTGGTGGTGGGGGGAGGTATTATCAGGCAAATGGTTTTATGTAATAGCATTAGTAACTCACATCCCCTCTAAATCATGTTTATCTCCTCCTGTACCTTCATGGGAATTGATTTTTCTTAGCTCTGCTAACTAGAGAGTTTTAAGAACCCTGTATGGCACAACAGCTTACTTCTATAATGTAAAGTAGAAGGTGGATTTACAGAGAGAATAATTGGAGTTTAAGGTCATTTTTCCTAGTCCAGTCTGACGATGGCCTTCATCAAGGAACCTAGCCTTGAAAGTGGACCTTGTGAATCTCTTGACTACTAGCCAGAGTTCTCTTCCCAACTCCTGCATGTCTGCCTCCAAACCCCATCATCCCAAACACTAAGTAAGAATCATTCAGGGCTCCAGTATAATTATTTCTTGGTTTAATTGGGAAACTGCTTTCCAGAAGCAATTTTACTTTCAATTAAGGAACACCGTATTCTTTACATTTTTGTTTTAAGGTCAGCAAACAACCTTGATTGCTATGTAAACTCCAAGGCCTCCAGCAAGGTGATGGGTAAGGGTTAAAAATGTAATTGCTTTGGTGATGAAGATTTACCTGCTGCTTCTGACCTATTTAAGAGATAAACTACAAGAGAAGCCTTCAATTACTCACTACAGTGAATAAGTATTTCATTGCTTTAACCCACATCCCTATCTTAAATCAGTCTTAGAAGACAAAAGTGAAGGGTTGGGGGATGGGGAGCCAATGCACACACCAATGGATACACTGATAGAAAAAAAAAAGGAGCCAAAGAACTCTGATTAGTGTGATGTTAAGTAAAACACAGCTGGATTTTTCTCAGCTTCACCATTCAATTTTTTAAAAAGCCGTATTTCCCCCAAAGTGTTAGTGGTGCTTGGATGTGCTAGCTCAATCTGCCATGTGTTTACCGATTTAGTCCCAAATCATCCAGGAAACTTTTAATTAAAAATGCTTATTGCCACACAAAATCCTGCACTCCAGAGCAGGTGAATTTCTGCTGGGCTTGGCAGTTATGATTCCAGATCGCTTCACTGAATTCTTGAAGAAACAGCTCAGCCGTAAGGTGGGTGCAGAAATGTATGTTCATATACACTAGTATGTATTCCTAAGGCACTTTACCTTGTTTGAGAATTTCCCACGTAGTAACTAACAAGATTCAGAATCCTAATACTCTACCAGTAAATACGCATAGGGTCCAATAAGTTTTTAAAACTTGCATCTGAGATCTCACTCTGGGAAAAATGTGGCTTTACCTGAACCTTACATTTTATTGTTTATCGACCTGATACATCTTTTGAAAAAGGAGATCTTTCCCTGTGCTATAATTTTAAAGGTTTCCTTCCTTGGATTAAACAACAACAACAACAACAAAATAAATTAGAACTCATTCACCAGAATTCTACTTGTGGGCTCAGAAGAATGTCCTCCCTGAGGATCCTAGCTGCACTGGTTTATTTGCTGCAGTTAAAGCCAGTCCCTACTGCTTAAATTACTCACTGATTTTTATGTTAGCTTTAAAAAATATACCATACAACCACTCACACAAAAAGCTATTTATGGAAACATGACATATATTGCTGATCTTCCCTCTCCCTACTCTCAGCCTCTAGACAGGATGGTCTAATGAGCCCAACTGCTAATGGTAAAAAAGGATATTTGTCAGCCTGAGTTGTCACTTAAAATGAACAAACTCATGGTAAGGAAATATATCATCATAGACAAAAATGACATTCAACCTATTTTGGTACACATTCATATTTGGTACACATACAGGTATATATGAAGTGAAGGAAGACAAAAAAAAACCAAGATTATAAATATTAAAACATGTTTAGGTGTGCAGAAATCTCAACTAACCTCCAATATGACAGACACTAGGAACAATCTCTTTATAGAAACTGTGCCATACTGTAATATACCTATTGCTTTTTGTCTTTAAGTTGCAAATGGAATAAGATCTACTACTGCCTACTGAATTAAACACAACTATATTGAATTTTTAAAACCCTATAAAACAATGTAAAGAAAAGGGAACCTTCTTATACTGTTAGTAGGAATGCAAACTGGTACAGTCACTCTGGAAAACAGTATGGAGATGCCTCAGAAAGTTAAAAATAGAGCTATCCTATGATCCAGCAATAGCACTATTAGGTATTTGCCCAAAGGATACAAAAATACTGATTTGAAGGGATACAAAGGACACAAAAATACTGATTTGAACATGCACCCCCATTTATAGCAGCATTATCAACAATAGCCAAAATATGGAAAGAGCCCAAATGTCCACCAACTGATAAATGGATAAAGAAGTTGTAGTGTATATACACAATGGGATATTACTTGGCCATAAAAAGAATCTTGCCATTTAACAACAAAGTGGATAGAGATAGAGAGCATTATGCTAAGTGAAATAAGTCAGAGAAAGACAAATACCATATGATTTCACTCATATATGGAATTTAAGAAATGAAACAGATGAATGTGTGGGGGCAAAAAAAGAGGGAGGCAAACCATAAAACAGTCTCTTAACTACAGAGAACAAACTGAGGGTTGCTGGAGAGGACATGGGTGGAGGGGGATGGGTGAAACAGGTGAAGGGCATTATGGAGGGCACTTGCTGTGATGAGCGATCCATTACTAAATTCTACACCTGAAACTAATATTTGACTCTACGTTAAACTAGTTGGACTTTAAATAAAATGTGAAACAAACAAGCAAAACCAACTAAACCAAACCATACTCACAAACAACTCAACTAACATACTTATTAGTTAAAGAGTGATTGAAAAGACTAACAACTTTACTCTTTCTCCAATTTAGGTTAGACTTTTGGTCTCATAATTGCTATACAATAAGTATTGGTGAGAGAAGTATAAATGAGGAAAAACTGGTGGAATTCAATGACATTTACTTCTTACTCATTCTTTTTTTTTTTTTTAAAGATTTTATTTATTTGACAGAGAGAGATCACAAGTGGATAGAGAGGCAAGCAGAGAGAGAGGAGGAAGCAGGCTCCCTGCAGAGCAGAGAGCCCGATGTAGGTGGGACTTGATCCCAGAACCCTGAGATCATGACCTGAGCTGAAGGCAGAGGCTTAACCCACTGAGCCACCCAGGTGCCCCAACTCATTCTTAAACTCTTGACTATTTGCTTTCCCATTACTTTCTCCTTCAGTTGAATATATATGTATGAACTAATGTATCCATCCAACAATTACTTGGTGTACATTATATGTCAGGCACTATACTAGAGGTAGATGCAAGAAATACAATGGTGAAGAAAGGCATAGTCCTTGTACTCACCGCAGTTTATCATCTGGTTAGCCATTAAAATAAAATGTGGTAAGATCTATGAAAAAGGATGCAAAAGAGGCTCTATGAGCATTTACCAAGGGCCTTGGATCTTAACTGGGATTCAGAGAAACTTTCTTGGAGGAAAAAATAATGTGAACTTGTGACCTCAACTTAGCTCCATGCAGACCTGGAGGTGTAGTTCTAGAGGGAACTGCTAGCCTGTTGAGAAGGCCTGTAGTGAAAGTATTCAAGTCTGAGGTGTTTAAGGAACTGAAGAGAATTCAGCACTGTGGCTCTGGTGCAGTGTGGGTGAGTACAGGGAAAGAGAAAAGAGGGGTGGGGATCACTGAGGCTTAAGAAACACCATGATGGGACTTGTAGTAATGTGGGTGTTTCAATTTGGAACAAACAAACAAAACAAACAAAATAAAACAACAGTGGATGGACATGGAAAGGTTTTGTGTGGTTGAGGGGGAACGACCTGATCAGAAGTGTACCTCAGTAAGAGTACTCTGGCTAAGGTGCAGAGAAAAGAGAGGCACAAAGAGAGGGCAGACAAGAAATGGAACACTTAGAGACTAAGTTCACAGATTATGGCAGTAATGTGAATCAAGATCATGAACAATAGATTAGCAGAAGTGGATGGATTTGAGAGATAATTAGGAGGTAAATAGGTCTTAGGCTTAGCAGCCGGTTAAGCATCGGTCTTCGGCTCAGGTCATGATCCCAGGATCCTGGGATAGAGTCCCGTATCAGGCTCCTTGCTCAGCAGGGAGCCTGCTTCTCCCTCTGCCTCTGCCTCTCTCTCTCTCTCTTTCTGTCTCTCATGAACAAATAAAATCTTTTTTTCTTTAAAAAAAAAAAAAAGGTTAAAAAAAAAAAAGAAGAAGGTAAATAGGTCTTAATGATGGAATGTTGGAGGAATCAGGGAGAGAGTAGAGCCGAGGATGAGCTCCTGGGCAGAAAGATGGTGATATCCTTTACAGAGATGGGGAATGAAAGGCAACACGTGTTGAAGTGAGGGTGGAAATAAAATCAAGTTATGTAAAAAAAAAAAAAGTTCAAGGTTTCTCTGAGTAGATATTTGCTGTAGACTGAATGTTTGTGTCCCCCCCCCACAAATTTATGTTGAAATGTTAAATTCTAAGGTGATGGTTATTTGGAGGTGTGACCTATGGGAAGTGATTACATAATGAGAGTGGAGCCCTCATGAATAAGATTTATACCCTTATAAAATACACCCAGGAGAGATCCACTGCTCATTCTCCCATGTGAGAACACAGTGAAAAGATGGAACTTTTGAATCAAGAAGGTCCAGACCAGATACCGAATCTGCCTGAGATTTGTTCTTGAACTTCTCTGCCTCTGGAACTATGAGAAATAAATTTCTTTTTATTATAAGCTACCTAGTAGTCTACAGCGTTCTGTTATAGCCCCCCTGACTAGACTAAGACTCTATGACTACTGCAAGACAACAAGCAGGTCAAGAAAAAGTCTTAAGAAAATAACCCAAGGAATGCTAGGATCTAAACCTATAGATCTGACAAAAAACGAGACCGAAGAATTTAAAAGACTGAAGGAAACTTAAAAGACTGGAGTATAAAAGCCCGGAAAGAGAGCCCTCAAGAAGCATGGACTGTCCATTACTGCAGATCAGTATGTTAAAATATTAATAGTAGCCGCTGGATATGTGGACTGAGAGATAATTGAGACTTTGGTAAGAGTAATTTCAGTGAAGCAATGAGGACAAAGGTAAGACTGCAGTAGGCAGAGATAATGAATGGGATGTGAGAAACTAGAGACTAACTCATGGAGTCTGACAGTGAAGAGGTGGGAAATAACTAGAGGGAAACATGAGGTGGAAATGGGCTTAAAGGTGCTTCTCCCCCACCAATGAATCACTTTCTTTCCCTTAAACAATGAGGAAATAAACACTCATGGGTAATAAATTCCAAGAGCCTAGAAAGTTGGAAGGTGAAGAATATAAATAAATACAGGTACCTTCCTCAATCTCCCGGAGAAAATACTATTAACAATGCTTGTGACCCTTCTTTTTATTCGCAGATAACCAAATATATACATATACATTGCACACACACACACACACACACACAGATTTCTACCATACTTTTTTTCCTTAAGAGTGTATTTTGGACTTCTGTTCATATTGGAACAGATAGAGATGATTCGCCTCTTCTTAATAACCATACAGAATTCCCTTATATGGGCCTATAGTGGTTTAACCAGTCCCTGAGGACCATCTCAGTCTTTTTTTCTTTTCTTTCTTCCTTTCCCTTTTCTTCTTCTTTTTTCTTTTCTTTCTCTTCTATGATCACCACCCAGTTTCAAAAAGTATCTTAGTATACATATCTTTTTTTTTTTTTAAAGATTTATTTATTTGACAGAGAGAAATCACAAGTAGACAGAGAGGCAGCCAGAGAGAGAGAGAGAGAGGGAAGCAAGCTCCCTGCTGAGCAGAGAGCCCGATGCGGGACTCGATCCCAGGACCCTGAGATCATGACCTGAGCCCAAGGCAGCGGCTTAATCCACTGAGCCACCCAGGCGCCCCCTTAGTATACATATCTTAATGCACATGTGCATGATTTATGGTTTAGATGTGAAACTGCTAGATTGAAGAGATCATATATTTAAAATTTTGATATTGCTAAATTATCCTACATAAAATATGGCATTATAAAAAGAAATATGGCATCAATTTAAACTCCTACAAATGATGCGTGTTTCTATATAGGCTATCACCAAAACTGGATATGGCTGAACTTGAAAAACTTTTGACAGGATAATTGGTAAAAAACTGTATTTCATTATTGCTTTCTTATGCATTTCTTTATGGGTTTGAGACATTTTAATATAATCATTGCAATCTCAGTTACCTTTTCTGTGAGTTACAAGCTGCTATTTCATGTTCTTAAACCTTTTTTCTAATTGCTGAACTTAACTGATATGTAAATGTTCTTTGCATGTTAATTAGTACTTTTCCTGTCATAGTCATAATTACTTCCCCCAGTTTATGCTTAGAAAGAATTCTTCCATTCCAAGATCATAAGAAATCCAGCTACTGTATTTTCTTTTAGTGCTTTTGTTTTATTTTTTCACCAAATACATTTGGATTTATTAGGGGAGGAGAGACAAAAAGGAGTACAAAAGGGAGTTAGCTTTTTATTTCAGCAAATTATGGAAACATAATGACCACAAACTGACACTTTCATTATCACTGCATTCTAGACTACTCTTGTTAAGAGTTGCTATTTTGAGTATGTTTGCATGTATGTCTATATGTGTGATTTTTACCTTCCATTTTCCTTTCTTTCTCAATCATTTCCTCAGCAAGCGAGGATCCATATCAACAAATGCAACAGAGTATAATGGAAAAGACACTCAACTCGGAGCCAAAAGCATGTATTTTTGTCACCTCAAACCACTCACTAGCTATATGTGATGTAGGACAAATTCTTTCTGAATCTTAGTTACCTCATTTGTAAAATGTGGATAATGATTTCTCTTCTACCCTTCACACAGTTACTGTGAGAACCAAATGTTATAATGTATGATTTTACAAACATTTCATAAACAACAGCACCATAAAAATGGGGCTAACATTGCAAACATGGGACTTTTTCACAGTGATATGACATGAGTTTATTTTATGTAAAGTATTCATTTGGTTGAGATCAAGATAGTTATTCCTCAAAATATTCTTTGTTGTGAGAATATGAAGATAGATGGAATAAATGTACATGAACAACTTTTTCTATTAAGATAAAGCATTCTAATGAATGATTAAATGCTCTCATGACACAACTGGATTGGATTTTAGTTCATAAAACTAGGGGACCCTTAATTGGCCTACAGCAGTAAACACTGATAAGAGAAACTATAATCTATAGCCAGACTGTATTAATTAATAACCTGAAATCCAATAATTTCTGAGATACTGTCATTCTATGCACGTATACCATATTGAAAAATATTCTTCTCCTTTATTATATAGAATTCATTTGCAGTCTTCTGTTTCAGGCCAACAAACATTAAGTTCCTTGATAGGACAGGCATTGTGCGAAAGAATGAGGATACAAAAGCTGTTTGTACTCTTGACGAGCTTCCAATCTGCTGCAGTAAGCAGAAACATGAAAAGATAAATTCAGTAGAAAGTAATAAAGCCTATAAGAGTCCTGTAAGTTTGGCCATTAGTGGGTACATGGGATAGGTGCCTGCTTTAGGATGATGGATGGGAAGAACAAGGCAAAGAAGTCCAAAGGCATACAATTCCTTATTTGGGTATTGTTGCATGAGTATGAATTAGAATGTTATAAATTATGACAAAGGACGGGGGTATGAATAGGTAGTGGTATCTGGGATAGAGAGGGCAGCAAGATCAAAAGCAAAGAAATACAGAACTCCTATGACAGACCTGGCATAGGAGTGGTAGGAGATAATGCTGAGAGTTAGGTATAGACAGGGCCATGTTGCACTTTGTATGTTTTGCTAAAGACCACAGATTAATAAAGGTATTATATACACATCTGATGATAGTAAAATCGCAGTTTCAATTGAGACATAAGAGAAAACAGATTTGTATACTGAATTCAAGTACCAGACAAACTACAGAACTTACAAAGGAAATGTTCCAGAGCCAGTTCTATTACCTTGGACCTCTTAGAACAAGACTATAAAAAGTGGTCAAAGGGACACCTGGGTGGCTCAGTCAGTTAAGCATCTGCCTTCCGCTCAGGTCCTGCTCGAGCCCCTCACTGGGCTCCCTGCTCAAAGGGAGTCTCCTTTCCATCTCCCTTTGCCCCTCCCCCCAGCGTGTGCACGCACTCTCTCTCTCTAAAATGAACAAATAAAATCTTAAAAAAAGAAGTGGACAGAGTATGAAGAAGGGAAAGCATTTTGTGAGAGAGAATTTTTGGAGAAAGCTGTGAGGCTCATCCCCCTGACTCCTACCAGGGAAATGGCTAGATGATGCATACAGGGTGAAGTTCGATTCCATCTGGAAAATCTAGATGATGAGAAATGACTAGATGTTGATGGCAGAACCTAGGAGGGTTGATGCTTTTAGATTAGCCTACACTCCGAGAGGTTTGTCAGGGCAAAGGATGTGTGGGTATTTCCTGTGGAACAAGAGTACTAGAGAGCAAAAGAACAAGGATTCTTTCCTAGAAATTGTGAAAGGAGTTGCTAGTGAACATCTGGGACAGACATATACCCACTAACCTCAATGAAACCATAGATGAGAGCTCCTTAGAGATGAGACATTTGTGAAGTATTCCCCAACATATCCCGTGAGGAAACAGTAAGCTTTAAACATTGGGCAGGCTCAGATAGCATTATGGAGAGCTACGATAGTACTAGAACTTTATCGACTTTTTTCTCCTTTCTGTCTTCTCTTGCCCAGAATCTTCTGGCAACTTCTAAAACCATGATTAGTAAGCTGGAAGGGAAGAGCAGATCTGGAGAGAAATAAGTAGTTTATAATGTTTCCTTCACCAAAGGAAGGCAGGCTCCCTATAACTGGCTTGGCTGGGCCAAGTTCTTAGTTTTGATATCTTGGACCGAACACCAATACATTCTGAGTCAAGACCTTTTTATTTCAAACAACAAAATATTAAATACATGGATTGGTGACCTAAATATAAAAGCTAAAAATCATAAAAATTCTGGAAGAAAAGCTAGGTGAAAATCTCTTGGGACATTAAAAAAAAAACAAAACAACAAAAAACACAACACTGTAAACACAGCTGGTGGGGATGTAAAATGGCTACAGATATTCTGGAAAAGAGTTTGGCAGTTTCTTGTATACCTAAACCTGTGCCTACCATCCAACAAAGCAACTGCACTCAGTGTGCATTTATACCAGAGAAGTGAAAACTTAAGCATAGGCAACTTTTCTTCATGTGTATTCAAATCTTCTTCAGTGGGTGAGTGATTCACAAACTTTGGTACATCCATACAGTGGAACACTACTCAGTAGTAACAAGGAGCAAACTACTGATAGACGCAACAACTTCGGTGGATTTCAAGGGCATTCTATGCACTGAACTAAGGGCAATCTTAATTGGTTATATGCTATATGATTCCACTTAAATAACAGTCTTGAAATAGGGTAACTATAGAGATGGAAAACAAATTAGTGGTTGCTAGAGGACAACGTTGGTTGTGGGGAGGAGGGTAAGACTGAAGGGGCAGAGGGAATTCTTTTCTGGTAATGGAACAATGCTACATCCCGATTGTGGCGGTGATTACAGAAATCTGTATATATAGGATTACATTGCATAGAACTATGCAAAACATATGAAAATTGGTGAAAACTGAGTAAAGTCTATAGTCCAATTAATAGTACTGTGCCAAGATCAATGATCTGATTTTGATATTATAGTATAGTTATAAGATATAGCTCTTGGAGGAAGCTGAGGAAGAGGTTTATAAGACTCTACATACTATTTTTATAATTTCTTGTGAAGTTGTACTTTGTACTTTACAATTTCTTGTGAAATTGTACTTTGAATATAAATTAAAAAATTAGTTTTAATTAGGAGAAACTCAAGAAGCTCAGTATATTGTCCCAAAATTCTCCCTACAAATGGAGCACCACACTTTTAGGGATCTCCTGACAATGAACAAGCAGACTGCTTTAAAACCATGCTTTGTCAGTAGGCCTCAGAATTGAGGACATCACTGTGAGGGTTTTTATTTGAGGGATGTGTGAAGGGGTTAAGAAAATTCTATCCCATGTGTTTTCACCTTTACCTCAAGATCGGTAAATTTAAGTAGCATTTCCAGAGCAAAGATGACCACCTGACAGGCAGTCGGAACCTTGGAATGTCTGATAATGTAGTATGACCACTGTTCTTCAGCATTTCCTCATTTTTTCAACTTTTTAAAAATGTATTTGAATGAAAGGTATAAATATCAGTCTTTTCCAGTCCCAACATCCTTCCACATGACATGGCTTTAATTTGAAAATGTTGCCAATATTGATTCTAGGAAATCACTTTACTGGCTTTTATCCGATTAGATGGCTTTGGAACTATGATGACTTTGTGACATCCTATTGATTTTGCCTCTAAAATGTTCCTCCTATCTTGCTTGTCTCTGCCTCTTCATTCCCAGTGTCACTATCCTCCTTACAGCCCTCATTATTTCCGACAATAGCTCTTTGCTAACTGTTTTCCCAAACTTAGTCTCTGCATACCAAATCATTTAAAATTCCATTCCTGGATTAATCTATACATGGCACAATTCTGATTAGGTCATTTCCTTGCTTTAAAGTGTTTAAAGGCTCCCCAATGCTTATTACAATAAAATCCAAACTCCTCAGTGTGACGTTCAAGGACTTCCCTGTATATGGGGTATTAGGTTGAAAATAATTTTCACTCACAATTTTAAAGACATTTCTCCAACAACTTCCAATTTTTAATATTTCTATTGAGAATTACAATGTGATCATTCCACTCATCCTCTGTATGTAACCTATTTTTTCTTTCCAGAAGCTTTTAAGATTTTTTTTTTTAAAGTTTCAGTGATCTGTTATTTCTTGATGACGTGAATTGGGGTGTGTGTGTGTGTGTGTCTATCTGTCTGTCTTGGGGTGGCAGGTCTTTTGTCTTTATTCATTCACTGTGCTGGGAATTTAATTGTCACTGCAACCTGAACATTTATATTTTCTTGTTTTGAGACATTTTCTTGTATTGTTTCTTTGACAATTTCCTCTCTGAAGTTTTCCTATGTTCTCTTGTCCTAGAATCTTCTGGGTTAATTTTCTCAATTTCTGTTCCACTTTCTGGAAGAGTGACTGGACTTGAGCTTTTATCTTTTTAATTTCTAAGCTCTCTTTCTTAATTCTTTGATGTTCCTTTTCTTGTATCATCTCATTGCTCTTTCACAGATGTACAATCTTATCTTTCGAAAATATTATGCTTTAAAGTTGTCTTTGGCTCTGTGTAGTGTTTCTGTTTCTTCTGGGTTTTTTTTTTTTTCTCCCTCTTATTTATTTGTTTTGCTCTCTTTCATGTCAAAGACTTTCCTCCAATATCTGGAGATTCTTGGTTATTTGTTTATATTTAATAGTAAAGCACTAAAAAACACAATGGAAGCTTTGTGCATTGGAACGGGGCTTATAGACTAAGTTTCATTTTAGAGTATTTCCTGGCCAGCTGTTTTGTTTTGTTTTGTTTTTAATAATTTTAACATTTATATTGAGATTGAGGTATGATTCACACACCATAAAATCTATCCACTTAAACAGTTTTCAGCATATTCAGATTTGTGCAATTGTCGCCACAATCTAATCTTAAAACATTTTCATTGCTCCAAAAAGAAGCCTCATACCAATTAAGTCATTTCTCATTCGTCACTTCCCCTACCATATATCCCCAGCCTCTGGAAATCATTAATCTATTGTCTCTATAGATTTGCTTATTCTGGACATTTCATAAACATGGAATCATATAAAATATGGTCTTTTGTGATGGTCTTTTTCACTCAGCATAAAGCTTTCAAGATTTATCCATGTTGTAGCATGTTCCAGTACTTCCTTCCTTTTTATGGCTGAATAATACATCTGGCCTTGAACAACCCAGGTTTGAACTGTGTAGGTCCACGTACTTATAAGTGGATTCTTTTTCAGAAATGCAGTACAGTATTGTAAATATATTTTCTCTTCCTTAGGATTTTCTTAATAACATTTTCTTTTCTCTAGTTAACTGTATAACAAGAACACAGCATATAATACACACACACACACACACACACACACACATAAAACATATAAAATATGTGTTGAGTGTTTATGTTACCTATAAGGATGCTGGTCAACAGTGGGCTATTAGCAGTTAGGTTTCTGGGGAGTTAAAAATTATATGTATTTTCGACTGTTGCAGGGATGGGAAGGGTATGGTCAGCACACCTAACCCCAGTGTTGAGAGTTCAAGGGTCAACTGTAAGGCATTATATGGAAATATCATGTTTTGTATATCCGTTCATCACCTGATGGATATATGGGTCATTACCACTTTTTGGCTCTTATGAATAATGTTGCTATGTACATTCATGTACAAGTTTTTGTGGTGACCTACATTTTCATTTCTCCTGGATATACTTAGGAGTGGAATTACCACAGGGGATTTTAAGAGGCAAACATAAATGTTGTTATCTGTAGGTCTTTCTGTCTGTGTTGCTCAGTTTCTTAAATTTGCTATGTGATAAATGTAAGCCTGACTACTGGCCTTCTAAAGCTGGGTGGAAGCTGACTCACTGCAGAGTTTTGGAGGTGGATGGGTAAATCAACCTCATTTTTTTGCTAGGGACTGCTAATTATCTTTCAAATGTCCATCCCTCCCTCCTTCCTTAAAAATAGACTCTTGCAGGGGCGCCTGGGTGGCTCAGTGGGTTGGGCCTCTACCTTCGGCTCAGGTCGTGATCTCAGGGTCCTGATCTCAGGGTCCTGGGATCGAGCCCCACATCAGGCTCTCTGCTCAGCAGGGAGCCTGCTTCCTCCTCTCTGCCTTCTTCTCTCTGCCTGCCTCTCAGCCCACTTGTGATCTCTCTCTGTCAAATAAATAAATAAAACTAAAAAAAAAAAAAAGACTCTTGCATTATTGGGGAAAATGATGAACCCAGGTATAACATTTCCTAGCCTCACTCTGCAGAAAGAGATGGTAATAAAACACAAGAGAAGTCGCTGGATGGGGTTTAAGGGAAATGGCTTTAAAGGGAAAACATTTAAGTGGAAGACAGGAATCCTTTTATGACGCCTGAAACATGGGTGCTATTGGCTGAAGCTTTAGTAGCTAGACTATGTCCATAAAGATCCTTGAAGACCCTAAGGATGGGAGAGGAAAAAGCCTGCAAAGAGTCCTGGTCCCTTAGCTCTGGACTGCCCATCTTCAGATTTCTTTTAGGTGAGGAAGAAATAATTTTACTTGTTTAAGCCATTACTACTTGGAGTACCAGTTAACTACCAGTCTATCTGAATCCTAAGTGATAGATTTCAGAATTTCATTCTGTAGGCAACTACATCTGATCACCCCCTAATTGTAAGTAATCTGTCATTCAGCTTTCTCCTCCTTTCATCAAAGATGGAGTTCATATTTCTATTTCCTATACTGAGAAATTTTTAAGACAAAAAAAGCAGAAGCTTTTTACCTACCAACTTCAAAACTGGAACTTTGACCTTTCCAATCTTATTTCCTACCTTCTGCTTTATACACCATGAACTATTCAGAATTTCTCTTTAAGCTCCATAATTTCCCACAATCTGCTTTTGCTCATTATTTTCATTCTGAGAAAAGCTCTCTCCCTGTATCTGTTTCTAAGTTCAAATGATACCTGTTCTACTCACGGGTCACTGCTTAAAAGGTTTCCTGAATATCCAGCCAGAAGTCATCTCAGCCCACCTGTATCATTCTCTCCTGAACACTGACTTCTTTTGTTGGACTCTCCTGAGCTTGGGGGCCATGTCTTTAGTTCTCTACATTCGTCTGTAGTGCATAGCTTTCTGGTGTGTACCTAACCATCACACATGTATTACTGTATATCAAGAAATTTGGTTTCTAGAAATATTAATTGGCAAAAGCTTGCCTGTACCTCACAATTGCATAAAGGAAATTCCAAGTATTACTATAAACTGACCCAAAAAGCAACGACTCATGGGACACTACATCAAAAGCTAATGATGTACTGTATGGTGAGTAATTAAAAAAAAAAAAAAAAAAAAGAACAAGAAGAAGAAACCACACTGGTAACCTAATTCCACCACAGCATTATAACAGAGTTTACAACCAGTAGATCATTGGTTAGATAAACCTGGAGCTGCAAGGGTCTTTCTGATTAGTCAAATCTGTACATTAAAATATCCTATGGTATTCTGCACAGAAAAGCTTACTGATCATATGTAGTAAAACTCACTTAAGCCTGTGTATCTGGGGGCACCTGGGTGGCTCAGTGGTTAAACCTCTGCCTTCGGCTCAGGTCATGATCTCAGGGTCCTGGGGTCGAGCCCCACATTAGGCTCTCTGCTCAGCAGGGAGCCTGCTTCCCTTCCTTTCTCTCTGCCTGCCTCTCTGCCTACTTGTGATCTCTGTCAAGTAAATAAATAAAATCTTAAAAAAAACAACAACAACACTGTGTTTCTGTCATTTTAAAGTAGTAACTCAGACCTCATGAGAAAATTTTACCTTTTTAAAATGCTATGAGTGCAGATAAGTTTTGTGGTTATCAAAATCCTTAAAGAATTCAGCACATCATGACCACTACTGCATTACCCTCTGATACCTCAAGATAGACTCTCTCTTCATCTCGAAGGGGGGAGAGATGAAGTGATTTGCATAGCATCATCATAATGAGAAATTTAATGAAAAACAGTTCTCTGACTTCTTTTGTATTCTGGTCAAATTTGGTGGGGTAAACCACAAAGGAAAAGATTGGCATGTTAGAACTAAATGAAAATCTAACACTTCTATATTTAGTGTTGTACATTCAGTGACACGATTTTAACTTTTTATTATTTATTTATTTATTTATTTATTTATTTATGAGAGTGAGAGTGTGTGTTTATCATGTGTGCAAGTAAAAGGAGGAGCAGAGGCTGAGGGACAAGCAGACTCCTCGATGTACATGTAGCCCAACACATAGCTTAATCTCATGACCTGGAGATCATGACCTGAGCCTAAATCAAGAGTCAGATGCTTAAGTGACTGAGCCACCCACGTGCCCAGGTACCCCTAGAGACATGATATTTATTTATTTATTTATTTTAAAAGATTTTATTTATTCATTTGACAGAAAGAGACACAGCGAGAGAGGGAACATAAGCAGGGGAACAAGAAGAAGACGCTTAACTGGTTGAGCAATGTAGGGGTCCAAAAACAAGAGTGAAAAGTGAAAAGATGGTCAACTTATTATACATTAGGGAGCCACAAATTAAAACAAAAAGTCCATCCCCCTGCATCTTTTTTTTTGAGAGGCAATATAGCATAAAGTTTAAAAATGTAGACTCCACGGGCCCCTGGGTGGCTCAGTGGATTAAGCCGCTGCCTTCGGCTCAGGTCGTGATCTCAGGGTCCTGGGATCGAGTCCCGCATCGGGCTCTCTGCTCAGCGGGGAGCCTGCTTCCCTCTCTCTCTCTCTGCCTGCCTCTCCGACTACTTGTGATTTCTCTCTGTCAAATAAATAAAAATAAAAATCTTTAAAAATGTAGACTCCTGACTCACACTTCCTGGATTTGAACCACAGGTCTGCCATTTTCTAACCTTGAACATATAACAGTTATATGTTCAGAAATGTCCACTACATGCCCCAAAGAGGGAAACAATTTACTAATTCCTCTGTGTCTCTGTTTCCTCATCCTCAAAATGAGGTCATTACAGTAACTAACTCATAGGATTTGTTATAATGATTAAAGAGACAGTTTATGTAAAATGCTTAGAACAGTGTCTGGCACACAGTAAATACTACCTAGGTGTTTATTATTACTATTTATTCCATCATATGGATACAATGTAAAATGCTGTTTAAAAGATAAAAGTAATCCATGGGGCACCTGGGTGGCTCAGTCAGTTAAGTCTCCAACTTTTGATCTTAGCTTAGGTCTTGATTACAGGATTGTGGGTTCAAGCCCTGCATCAGAATCCAAGCCCCCCCCCCATTTTTAAAAAAAAACTAACATAAATAAATAAATAAATAAAAGTAATCCTACTCTGTTGGTGGAAATAGTAATTACTACAGCTTTTTTGAAGGATAATTTGATAATCCGTATACGCTATATATAGTAGTTTTACTTCAGAAATCTGACTCAATCACATAAGGACAAAACAGTTATATGTTCAGAAATGTCCACTACATGCCCCAAAGGGGGAAACAATTAAAATATCCATCAACACAGAAGTGAAATATGTTACAAAAAACTATAGCATACTAAGAAGGCAGCTGTTAAAATAATATGGATTTAGATGTACTGACATAAAAGTTGTCCAAAATATTTATATTAAAAAGTAAATCATAAAGTAGTATGTATAATATGATCCCATTTAAATGAAAATAAGCAAAACATATATATATGTGTGTGTGTGTGTGTGTGTGTGTGTGTGTGCATTTATGTATGGATTTTTAAAAGAGTTGTAAAAATATACAAACTGCTAATAAGGTTATTATATGGGGAGACAGGTAGAGTGAAAGGGCACTTCAACTTTTTGATCTGTACTTAGATACTAAAACTTATTTTTTAAAAGATCTTATTTATTTATTTATTTTTGGGGAGAGAGCGAGAGTGCACATATGCATGTGCATACACACAAGCAAGGAAGTGGCAGAGGGACAGAGAGAGAGAGAGAGAGAGAATCTTGAGCAGATTCCTTGCTGAGTGCAGAGACCAACATGGGGCTCGATCTCATGACCCTGAAATCATGACCTGACCAAAATCAAGAGTTAGATAGTTAACCCACTGACCTATCCAGGCGCCCTTGTACTGAAACTTTTTAAAACAAAGACACATGTATTTTACTATACAATTTAAAAACTGAAAAAAGGGGTTGCTTACTAGGTTTGCCTATCCTACTAAGAAAATCCTGGTTTCTATGGATTTGATATAAGAATATAAATGTTCTGGGATGCCTGGGTGCCTCAGTTGGTTGGACGACTGCCTTCGGCTCAGGTCATGATCCCGGAGTCCTGGGATCGAGTCCCACATCAGGCTCCCAGCTCCATAGGGAGTCTGCTTCACTCTCTGACCTTCTCCTTGCTCATGCTCTCTCTCACTGTCTCTCTCTCAAATAAATAAATAAAATCTTAAAAAAAAAAAGAATATAAATGTTCTGCTACTGAGATTTAGACACTATATACCATTTTGGAAGAAATGGCCTGACTTGGGCAATCAACACATATAACCCAAGAAAACCAGTTTTTGAAAAAGCCTTTGGTCTCACCTACAATGGTACTGATTCAAAGAACTCACTAGATTAACATTTTGTACCTTAGTTCTATTTATCTCCATCTTCAGTTGATCTGAAGGTAAGAGAGCCTATTTTTAAAAAACATAATATATTCAAACTCTAGTGAGTATATCCCTTTACGGAAGAACAAAGTTTTTGAAAAATTTCTGTATAGGAAACTTCTACAATTCAAATGGATTTAAAAAATATAAATACTTGAGATTTACTGGCACCTTTCTATTATGCTGTATTTGAGACACAAAGATACTACCATTGATTGAAGCAGAACTGCATGAAGGCACACACAATGAATTTAGGTCACTGGAAAGGCCAAAAGAGCACTAGCCATATAATAGCAATATAGGAGACTCTGGGAGAACACAATCTCATGGTTAATTCAATCTAAGCATTCCTTTAGGCTACCTAAAGCAAAATGGAAGAGGACGGAGCACACTGAAGTTATGAAAGGGATATTTAGTGCAAGGTTAAAAAAAAAAAGTACACCTATAAGAAATATTTCCTTGCCCACCCAAACATACATCTGCTGCAGATTTTAAGAAAGTGGCTACTGAACTGGGAGTGTTTCTGTGGTTGTACAATATCCTTGTTCTTAAAAACCATTATTCTGAAAAAGATTTCTCATTCCATTTTATTGAGACCTTTATAAAATGGTGTTAATTCTTAGAATAATGAAAACTGTGGAATAATAGGAATCTAAGGAAGAGATATGAAAAGGAAAAAAATCAGTTTTTATGATTACCTTAAAACAAAGATCTATAAAAGAGGTAATTAACAACACAACTACACAGCAAATTGGACAGACTTGCAAATATCACAGAGCACCTCTAAAGTGGTTCAGGGATAAAAATCGCTGATAAAGCAGTATACTGCCTCATCAGGTAAGTATGGGGGACAAGTTACTTCATCCATTAAAAAAGGAGAGGAATTCTCTGCCTGGCAAATCTACAATCTGCCATTACAGAGACTGTAGTCTGTATTTGTTTGTTTTGTAGATAACTGAAAATAACAGACTTACTGAAAGAAAAAAAAATCCAGTATAAATAAGAGTATCAAATATGGAAGGCAGACAGAAGTTCAAATCCAAGCTCTACTTCCTACTAGCTCCACAAATAAGTGAAACCATATGATAACTGACTCTCTCTGCTTGACTTATTTCACTCAGCAAAATCTCTTCCAGTCCCGTCCATGTTGCTACAAAAAGTTGGGTATTCATCCTTTCTGATGCAGGCATAATACTCCATAGTGTATATGGACCACATCTTCCTTATCCATTCGTCCGTTGAAGGGCACATTTCCATAGTTTGGCGACCGTGGCCATTGCTGCCAAAAACATTGGGGTACAGATGGCCCTTCTTTTCACGACATCTGTATCTTTGGGGTAAATACCCAGGAGTGCAATTGCAGGGTCATAGGGAAGTTCTATTTTTAATTTCTTGAGGAATCTCCACACTGTTCTCCAAAGAGGCTGCACCAACTTGCATTCCCACCAACAGTGTAAGAGGGTTCCCCTTTTTCCACATCCTCTCCAACACATGTTGTTTCCTGTTTTGTTAATTTTGGCCATTCTAACTGGTGTAAGGTGATATCTCAATGTGGTTTTAATTTGAATCTCCCTGAGGGCTAATGATGATGAACATTTTTTCATGTGTCTGATAGCCATTTGTATGTCTTGATTGGAGAAGTGTCTGTTCATATCTTCTTCCCATTTTTTGATATGTTTGCCTGTTTCGTGTGCGTTGAGTTTGAGGAGTTCATTATAGATCCTGGATATCAACCTTTTGTCTGTACTGTCATTTGCAAATATCTTCTCCCATTCCGTGGGTTGCCTCTTTGTTTTTTCGACTGAGCTGTTGTGACCCTGGGGAGTTTTTCAATTTCTTTTGTCTTAGGTCCTCATCTCTAAAATAAGGGCAATAACCGTATCTAGGGACGTATTATATGAGAGGCTATGTTAAAAATGCTTTATAAATAGTAAGCACTCAGTAAATGTTGGTGATGGTGGTGATGTGTGAGAATTTGGCAAGTTTAATTTCCTAAATTTTGAACAATGTGGAGACACCAAGTTCTAGCACACATTCAAAGATTTTAGAAGGTTGTTATCCTTATTAAGCTATGCCTATGAGGGTTACTCAAGCTGATAGTCCTAATAATCAAAATCTTTACATGTCTTCTAGACAGGACTGCAAACCAATACAGCTGATTGCATATGCTGTACACAAAAAACAATGGAGCAGTGAACAGCTTGGACTTGAGCCAAACCGCTCAAGATCAAACACCATTTTTGCTATTTACTAAGCCATATGACCTTGGGCAAGATTATTTAATTCTCCCTGTGTCTCAGGTTCTTCATCTAGGAAGTGGTGATAATAATATTTATCTTATAGGGTTACTATAAAGATTTAATGAGATAATGTACAGAAAGCATCTAGTGCAGTCCTCAAAACACATTTGCTATTGTCATCATCTACAAAAGAAAGACATCTCTGACTACTAAGATTTGATTCTATAGAAACAGCATTTAAATTAGTTCTTACTTTTCAATATTTTAAGATTCTTAAACTGCCTGGGCATTTGAGCCTACACTTTGTACCTTGCCTCAATATAAGTAAGACAAAAAAAAAAAAAAAAAAAAAAAAGTGAATTTAGCATTGGATCTTTCCAATTGTCATTGATGTAAAGTTAGAGATGACCAACAGTACCTTATCAAAACCCACTGTAGAACTGCTTTCCCTGCTTAAAACAAAAACAAAAAAGAAAAACAAAACTGATTTCCTTTTAAGCAAGTTTACTTCTTACCTGTCATCTGCATTACGAAGGGATGGAAGCCGAAAGCTAGTGTTTCTGTCAAGCTTTGACTGGCTTTTGGTCCTCTTGATGGAGCCTTTCAGGCGCTTGCTGAAGAACCCCTAGAATGAAAAGGCAGAAGGTGATGGGAGAGAAAACCAAAAGAGCAACTTTGCTGTCTCCTTACTCCTCTGCACCACCTCTGAAAAAGGTATTAAGATTTTTATAATGAAGATCAGAACAAGAATCCAGCTTTTCATTTTTTAATTTATAAATAAAAGTTGTAAGATAGGCATTCATCAAAATCCTTGAGGACAACACAGGCAACAACCTCTTCAACCTCAGCTGCAGCAATTTCTTCACAGAAACATCACCAAAGGCAAGGGAAGCAAAGGCAAAAATGAACTATATGGACTTCATCGAGATAAAAAGCTTTTGTACAGCAAAGGACAGTCAACCAAACCAAAAGACAATGAACAGAATGGGAGAAGATATTTGCAAGTGACATATCAGATGAAGGGCTAGTATCTAAAATCTAGAAAGAATTTACCAAACTCAACACCCAAAGAACAGATAATCCAATCGAGAAATGGGCAGAAGACATGAACAAACATTTCTGCGAAGAAGACATCCAGATGGCCAATAGACACAGGAAAAAGTGCTCAACAGCATCAGGGAAATACAAATAAAAAAAAACCACAGTGAGATACCACCTCACACCAGTCAGAATGGCTAAAATAAACAAGTCAGGAAACGGTAGATGTTGGTGAGGATGTGGACAAAGGGGAACCCTCTTAGACTGTTGGTGGGAATGCAAGCTAGTGTTGCCACTCTGGAAAATAGTATGGAGGTTGCTCAAAAAGTTGAAAATAGAGCTACTCTATGACCCAGCAATTGCACTACTGGGTATTTACCCTAAAGAAACAAATGTAGTGATCCGAAGGGGCACGTGCACCCAAATGTTTATAGCAGCAGTGTCCACAATAGCCAAACTATGGAAAGAACCTAAAAGTCCATCAACAGATGAATGGATAAAGAATGCAGTATGTCTATATATACATACATACGTATATAAAGACACACACACACACACACACACACACACACACACACACACACAGAGGAATATTATACAACCATAAAAAACCTGAAATCTTGCTGTTTCCAATGATGTGGATGGAACTAGAGGCTATGATGCTAAGCAAAATAAGTCAATCAGAGAAAGACAATTATCATATGATCTCATTAATATGATGAATTTGAGAAACAAGAAAAGACACAAGATCATAGGGGAAGGGAGGGAAAATGAAATAGGATGAAACCAGAGAGAGGGACAAACCATAAGAGACTCTTAATCTCAGGAAACAAACTGAGGGTTGCTGGAGGGCAGGGTGGGGAAGGGATGGGGTGGCTGGGTAATAGACATTGCAAAGGGTATGTGTTGTGAATTGTGTAAAACTGATGAATTACAGACCTGTACTCCTGAAGCAAGTAATACATTATATGAAGTAAAAAAAAATAAATAAAATTATAAATCTTAAAAAAGAGAGAGTCTCTTCTGGTTTGCTTGCCTCTCTGCTTTTATCTTATTTTTCCTTCCTTTCTTAAATTATGCATGTCAGTGAAATCATATGGTATTTGTCATTCTCTGACTTATTTTGCTTAGCATAATACCCTCTAATTCCATCCACATTGTAGTACATTTTTCTTTTTTTAAAGATTTTATTTGGAAGTAATCTCTATACCCAATGTAGGGCTACAACTCTGAGATCAAGAGTTGCATGCTCTACCTGAGTCAACCGGGCTCCCCTAAAGTATCCTATTTCTCAGAGACAGGCATTTTTCTGGTCTCCTCTACAGTCTTAGTGTTGCTTAGGGAAAGTCACTGTCATTTGTTCTCCAAGGCAAAGGCTTTATTTACTACTTATTTTGATTTCAATCAGGATGAGTCACCACGTTTGCTCATAAATGTAGTCAGCAAACCAGATCTGTGTTTATGGAATTCTATTTGGACTGTTTATGGTTGGTTCCAAAACCACTGGCCTAAGTATAGATTTGGCCCAAGGATCTGCTCTAATATCATATATAAATATATTTCTAACAAAAATACAGTTAAGCAGTTACCTGGTAATGTACTAGTAGATGTTCACTCCTACAGTACTGTACTTTTTGTGGCACTTACTATATAGTACTTTCTTGTTTTAATCCATTTATTTAATAAATATTTGTTTTATATCTATTTGTTGTAAAGCATTATACCAGATATTGTAAGGGAATCAAAGATAAAACAAACACAAACTCTGCCCCCATGGAGCTTATAGTTTAATATGGGATTTGGAAACTAAATTTAATATATATAACACAATTAGGGAGGTAAGTGTTCCTAATGTCTGGCATATTTAATCACAAAATATGTTTCTTTGAATCTAGCACACCAATGATTTTAAGTCATGCTATGATTTTATGTACACTAAGAAAAAAGCTACCAATTCAACTATAACACAATGCTTCATCACTTAAAATTTTTATTTTGGGGCGCCTGAGTGGCTCAGTGGGTTAAGCCTCTGCCTTCAGCTCAGGTCATGATCTCAGGGTCCTGGGATCGAGTCCCGCCTCGGGCTCTCTGCTCAGTGGAGAACCTGCTTCCCCCTCTCTCTCTGCCTGCCTCTCTGCCTACTTGTGATTTCTCTCTGTGTGTCAAATAAATAAATAAAATATTTAAAAAAAATAAAATAAATAAAATTTTTATTTTGTACTAAGAAAGGTTTTAAAAGACTTAGACAGGTTTTGTCATATGTACACATAAATTGTCAAGGTATTCCTAATGCTTCTTTTTTCTGAACAACTTTTTGACTTGGGGTTGTTGTTCATGTATTTCTACAGAATATCATCCTGTATCCTTTCAAGAATGTTGTTGACAGAGTATCTGAAAAGAGTAACTTACAGGGATGTTAAAATATGAAAAATGTGCATCTTAGAATTGATAATACAGTATTATTTTAGAGAGGTATATAGGAACTAATATTAGGATTTCAGAAAAAACAAGGCTACATCATCCAGAGAAACAAGGGGAAGTTATACAGAAGTAGAATATGCTAGGTCCCAGTGGGTAGACAAGGTTTGGGTTTAAGGTGCTGAGAAGCAAGGGTATTGTATGGAGCACAGCTTGAGAAATGCCATGGAGATGAGAACACAATGGGTATCCATAGAGTAGACTTAGTCTGGCTGGTATATGATTAGAAATAGTGAAAAACAAGGTTGGGAAGGTGGTTTGTCCACCTACTAAAGCAGACTTATTGCTCCTATTGGCCCTTAAACTTTTAAGGGAAGATGTAATGCTTAACATAGTATCTAAACTTTAGTGAGCATTCAATGTGTATGTGAAATTATGGTTGTTCTGGGAATACAGATAAGGGAAAATCCAAGACAGCCCAGACTGGTCAGTAATATTTCACAGAGGTAGTAGAATTTAAAACAAAATTGTTCTTATGGTCCTTGATAAAACTGAAACATGGTTTTCACCTGAGAATATTGTTTAGCCTAGGCTATAAAGGTTGGTCTGGCATTATGTCTATTCAGCCAAGTGGTCTCTCACATGTTCACGAAGACCACATAACTGAACAGATAATGCCACTAAAAACTCCCTATCTCCACGCTAGTCTCAGCTTCCGCTATGCCTCTGTCCTGGACCGACTATGCAATGAGCCAGCCTTCCAGTGACATTAACCCTGCCAGGAAACCTCAGAATATCGAACATGCCCACTTGCTCACTGCCCCTTCTGAGAAATTCCTTGTGAACAGATCACTACCCTTTGCACCAAGCACTTCTTCTCTGACTATAGCTTATTGGACCAACAGTGGGTAACTGACCTAATAGTCCCTAAAAGACGGGGCCTGGTAAGAGTCCTGCCTGTAGGATATGGTCTCACCTGGTAGATACCAAAAATTCTAGGCTGACTCCTGGCCATTCTCTGCTTCATGCTTTACCCTCCGCAGCTCTGAAAGCTTGAAGTTCTCTACCTTCTCCATGCATCTCTGCTACTGCTCATATTCCCTCCCTTCTCCCTGGCTAAGTCATCCTTTCAGACTCAGCATGATCTCTTCTGGAGTGTTTTCTGACATGTCCTACAGCTTGCTCTAGATGAGGGGCTTCTATGCTTCTGGGTATTCCAAGTCAACAGAGCTAATCTTACATTTAGCACACTGCATGCCTGCTTAAGCGCCAATAACCTTCCCTCTAAACTCTGAACTCAGGGCAGGGATTAAACAATCTTTGCCTCCCCAGAGTCGGTCTGATATCAGGCAATTTGTAGGGGTTCAATAAGTGTCTGCAGAATGGAATTAACATGGGCAGTGAAATGAAAAGCCATTGCAGTGTTTTTGATGCAAGTACCAACGTAGAAAGAGCAGGCAACTCTGAATCAGAAAGTGTGTCTTCAAATCCTGGCTCCAATTTCTCCTATTGAATGACCTTGGACAAGTCACAACTTCCAAGTTTCAGATTTCTTACCTGTAAAATGGTGAATAAAAAATCATCTTCCTAGGACCATTCCAAAAAATAAGATAACTGAATGGAAAAGTATTTTTAGAATAATGGAAAATGGGTCCCTGTAAGTATGAACTGACTGTGAATTTAGGGGGAGAGACTCCTAAATAGGTGAGGTAGAATCATGATTTTTTTCCACCTTAGAAACTACAAGATCAGAGGAAGGGAAGGAAACTAGGTATCAGTTCCACGAGTAGCAAAGATTTTGGCTCTTTTGTTCAGTGGTGTATGCCAGTGCCTACAGGGATATTTGGTACATTGTAAGTGCTCAATTAACATTTGCTGACTGAACGAATTTACTGAAGGTTTCCTGGATATGAAGCACTGGCTAGGTGCTTTCCAATATGTAATACTGTGCAACTGATGCAACAACTCCACAAAATAGCTACTCAGCAACTTGTCTTAGGTCACACAGTTAATGGATGAGGAGTCAGGATTTAAACCCAGTATATTGAAAATACTTAAAGTTTCATGTATTTATTGAGCACCTTTTATTGGCCACATACTTGAGGTACTTGAGATGCTGTTAGTGAACAAAACAACCACAAATCTTTGCCTTCATTAGGCTTCATATACTAGTGAAAAGAGACAGACAATAAGCCAAGAACATAAATTAGTAACAGACAAGTGCTGTAGAAAAACAGAGCCATGTAAAGAGCTAAGAATAGAAAGTGGTCACGATAGATCTTTTGAAGAAAAATGACACGAACTAAAGACTTGAAGGAGGTGAGTTAGCCTGCAGGTGTAAGAAGGGAAAAGCAGGGGCGCCTGGGTGGCTCAGTGGGTTAAGCCTCTGCCTTCAGCTCAGGTCATGGTCCCAGGGTCGTGGGATCGAGCCCCGCATTGGGCTCTCTGCTCTGCGGGGAGCCTGCTTCCTCTTCTCTCTCTGCCTGCCTCTATGCCTACTTGTGATCTCTGTCTGTCAAATAAATAAATAAAATCTTTAATAAAAAAAAAAAAAAAAAAAAAAAAGAAGGGAAAAGCATTCCAGGCAAAGACTTTAAGACAGAAGAAATGCTGATATGTTTCAGAAACAGCCAAGAAGTCAGTGTGGCTGGAGTGAAGAAAGCAATGGGAAGGGTTGTGCTGGTGCCAGTAGTGGGTTGAGTGGGCAGATCCTGCAGGCCATTGCGAGGCCATCTTGCAGGCCTTACCTTTTACTCTGGTTTCTAAGGAAAGCAACAATAAGAGACAAGACCATCCAAAATGGTCACAAGTAAGTATTTGCTTTTTTGAGAGAAGTAACTTCAGCTATGAAAATTAGAAACATATACTGATTTAATATGGTTTGGAGTAAGAATGTGTGTTATGGGAACCATTCATTTTCTTTATCAAGAGTAGATCACTTATCAACAGCTGGGATACACAGACGATGTCTGACTTCCCAGGTCACATGGGCTGCCAAGTGGCAGAGTTCAACTTCAAGCCCAGGCAGCCTGACTCTGGAGCCCTGGTTTTTTAACCACTATACTGATTCTCCACATTCTCATTCCTCTTCAAAATACTGAGGGAGGAGCGGAGATGTCCTTCAGCAGGTGAATGGATAAAGAAGATGTGGTTCATATATACGATGGAATATTACTCAGCCATCCAAAAGGATGAGTATCTACCATTTACACCAACATGGATGAACTGGAGAGTATTATGCTAAGTGAAATAAGTCAATCAGAGAAAGACAACTATCATGTGGTTCCACTCATGTGGAACATATGGATCATGGGAAAGGAGGGGAAACTGAATGGGAAGAAATCAAAAAGGGAGCCAAACCATGATAGAATTTTAATTCTGGGAAATAAACTGAGGGTTGCTGGAGGGGAGGTGGGTTGAGGGATGGGGTAACTGAGTGATGGACATTAAGGAGGGCACATGATGTGAGGAGCACTGAGTGTTATACGCCAAGTAATGAAGCATCAAACACCACATCAAAAATTAATGATGTACTATATGTTGGCTAACTGGATTTAAATAAATACAAAATAAAGATATATTCCTGGGGCGCCTGGGTGGCTCAGTGGGTTAAGCCGCTGCCTTCGGCTCAGGTCAGGATCTCAGGGTCCTGGGATCGAGTCCTGCATCCGGCTCTCTGCTCAGCAGGGAGCCTGCTTCCCTCTTTCTCTCTCTGCCTGCCTCTCCGACTACTTGTGATTTCTCTCTGTCAAATAAATAAATAAAAATCTTAAAAAAAAAAAGATATATTCCTACAAAAGGTAAACAAACAAACAAACAAACAAAATATTCTAGGCACTATGATATAATGCATTTTCTCCACGTGTGCTGTACTTAATTTCTATATAGCTCTTATTACAGAATTATATACCACAGAAAGAAAGAAATGTACTATGACAATTTGAAAATACGAGGGGGGAAAAAAGAAGACAAAATGCCCACCAGTATGACATCTGACTTAGAAAATTTGCCAGTAGGGCTCCTATCTATATAATTAAACTGAAGCAAAATCAAAACCCTACTGAAATTACTTTTATATGTAACTGATTCCATGGTCATTGTGAGAAAAAAATCCAAATACAAAATTTAGAAAGAGATGGATATCAAGAGGAAAATGCTTCTTTCACATCAAGGTATGACATCTATGTCTTATGTGACTGTGAGGAGTAGAAGATGCTCCTACAAGCTGACTTTAAAATCCAACAGCATCAACGGAAACAAAGGAAAAGACTGCAAATAAACTGATCTCACCCTTCTGACACCAACCTAATCTGAAAACATAGTAAAACCCTCAAAACAAATCCTACCTCATCCAGTCCTCCTTGGAAATACTGTTGCTACAAGCTACAATTCTGAAAAATAGTAGAAAGCTTATCATTTAACCAACTCCATAGTTATAAAGCAAAAATGACTTACTTTAATTAGTTGGTACTCCCTCTTTTCTGCCAAAATAAGGCTTAAATTTAGCAACTGCCAGTGAAAAGAAAAGCCTAATGTTGCCTTTCTCTGGAGCTTGGCAAATGTTAAGAGAATGATAAAAGTTGCTCACCACCTACAAAGTAGAGTAACCCCCGAAGACTGAACTTGGCTATCAGGGCATGATTGGTAACTGAAATAAAACGGCTGCTATGCAACCGCTCTCAGAAGCCTCCAGGATGGTAATGAGCGCCACTGACTTGCTCGCATCCTTGGGTTGCCGCCGGTCCCTTAAGACATGGAGAAGTGGAGACAGAGAAACATATCACCTTTCGCAAAAAAAAAACACAAGGAAGGTGTGCAACACAAGCCCGTTTCCATCCTGTATGAGACTTGTCTTATAGTGGCCACACCAGGGATTAGGGAGATCTGCATGATTTAACCAATTTTAAGAGCATTTCTTTAAAATAGTACACGACTCACAGTACAAAAAGCTACCTTGTCAACTAGAAAGGACCCAGGTGAGAACTGTTCTCATTCTGGCTTTTAAAAGTTTTTGTTTAATTAGTAAACTAATTTCTGTGTATTTGTGTATTTTAGCAATTCATAGAATTTCGGATTACAATTACCCAAGAAGGGTGATGTCCTACATAAATTATTCCCTTCCTTACTCATTTAATAGATCTTAGGAGCTCACAGATGTTCTAAAAATGTTCACTAGAATCCAGCTGTAGACAATTAACAAGGAAGAAGGAAAAGGAAGAGTAACTGAAAATGTTAAACTCTACTTTCCAGTCACCATATTTTACTTCCTTAGTTTATTTTCCAGTTATCGAAAGTCCAAATACAAGGGAAACACTAGGTAGCAAGGATAACAACAAAACAAATCATTGCAAAGTGCTTTTAGTTAACAAGCAGTTTCAGTGTGGGTAATTTCCCCCCTAGTGGGGATTTGTGTTTGTTTTTGTTTTTTGCAAATTAAAGCATCAAAGGAGATGGGGGAAAGGTCCTATAATAAATTACAATTGTTTTTCTAGCCCAGAACTGATGAATCAGAATCTCTGGTTGTGGAGCATAGTGATCTGCATTTTTGACAATCATCCAATGACTCTCTTTTATTAAACAAAGTAAAACATGTATTATGAAACTTCAAAACATACAAAAGCACATACATTAATATATTAACCACATATCCATTAATCAGATCTAATCCACATCAACATTTTGATACACTATTAGATATTAAAATACAAAAGTAAAATATGTATATATTACAATATACAGAGACATGTTAATAAATTTATTTTAATATGGTATAAAATATTGATATATTAAGATTTGTTGTGGGGTACAAACATCTTTTCTATCCCTAAGAATCTTCTTTGTCTTAAGAGATTTTTTCATTTGACAGAACACTGTTACGTCAGATTTCTCTGGATTATTACCTTCCTGTTAAATTTTCTCAAACCTTTTACTTTCAACTTTATATGTTTTAAATGTACCTTTTTGGAAAAAAAAAAAACCATTAGGTCTATTGAGGTATAATTTACAAAAGGAAACTTCATTATATTTAGGTGTATAGTTTGTTGAGTTTTAACAAATCTATATACAAGTGCAACTAAGATACAGGTTTCTTCCCCCCGAAACATTTCTTCGTGCCACTTTACAATCAATCCATTCCTCCCACCTCAGCCCCTAGAAACCACTAATCTGCTTTGTCCCTAAGTTTTATCTTTTGCATACTGTCATATAAATGAAACGATGCAGAATTTAGGTTTTTCTTTTTATCACTTAGCACACTGTTTTGGGAATTGATTCATGTTACTGCATGTATCAGTAGTCCATTCCTTTTGATTCCATATACGGATATATCAAAATATGTTTGCCCATTTGCCAACTGATGGGCATTTGGGTTGCTTCCAGTTTGGGTCTATTAAGAATAAATCCGCTAAAAAAAAAAATGTGTGAACAAGTCCTTTCGTGGACATACGGTTTGGGAACCATGGAATTAAAAGCTTGATTGGAAGTTCACAAATACCATGGAGAGATGGCAACTTTTTAAAAGGATGTTAGTGAGAGAGAGTGGTGGAGGGAACTTGAGAAGGGAAGGAATCCCGATGTTTTTTCCTTTCTATGTAAAATAGTTTTAGATTTACAGAAAACGTGGAAAAACAAGAGAGTTTTCTCTTACCCAACTTCCCGAAATGTTAACATTTTACATAACCATAGTAAAATTATGAAAATGAAAAAATGAACATAGGGTAGCATACCAACAAATTATAGACCCAATTCTAACCGTCACCAGTTTTCCCACCGTATTCATTTTCTATTGTCACTGTAATAAACTGTCACAACATGGTGGCTTAAACAGTATAAATCTATTATCTTACAGTTCTATATGTCAGAAGTCCAACACGGGTCTCACCTGGCTAACATCATTGTGTCTGCAGGGCTATATTCTTTTCTGAAGGCCCTAGGAGATAATCTGTTTCCTGGCCTCCAGAGGTCACCCAGGCTCTTTGGTTTATGGTCCCCTTCCTCCCATCTTCAAGGCCAGTAATGTTGTATCTTTCTGAAAGGTTCTGTTTTTAAGGCTGCAATTAAAATGAACCCATCTAGACAATCTAGGGTACTCTTTTCATTTCAAGGTCTTTAGCCTTAATCCCATCTGTAAAAATTTCTCTTGCTATGTAAAATAACATATTCACTGATTCTGTGTATTAGGATGTGGACATCTTGGGGGCCATTATTCTACCTTCCTTCCACATATAGTCTATGTAAGTACTTTCTAACAAGTGGGCCATTTAGGTTCCCATCATTCTGTAATCTTAAACAATGTTGCAAAGAATACCTTGCACATCTGTATTTTCATACTGATGGATGTGTACCTTCAGGATAGACTGCTAGAAGTGAGATTGCTGGGTAAAAGGGTAGGCACATTGGTAGCTTTGTCAAAATCCCCTCCAGAAGGGTTGCACTAGTTTGTATTCCCATCAGCAATGTGTGAGAGTGTTTCCCATGATCTCACCAACTAATTTACTGTCATACTGCATAGTTTTTGCTAGCCTAAAAGATGAAATAGTATCAAAATATTGTTCTAATTTGCATTTCTCTGATTATAAGTGAGTTTGAATATTCTTTTTATATGTGCAGGACTGGGAATTACTGTTCATACTTTTTTCTCCCAGTTTTTCTATCGGGTTCTGGTCATTTGTCCCTCAATTTTTTTTTTTTTTTAAGATTTTTATTTATTTGACAGAGAGAGGGAGAGAGAGATCACTAGTAGGCAGAGAGGCAGGCAGAGAGGGTGGGGAAGCAGCCTCCCCGCTGAACAGAGAGCTCGATGCGGGGCTCGATCTCAACACCCTGGGATCATAAGCTGAGCCAAAGGCAGAGGCTTAACCTACTGAGCCACCCAGGCACCCCTGTCTCTCAATTTTTAATAGTTCTTTATATGTTGTGAATGTTTTCTCTCAGCTGGTTATCTTTTAACTTTGTTTTATGATGTCTTTTTGCTAAGTAATTTTTTAAAAAAGATTTTAGAGAGAGAGAGAGAGCGCGCGCGCATGCTCGTACTGGGGCAGTGGTAGGGGGAGAGAGAATCCCAAGCTGACTACGCCCCGAGCATGAGCCCAGCGTGGGGCTGATCCCACAACCCCAAAGCAAACTGAGTCAGATGTGCAACTGACCGAGTCACCCAGCCACCCTATCACACAATTTTTAAAACCGTTTTTGCCTTTGGCTTTTCCATAACCACTACCAAAAGTTTTTTCCTACATTATGGTTATCAATCTTTCCTACTGCACTTGCATGGTTTATTTATTTCATTTTATTTTCCATTTAGATCCTTAATCCATTTGGAGTTTATGCTTATGTGAGGCATGACATCTCTAATTTTACCTTTTTTTCCCAAATGACCACTCATTTGTCCCTACACTATTTCTTTCAAATGCCAACTCCTCAGGAAGCCATTCCTGATTTCTCTAATAGGAGTTATAGTCTCTTGCCTCTGATTATCTAAGCTCTTTTGTTTATATTACTGGTTTCCTCTGTCTTGACCAATAATTAGTTCTATTCCCATGCTATATCCCCTACTAAGCCTTAACTCCTATTTTATATCTCCTACTGAGTCTTAACTCCTGAAGGCAAACATCATTGAGTTCATATTTGTTATTTCTTCAATGCTTAGCATATAGTGGGTTACTTAATACATACTTGGAGAATGCTAATGATTAATCTGAATTATTAAGAAAAGCCCAATACACTCAAGAAAGTAGTGAAAATATCTAATACATTTAAAGAAAAACTCCTTGAAATTACTAAAATTAAGCTTAGTCTGTGTTTAAAGAGGAAAAGTTTAGTAACTAGAATATTCACTTCTGTAGACCACTTCAGTTTCTGCTAATGAGATGTTATGTTGATTTTCTTAAGACTGGCAGAGACTGCTGATCTTAAGTTCACAGAGTGTGAATATAACAAAAAATGGCTTTAAGGGATAAAATAATGAGAAATGATGGGTCAAAACTAAGAAAGAGAACATTATCCCAAAGTGAGGTCTATTAGTCTATTGGACAGTCTCCCAGAGGTTATCATGGAAGCCTGAAAAAGCATCAGATAATAGAATGTGAGAGATACTTTCTCATTGTCAGGGGAGATGGACTAGATGAATTTAATTGAAGTTTTCCATCTCTCATTTCTAGGACTCTAAGAATAAAACCATCACAGATGGAGGGGGGCTTTTTAGCCTAGTCGTTATTTAAAAAAAATAAAATTCTCGGGCACCTGGGTGGCTCAGTGGGTTAAACCGCTGCCTTTGGCTCAGGTCATGATCCCAGGGTCCTGGGATCGAGTCCCGCGCATCTGGCTCTCTGCTCAGCAAGGGAGCCTGCTTCCCTCTGTCTCTCTGCCTGCCTCTCCGTCTACTTGTGATCTCTGTCTGTCAAATAAATAAATAAAATCTTTTAAAAATAAAATAAAATAAAATAAAATTCTTACTGCCTCTGATGAAACAAAATGCACTTGCACTTGAAACTCATATTATGGAAGTGGCAGTAAACAAAAGATACACATAAAACAATAAAATTATTCTTTACTAATGTCCATCAGGATGGCTTTTTAAAAATATATAGAATAAAATGGGGAAGGGAAGGAGAAACGCATCATGGACAGAATTTTATTAGGCATATTTATATAACTTCTAGAGGTTATTTCCTAACTGTATTGTTTCTAATGCTGCAAATATTTTTTTCATTATAAATTCATTATAAATTAACATATTGATCCTAAGTATATAGTACTTTTTTTTCCCCTGCAAACTTCCAAGGATCTTCAAATACTGTGTAGTATTTCATTAGCATAAGAAAGGCATCAGAGGCCTTAGAGTAGGTCAAACAACTTGCTCTTGGTCACACATGTGAGACACTAACTGAACACACATTAAACAAATATATCTTACCACTCCTTCGCCTGTTTTTGGTACAAGTTCCTAAGCACTAATAATATAAAATCCAATACTCTGGCAGAATTCACAGGTCGGTAACACAGGCCCTAGATCATATGGTCAGAAGAGTGTAGAGACTTTCAACTGATGAAAAAGATATGAGTCTAGGTAGCTAAGGACAGACCATCAGGTTTGGATCTTCACTTCTGCTGGAGCTATTATCTTTTCTTCATTTAACTTTTAAAAAGTTGAGAGCAGACCATATTTCTAAGCATCCAATTATTTCTTGAGTAAGAAGACAACTAAGATAGTCTCTATGAGTTACTCTATGATTAATCTCACAGGACTTCCATAGAAAGAAAATTATTCCTTCTATTCACTACATTCCTCCCTTAATCCTACACCAAACAGATTAATATACACCCTTAAAAAAATTCACAACATTGATTAATTTTAAACCATCAACTAATGATGGCGATGTTATGGCTTAAGAGGTATTAACTTCAGCTAGGGCTGAGTAAGGCAGATGGGAGGGGTTGGTTGGGGTTCCAGGGTTGGGGAGGTAGGCAGTATAGAATCCATCCCAGGGAGGCAACAGAGGTGGTGCCAGGCCTTGGCTCCAAGTCCCAGCACATGCTCCACTGTCCCATTAGACCATACTTACAGAGCTGGGGGAAAGATATAGTCCTGATCTTCTAGAAGAGTGTTTCTGAGTTGTCTTGACTATGTATCAAATGAGTAAAATACTGTTGGTATGCATTCCTAAAGTTGTTTACTTACAAAATACAAGAATGTTCTAATGTGTTATTATAAAACATTCAATAACATAAAAATTTAAAGAGTGAAATTTTAAAAATCAAATATTTATTATTTTCTTTCTGCAACTCAGATGGATGCTATAGAGTACCCTCTGAGATATATACATCCTATGCTGGAGACTATCACCATGCAACCAGGCAAATAATGACTCTACAATAAGAACTATCACCAACAAATGTATATTCTTGTGGAAGGACAGGGAAGGTCAAGGCTAATGTCACCTAAACACTGGAGCTGAATTTTAAAGGTTGGAGAATACTTTTAGGAAGCATAGAAGGTAGTCTTTTTAGGCAGAAACTACAAAGAAAGCTGAGGAAACTTGTTTAGGGAACTTTTAAATTTGGGGAAAATGGAGCACTGAGATGGAGAACCCTCTAAGTTTGGTGGTTGAGAGATCTGGGGGTGGGGATGGGGATACAGGATATTAGGAAATGAAACTGGAAGGCCAGCCAAAAACTTGACAATGAAAAGTTCTCTGTGCCAAATGAACTTTGGTTTTTATCATCCTATAAAACACAAGTCCAATTCAAAAGCTTTCAGCAGGTGACTGATGCTTTTTGATGGAAAAGCTAGGTCTGTCTGGAAATATTTAAATGTGGGGAAGCAGGAAAGGAAAGAGGAAATTTGGTCATGTCCATGGGCATGGGAACATTGAGAACTACTAAGCAAGGGAGAGTTAAGTAATGATCAGATGATCAAGGTTAGAGCAGCAATGAGATGGCTAGAGTGGGGACAGAGATGCTGGAGGTCAGGAGATGAGTTAAAGTCTCTACTGTACGAGATGGAACTGGCTACATATTTTGAAGAGCTCAGTGCAAAACACAAGGGTCCTTGTTTGAAAAGCAGGAACTCAGGGCCATTAAAAGTACTAAAACCAAAACCTTTCCTTTCTTAAGCCATCTCTCTCTCCATCTGCTCTGGTGTTTTTCATTTGCTATTTAATGTCATGCTCCCTCAGGCACCAGGGCAAGTGCAGACCTTCACAGGTGCCCAGGGCCCCTGCCCATGATTCAGTATGTGGGTGGCCCACTGGATGCCAGGTTGCCCTTCCCGAGCCAATAAACCCAAGTGCCATGCCCAGGCGCAGGGTAGGGAAGTTGAGCCAGGCTTCTTCCCTTCCCACAGCTGTCTCTGCAACTCACTAGGTATCTGGCTTGGGGATGGGCAAAAGGCTTGCTCCAACTGAGCTGTGGCCAGACACCAGTGAAGCTGACAAGCAGGAGCAAGGACAGTCCTGCCAAGTGCTGCCTTGCGGTGCCACAGAGCATGCAGGCTAACCCTATCTTTTTTATGTGTGTAATAAAGGCCCATGCCAGGGTCAAAGAGTGACAGCTATGGCTGAGTAAGGCAGATGGGAGGGGTTGGTTGGGGTTCCAGGGTTGGGGAGGTAGGCAGTATAGAATCCATCCCAGGGAGGCAACAGAGGTGGTGCCAGGCCTTGGCTCCAAGTCCCAGCACATGCTCCACTGTCCCATTAGACCATACTTACAGAACATAAATCCAAAGATGGAGCAATAAGAATCTTAGGATGGAAACCACAGAACATTGAACTCCATGCGCAGGGCCTGAGTGCAGGTTCTGTGCACTGGCCTGACGCTCATGAAGCAGGTCCTGGTGCTGGTTCAGGAGAAGAATGTTCTAACAGACAGGGATAATTGAAGTAAGTGGCAGTGGGGCTGGGAAACAGCTGGATGGATGAATTTGGAGAGAGGAGAAGAGAAGAAGATCTGGTAACCGAACTTGGGAGGAAAGAAAATACTATGGTTCTGGGAACTGAGGAAATTTGTTGTACTACAGAGTCAGGAATTCAGGGGGGAAAGATTTTGAGGAAAAACGTAAGTGAATACAGTTTGGGGCCAGAACTAAGTGTTAGTTGAACCCAGAGGACTGTTTGGAAGAAGATTCTCCAATAAAACATCACTTTCTATTTCCTCTTTTGTTGATCATTAATTTCATTACCATACAAAAAGTCAAGGAAAGGTCCTTCTAATATGAAGATCTCAGCATCAACCCATTAAACAAGCCCACATCTAAAACATCATACAAGACTTTAGAGGTTTCAAAGGTGGACTATATACAAAATGAAAAAAGTCAAGGAGTTTATTTAATAGACATGAACTTGTGGAAGAGATTATAATATAAAGTATACTAGACAAGATACGAATAGCTCAAGATGTAAAAATTTGCAAAAATTAAAAAATATTCATATATGTATATGACTGCCATAATTTTTTTCTTTTAAAACCAAATGTCATGCTTCCTATTTCGATATCTAGTAAAAATGTATGAAGCTACACAAGCTTCCTTGTAGCAGGCAAAATTATGATAGTTTGCATAAAAATGCAAATATGTAAAGTATCACTAATGAGCACTTAAAAAAAACTTGTAGAAAATAAGTAGCCAATATATAACGAAATGCATTTTATTGTCCTTTTCCTCCCCAAAATAGATTTCATTTAACTCAATATATCTAAAATATTATCACTTCAACTTGTACTCAATATTAAGAAGTACTCAGACACTGTTTATGCTTTTTTTTCTCGTTTTCTTAACAGCTTTATTAAAATAAAATTCAGAGACCACCAAACTCACTCTTAAAGTGTACACTTCAGTGGTTACTGTCTATTCAGAAAGGTGTGAAACTGTCACTACTTTCAGAATATTTTCATCACTCCTCAAAGATATCCCATATCAATCAGTAGTCGTTCTCTCTTCAAGCCCTGGCAACCATTAATGTCGTTTCTCTCTCTATGGGTTTGCCTATTTCGTACATTTCACATAAATAGGATCCTATAATATGTGGCCTGTTGTGTCTGGCTTTATTCATTTGGTGTCACGTTTCCTAGGTTCTTCCATGTTGTACCGTGTGTCAGCTCTTCAGTCCTTCCTATGGGTGAATCGTGGAGCGAACACGTTTTGCACATCCATCCTTCTTCAGTGGATGGACATTGGGTTGTGTCCACTTTTTGGCTGGTACAGATAATGCTGCTAGGAACAATCATTTCAAGATTTTGTATAAACACGTTTTCAATTTTCTTGTATATATACCTAAAGGTAGAATTGCTAGGTCATATGGTAACTCTGTGTTTAATCTTTCGAGGAATTGTCAAGCTGTTTACAAAGTGGCTGCACCATTTTAAATTCCCTTTAGCAATACAGTAGGGTTCCAATTTTTCCATATACTTGTCAACAATTATTACATTCTCTCTTTTGGATTACAGTCATCCTAGTATGTATGAAGTGGTATCTCACTGTGGTTTTGACCTGCATTTCCCTAATGGCCAATGATGTTGACCACCTTTTCATGTGCGTATTAGCCATTTGTACATCTTCTCTGGAGAAATATCTATTCAAATTCTTTTGGAACATTTTTTCCTAATAGCTATAAAAGTCTGACAAAAAAATTTGTAGTGATATTAAAATCAAATGATAACCTGGGAATGAAGTTCTTTTAAAATGAAATTAATAGGTGCTTAATATAAAACATAACTTTAAAAATCCAGTGGAATGGTCCTGGCATAGGTTATAGAATTAATGGGCCCGAGCGTAGGAAGGCCCTCAGTGTTATTATGTATCAGCCCTGGTCATACCCTGCTGAGTACAGGTATAGCTGAGAAGTACAAAAATACCTTCTTGTACAGCTAACACCAGCAAAACTGAGAAGTTGGCAAGGTTTCACTTCTCTATCTAGCTTCTTAAGTTCGGTGAAAGAGGAAAGCATCTAATATTAGTTGTACTTAGAGGTTAACTACATGTTACTTTAAGTGGACATTAGCCCTTGAAAACATTTATTTCTAATTGAAATGAAAGGTGTTAAGCCTCCACTCCCCCATTAAAGCAGAAGAAAAATATCTTTGCTTTGAGGAAGAGGGGTTTATAGTATACTCTCCATAAGAACGAGCTATAAGTGAGTTCATCTCATTCTCTCTCTCACAGAGCCCTCTTGTCCTAGGCAGGATTCATTGGTATCATCATTAGATAGCACTGCTGCAAACCTGTTTTATGAAAAACTATAGGTTGAGGACAGCTTCCATCATTCTTTTGATTCTTTCAAGTTGAGAATCTTGCAATATTCCCTGCCATGCATGTTCCCTTTTCTCTGGGTATTTGCTATCTCCTTTCTATCTCCCTTAAGGGGGGCATACCTGACCTTATTCATTTTTTCTCTGCTTCAAATTTTATATTTTCTAGGATATTTATTATTAAAAAATTAAAAATTATACCCCTTCTGATTAAAAAATTTAAAGGTATAATTAATATTTAATATCTTCAGACTCTACTTTTTCTTTACTGAGAATCTTGTTTTTATATTATTTTTACCTCTGGTAGTCCTATTTTGATAGACATATAATATTAATATATCCATATAGTTTTCACATATACATGAATATAAATATAGTATAGTTTTCACATATACATGAATATAAATACACTCTCTATTAAAAAGAGGTACCACTGCAGGGGGATCCTACTTTGGATTTTAACTCCACACAGATGGACAGTAAAGAGAGGAAAAGTTGGGTACAGAATCTTTAAATAGCAGAGAACAGAACTTTTGAGTGTCCATGAGTGCAGCTGCAATGAGGAATACAGAAGTTGAAATGGTATATAGCACCTTGGCTGCTATGATTTCAAACTGATTATTTCACCCCTAAGACTGAGATTCTCAGAGGTCACTATGCCACAATAAAGCATTCAGTAAATTTAGACTCGTCATCTGAACGGACGGTGTCCAACACTTGGAAGGACAACTAATATACAAAGCAGCATTTGTGGGCAATAACAGGCCACTGAAAAAAATGTCACTTACTAGTTTCTTATGCCAGACTTGAAGGTACAGAAGAAAGCACTGATGTCTGCCGGGAAGGCATGGACTCAAAGGGGTTCCTAATATATTAACCAATCATTTGGACAAATAGTTCTCAACCACGGGTATATGTCAGAATCACCCGGGAAGGTTTCAAAAAACATAAAATACAGGGTTCTAGTTCAGACATTTTGGCTGAACTAGTCTGAGGTGGAGCCCAGACATTAGTTTTGCTCGTTTGTTGTTTTTGGAGATGTTCCTTAGGGGATATTTAGGTAGGGCCAGCGTTGAAAATTACTGGTTTTGACAACGAACGCTATTTGACCTTTATCAAGTGGGCATGAAGCTTTGTCTCTTTAACTTGGAAAAACAAAAATTTTATTGAAGATCTTACTGATTTTACTTATTCTATTCAAGACAGAGACCAATACCAATTGAGCCTCACATCTCAAAACTTAAGAAAGAATGTAACATTTCTTTTTACACAAGAATTTGACTTAGTCCATATTTATTCTTCCGAGGCTTTACTTCTCTAAAAACTACGTAAAGTTTTCATCTTTTGACAGTCTTTTATATCTACTCTATCTGATTGGGAATGCTCAGGTGTCACAGTGACAGGAACAAGAAGGGTTACAAAGGAGTAGTCAGCTACTGCCTTAGCTCAACTATGCTTTCTGGTTGTCTTGGCATATATTTTAGTGCCTGAATTCTTTTAGAGCCAAACTCAAAAGCTAATACAAATGAAGCAGCTGCGACTGCATTGTGTTACATTTACATGGAAGGCCAACTCAGACCATTGTGTTATGGAAATGAGAACACTAAGCCAAACACCTGGCCCGGAACACAAGCAGCTTTCTTTTAGCCAAAGCTAAATTGATGGCATCGTCTAAGGAGAAATGATATAAATATCATAAATATCAATAGTCACTTTATAAATAGAATATTAAAGAAAGAAGCCTGTTCCAAAAACTCAAGCAATGTGAAACAAATATATACAATTACAAGGCATTGATCATTTTCCCTTTCTGAATTAAATTTAAGTACCTGGATAACTTTTATTAGTTTACTCCTTTCTTTCTAATCACCCCTGTAATATCATTTCAATATAGTTTTAACAATGGGTAAGACATGCAATGGATGTTTTACTTAAAGGAAAACACAAATATGACAACTGTAAAAAGTCTAGCAAGATGCTAAAGAAAAAAATGAAAAACAGCATCTTTAAAAGAGGCAACAACTATTCAAATGACAAATGGTTCTTGAAGAAGCTAATAGTCAAAACTCAGATCTGCAAAAACATTTGTGAACTTATACATATGTATGGCACCTAAAAGGCTCAAAGAAATATCCACAGAAACAAATCATTAAATAAAGAATTCTATCTAGTTTCACTCCCCAATATAAGTAGGCACAGTATACACTATACACATAAAACACCATAGCCCTGAATTCCAAATACATATTAAAATTTCTCTTGGTTGAAGAAAAAAATGTAACTATTCTGCACAGGTATACTCATTTACTCCAAATGATTGCTTTGTGATGATTAAATGGTTTAGCAATCCATTCGACTGAGATCTCATCAGTAATACCAAGAGAGTAAATCACTTGATTCTGGTCATTCAATAATTCATGCATATCTTATTCATTAAACAATTATTTGCTGAGTGCTTACTGTGTACAAAGTACTGTGTTAGGCACTGAGGTAGCTACAAAGATGAGAGGAGATATTTATTGTCTAATGAGGGACACAACCCACAAACAAACAATTGCAACTGGAATTAAGGTAAAGGAATACAGAATGAACAGAAGAAACAGAAAAACTACCCTGCAGATCTCTGCTTTTCCTTACGGCTATGATTAGATAAAAGTACAAATACACTGAAACATTCTTAAAAACCAAGACCTTGCCTTACCACATGAGTTCCCTCTTACGCTTATTTTTATTTTTAAATGTATTGACTCTGCTGTCTACCACTGGCATAAAGATGGCTTAGACTAAGTAAGAAATACACATGAATACACTGTTGTACTGATTATCCATTTAAGCTTTTTAAAAATATACATTTTGGGAGATGAGATATACAAAGGTTTCGGACTTCCCAGCTTTGGGTTCACTGCTCTAAGTTCTTCCTTGGTTCCTTCCTGCCACATCCAGCAGTCAGCAGGATATAAGCGACTCTTCCCCCTCTGTTTCTCAAGCTAACCTTGACTCTAGAGCTACCAGCAGGCTCAGCTGATAGCCTGGGGTGGGTGCTGGGCTGGGCCTCGGCTGAATGGCAGGCAGTCCCTGACCTCTCACCCTGAGTTGGGATACTGATAGCAAGCGAGAAAGAGTCACTTGAGGAAAAGTTAAGTAATTTACCAAAACTTCACAGTATTTCTACAAATGGAGGAGGGAGAAGGCCCTTTTGGAGAGTCCATGACAAGCTCCTTTTTGGTTTAGTTTCTAAACCAAGATAAATGTTTCAAAAAACCAGTCTCTAATGCTTGCCAAATTTAGTTAAGCTTGACAAACAAACAAGAAAGTTAACACAGTCTTGCCCCAACCTACCTCGCCATCCTCCTCTCTGGCCATTTTTGCTACGTGCTTTTTGGCTCATGCCTCACTGAGCCCTTTTTATGTTCGCTGGGTGCCTCAGTCACTTCATGAAGTGTGTCCTTCTAAAATGCTAGTGCCTCAGCCTGCACTAGTCTTCTTCCAGTCAAGTATTTTCACGCAGCTTTTGAAACAGCTCAAATACTGGCTCCCCAGCAAAGCCTCAGCTTACACAATGCATTGTTAAAAATCTGTGTCACCACGCTTATCTACCTCCATATGAATCTGGTCACTTTTCTGTCTCTTGCTCCTAGACTAGAAAGGCTCTGGGAGTGGAAAATTCTGTTGTGTTCATTTTTGTTACCCCAGGACCTAGTGCCAACAGAGTGTCAATAATTGGTGGATCACTAATATTTTGCCCAGAGTAAGCACTCAGTAAGTATGTCACTGTCAGTAATTTTAGTCAAGGCTTGCTAAAAACTATTCATCTGCTCTTTTGGTATTTGCCTGCAAATGGAGCTGGGAAGAACAGGCCCTTTGGAGAGTCCACTGGGTAATTAGTGAACCTGCTGTCCACCACGGTAAAGACACCTGAATCCTAGAACCACAAGAACTTGTGCTTAAATCTCACTTCTGCTCCTTCAGAAAGTTAACATGGATCATTTCCATGGAAACAATCATGTTAGTAACATGAGATACTGTGTAATAACTTAGTTAAGTATCTCCCAGTTTGGTTCCTTTTTGTACTGCTTTCCCATATTCAGAGACTCTGTTGTGATATTAACTACAAAAATATTTTGTGTTGACATGAAAACTAGACATAAATCTTATTGGCATTACATTTAAGTCACATTAGCTACTGGTATTATATGGAAATTTAAAACATACAGTGTATTTCCACAGACATCCAGGTACTGCAGTGCCTCATCTAGCCAGCAATATTTTGGTTTCTTTTAAAAGAATATCAATTTTTTATCTAGCATTATCATGGAATAAGGTATTTCACAAACCAGATTTTTCTGGATAACAAGTTTTATAAGCACCACATATCTTCAAGGTTTAAAATATTCTCAATGGGTATGATCACACAATATTATACAGTTACACTTAAAAAAAAAAAAAAAGCCCAGCACAAGAAATATCATTTCACTGCTTAATGATTGAGGATCATCATTATCAATGTCAATTATTGCACTCTGCACCATCCATCCTGTAATACAATGGTACTCTTAAGGATTACTGATAAATATTGGGCTATTTGCCTTTATCCTAAGTGGATTCAGATTGTTTTTAGGACTCCTTACCTCTCATTTTCTCTGCCTCCTTCCTCAGCTCACTGTCATCTTTTGAAAAATTACAGTTAGTGTGTTCTGATGGTTATTTTTCAAATAATTATCTAGATAAGGACTGGTTAAGTTCTCCTAGAGAGCTAAGTGCATGTACTTATTGACTGCAGTTCACCAGTTGGAGGCCCCTCTTTCCTTCAATATGCCTAAATCCATGAGGTGGCTGAGATTGTCAAAATAATAACAACTGAGAAAATGGTCTGTAAGTAGTGCTAGCGGTCATGTATATGCATCATTGGTTTATTACTTTTACTAAAGAATAATTAGTTTGATTATTAAGGTAAACCTTAAATTAGCTATCAACTGTTTAAATATAAGTAAAAACTATTGTTCTTAATTTAAATTTTAAAAGCCCAGTCATGAACTTCAGATTCAATATAAGTACTTGAATGTACTATATTATAGAGGGGGATCTTTCTTCAGTTACTGACTTTAAAAAAAATTATATTTATTCTAGCATAATGGCATCAATATTTCAACTTCTAACTCAATCCTTTTCACCACTTTGCATAGATAGTCAGTTTCACTATATTTGATTTCTGTTTCATTAGGAAAATAAGAAGGGGAAGGAAGAGAGGGGAAAAAAAGTCTTTTTCATTCATTAGTTTAAAAAAAACCAACCAAACATTTAAGTGGGAAGCCACATCTATGGAACAGAGAAACTCAGCAAAACGGATAAAATCTGTTATTTTATAATTCCTGTCATAATTAGGTTAGAATATTAATCTAGTCTTGTTTCTGATCTTTAAAAATGAGAGAACTGGTAAACATTTGAAAGGTGTCATGGTAACAGATATCCATGAACTCTACAAGGCACTGAGATATAAGAAAAGCAAATCTTGCTCTTCAAGGTTAACCCAAAATAAAACATTCATTTTGGTTAACTTACAAATGAATGCCAGTTTATATAGCTCAAAATATCAGTTCAACTTAAAAAGTCATCCAGGGGCACCTGGGTGGCTCAGTGGGTTAAAGCCTCTGCCTTCGGTCGGGTCATGATCCCAGGGTCCCAGGATCGAGCCCTGTGTCCGGCTCTCTGCTCAGCAGGGAGCCTGCTTCCTCCTCTCTGTCTGCCTGCCTCTCTGTCTACTTGTGATCTCTGTCTGCCAAATAAATGAATAAAATCTTAAAAAAAAATTGGTTATCTATTAAAAAAGTAAATAAAATAAAAAGTCATACAACTAAAAAAAAAGAAGTATTGGAACATATAAAGAATACAACATATTAACTTAACTGAATTAAAACAAAATAATCTTTTTTTTCCCCAATAGAAAAGTCTACTTCTACTCTATACTGATTTCTAT
This sequence comes from Mustela nivalis, assembly GCF_964662115.1. Lineage (NCBI taxonomy): Eukaryota > Metazoa > Chordata > Mammalia > Carnivora > Mustelidae > Mustela > Mustela nivalis. The sequence goes on from NC_139035.1 coordinate 23,915,783, forward strand.
TGTACCTACAATAATGACCAACTTCATGGCAGTAATACTTTTCAAGTTTTAAAATAATAAATTTTAATAAAATGATTTAATTAGACAGTCTGATTTCTTATTCAATAAACAAAGAAAACCGGTGGATTAAAATCTGGGTTATCCAGAGTTATATATCAAAAAGGTCCAAACCAGAACTGTAACTGGTGGTCAGCTGACCTGATCACTTACAGCCTTCCAAGCTCAGCATTCAGGATTTAATACTGATTCTTCGTACTGCCTCATCAGTGTAAGGAATATTTTAAACTCGGTTATTTCTTCCAGGGCATTTCTTAAGCACTTAGATGGTCATCTAGAAGATGGCTTGAGGGGAGTACAGGCCAAGTTCTCAGGATTAGAACTCACAATTGTCTAATCTGATAATCTGCTCTGCAACTTTAGGAGTCCCATCATTCACTGTTTATGCTCCAGCTCAAGAAAAATAACACAAAAAAACAAAAAACTCCTTCCACTTGAAAAAAATAAATTCCAGTAGCATCTTTATAGAACAGTGATAGGTTTTCACTAGTAACTTGATAAAAGGGCATCCTGCAAAGATTTGCACTCTATAGTTCAGAGGATTTTGAATTTAACATATTTTGTTATATATTTTGAAAATTTCCCACAAGTAAAAATAATTATTCCCTAAAATCTAATAAGCCTCCTGCTGAAAGTAGTGGACGTTAACCACTGTTTATCTATCTATGTAGGTTAATAACTCTGTCCTTTAACTTCAGTATTCTAAGGAAATTCTTGAGTAAAATGGTTTGATTCCCTAGTAACTGTCTCTAACTCTAAGAAGAAAGGAGAGAAAAGTAAAATATCTTTTAGAGAAGAGGAGCACTTACTGGTACTTTGAAGGGTGAGGTATTTACAGTGTCCATGGAGTTGGGTTTCTCTGATGTACTGGTCCCTGAGATACTCCGTCTGCGGGGGGACCTTTCTGCTGGCACCTCTGGAAAAGAAGAAAGAAATGTCATGAATAAACCAAAATTTAGGATCTTTGACTACATTGTACAATTAGTGAGGTTTTCTCCTCCCACAAAAAAAAAAAAAAAAAAAAAAATTAGTTTGCTTTAAAGGTACATTACATTCTATTTCCACACGATTTATCTCTTTATCTCTGTGGTATTCGAACTCTCAAGGCACTAGGGAATCCTGGCCACACTTAAGAAATCTGTTTTACTATGACAGATTATATCTGTGCACATATAAAAAGTAATTTTTTTCTGTGCACTTTTTAATATCTATAAATTCACTTAGTATTGTTTTCTTACAGTGTATGAATCTATTTCCTTATTTGTCAGCAATATAGGAGTTAATAGAATCCAAAAACATTTTTGATATTCTTGGGAACAAAATACAGTTTTGTGTTGCGTATGATTTGATGGTGTCTGCACAAAGGTCAAAGTTCAGTTCTGTGCAGCTAGGATGATTCACCAGCCTGCAGCCAAAGGGCCACGAGAGGACTGAAAGCTGCTGCTAGGATAAAATAACATATATGCCTATGCAGATATAAAAATAGATCAGCGTCTCCTTGTGCTGGCAAGATGACCTTACTAAAATCTTACTCTGGAATCCTAAATCTGTTCAAATTGACCTTACAAGCTTCGGATTTTGCAGATGAGGTGATATTTTCTCATTTAATTACTATACACTATATTCAGGTTACATTTAAACAATTTTTTCATAGAGTGATAAAAATATATGCATATATACATATGCACATACACACACACACACACAGATGATAGATATATACATATTATACCTTTATCACAACTGCTTCCCATCTCCACTTCAACTGACAGACATATAGGAATCCAGCTTCTCAGATAACATTAGATAATCTCAACATGGACAAGGAAAAAAAACACATCCTAAAAAAAGTATTCTGTATTATCTTCCAGATCTTAAAAAATAAGGAGTAAATCGTGACTCCGGAGACTGACATTTTGATTCCTGCTGTTCTCCCTTTAAAAGATAGATGCAGTTTAAACTTCCATTTCTGGCCTCCTGGCCCCTGGGATCCGTGCTACTTCCACTTAAGAGAAAGCGTTTTTTCTCTCGCTCCCTCCCTGTGTCTTGCTCTTCCCCCTCCCTCGCTACAGCTTGCAGAGAGCAAGCGAGAAAGAAACACACAGGACTGCAGCTATTCAATCAATCGTTCCGACTGCACATCCTCATTAGTTACTTTCAGGCTATTAGCAGACGCCCAACCACTGCCTCCCCTCAGTTACAGAAAATTTCACTGTATTACACTAATCTGCAGCAAGATAAAACATTTACTGAAATTTATATTCAGCTAGTGCCAAAAGGACACCATTTTACACAGACCTAGTAAGGTACACAAATCAATCCCTCCCATGAAAATCCAATCGGAAGTGCTTACCCTATTACTATCTTTGCACACTGGACACTGATTTCCTTTCCATGACTAAACATATCTTCTGTGTGACATCTTGACCCGTAAAACATAAGCCAAATTGCAACATTCCTAATGACTGAGAGGTTGCCAACATAGCGTCTTATATGCCTGCAGTACAAGAAAGTCCCATGCTATCACTGTTATAAAATTACAACCAGTAACTGAAAGTCTCTCAACTTCTCTCTAAACCATCAGTGGTTAAATGAGCCTTAATGTACAGTCATTTTCAGAATCAGACACACACGACTTCTAAAAAAATGGCAGTATAATTAGCTAAAATTCACGGCAATGGCACAAAGCACCAAATTTAAACAAATCAGTTTTGCAAAGCACACGGAACAACAAGACCTTCAGACTTCAGGAACGTGACTTTAAAGAGTGATTATCCAAGTTAGGCATTTCTGCTGTATGGGGGGCTGGCTGGTGGGGAAAGGGGATGGTAAAGATAAAAGAAAATTTCATCCTTCCTCTGAAAATGACCTATAATTAGAAGATACATGAGACTGAACATTATAACATATTTTAATATCTGAATAACTGATGGAGAAACCAAACTAGGAGAAAATAAATTCCATTAGCAAGAATAAAATGATCCAGTAAACAGTTTTCCTTAATTCACAATGTTCTGGATAAGGGAAAAAACGGAAACTTATTTCCTCATTTTCTTTCAAATATCTAATTTTAGTTTTCAGGCATCTGAACTCACTAAATAAATATATTTCCAGGCTTTTAACAATGTGAAATTACATTGGCTAAAATGAGCAGCCACATTTTAAACTCTTAACAAATATGTTATTTGTTGTACTTCTCTTTATCTTTTAGAGGCTCTTTCTGCATCATGAAAAAAAAAATCACAGCTCTGGCATAGCTTAAAGAATACCACTGGGCTCAAAAAGGAGAAATTAAATTTTTCTTGAAGTTTGAACAATTGCCACTAAGAGGGCAAAGCGGAAATAAGCTAACTAACTAATGATGAGAGTTCCACACTTCCTTTCTCAGCCCCCACAACAATGCAACTTAACTGATAATGCACAAAAGGCCTTTGAATACCCAAGTTCTTTCATTTTCAGAAGATTCAGGACTATTTCAAAGCCGAGAAAAGAATATATACCCCAACCACCAATGGCCACGTAGAACCAGGTAGCAGCCTCAGCAAGGACCAAATTAACAGCTAGCTGGATTAGCCACAGGGAAGCCTGCATATGAAACTGGTCCAGTTACCTTTAACTTGAAATCGTCAAGCAGAAAGGAAAGCTGCTACTATGCTCTTAAAGCCACATTTCTGCTGAGTTGGAAGGAAAATCTATACTGGTTCTAGTAGACCAAAATTAGACAGCTCTCTCCCCTGCCCCCTCTCATTCTACATAGACCACATTATTTTCATCCGCTATAAAAATTATTGTTCTGTTCATGATCATATTTAATCACAGTCATTTTTAAGTGTGTTCTCTAAGACTGAGACAGAGACCTTATAATATTGTTCCAGTAAAGGTCTGAAACTGTTTTGTTCACTTTCTCATCCTCTAAAAATATTTTTCATCTTTAGATTAAAAGGCAAAAAAAAAAGTTATGAAATATAAAAGCTTGGTTAAGTTTTAAATTTATTTCTTCATTTCCTGTGCCATTGGGTATGAACCAAGATGAAGTGACCACTTCTCTTAATAAGAGATAACCTGCAATACAGCTCCACATGAGACATAAATTGAACAAAGAGAACATGTGGATGCTTTTCTTAGCAGCTCTACCCATGATCTGTGTGATCCGGTGTAAGCCATCTTACCTTTTCTGCTCTGGTCTTCATTAATAAACTGGGTTATTCAGACCAACCAGAGATGAAGCCAAGATGAATGAGTTTATATGCTTTGGTGCAAAATTAGCTCTTCAGAAGAAAGGGGCTCTCTAAATTGAAAGTCTGGTATCATAACATCATTTATTCCACACAATACCTATTTTCTTCCCTGTTCACGTGCCTTCTTTGGAAAGTGTGGCAAACAAATCAACAGTTGGAGCTTCATAGAGGCAAAGGCACTTTCGGTGGAGGACATGCTTGTTCAACAGACAGAAGTCAACCTCTGCCTTTAGAACCTAGTCGTTGTGTTGTTCATGGCCTTAATTCACTTATTAGGAAGTAAATGTCAAAAATCATCTCAAGGAGCGCAAACAAGTAGGACAGTGTAAGGGAGATGGAGAGGTGTAGCAATTTCATTACAGTAATTATAGTGAATGGGTAGTCGTGTTGAAGAGAGATGTGGAAGTCATCCTGCAGGTTTAGTAGGGAAGAACACTACAGGCAGAGGGAAGCCAATATGAAGCTTCTAGGGTGAAGGGCAGCACGGAGGCCAGTCGCACCGTGGTTAATAGGGACAAAGAGTAGAAGAAAGTCTACTCTGAGCAGGTGTGCTCAGGCCAGGTAGGCTGTGTAGGCCTATGTGTAAAGACTTGAGCTTTCTACTCTGAAGTGAAAAACGGCCTGGTCAAACAGATTTCACCAAAAGGTACAAATCACATGGAAACCTTATGGCGATATACTTACTGGCACTTTCTAAATTATTTTCTTTTCAGGACTTTGAAAAATTACTGAAATAATTCTGGAATATTACTATGTTTGGGAAGAGAGTAAAGGTTAATGTTTATCGGATTAACTGAGGGTTAGGTTCCAAAAGCCTCTGAAAGTATCTTAGATGAGAAAAGTATCTGTTGTCCTTATGGCCAAATATCCATAAGCATCAACTGCATTTTGTTATGCCCCGATAATGGGTCCCTGATGAAGGGAGTGAGACTGATACAAAGCGAAGGTCAAGCAAAGCTTTATTTCGCGCCAAGCATCAAGAATCTAACCGAACGTTCAGGGACGCACCTTTTACACAAGAGAGGGTGACCCTTCTCTGTTTCACAGTCTAGCTTTTAAGGGCAAAGGCCATGCGGTGGGGCCTGGCCACCCACAGGTGATTGTAACACACACAGGAAACTCCATAGTGATGCTAGATGACCAACTGAGTTACAATTTACCCTAGTAGACATTTGACCCAGCCTATTACACCTTGATTAGGATTGGCGCCAAAAAGAGTTCCCAAAGGGTGGGGGCCCCTACTCCTTGGTGGCTAGGGAGACAGTATGCAAGCCCCTACTGATCGGATGTCTCCACCTGGCCTGACCCACCCTTGGGTCTGGGCTTTGTTACCTGAAGCTGGTTTCCGGGACTTGTTTTTAAGTGAATCCCCTGGGGGAAGGGAAGCAGGGACAGTTTAACTTTAATGAAAGCCTCTTGCTAAATAGGTCCTTACACATTTATTTTTGTTCAATCACATTCAGCCAAAGTTCGTATACCATCACATCATATATACATACACACACACACACACAAACATAAATAACATAAATTAACATAAATAAATAACATAAATATATATATTAACATAAATCAGATATCATGAATTCTGATAATGTTTGCCACTCTTAGGATGAGTTACCATTGTTAAGACATGATTCAAAATACTTTCTCTAAAGAGAGATACTCTAAGTTATTTAGGGGTGCCTGGGAGGTTCAGTTGGTTGAGTGGCTGCCTTCATCTCAGGTCATGATCTGGGGGTCCTGGGATTGAGCCCCACATCAGGCTTGCAGCTTGATGGAGAGCCTGCTTTTCCCTCTCCCTCCACCTGCTGCTCTGCCTACTTGTGTTTCTCTAGCTCTTGGTCAAACAAATAAATAAAATCTTTTTTAAAAAGTATTTAGGCACCTCTTTGAGGCAGAATTATTTTTATGATAAATTTAGCTAATATTGAGTTTGTTTTGTGCTAAGTGCTGGATCTGGACGCTATCTTTCCTTATCCTTGGGGCAGCGCTTAACAATTATTACTCTGTTAGATGAGCATCGGGGCCAAATTTAAAAGAAGAAAATAATACTTACCAATGTGAAAGTAATTTCAGAAAATTCAACACAAAAGATGATCAAAATGTAGAAAGACATTTATGTGAAAAGTTTTAATGTAATGTAATGTAGAAAGTTTTAATTTGGTGGACAATGATGTACATGTGCTGCTGAAGTGAGCACAAGTGGACAATGATGTAAGGAACCCAAATATCCTTCTTATAGCAAAATTCTCTAGTTATGAGAGATCAGGAAACCATTACCTGCTCAAAGGTGCAGTCAGTGTGGCATGCACAGTATGCCTCAATACTTCCCATGAATGGCAACCCAAGTCAATTCCTAGTAATTTTGTGTATGGAATCATAAAACATGAATGAATGTGAATGCTCTGTCAATTACAATTATTCACAGGCCCCTTTAGTACTTTTGGTATTGTATTTAGGCAACAAAAGGGGAATTCTTCACTTCACTTCAAAAACCTTTTTAAAAATCAATAACATTCCAACAAAGTATGACAGAAAACTGAATACACAGCAAAATCTGTTCATGCACCCATTCATGTCATCAATGACATGAATATCAATATTTCAGGATGTTGCTGTGAATGAGCCCAATTCACTATCATCTATTTGCCTTTATATTGTGTAAATGACAACAATATATAAGACCGGCTATGTCGTGGCTCAAGTTATTAATGAATAAAATAAGTAAATAATGTTATTTATTTCAGCTGTGAATTCTGAATTAGGAGGACTCCTTTCCATGGGAGCAGAGAAGATGTTTAAGCAACAGAATGGGAAGGAAGGAGTAGCATCAGGCAATGGGTTTGTATGGATTCAATAAAGAAGGACCTCAAAAACAAATGGCAAAAGGTGAAAGAGAAAAGGCTTCATGAAAATGGGATTGCGTGCTTTGTTGATGGACTTCTAAAGGTAATGAGACCTTAAAAAATTTGGGGAGAGAACAATTTTGTAAAGGAAAAGTGACATGAACAAAGAGAAGAAAATTACACACTGCATTTATAAAGCTGCCAACACCACAGCACCGGGGCGTTTTATAGACTTCATCCACCTGCTTTTCTGTAGGACATTTGCTGCTGTATCCCATTTTTATAGCTTTAAAGCCTGTGTACTGACAGTCACTACCATTCAGCTGCTCTGAAATACAAATGCCCAGAGCCACTTTAATTCATCCAATTTGTATCACTTAGGCTGCAGCACCTCATTCAAACAAACAGACCTTTCAAGTTTGCATGCCCTCCACACTTACTTCAATCTGAACAAATCGGTGCTTAGTACACAAATGGGGTGAATTCTTAGTAAGTAAAGCCATTCAGTCTCCCCACCTTTTCTTTACTTCAGCAACGTTATTATCTATTATTGTTATTATTTTAAAACTTTCTTCTTATTAATGTAATAGGAGGAAGGATTTCTCTCTGGTCAAGGAGCCTGGACACCCGCAGGTATTCCATTTCTCTACATGATGATACTGGATAGGATAGCAGAGAAGAGTTTCAGTGCAAGTAACACTCTCAACCAGAAAGGCTAAGAAAACAGTGCAAGGATGTTTACATGGTAGTTAAAGTTTCAAATACAAAGTCTATCTCTGGTTCTTAGTGATATCCACCAGGGATCTTAATAATTATGATAAAAACAAAATAACAACCCCTCCCCCCCCCCAAATAACAAGGACCTGCTACACTAAAACCACCATTTACGATTCCTTATTACATGCTAAGTGTTTTTTTACAAGTTACCTCTTCCATCATCAGAACAGTTCTCTGGAGCACCTCCTTTTACAGATAAGGAAAGAAAAGAGGTTCTATTACTCTGCCCATGTTTGCAAAGCTGGTCAAGGGCAGAATCAGGACTGAAACTCAAACAGTCTGGATCTAGAGTCTGTACTTTTTAATTACCATGCATGCTATCCTGCTCTCCAAGTGTTTTGTATTATGGGCTGTAACGGAGAAGAAATAAGATAAATAATCATGGAATCTCCAATTTTCCTCTTCCTAAAAATAACTCTAAAGAATTCTAACAATATGCACATGATTCTTCATACTTTAAAGAGAATTAAATCACTTACTGTGTTGAGGACCTAGTAACATAAAGAACTGCTAAAACTAATATGACACTGTATGTTAATTATTCTTAAATTTTAAAAAAGTGTGTTATCATGTTGTATTCCACTTAACCAGTGATTGGCCAGCCTGGCTGTGGAGCTTTCAATCAAACACAGATGCCTAGTTCAGACCCACTGAATCACAACCTTTGGGGGAGGGGAGGGATGGCCTAGGTATAAACATTTATAAAAAACCTCTCTAGGTAAATCTGGTATGTCCTTCTTCCTTCCTTCCTTCCCTCCTTCCTTCCTTCCATCTTTCTTTCCTTCTCTTTCTTTTCTTTTTTTCTTTCTTAAAAAGATTTACTTATTTATTTGACAGACATCACAAGTAAGCAGAGAGGCAGGTGGAGAGAAAGGAGGAAGCAGGCTCCCTGCTGAGCAGAGAGCCCCATGCGGGGCTCGATCCCAGGACCCTGGGACCATGACCCCAGCAGAAGGCAGAGGCTTCAACCCACTGAGCCACCCAGGCGCCCCTTCTTTTTTTATTTAAAAACAAACAAACTTTTTTTTTTTTTTTTTAAACTTGGCCCCACGGATGCGTGGGTGGCTGTCTTGATTTTGGCTCAGGTCATGATCTTGGGTGGGGGCCCTTAAGTCCGGTTCTGTGCTTAACTCAGAGTCAGGTTCTCTCTGCTCTGCCCCTTGCCCCACTCACACTCTTCCTCTCTCAAATAAGTAACATCTTAAAAAATAAATAAATAAACTAGGCTCCATACCCAGTGTGGAGCTCATGACCCTGGGATCAAGAGTTGGATGTTCTATTGACTGAGACAGCCAACTGCCCCTGCATTCCTTTTTTTTTTTTTTTTAATTGAGATGTTAAAGACATATAGAATGATACTGGTTTTAGATGTACAACATAATTTAATATTCATATACTTGTGAGGTGATTACCACAATAACTCTAGTTAACATTTGTCACTATACATGTACAAATTAAAAAAAAAAAAAGACAGAATTAAATTATATTCTTTGAGGGATAATTGATTGAAAAAAAAAAGTCAGAGAAAATTCTCAATCCTGGAACACTGATGCTAATAACAACGTTCTAGTCAAGAAACAAAGAAACAAAAAAACAAGAAACAAAGGAAATGGGCTAAGGAGAGTGAGGTGTTTTAATGCAATGGTGAAAAAATATGAACAAAATCAGAAACAACCCATAAAAAATATCTACTACTGATTCCGTCAATTAAAAAGCCCTCCAAAAAATAACCTGCCTCAGGGGGAGGAATGATAGAGCACAGAGGATCTTTAGGGCAGTGAAAAAACTCTGTATAATACTATAATGAGGGATGCATGTCATTACACATTTGTTCAAGCCCAGAGGATGTACAATATCAAAAATAAACCCTAATATAAACTATGGACTTGGGGTAATTATGATGTGTAAATACAGATTCATCAACTGTAACAAATGTACTACTCTGGCAGAGAATACTGGTAATGGGGAGGCTGTGCATAGGTGGGGAAAAGGGCATATGGGAACTCTTTGTACCTTCCTCTTAATATTGTTGTAAACCTAAAACTGTTAAAAAAAAAATGGGCATTAAATGAAACAAAACTCTGTCTTTCTATCCTCCTAAAGTAATCTTCAATACACCTAAGTGAAGAGATAACTACTTAGTTCAATTCTATGAGACACAAATAGATAAATAGCATTAAGGTCTTAGGTTTTACAAAGAATAATCTTTAAATAAAGAACAGTATTCAACATAAGATGACATTTTTGAAGATTTCAACCCAGTTATTTGTAAGGCTCTCTTAATCTCACAGCTTCATTTGGTGAATAAGATTTATATTCAACTCAGGAAGGCATTATGTCTTCTAAGTTTACAGAGATGTAAAAACTTTCAACTTTTCTATAACCAACTTAACATGTTCTCTTACTTAGTATGTTTTATATATAATTGTAGGTAAAATCTCTGATTTATTCATACCATGATTTCAGTATTCATCTTTAAAATCTTAAAAAAAAATTGGTCTTTGATTATGCCAGGGTCTTTTAAGACAAGTTTGTGGAAAACAAACAAAACAGAGGATCATAGGGGAAGAGAGGGGAAAAAAAGAGAAATCAGAGAGGGAGACAAACCATAAGAGACTCTTAACTATAGGAAACAAACCAAGTGTTGATGGTGGGGGATGGGGTAACTGGGTGATGGGCATTAAAGAGGGCACGTGACGTATTGAGCACTGGGTGTTATATGCAACTATGAATCATGGAACTCTACCTCTGAAACTAGTAATATGCTACATGTTAATTAACTGAATTAAAATAAAAGAAAAATTTAAAAAGACTAGTTTGCGGTTTATTCCAAAACAGACATTAATAAAAAGTATTGAAAACACAAATATTTGGCCTCTAATATAAAGATGAGCACTCACTCTTATACTGAGGACCAAATATATCATATAGCACTGTACAAAAACAACAAATATTTACATTGGACATCACTTCGTAGTAAAGGTATCAGAAAAAGGAGAATCCTGCGATGTTGATTTGTACTCCTTATGCCACCAACACTGCCAAGTCTCATTTCAAAATGCCTTTGGCTTCATTTTGTCCCCTTTATTTACACTACTATCTATCACCCTAGTCCTAGACTTCTCACACAGATCATGGCAGGACTGTCCTAACTGATCTCACTGGCTCCTGTCTTTTCCTGCTGAAAGCTATCTTGCTTGCCATTACCAGATTAGTTTCCCTAAAACATTACTTTCTTGATGTAATTCCTTCCTAGAGGTCTTTAGACAGTCAGGCACTGGAAAAAACCACCTGGCCCCACCTTTCATAGTCACGCTTTTCTGTCAACACTCTCCAACAAATTGCCTTGGACAGATGATCTTTGATCTCAAACTGGCCATATTCATTCCCCTGCATTTGTGTTTGCTAATGGTTTTCACCTATCTGCCAAATCTTAGGGGACCTTCATTATCAGTGTCAGTTCATCTACTTCCATAAAACCAGCACTAATTGTTGACATTTCTTTGATTTCCAATTAATACATTTGGAGAAGTTCATATTACTTGATTACATGTTCTTTAGTTTCAGGTACCAAACTACATTCCTGCCCAGTACAGTGTTCTGCAACTGCTGTCTTGAATAAGGTATGAAATAATGTAAGATTTGAATAATAGTGATCTCGTCTCAATTTTTGTATAAAGCAAGTTTCAGTAAATAGAATTTAAATAGGGTCTCCTGCAATGTTCTCATGAACCAATTGCACCAATTCTTGTTTGTTTGCAGGGAATATAAAACAGAATAAAAAAATAATAATTAGTAACAAATAAATTTATAAACAACTAAAAAATAGTTCGGCATAGTCTGGACACATTTTCTTTTCTCCTTTAAAAAACACATTGGGGGATGCCTGGGTGGCTCAGTGGTTAAAGCCTCTGCCTTCGGCTCGGGTCGTGATCCCAGGGTCCCGGGATCGAGCCTCACATCAGGCTCTCTGCTCAGCAGGGAGCCTGCCTCCTCCTCCTCTCTCTCTCTGCCTGTCTCTGCCTACTTGTGATCTGTCTGTCAAAAAAAAAAAAAAACCACATTGGGTCATATAGACTTGCCTTTTTTTTGAATGTTCAAATGGTAAAATATCATTTAGTATACAACTTCATATGGTTCAATACAAAATTTAATAATTTAAATAAAAATTTAATACATAATAATACATTTTCTAGTTATTTCTAATTCACATATAGAATTAAAGTGAAACATATAGTTAAGTTTAAGAATTGCTCTTTTTAGGGGCGCCTGGGTGGCTCAGTGGGTTAATCCTCAGCATTTGGCTCAGGTCATGATTCCAGGGTCCTGGGATCGAGCTCCACATCGGGCTCTCTGCTCAGCAGGAGGCCTGCTTCCTCCTCTCTGCCTGTGTCTCTGCCTACTTGTGATCCCTGTCTGTCAAATAAATAAATAAAATCTTAAAAAAAAAATAATTGCTCTTTTTATGTATATTAATTTTACTCTTCAGTTATAATTGAGATTTTGATAAATAAGCTTCATGAAAGCTTAGGTTTAAAAGTTTTGAGGTATTTCCTTCTAGGCATCATTCTTTTTGAAAATTCACAAATTTCCAGGTTTTCTTCAGAAGCACATTTAAATATAATAAGGTTTAATTCTTGATATCTTATTCATTTTCATTTTCTTTAGAGATCTGTTCTGCTTGATTTTTTTTTTTTAAAGATTTTATTTTTTATTTGACAGAGAGAGAGAAAACACAATCAGGGGGAGCAGCAGGCAGAGGGAGAGGGAGACACAGGCTCTCCGAAAGCAGGGAGCCTGGTGCCGGGCTTGATCCCAGGACCCTGGGATAGTGACCTGAGCTGAAAGCAGATGCTTAACTCTCTGAGCCACCCACGCGCCCCTCGGCTTGATTTTCTTAAAATTTTTATTTGAACATCCTGCTCAGAAAAAATTCTGAAAGAAGTTTTTTCTTTTCCTAAGGAAATTCCCTAAATGAAGGATGTAAGACTTAAACACAAAGGGAACCATGACCACCTGTGGGACGCAATAGAGATTTAACTGTCATACTTAAGGGTTAGCATGACTCTTAGGATTTTTTGCTTCTTTTTCAGTTTCAATATCAGAAAGTTAATTTGTTCATTTCTCATGAAAAACTGAATTGCCATTGATTGGAAATAGTAATGCAAGTGTAATCCAGCATTCATTATTTTTCAGAAGTCAAGCCTCATGAGAAATCAAACCACAACAGATGACGGATTTTAAGATACTGATTTAGTCTCTTTCACGGTTATCAGTTATAAGCCTACTTACATTTTCTGTTTCCTCCATAGCAGGTTTAATAACTTACACCTTTCTTTAAAATATCCACTTTCTCAGCGTGACTGGGTGGCTCAGAAAATTAAATGTCCAACTCTTGACTTTGGCTCAGGTCAAAATCAAGAGTTGTGTGGGGCTCTGTATTGGGTGTGGAGCCTACTTAAGATTCTTTCTCTCCCTCTTCCCACCCAAATAAGATGTCCATTTTCTCTAAATTTTCCAAATATCATAAAGTTGTTTATGAGAGAGTCCTATTTTTCAAGACTCCGATTTTCTATAATTATGTCCCCTTTTCATTTCTAACATGTTCCTTTGTGCTTTCTTTTTTGTCTTGATCAAATCTTGACAGTTTCATCTATATTAATTGAATTTTCTAATAAAACTACTCTTGGCTTTTTTATTTAAGATTTATTTATTTGTGTGAGAGAGAGAGAGAGAGACAGAGCACAAGAAAGCAGAGTGGCAGGCAGAGGCAGAGAGAGAAGCAGGCTCCCCGCTGAGCAAGGAGCCTGATGTGGGACTCCATCCCAGGATCCTGGGATCATGACCTGAGCCAAAGGCAGCGACTTAACCGACTGAGCCACCCAGGCGTCCCCAAAACTATTGGCTTTATTGGTTCTATTACATTTATTTCTGTCTTCCATTTCATTATCATCTGCTATTATCTTCACTATTTCTCTCCCTAAACTTTCTTTGGAGATATACATGTTTTAACTTGGAGATAAATGCTTAATTAGCTCATTAATTTTCAGCTTTTCTCCCTTTCAGTACAAAAGGTTAAGGTTGTTAGATTTTACTTAATAACTATTTCACAATATCCTACAGGTTTTGATATGTACTGTTTTCAGGATGTTTTGATATGTACTGTTTTCAGGATGTTCAGTTCTATTTTATAATTTTTATTATTACTTCTTCTTTGACTAAAGAGTTATAGATAAGCAACTTTAAAAGTTTCTAAAAGTAAAGGTGTGTGGTTTTTTTGTTGCTGTTAAGATTTTAATTATTTATTTGTTAGACAGAGAGAGCGCACAAAGCAGGGAAGCAGCAGGCTCCCCACTGAGCAAGGAGCCTGAGGTGGGACTCGATCCCAGGATCAAAACTGGAGCCAAAGGCAGATGTTTAACTGACTGAGCCACCCAGGTGTCCCAGGAAAGTTTTGTAATGTAAATTTTTGTTACTAATTTCTAACTTAGTTCAACTATGATCAAGAGATGTGTTCTGTATGATACAAAGGCTTTAAAATTTATAGAGATTTGTTTATGTCCACAATCTATGGACTGTTTTCATGCAGATCCCATATGTGTATGAGAAGACTATATAATTGCTGGAATCAGGATTCAATACATGTCCATTAACTCAAGCTTATTGTGTTTTTTATGTCTTCTATAGCTTTACTAATTATTGTGGATAGAATTGTAGATTTATCAATTTCTCCTTATATTTCTGTCAACTTTTGCCTTATAAATTTTGAGACTTTGTTACTGGATGCATGTAAGATTGTAGTATCTTTCTAGGAATTTCTACATTTTATCATTAAGTGACCTCCTTTACTCCTAGTAATGGTTTTTGTCATAAAGTCCCATTTTATCTTGATTTCATATCATTGCTAGCATTCTTAAATTTGCCAAAGAAATCTTTTTCCAAACCTTTTACTTTTAACCCTCTGGGTCCTTATGTCTTTCTCATTCGCAACATTAAAAAGGAAATTGAGTCTGGTTATCTTAACCTTTTAACATTTTAAACACTGTGTTCTCTGATATAGTTGGATTTTATTTCTACCATCTTAGTGTGTTTTCTACTCACTTTTTCAAATGCTTTTTTTCCTGATTTTCTGTCTGCTCAGATTGATCAAGTTTTAAAAATTCATTTTCTCCTCTACTGCTTTTGAAATCATGCACTCTATTTCTATTCTTTTAATAGCTGTCCTTAACATTTTAACATATATATTTAGAGTCTAATGTTAATCTTGATTTCTATCCTTCTCTTCAATAAGTCAATGATCTTAAGAAACTTCAGTTTGAATTACCCCCTTCCTACCTAACACATATCTTGTTGTCTACTATTTTAGTTTTATCTTATCAGAAATGTGATTATAAATTCCCAGGGGATTTTTATCCTCTTTCCTCCCTGACCAGTAGCCTAGTCTAATACAAGGAAGATTTTTCAGTGACCAGATTTTTTTTCTTATTTTCAGTTATCAAGGGACCTAGTCCTATGAGGAACAATAGGGTGAAGATTTTGGTCCCTTTTTTTTTTAAGTTTTATTTTTTTTAAGCAATAAAAAACACCCAATGTGGGGCTCAAAATCAAAATGCCAAGATCAAGAGTCACATGCTCCTGCGACTGGGGCAGTAAGGTACCCCAAGGATTTCCATTCTAATTCCTCACTTTGTTTGGAGTCTAGGCTCATTTCCTATCTTGTAGCTATTAAAACCTAACTCTCTAGGGGTGCCTGGGTGACTCAGTCAGTTAAGAGTCTGCCTTCCGTTCAGGTCATGATTCCCTAGTTGTGGGGAAAAGTTCCACGTCAGGCTCCTTGCTCAGCAAGGAGCCTGCTTCCCCCTCTGCCCATTCCCCAGCTTGTGCTCTCTCTCTCTATCTCTCTCTCTCTCTCTGACAAATAAATAAATAAAATCCTAACACACACACATAAACAAACAAAAACCCCAAACTTAACATTTTGGAATTCTAATACTGGCAAATGCCCTCACGACAATTTTACTACCTAGATATTTAGCTTTATTTTTTCTCTTCCAGGGGACTTCTTTTCTTTCCCAAGAAGAGAGGTCAATCATGTAGTTTAAAATGTTTGTTTCAGGGGGCCTGGGTGGCTCAGTTGGTTGAGCAACTGCCTTCAGCTCAGGTCATGATCCTGGAGTTCTGGATTGGAGTCCCACATCAGGCTCCCTGCTCAGCCTCTTACTGAGGCTCCCTCTTACCTTCCCCCCTCATGCTTGCTCTCTTCAAATAAACAAATAAAACCTTCATTAAAAATGTGGCTTAAAAAAATAAAATGTTTGTTTCATTAATATATTTCTAGTTGTTTCTGTGTTATTTTTCAGGACATCTGCCATTTTGTCAGAAATGAGAGTTTTAATTTTTGAATATACTTTCCCCTTGAGGTTAGGCATAATTTTAGGAATCAGATAATAGTTACCAATACCAAATAATTAACTGTAGCCAGCAGAGTCATTTAGAAACTTAACGATGTTTAAGTTTTGCCAAAATTATATTCTCTTATAGAACTATTCTATCAAATAACTTCACTTAATGAAAAAAAAATCCCTTAAATTCAGTTTAGAAAATGTGAAGTAGTATACAATTTTTGAGAATTTTCCTTCTTATTCTAGAATTTGGAAAACACAATTAAAACCTACTAAAATAACTGCAAATGCTACCCATGTACCTTCAGTGGTGCCTGCAGATATGAGCATAGAGAACAGTGTAGGAAAGGAGGGAAAAAGGTAGCTCTGACAGGATAACTGGGGTAACTGTTGAAAATGGCTGAATCTCAAGCTTCTGGGTATCTGAAGAGCATCCATTCATTTGAAAATTAAATATTTAGGGGCGCCTGGGTGGCTCAGTGGTTTGGGCTGCTGCCTTCGGCTCGGGTCATGATCTCAGGGTCCTGGGATTGAGCCCCGCATCGGGCTCTCTGCTCCGCAGGAAGCCTGCTTCCCCCCCCCTCTCTCTCTGCCTACTTGTGATCTCTGTCTGTCAAATAAATAAATAAAATCTTTAAAAAAAAAAAAAAAAGAAAGAAAATTAAATATTTACTAAGAACCTCTTCAGTGATATTCCGGAAGATGCCAAGATATTAAGTGAAGATCCCTACCATGGAGAAACAGGGGAGTACTAAGTGGACACACAACTAACTGCAATGCAAGACTGGGTAAGTTACGAATGCCTGGGTGGCTCAATGGGTTAAGCATCTGTCTTCAGCTTGGGTCATGATCCCAGGGTCCTGGGATAGAGCTGTGCATCGGGCTCCCTGCTCAGTGGAGAGCCTGCTTCTATCCTGCTTCTCCCTCTCCCTCTGCCTGCTGCTCCCTCTGCTTGTGTGTGAGTGCGCTCTCTCTCTGTCAAATAAATAAATTTAAAATAAAATCTTAAAAAAAAAAAAAGATTGGTTAAGTTAAGTTAAATGCCATAGATTAACACAATAGTAGTTATCTCCCCCATCCTCCCTACTTTCCACTGCTAAATCTCTACAAGCATCTTTGATTCCCGTATGAGTTTCTCCTTTCAAAAGGTTAACCCTGTCCCCTTACTCCCACGCTCTCTCAAACTCATAAAGGATTTTTTGCTCTCAGTTATTCTAATAGGTTCAATATCTTGCTCTCTTCTATACCAAAAATATGTACAAGTCTCCCCAATTTTTAAAAAGGCACTTTTCCTGTTTATTAGTCACAGATGTCTCCAGGTACATGTGTAACCTGTGGCTTTCACTATCTCACCATCTGCTGTCTTTCTTAATATTATAAAATACGACTTCTCTTCCTTCAACTCTAATGAATGAAAAAGAACTGATAATTTCAGAAGTTATCAAATGTCTTCTAATTACCAAATCCAGTGGCCTTTCCTGACTTCCTTTTGTTCTTTGTAATCACTGACATTGTTGACCTTTTTCTACCTTAGTACTTGCAATACCACACCATCCTGGCTTTCCTCCTACCATTTTGATCATTCCCTCTGTATCTCCTCTTCTTCTCTACCCCACCCCACCACATTCCCCCAGACTGGTATTCTTCAAGGTTCAGTCCCTCACCTATGTTTATTTCTTGACAGTTTCTCTATAGTAGATCACTTACAGATACTTAGAACTTCAACTACCTTTCTTCTCTAGATGGCTCCCAAATGTTGCTATCCGTGACTTCATTTTTAATCATTAGAGCTACATATCTATACAAATATATACTAGTCACCTCAAACTCAATGTATATAAATAGAACTCATCTTTTGTTCCTCAAAACTGGCTCCCCTCCCAACTTCTTTATTTCTGTTAATAGTAACCACCATCCTCCCAAATTCAAAAAATCCTTGATTTATTTTCTTCCCCATTCCTCCAATCTGTCAGCAATTCCGTTGATAGATCTTTTGTAATCTCTCCATCTTTTCATCTCAAGTTATTCATATCAGTTGCACAAATACTCCTCTGTACCTAGAATGTAATGGGTGCTGAAAAGGCAGGGGATTGAGCCCCTGTTATAGAGGCATTCACAATCTAGTTTTAACAACAAATAAGCAAACCACTAATAATACTGTAGGGAGTGAAGTGTTAAAATAGAGGCACTTAGTCCACATCTGGACTTCTCTGATAGCTTTCAAACAGGCTTAACTGCTTCTGGTCTTGTCCCCCTATTGAGACACTTTCACATGTCCTCCTAATAAATTACTTTGGTCACACTTTTTCTTACTCAATAATCTTTAATTCTTCCCAACTGCTTTCTGGATAAAATTGTTACTTATCAGATAGTCAGGAAGGGTTGTACCCAGTGAGCCTCCAAATAGGCTTCAAGTATTGTCTCTCATCACTTCTTTACACGAACTTCCCATTCCTTTCAAATCAGCTTGTTCATTAGACATGAACATAATTTAATATTCCTCATGACACTCTTTCCATACAGAAATCTCATTTCTATAAAAATCCGCTCTATCTTTTAAGATTCAGACAAAATCCTATCTGTGTAAAGGAATTTTCAGTGTTCCTAATTGAAAATGATGTCCCCGTACTTCAAATTCCCAAGGCAATTTTTGCCTAGATAAATCATTTCACAATCAGGTACTGCTTTATTTTCTTTTCTCTGTTCCTGTTTTGAATTATCATGAAATCTTTCTCTCTTAATTGTGCATAGTTTGTGTTTTCTCCCCAACCAAACTCTACATTTCTCACAAGCAGCTTTATCTTCTACTTCCTTGTATGCAGCCACAGTACTTAGCACGGTATTTTGTTCATGAGGAAGATCTGAAACAGGGCCAGGGTGATGGAGAGTGCAGTTTAGATGAAGGGACACTGCCAATAGAAGAGATAGCATGTGGGAAGGTAGCAAAGGGCAATGTTTGTGTAAGAGATAGAAAGTTAATCCATAGTGGGACGAAGGGCCCCTTCATCCCTTCCCAAAGGTACCGGAATGTCAAATAGAAGGGCTAGAATAAGTTCCAGAGTAAGGAGTTTTGACTTCATCTGGTAGATGAGGATGGAGCCATGGAGGGCTTTTGAATAGAGTAATGCACAGCACACTTTTACGAAGTTTCATCAAATCAGCATTGCACTAAATCAATAGGAAGACCTGAACATCAGTTAAGTGGCTATTCAGAAGTGAAGTAGTAAAAGACTAACCAACACAAAGAGCCTTCCTCTCATCTCCTCTCCTAGAAATATTTCCTTAGGGAAATAGAGCATAATTTGATATGTTCTTTGACACAACAACTCTTTTGGCTTCATTCATCCTCGAGTCACCATAAAGTAGATTCAGGTTTCTTATTTTTCTCTTGGTATCTTCACTGGGAAAAGCATGTTGTAATTAATAGTAACTATATCAGCACATGATGTCATAAGAGCTTTGCTTAGTCCACACAATATTATAAACTGTATCTGAGACAGTTTTCCTCCTAGTTCTTCTGGAAGAACTTAGTAAATTCCTGTTTATCCACAGATGGAGGCGTTTGCCGGTCAGGAGAGAGATTCAATCCCCCAAATAAGACTTGCTGACTTCTGGGTTCAGCACTACCATGGCAGAACAGGGGATCCAGAGCTGTCTACTCTCCCAGCAACTAAACCTGTTGTGGCCCTTGAAGAGAATCACTACTGTCTTATCTGCGTTTTAACTATTATGAATGTTAAGGTTTCCTTCCATTAGTGGATAATCTGTAGGAATTTGAAATTTTCTTCTAAGCATGTTCTAAATAACACTCTTTGTCCTTACCACCTCTATTTGTTATTAAAGAGGAATTCGTTAACTCTCATAAACAGAGGACAGGAGTGGGGGCGGGAGGGGGCATAAACTGTAGTTACATTTTACTTGCCCAACTCTATGTATTTGATCAAATTCTTTTTAGATGTGGGGGGTAATGGCCAAAAAAAGAAATAAATTAAAGTTGAGAGTAGATAATTAGAATACAGATAAATATCACGCAAGAGCAAGGGAAAGATGTTTCATGACTCTACCTTCCTTTCCCGTGATGCAATAGGGTTTAAGTGGTTGGTTTTACTTGGGGATATCTGTATTCGCTTTTCCTCACTGACGTTTCTCTATGCATTTGGAGGGGAGCGGAATGGGAAGCAGGTAGAAGAGGTTAGGCTTCAGAGAAATGAGAATTTACGAGGTACACGTATTTCTTAAAGTCACCCAAATATCCAAGGTAAGTGAGGCTATAATAAACAAATTAAGATTAGAATTAATATAAAAATATATATATACCTGAGTCTTTATAGAACTAGAAAAGATCTTATTAGGATGACCCTTTCCATCTAAACTGCACAAAAAAAGAAATCATATAGAGAATGTTAAGATTGACAACATAATTGAATTAAATAAAACAAAACAGAAACTTATGTTCAATATAATAAAAAATTTTTTTAAAGACAGATATCTTTTGAAATAGCAGAAGACTATTCTTAGGTTATAGCTAAAACTCATGAGGAATAAATTAGAAGACCATAAATTTTACTCACTTATAAGAAAGGTATATCTGTATTTAGTGAAAATATGTATTATAAGATAAATCAAATTTATTTTAAAAAGTCAAGATAATTATTAAGCTAACTAAAACATTCACAAATAGGATTTGTGCATCAATTACATTGATGACACAACTGATTTATAACCTAACTTTTTAATGAATTTATTATATCAATATTTCCATGATCAATAATTGCTTTACTCAGAAATTTATTAGAAAGCATCCATAAATAGGAAGTCTAAGTAACTGCTGGTCCGTGTGTCCTATGTTATATATTCAGAAGAAACCTTGATAATGAACATTACAAATATTTCACACCTTGCATAAAAGCTACTTCTCAATCCATATGTTGGCTTTTCTTGCACACAAAGCCCACTGGCACTCTTACAAGGAAAGCCTCATAATCACTGTACGAAGAGGTATAGTAAAACAATAATACCTTTTGGCTGGTAGAAGTTATCTAAATACCACAAACAGCTGACCAGATGACAGTAAGCTTTGCACAGAGCTAGAACTCTTTGTTAAAGCAAAGCAAACTGTCTCTTATTTCTCATAGGGAATGTTGGTGACACTCTTTCTATAGACATAAACAAACCTTGAAAAGCAAACAACTTAAACACATCCTCTTAATTCCTCTACCCCCTTTTAAAAATATAAAAGTGGATTTTAGAAAATCTGGGGTCTTACTCCCCAAAGTCAGAGAAGTTCAGACAACAAACGGTTAAAAGAACAAGCGGAGCCCTACCGTACCCAGAAATGACAGAAGGCTCTTCTCCTCTTCGGTGCTACTATCCAACCACTCGGCCACATCACCGGGGGAAAGGAGACTCATTCTCCAGCCAGAAAACTTTTCCATACAGAGCACAATTACTGAATGATGGAGTGGGAAAAGAAAGATACAAAGACTAAATTCTTGGGGATCCAATACTTAAATTGCTGGCTAGGCGGTAATGATGAAAGAACAAATGTGATCCTCCCTCCACTCTGAATTCTGTCTCTGTGACATCAATCTAACACAACGGGGGGAGGGGGAAGGAAACAGAGGGTTAAAAGAGGGTGACAGAAGAGAAGGGAAGGGAGATTTGTTCTTCTGTCTCTTAGTGTTAAGCTTTAGCCAGAAAGAGAAGCCAGGATAAAATTGAATAATGATTTGTGTTTCATGACAGGAGAAAGCAAAGGAAAATAAAAAATAAGGATACTCAAAGAAAAAGAAACAGGTTCCTACACTGAAGCAGCTTAGATAACCAGACAGCACAATAGCTAATCAGTTAAGTAAAGCATATCATCAAACAAAAACAAAGGCAAAAGAACAAATTCAGCATTTTGTTTTGTTCCGAGAAGAAAGGTTTTCAAATTTCCTTTCAGTCAACCGGAGAGAACTGCAGCCCCCTAACCCCTTCCTCCTTTAGCTATTTCAACAGCATCTCAGCCCCCTTTGCGAAGATTTTCTGTGAGCAAAGGCAGGTTGATAAATCTGTGAATAGGAAGCTCTCATCCCTCCTTTCTTCTTCTCCTCCTCCGTTCCTCCCCCCACCTCGCATGGCGACGGCATTGATCGACAATAATGGAATCTGTAACTGACTGCCAACAGCAACATTAAGGATATTACAAGTCCACTTCATAAGAATTCGAGACGGTGGTCGGAACTTGGGGGCAACTCTGGGCTTCTAGTCAATAGCTCTGTCTTTCTTATCGAGAAAGAAAAGGAGGGGGTGGGGAGAGGGAGAGAAAGGGAGGGAGGGAAACTAGGAAAGAAGGCTGAAATCTGAAAGAAGTCAGAGAAGTGAGCTTGTTGGGCTGAAGGTTCAGAGATCCACCAACATAAGGAATGACTGTCCTTCAACTCCTGTCACTTACACTGTCATAGTGAAGGAGTGAGATACAGATAGATTTTTCAACATGATTTACATTACACACTTACATGCTTGGATTTAAGATTATTTCACAGGCTTACACCTCATTAATAGGCAGAGAAATATCAAGCAATAGAGGTATTTTCAGAGACCCATAAATCACTAATATCCCTTTTCTCTGTTGATTGATTAGGTTTGCTATGAGAAAAAAACACTCCTAAAAAGCTAAGAGTTTTCCCCTGCGTTAGCAACACATTAGCTCTGTTCTCAATAATCTACTTTCTTCCTATTCTAGCAGTCTGCCTCCAGTGAAAGAATTCTCACTGCTTAAGAGTTACCACCTCAAAATACCCTGAATCTAGACCCTCCTCTCCTTGTTGATTTCATTGTTCTTTACGTGGACTCCAATTAACTCTAAGTTTCCTGAGGACACAGATCTTGTTTTATATTAGCCTTTATAATCCCAGTGGCTAGAGCAGAGCCCGACACTTACAAAATGTTCACTTAATATTGACTGAAGTTTTGTCTAGATGTTCTAAAAGTTTTAAGAGCTTCAACACTGGCAGGAAATATCAGCCTAAATATTTTTAGATCTCTTTTTAAAATTAATCGCTTTAACAGACAGTAACTTAAAAGTAGTTATAGCAATATTATCAATTGATTGAGATGACAGAAAGTGTAAAAAAATAAGGTATTATGAATTCATGTTTAAAAAAATCCATACTTTATTATTCAAAATAATTACAGAAAATTGAAAAATGGTGACAGATATATATAAAATATTTTATCAAAATCCACCATCTATGCTTGCTTAGTATCTAAACATGAATTGATAATCCCTTTGTAAGAACCTTATGACACAACAGTATCTCTGGAGCTCCCAGGTTGAGACCACTGGCCTAGAGCATCAAGTTCAGACTTCTTGGTGTGATGTGGCTCCTGCTTCTTTCCTGATAGCAGCTCCTCCTGACTCTCCTTGGCATAGCTAGACTGTGTTATCCAACTCATGTCCACGTCTTTGTATGTTCTACAAGAAAGTAATCTATACAATTCATTTGTTTTGTTCATTGGTGTATTCCCACTGTCTACAGCATTATCTGGCACACAGTAGATGCTCAAAAATTTTGTTGATTGACTGGTAAGGTATCATTCTTTCTATCATGTATACCTGACAATATTAAACTGATCCACTGAGACTCAGCACAAATATTACCTCTCCAGGTTTTCCCTGATACCTTAAGTCAGAGTGAATAGCTTTCTTATCCACACTTTGTTATTGTTCCTATTATTATCATTATTGAAATTATTTGTTTACATAGTGATTTTTTCCAAAAACTGCTCTACTAATCTTTTTTTTTTTTAAATTTTTAAAGTTTTTTTTTTTTTTTTAAGATTTTATTTATTTGTCAGAGAGAGAGCGCGAGCGAAAGTGAGCACAGGCAGACAGAGTGGAAGGCAGAGTCAGAGGGAGAAGCAGGCTCCCTGCGGAGCAAGGAGCCCGATGTGGGACTCGATCCCAGGACGCTGGGATCATGACCTGAGCCGAAGGCAGCTGCTTAACCAACTGAGCCACCCAGGCGTCCCCTGCTCTACTAATCTAAAACAATTGTTTTAATGCCCAGCTCACAGTGGATGATTAACAAATGTTTATTAAATGATTAGTGAAAGCGAGACTGGGATTTTATATAGGTAAGTACTAAAGAATTCCATATATTCCTGATGTAAGGATCCACGCCATTAGTTTCCAAATCAACAGCCAAAAATGAAAGCTGGGAAGTGAAAAAATCTTTTATCTTCTGTATTTTACTAAAGAAAAGGCAGTATAGGCAGAAAGATATCATCAAAATAATCTGGTACTAGAATGCTGATTTCTCTAAACAGAGTTAGCAAATGAGGCACCCCAAGAAAAAGCTCTGGATTGAAATTTGTCGTAAAAGTCATCACACTGTTTTTCCTTGTTTACAACCAGAACACAGCATGAATTAATCCTCCTTATGTAAAATTTTCCTTTTAAAAATAAAGCAATAAAACTTACCTGAACATGTAAACATTCTAGAGTAGGCTCTACATTTTGCTAAAAAATGAGTCAAGGGCACTGTAATACTGTGAGTAGGACAGTTAGAAATAATGATTGACTACAGTCATTTCAACAAATGACCAAATCCCATACATTTTGGTGGGTTATCATGTTCCTCATGCGTAGTAAGTACTTATTATTGACATTTGTTGATTTTATTTTTACTCATCACTTCCCTAAAATATTGATAAGTAACTGGAAAATGTTTGGTGACTGAGCATTTCTATTTGACATCCTTAACATTTCCTTGCATACATGTGTATGTGTAATGTATGTGTGGGTGCTTGACACTTATTGGGCTGCAATGTTTTTTAGGCACTTCAGTGAGTGCTTTATATAATATATCTCATTTAAAATTCTTAAACAACCAAGTGGGATAGGTATTATTGTCCTTTTGCAAATGAGAAAAACAAAGATCAAAAAACTTGTTTTAGGTAACAGATAGTGATGGAAATGAAATGTGAATTGTTTAGATACAGATACTATTCTGTATCCTACAAGGGCTGATATAGGCAGAGGACAGCAGTTTTTCTGTAGAGGGTCAGCTAGTAAATATTTTAGGCTTTGTGGGCCATATGGTTTCTGTCACAACTATTTTAATTCCCCCCACTACAGCATGAAAACAGTCATAGACAACATATAAATGAATGGGCATGGTTATTATCTAATACAACCTTATTAAATGAATGAATGAATGAATGAAAGCAAGCAGCTGTGGGCCATAGTTTACTGATTCCTGATTTAGGCCCACACTGTCAATACAGTCAACATTTTTTGAATATTTAATGTATTTGTGGACCCCAGCCAGGCCTTCATGATTAAGAAATAAACAATTATTTGCCTGGATCAAATAAAGTCTTCATTTTAAGGACCGTATAATTGTCTTTACTATTTTATTTTTAAGACACTAAAAAAATAAATAAATAAATAAATAAAAATTACTTCTTTCTTCCCACTTTCTTAGTCTCATAGTCTTAGAGGAAACTTAAATTTCAGTTGCAAAAAGCGTGTAAAAAAATGTAGCCTCCGGTGTGCCTGGGTAGCTCACTCATTAAGCATCTGCCTTGGGCTCAGGTCATGATCCCAGGGTCCTGGGATCAAGCCCTGCATCAGGCTTCCTGATAGGTGGGAACCCTGCTTCTCCTCTCCCACTCCCCCACTTGTGTTCCTTCTCTTGCTGTGTCTCTCTCTGTCAAATAAATAAATAAAATCTTTAAAAAAAAACTGTAGACTCCTCTTCAATTACTTATATTCCTGATTTTTGTGCACTAATTTGACAACATTAGTGACAGTATGTGCCAAGCACTATTGTAAGCCCTGGGATGCAGTTTTGGATAAAAGACACAATCTCTGCCCTTATGGAGCTTATATTCTTGGGGGAAGAGAAAATAATACATGAGATTCAAAAGTAAAATATATCTTGTGTTAGGGTGAACAGCGCCAAGGATAAGAATAAAGTAAGGAAGGGGTATAGGTGGAGAGCATTACAATTTTAGAGGGTAGTTAGGGAAGGCTTCTCTGAGCGCTAACTTTGGAGTAAAGGGTGACTAGGCTTGGGGGAAGAGGGGAAAAAAAGAGTTAAAAGGCCTGGTAGCCATAAGAGTCAGATCATCACTGCAGGTAAACTGGATTAAGGTACAAAAAAGGAGATGAGGTCTGTGAAGCAATAGGAAGCCAGATCATGTAAAGTGGTAAGGTCTTTGGCTCTTATCCTTAATTAGATAGGAAGACTTTGAGGCAGAAGTGCTTTGTTCGGCTTACTTTTTTTTTTTTTTTTTTTTTTTTAACATGAGCTTTATTGAAGTATAACACCCATATCATAAAATTCATCCTTTTAAAGTAGTTGAAAATATGTTCACAAAGTTATATGAACATCACTGCAATTTAATTCCAGAACATTTTCATCACCTCAGAAAGAAACCTTGTGCCTATTAGCACTCGCTCTCCCTTCATTGCAACTGCTAAGTCCATAGCAACTACTAATTTAAGTTTTTAGATCATGAAATTTTTTATGAATTTATGAATTTTATGAATCTTCCTGTTCTAGATGTTTCACATACATGAAATCATATGTGGCCTTTTGTACCTGATTTAATTTTGTTTTATCTATGTTGTAGCATTTATCAATACTTCATTCTTTTTAATGGCCAACTAGTATTCCACGGATGGGATATTTGGGTTATTTTCACTTTGCAGTATTACAATGTAGGCATACCTCAGATATATTCTGGGTTTGGCTCCAGACCACTGCAAAAAAATGAGTATCCCAATAAAGGAAGCCAAATTAGTTTTTTGGTTTCCCATTGCAATAAAAGTTATGTTTACAGTATACCTTCGTCTATTAAGTGTGCAATAGCGTTACATCTTTAAAAAAATGTCTATACCTTAAATTTTAAAATACTTTATGCTAAGCGATGCAAAGCATCCTCTGGGCTTTCAGTATATTGTAATCTTTTGCTCGTAGGCCTTGCCTCAGTGTTGATCGCTGCTGACTGACTGGGGTGGTGGTTGCTGAAGGTTGCAGTGGCTGTGCCAATTTCTTTAATAGGACAACACTGAAACTTACTACATTGATATACTCTTTCATGTCAATTTCTCTGTAATATGATGTTGTTTGATAGCATTTTATCCATAGTAGAACTTCTCTGGAAATTGGAGTCAACCCTCTCAAATCCCGCCACTGCTCTATCAGCAAGTTTAGGTAATATTCTAAATCCGTTGTTGTCATTTCAACAATCTTCACCGCATCTTTAGTGGGAGGTTTTGTCTTAAGCGAAAGCTGTGCCTGGTTTGATCTTCTATATAGACACCTCAAACTTTCTTCATATTTGCAATAAGGCTGTTTCACTGTCTTATCATTTGTTCACTGGAGTAGCACTTTTAGTTTCCTTCAAGAACTTTTCCTTTGTATTCCTAACTTGGCTAACTTTGGTGCAAGGGGCCTAGCTTTTGGCCTATCTAGGCTTTCAACATGCCTTCCTCAGTAGGCTTACCAATTTCTAGCTTTTGATTTAAATTAAGAGGCATATGACTCTTCCTTTTACTTGAACACTATGAGGTCATTGCAGGGTTATTAACTGGCCTAATTTGAATATTGCTGTGTCTCAGGGAATAGGGAGGCCCAGGGAGAAGGTGAGAGGGAAGAAATGGTGGGTCAGTGGTACAGTGAGAACACACAAAACATTATGTTTGCTATCGTATATGGGTCTGATTTGTGGTGCCCCAAAACAATGACTATATTAACATCAGAGATCACTGATTACCGATCAGTACAACAAACGTAATAATAATGAAAAGGTTTGAAATATTCCAAGAGTTACCAAAACGTGACAAGAGACAGGA
Source organism: Mustela nivalis (assembly GCF_964662115.1). NCBI lineage: Eukaryota > Metazoa > Chordata > Mammalia > Carnivora > Mustelidae > Mustela > Mustela nivalis. The sequence continues at coordinate 23,943,957 of NC_139035.1, forward strand.
AGCAAGCAAAGGCTATCAGAAAATGACACCAACATACATGCTTAATGCAGGGATTGCCATAAACTTTCAATCTGTTAAAATACACAGCATCTGAAAATTATAACAAGTAAGGAGTGATAAAACAAGGTATCCCTGTAATGCTGCTATAAACATTCCTGTACAAGTTTTTGTACGCAATCCTTATACTTTAAGAGGATATCCAAATAAGATGTATTATATAATCTGCTTTTTCTGTACCAAGACTTTTTAAAAAAATGTTACAGCAGAAGAAAGTTATTTCCAATTTTATAAGTACCAGTTTTGTTTCTAATTCATCTGGGATTTCTATCCTACTGGAAGAAACCAAAACTACTGACTCAGGCTCTTTATTCCTGTTCTATTATTCTTGCACACAAGGAAAGATTAATACTAGAAACTCAGGAATGAATGGCCCGTAACATATGACAATAGATCTTTTCTTAGATTGACAATGAATACTGGTAAAGTTGATGGATTTGGGGGGGTAATTTTATATTTTGATATGGTTTCAAACTTTCAAAAATGGTAAAGAAGAGTACAGGAAACATCTATAAACGTTTCATCCAGATTCCTCAGCTCTTTACGTTTTGCTACCTGTGCTTAAATAGTCTCTGTGTATATTTTTATTATATATATGCAACTTTTCCAAACCATTTGAGAAAGTTGGAGATATTATGCCCTTTCCCCAAAACAGCTTTAGTCTGTATTTTCTAAAACAAAGGACATTCTCTTATATAACCCAGAACAATTATCGAAACAAGGAAATTTAATACTGATGTTGGTTGATTGTTTTTTTTTTTAAAGATTTTATTTATTTATTTATTTATTTGTCAGAGAGAGAGGGAGATAGAGTGAGCACAGGCAGACAGAATGGCCGGCAGAGGGAGAAGCAGGCTCCCTGTGGAGCAAGGAGCCCGATGTGGGACTCAATCCCAGGACGCTGGGATCATGACCTGAGCCCAAGGCAGCTGCTTAACCAACTGAGCCACCCAGGCGTCCCTGTTGGTTGATATTTTAAGGATAAAATTAAATATTCCTCTATGTGCAAAATCTACTATATGAATTCTATTTCAGTATCATATCAAGTCCTTTATTTGAAAAAAAATTTGTCTTCAAAGAACAGTGACTAACACTACAAGTATTGAATGCAGGTATGATTCAAAGGAATAGTCCATATCACATTAAAATAATGTCTATCAAATTTCTGAATGATTACTACTAAACTTATTAGTATTCAATATACTATTGTGATAAAGGATTGAAAATAAGAATAACTAGTTTTCAAGAAGTGCAACCAAAGTATAAGTAATGTGACCAATTGTGTTTCCATCTTGATATTCCTTTGGATATGTCCAACCCTTTGCCCCAAAAAAGTTTAAAGTAAATGCCAAACTATGGCTTTGTCTTATATTTTGGTGAGGAAAATATTTCACTGAAATAGAAATAGAGTTAAATCCTGTGAAATTTATAGTTTAACACTTAAACTATAGTTTAACATTTATAATATGAACTATATATCAATAAATGCAGTCACACATTGTTTTGCTTTGCCATGTTACCTTACATGATTAGAAGTGAAGAAACTATTAAAGCTAAGGTGCATTTTCTCTCATTCAGATTTAGGAAGCAATACATCTGATATGTGAAGCCACTGAATAAGGTTATTATTATTAGAAGCATTCCTTTTTCTTTTTTTTTAAAGATTTTATTTATTTATTTGACAGAGAGAGAGAGATCACAAGTAGGCGGGGGTGGGGGGAAGCAGGCTCCCTGATCAGCAGAGAGCCTGATGCGGGGCTCAATCCCAGGACCCTGAGATCATGACCTGAGCTGAAGGCAGAGGATTAGTCCACTGAGCCACCCAGGTGCCCCGAGGCATTCCTATCATATGACTATTCAAAACATATAAGAGAAGGTACTTTGATGTCCTCTACTGAAAAGGGTTATCAAAATGTAAGGTAATTAAAAAAAAAAAGGTAAGGTAGTAGCACTATTATAAAACAGATGCTCAAAAGTAATGTGTCAATCAAAGACTAATGTCAATCCTGTTCAGGGAAGTTAATGACTATCTATAATTAAAGATAATCAGATTCTTCAAACACTAAAGCTTTTCTTTCCAGGGAAAAAATGTAAATAAATTGACAATTGTAGCTAATGAACAGGTAATTTCTTCGCAGAAAGTAGGTAATGTAGAACTATTATTTTTTGAAAGATTTAATTTATCTTAGAGAGAGAGCACACGTGTGCACACGATAGTAAAAGTGGGGTGGTGGGTGTCCGAATTGGGGCTCTATCCCAGATTATGGGATAGAGCCCCAATGGGATTATGACCTGAGCCAAGGCAGAGTTTAACCTACTAAGCCACCATGCACACCAATGAATAAGTATTCTTTAAAGAATTATTTTTCCTAAAATAAAGTTAAACTTTACAACTAATTATTTAGCACTGAACACAGTATCAAGCAACTGAAGCTCCTGAATATTTACTGAGTGAGTGGGCAGACATATGCATACACCTATGCATATAAGATTATGACTATGACCTAAGTACACTGAAAGACATTAGGGTACTATCTCCTCCAATCTGTCCCTATAACCAGCAATAATTTGAACACTAGAAGAATAAAAGATCAAATGTATTATGCACTGACAATGTACTAGGTAATACATTAAGTGCTTCACATGTTTAATCCTGTTTACTACATAGAATTAGCCTGGAGAGAAAACAAAGGTTTAGAAAAACAACAAAGTCAAACAGCCAGTAGGGGGTTGGGATGGGGTTTCTTCTATTTCAGAGCTGAAATTCTTAATGATACTCTATATTTAAGTTTCTTTCTATGAAATTTTTAGATATTTTGAAAGAGGTTTGAAGGGTAAAGGCAGTCACTAAGTGGAAAGTAAAATTGTTTTATTTGCTCAATGATCTAAGATACTGCACAAATTGGTTAAACAAACTGTGTAGAAATCCAAAGGTGCCTACAAAATCAGGAGCTAGGACACCCCCCGCCACACACATACACCGTCTCTAATGTGAAGGTATGAAAAGATCAGCTTGAATGCTTCATTCCTTTCCACCAGTAGATGATTCTGATAGCCTGATTGCTTTTTTAAATATCTCTTAACAAAAGGATTTCACTGAACACTAGTGCAATGCTTGGCATACAGTAAGTGCTCATTATTTGTCAAATAAATAAATAAATGAAAATATTTTCTCATGTCTGTTCAGGATATTTGACGTAGTTGGACCTGATGGGCATTTTAATGAGGCTGTTTGATGCTATGCTTGACAAATTTACTATTGCTAATTTTACAATGGAAACTGTGTCAATTTGAAACCCATCATTTTAAGTAATGTCTTTAAAGTTAGAAAATGTAACAATTTGGAGGAGAAAATAAGTTGGTTTTATAAGAAAACTGAACTTTGGACATGTGGTACCTGACAGAAGTTAATGAGTACTAATAATATGGAGAATGTATATGGTACTACAGAAATGTTTTTGGTAACTCGAAAGAAAAAAATCAAGTGCTTTCCACCTATCTTTTATATTAAAAACCATAACTAACAAAAACTTTCAATACACTTATTTTTACCTACATTGTTAAAATACCATATATAAATGTGCCCAGAAAACATCTCTGACTGAAAAAAAAATAAACACTACCATCAACTCATCAATTTATTTTTGGTTAGTATTTTTTTTTTTTTGAAGATTTATTTGTTTATGTGTGTGAGAGAGAGGAGGGGGAGAAGCAAAGGTAGAGAGAGAATCCTAATGAGAGGCTTGATCCCAAGACCCAGAGATCACAACCTGAGCTGAAGTCAAGAGTCAGCTGTTCATCCAGCTGAGCGACCCAGGCCCCTTGGTTGGTAGTTGAACGTACTGCAAATCTGAGCTTTAATATAAGATTAAATTGGAACAAAACAGTTGAATCAATAGATAAATAAAACATGCTATTAAATGAGTTTAAATGACAGAACTTCTATAATATTATCTACCTGGGAAGTTTATTCACACAAAAATGGAATATATAAAATATGGGGGATAGAAAGATGAATCAGAAAAAGACTTACTCTCAATAAGCCAGGGCCAGTACTTCTCTGATGGTTTATCAATAAAAAATGACACACGTCTAGGATATGTAAATTTCTTTCTAAGTTATATGCATGGGTTCCAACTATGTTGTAAATACTAGTGAAGTATAGTTTTTCTTATTTTTGGATAAAAAGGTAAAGGAATAAAACCTCTTTTATTTTCTTCTCACCCACAATGGACTGCCTTCTGTTTTATGCTGGGATGCACCCACTTTGGAGAGTGAGCAAATATGGCATTTAAGTGGCCTTAGCAGATATCCTGGAATGATGACCACTTTCTTCCTTCATAACTAAAGTACAACCTTGGAATTCTTCTAAACCACAGTTCTCTGTCAGTTACTACTGAGCTATCCCAGTCAGCATACAAACTGAAACAAATTTGCCATCTGTAGTCCCTATCAATTTAATACTTAGCAGAAGCAAGCAGGAGGTCCACCGTTTAATTCACATTCATGGAAGCTTTTAAATATACTGGACTTATTTTCTGGACACCTACTTATTGACAAAGCCATTTAAAAATGCTCTATTTACTGAGGGATGCCCTTAGCCCTATCAGCTGTTGCCAAATTTGAATACCTATCCAGATTAAAGGGGAAAAAGTGTCCTTAATATTTTTCTCATTTAAACTAACCTGATTCCTAATCAAGAGCACATTAAAAGAAAAAAGTATATGTACAATTTATAAAGGTAATGGACTACTTCATCACTTGAAGCGATTTTATAATTGTCTGGACACTCTACTCACTACAGTAGATTTGTGCACAGACAGACAAGATTCTTCCCCTCCCTTTCTTCCAAAAAGAAAGTTGAGAAAGATATTTCTTATTGCCTCCCAATTTTAATAAACTCAAAGTGCAGTAAGTATCCTCACATTTCAAGGAACGTGGAAAGTAATTGGGGTCAGATTCTACCTTCAGCCTTCCAGGAGAAGATGCTCTCTGCTACCTCAAGTTCTCAGTCTTTAGAAGCAGGGGAAGGAGGATTCGAAGATTACCTTTCAAAAAGTTAGTGCTGTTCTAGAAAGGAGTGCTTTTCCTATCTATCCTTCCCCCACAACCTAATAAAGAAGCACCGAAGAATCAATGATGAAGACTGGGGGTTTCTCACTGGTCATTCATTTCAGGTTAGAAAGCCTAGGAAATGCATTAACTGGAGAAAGGTGAGGGAGAGAAGGAGGAGAATGATAGGGTGAATTGTGTCTCCCCAAAACTCATATGCTGAACTCATCCCCAGGACCTTAGAATGTGATGTTATTTGCACATAGGGCATTGCAATTGTGATTGGTTAAGAAGAGGTCATTAGAGTTAAACCTAACCCAGTATTACTGGTGTCCTTACAAGTCTGGACAGAGAAGCACTCACACAGGGAAAATATCATGTGAAGATGAAGGCAGAGATTAGAGTGACGCTTCAGCAAGCCAAGGAATGTCAAAGATGGCCAGCAAATCACTGGAAGCTATGCCTCAGGCCTGGAACAGATTCTCGGTCACATACCTCAGAAGGAAGCAACACTGTGGATACCTTGATCTTGGATGTCCAGTCTCCAGAAGTGTGAGACATTAAACTTCCATTGTTTAAGCTACCTAGATTAGTACTTTGTACAGGAACCATAGCAAATTAATACACTGAACAAGATACAGCAGAGGAGCAGACTAGAGCCTTGGGATCATATGCCCAACTTAATAAAAAACCAGTGTCTCTTTTCTTCAGTCCTCTTTCCCAGCTCTAATACCAGATGAATTAGAATCAGAAAAGGAAGGGAGGAGGTGGAAGGAGTGAAAAAACCAGCTGGGCATCTCCCACTCCAAGTTGGGGTGGTGGCAGGGGAGTTAATTTGGATATGAGATAGAATTTTAAATTGAAGTAGACTCAATGGACTGTTTCATTACTGAAAGTAACCAAAAATAACCACTGGCTCCCCATGGTATTATTAGATAGCAGCTTTCTAGCAGTGATAGCACAGTTGGGGGCAAGGACTTGGGAAAACAAAACCACCCCATTTCCCCTCCTCTTGGCTTACACTCAAAGCAGAGTCAGGGGTTGTAGGGCCTGAAGGTGGTTCAATTTGTGGGGCTCTCTTTAAGAAAAATTAGACCAAATACAAACACAAATCTCTCTTTTCCTGTTTTCTTTCCTCCATGAAGGTCCCCCTGTGCTGATAAGATCTGGAGGCCTGGGGCAGCAGAGGCTGCCATAAGACAGAGAAAAGTTTACTTCAACAACAGTAAAGTAGTCAAAGCTTCATCAAGTCCTACTGCCATTTATAACAGTCAATCACAGTTCATCTACAGATACCATCATTTGGCTATGGTGTCCAACCTATGGTGTTAAGTCACTCTCTTGTGTTCCTTATATGGCTCCTTAGGTTTCAGCAGTGGTGCATTTAGTCAGCATGAAAAGAGACCCCAGGGTTTTTCTGCAGGTAATAAAACTTTAAATTCTGGGAAATTCATTAGTGATGTTTTATAAAATACAACTGGATAAGCAGTATAAAAGGATAAGCATAAGGTCAGTATGCTGGATAACAAAATACTTAAATATTCTAATGTTTTTAGAGAATACTGAAAAGGATAATGTTTATATTATCAATTACCTGCTGGATTTAAGTTTCTTGCCTTTACATCTGTGACTTGGAGGAAGTGAATAAACATCTTAATACAATATTATCATGACAGATTAAAAGATAAAAACCCAATGATCATAGCAAGAGATGCTTAAAAGGCAAATGATAATGTCCAGTATCCCTTCTGATAAGTAATCTTAGAACATTTTAAATAGATGGAAACTTTCTTATTTATTTATTTATTTATTTATTTATTTATTTATTTATTTATTTGACAGACAGAGATCACAAGTAGGCAGAGAGGCAGGCAGAAAGAGAGGAGGAAGCAGGCTCCCTGCTGAGCAGAGAGCCTGATGTGGACCCTGGGAACATGACCTGAGCTGAAGGCAGAGGCCTTAAATTACTGAACCACCAAGGCACCCCACTGAGCCACCCAGGCGCCCCTGGAAACTTTCTTAACTTTATAAAGGATATGAACAAAAAACCAAGAACAATATTATATACAAATTTAAAACACTAAAAATACTTTTATTAATGGTAGGAGCAAAATAAAGATAAACATTATCACTGATTTTCCAACAGGATGTGGGTCCACCAACATTTGTTTTATGTTACTGGTAAGAGGTTCTAGTCAATGTGGTTAGATAAGATAAGCAATATACAGATATCTGATATAAGGATATCTGAAAGAAGGGATACAGATATCTGAAAGAAGAAAACAAATGATAAATGTCTGCATAAAATATCTTCCTAAGTGAGGATGGCTGTAGGGGACAAGAGAATCAATCGAAAAACAACAGAAAGTTTTAATAAGATAATTAAAATAAAGAAAAACATACAGAAATAGTTTCCCTATATGTAATCAATTACCAATTAGAAAAATTAGTGAGGAAAAAAAGATCTATTAAAAAACAATAAAATTGGGCGCCTGGGTGGCTCAGTGGGTTAAGCCGCTGCCTTCAGCTCAGGTCATGATCTCAGGGTCCTGGGATCGAGTCCTGCATCGGGCTCTCTGCTCAGCGGGGAGCCTGCTTCCCTCTCTCTCTCTCTCTGCCTGCCTCTCCATCTACTTGTGATTTCTCTCTGTCAAATGAATAAATAAAAAATCTTAAAAAAACAAAAACAAAACAATAAAACTATAAGCCTAATAAGAAAAATTTAAGAAAAATGCAGAAAAAAAATATGACTCCAAATATATGACAGAGTGCTGTGAGATCCATGGAGAAAAAGATGGGCTATTTAATAAATATAGCAAGAAAAGGTCATCAATACATTAAAAAAAAGTATAAAAGTATATAAAAATTAATTCTTGGTAAATTGAGGACTTCAATGTCAAGAAGAAACATTTTAAACTCCTCTTTTTAAAAAGATTTTATTTATTTATTTAACAAAGATAGAGGGCAGAAATAGGCAGAGCAGCAGGTAGAGGGAGAGCGAGGGGGAAGCAGGCTCCCCACTGAGCAAGGATCCTGAAGAGGGGCCTGATCCCAGGACCCTGGCATCATGACCCTGAGCCAAAGGCAGAAACTTAACTGAGCCACCTAGGCATCCCCAAAATTTTAAACTACTAATAAAAAATATCTTGAGACCTTGGATAGAAAATGATTTTGTAACTAAAAAAAACAAGAAATACTAACTATAAAATATTGATAGGTTTATCTATATAAAATTATAAACTTCTGTTCATCCAATGACCTTTAAAAGGAAAGTAAAAGACTAGTTACAAATTGAGAATATGAGGGTGTCGGGTTGGCTCAGCTGGAAGAGCATGTGACTCTTCATCTCAGGGTCATGACTTTAAGCCCCATGTAGGGTGTAGAGATTTTAAAAATTAATAAATAAACTTAAAAAAATTGAAAATATATTCAAAATATAACATGTTAAAGGATTATTATCAAGAACATATGAAGAATGTAGTGGGAAGAAAACTAAAAATCATGAAGCCTCTATTTTTGGCCAAGATCATCCATTAATTTGGAGACTACCTTGATTAAACCTTAATGGTTCTTTTATAACAGGAAAACTTTTAAATAAACATCTTTATGATGCAGAAAAAGAACATATAAAGAGCTCCTATATATTAATAGACACAGCACAATTCAGTAGAAAAATGGGCAAGAGATAAAAATAATTTCACAGAAGCACTGACATATATAGCTACCGACTTCTATGAAAAAATGTTCAGTATCACTGGTAATCAGATTATGCACATCAACTGTTTTCATTACATAACAAAAAGTTGAAATTCTGACAATACTAAATATTGGGCAGAACATGGATTCCTCAAAGTTTCATATAAATTGTTGGTGGGAAAACAGCTTGGCATTATTTACTAAAGTTGATCATTTAGGACCCCCTAAGACCTAGAAATTCCACTCCAAGAAATATAGCAAAGAGGAACTCCTGTAAGTGGATAAAAGAAAATGTGTTGAAGAATGTTCACAGTGGCACTGATACTAATAGCAAAATTCTGTTAACAAACCAGATACCATTCAGTGATAGACTGAACCCCAATATCAAACTCAATCAAAACTCTGAATTCTTTTAGTATATTCAAACAATTTAAAAATCACACAGTACCCAAATAAATGAACTATAGCAACAATATGGTAAAATATTAGTAATACACTATTTAAATGAAAAAGTCCCAAAAGAATATGAATATATATATATATATATATATATATATATATATATATATATATTTGCCCCTCATATTAAGCTAAAAACAACTAGAAGTTAGAAACGTATAGGAAAGCTTATTCCTCCTCCAAGTAATTTACATGTTCACTGAAATTATAGTTGAAATGTCAATACACGTTTTTCTAATTTTGGCTAGGAGTGGGGGACAACTTGATTTTATAGTTCACATGGAAAAATAAATGCATGAGTTAAAAAGCCAAACACATTTTGAAAGGAAGAACTAGTTAAAGGAAATTTGCTAAATCAGTAAGAGAAACACATTAAAATCTACAGTCGTTGAAACATCATGATACTAATGCAGGAATAGAACAATAGACCATTGGAACAGAAAAATAATCCAGAGAAAAACATGTAGACATTTAGCTCGTAATAAAGAATACCTTTCAAATCAGTGTGGAAAGAATAGACTATTCTGTATATAAGGTGTTGCGACAACTGACTATACAGTTGAAAAAAATCTTGTTTCACAAAGCCAAAAATAAATTCCAGATAAAGACCTTATCTTAAATTAAGAAAGGCTTTTCTAAGCATCTCACAAAAGCCAGAAATTACAATGGAAAAGAAAGACAGACTGAAAATCATAAAAATTAAAAGCTTCAAATAGCAAAAAAAGACATCCTGAATTAATTTGTAAGGCTATTTTATAGTGTCTACCAAAATAGGAAATGCAAACTACCTTTGATTCTGTTTCTAAGAACCAGCCCTACAGAAATATCAGCACAATGAACGAAGACCATATGTACAAAATGTTTAACACAAAGTTGGTAATAGCAAAAACTAAAAACACTAAGTGTTCAAAAGGAAGGAAACAGATAAATCTACAATGAAATAATATGCAGCCCTGAAAAATCTATAGATGTAATGAAATGAATTGAGATCTTCAATATATTCTCTTCTTTTATAATACAATGTCTGACAGAAAAGAGCATACAACATAACTATGGAGTTTAATGAGTTATAATACTACCAAAGCAAAAATGAGAACATTGCCAATAACTCATAATATCCTATTATCCCAAATATCCTTTCCTGATTTCAATCCATTTCCTTCCACCTTGCAGATAATGACAACCCTGACTTCTATGGTAAATATTCTTTGCTTCTATCTTAAAATAGATTTAAATAGTTTTTAAAAGTTCTAAAATATAAAAACTATTTAAAAATAGTTTTAAAACCCACATGTGTATCCCTCAATACATACTTTTATTTTCTCTTGAATTTTACATAAATGGTATAAAAAAATCAACATATGTATTTTTGCATTTGGTTTCTTTTACTCAAGATGATGTTTTTAAGATTTGATAATGTTGTATGTCACTATAGTTTATTCATTTTCATTCCTGTATTCTACTGCATGATTATCTCACCTTTTTTTTAAAAAAAGATCTTATTTATTTGAAAGAGTACACAAGCATGGGTGAGGGGCTGCTGGGAGGGTAGACAAGGGCAGAGGGAGAGGGTGAGAGAGTCTTAAGCAGACTGCATGCTAAGCACGAACTTTCTCTGTGGATAAGATCTTAATCACAGATTCAATTTCTATAATAGCTACAGGAGTCTGGGGGTATTCTCCTACTTTTTAAAAAAATTATTTGAGAGTGAGTGAGAGTGTGAGCATGAGGGGGATGAGAAGGAGAAGGGACTTGTAGACCCTCAGGGAGCCAGGACCCTGGGATCATGAACAGAGCTGAAGGGCAGATACTTAAGTGACTGAGCCACCCGGGTGCCTCGGTGTTCTGCCACTTCTTATATCAGTTTCAGTAAGTTGTATTTCCCTACAAGTTTTACTATCTCAACTGATTTTAAAATTCATGTTCATAAAGTTGTTCATAATATCTTGTAAATACTTTTACTGTATGCAATAGCAATGTATCCTTTTCCATTCTTGATGATAATTGTATTTTTCTTGATCAGTTTGCCAGGTTTGTCAATTTTACGCCTCTTCAGTTAACTGTTGATTTTCTCTACTGCATGTTTGATTTCATTCCTAATCTTACCCTTCTTTTCTACCTTCTGGTTTTTTTGTTTTTGTTTTTGTTTTTGTTTTTACTGCCGTGCTATTTTTCTAACTTCAAGTTCTACTCTAGCTGAATCATACAAGTTTTGACACCTAATATTTTTATCATCATTCAGTTAAAAATATTTTCTAACTTCCATTATGACTCTTTGTTGAACCCTGCATTATTAGAAGTGGTTTTTTTTAATGCTTTTAGGAAGACAGATTAAAAATATATATATTTAGGGGCGCCTGGGTGGCTCAGTGGGTTAGGCCGCTGCCTTCGGCTCAGGTCATGATCTCCGGGTCCTGGGATCGAGTCCCGCATTGGGCTCTCTGCTCAGCAGGGAGCCTGCTTCCTTTTCTCTTTCTCTCTGCCTGCCTCTCCCATCTACTTGTGATTTCTCTCTGTCAAATAAATAAATAAAATCTTTTTAAAAATATATATATATTTATTCCACTTAGTTGCTTTCAATGGATTATTCAGAAACCCTTCCCCACCCTTACCAAAACAAAGAGCGTACAGTAGATTCTGCAGTGAAAAACGCAAATTGAACTACATGTACTGTTTGAGTCTACTGACAACAAAACCCAGAAAAAAATATCTATACTCATGTGTTACTCTCTCTCACACACACACACACACATGCAGAATCTGGAAAGATAAATATTAATTGTTAATTGTAGTTACACATGCAGAAAATAACAATTCCTGGAGTATAAGGGAAGGAAGAGCTTTTATACCTGGGCTTGGTTTAAATTTTTTACAAGCAGCAGCTATTATTATTATTTTTTTAATTAAGATTCAATTTAAAATAGACCCAAATAATAAATTCTACTATTGTAATAGATTATAAAATTATATATATTCAGGGTAGCAATGAACTTGATCCTTAATTCAATTAATTTCTTTGGCCTTCAAATACAATTCATTTGAACTCAGGAAACACACAAATTATTACTTATGATGTCTCACAAACAAAATCCTAAGACTCCTAGTTTTTGAGTCAAAACCTATATATCTGTTCTTTCTATGTCACGCAGATTCCACTTACTACCACATTCTCTTTTTACCTCCCTTAAAGAATAGGGTAAATATTTGGTGGCTGTTTTATACAAGCTCTGTATTTCTGTTCTTTGTGCTGAACCATCTCAATGTCTTTAAGTTTTCTTCAGAGTCTTATTTTCTAGGCTTTCCATCACAAAACAACCAAAATTTCTTAGATATAGTACACAGAAAAGACCACAATACTCTAATAGGGACTGTAAACTAAAACAAAGTTACTTAACATCTCTTAAATATTTAATGCTTATATTATGCATGAGGGTATCCCCACTGTTTTCTTAACCATAATACGGCATTACATATTAGCTTATCTACTATGACCCTTAAATATTTGCATATGGTTTAATATTTCTACCTTTATTTATATAGAATTTTTCACTAGAAATTCTATTATCTGTGTCTTTGCTTTTCCTCAGTGCTTCTAAGAGATACTTTCCAGGACTTAAAACTATACATTGAGACTGTAAACAGCTATTTCTGTTGCTGAGTATTTAAGACAGCAACATACCAAGCATATTCAGAATTCAAAAAGTAATTGGCTTATTAGTTCACAATCTAATAGCAAATAAATAAAAGTAAATATTTAGAAAGATGAGTGACACAGCTTGTCAAGAATTATGAGGCATTAAATGAAAGGCATTTGTAAAGGTCTGTAACTGGAGGGCAGAATGGAAAATGGGCAGGAAACGATCATGATGGTGAAAATATGTAACATCTTTATAGGCCTAGTGGACTTCTTAAGAGTACTGATCTTTCTTTGACAGCAAAATAATTTGAGAAAAGGGGGGCCTGGGTGGCTCAGTTGGTTAAGTGTCTGCCTTAGGCTCAGGTCATGATCCCAGGGTTCTGGGACTGAGCCCCGCATCAGGCTCCCTGCTCAATGGGGAGTCTGCTTCTCTCTCTGACCCTACTCATGCTCTCTCTCTCTCTTGCTCTCTCAAACAAATAAATAAAATCTTTAAAAAAAAATTTGAGAATCGGTAGGCCTTCAACTTTTTAATTCATTTTTTTTTTAAATTCAGGACTGTCATTAGTTGATGATGAATAGGAGTTGGGTCACATGTTCATCAACAGTTAATTTGGCATTAGCACAGTTAAACACTTGTATTTTCTATTATTTTATTTTAAATGGGTGACAAATTGAATACAAAAACGTTGATATCACAAAAAAAGCATGGGTTTCATGAAACAAATATAATTTAATTGAAATAAAGACAAGAACTGGGCTTTTTAAAAGACTTTATTTATTTGACAGAGAGAGAGAGAGAGCGAAGAAAAGCAGGAGAGTGGCTGGCAGAGGAAGAGGGAGAAGCAGGGAGCAGCAGGAAGCCATATGTCGGGCTCAATCCCAGGATGCTGGGATCATGACCTGAGCTAAAGGCAGATGCCTAACCGACTGAGCCACTCAGGCACCCCAAAGATGAGAACTATTAACCATGCTAGAATTGGAGTATCATTAACGTCAATGGAATGGTTTGCATTCAATTGTGAGGGAAGCAAAAAACACAATTAAGAATCTTGTACAGGGCCGCCTGGGTGGCTCAGTGGGTTAAGCCTCTGCCTTCGGCTCAGGTCATGATCTCAGGGTTCTGGGATGGAGTCCCGCACCGGGCTATCTGCTCAGCGAGGAACCTGCTTCCCCCCACCCCCCACTCTGCCTGCTTCTCTGCCTACTTGTGATCTGTCAAATAAATAAATAAAATCTTAAAAGAAAAAAAAGAAGAAGAAGAAACTTGTACAAAGGCTTGGTGCTTCTAGGATCTCTTATGGCTAGCCATACTTGATTAGGTTACATTATATGGCAAAGATAATGGTATAGTCATTCTCATGATTATGCAATATTCTATTGGACTCCATCACTGCAGACTAGAGTAAAATTCTCTCACTGGCTTTGAAGAAGTAAGCTGCCATATTTTGAGAGTGTCAATGAGGCCTATAAATGGTTTTTAGAAGATACCAAGCAAGAAAAAAGGGATCACAGTCCTACAACTGCAAGAGAACTCTGAGCTCTAGATGAGAATGCAGTATGGCTGATATCTTGGATTTGACCTTGTGATACTCTAACGAAACAACCAGCTACACTCTGCCTGGAATTCAGATCTGCAGGAACTGTGAGACAATAAACGTGTGCTGTTGTGAGTCATTAAGCCTGTGGTCCTTTGTTACATAGTGATTGAAAACAATTAATGAGGTATACTAACATGAAAATACTGAGTTTGAGTAAAACAGCAGAGATATGAGGATCTAGTGGAGAAGATTGTTTATAAATGAATCCAGAAATAGAACTAAACACTTGCATTTTAATAGTATAGAACTGGAAGGATAGGATGGAGGGGTACAGTTTATCTGAGAAGAAAGACATGTTCAAGAGTACATCATGTTTGCATTTTTGCAAAGAAAAAGAAGGAAATTACATTTATTATTAAGTACCTTCCATTTATTGTGTTGGATACTTCCACATTTCAGTGGTAAAAAAGCTGTTTTAATGTGTTTTCTTTTTCTTCTAATATTATAAGTAATCATGTGTCCTTTAAAACAACAAAAATATGTCTTTAAAGCAAAATGATTATTAAAGCCAAGAGTATGGAAAACCCTTGTTAAATCTGTACCATAAACTTGCTAATAACTATGCAAAAAAAATTAATGCGCTTGGCCTGAGTACACATTTATCTTTATATATAATACAGTCATATAAAACATAGGTGACTACTATAAGAAATTTTCAAATCTTTTTTTAAAGATTTCGTTCATTTATTTATTTGACAGAAGGACAGAAAGAGAGAGAGCACAAGCAGGCAGAGCAGCAGGCAGAGGGAGAGAGAAAAGCAGGCTCCCCACTAAGCAGGGAGCCCAATGTGGGGCTCAATCCCAGGACTCTGGGATCTTGACCTGAGCCAAAGGCAGGCACCTAACCAACTGAGCCACCCAGGTGCCTCAAAATTTATTTGTTTTCAATTTAAGTGTAGTTGACATCTACTATTATATTAGTTTCAGATGTACAACACAGTGATTTGACAATCCTATGCATTATAAAATGCTCAACCATGGTAGGTACAGTTACTACCTGTTACCACACAAAGTTATTACAATATTATTGACTATATTCCCTATGCTGTACTTTTCATTCTCATGACTTATTTATTTTATGACTGGAAATTTGTACCTCTTAATCCCCTTCACCTATTTTTGCCTTTGCCCCAACCCTCCTCTCTGATAACCAAGTCTGTTTCTTGTAGTCTGTTTCTTGTTGTGTTGTTTGTTTTATAGATTCTATAAGTGAATCATATATTTCATATATTATTGCTCTCTCCATTTGTATTCTTTCACTTAACATAATACCCCTTAAGTAAATGGCAACATTTCATTCTTTCTTATGATGGTGTAATATTCTATTTTACATATATACACCACATCTCCTTTATCCATTCATCTATGGATGGACACTTAAATTGCTTCCCTATCTTGGCTATTATAAACAATGCTGCAATAAAAAGAGGTATTATATATATCCTTTTAATATAGTGTTTTCATTTTCTTTGGGTAAATACCCTGAAGCAGAACTACTGGATCGTATGGTATTTCTATTTTTATTCCTTTGAGGAAACTCCATACTCTTTTTCTATGACAGCTGTACCAATTTATATTCCCACCAACAGTCATGGAATTCTACCCTTTTCTCCACATTCTCATCAAGACATTATTTCTTGGTTTTTTATATTAGCCATTGTTAACTGGTGTGAAGTACTGTTTCACTGTGGTTATGATGACTAGTCATTCTGGGCATCTTTTCATGTGCCTATCTTTTTTTTAAAAAAAGTCTATTCAGGTCCTCTATTCAGATTTAAATTGGATTATTTGTTTTTATGGTGTTGAGTTGTGTAAGTTCTTTATATATTTTGAATACTAAACCCTTATCACATGTTTCATTTGTAAATATCTTCTCTCAGATTTCCTTTTTGTATTTTTTTAAAGATTTTTTAAGTGACCTCTATGCCCAACAGAGGGTTCGAACTTAACAATTCTGAGATCAAGAGTTGCATGCTCTACTGACTGAACCAGCCAGGCGCCCCTCCTTTTAATATTATTGATGGTTTCCTTTGCTGTGTAAAAGGTTTTCAGTTTGATAGAATCCCAACTATGTATCTTTTCTTTTGTTTCCCTTGCCTCAAGAGGCAGATCCACAAAAGTACTGCTAAGACTGCTGCCGGAAAGTTTACTCTTATGTTTTCTTTTAGGATTTTTATGGCTTCAGGTCATTTAGGTCTTAGATCCATTTTGACTTTATTTTTGTATAAGGTATAAGAAAGTGGTCCAGTTTCATGCTTTTGCAGGTAGCTTTTGCAGGTAGTTTTCCCGCATCATTCATTATGGGAGTGTGATACCTTCAGTTTTGTTCTTCTTTCTCCAGATTGCTGTGGTTTATTCAAGGATTGTTTTTGTTCTGTGAAAAACACTATTGGTATTCGGGTAGGAATTGCATTGAATGTATAGGTTGGTTTGGGTAATATGGACATTTTTATAATACTAATACTTCCAATCTATGTACGTAGGCTATCCTTCCATTTGTTTCTGTCATTTCAATTTCTTTCATCAATGTCTGATAGTTTTCAGTACAGGTTTTGTACCTCCTTGGTTAGATTTATGCCTGGGTTTTTTATTCTTTACAATGCAGTTGTAAATGGAACTCTCTCTTAATCTCTCTTTCTCCTAGTCTATTAGTGTATAGAAATGACACATATTTCTGTATATTAATTTTATATCCTGTAATTTTACTGAATTCATTTATTACTTCTAATAGTTTTTGTTTGTTTGTTTTGTTTTGTTTTGTTTTTTGGCGGAATCTTAGGGTTTTCTACAGCATCATGTCATCTGCAAATCGTGGCAGTTTTACTTCTTTCTTACCAATCTGGCTGTCTTTTACTTCTGTTTCTTGTCTGCTTGCTGTGGGTAGGAGGACTTCCACTATATTCAATATAAAGAGGAGATAGTGGACATCCTTGTCTTAATCCTGATCTCAGAGTAAAAGCGTTCAACTTTTCACCATTAAGTATAATGTCGGCTGTGGGTTTGTCACAGATGGTCTTTATTATGCTGATGTATGTTTCCTCTAAACCCACTTTGTTGACAGTTTTTACCGTGAACAGATGTTGAATTTTGTCAAATATGTTTTCTCTGTCTACTGAAATATCATATGACGTTTATTGTCCATTTTGTTAATGTAGTATATCGTGTTGATTGTACTTGTGGTTACTGAATGATCCCTGAATCCCTGCAATGAACCCCACTTGATCCTGGTGAGTGATCCTTTTACTTATTTTTTTTTTAAGATTTTCTTTATTTACTTGACAGAGGGAGAGAGACAGTGAGAGAGGGAACACAAGAAGGGGGAGTGGGAGCCAGGCTTGATCCCAGGACCCTGAGATCATGATCAGAGCCGAAGGCAGATCCTTAATGAATGAGCCACCCAGGTACCCTGTGAATGATCCTTTTAATGTATTGCTGAATTTGGTTTGTTAATATTTTGTTGAAGATTTTTTCATCTGTGCTCATCAGGGATACTAGGCTGCAATTTTTTTGTAGTGTTTTTGTCTGGCTTTGGTATCGGGGTAATGCTGGCCTTGTGAATGAATCTGGAAGCCTTTCTTCCTCTTTTATTTTTGTAATAGTTTGAGAAGGATAAATAGTAACTCTTTTTTAGATGTTTTGTAGAATTCACCTGTGAAGCCATCTGATTCTGGACTTTTGTTTGTTAGAAATTTTTTGATTACTGATTCAATTTTATTCTTACAGATTTTCCATTTCTTCCTGACTCAGTCTGGGGAAATTATATGTTTCTAGGAATTTATCCATTTCTTCTAGGTTATCCTATTTGTTGGCATATAATTCTTGATAATAGTCTCTTCTAATCATTTGTATTTGTGTGTTATCTGTTGTAATTTGTCCTCTTTCATCTGTTATTTTATTTACTTGAGTCTGCTCTTTTTTCTTGAGGATTCTGGCTAAAGGTTTATCAATTTTGTTTTTCTTTTCAAAGAAAAAAGTGATCTCTACTACCCTGAAACTCTTAGTTTCGTAGTCTTTTCTAATTTTTTCAGTCTCTATTTCATTTATTTCTGAACTTTATTATTTTCTTCCTTCTACTAACTTGAACTTTGTTCTTTTTCTAGTTCCTTTAGGTGTAAGGTTAGATTATTTGAGTTCTTTCTATTATCTTGAGGTAGCCTACAAATTTCCCTCTAAGAACTACTTTTTCTACATGCCAAAGTTTTTGAACTGTTGTGTTTTCATTTTCATTTGTCTACATTTATTTATTTACTTATTTTTAAATTTCCTCTTTGACTTCCTTGTTGACCTACTGGTTATTTGTTTAGCCTGCGCATGTTATTTCCCCCCACCCCCCAATTTTTTCCTTCTAATTGATTCCTAGTTTTATAACATTGTGGTCAGAGAATAGGCTTGACATTATTTCAATCTTCTTAAGTTTATTGAGATTTGTTTTTTTTTTTTTTTTTTTTTTAAGATTTTATTTATTTATTTGACAGACAGAGATCACAAGTAGGCAGAGAGGCAAGCAGAGAGAGAGAGAGGGAAGAGGCTCTCCTGATGTGGGACTTGATCTCAGGACCCTGAGATCATGACCTGAGACGAAGGCAGCGGTTTAACCCACTGAGCCACCCAGGCACCCTATTGAGATTTGTTTTGTGGCCTAACATGTGATCCATCCTGGAGAATGTTCTATGTGCACTTGAGAAGCATGTGTACTCTATTATTTTTGGATGGAATGATTTGTATATATCCGTTAAGTCCATCTGGTCCAATGTGTTGTTCAAAGCCACTGTTTCCTTACTGATTTTCTGTTTGGGTGATCCATCCATTTATGTAAGTGGGGTGAAATTCCCTACTATTACTGTATTACTCTCAATTTGTCCCTTTATATCTGTTAATATTTGCTTCATGTATTTATGTGCTCTAGTGTTGAGTGCATAGATATTTACAATTGTTACATCCTCTTTCTGGATTGATCCCTTCACTTTTAGTCTGTGCCATTAAGTTTGAGGCTAGTGTCCTGTGGGCAGGATATAAAGATGTCTTTTTTCCCCCTTAAATCCATTCAGCTATGATATGTCTTTTAATTGGAGCATTTAGTCCATTTACATCTAAAGCAATTATTGATAAGTATGTACTTACTGCCACTTTGTTCATTGTTTTCTGGTTGTTTTTGTAGCTCTTCTTTGGTCCTATCTTCTCTTGGCCTCTTCTCTTGTGATTTGATGGCTTTCTTAGTATTATGTTTGGATTCCACTCTATTTTTTGTGTATCTAAGTTTTTGATTTGTGATTACCATGAGATTCATATGTGTAACATCTTTTGTGTTACATCTTTTGTGTATATGTAACATCTTTTGTGTATATACAGAAGTCTGTTAAGTTGATGATTGCTTAAGTTTGAACACATTAAAGCACCACATTTTTACTTTTCCCCTCCACATTTTATGCATACTATATTGTTTTGTGTTTCCCTTGACTAATTTTAGTATATATTATTGATTTTAGTACTTTTGTCTTTTAACATTTTAACCTTCATATTAGCTTTTTAAGCCTTATCTACTTACTACCCTTACTGTAAATTTGGTTTTACCAGTGAAATCTTTTCCGATGATCATTTTCTTATTTCTAATTATAGTTGTTTTTTCCTTGAAGAAGTCCTTTTCACGGTTCTTGTAAGGCCAGTTTAGTGGTGATGATCCTTTAACTTTTGTTTGTCGAGGAAACTCACTATCTCTCATTTAATTCTGAATAATAACCTTGCTGGGCAGCATATTCCTGGTTGGTAGCCACTTTTTTTCTGTCCTACAAAGTTATTGTTGAAAAACCAGGTGATAGCCTTATGGGCTTGTATGTAACCATTTGCTTTCCTCTTGTTGCCCTAAAGATTCTCTTGTGCATAATTATTTGCTTTTATCTTGCTGTTTTTAAAATTCTCTCTTTAATTTTCAACATTTTCATCATATTTATATTGGCTTGAACCTCCTTGGGTTCATCTTTTTTGGGGCTCTCTGTGCTTCCTGGACCAGGATGTCTCTTTCTTTCCCAGATTAGGGAAGTTTCCAGCTGTAATTCTTTCAAGTAAGTTTTCTGGCCCACTTTCTCTCTCTTTTCTCCTTCTGGGAGGAAATACTATAAAGTAAATGTTTGTATGTTTGATTCTGTCTCCCAGGGGACCTACAACCAATCTTCCTTTTTTTTTTTTAAAGATTTTATTTATTTATTTGACAGAGAGAGAGAGAGATCACAAGTAGGCAGAGAGGCAGGCAGAGGGAGAGGGGGAAGCAGGCTCCCTGCTGAGCAGAAAGCCCGATATAGGCTCGATCCCAGGACCCTGAGATCATGACCTGAACTGAAGGCAGAGGCTTAACCCATTGAGCCACCCAGGCGCCCCCCAATCTTCATTTTTTAAAATTCTTTTTTGTTGCTGTTGTGCAGCTTGGGTGAACTCCACTACCCTGACTTCCATACTGCTAATCTGTTCTTCTGCATCCTCTAATCTGTGGCAGATTCCCTCAAGTTTATTTTTCATTTCAGTTATTTTATTCTGCAGCTCTGATTAGTTATTTTTAAATATTTCTCTCTCTCTTTGATGAAGTTCTGAGCTCATCCATTCTTCCCTCAATTTCAATAAGAATCTTTATGGCCATTATTTGAACACCTTATTAGATAGACTGCTTACCTCTGTTTTCTTTAGTTATTTTTCTGAGATTTTGTCTTTTTCTTTCCTTTGGAACATATTCCTCTGTCTCTTTATTTTAGTTGATTCTCTGTGTTTGTTTCTATGTATTACATAGATCAGCTATGTCTCCTGGTCTTAAAACCAGTGGCCTTATATAGAAGGCATCCTGCCTCATGACAATCAGAACTAGGAATTCCAGGGGTGTCCCTTGTGTCAGCTGCCTGAGCCCTCCTGTTGTGATTGAGCTGGGACAGCTGTGGGTGTGCTGGCATGCAGGGCTGGATCTTCAGCCAGCTGCACATGTTGCAGGTGTGCTAGTGGGTGAGACTGGCCACCACCCCCACTCTGTAGGAGTAGCATTGGAGGGACACCAGTTCTGGCTGAGGCTGTCCACTGGATGTGGTGGAGAGGTAATAACTTTGGGGAGGACACTGGTCCCAACTGAGGCTGCCTGCTAGGTGTGGTAGGGTTGGAGTCACTTTTGAGGGGCATCTGCCAGGGCAGGCAGGTTAGGTGGGGCAGGTCCATAGGGGAATGCCAGAGCGGGGTGAGTGATGCTAGCAAAGTAGAAGAGTGTCAGAACTGACTCCTGCCAGCATCCAGCCAGGATAACAGGGAGCAAGAAAAATGGTGCCCAAGCAGCATTTCTATTCCTGGAGAAAGTTCCGATTGATCCCTTACCTCCAGCACATCCTAAAATTCGTCAGTAAACCTTCATGTATAACCCAGGTGATTTTTCCAACTGCCACCTCTGTGTTGGGTCTTGAACCAGGTGATATAATGTGCTGGCCCTTTAAGAGTGGAGTCTCAATTTCCCTAGAGCCCTCTGCCTCTTCTGGAGTTAAACTCCACTAATATTCAAAGGCAAACACTGTGGGAGCTCATCTTCTTGGTGCAGATTCTCAGGGTTGGGGGTGTTCAATATGGGGCTTGATCCCCTCACTTCCCAGGGAGGATATTCTATGCCTGGGATATCCCCTCAGCTTGTGGGTCACTGTGCCAGGGATTTGACTGTGTTTCCTCTCCTCCTACTATTCCCAACATGGCTCTTCTTTATTCTATAGCTGTGGAAGAGCTGTTCTGCTAGTTTTCAGGTCATTTTCAGAGTGAGCTACTTTATATGTAGTTTTAGCCTTGATGTGTCCATGGGAGGAAGTGAGCTCAAGATCCTCCTACTCTACTATCCTCCCCCTTCCTTATTATAAAATATTTTTTAATTGAGGCATGACATATGAAAATTAGTGTTTTATATTATACACTCAGAGCTTGCAAAAAAAAAAAAAAACCTACGATTTACATAGTGCAATTTCATTTTGAAGATGTACATGCAAGTCTGGTCTCTCAGATACCTTCACCATCCAATCCTTTAAATGACCCAAAATGTAAAGTCCTTTACTGTACACACAGACGACTTTCAATATGAAAATGAACACAGTATCATTCCTCATCCCCTTTATAAACAAAAAGGACTTTCAAAGAATATCAACATCTTAGAAGTTTGCTTAGTTTTAAGGTTTTGTTTTTTGGATTTTTAAAAATCAAGATGGAGAAATTACAGAAATCTCTCTTCCCAAACGTTTTGCTAAAGTATAAGATTCACTCAGAAAAGTGTATAAATAATGAGAATACAGATTAATAAATTTTCTCAAATGTAACTCATCCCAATAACAAGCATTGGGGTTAAACAAAATGGGACAAAACAGAACAGAACATTGTCAGCAACCAAATACCTCCTTTTTATATACCCTTTCTAGTCCTTACGCCATACAGATAATCACCATCCTGACTTCTATCACCTCTGATGAGTTTCAACTATATTTAAATGGAACCACACAGTGTATATATTCTTTTGAGACTAACTTTTCAGGCTCAACATATATTTGTGAGATTTATTCTGTTGCATGAAGCAGTAGTTTGTTCTCTGACAATGCTCTAGAGAATTCCATTGTATAAGCAAACAATTCTATTCATTCTACTGCTGATGAACATATGGGTAGTTTCTGATTTTTAAGCTATTTCAAATGGGGCTATTATGAACATTTTTGTACAGGTTTTTTGGTGAGCCTATTTACGCATTCTGTTGGCACATAAATAAGTCTGGAATTGCTGGGTCATGAAGCATTGTTTGGCATAATTAGATATTGTCAAATAGTGCTCCAAAATAGTTATAAAATTAATACTTATAATCGGCAATATATAAAAATTCCTTTTGTTCTAGATTCTTTTCAACATTTCGTATTTTCTATTTTCCTTATTTTAGATACTCTGAGGCGACGGAATCCCATTTTGGTTTAAATTTGTGTTTCCCTGATAACTAAAATAACTGAGTATCTTTCTGTACTCTGAATGGCCACCTGGTTTGGTTTTTTTTTTGTAAAATGGGAATTCAAGTCTTACTTTTTTCTCATTGATGTGTAGGAGTTTGTTATATATAATGAATGGATAATAAAATTTTAAAATTTCTCTTTTCAAACAAAACAAATGAATAAGCAAGTGAAAAGCAGAATCAGACTATAAATACAGGGAACGAACTGACGGTTACCAGAGCTGAGGGGAGAAGAGAGTATGGGAAAAATGGGTGAAGGAGAGTGGGAGATGCAGGCTTCCAGTTTGGAATGAATAAGTCACAGAAATAAAAGATATAGTAGGGAATATAGTCAATGATACTGTTATAGGTTGTATGGTGACAGACGGTAGTTACACTGTGGTGAGCATAGTATCACACACAGAGAAGTTGAATCACTATGTTGTATACCTGAAACTAAAATATTGTATGTCAACTATACTCAAATAAAAAAATAATAAAATAAAATTTTCTCTTTTCAGATTGCCAGAGAAAAATATAACATAAGCAACACCTGGATTAAACCTGAAGAACCTCAAAACAGTTTCTATTCTCCTGTAACCTGGGATTGACAGGAGAAAAGAGAAATAAAAAGTCTATCTTTAAATATTTAATTCAAGAACTAAACAAAATGAAAATGGGTTTATAATTTCTGACACTGGAAGAAACCTAGTAGGAAACTGTCATAAATTACTGTACTATGTAGCAATAAAATAGTCATACCCTTGAAGTTCACTATTTTTTGCTAATTAAAATTTCATTGTCAAATACATTTTGCAGTTTGCTCACAGCAACATATGTTTCTGAAAATAAAACAACAACTAGTAAATAATTGGTTGGGTTTTCCTTTAAAAGGACCAGAAAAAAGCCTGGGTTCTGATTTTTTTTTTTTTTAAAGATTTTATTTATTTATTTGACACAGAGAGAGAGGGGGAGAGCATAAGTAGGCAGAGTGGCAGGCAGAGGGAGAGGGAGAAGCAGACTCTTGCTGAGCAGGGAGCCTGACGTGGGGCTCTATCCCAGGACCCTGAGATCATGACCTGAGCCGAAGGCAGTCACTTAACTGATCAAGCCACCCAGGTACCCCTGGGCTCCGATTTTAAATACCTTTCCATTTAAAAACAAAATTGGGGCACCTGGGTGGCTCAGTCAGTTAAGTGTCCAACTCTTGATTTCAGCTCAGGTCATGATCTTAGGGTTGTGAAACTGAGCCCCATGTCGGGGTCTGCACTGGGTGTGGAGTCTGCTTAGGATTCCTCCCTCTCTCTTCTTTTGCCCCTCCCCCTACTTGTACTCTCTC
The DNA here is from genome assembly GCF_964662115.1 of Mustela nivalis. Classification (NCBI taxonomy): domain Eukaryota; kingdom Metazoa; phylum Chordata; class Mammalia; order Carnivora; family Mustelidae; genus Mustela; species Mustela nivalis. The sequence continues at coordinate 23,968,763 of NC_139035.1, forward strand.
TCTCCAAAGTAAAAAATAAACAAATAACATCTTAAAAAAAATAAAAACAGAACACCCACCCTACCCCACCCACAAAAAACAAAACAAAACCTGAAATAAAGTCCTGTCAGCATGGGTTTACCTAAACAGTTCTACTGAGGCACAAGGGACAAACAAATCTAGGTCCATTAGGCTGCTGCTTTTCTCTTTACAATAAATTCCCTTTGCATAGCACATTTTGGTTTTGTATTGGCTAAAAAGTGTTTCTAAAGGAAATTTGTTTTCATTCCTGTTATGACAGCATGTCATGTTTGACACCATGTTTTTAGTTTTGTTAATAAAAATGGATGACACCAAGTCCAAACAACAACAACAAAAAAACTACTTTTTGAAAATTTACCTTTAAAGGTTGATCATCAATAAATTTAAATACTGAGTGCTGCATTTGTAAGGGAAGGAAATGAATAAAAATAAAATTACTAAAAATGTATTTCAAAGTTTTAGCAATATATAACTATAAATAAAATATAACTATGTAAATATTTACAATCAAAATAATGGTACTGGTGAAATAGAGTGACATTTATTGTTTCAGGAAACTACTGTGCTATTTCACTGAACTTCATTCAAGTGGAGAAAAAATGCTTCAAGGAAAATCTTATGGTATATGTAAGCAAATTCCACAGAAGATAAAATAAAGACTTTAATTCATTAAATATCTTCTTAAATTTCAGCTGTGTAATGGTGACTCACAAAAATCAAACCAACTCGGGCACCTGGGTGGCTCAGTTGGTTAAGCGACTGTCTTTGGCTCAGGTCATGATCCTGGAGTCACAGGATAGAGTTCTGCATCGGGCTCCCAGCTTCATAGAGAGTCTGCTTCTCCCTCTCACCTTCTCCCCTCTCATGCTCTCTCTCTCTCTCTCAAATATATAAATAAAATCTTAAAAAAAAAAATCAGACCAAGTACTATGTGATGCTATTCCTCTAACCACATGCAGAAAACAATCTATTACCTTTTCTTTGATGATTATTTCTCAAACTTTGAGAAAATGCTAATAAGAAATATTGTATAATCATACTGGGCTAGCTCCAAGAAATGAGCTCTTTAAAACAAGCTCTTGGTATACAAGCAATGATTATCATTCCCTGTTAAGAGACTTATCATATCTTGTCCTGTTCTCTGACTGAACAAACACATATCTTTCTATATATTCACGCAGTCTTATTGTTTTTTTCTGGCTCTTCTTGTACTCACTTTGACACATCATTCCTTTTCTTAAAAAGTGGGGGAGGATAAATTATTTTATATTGTATGCGTTTCTGGAAAAAGGAATTATTTAAGTAGAGACCCAAACATCTTATTTTCTCCTGTCTGACCCAACAGATGAGAAATCAAATCAACTATATACCACCCATTTGAAGTATAATTTAACAAAAAAGTTTCAAACCAGAATATTAAAAAGTAGAAGAATATCCAGTTTTTCTAGTCTTCATATTAACTAAGGTATTGTCTGTAAATCGTTAACTATGTAACAGTGCTGTTAAAAAATTTTTCAAAGGCACTCCATAGTCTTTGGAATTAGATGCAAGACACCAGAGTTAGCAACCTGTCCAACAGGTTGGCTGTCCTATGTGACACCTGATCCTTGAATGACACTTGCTAGATCCTGGCAGCTTAAGTTCCTTACGCTGGAAAGCCTGACATAAGAAAGAGCAAGCAGAACCAGATAGCTTTTTCTTCAAAGAATAGCACTGCACATAAATAACTTTCCAACTCGCTGCTTCAGCAATTCATTTATTCCCCAAATACTGTAAACCTGAGAATGACAGAAATATGGAGTCTCCAGAGAGTCAAATTATTGATAAGAACTCCTCACTGGCTCCTTCTTTAGTGTTTAACTTTGTAATGGTAAAGGCTGAGTAGGGGCATGGAGGACACCAGAAAAGATAAAGACCATCTGAATTTTAATGACTGATTCAGTAAGTTTCTCCTACTTGTCAAGTATGTACAAAGAAAGTATTATCACTGGCAATGCTTAAGGCTTCCAAACACAAGCTGAGATCATACCCATAATTAAATGTGGAATCTGGTAGACTGAATCCCAATAAGCACTTAAAAAAAAAAAAAAAAGAAGGGGGGAAGGAGAAGAAAGAGGAGGATGGGGGACGGGGGAGGAGGAAAAGAAGAGGAAGAAGAAGGAGAAGAAGAAGAAGGGGAGGAAGAGGAGGGAGAAGAAAAGGAAGAAGAAGAAAAAGAAAAGACAACTATAAGAAGTCATATTGCTGAGTCATGACTTTTTTTTTTTAAGATTTTATTTATTTATTTGACAGACAGAGACCACAAGTAGGCAGAGAGGCAAGTGATGGGGGTGGGGGAAGCAGGTTCCCTGCTGAGCAGAGAGCCTGATGCGGGGCTTGATCCCAGGACCCTGAGATCATGACCTGAGCTGAAGACAGAGGCTTAACCCACTGAGCCACCCAGGTGCCCCATGACTCATTTTTTAAAAAATAATTGTTCACTAGTAAACAACAGAACATAATCATTTTTTCTCCTCTCTTCACTAAGAACTAGATATTTGAAGGAAGTTTATGCAACTCAAGTATAAGAAGCTGTTGAAATTTATTTCACAACAATCACCTACTCCTTTACTAAAATCTGGTATACAAGGAACTAAAAACAGGAACCGACACGAACAACCATTAGAGAGCATGAAAGAACAGAAGAGAACAGAAAGAACAAAGCCAGACTGTAACACTTTTTTTCACTAGAGGCCAGTGAAGGTCAAGAATGAAGCAGAAGGGGAAATACATCCATCTTGTACACATAAAAGGATTCCCAGAGTTCTGAGTGAATAATCAGGTAACTTTTACAAGTAAAGAATTACTTTGACAACTCAGAACATTTTAGATGTCCAGCCTCAAGCCCTTGCTCTTGGTCTGTGTTTTATCTTTGCTTTTGTTTGAAAAGATTTCATTCTTACGGTTTTAATGGGATACAAAACACAAAATTATATCTAAGAGGTAGAAAGAAACTGAAGCAAAAAAGGAGAAATAGCAACTCCTTTGAAAGAGACAAAAGTTTTAATCAACTATACAGCCAACCTTTTATTAGACAAATGCCACTGTTATATTGAGAGCTCTTTACCTTTTTTTTTTTTTTTAAAGATTTTATTTATTTATTTGACAGAGAGATCACAAGTAGGCATAGAGGCAGGCAGAGAGAGAGAGAGGAGGAAGCAGGCTCCCTGCTGAGCAGAGAGCCCGATGCGGGACTCGATCCCAGGACCCTGAGATCATGACCTGAGCCGAAGACAGCGGCTTAACCCACTGAGCCACCCAGGCGCCCTTGAGCTCTTTACCTTTTTTGAAAATTTAGTATAAAAACTGTATGTCTAAGGAGAGAGAGAGTATATATATTTCATGAAAAAACATTTTAAAGAAATTAATATCAAGGAAAAACCAAGAAGATAGAAAAGGGGTCTGCCTCAAGAAAACACTGGTCAAAGAGAATTCTTTCATATCCACATGAGAGTTTCTTTTCTTATACCACTCATTTCACTCCGCCCCTTCTATTCCCATTTAAATATTGTCTTCAGTCACACAATTGCTTATTATTGCTTTGCTTGAACACAGCATAAACCTGCATAATCTTATAACTGTGTTCTGGAGAGGAAAAGTAATATGTGTTTCCTTCTAATACTTTCTCTCTCTAAGGCATGGTAGTGAGTTTCATAAGGGTTAGTTTGGTTAATAAAATAGCTTCTTTCAAGTTAAGTTAGTAATATATCAGCACTACATTAATGACCAATGACTGTTTCTGATGTAGAGAAATACAAGCCAAATGTCCATCCTAGTATCTATCTGTCTCTCTATCCACCTATCACACACACACATAACATTACACAAACACATACACACACACACACACACACACCATGGCAGTCCCTCACATGCTCCATGAAGGATAAAAGACAAGAGAAAGATCTAAGCTGTGTGTATTACAACATGAATACTGCTAACTGGATAAGAGCATTATGTCCTCATTCTCACAGTCATCAAGTCCTCTTATAAACAGTGTGCATGGATTCTGCACGAAGACAAACAGTCTCTTGTTTCCTGCTGGGTGGAGAATGCACTTTGTAATTTGGTTTCCGATAGCCAAGAGCAGTAATGAAACTATTCCTTACAACTTACTGCTCATCCCACACAGACTTGTAAATCACCACACAGGCTCTGTCGAAAACTGGAATGAGCAGGTCAAGCTTTAACACAAAAGGGCCACGTCCCTTCACTGCTTATAGCCACATCGAGCTAACTTGTTCCCAGGAGCTGTAAAGAGCCATGACAGATCCTTTTGACAGTGGCTATCTCTACTATTTAGCTCCCTAGAATAGTGTGGCCTCTCTCAACCCCACAATGGTCTGCACGAAAATGGAAAAGGCAGCAACCTTTTTTAGGGACTAAATGAAAATGTATGAAGACAGATGTCCTCTGTCTGTGGTGGCTCTTGAGCTCCTCCACTGAAGTTATTCTCTCACACAATTTGAGAGGGAGTAACAGAGGACCCTTATGAATGGAGGAGAAACAGAGCTGGACCTTGGATAAGGAAGCAAGTGGTCCAAACGGATGGATAATTTTAAAACGTTCTCTCACATTGAAAAATAAACACAGAGAAGGCACTGAATATGGGATGATTTTTTGCTACCCGTAAATAGATACAAATCACAAAATTAGAGAAAGCTGACTAAAAATATACAGAAGATTGCTAAGTCCTAAAGTCTTCAAGAGAAATTAAAGTCAATTTGAAAGAATTTTAATTTCATATACAAATATTCAGAATATGCCACAGCTATGTAATTGTTTATATAAAAGCAGAATGCAAACTATAGGCATTTTCCTTAATTGAAAGCCATTTTTTCTTTCTGATACTTAGTTATATATTTTTGGTTTTGATCAAGAGTGCAGTATTAATATAGATTTGATAACATCCAGTCACCAGTATCTCTTTCCCATAAGATTTTAATCTAGGTTTATAATGCATTTGATCTATTTATGTCATAACTCATGCTACATGAGGCCAACAGATACGGTATAGAGAAAACATAAACCCTAAAAGTATCTGGTACCATGAAAACAACAGTAAACTGAAAATGAGGACATGTAGATTTTCATTTTAATTCTGTTTCTGTGTGATCTTGAGCAAGCCCTAGATCCCCTAGTCCTCAAAGTTCTCATTGAAAATGGACAGACTGGCCTATAGATGATCTCTAAAATCTCGTTCAGATTTCATTTTCAAGGAGCTAATTGGTTAAAGTCCCTAACTTGTCATCTATTGGCAAAGGATATTAAAAGTCTACCTTGGGCAGAAAAAACAGGCCAAGTTCTCATCTGAATGCAGTACTGTTGTGTACAGATCCAACCTGTTGAACTTTCCGAATGACACAGATTTATTTATGTGCTTCTAAGACTCAAGCAAGGGTATTAAATTCTTATTGATGGTCAATATATTTTGTCTCCCTAAAAGAGAAATGAGGTGTATCCATTCCCAGTCATCGTAATATTTCATAGAGAATTTTGGGGAAGATCCAGAATAAGAATCCACTTCAAATTATTAAAAGAACAAGTAAATGCTGCATTGTTAATATTTTGCTATGATCGTTGCTCTTTTAATGTATCTGGCCCTTCTTAGGCTGGATTTTTGTACTGGAATGCTGAGAGCTTCCACACAATATTCCTGTGAACTGACAGGAACAAAAACAAACCTACTTCTTTAAAGCCAATAATCACAAAGGTTAGCAGTCACTGTAGTTGTGTAATAAAAATAAACCTCCACATTCCCTTTAAGTATATACAAACGTAATTTCAGACTCAGACAGACTCGAGGAACTCTTACCTGGGGTCTGCATTCTGCGAAGTTTCTGGGTGTTGCTAACATGATCCTTCTGGCATGCCAGTCAGAAACTCAAAACACTCGTATACCATCCTCGCCCGAGCTCGCTCTGGCTGGCGCTCACGCTCTCTCTTTTTTGCTCTCGCTCTGTGCCTCAGACAGTTTGGAATGCAGAAAAGCCAGAGCCAACGCCAGTCAACGCAAGCCTTTTTTTCTTTTCCCCAGTTCTTTTGCTACAGAGCATTAAACAATAGGCACCCTTCCTTCCTCACTGCACCTCTCCAGCACAGCACTGGATGCAGGCAACTTACTTTAGGGGAAGCAATGGATTTACCAAGCTAGAAAATTCATTTCTTTCTGTCCCAAGAGGCAGTAGGATGGATGTGTGCATCTCTGCATTTTAAGAGGAGACTTCTTTTTTTCCTTAAAAGCAGTGTATTTCAAAATCTGTCATATTTTAGAAAAAGGAAAAATAATACAAATTTCAGAGATTATTTTTGAATGTTATTATACTGAATCAAACATAAACTTTTTGAAGTACAAAAATCAGGTGAATATCTTACAACTAGTGTGGTCTTTAAAGAAGTATATATCTGCTAATATACCTATTAATATATTAAATTCACTCCATAGATCACTTTATTACAATAGGATATTTCAAATTGGGAAAAGAAAAATTTTACATCCCCAAATCCTTCATTCAGCACTTAAGCTAGAACTTCATTTTAAAAATAAAGAAAAAAATTAATTTTATAAACTGGCTCTTAATTCTTACGTCAACTAGATATGATGAAATTCTAGATAATATCACAGTTCTGTTATCATTTCAACTTGCTTTAAAATCAGACATATTTCTAGGGAAATCAGACATATTTCCAGGGTTCTCCCCTTACATTCCAAGAAAGGAAGACAAGTTAACGACGTAATCTTCATTACTGGTATGATGACCGGGCACATTATGCGGCAGCTCAGTTGCTGAGGTAGCATGTCACGATTGATCAATTAAAAAATTCAGTTTGAACCACTGAGCAGATCCCACCTGCCACTCCAGACAGAGGAACAGGACAGGCAAGAGAAGAACATAAGATCAAGCTTTTATCTACCATTTAACAAACAGCTCATGGGAAGACATATACTCTATCTAGCTATATTTATGTATATATTTTATATGTAATCTATCTCTCACACACTATCTAGATATACATACATACACATAGATATGCACATATACATATACATAAGGGGTGTGTGTGTGTGTGTGTGTGTGAACATATGTATAGTCTTTTTTTCCTTTTTTCTCCCTTTAAAGTCTCCTTAAACACCATCTGATTTGATTTTGATTATCTAGTCTCACCTTCCTTGAAAATCATTAATGTTTTAACATTGCACTTTCCTCTGCCTTTACTTTTGGTTTCTTATTTCTACTTCAAAAGAACTACTCCTTTAAACCCTAATGCTACTCAGGTAAGAAACACAGAGAAAGAAAGGCAGAAACAAAACTTGTACAGAGGGGCACCTGGGTGGCTCAGTGGGTTGAAGCCTCTGCTTTTGGCTCAGGTCATGATCCCAGGGTCCTGGGATCAAGCCCCACATTGGGCTCTCTGTAGCCTGCTTCCCTCCTCTTTCTCTGTCTACTTGAGAGCTCTCTCTGTCAAATAAATAAATAAAATCTTTAAAAAAAAAAAAAAACTTATACAGAAAGGAACAAACTATGGGTCTAACTAGGAGGACTTTCAGACCACAGATCCCACCTTGCCCTATACGAAACAACAACCAACAACCACTATGCTCTTCTCCCCAAAGGTAACACAGCTTTATCAGTACTAAATGTCATTTATAATCGACCTTATAATTGTGCAAAGCACACTGAAATTATTTTTACTTGTTATTTTACTTGTTATTTCTAAGAAATAGATCATGATTCTCATAATTCAACCCAAGAGTTAGAACTTTATTTTTACTTGTTATTTTACTTATTTCTAAGAAATAGATCATGATTCTCATAATTCAACCCAAGAGTTAGAACTAAGGACAGTGAGTCTAAGTTATAAGGCAGAGATTTTAGGTCAAGAACAGCAAGCGAGTCCTTGGAAATGGCTTTCTGCAAGGGCTCCCTGCTGTAACAGACAATGGTTCCCTAGTTCTTCCCACACAAGTGACTGTCCATTTGCTGAATATACTGCAGTGCTGTAGGTCTCACACTATGCTATTGAGCTACGCTACTGTTCTGATGAGAAAACGGAGTAACAGCAATCTTTTCCCAAATGACAGAAAAGGTTCACATATACAATTTTCTCAAGTGTGAGTTTTTCTTCTTAAATATATTTTAAAATGTTAGAATCTGTTACTGTTAATTAACCTTAAAGAAGCCTAGAATGGTTCCAAACTCAGATCAAAAATGACATTTTCAGAAGGTTATATATATGAAGGTTAATTATAACAATGGTTTACTGTGCTCTGCAAAAAGCACTGTTACCTATTTGGAGTTCTGATACCTGATTAAATCTGAGAACCACTTTTAACAACAGGAAAGAGTTTTTCTTAAACCCAAATATGATGTTGCTCTGTTATTCAAAACTCTTCAAAGAGGCTTATATGCCATATTTTATTTTTACACTAAATCTTTTTTTGCAATCTTTTATGCATTACTATTTTTAATTCCCTGTTTTATGCCTTCCAGCCTTGGTGCTGCTGCTTTTGTCTGGAAGTCCCTTCGTTACCTGGTCCACTCTAGTTTCTCCTTCAAAACCCAGATTTAAAATTATTTTCTTTACCTTATTTCCTACCAGAGTTGATCACATTCACCTCTGCACTCATTTTTATACCCTGTACTATTTTTTCTCTTCAGAGCCCTCACCATTACCTTACATTATATCACTTAGTGGTGTTTAATGTCCTTTTCCCCATCAGAATGTGAGGTAGATGAGGGTGGGGGCAGTGGGGAAACAAAGTGGGGCGTGGAGCGGAGGCTTTGTCTTATTTTCAGTTTATCCACAGAGTTTTGAACGATGTCTGGCATCAGCAGATACTTAGTAAATGATAGACAGATGGAGAGATGGATAAAAGAATATATTTAACTTATCAAACCTTTCCTAAGTATCGAGTTAGGAATACTTTGGGGTATCTTGAGGACAGGGAGCACAGCACATGTATTTTCTGATGCCAGAGTCCAGCGCTGTATATGTCACACGTGGTGAAGCAAGAACGTAAAGGAATACATCTCAGGCTTATATTGTTTCAAGTAACTAATTGAAGGCAAAAGAATTATACACCAAGGGAAGGTAGTTATTTCATCATTTACCCAATTAGGACCTACCTGGACCGGGTGGAATCCCAATCCGAGAAAGCCTGTTGGGAGTCATTTCCCCCTTCTATGAAACCACATCCATGTGTTATGCTACTGTGGAAGGGAAATGCAGCTTCTAAAGTAGAGACTGAAGAGTAATAAAATCTTAATCTCCTACAACACTACCGAGTTCTCCAAGAGGCTAGAGAAGCATGAGTAAGTAAATATTTCACCCTTTAGCCTCTGCTCAAGTTAGACACTGGCTCAAATTCATGTCCATGAAGGAGATTTGAGCTGATATATTGGATCTCACAACTAGAGCACTCAATTCAGTATCCAGTATGTTCATTTTGGATATATCAGGCCACTTAAGCCATTTTATGTCTGCAAACAATTGCTATGTTATAATTATTTGGTTTCACCATTTCTTCTCTGTACAGAGAATTGGGTAGGGTTGTCTTAATTAATCCATCTTATGTAACCATGATCCAACATCATATTTAATAAATAGTGTGTTAGGTTGAACTACATGAAAATGTCATTTTTCGTTAGCCAGTAATAAACAAATATCAGCAATGATCAAAAGAATATTTAAAAAGATTCAAAGACTGAATGAAGTGTTGGATTAGGTGATTTTCAAGATCTCTTCCAGTTTTAGAATTCTATCATATTATAATTCAAACATAAATGAGAGAATCACTCATTTTCAATGCTTGGTCACCTTGACAAACTGTGGTCCTTCCATTACACACTAACACAGCACTGTGTTCTTGTCCTTGCTTGAACTTATCACAACTACAGTTCAGTTGTTCATATGCTGGACGTCTAGCTGTTCCCGTCTTGGTGCCTACAAACCCCACGGCGGCAGGGACCATAGCTGCTTTGTTCACTGATATATCAGTGCAAAGTATGGCATCAGAGTAAATATTTCATAAATATTTGTTGAATAAACAAATAAATGGACTCTTGAAGACTATATCTATGTGAGTTTTCAAATTCAGTATCAACAAATACTGTTTTCTTTTTTTTAAAGACTGTATTTATTCATTCATGAGGGACAGAGAAAGGTGGGGCAGAGGTAGAGGGAAAAGCAGGCTCTCCGCTGAGCAGACTCAGTCCCAGGACCCTGGGATCATGACCTGAGCAGAAGGCAGATGCTTAACCAAGTGAGCCCCCAGGTGCCCAATAATGCTTTTTTTCTAAAAGGCTAGGATAATATTTTTCCAGTTATGAATCGACTAAGTAGTACACTTTTAAAATTTTAATGAATAAAGATAGCATATTTTCCCCCTACCCCTTACAAAAGGAATTATGAAATTCTGACTTTGGTACAGTTATAGAAGTCAGTGTGAGAACCATTTAGATACCCTAACTGCATAATTTTCCACAAATGCCTGATATTCTAAAAATCAACACAAAAAATAAGCTAACTGCATATAATTAAAAGTGACAAGCACATCAGTTTTACTTCTTACCAAACAAATTAACAAATAAATAAATTTAAAAACCCTATTAATACCTATCTTCTCCTCTTCCAAGCACAAACAAATCTCAGTAGCAGGTAGGCTGAGGTATACACCAGCCTGCCTATGTGCTTCCCCTTTTGAACAAGTGATCAGAAACACAGCTGCTTCTAACCATAAACACAATTTCTATTAAGGTCTCCCTATAAACCAGATTGGCATCATGATACTGTGGTCTTCCCATGGCATTCTTTTTAGAGTTCATATTAGAAAAGGATATCATTGTCTATAATTAGAATAACAAAGACTAAAGTCATCCATTTTTTCAGAAATGCTTCTGAAGTTCTCATTTTTTAAGTTTATTTGTATATGATGGGACAACAACAAGCACATATATATATACACTTCTGATTTATAAAAAAAAGCATTAAAAAGACTTGAAGATCTGTTCATCGTAGGGTCTAGCTAAGTACTTATAAGTGTTTAGAAAAGGCACATGCCAAGAAATGACAATTATGAAAGCCAAGCAATAGTTCCCAAAGTTCTGGCTAAGCAATTACTTTGCTCTTCCAGCTACAAGAATTTAGTACACGGCATTTCCTTACCTGAAATGGCAACTGGCAGAGAGGAAGCATTACAGGGAGTAGGAAAAATCAAAGATCAGTCAACTCCCAATACTCAGGTGTTCATATGAAAAGGACCATATTTCAAAGAAAAATAAGCCAAACTTAAGTGGAAAAATACAAGCAAATCTTTTCCTAGTTCTATTTCATTATGTGAGAAAGATTGTGCTACAGGTACAAAAGCAACACTTCTATTTCTATGGAGAAACATCAGAAAGAAACAACAAAAAGCAACTAAAAGCATTCGTGAATAGGGCTGGATATTAATGGATAATATCTCTGAATGTGCTCAGAGAGCCAAGGACAAGCCCGTGATATTGTCTCTCTTCATTTAAAAAGAGAGCTTCAATTGCACTTTAATAAAGCCTTCAAAAATTCATTTTCCTCAGTGGCTTCAAAACCTATAGGCAATTATCTGTTAGGTTTGATGACTTCCTCTCAAACTACTCTGCTGTCACAACTGAGGCACTTCTGGTCCACCTTTCCCATACGCTGCACATGCTGTCACCATAAAATAAGTGATTAGGCATTTATTTTTACCTTAGTTTTAAAGAAAATTCACAACTATGGGCTACTATTTCCATAAAATCCACTTGGAAAAAGCATAGATGTTGCAGCACAGTCATCTTTAGCATCCCCCAACACAACAGCACACAAACACATATACACATGCTACACAATTCAAAATACTACTGCATACCTCAGTTTCATTCAATTTCATTTTCACTCAATTTCCATTATTCTCTTACAACTAACTAAAGCAAGCTAAAATCTAGTAGAACTCCAAGAGATAAGTCATGAAACATCCAAAAAAAAAAGGAGGGGGGGATTAGAAAGTTCTAACAGCAGTTTCCTAGGAAAAAGAGTTCTAAAGCAGACAACCTAAGAAGTAAATGCTGTTGTTTTGTCCATGTTACATAAGGGGAAATGGAAACACAGACAGGTTTGAGTGACTATCGTGCCCAAGGTCATGAAGTTGTTAGTAGAGCCAGAATCCATATTTCAGTTGGCTCTGGAGTGCTTGCTCTTAACCACTATGGTATACTAAATTAAACTACTTTTCCAAACTTACCCTAAGCGAGATTTGGGGGTTATTATCTTTCCTCTTCACAGTTTTCTGTATTTTTCCAAAATTTTCTATATTATTATTAATTTTGCAAAAGAGCTTATGTATTACTCTAGATTAATCACCAGCTGTGGCTCTTTTCTTCACTATGTATGAATCCAGATATCATGAAACATATGTCTATTAGAACAATAGAACTGAATTTCATTCCACTTATGCTGTTTCATTTCAGCAACTGGACACAGCTCTATTCCCCACAATCTTAGAAGAGCTTCTGACTTGAGAATGATAATTTTGAGTGATCATCTGTGAATATTTTCTGAACATCTGGGCCCTAGGCTGTGGGGGATAGAAGAGAGAAGAGAGCACTGAGGAAAGGGAAAGAGAGATACTCTCAGTCACTTGGCCCCAGATCGTGTGTTCTCAGGAAAAATCCAATCAATCTTGAAATCCAAGAGAATGAGGGGCCCTTTTTCTCACTTCTATGGTTATTCTTTTTTCCTTATTACAAAAAAAAAAAAAAAAGTTCTGTAAGAAATGAATTAGATACTCTTCCAGAAAGGGCGTATCAAATAGAGTAAAAGGCGCCAGAATTATCGTACGTAATATGTAATCAGATCATGATCAATTCCAAAACAGTGATCCTACAAAAATCCACAAAGCAGTTCAGCAACACAAACACTGCATGCAAGAATTCACCATTTGTTTTGAAACAAGCCAAATTTTTCTGTCTATCATAAGGGATAACATATTTTCTCTTGGCAATAAAATATGATATCTAAATTTATTACTGTTGAAGCTAAAGACAAAAAAAAATCACTACCAATAAAAACCTTGGAAATCCTCTACGAGATTTGTTTCAGTGACAGCAGCAATGAATTCCAATAAAAACAAAGAACTTAGGTTTCAGCACATTAAAGAATCAGGCGTATGTGGCCATGTTATTCTTTAACCTACTTTCAATAGAGGTTACTATTAACAGATAAATTTGACGCAGGATACAGTAAATTTAGAGAGCAAATGGCTTTGGTTTTTGAACTAATTTAAAATCAATGTATTTAACCTGCTGGTGTTAAAATATCATATTGACAGGCTATAACAATAAGTGAAAAATTGCTATATTTTACAGAAACCTAATCTTTGAATGATATTTTATGGGTGACAAAAATTGAGATATAAAAAAGAGATTAATATATTTGCTAAGGAAACAGACATTGGTGACTAAGGGCAGAACCACACTCTCACTATTACATCTCTCAGGAGACCATCACAGAGAAATAAGAACGGGGATAGCTACGCATGGGAATTGGGAGACATCCCTTTACCCCTCATGTCAGGAAATAAATACAAGTTTCCATGTCACTGGCAAAAGAAATTGAACCACAATATTGATTTTAAAAATATGGTATTTTCCTTACAGAAGTTCTAGGCTTGAATTTATAAAACTTCATTATTATAGACCACCCTTTATTCTGTAACATCAGTTGTTGCAGAATTAATATTATCCCCTATAAACCTTCAAAATTTCGTATACAACTTTTATGATGCACATTTTAAATTCTACAACACGCCCATACATGTAAACATGAAATTTAAAAGAATATGATGAATTGGGGAATGATGAAAATATATTTTACTTTCTTATTCAGTGTTTAATTGTACTCGATATTCACTGAGTACTGTTAGTGCCAAACATGCTTGTTTGGTTGGTTTTCGTAAATAAGTTCTTTAAATGCTGCGTGAAGTTTCACAGAGAGAATTCATTCATCACTGGCTGCTCCTTCGGCCAGCACCTGACTGCCACCCTGAGACTTCCCTTCACCAGTATTCTGGGGATTCTCTTTTGTCTTCTTCTCACCTTTCTCAATTTACCCCTTCCACTACTTGACAGATAATTCAGCCTGGAATACAATTTCGGGTTAGAAATAACATGCACTTGGAAGTTTATGGGATTCATACCCTTATAAGAGAGACCCCAGAGAACCCCCTGAGCCATCTCCCTGCTGGGTGAGGACACGAGAAGTCGGTGGTCTGCAACCCACAAGAGAGCCCTGAGCAGATACCACGCCTTGGACCTGCCAGCCTCCAGAACTGTGAAAAATAAATGCTTGCTGTTTAGGCCAGCCAGTCCATGGTAGGCTGCTACAGCAGCCCAAACCAAGACAAGTCCTATACCTGAAGGTATTAGGTAGGCATAGATACAACAGAGCAGTTTTAAATTTATTGCTAATCCTTGGAAAAGCTTATGAAAATAAAAGTGTAATTCTGATTTTAACTGAAGCAACACATTTAGTTGTAAAAGCTCATCTTTCACCTATAACCCTATGTTATATCACTGACATCAAGCCTTATTAGAGGAGGCCAAATTTTCTCCTCACTCACAGTGTACCTGCAGTTGCTTTTTTGGGAGGCTTATCTAGAACTTTTTAGCTTGTGGTGGACTCCAAGGTTATTTTTATCTAATTGTTATGTGCACGGCCAATGATATTCTCATGTTTTAAATACACTTTTCTGTCTCCATTTCCTTTCAGTCACAGTCAATGAATTACTTCAATGGCTTTCTCCCCAGTTCATCGGGCTTCTAATACATACATCTAAATACTTCTCTACAATTCCTACTTTTGAAAATTAATTATAAAAAGATTTGTTTAAATATGGTTTTGACTCTTTGATGGCACTACTCTGATTAAAGTAAGAAGGAAAAAATCAAAAGGCCTTTAAGGGAAAAAATGAACTGAGATTAATAATCGTTCTTTATTACCAGCTCTCTTTCTTTCTAATTCAGTCTTTTACTTCCTTCCTATCTTACGAATGCAACTTCTTTTTACTCTTTTTTACCTTGAATTTTTCCTGTTACCCTCTACTCTCTAGAGTTAGAAAAAATATGTCAAACACAGACAAAATACAAATTTTTTATAAGCAGATAGAAAAAAATGAAATAGATGGAAATTTCCTGTTGTACTACGTGAAATATCAATTAAAATGGGGGAAGAGTTAACATTCAAATTTCTGAAGAGGAAAGACAATGGGCTGTAGATTTCAGAGAAAAGTAAGTAATCAAATCAATTCAGTAAACACAACACCTTAATGAGAAACCCGGGGGCTTCTCTTGTTAAGTGTGGTTACTGTAGAAATCAGATAACAGGTGGGTGTCAGGGTCTTAACAAAACATTCTTCATCCCTGGAGGCAGCTCCAGTCTGTTTTGGACACAAACCCAATGAGATTTTCCACCAATCTGATTCATAAATCCTTCTGTTTGAAATATAAACTAAAATGGCTTTGGTAAACAGCTTAGTCAATCCTGGACTACCAAAAATGGGGGGGGGGCGCGAGAAGGTAAGAAGAGGGCACAAGTGAGAGACCAACAGAAGTAAGCAATGTTTAGTTAATTTTGCTCAAAGTATCTGAATCATATATTTTTCTTTTGGAAAAGGTTCCATGGCAGCCAAGGGCCTGGATTAAATCCCCCAAATAAATCTCGAGATGTATTATAAACAACTCCATCCCCATCTTTCTACCTCTATTATGGAAGAGAATGATGAATTATGACTACACTTTAGAAGAAAGGAATTTGCCCAATTGTGTAAGCAAAAGTAGAAAAAAACAAACGAGGAAAGTCATGAGATACAGAAGCAGGATGTTTCCTAACATGTCGCACGTCAAATTTCTTTATTGGGTTGACTTAAACCCATCCAAGCAAACTGAGAAATATAATGCCTACTTTATTACGTCACTGGTTCCATGATTTTGTAAGAATCAGGGAGAAGTGAGGTTTGTCTCAAATCAAAATTTATGTTGTTTGTCCTGCATTCTTCTTTCAAATCATAATAAAAATCTCATTTGATAAGGAAGCTGAGGCACAGTTAATAATGACGGGAAATGGAATCCGAATCCAGGTTGGGGCAACATCAAAGCTTGTGCCGTTTCCAGTGCCCCACAAGTGCCTCTGATAAAGGCAGTCCTTCCAGAAAGAACAGAGAGTTCTACTCACAAGAATGAATTTTCTTTCTTAAAGTAATTAACCCTCTGTCTGTGAATTAGCTGCTAAATCTGCTCGTGATTTTGATATGCTTATTAATCACTTAAAAACCAAACTCCAACAACAGCACACGTACATGCTATCAAGCTCAAATGTGGCGAAAGAAAAGGTCATTTTCTTTCATTAAAGGAATTAATTTTCTATTACCGTTCTGTATAGAAACATGAACATCTCAAACACAAGCTGTGTACTACTAATAAAACCTTAAAAAGAAGCACAGATACCTTGTGCACTAGTAAAACCAATGATGTCAACAAGCGGCACAGAGGAAGAGTTTACATCAGACATTAGCAAACAGGCACCCCGGGATGCTGTGACCTGCTAGCTCGGACCTTGCAGTTACCAGCGTCGCACTCACCAGAACCAAGTTGCAGCCGCAACTGTTTAGAGTTCTTGTTGCGTGCTCGCTTCGGCAGCACATATACTAGAGTTCTTGCTGCACAATGGTATTTAGTAAGTCTCTAAGTGAATTAATAAAATATTTCTCTGGAGTGGATGTGGTTATCCCTACAGGAAAAAGAAGAACTTTCCACATCTAAAATGAAGCAGCAGCAGTCCTGTTGGCTAAGAGGTTCCAAGCTAGTAAAGAAGATACGTACCAACAATTTGCTACAAACATCAAGGACATACATTCAGTATTAGAGGGACAAAAAGAGTGGTTGATTTCTCAGATGGAAATAAATGCTGGTGAATTCTGATTAGTGGAATGAAGAAAAAGACTGCCAAAGCCCAGGACACATGGGATTATCATACATGCCCCCAACACTGAGGAAATACTAAAAAGTAATTTTCCCAATATTGGCGGGGGGGGAGAAATAATATCTTAACATAAGGTTAACTTTAGACAGTAATCCAGATTCATAAAGTGGTTGTTTGAAATACAATAGCTATGCGACAACCCTAGTTCATATTTTATTTATTTAGTTTTTGTATAGGTCACTGGCAAATCTGTAATCTGAAGTGGGAAGCTGGGACCATGTTAAGAGCTGGAAGAGGATTATTTTGTTAGCCTAATATGACTTATTAGGCTCATCACTAATACTACTTGGAAAACTGTGAAATGAAACAAAATAAAATTACTTATAAGTAATTTTTCTTACTAATGGTCTCTGAATTCTCATTATCCAATGTTACAAGAAACATAATAAAAAAATAATCCTAACTAAGGTAAAAAACTGCATTCTCCAACCTTATATGAGGAAAAGGTTTCTACAGGAAATCTATACAGAATTAATTCTTCTGTATTTTACTATCGTGGTCTTTGGGTTTTGAATTTGTGAGAAGAAATATAAACAAAAATGATACATTAAATCATAAGTACAGCATTTATGATCCCCAGAATACCTGTTCCCCAGCATTATTTCAGTTAGGTCTTATTTAACGTAGAGGTAAAGAGAAGAAAATATCCTTTCTAATATTCCTGAAGAATCCAGTAGAGTTCCTTTTATAATCTATTACATTATAATCATCTAACATAAAAATGTCAAAAGAGTTTCTAGTCTTCTTTAGTCAGAGTCAATATCTCTTCTTTACTGCAGATAAATAAAAACTAAGCTGTTTTAATGGTCAACTAAATGTCCTGCTACAAATTTGTGACTGGAGAGTGAGATGAAACCCAGCTAATTTTAAAGCAGTGTATTTTAGTAATGCCACACTCACTGGCTGGTATCAATATAACATACCTTTCCAGTTAATTGTCTAAGATTGGAATTCATTGTTTTCCCTGTGTTTGAAATTCAACTTAAAGAACTGAACTGTTCCTTTCAGGATAGGTAGGTTTCTTCTTTCCCTTTTTCTCTTTCTTCATCTTTATTAAAGATATGAGTATTTCTATCATTGTTACTACTTATGAATACTAACCCATTCACTTGATTAAAAGTTAAAAGGTTAGGGGCACCTGGGTGGTCAGTGGGTTAAAGCCTCTGCCTTCGGCTCAGGTCATGACCCCAGGGTCATGAGATAGAGCCCTACATTGGGTTCTCTGCTCAGCAGGGAGCCTGCTTCCTCCTCTCTCGCTGCCTGCCTCTCTGCCTACTAGTAATCTCTGTCTGTCAAATAAATAAAAAAAATCTTAAAAGTTAAAAGGTTAAAAAGGGTATGATAATGACGAGTTTGTCTCCTTCACATTCTGACCCACTGGGTCCCCAGTTTTCTCCTCAGAAGCAACCACTGCTAAAGCTTCTTCTGTATAGTTCTAGGGTTACACACACACACACACACACACACACACACACAAATATATACTCATACACAGTTATATGCATATGGCATATTTTTACCCAAATCATAGTACAATATACATGTATTTCTGACTTGCTCCCTGCCCCCAACTCCTTAATAATGTATCTTGGAAGTTGTTTCAAATTACTACACACACAGAGCTACTTTTTTCTTGATAGGGGCATGCCTCGTAGTCCATCATGCAGACTTAACATGAATCATTTAAATCATCTCCTCCGGATGGCTATTTCGGTTGGGTTTGCTCTTGTGTTATTATAAACAAAACTATTACTTTCACAAGACTTGCTAATATACATGGCAATCCCTAGCCCTCCTCTTCTAACACTGTTCCTTCCCCAGGAACAGCTACTTTTATCTCTTTTAGCCAGTTCTTTTGGTAGTTACCATCAAATCTTAAATAATATGGTTGTATTGATAGTTACAATTTTTCCCATTTTAGACATCGTTTTTTGACTTTCCTCTAAGGAAGATAAGAATTTGATTCTTTCCTCTATTACTACCCTAGAAGGTGCACAGATACTTCCTACCCTCTCACAGTCCCTATTTAGTTCCATAGTAATTTTGGTAAGGATAAGCAATATTGTGACTACATGTGCTATGCAGAGTGTAGTCACACCGTGAATCCTACATAGGATACGTAGGATATAGGATACAGGTCAGGAGGAAAGATCCTGAAGGCAGGCTGCCCAAAGTTCAAATCCTATCTTTGCCATTTGTTAGCTGCCTAGGTATTTAGACAAGTTACTTAACCACGATATGCCAGTCTTCTTACCTATAAATCAGTACCTTGTAGATTTACAAAGATTAAAAATTTAGTATATACAAAGTGCCTAATATGTAAAAGGTGCTATACAACCATTCTCTATGTCCTGAACTACATTTTTGTTTTTCCTGTAATTGTTGCCTGATTATTATTCATTTGTTTAAATTTCTATATGCTTATTGTTAATTCAATCCCAAATTTGCTTTAGTCCTATTTTTGTTGTTTAAATTCACACCATTATATCAATTTTGTCTTCTTGGAGAAGTCTTTTCTATAGCCTTCTGACTACTGTAATCTGAACTGGCTGTCTCGTTTTACAGCTGGTATTGTTGTTTATTTAACTCAGCTCTCGCTATAGTATTTTCCTAAGGGGGTCCCTTTGTCTTCTCCCTTGTGTTGGATCTCTTATCCTATATTCCACATCCTACTCACTCCCGGTGAAGAATAGATTCCATTAGCTTTAGGAGAAATGATGTGTAGGAGGTAATTTTTTGTTTAAATCTTGTATGCCTGAAAATGTCTATTTTATTCTCATGTGTGAATAATGGCTTATAGCTAAACATAGAATTCTAAGTTGGAAGTTATTTTCCTTCAGAAATTTGAGGACACTCTTCATTGTTTCCTAGCTTCTGATGTTGCTGAAAGGAAGTCTTAGGCCATTCTGATTTCTGATCCTTAGAATATAATCTGTTTGTTCTTTCTTTGGAATTTTGTAAGACTGTCTCTATGTTGAGATGCCTGGGTAGCTCAATTGGTTAAGCATCTGCCTTTGGCTCAGGTCGTGATCCCAGGGTCCTGGAACTGAGTTCCTCCTTGCTCAGGAGGGAGCCTGCTTCTCCCTCTGCCTGCCGCTCTCCCTGCTTGTACTCTCTCTCTCTCTCTCTCTCTCTTTCTCTTTCTGACAAATAAATCATTTAAAATATTTAATTTTTTAAAAAGGAAAAGAAAAAAAGACTGTTTCTATGTCACTAACAACAAATTAAAATTGAAATTTCCCCAAAAAATGTGACTTGCCATAGGAAGCTCTTTCAATCTGGAAACCCTCATCTTCACTTATGGGAAATTTTCTTGAATTACTTTGCTAATGATTTCCTTTCCTTGTTTTTCTTTTTCTGGAAGTCATTGTTTTCATGTGGGACTTCCTAGACTAGCACTCTAATTATTTTATCTTTTTTCCCCTCTACTTTCTGGGATATTTCCTTATTTTCATCTTTTAATCCTTCTATTGAGTTTTATTTGTTACAATTTTTTTTCAATACACGGAAGCTCTTGGGCTTTGTATCACATTCAGTTCTAATCTCATGTATGTAGTGTTTTATCTGTCTGATAGTGATGCTTTTTCTTTACATTTTCTATTCCCTGCCTGTCTCTGTTCCTCCAAGTTTCTTTTTTCCTTTTGTTTGTTTTGGTTTTTCTCTTTCATGTTGGAGGCTTTTCTTCAGATGTCTACTAGTGTTGGGAATGTCCCTATCGTGAGATCTTTCCTCTTAGGATGATTAAAATCCCCAAACACTACTCTTCCAGTCTTTTGCCTGAAGGGTAGGGGCAAGCGAGGAAAGACAGATGGAGGGGGTCTCATCATTCTGTCTGCAGATGCTCACTTAATTTCCTTGTATTTGGAAAGTGTTCTGTACTCTCAGTTTTGCCTGGTATGCCCCAGCCCAGAGACTCTTAGGTTCCCACCCTGACTCTCCCCAGGGTGGGGCGGAATTAGGAGGCAGGGGTGGGAAGAGTAATTGCTCAGTGGAATGGGGAAGAGGAGACCTAGGGATCTCTTCCATTTGTTCCTGATACCAGCAATTCCTGAACTATTTAAAGATTCTGTAGTGATAATCAGGTTTGTTCTTAGCTTTCTTCATTGCCAGACTAAGATTTGGCTTTCTCAAGTCAGCTAGGTTATTTACCACATTCCGTTCGCTTTTCAGCTTTCAATTTATTGTTGTTATTATTATTTCATCTGGTTGCTCTCTTCCCTCTCATTGGCCTTACCCTTCAAGCACCGTGTCTTTAAAAGAAAATCCCTTTACTATATAGTTATCATGGAGTTTCTGGAAGGAATACAATTAGATGCTTATGTTCAAACCACCTTTTTCTTCCCAGAAGTACAAAGTCATTCTTTTTTTTTTTTTTAAGATTTTATTTATTTATTTGACAGAGATCACAAGTAGGCAGAGAGGCAGGCAGAGAGAGAAGGGGAAGCAGGCTCCCTGCTGAGCAGGGAGCCCGACATGGGGCTCGACCCCAGGACTCTGGGATCATGACCTGAGCCGAAGGCAAAGGCTTTAACCCACTGAGCCACCCAGGCGCCCCATCCAAAGTCATTCTTGAGTGCTCACGCCACTCAGTCCTCCTCCCCACTCAATTCTCCAACCACCACTCTAGTGTGCTATGATTAATACTGCATTAGGGCTAGTCCTAAGAGGCTGCTCGCCTGGGCATCACATGGTAAGAGGATTCTACTCAAGCACTCTTGGGCATGGATCCCCTTATAGCTTGAAGGTACAGGCTGGGTTGTATTGAGTTGCATGTACATGGGGCGTCTCACGATGTGGGACCAAATTTGAAAATTCTAGCCTGGAATGCTAGATTGTTAAAAATATATAGTCAAGGTGGAGGCACACAACCTATTTTATTTTGGTGTGTTTAAAAAAAAAAAAGTTTGTTAGAGACTAACTTAAATATTAAGACATCAGATACAGCTTTGTAATAAACCCAGCAAGCAGCTGGTCCACAACTCTTTCTTCGCCTGGTCTTCTGCCTTTACAACAACCCTGACAATAGCCTATACAAATGACCTACACAAATCAGAAAAGGAATCTCTCATTTAGGAACTTTACTGCCATCTGCTGGAAATTTAATGAAATAACTACAAATCAATGCCCTGAGCCTCCCCCTGGTCCTTGGGCAATTCCAAGTAGCAGTGCGTTGGAACCACCTTCATAGAAGTGAATAAATCTCTGCTGTACCAGAATGAGGATGGGGAAGAGGATAAAAGAACAAACTGGAAACCCAAACTTGCATTTACAAGTCGAAAGGAACTGTGATCTGGCACCCTGACTTAAAATGAGAACTGATGTCCTCAGAGAAAAAACTGTTCTACTCATCTAAATCCAGCTCATCGGAGTAAAATAAAAAATTGGCTTTAGTAGGTTAGCTTGAGAACTGAAGAACTAGTTTTTATTTTATTCCTACTAGTTTTGAGTTCTAAATAACTTCCAAAAGAAATCTAGGAACGTGTGAAAAAGTTAACTGACAGTGTGGAATTCAGTTGGCTAACAAACGCAAGCTACCTCTTTCCAGTGGACAAACCTGATTAAATCAGGTTGGCAGGCAAGTCGGTTCTGTTACGATGCTTGTACTGAAAATGTGAACATTACGCCACAGCTGACATAACAGGGCACAACCTGTGATTATGTGAATTTGTTTGTTTATGCATGATTTCGTCTGTGAGAAACACTAGGTGAACAAAGAACAGTGTGCCCAGCTGAAGCAAGCCACAGAGGAACACACAAAATGCTCGGACACGTAATACTTCAAACCCCTACCAGCTACCGCACTTCACCATGTGTGCCACAAGCCACGCTCTCCCACGTATAGTGGGACAGCAATGTTCTATTCAGGTGCCAAAACCCCTCGCCCCAACACTTCATATCAACTTATAAATTATTCTGATGCTGGGCGCCTGGGTGGCTCAGTGGGTTAAGCCACTGCCTTGGGCTCAGGTCATGATCTCAGAGAGCCTGCTTCCCTCTCACTCTGCCTGCCTCTCTGCCTACTTGTGATCTCTGTCAAATAAATAAATAAAATCTTTTAAAAAAAATTTATTCTGATGCCTACTGCCACAAGTAAATTTCTCAGGTTTTTTTCAAGGTAAAGTACTATATTTATTCTAGTATTTATATATTTTGCAACCACTTAACACATGTAAAAATGTGCTACTATTTTTATCTAGTTTCCATCCTTTTTAATGTGTCATTGACCAAGTTTTTTAGTACAGTGCCTCTGATCCCCTTCTTCCCTAAGCCCTGTGATTTTTATTGTGCAATTTTGCATAGTGTTGTGATTTTTAGAAATACATATGCCACATTCTAGAACTCACTGTATGTGGCTATTTTAACCTAGAGTCAAGCCCATTCTTTGAGGATATTATCATCAGCATTACCTGCATATCTTAGAGAATTTTACAGACTTCAAATAATTAACATATACTGGTTCATGGTTTTTAAGAGAACTCAAAACTACCTAACCAAAAGCTTCCAGGGACATATTCCAGGGTCTTCCATCTTAACTATTCATGGTATTTTTGATAATTCTTGAATTCATTTGACCTTTCCTCAAAAATGTATATATCACTGAAATCTAGAAATTATAGAGTGTAAGTATAAAGGCTAGATATTATGCAGCTATCTAAGCATGAGCTTACTTACTAAATGTTGGTGATAGTCCTAGTTTATTAAGACATTTAAAAAAAAAAACAAGGGCTGCCATTATCCACTGAACTCTAACATTCTGAGCTAAAAATATCAGGCTACTGATTCCTTTTCATAACTGTTTTGGTCATTTAAATATGTATTACCCTAAATTGCAAGCTCTGCCTATACAGAGTTTTATATAGATAAATATATATTATAAATCCATTATATATTATGTCATATTATATATCATATACATATATTTATAAAAGTTTAGTATTAGTCCATTTATATTTATATTAGCCAATTTATATTACCCTGAAGCACAAGACCTGTTCTATTGGTTTTATATATATATTATATAAAATATTATATTATGCATATTATATATATATGTTTAATATTAGCTAATCTAAATATTGAGTACTATACACAGGAATTATTTATTGGCATTTTTAATTCTATTATTTGAAGGATTAAATGGAAGGACATATTTTTATATTAAATCTTTATTATTCACATGTCCCCTTCTTTCAATATTATTATTACCACCCTATTTATCCATTACCACCCTATATATTTACAAATGCTATATATTTCTGGCACCTTGAAAATATCTCAAAAATTATCTAGATACTCCTAATAATGTCTTGGAAATAAAAAGAGGCTCATCATTTGTTTATACATAAAGTTAGAACTGAGGCTACTTTAACAGAGAAAGAAGATCAGAGTTAAAGCTAAGGTTTGAATAATCAGTATCCTCTAATAATTTTGATTAAAAGAGTTACATTTAATAATAATTTTATAATCAGCTTAGGGAGGATATTCTGCTTTAATATTAATTTTCTTCAAAGTTGCCTCAGCTTTTTATCACTTAGGTTAAAAAACTGAGCAATCCATGGGGAGCCTGGGTGACTCACTGGGTTAAGCCTCCGCCTTCGGCTCAGGTCATGATCTCAGGGTCCTGGGATCGAGTCCCACATCAGGCTCTCTGTTCAGGTGGGAGTCTGCTTCCCTTCCTCTCTCTCTCTGCCTGCCTCTCCGCCTACTTGTGATTTCTGGCTGTCAAATAAATAAATAAAATCTTAAAACAAACAAACAAAAAAACAATGAAACAAAACAAAACAAAAAAAACCCTTAGCAATCCATAGGTACAGGGTTGGCTTTTCCTCAATGTTTTTCCAATTTGGTCCCTTTTCTGATGGTATTTTAAAATTTTGGGCTTCTTCATTTACATAAACATAAGAATTGTGGACAGCTAACTTTGCCTCTAAAAGGCTTGAAATATTCTCTCCTAGGGTTTGCTAGTGTATATCAAAGGCATACTATGTTGGATTATAATTTTTTGCATATTTATCAAATGCTTCTGGGTTTTGAGGAGTCCATGATATGGAAGCATATATACTTATCACAGACACAGTTTTTTAAAAATCTAGTGATTTTGTAAGAAAGACCATTGGGGAAACTTTATGATTTTATCATAATATAATAAAACAGAGACATGAGACTCTGCAGTTTTGAGGTACCAGATGTCTGGCTTTGAATTTGCCAGTTCAATTCGAACCTTCTGTCTGAGAATTGAGAAAGTACGGAGTTATGGGTGTTTGGCATTTTCTAACTAATCCAGCTTTTTGGTTATGTTTATGTTTACATTATGCTTATCACATTTATGATGTTACCTGCAACTAAGTATTCTTGCTCGTTTCAGGCTCGAACTTAGTTTTGCCCATCTAAGCCACGAGAGTGTGAACCTTCCTGTTATGTCAGAGAAATGCTGTAAACAGAACGGACAGTGCCCAGCTCACCTGTGTGCTATCCTATCCACCAGCCATAGACAATATATGGTAGTAGATATGGTTTCCTCCATCAATGTACACTTTACAAAAATGCTGCCCATTGCTCCGCTTTCCCCCTTCCCCTATCTCCCAGTGTTATTTGAAGGTATTTGATGGTTTTCTTTTCTTTATGATTTCATTCATTCATTTTAGGAAAAGAGAGCAAGAGTGTGAGCAGGGGGAAGGGCAGAGGAAGAGAGAGAATCTCAAGCAGGCTTCCTGCTAAGTGTGGAGCCTGATGCGGGCCTCGATCCCAGGACCCTGCGATCATGACCTAAGCCAAAGGCAGATGCTTAACCAGCTAAGCCAGATAGGCCTTTTTTTTTTTTTTTAAAGCTGAATTCATGTAGGTTACATTTACATTGAAAATTAAACTTTACTAGTTCTAGTTCACGTGGTCAACTTAGATATCTCCCATATTGTTAGTATGCAGACCCTAATATCTGAAGAAATAATTTCCTTTTGAAAATTACGCTAATCATTCTTTGTATGGTTTAAATTTGAAAAATCTTTGATGAACAAATTAAAATCTGGTATTGTCACCAGGGTTAAGTAGTTTTTTCCAGGTTTTCAAAGTTGAGAGGAGTGCTCTAGAGATGATGTTCATATGCCTTAAGAAAACATCTCATGGGGCGCCTGGGTAGCTCAGTGGGTTAAGCCGCTGCCTTCGGCTCAGGTCATGATCTCAGGGTCCTGGGATTGAGCCCCGCGTTGGGCTCTCTGCTCAGCAGGGAGCCCACTTCCTCCTCTCTCTCTGCCTGCCTCTCTGCCTGCTTGTCATCTCTCTCTGTCAAATAAATAAATAAAATCTTAAAAAAAAAAAAAAAAGAAAAGAAAACATCTCATTTTCAGTGGGGAAGAATTTGGTATATCAAAATCTGTGTCAAATGCCAGTTTATACGTAAATTTTAGTACCACTCGCAACTCGGCTGCCTCATACCCCATACACACTTCTTTTCCCTGTTTCTGACATTTATTAGGTACTCATCAGTATAAATTTGCCCATGTTAAACAACGTCTAAGGCACAAATATATGCCTTTCCATCTTTTTACATTACAAAGTTCTCTAACCAGTTTGAAATCTCTGATGTACAGTTACATTGGCAGCCACTATAAAAGTTCTTCCCAGATCTTTTACTGTCCAAGAGCTCCTTTCTGTTTTAAATCCTCTGAAGTAGAGTAAAAGGGACATGTTTTTCATGAGTGGGCATTTCTCCATAGATGACTGTCTCATACTTGAAAACAAAGTGTGTTCTATGATTTTACATCTGCAAAACCAGATCAGTGTTTGGGGTTCCTCTACAGAAGAAGAACAAAGAGAATCTAGAGCTTGCAAAGTACAAGAACCACGCCAAGACCAGAAGGGTTGCCCCATACACCCTTGATGCAACTGTCTTATTTGGAAACAAAATTCTGGATTTTTGTTCTCATTGCTAGTGCTTCTTCATCTTCTTAACCTCTATATGTCATTCCAGGACTTCATCTTCTACCTACACACATTTCCCTGGTGATTTCATTTAACCTCATGGCTTTTAATATACCATCTCTTTGCTAAAGGTCTACAACTGCTATCTCCAGTCTGTACTTCTCTCTTGATTTCTACTTGGGTGTCTAATAAGACTGTCAAACTCAGTATGTCCAAAATTGAGCTCCTGGTCAATCCCATTTTCAAATGTGCTCTTCCTAGTCCATCCCATTTAAGAAAAAAATCACAATTTCATTCCCCTAGCTGCTCTATCCAAAATTCTTCACTCTTCTACTTCTTATGTCCCACATCCAATCCAACAAGGACATTCTGTTGGTTCTACCTTCAAATCCAGAATCTGGCCACTTCTCAGCCCTTCCACTACAACCACTGCAGCCCAAGTGCTAGCATCTCTTGTGTAGATTATTGCCGCGGCATCTGAACCGGTCTCTGAATTCTCATTCTTGCATTCTTACTCATACTAGAGAAGCCAGTGGCTCCCCATCTCACAGAGTAGAAGCCAAAGCCATTATGATGACCTCCAACACCATCATGATCTGCTTGCCAAAGAGCTCAGTGATGTCATGATCTACTACTCTCCCCGTTGTTCATTCCATGCCAGCATCACTGCACATTCTTCTTCTGTTCCTGCAATACCTCAAGCATATTCCTACATTATACTAGCTGTTTCTTTTGGTGGAACACCTCACCTTCAAGTAGCCACATGACTTACTCATTATTTTACCAGATTTTTACTCAAATGTCACTTAACAAGAGGCATTCCTTGGTCACCTTAGCTAAAATTACACTTCCTTCACACTTCTTATCCCCATTCCCTATTTTGTTTATTTCTTTGTACTCATCACCACCTAGCATAGCATAAATTCCACTTACTACCCTTGCTTATTATTGTCTGTTATTCCTCAACAGAATGTAAGCTCCACAAAGGGACAGATCGGTGTCTATTTTTTTCACTGTTATATCTTGAGTGCCTAGAACAGCATCTGGCACATAGTTGTCACCCAATAACTATTTGCTGCATAAATGAAAGGGTTTTTAAAAAATAAAAAATAGGGAGGCCTGGGTGGCTCAGTTGGTTAAGCGGCTGCCTTCGGCTCAGGTCATGATCCCAGTGACCTGGGATCAAGTCCCACATCCGGCTCCTTGTTCGGCAGGGAGCCTGCTTCTCCCTCTGCCTTTGCCTGCCACTCTGTCTGCCTGTGCTCACTCGCTCTCTCTCCCTCTCTCTTACAAATAAATAAATAAAATCTTGAAAAAAAAATAAAAGCCACACAATATGCCACAATAACAACACATACTCTAATTAGTCATCAATAATCTATCTTCCTAACTACCTAAGAATCTTCCAAAGGCAGAGATTTTATCTTACATCCCTTTTCATTCTTAGGGATTGGGATAGAATGTTATATATAATAGAATGTTACATATACTCAGCTAAATACTTGAAGCAGAAAATTTTGCCTAAAGACAAATCCCTAGGAGACAAAGGTAGAACAGAATAATTATCTAATTCAACATTAGACTGGCATGTAAGGAAGGATGGCTCTAAAAGTAGTCTTTTCCCCTCTGATACTTATGAGCCATAGCTTCCTGTGCTAATTTAGGACATCCACTCTGAAAATGATCATGGACATCATGAATCTGGATGGCTACCGCACTTGTAGTCAAGGACAGAGGTACAAGGTTGGCTCTGGACTAGACAACTTGGCCACTCATCTTAGTTTATCTCTGGGACCAGCATCTGGAATGGTGGAGATTTTTAAAGAATCACTATATAGTTCTCTCTTCTATAAAACTGTTATAAATCTTCAGACTATGATTATACTTCCTCAAAAGTAAGTGACTTTTGTGGGCCAAAGCTCAAACAGTCAAAGGTCCCTGGAGAAGTGGCAAAGAGAGTCATCAACCTAACATTACAAGTAATGACAGCAAAAGAGGTGAAAGAAGGTGACTCTTAGCCAGTACAAGCCACACAGAGCCTATATATGAAATACAAATGGGCTACAAAATGGTTACGCCCAGACAAGTTTGCAATGTAATTTAGGCTCACACCTAAACTGGTTTGAACACATGTTAAGGAAGTACAGTGGAAATAAGATGAGAGGAAATCTTGATTTTCCCAAGAATGAATCCTTGGAGAAAAGTGTTTGTTCACCTAATTTCTAGAAAAGTACAATTGTTACAGGATAAGAAAATAATAATAAATAATGGATTCAGGTTCTGACCAAGAGTTCTGAGTTCCATTTAGAGAATGAAAAGAAATAAAGAAAAAGGCAAAACAACAACAACCCAACAAAACAAACAAAAAATCCCCAAAACAAACAAACAAAAAACCCCAACCCCAAAAACCAAACTCCGATTTTCTTTCTTTCTTTTTTTTTTAAAGATTTATTTATTTGACAGAGAGAGAGATCACAAGTAGATGGAGAGGCAGGCAGAGAGAGAGAGAGGGAAGCAACCTCCCTGCTGAGCAGAGAGCCCGATGCAGGACTCGATCCCAGGACCCTGAGATCATGACCTGAGCCGAAGGCAGCGGCTTAACCCACTGAGCCACCCAGGCGCCCCAGATTTTCTTTTTTTTTAAATGGCAGGATTTCCCTTGTTTTTAAAGATTTTATTTATTTATTTATTTGACAGACAGAGATCACAAGTAGGCAGAGAGGCAGGCAGAGAGATTGACGGGGAAGCAGGCTCT
Source organism: Mustela nivalis (assembly GCF_964662115.1). Lineage (NCBI taxonomy): Eukaryota > Metazoa > Chordata > Mammalia > Carnivora > Mustelidae > Mustela > Mustela nivalis. The sequence goes on from NC_139035.1 coordinate 23,998,545, forward strand.
CCACCGAGCAGAGAGCCTGATGCAGGGCTCAATCCTAGGACCCTGGGATCACGACCTGAGCCGAAGGCAGAGGCTTTAACCCATTGAGCCACCCAGATGCCCCCAAACTCTGATTTTCAAAAATACAACCAAACTCACAGAGTAATCCATGTTAAACAACATAGAGACAATAAATGATTCCATATTATCTACCTATCAAATGTCCAAGACTTAATGTCTAGGTTCACCAAGCAAATGAGAATACAACAATGCAAAGCACCAAAGCACTCCCTACTTTTCATATTCTTTTATCATATTTAATCTTAATTATGCTTCTTTAAAATTACCTGACCTAATAATCTAAATATCCACTGGTAAGCACACAAATCATCAAGCAGCACAGAAAAAATGTTGTTTTGATATTGACGTTAATTCCTTTGGTATATAACAACTGAAGTTTTTTTGGTTTTTTCTCCCCCACCCCATTTCTCCCTTCTGTCACCCACTCCAACCATGAATATAACTTACGTGGGACATGTAAAATTAGCTCAGCTAAATTAGCCTGATCCAACATTACATAAAGCAGCATCAGTAGCTGTGTGAACAGGACACAAACTACTTAATACCAAGTTTCAACACAACACTGGCTCCCCAATGACCCTCAGTGCTTCAACAAGATCGCTTAATCTTCTTTCAAAATTTAAAGCCAAGGAAAAACTCAGAAATAACACTTGACCTAGGAAGGGAAAGCAAAGGTACTAGCACCCAGATAAATTTTCTCTCTGTAAAATAACTTTGTCTCCACCTGGTTGTAAAGAACAGAACTTTCTAATGACTACTAACTGCACGTTAACATACTATAGTTCAACATTCTTACTTAAAAGGAAAAACAGGATGTTTTGTGTTATCTTAACCCTTAATAAGAAGTCCATAAATTACCAGATAAAAGCTAGGAATTTTTTCCTTTTATTAGCTTACCCAGTTTGGTGGCGCCCTCTGGTGGGTACTCAGGAAACTGGCCCTCGGAAGGGACACTGACGGTTCTCCTCAGGCATCGCCCTTTGGTGGAATCTGTCTGCTGCTCCTGTCCTCCCTCCACAGGTATCTAGAGAACCAAAAGAAAAGGAGATGAAACTTGCCATAACTACCTTCTGACTGAATAATATTTTTAGTTAATAAAGACAGGAGTGTGTAATCATTAGAGCATAGTAGACAAAGCATAGGACTCAAGTAGTAATAATGGTAAGATATTACCAACCCTTTGTCAGGAAGTATTTCTTTAAAAAGAAACCTGAAAGATCTGGAAAGGTGAGTATGTAAATTAGCTTACCTGAAGTACATACAAGTCATATCCAGGTGTGTACCTGCTTTGGGAGCTCTGAAAACAAAACACCCACACAAATAAAAGATTCTTTTATATCAGAAACTAGTTTGCAAGCTCCAATTCTGGCCACTGCTCAAGAAGGTAAATGGAAATCAAAGCCAACCAGAGAGACTTAGCTGCAAAACTCAATTTAAGGAAGGTTTTGTTACATAAAAGGAGTAAAATCACCCAAATTCTCTTCAATTTTATAATTAAGCATTTGGAGATAGTGAATAAAACACATTTCAGTGGAAACTTGTATAGCTACTTAGATAAAAAGGCGTATTTTCTTCTAAAAGTGAGATTAGTTTTTAAAATCCTAAAAAATTTTTTGCTGGTATAATTTCAGGAACATATCAAGTGTTGTTTGTATATATGAGCTAAGAACTATGAATGGAGCAAAAGCTCCCTAATACCAATAACTATCTTAAAACTTACTCCCAGATTATAATTGTAAAGTAATGCAATGACCCTAAGTTCCTTTGGGGAGGGGGGTAAAAGATTATGCTAAAAGATTAAATCATTTTAGTTTCATGGGAGAGGGCAAAGACTTTTCACAAAGATATTTTACCAGAATTAACAACAGTATTGGTAACATCTTAAATCATTTGGCAAAATGAGTCAGTAATTAAATATAGTTCCCAATTTCTTCTGGCTCCAATATTGAAATTTCAACAAATTTCAATAATAATGATTAGCACTGAGTTCTTACTTTGCTCAAGGCTAAGGAATTTATGTGTGTGACATTATGAGCAAGTCGTTTTTATTATCATCCCCTTTTTACAGGTGAGGAATAATTTATTTCTCCAAATGATTACAGTGGACACATAGAAGATGGACATCAACTAATCCAGAAAAATTGGGATAGATATAGTCTTAACAGTAATATGGCTCCTGCCTTGCCTCAGTAGCCCTACCCCTACAACTGGGGTCATGGGTATGATAGGAAGGGAAACACTCTGTGTTATGGAGAATCTGAAGGGCAAAGTCCTAATATCTTCATAGAAACCGAAAGTTTGCACACTCTTTATAGGACCAAAAAAAGCGGTAACTATGGCTACCGCTTGCACATTTAGAAACCACAAGGCAGAATGAAGAAAGGTAAAATTCTAAAACAGAAGGGGAGACCAAATAATAGCATCAAAAAGACATGAACTCTTCCAAAAGTACTCCAAAATATAAGACTTTACGAACAGGGATGCTGGCTGGAGTGGCTCAGTTGGTTAAGCTGCTGCCTTTGGCTCAGATCATGAGCCCCGAGTCCTGGGAGTGGGTCCTGCATTGGGCTCCTTGCTCAGCAGGGAGTCTGCTTCTCTCTCTGCCTCTGCCTGCCACTCTGCCTGCTTGTGCGCTCTCTTTCTCTCTCTGACAAATAAATAAATAAAAATTTTTAAAAAAGACTTTATGAACAGTAAGCTAAATCATCCATCCATCTTCAGGAGAGAAATTACACTATCTCTACTTGAGTAATTAAAAGAGTAGTACCAAGAGGTTAGATAACTCCTGCCTAGTTAAGAAAGACAAAAATATATTCTCGACCCACCTTCAAAGTGGGATAGAATGGGAATAAATGTTGGAAAGAAATCGTTTGAATCTTTGAACAAACAGATGAACCTAAATAAACATGGCCATTTTTGCTATAGCTCTATAAATGCCTATTATCTGAAATAAGCCACACAGGGGAAAAAAAAAAAAAAAAAAGAACCCAGTGGTTATTTTTTATATTTTAGGAAGGATTGACCCATAATGATCTTTTCTGTGGAAATGTATAGTAACTGTATCCAGAAAAAAGAAAGAAACAGCTTAAACTATCCCTATGCTTTGTCTCTAATATTATTTAAGGAAGAGAAAAATAAAATATACCAAACTCCGTATTTGGGCCTAAAATTCACTCACACAACTATTTTGTCAATGTTTTAATGTAGATTCTTTGCCTCTCATTCTTGAAACTTAAAATATGATCAGTTTTATTCAAAGTATCACTCTTACAGGTTAGGGCATTTAACCTCTGACTCAGGATATGAGAGAGAACAGTGTTGACTTTTACTTTAATAATATTCTTAAGAATATTTTACTTTTACAACACTATTGATTGATTCTTACCTAAAATATTTTTTTAAAGCCTATTGATCTACTCTTTGAAAATTAGAGGGATCATATTCCAAGGATCTTCAAATGAACTAAGCTGGAGTTCACAAATCTTAGAACACAGCCAGAAGAATCCATTTTAGAAAGTCAACTTTAGAAAAGCAATTTTGTTCTTTCTGATTGCCCTAATTCAGTTTACTAGTTCACATTTGCTTGTTTATACTGAATAAGTCCTTAAATATTACTATCTTCCTGGTTTTAAAACACAAGAGGAATTTTTCTTTTCTTCTTCTTCTTTTGCTTTTGTTTTTTTTAATCTCTTTGCCTTTATACTATACTTCTGAATGCTCTTTTTCCTCAGGGGAGCAGGGAGGTTGGATCAAGTGCTCTAATTAATTCCATTTTAAAGATTTATTTATTTATTTGAGAAGAGAGAGAGAATGTTGGTGGGTGGTGGTGGGAGGTAATCTGAAGCAGACTCAATGCTGAGCCCAACACAGGACTAGATCCCAAGACCACAAGATCATGACCTGAGTCAAAAAGCAAGAGTCAGATGCTTAGCTGACTGAGCCCCCCAGGGACCTCTTAATTCATTCCATTTTAGATGAGGAAAGAACGTAGTAGGGAGTAAATGGCTTCTCAGGCTTTTAAGATTTGTTAATAACAAAGTCCAACTGAATCTCTGACTCCTGGTCCTCTTTGTTAGTTCGAAAGCATCCATGGCAATGAAAAGCAATACGGCGCAAATAAATCAGGCTACTTAGAAAACATTATATGTATAACATACATCTCTACATTGTCTGCAAAATCCCCCTTCGTTTTGTTTAGAATTATATAGGAATCATTTTTATTTTATTTCAATCTGAGTACATACACATTACACAGATAGTCAAGTACAGGAAACCAAGATCATACTAACAGCAAAAGAAAGCAGTCCTGGGGCGCGTGCCTGGCGCAGTTGGTAGGTAGAACATGAGGCTTGAGATAGTGACTTCAAGCCCCATGCTGGGTGTGGAGCCTACTTAAAAAAAGGAAAGAAAGCAGTTCCTAAAGAATGCTTTAAAAATGTTGGTGTCAAACAAACAAACAAATAAATAAAATAAATAAAATAAAAATGTTGGTGTCTATCCTTAGACAGGCTTTTTAATTTTAAAAAGGGGTGGGGGGCGCCTGGGTGGCTCAGTGGGTTAAGCCTCTGCCTTCAGCTCAGGTCATGATCCCAGGGTCCTGGGATCGAGTCCCACATCAGGCTCTCTGCTCAGCGGAGAGCTTGCTTCCCCCTTTCTCTCTGCTTGCCTCTCTGCCTACTTGTGATCTCTGTCTGTCAAATAAATAAATAAAATCTTTAAAAAAAAAAAAAAAGTACTTCCTCAGCTTTCTTATCTCCTTAAATAGTGGCTCTCAAAGCAAGTGGCTAATCTAGGCCCCAGCACCAGCATCAGCATCACCCGGGAAATTGTTAGAAATACACATCCTCAGGGCCTACCCACAACCTATTGAATCAGAAATCCTGCGGGGGGGCGGGGTGGGGTACAGCCCAGAAACACATGTTTTAACATGCCTGCAATTGATTCATGTGCTTACTAGGGCTGAGAATCACTGCCCTGAAGTGTTCTTTCCTTCCTATCCTGGCTAAGCTTCTCCAAGTATCATCCATGACAGAGGTTCTCAACCTTGGCTGCAAATTATAATCACCTAACGGAGCTGTAAAAACACTGATGCCTAGACCACTCCTAAACATGTTGAGTTCAGGGGCTGGAGTGAAGCCTGGGTACCGAAATTTTTAAAACTTCCCAGGTCACTCTAACGTGCAAGGAAAGTTGGGAACCATAGACCTACTCTCAGTCCCTCTAGCACCAATTATTCATTTATTAATCCTTGACCACCAGTACTAAGTGGTGTGGAGGGATAAATGTGGAGACATAAATAAAATCATTTAGCTTTACTAACTCCCCCAACTTCTACATGTCTGAGGCTTGATCTTTCTTGGTCTCTCAAGCTAGGGTGGTAAGGCTTTAAAGAGGTCTCTCACTGGAGTCAGGTCTCTGTCATTGTTCAGGACAACCACTTGAATCTCCACTTTCTTCTCAAGACTTCAGTCATTCTCTGAAATACCTAAGTAGTCTTGCCCGGAGCATGTGTAGTCCGGCCCTTGGCCAAAGACTTGCCAGTATCTTTTCCAGCAGATTCTAGCACTTTCACCTATAGAATTCTGCTCTCTGCCTCCTCAGCACTATGCTTGGACTTCAGGCAGGGGAGCACAGTTGGAAAATGGTACATAGCAGTAAGCGAATGCAATGGAGATGACCACTGTCTTTGGCTGTGTATTGTCCAATGCTTGAAAACATATTATATAAATATATATAATCTCTAGTTTTATGGATTTGGTTGTGTTTTTTTATTATTGTTTGTTTGGTTGTTTTTTTTTTAAACAATGGGAGGGCTATTCTTGTACCAGTTAGTCCATCATGGCTGGTGCCCAAACCTCTTACTATCTCTTACCCAAACTACTAATACATCTTTTTATTGATGATGTTCTGCCCCTTAAATCTAACCTTTACATTGTCATCAGAGTTTTTCCAAAATGCAAATCTGCAAATGCAAATCTGATCACGTCACTGTTCTCCTTCACCTCCAGCTGTGGTTTTCCAAGGCATGATGGTATGTTTGTATGTATGAAGTATGTGACAGCAGGGAGCTATCTCTCTGCTTCAACCAGAGCATAATTCTGAGTTTATCTGCTATATAGGGCTTCTGCATAAGCTTTTCCACAAGGAAAACATTCTTCTGAAAGTGTTTAAAACTATCTTACAGAGTAAGTGCAAACTCCCTAATACAGTATACCAGGTTTTCCACAATCTGGCCACTGTCTGAGTGTCCAGCTTCATTCAGATTTTACATCAAACATTTCCCTAATATATTCTCTATTTTGTAGTTCAGTGCTTTGCTTAGTTGGTTCTCTCACCCTGAAATATCTTTCCTCACTCTCTTTTGTTATCTATACCTGCCAAGCAAACTTTTATTCATCTTAACGCTTAGGACAGGCATTACCTCTTCCAGAAATCTTCCCTTTCCACTAATTTCCTAAGGGAAGGTTAAGGTACACCTCCTTGAGGTTCCTCCAATAATTGATCTTTATCTGTTACTACATGTATTACACTGAATTATAATTATTCATTTGTATAACTAATCCCATATAAGTCAATAGCTTGTACCTTACCAGTCAATCCCCAAACCTTAAAATAGCTCCAATCCACAAAGGCATGAATGAAAATTTAATAGTTAGAGATGGGGGCCATGTTAGGCAAAGGAAAAAACCCAACATAAACCAAGAAGTTGTAAACCTACGACTTTTGTTTTCTTTTGGTACAGGAGTAGGCCAATTTAACTAGAGCCTCTGTAAGTGTGGTAGAACATAGAACACCAAAATACATTATGATTGTACTGAGAGGGTTTTAATACCAGGTCATACATAATTCAGGAAGCACTGGGAAACTGTTCCAGTTTTTCGATCAGAGGAATGGTTATCTCTTCATTGGTCTGACTCCTTCCTATCTCTCCCTTTTTCAAGACATTCTACAGATTAATATTCATAACACATAACTTTGATCAAATCTCTTCCTTTCTTAAGCTCCCCTGGGTAATGTCCCATTGCCAATAGCATCTTAATGACACAGATTACAGTCCTTTAGAATAAATGAATTTATTAATAGAATTTTATTCTACTAAGTTTATGTTATTTATCAAATTTAAAAATATTTATCTTATTTTCACAACAAAGTTTGCTATACGGGTAGGAACTGTGTTTTATTCTTTGTAACTCCTAACTATGTATCTCCTGAATAATCTGAAAGTGGATCTGAAGGAAATATGCCATGAGTAATTTACCCTGGGATAAATAATAGTTGATTTCTGGCTGTTTGCACAAAGCCTAAATGCTATTTCCATCAATATATTTCTTTCCAAAAGCAATAAAAATATTCTAAGATAATCTGAAATTGCATTATTACTACCTTGCTTATACACTACCATCCAGCTTTCAAAATTCCAAATACAGAAAGTAGAGTCTGAATGGAGAAAAACAGAGCCATATTAATCCTTCCTAATGGCTTATTATTGCCAAAAGAAAGAAACACAAATTCAGCTTTCTTTTTGTATTTTTATGCTGGCTGTACCCTGAAGGGGTTCATGATTGTCCTCTCTGCCACTTTCCTCCACTCCTTAATCTCTCGTTTACTTGGTTTTATCTCTTGCAAGCAAAATGGAATTCAAATGGCCTCCTACACCCTCTTTGAACTGGGTTGGTGCCAAGCCAGCTGGGGCCTTTGCTGGCATCCGGGCAGGGAAGTATATTTCATAACACATAAGCAATGTCTATTTGGCACAATTTGCATGAAGCAATTTACTGAACCAATGAGTCATTTCTCAAGGTGATACTCCTGGCAGACTTCTCTTTCAGCATTCTGCCCAGACCTACCCTTCTGTTATATTCTCAAATTGGTAAGTGGTGTATTTAACACTCTTCCCATGTATATCCCCCAAGCAGACTTGTTCCCATTTCTGACAGGAAACATGCAGAGTTAAGAGGGAGCACTAAAAGATCCCACACACCGAATACATGAGTGATACTAGACTAATATAATCCTCCCACATTCCAGCAGTGCCTGGCTAAGGCTTCAGTTTAAATCCTTACAGAACCTCTTAATTATCTTTTGAACACAGCAATAAACACCCTGGTGATTAGTTGATTAAGGTTTAAAACAGCATTTTTAGGTGGTTTCAGCAGGAAATTCCTTAAATTCCGTGTTTCAATGAACTCTAAATTTTCAATGCAAAATTCCAAAGGTAAGTGTCACACTCTTCATGATAATGTGGGTGAAAGGTAAAAAAGTGACAGCATACTCTGATCCTTCCACAAAAAAAAGTAGGTTTCTAATCTTTTCCTGTAATGAAATTAACACTATATTAAGTTTATCATTCAAAGAGCAGGTATTGCAATGGCTTTACATTTTCTTATTGGAGAGACATAATCCAGTTTTTCCAACTTAAGGGCAGAACATACGTGTCTCAGGGTATTAAACTGTCTCTTTATCTGCTTTGTACCCTCATCATCCCTTCATCATCCCTTACCAGGTCTGCTGCAATAGTCTTAACTCATGTACTTCCTTCTAATCCCTTTCACTCAATTTTCCACATGATCAACAGAGTTACGTTCCTAAGAAGCAAATCTGATGATATTATTGCCCTGGTCTAAATCATTTCCAGAATAACATTCAAATTCTTTAGCATGGGCTTCAAGGCACTTTATTATTTGGTTCTTGCCAGCTATTGGCTATTTTCTTTCCTCTTGCAAACTTTATTCCAAAAATTCTGAATCTTTTGCAGTTTGCCAAAGAGATATGTTTCTTGACTTTGTATCCTTATACATACTTGGAATTTCCTTCCCTACTTTTCTCCAGCTGAGCTTCTATTTGTCCCTGAAGACATGGCTCAATCATAAATTTCTCTGTAAGATCTTTCTTGGCATTCTTCATTTCACATCACAACCCACCCAGGCAATATGTCAGTTAATCTTTCCCTTATGCTTATAATTTTGGAAAAAAAAAGTATTGAAGTGAAATTCACTTAACCTAAAATTAACCATTTTAAAATGAATAATTCAGAAATATTTAGTACATTGACAATGTTGTACAGCTATCACCTTTGTCGAGTTCCAAATGATTATAGCTTTGAATTTACCTCAATGTGTCCCCAAATAGACTACATCTTTGTAACCATAATACTGCACACAAAATAGGTGCTCAATAAATAAAAATGAATCAAATATTCAACAATGGAAAAGCACCTTATAGATTATTTTTTCTCCTTTTTTATTATCTAGTTTTAGAAAAAATATGGAATTAAGCCTCATGTTCTGGGAAGATTTATAACATAAAAGGGAAAGAGAGAAAAGGGTTCATCTCTAAAATTTATTAAGGAAATGGATATTTAGAATCAACACTTATAATTTGCCTTTTAAAAACTCTATTGGACAAATATTTATTGAGAATTTACTTAGGTGTCAGGAACTGTTCTAAGCACTGAGGAATACAACAATGAACAAAACAGACAAAATTCCTGCCCTAAAGCTTACGTTCTCGTAGGGACAGGACAATAGGACAATAGGACAATAAACCTAATAAGTTAATTATAAGGCATTTCAGAAAGTGGTAAATGCTATAGGGGAAAAAAATCAGAGGCAAGTAATTAAACCAAAGTTTTAGGTGGAGATATGATGAGGGGTTGCAACTTTAAACAGGTTGGTCAGGGTGGGCCTTATTGAACAGGTGAGCAGGTGTAAGCAGAGTTGAAGGAGGTGAGAAAGTGATTCATACAAATATTTGAGGGAAAAGGCAAGGTGAAGGCCTTGAGGCAGGAACATGCTGATGAGCAGAGAGAGCCAATTATCATATGATTTCACTTACTTGTGAAGTGTATGGAATAACATGGAGGACACTGGGAAAAGGAGAGGAGAAGGGAATTGGGGGAAATCAGAGGGGGAGATGATCCATGAGATACTGTGGACTCTGAGAAACAAACTGAGGGTTTTAGAGGGGATGGGGGTGGGGGGTGGGGGGGAGAGCTTGGTGGTGGGTATTAAGGAGGGCACGTATTACATGGAGCACTTGGGTGTGGTACATAAACAGTGAATCTTGGAACACTGAAAAGATAAAATAAGGTTAAAAAAAAAAAGAATCCTAACAATGCCAGAATGGTTCAGATAGTGAGTTGGGGAAGTTTCTAGCCTTCAAAACTTGCAAGAATGGAGTTATCATGAAAAGAGATGGGAATGGCCTCTGGCAGGTTTGGGAGGGGAAATTAGGGATCCAGTGTGAGACATGTTGGAGATGACTACTATTTCTCCAAGTAAGGGTTTGATGGGAGAGGGATATATAGGTCTAGGGAAGAGAGAGGCATAGGCCTGAGATGTAAAACTAGGAATCACAGCACTAGAGGGTATTAAAAGTCCCAAGACTGCATGAGAGTATAAAGAAGTGAGGCCCAAGGACTAAACTCTGCATCACTCCCCTGTTAGGATTTAAAGAGAAGAGAAATCTGCAAAGATGACTCAGAAGGAAGGATGACTCCAGAGAGGCAGGAGGAACACTAAGAGTGGATGAGGTCATAGAAGGCAAGAGAAGAAAGCGGTTCTAGAAGGAAGGAGCAATCAACTGTATTAAATGACACTGGCAGATTAAGAGGATGAGCATGGAGAACTGACCCCTGAATTTAGTGAGATGGAGGTCGCCAGTGAGCTTAACAAGAACAATTCTGACAGAGTGGTCTCATGTATAAGAGAGAATGGGAGGAGAGGAATTAGAGACAATGGGTTTCAAAATTTTCAAGAATCTTTACTCTTGAGGGAAGCAGAGAAAGAGGTAGAAATTGGAGATAGGAGTAAGATTAATCCAGGCTTATTTCTTCATCTAAGATGGGAAAAATATAGCATGCTGATGGGGAGTGATCAAGTAGAGAGCAAAAAAACTGAAGACATAAAAGAAGCAGGTAAGAATGGCTAGTAATCCACCCTTGACTAGGCAAGAAGTAATGGAATGTGCACATGTGGAGGGGTTGACCGCTGGACTTAGACAGATCAGCTATAGTTAGAAGAGACAAATCAGGGTCTAGCAAAATGCTTGCTGGCTGATGTGTAGGCATGGTAAGTAGTAGTGATATATGCAGAAGTCCTCGTCTGGGTGCTTGAATTTTCTCAGTGAACTATGCGGCTAAGTAACCAGCTATAAGAGGGTGGTGGAGAAAGCATTAGAATAGAGGAGATGTGAAAAAGAAGTCATTTTATAATTTTTTAAAAGATCTTATTTCTTTATTTGAAAAAGAGTGAGAGACAGAGAGAGTGCACACACAGAAGGAGAGAGAGAAACAGTCTCCCTGCAGAACAGAGAGCCTAATCCCGAAATTATGACTTGAGCAGAAGGCAGAGGCTTAACTGACCGAGCCACCCATGGGCCCTGAGAAAAAATCATTTTAGAAATCATTTCGGATTGTGCTACTCAAAGTGTGGTCCAAGGTCTTGCGTAAACTGTAAATAGTAAAGTGTTACTGTCTGCAATAAATAACTTAATAGCATAGAAATTGAGAAAAAGTGTGCCTTACATGATCAATGGGTTTGTTTCATTGTACAGCACACTTTCCATAAACATATACATTTTTCATAATTTTATTTCTTCTTTTCCTACGTTATGGTTATTCTGTGGATATTTGTTGAGTCATAATTTCATTTTGGTTAAGTCTAATTAAAAATTGTGACTTGGTGTATTTATATCTTTTTAAAATTTCGGTTTACTTAACTATTCATTTTATTGGATTTTGTTCACAGTCAGGTAGAGAAAACACTTTACCACCCATAGATTGAGAAGCACTAGTTCAGAAGAGCTGGACAATAATTAAGCTAGGAAAATGTTTTGTGATTGCCAAGGAGCATGAGCAGCTCACATGAGGTTTGCAGCCATTAGTTTAAAGACCGTCAACATGATGGATCTTCTGCAGACACATTATGCTGCATGGAAGCAGGGCAGGACAGACAAGGGGCAGGATGCAACTGAGCTACTGTGCTGCCAAGTGAGCATGATAATGCATGAGAAGGGCAAGGAAATATTATGGAAGGGAGCAATCAGAATGGTTGACATGGAATTCAGGCTGGGTGAAGAGGGAAGAGGAGATATCAGAGGTCTAAGGAGGCACTAAAGGTTACAGCATTGACAGACCATGGGTCTCAAAAGGACTGAAGGATTGTTGGAATACGGGATGAGCTACAAAGGCAGAAGGTGATGATCAGAGTGTAAAACTCATGCAATTGAAAATATGAAGAAGTTGTAGCAATGAAGTGGGGCAGAGGAAAAGATTCTTGGAGGAGAGAGGTCACCGACCTCAGACCCACTGTGTTGGAAGAAGTGTCTCTGCAGATTTTGGAATCATCACAAAGTAAGGCCAAAGTAGTGTTGAAACTAATGATAATGAGCCAGGAGCTCAAGTCAACAAAAACTGAGAAGGAATGGCTGGGGCCTGGAAGATAACTCTAAGAGGAGATGCAGCATTTGGACTTCTTAGGGAGGGCAGGAAGCAGTCGTGGAAGAGGAAGAACACCTACTACAAGCAGCGTGGAATGAGCGCTGCAGGCGAAAAACAGCCATCGCTTGACAGGACCTCACAGAAGATGGTGTTCTCAAGGAAAACACAGGTTCTCTTGCAACCAGCAAGTTAAGGGATGCCTACAAAGAACAGCTGGAAGAAACAGCTGGTTTTGCTGATGATGGACTGTGAGTTGGGTATAGTGACAGGATTTTAAGAGGTTGGGTATAGTGACAGGATTTTAAGACGAATAGAAGGCAGGGACAGAAAAGAGGATTTACAGAGCCATATACAGAGTGTGGGAGAATTCCATGGTCGGAGTGTGGGGGTTCCCCAGCAGTCCAGGGCTACTGAGGATGCCTGGCACAAAAACAAAGTACGCAAGATACGGTTTTAGAAAGATATCCCTCTCATGGGCAGTGATTTTATGAGACAAAGGAGGGCCCAGGCCTGGAATACTCAATTATCAGTAATCTTTCATCTTGGTTCTAAATATGGCACGTTTCTTGACCTTATGCTCTCTCTCCTAATGCTACTTAATTTCTTATAGTACAAAACTGAATGAAAGGTAGGTAAGGGCAGAAAGTTAGCAAATGATCTATTCATATTACTCATTAACAGCTTTGCTGACAAAGCAGGTTGGTAAAAATGAACATTTTCAATTATCTGTTTATTCAAATTGAATAACTAAAAATCGTCTATACTACTATTTACTCTACCAATTTTTACTATATATTAATATAAACACAGCAACATGTACTAGACTATCCCCAGAAAATGCTGACCTTTATTATATTACATTATTTTAATGAAATAAAACTTAATATTAAAATACTAGAAAAGAGTCATGGGTAGGGAGATGGTAACAAAATAAAGGCAGATTTTTCAATGGCTGGAGAAAAAGAATAAGCATCACAGCATCCCAGCTGGGTCCTCAAAAGTAAGAACTGCCTATTAAAATAAAAGAAACAAATTATTTGTCATTATGATCTTCGCTTTACTATATTAAAGACGGCTGAGTAAGAGAAGGAATGGAAAAGAAAAGGGACAGAGAGGGAGGAGAAGAAAAAAGGGAGCTAGGGATCCACAGCTGAGAGCTGAGAAATGTATTTATTGTTCACTACTCCCCCTGAACTCACTTCTCAGGAAGGATGACTTACTAAACTGAGAGTTTACCTACAGCTTTTTAGGTACTTACCTCTCTTTTTGGCAAGTAATTTTTGTCTTTTTTTGAGCTAGACCTTTACTTCCCCTTTCCTCCCATCAATCCCTCTTCTTTATCAAGATCATCTTCATTCATTTTTTTATGTTATGGAGGTGGGTAGTAAAGCAGGGTTATGGACCAACCAAACCAGAATGATACCACCTCTCTGTTAAATCACCAATAAGCAAGTGAGTTATCTGGGTGTGGAAGGACTTACATACTGTCACAGTTTGAGTAAAGTAGTAAACAGTATATGAGAAATTCAAGGGATTTTTTTCATTTAGAAGGACAGAAAATTTACCTAGAACTTGATGCCTGTGCTAATTACATCATCAGCCTCTCCAGATGTACTCACTGCCTTTCTCTTCCTTGCTGTGTATTTCAGAAAGCAAACCGCACAAAACACATTAAGAGCAGTCTTTTTCCTTCTTGCCTCGTTAGATTTGGCTAGTAGGTAACAACTGGCAAGAAATCAGAAGGCAGGAAAAGAGCTGGAGTGTTGCTTCTCCTTTGCTTCCTCCCTGCCGGCCATCTTTGTGTAGAAGCTGTGTTCTTTTGTGCAGCACCACAGCGACTGCCAAGCAGCCCTCTCATGCAACCCTTTCTCTGGTTTCCAGAAGCACTGCTCCCTTCCTTGGTCCTCAAAGTCTAGGGTGAAAATAAGCTTTCTGCTGTCACTAGTTCATGGCACTTAACACTTTTGGTGGGTCCCTTATGCTGCCCATGTCTCTGTCAATAGTGCCCTCATTAAACCTCTTTCAATTAATCCCTGAAAGTGCCATTTATTACACTGACTACTGTCAGCTACACTGACATCGTGTCTGACAATGCTTCCGAGAAACTTTTGGAGCCAGGTCTACCAATCAAATTTCTTTTCATTTCAAATCGCTCAACTCAATATCTATTTCACTGTTCCTCAGTGAAACTCCAACACTATCTTGTTGAACTTCCTCCTCCATGACAACCGGCTATTATGACACGAGCAACCCTTTAGACTTACTTAGACATTTCCGGTTCCGTTCCATACCACCACAACAAAGCGAGTCAAATGGATTTTTTGGTTTCCCAGTGCACAGAAAAGTTACATTTACATTATACTGTAGTTTATTAAATGTGTAATAGCAGTACGTCTAAAAAAAAACCATGCATATACCTTAATTTTAAAATACTTTATTACCAAATAATGCTAGCCATCATCTGAGCTTTCGGGGAGTCATAAACTTTTTTGCTGTTGGAGGGTCTTGCCTCGATATTGGTGACTAATGACTGATCAGGGTGGTCGTTGCTGAAGGATGGGGTGCTGTGACAATTTCTTAAAATAAGGCGACAATGAAATTTGCCACAGCATTAGACTCTTCCTTTTTTGAACAATTTCTGTCTCATTCAATGCTGTAATAGCATTTTACCCAAAGAAGTAGAACTTCTTTTAAAACTAGGGTCAGTCCTTTCAAACCCTGCTATTGCTTTATCAACTAGGTTTATATAATATTCTAAATACTATGTAGTTATTTCAACAGTCTTCATGGCATCTTCGCCAGAAGATTCCTTCTCAAGAAACCACTTTCTTGGAGCACCTGGGTGGCTCAGTGGGTTAAAGCCTCTGTCTTCGGCTCAGGTCATGATTTCAGGGTCCTGGGATTGAACCCCATATCAGGCTCTCTGCTCAACAGGGAACCTGTCTCCTTCTCTCTGCCTGCCTATCTGCCTGCTTGTAATCTCTCTCACTCTGTCAAATAAATAAAATTAAAAAGAAAAAGAAAGAAAGACCACTTTCTTTGCTCATCCCCATGAAGGAACTCCTCATCCATTCAAGTTTTACTGTGGGATTGCAACAATCCAGTCCCATCTTCACGCTCCACTTCCAAGTCTAGTTCTCTTCTTATTTCAATGACAGCCACAGTTACTCACTCCTCTGAAGTCTTGAATACCTCACAGTCCTATCCGTGAGAGTTCGCATCAACTTCGTCCCCAAACTCCTGTTAATATGGATATTCTGACCTGTTCCCATCCAGGAGTCACAAGCATGCTTACCAGCATCTAGAATGGTGAATCCTTTCCAGAAGGCTTTCCATTTACTTTGCACAGATCCATCAGAGGAATGAATCACTGTCTGTGGCAGCTATGGTTTTAGGAAATGTATTTCTTATAGAATAAGACATGAAGGTCAAAACTACCCAGTGACCCACGAGCTGTGGAATGGGCATTGCATTAATGAAAACAGGCATGGAAACAACATGAATCTTGCTCTACGTGCCCATCGGGGCTCTTGGGGGACCAGGTGCATTGTCAAGGAGCAGTCATATTTTGAAAGGATCTTTTTTCCTAAGCAGGAGATCTCAACAGTGGGATTAAAATATTTGGGGAACTGTGTAGTAAACAGATGTGCTGTCATCTGGGTTTTATTGTTCTGTTTCTAGAGCACAGGCAGAGTAGATTTAGGATGACTCTTCTGGGCCCTGGGGTTTTGGGGAATGAGCACTGGCTGCAGCTTCAAGTCACCAGCTGCAGGAGCGCCTGACAAGAGAGTCAGCTTGTCCTTGGAAGCTTTGAAGCCAGGGTTGACTTGTCCTCTCTAGCTATGTAAGTGCTAGGAGGCATCTTTGTCCAATAGGAGACTGTTCTGTCTATCCTGAAAATTTGCTGTGTCGTGTAGCCACCTTCAGGAATGATCTTAGCTAGATCTGCTGGAGGACTTGCTACCGCTTCTGCATCAGGTCCTGCTGCTTCACCTTGTACTTTCATATACTAGCGGTGACTCCTTTCCTTCCTTAAACCTCAAGAACCAACCTCTGCTGGCTTCCAGTTTTCTTCTGTACCTTCCTTACCTCTCTCTCAGCCTTCACAGAGAGAAACTTGCTCGGGAATAGGCTCTGGCCGAAGAAAATGTTGTGGCTGGTTCGAGCCTTTCCAGACCACTGAAACTTGCTCTGTCTCAGTAAGAAAGCTGTTTCACTTTCTTAATCACTCCTGTGTTCACTGGAGTAGCACTTTTAATTTCCTTCAAGAACTTCTCTTTTGCAATCATCAGGTGGTTTGGTGCAAGTGGCCTAGCTTTTGGCCTCACTTGGCATTCAATATGCCTTCCTCACTAAGCTTAATCATTTCTAGCTTTTCACTTAAAGTGAGAGATATTAGATTCCCCCTTCCACTTGAACACTTAGAGGCCATGGTAGGGTTATTAATTGGCCTATTTCAATATTGTTGTGTTTCAGGGATCTCAGAGTAGCCAGAGAAGAGGGTGAGAGATGGGAGCAGCCATTGGTGGAGCCATCAGAACACACACATTTATCACTTAAACCCACCATTTTAGATGGGTATGGTTCACAGTGCCTCAAAATGATTATAACAGTAACATCAAAGATCACTGATCATAGATCACCATAACAAATACAACAATAATGAAAAAGCCTGAAGCAATAATTACCAAAATGGGACACAGAGACACGAAATGAACATACGCTACGGAGATATGGCGCCAACAGACTTGCTCAACACAGGCTTGCCACAAACCCACAAATTGCTAAAATGTGATATCTGCCAAGTCCAATAAAGTGAAGGTCAATAGAAGAAGGTATGCCTGTATTTATAATCTATCATTCACACAGCCTCCATTCTCCATTTCTATAAATGTCACATATCAAAATGCACATAAAAACTAGATTTCAGGAATCTGGTCAGAAAGAGAAGTAGCTTTCCTCAGTAATATCCATCTCACCTCCTTCTCCTTGTTGAGCAACACCAACTGGCTGTCTGTGAGGATGCAATACTTCCGCTCCCATGTTGTCGTCTCTGTGTAGGGTGACTGGCCACAAGACAGACGATGGGTGGGTGGCCCCTTGACATCTGAGTGACAAATATGAAAAACAAAAGTGAGAAACCAGTATCATGCTTACTCAGTAGACTAGTTCAAATGTAAGATTCTTCAAAATTGAATTAAATAACGAGTTTTAAATATGAACCTAAATGCTAAGTTGAAAACTTAACTCCCTCTGAAGAAAATAAACTGTTATAAACAGAGGGGGAAATTGGCGCTTTAGTCTGAAGAAAAAAAAGGCTGAAACACTAGAAAGAATTGTTAGCACAAACTTGACACAGTAATCACCACTGCACAAGTACTAAAACAATGGGAGGTTGCTCCACAGCTAAACTAACATCATTCAAATAAAGAGGTGGGGATGACTCAGAGACAAGAACAAAAGACAGAGTCTTTCGTCTTCGGGAAGAAGGCGACGTTACACATACACTTTGAGAGTACTGCTGACCCCAGACAGAGAATGAAGTTATTATCAACCAGTGTCTTCAAAATGGCTTTACCTCTAGTCACGTGTAAAAATTAAAAATATCGAAACTATAGCATCATATTACCACTAGAGGCCAGTAAGATCTTAAAAACCCAGAGAGCAATTTCCTCTAGAAAAGATCTAAACATATTACCATCAGGTCTCTTAGAGGTGGAGATGCACATCAGAGTTAAAGGTCTGGCTCTTCTCAAACATCTCATTTTCCTACTAAATACCAAGTGGTTACTCTCACTTTGTTACTTTAAATTTTTTTTAAATGAACTGTTCATTCATTTGGGCTGCTGCAAAACTTGCAACACATCTTAATCAAAACTACACATCGGATCCACTAAATAAGCCTTTTATAACAGTTGAATATTAAAAGTTCTTCAGCCATGAAGGACTAATTCCTGTCAAGAATATACTGAAGGGATAATTTTAAAGACGTTATTTATTACTATGTAGTTACTACGCCAGAGGAGCATCTCAAACTGGAGAAATCAGAAAACAACCTATGATGACAGCAGGAGAGTTGTAAATCATAAATGAGCATATTTTATCTATTACATGAGTGTTTTCATTACTATTACTTTCTACAAGACTTTTTATCACAAGACAATATAGGCCTTGCTGGTCCTGGCTTGGAGGAAATACAAATATTGTCCTAGATATCTTATGCTATAATCCCCGAAATATGCAAAGCTACAGCTGGAATTCTGTCGGAAATAAGCAAGTTGGTAACTAGGGCACTTAGGGGTAGGTCTCTCCTTTTGCATTGCCTCGTGTGACCACTATTTTCTTCAGCGCTCCTTCCTTTGCTCTCTAAACATCTATCTAACCCTGCTGTTCTGCATATTTAGGGGAACTTATCAACTACCCTACAAATAACTTGGTCCCAGAACCCGTGTTCCTGGTGCTTGGCTGGACGTGCTACCATATTTTAGTTCACTGCTTTCCTTTCCCCGCCGCCCCCACTGTCCGGGGTCTGTTTTCTCTTCACTGCGGACCGCAGCATAACTATAGCTTCTCCAGCACACAAACTCTCTTCCCTGCCCTCAACTCTCCCCTTGTATTCCAATAGAGCATCTAAAATTATTTTTATGTTTTCCTTAAGACTTCAGAATGTCCTGGAATTATCACAAAAAGCTTGAAAGGAGATGATTCTTCATCCTTTTTGACACATAGAAAAGATACTTGCCTGTGCTTAAAAGCCATGTCAAAGCTGATTTTCTTCACATGATTTGGACAAACAAATGGATTAGATTTTTACCACAATGCAGGCCTATTTTTAGAGTCAAATACCAACTCCACTTCAACGGAGAGGGGTGCACCTACTTTATGTGGAAATGTGGTGGTTTTGTGGCCTAGACAAGTTTTGATTCAAATGACTAACCTGCTTACGTAAGTTAGCCATGGGTGACCTAAGCTGCCCACTGTAATTTAATTTGAACAGTAATCTTAGGATCTATACTAAGCAAGAAGACACTGATAGGCTCTGTCAATAAAATTAGAACACAGGATACTACATTTATAGCATAACTCAGATTTGCTGACCAAATAGAAATCTATATCAGCACTGAATTTAAGAAAGCCTAAATTCCCTTCCCTGTGTCATCCTGAATAATTCTCCTAAAATCTCACTGTTTCATGTTCTCCCTTCCTCCAACCTCGGCTTTGTTGTTGGTTTCTTTGTGGTATTGGGAAACAACACAATGTCTCACACAGCATTTTGGGTCCCCAAACTATTCCTCCCCAGTGCTAAAGGTAGAATGAAGTAGGGAGTAATACCACTGTATTTAAAAAAAAAAAAAAAAAAAAAAAGTTCTGTCTAAATGATGAGACTGGTTAGCCATATTATAAATTTTATAGTTTCACATTTATTATCTAATACCCACTTTTTGGTCACTTTGTAAGAATGTACCCCAAAGAAGAAAACAAGAGAGAAATTAGAATAAGTGATTTTGGGGGGTTATTTTAAGCACTTCTGGATTAAGGTTTAAAAGACATTTTAAATAACAAGATAAAGTAAGATTCTAAAATACCATATAGATTTAATCCATTCATTCTATCATGTCCTTGTTTCCATCTTTACATGAATTAACAGTATACTTGTAAAGCTTAGATATTAAGATTATATTATCACAGGACAGGCTCACCTTACCAATACTATCCATCAGTCAGTCAATCAATCAATATCAATCTCTTTCTCTCTTTCTCCCTCCTTCCTACCCCCTACCTCCTCCCTCTCCCTCTCCCTCTCAGCTCTAGTAACATACTTCGAACTTCTGACTTCCAATTATATTTAGTGTCTAAAGCTCATTAGAGAAAAGGATAACAGAATTAAAATAAGAATTGTAATTGCAAAACTGAAAAAAAATTCACTTTTCATTGTCCCCGCCCTGTAAAGGGCATTGGATGCTGGCTTTATTACAAAAATTGAATAATTTTAGAAACATTAAAAAGCATCAGAGGTGGGTACCTGAGTGGCTCAGTCGATTAAGTGTCTGCCTTCAGCTCAGGACATGATCCCAGGGTTCTGGGATCAAGTCCTGAGTCAGGCTCCCTGCTCAATGAGGAGCCTGCTTCTCCTTCTCTCTCTATCCTAACCCCTGCTCGGAGTCTTTCTCCTATTCTCTCTCAAATAAATAAATAAAATCTTAAAAAAAAATCACAAGTTACTCATTGGATCCCTTTGAAAAGCACTTCTCTAAGACTGGCTATTATCATGGAAACTAGTAATTCTCAAATTCTTTTGGTCTTAGGATCTCTTTAAACTTTTAAAATTATTGGGGTACCTGGATGGCTCAGTGGGTTAAAGTCTCTCCCTTTGGCTCAGGTCATGATTTCAGGGTCCTGGGATGGAGCCCCGCATCAGGCTCTCTGCTCAGCAGGGAGCCTGCTTCCTCCTCTCTCTCTCTCTCTCTCTCTCTCTGCCTGCCTCTCTGCCTACTTGTGATCTCTGTCAAATAAATTAATAAAATCTTAAAAAAAAAATTTTTTTTAAATAAGCTCTTAAAATTATTAAGGACTTCAAAGAGTTTTTATTTGTATGGGCCATATTTATCAATATTTACCATACCAGAAGTTAAAACTGAGAAATATTTAAAATATTTAGTCATTTCATGGTAATAAAAAGAAACCTATTATATATTAATACAAATAACATATTTTAAATTAAATATAACTATTTTCCAAAACAAACAAAAATAAGTGAGAGGAGTGATGCTGTTTTAAGTTTTGCAAATCACTTCTTTGATGTCTGGCTGAAGAGAAGACAGCTGGGCCCTTATATTCGTTTCAGCATTTCATCTATTGCTTCATGTTGTTTTTGGCTGAAGTATGTGAAGAAACTCTGGACTGACACAGGTATGTTGGAAGGGAAGAGTATTTTAATAGCATTTTTAGATAATTGTGGATCATCTTTTTTAATACTATACAAAAGCCTAACAAGAGGATACTTCTTAAAAAGTGAGTAAAATATGGAATCGGACCCCACAGCAATGACCTTTTCATGTTACCTTAAAAATCATTGCTGTACCTTACCTTTGTATGGATTTTTTATTTTTTTACCCATATGCATGAGGTTTTAACATCAGACACTGATCATTTCCAAAACACTGCTTTAGTTTTGCAGATTTTCCAAATTATGGCACTTTTCATTATTTAATATAAAAAAATCACATTCATTAATCTTCAGAAAAGTCTTAACCTTCTCACAGAAGTCTTCACTGGGAAGCTATCAAGCATTTTTTGTCTTGAATTTTATCATTAGCAATAAATACTGTTGGGTTTTTTCCTCTTACAAGAGCGGTTTATGTCTTTCTTTTTCCAGAAAATGTCTGCCAAATAACCACAACTGAAGAACTACAGTTTGTCTTTCTGTTGTTGTTTGAAGTAAAAGTGGTGTTCCATGAAAACAAGCAGCAAGTTCAGCCTGCAGCTCAATTTGCACAAAACGCTTTCTGCTGTGATAACCGTCATACTTCAGTATACAGCTCATGGGCGCTTCTCATGTCATCAGACAGAATGTTAAAAAGACGTGAGCTCTAGGGTTGAGAGTTATTAAAATTAAGTACTTTCTCTGAGTTCTCAAGGGTTT
Source organism: Mustela nivalis (assembly GCF_964662115.1). NCBI lineage: Eukaryota > Metazoa > Chordata > Mammalia > Carnivora > Mustelidae > Mustela > Mustela nivalis. The sequence goes on from NC_139035.1 coordinate 24,020,687, forward strand.
TCTGAAAATTAGCTGTTTTCCCCTCCTGTATGTGGCAGAGGAGAATGCAATGACCACTGTCAGTCTGGAGCCATGGCCAGGATTCCTACTACTGCCTTGGTGGTTTTACTCATAATTGCTTTTCCATCACCAGTGCAAAAGTCCATACAGTTTCGTTTTTTATTAAAGGCAAGTGTATTGTGAAATAGTTTTAACCTAACAGATCAGGGGGATCCTTGGGGTCTAGGATTCCACAGACCATACTTTAAAAACCACTGCTTAGGGTGCCTGGGTGGCTCAGTTGGTTAAGCGACTGCCTTCAGCTCAGGTCATAATCCTAGAGTCCTGGGATGGAATCCTGTATCAGGCTCCCTGCTCCATTGGGAGTCTGCTTCTCCCTCGGACCTTCTCCTCCCTCATGCTCTCACTCACTCTCTCTCAAATAAATAAATAAAATATTATAAATAAATAAATAAGTAAATAAAAAATAAAAACCACAGCTTAGACACAGGAAGCCAATGAGGATCCTAAGGAAATCTGGCAAGAGCTTGCTAAGATGAAGTAAGCAGGAGAAAATCAGAGGCCTTCTATAATGGATGGGAGGCTAATGTAATGGCCTGCCATGGAATAATTAGGGTCATAGACAGGTGACAGTGAAATAGAAAGAAAGGGATCATGTGAGCCTAATTTTGAAATAGGAACTTGGCAGAGAAGAATGCAACAAAGTTCTTCAAAACAGGAATACAGAAAACCTAAAGGGAAACTTTTGAATTTGAAATGAATTAGAAGGATTCACTGTAATCCTTTATATCCAAATCACCTCAAAACAGCATTCAAAATACCAGATTACTTAGTCTATCTGTCAATTAAAAGGCAAACCCTGGGCCTCCTCAAGTACTAATATAAATTAGTAACTACCTGGCAAAGAAACAACAGCAATAATTTTTTTGTGTATAACCCTTCCTCATAACCCTTCTTCGTAACCAGAGAAGGGAGCATCATGGCCCGTCACATCCTTTGACAAAGATGAGGAACCAAAATGGTATGACAGAGCTGGGAATTCTACTAGGTATAATCCATAACTTGTCTCACTGTAACTTTTCTTTTAGAGGGTAAGCATTTTCTTATCTCTTCCAGACTTAGAAAGCATCTCAAAAGATTTACAGTAGGAAAGAATTAAAGGGATCTGATTAGAAGCAGAAATGGGATAAGGAGAGTGGAAAGAACAAGTCCATGACCCAAATAGAGAATCTCAAAGAAAAAACAGCTGTGAGAAATTTTACTTCTGTATCATACAGCTCCTTAGAAGTTCATCTAAGTTGATTTTGGAATCACATCATTTACTAGCCACGTGTTCTTTTAAAATTCGAGCATTATTCTGGGCACCTGTGTGGCTCAGTCATTGAGCATCTGCCTTCGGCTCAGGTCATGATCCCAGGGGTCCTGAGATCCAGCCCCGCATTGAGCCCCGCATCAGGCTCCCTGCTCAGCCAGAAACCTGCTTCTCCCTCTCCCACTGCCTGTGTTCCCTCTCTTGCTGTGTCTCTCTGTCAAATAAATAAAATCTAAATAAATAGATAAATAATTTCCAACATTACAAATTAAATGCAATTGGTAAAATCCAAAACCTATCTACTGCCATCCAAAGCAAGCTTTACAGAGTATTCTACAGAGAGACTCTTTCAACTAATGCATACCCCAATGTTTCATTTAATCTCAATAGCCTTTCATTGATTCTTAGTGACAAATTAAAAAAGCAAAAAACAAAACAAAGCTTTGGGAAATCTATCTATACAGGCAAGATTTTAATGTATTAAAAGGGAAGCATGTAGTTGTTATAAACTGCATAGCTCTGAACTACTTAGAAAGATCTATATTTTCATGTGTGTGTGTGTGTGTTTATTTCCACACCAGAGCCAACTCAGTGTATTAATGCAAGTTCTTCCCAACATTCAAATTTCAATTATCAGACTTGTTTTCGTTCTGAATTTGGTTAAAATTCAAAGTGAAAATATAAACATTACTTTATAAAAGTCTTGCAACTGGAATGACCACCTTCTTACAGAAGTAAAAATACATCTAAATAACTTTACAACAGACCTATGCTACTCAAACTAGCTAAGAATATGTCAGTTTCCCGAACTACACAAAGGACTGTTTTTCTCTTCACCAAAATGTTAAAAACAGTTTTAACAGAAGTTCAAGTTTAAATATCATTTATATTCATAGGCCAACTAACAAACTGTATTTATAAAGATAGTTCTTTATTTTTCTAATAAAGAATAAAATCCTTGCCCTGCCATACAGCTATAAAAATATGGTCTATTCTTGGCTATCTTCTATGGGCAATTTCTGCTGCAACAGAAATGTTAGAGTTGCCACACGAAGACAATTCTTCATCATAATGTCCGTAACTGTAACATGCTGCTTAGCATTAGTCCCTGACGTTAGATACATGGCCAAATAATTTTATAAACAAGTCAATGCTGTCTGCTCAATACTTGGTGTGGCTGCCATCAATTACATCAATATATTTTAAGTCACTCTCTTTCATTCTTACAGTATTGAAAGGAGAGACAAAACCAACCAGGACATTAAAATAAAGTTTAATTTTCTTTATTTTATCCTCTCCCTATATTTCTACCCTCCATATCCTGTCAAAATGTCAGAAAATACCTATTTTCAGAATAAGCAAACAAAAGTCTTCTTAAAATAACTACCCAAACATGAAAATTATTGGCTATGAACTCTGCTTTGTCCTGACACACAATGAGCCCTCGGGCTGGCAAATGACATTACAGTGCCTACAAACTGATGGCCCAAGTAGATTTAAATATGGTCACACTCACCTTGGTGAATAATAAGAATACTAAGTAATAAATGATTCAGTTTGTTTAAGATATAAAAATCATTACTAGGTCAGAAATGTTTGCCTTTATGGAAAATACATTTTAGTCTTTATCATAAATTCACTAGGAGACCATAACTATTTGTTGAAATGAATTTATATTGTGTCTTTTATGCTTAGCCAGGCACATATGTTTCCTTCTTAACTATGGAGGCTTAATTGCCTTGCTACTTGATCACTGGTGGCTCATCACTAAATCCCCTCGGTTGCCCATTACCCTTTTTAAGATAAAGGGAGGGCAGGTAGGAGACATCACATGACACTTCTTTCTGGTGAGTGATTTCCTTTAGGCTAAAATTTGCAAAGGGTCCCTTTGCTCCCTGCCTCTCAGTCTCAGCAGCACCTGGGCCTAAGCCTGGGACTTGACATCAGCTCTACCAATTACCTGATAACAATGTAATATATTCCTTGAGAGCCTGACCTTTATAGTAGACAATCAGATTTTTGATAAAGGTAACACTTCGTTTTTTAGAAGAACTGATTTTAATTGGATGCTATTATCTAACTATTTTAAAGAAGGTGACCAGGATGGGAAACAATTGCTATGACGGTTCCACCTTACTTCTCCCTTCCACATCACTAGTATGGTTTGCACTGCACCTGGTCCCATGTGCCGTGCAAGAGCAGACAGAGCAGATGACACGGTTTTCTGCTGCTTTTCAGACATGCATTAGAAGGACTAAGTCTCATAATTCCCACACAGGGCCAAATACTGCTTAAGCAGCTCCATGGCTTGGATAACTGAATGGAATGTTGTGAATGAGGCCACATTCAGGTGACAGATGATGGTCAATCACAGCTTGTATTTCAACCCCAACAGGACCGCTTACATCTACAGTTACTCTCACCTAAACAGGAAAATACAAATTACTCAAAATAATTCACTTATATACTAATCCTTAGAAGGGAAAAAAAAAGTCTACATGCAAGTTTTTCTTAAACAGCCAAGTATTGTGCAAATTTAAGAAAAGTCTAAGAAGATACTAATCTCTCCCCTAAAACATAACCATGATCTTACAGAAATGGTCAAAACTCAAGATCATTTCTGCGTCTCATATTGCTGCTACTGGTAGAAAAATGGACTATATTAAGAATCAATCTCAAACACCATGTAATACTCATTTCTTCTGTTATATTTAGTACCTCTTCCTATATTAATATACCCCCACGCTTGTCTCTTTTTGAATTGAATCTCATCACTTTCCTTTAGGGGCAGCTGCTCTCGGGAAAGAATTAGAGCTTTAAAAGGAATGTGATTCTTAGTGGAGAAGGAAAAAAAAGAGTAAATAGTTTACTACTATTGAGAGATCAGTTTCTGAGGTTTTAGCAATTGGTTATACAGCCAATACTGTAACAGTATCTCTCTATCCAAAGGAGCAAAAGAAGGCTGGTTTTATTTTAAAAATAAAACCTATCAAGAGTTTGGCAGCATTAAAAAATTTTAATAGCTCTACCTCTTTCCACAGTATCAACTGAGCTAGAATTCGAGAGCTAAATATGCATCTCTTCTGAATTGTAACCTGTCTGAGTCACAAATCACTGAGCTTACAGTGAAAACTATCAAGGAGATAATATAGGCTTCTCTAAAGAATCCTATCAGTCACTCACTGCTAAGTCGACAACCCAATTCAGTCAGCTCAGTCCTGACACAACTTAGCTGACTTACATAAGAAGTGAAAATCCTTTCTTTTTATCAAAAACCACTGACCTCAAATCGGGAGGAGGGAACAAATACCTACAACATGAGACTATACAGCAGTAAAAGGAAGTATTTACCATTTTCTCTTCAATACCTCCAATACAAATAGAACTGACACCCTTCTTATCCAAACCTAATCCATGCCTGCAAATGTGCTGCATAGCAAATTTTCATGTAACAGGAGACTATATTCTGATTTTAAGTGAAAAAAGAATAATCTAGGGGCACCTGGGTGGCTCAGTGGGTTAAGCCGCTGCCTTCGGCTCAGGTCATGATCTCAGGGTCCTGGGGTCGAGTCCCGCATCGGGCTCTCTGCTCAGCAGGGAGCCTGCTTCCCCTCTCTCTCTCTGTCTGCCTCTCCATCTACTTGTGATTTCTCTCTATCAAATAAATAAATAAAATCTTAAAAAAAAAAAAAAGAATAATCTAGTTCAAGCTCATCTAAAACTCCCAATTAACTTACTTCCCCAAATATTAAGTATTCTTAATACTTCATATATATAATATTCCAATTGTATATATCTATATAATATTCCAATTGTATATATCTATATATCTAATGTATATATCTATATATATCCAATTGTATATATCTATATGCACCAAAACTTCTAAATTAAAAATAAACAAGCAAAATTATTAATACTTCATGAACTTTTTAGTGGGTATGTTTATGCACAATATACAGTATCAGATACAAATTACATTTTCCTCTTATACTGCTAACACGTACTGTAAGGTAAATAAGTATTCAGTTAAGATGCATAGTGAATGCAAATGGCACAACAAAATAAAATTAACAAGGCTTTCTAAAACTAACACCACTTCCATAATTTTATCATTTCTCAAAAATAGGTAAGAATCACAAGCATACGTACACAGTACACGGGGACATATGCACAGCAAAGCTTATATCTTTTGTCTTTCTTTGGTCTCTCATTAACCTTTATCATCTCCATCATTTCTCCTACTATAAGAGGTTTACTAATCCTCCTTGGCTCACCTACTTTTCACAGGCTTTTCCATTATCTTAAAAGATATTTCGATTGCATGAAACCTTTAAACAACATGATCACGAAATACAATCCTGTTGGGAAAACAACTGATACAGGATGGTAGCCTACTCCACTTTCTCTTACCCCAATTCACGTGCAACTTAATGTTTTTGGCCAGAACACACATGCGAGTTTCTTTTAATGGCAGTTCAATTTGGACAGTCAATTTTAGGTTAAAAATCTCCAAGTCATTGTAGCAAATATTTGGATGATGAGAGTTCACCTATCAAAAGATACTTCCACATTACAGACAGTAAGGAGAAAAAAAATGGATAGAGGGAAGCAACTGAGATAAGTGTCAAGTAGAGATAAAAACAAAGCTCAACACAAAAAGAAATGCATGGAAGAGAGAGATCCTTTGGGAAACAAATTAGAGTTGAAAGAGATGTTAAAAACTAGTAAAGCAGTGAGTATTTATTGTGCACACAGTACTGTACGTGAGCCTGGGAAAATAACAGCGAGCAGGACAGACCCCGTCACTGAACTCATAGAGCTTTAATTTAGTAGAGGGGTCAAATACTGTACAATTAGAATATAGTTAATCTAAACAATTATGATAAACACTATAAGAGGCAGCAGAGGATGTTGTGAGAGCATATAATAAAGGCAATGGACAAAAAAAAAAAAAAAGCACTGGACTTAAGTCTGTAGCATTATAGCAAATAGGAAGATGGTCAGTGGAGAGGGGAATGTAAGCACTAGCATTTCAGGGAAATGACATCACAGGCCCAGAAAACTTTGAGGGACAAAGTGGTTCTGCTCACTCCTCAGACACCTAAAAAGGAGGGCTCTCTGGCTACTGCACAGGGAGTAAGGGCATAAGAGCAGGAGCTAGCAGGCTGGTGAGATAGTCTGGGCCAAGGTCATGCAGAGAGATCTTGGAACCAGGGTAAGGATGTTTGTTGGTCTGGAATCTAGGAAGGAAAGGAAGCCCCTGAAGATTTTTTTTTTTTTTAAGGGACCCTGAAGAATTTTAAACAGAAGAGTGACACTACTGATGCATACATTTGTCAAGAGCTAAATGGGGTTTTCATTTACTGAGAGTAGGAATTCTGGAAGAAGACCAAGTTTGAAAAGTAGCTAATGAATTTAGTTTGGGTCCAATTAGGGCAAAAACAAACAAACAAAAACAAAAAAAACAAGTTAAAGCTATATCTCTATCCAGGTCCAAAACCTTTAATCCTGGCCTACAAAAAAACCTGGAATTGCTTCAAGGAGGCCACAAATGCCTTATTCTAATTTCATTTCAAGAAATATATGGCAGCTACTAAGGTTAAAATGTAAGACTGAACATACATAATTTCATTTCTTCTCAAAACCCCACTAAAACTAAAGGTAAGTTTATATTTATAGGCAGAGAAAGAGCTAAAACTCCATCTACATGGAAAAAAACAGAAATAGGGAAAAATTAAATAAAATTTTAGAAGCTATAAAGAATATATTCAAGTGTTAACTGACTTACCAGGCCTGAGAAAATTGAAACCTAGTCCATGAGTGAGGAAAGCTAAGATCCAACCCAATTTATATCAGAGTATCTTCAAAAAGTTTATGGATAGGCCAGTACTAGGTATCGTTCAATGGGGAGGAGGGATCGTCTAAAATGAGACCTGGGTAAGCTGATTTAAGAATCAGCCAGTGTCCCAAGATCTTCTCTCCAATTAATTCTACAGGGAACTGCCACTCCCAACCACCCAGGTAAGAGAATGAAGGTTTGCTCTCTTGGAAGGATGAAATCAAGGATGAACTAAAGGATGACCATTATGGTTGAGAAGAGCATAAAAAAAGCAAAAAAAAGCTAAGAAGTGCTTCCCACAAAATTCTCTTTACACCACCTCTCCCTTCCTCCAACTGACTCATAAAACTGGCAGATAGCCTTTTGATCTCCAGGTGGCAATTAGAAGAACATTCTGTGGGTATCACATCTGTTCAAGAAAAAGAACCAAAGGGGATTCTCCCAACAAATAGCCCATTTAGATCACCTTACAGAAAAGCCTTCAGTAGCCAAGCCCCAACTCTATACTCAGATCTTCCAGGCAAATTTCTCACTTCCCATTTTTAATCTGGGGTAAAGATACCAGAGATCAAAGAAAAGTCTCTACCATGAGGAAAAAAAGAGATCAAAACAAAAAGAAAAAGGCAATTTGAAGGAGACACAAATGATACCAGGAGAAGAAATACAACCAACAATCATTATCCTCAAGGGGTATGAGAAAAAATGATGTCCATTAAACAAAAACAGGATGCTTTTTATAAAAAGCAACAATTATAGAATGAAAAAGAGCTTTCTACATATTAAAAATATCATATCAGAAATGAAAACAAACTTAACAGTAGAGTTAGAAGATAAAGTTCAGAAAATATCTGGGACAGGGGTGGCGGAGACAGAGATGAAAAAGAAAAAGGAAAAGATACTTGAGAAATTAATCCAGGAGATTCAATGTAAAAATGTTAGAAAAAAACATATCACTGAAGTATATCGCTAAGAAAAACCAGTTTACATGCAAAAGCTCAAGAATAAGAATGGATCTGGACTTCCCAAATGCGTCCCAGAAATTTGGAAGACAATGGAATAATGCCTTTAAAATTCTGAAAGAAAATTATTTCCAACCTAAATTATTCATTTAGCTGAACAACCAAGTGCGTGAATAAAATAAAAATGTTTTTGATATTCAAGGCCTCAAATTATGGGAAGTATCCTAGTCTGCATGGGTTGCCATAACAAAGTACCATAGAACTGGGTGGCTTAAGCAACAGACATTTATTTTCCCATAGGTCTGGAGGCTGAGAAATCCAGGATCAAATGCAAGGTAATTTGGTTCCTGGTGAGAGCTCTCTTCTGGACTTGCAGATGGCTGCCTTCTTGCTGTGTCCCCACATGACAGAGAGAAAGAGGTATCTCTTCCTCTTCTTATAAAGGCACCAGTTCTATCAGATTAGGGTACTACCATAATGACACCATCTAATCTTTATCACCTCCTTACAGTCCTATCTCTAAAATACAGCTACATAAAGTAATTGGGGGGAAGAGAGAAAAAAAACCTTTAAATCCATAACAGGGAATAAACCAAGAAAACAGCACACCATATTTTTACAACAGCTATTCCAAGCTCAGGAGAGAATCAAAGAGTATTTCAAAATGATCACAGAGAAATAGGAGGCTGATAACTATGCACCAAATACAAGCAATCCTGACCGGAACAGTGTGAACAAAGAGACTGGCATGCTGAAGACATAATACCACGCTTTTTGCTACTGTACCATTTTTTAAAATACTGGAGCATGTGCTTGAATGAAAGGAGGAGGTAAATAAAAAGAGAGAAAGCTTTAAGATCCAAGAAATAGAGCTTCCACCCTATGACAAAGGCAAAGAGAATTCTAAGGATGAGGGCAAAGCAAATACCTAGGATAACAGCTATTCAGAGAACAGTCTTAAATATGAGAAGACCAGGGAGTTTCCAAGAGGCATGTCACCAAGAAAAAAAAAATGAAACAAAATTAATTCGGATCTGATAAATTACCTGATATTACTGACCCTGAGTAAAAACCGTACTGGAAGACTACAGGAAAGCATGGGAAGAATAATAGGTACAAAGAAACCTACACAAATGAAAAAAGCAAGGCAATTTTTAACCTCAGAAAAAAAGCAAGCAAAAAAATAAAAGGTAAGAAAGAATATGTTAATAATGACATTCGACCATGCCCAATTTAGGCATAGTAGTGTAAAACACTGAATATTGATCATAAATATACACATAAATGTTTATATATATATATATTATATATATATATTATATATATATATATATAAATTATAGTAAGACAGTTGGGATGATTCCATTTGAAAGCTAACTCATCAACCACCATAACAAAAATCAATAAAAATCTCAAGAATTGATGAATTAAAAAGACAGCAGTATATTAATGTTATTTAAGATGAAGGAGGTATGTAAATGCCAGAATAAAAAATTAAAAGAGCCAAAGTTCTTGCCTCAGAAAAGGGAGGACAGGTTGAGGAAAACCCATGTATTCTGTTAAGAAAAAGGCAGACGATACAATCAAACAATTAGGCAAAAGACTTGAACAGTCACTTCATAAAAAACAATATGCATGGCTGGATGGCATCTGCCTTTCGCTCAGGTCATGATCTCGGGGTGCTGGGATGAAGAGAGCTGTGTCAGCAGAGAGCCTGCTTCGCCATCTCCCTGAGTCCCGCTTATGCTCTCTCGTTCTTGCACTCTCTCAAATGGATAAATAAAATCTTAAAAAAAAAAAATCCAAATGTCCACTTAACATGTAAAATGATACTCAACTTCATTAATCATCAGCAAAATGCAAACTAAAACTACAGTGAGAGATTACCACCACATACCCGCCAGAGTGGCTAAAATGCAAAGATACTAAGTGTTGGTGAGGATGTAGAACATATGCAGGTGGGAGTGTGACTTGGTTCAACAATATTTACAAAAGCTGGACATATAACTATCCGGCATTTCTACTCCTAGATATATATGCAACAGAAATAAGGACATATTTTCACCAGAAGACATGTGTAAGACTGCACACAGTGACACTATTCATAATAACCAAAACTAGAAACAATCTGAAATGCCCACCAATAGATGGGGAGGTGAACTGCAAGAGACAGAAAGCACTACAACCACATGGAACAATGTGGAGGAAATCGCAAATATAGTATCAATCCAAGGAAGTCAGGCAAAAGATGTATAATTATGCTTATATAAAGTTCAAAAGTAAGTAAAATGCATCTACAATATTAAAGTCAGCCACATAGTTACCCTCCAGAGGCAGAGGGACTGGGAAAGGGCATCGGGGGACGTCTGGGATGCCATCAATGTTCCTTTCTTCAGCAAGACGAAAGTTACTCAAGGATGTCGCCTTTATGCAAACTCATCAAGCCATATATGAAGCTATGGGATTTGTGCACTTTACTCTGTGTACATTAGATTTCAATAAAAATAATCCGTTTTAAAGTAACCTCTTCATCCAACGGGGGGCTTGACCTCACGACTCCGAGATCAAGAGTCACATGCTCCACCGACTGAGCCAGTCAGATGCCCCAATAAAAATTAAACTTTAAAATTCCAGTTCTACCATTTTTAAGTTGTGTGATCTTGGATAAATCACACAACCTAAGCAAACTTCAATTTCTTCATCTTTAAAAAAAAAGGATGACAAAACACCTACTCTCAGGGATTTCTGTGAGGTTCAAATGAAATAATGCACATCAAATACTTAACAAAGTGCCTCACATATGCTAAGCACACAAGTGTGGTATTATGATTAACCATGTGGGCACTGAAAGGAGGAAGAAAATCATTGTGTAGTCTCATTTTGAATGAGTTTGACTTATATGAAACAACAGTTTACCTGTGTAGTCAGATGACTAGATTCAAATCTGCCACTTACTATTCCCATGATCTGGGCAAATGATTTAACCTGAGACTCCACTTTCTCAGTTACAAAAGGGGATAAGGTCATGATCTTGTGTGTGTGTGAGTGTGTGTGCGCGCGCGCGCGTACATGTGCACACACAGAAAAAAACTTTAAAGTTAGACTAAAAGTGAAAGACAGTTCCAAACAAAGAGTGTTTGAAACTATTTAAGTCTGTCTATATTTTCATGTGTGCATATGTGTAGGTGTGAATGCATGAGTTATTTAAAAATAAGAAGATAAGTAGTGGAGGAAAACTCTAAAGAAGTTACAAGTGTTTGTCTCTATGGAACAGAAACCAGCCGAGGCACTGGGTAAGAGAATATAACTGTTCTTTTTCATTTCATTTCTCATAGTACACACTTGTAATTATGTGCATTTATTACTATGACTTAAGAGCACATTTTTAAAAAGATTTTTATTTATTCATTTGACAGAGAGACAGCGAGAGGGAACACAAGCAGGGGGAGTGGGAGAGGGAGAAGCAGGCTTCCCAATGAGCAGGGAGCCTGATGCAGGGCTTGATCGCAGGACCCTGGGATCATGACCTGAGCCAAAGGCAGACGCTTAACCATTGAGCCACCCAGACTCCCCTTAAGATTACATTTTAAAGTGACATTCACTTTAAAAATATACAGCTAAGTCCTACCAAATGAGAAAATGGTTAAAGGGAGGCTCCAAACTAAGTTGATCAATATCAAGTTCATGGACAAAGAAGAAAACAAAGTTTAAAGCACTTCAGCACATTCATAAGTTAATTTCTCTATCACGATACATAGCGTGGGTGGCAGAGAAGTGCTAACTTTGAGTCCACAGATGCTTAACTTCCTCTATTATTAGTTAGAGAACCACCTGTTACTAGGGAACCACCTATTTTTAACCAGTTCAAGTCTACTTAAAAACCCTAGGAATAAGAAAAGAAATGCTGGCTATAAGGCTTGTTTGTTTTATAAATATCTAAGTAGCATTTGGAACATCAGGTTGAAACTTACACTGCTCATATGACTCTCTAAGGTTTTAATTTCCCCATAAGATAAGTAATACAGTACTTGAATATGCAGGAAGGTGATACTAACTCAGGGCCCTGGTACATAGTGACCTCTGCTAGGATTCTGATAGAGAGCTGCTTAGTAGAACTCCATCCTGATTTAAGCACGTACAAACTGTTTGTAAAGATCTCTTAGAGGCTACCCAAGTACAGGAATTTGGCAGAGTAAGACTCAGAGTCACAGCAGGACCCATGTCCCAACTTAGGTTATTTGATTGAATTAACACACTAGAAATTTCTCAATTTCTGGCACACAGGGAAGTGCTCAGTAAATGTCCGTTCTCACTATTATCATTGCTTCAGAGAGGCATCATGATAAGAACACAGAATATGGAGTCAGACTGCCTGAAAAAGAATGGCTGCTCTATTGCTTACCAGCTGTGGGGCTGTAGTCAAGACACTTAACCTCCTGGGGCCCCAGCTTCCTCATCTTTAAAATGGGAACATTATGGTCTCTACCTCACAGGGATTTGGTAAGGATTACATGAAAAATGTCCAGCATTTAGAACAGGGACTGGCATATATTAAGCCTGCAATAAATGCTAGCTCTTATTATTCTTTGTATTTGCCACATCTGAAACAATGGATTAGTTTCTTATTCCAACTCAAAACTACTGATGCTAAAAATGTAATACAACGTCAGAGGGAAAAAGCCCATTTTAAACTATGAATGATCTTCAGAATTGTATGATGTAGGTAAACAAATCATTCCTTGGAAATATTCTGGGGGGGGGGGACTACACAGGTATGCTCTAATAAGAGGAAACTTCCATTGGAAAGGGTCTGGTATACCACTGTGCCATGAATCCACACATTCTTCTTCTTTTTTTTTTTTTAAGATTTTATTTTTATTTATTTGACAGATAGAGATCACAAGTAGGCAGAGAGGCAGGCAGAGAGAGAGGAGGAAGCAGGCCCCCTGCCGAGCAGAAGGCCCAATGCGGGGCTCCATCCCAGAACCCTGGGATCATGACCTGAGCCGAAGGCAGATGCTTTAACCCACTGAGCCACCCAGGTGCCCCGAATCCACACATTCTTGACATAAACTTTAACAAACGAAGTCAACAAACCTATGCCTTTTGACCACAGAAACAAGAAGTGAATATAAGGGTAGAGATACAGTCTTTTATTTAAGCTGTTTGGGCAATTTCATGTACATCATTTAGGTCAGTCTACTAATCACTTCACATATTATTTTTAAAAAGAGAGGGAGAAAGGGAAGAGAAGAAATAAGAAAATAATCTCTCTAATGGCACTGTTTTAATCTAACCAATTAGTTCAAATACTCCCGGGTCTCTAAGCCTCTTAAAACTGCACAGCTGATGGCTAAACTTGAGAAGAGCATTTAATCCTCATCTGTTTTTCTACAAGTTTCAATTAGTACGAAAATGTGTATATACTTCTCAAATGCAATTACAAGAATGCAAAACAATGAGAAGTGTGGTGGGTGATACGTTTTGTTTTGTTTAAAACGAAGTTGAATTCAAACTCAAAAGATGAAGCAATAGAGAGAGTAAGGTTGTCACTGTTTTTAAAATTAAAACCTCAGAGAAATCTCTCTCTCTCTCTCTCTCTCTGCCACCTTCCCTCTCTGTCTCTCTCTCTCTCTCTCTCTCTCTCACACACACACACACACACACACACACACACACACACACACACACTTAAGCCTCAACTCCTATGGGTATTCAGGTGCTTTTCCGAAATTGTAAGAACTCCTCTGTAGGTCCACAAACAAGAGCTCCATTGTGTGGATCTGTAAATTGTATGACATCATTGAAACACAAGCACCAATTGGTATCACAAACAGTTTGTGTTGCCAAGGATACCAGGAACTTTAAATACCCTGCAGTTGTACAAAGCCCAGGAGCATGACCTTCCAAACAATACCGGGAGCCTGCCCACTTTCTGTTTAGTCACTGTTTCCAACAGAGAAAGGACATCGATTTTGCCCCAATAATTCCTCCAGATAATATACTCAGGAATGTTCCTCAATCATTCAATTATTCATTTTTATATTCTCAACATAATGACAGCAAAAAAGAGGATTAAGAATTTACATAGGCCTATTAATGGGGAGACTCTCAAAAGCCCAGGCTGGAGTCCTTTAATGAAACTTAACATTAGAGATTTTTAAAATGCAATGCACATGAACACTTCCATGTAAGCCCTACAGTATTGTTCCTCTGTGTTATGGAGTGCCCTTTCAGTAACACAGAAAATAACTTTTCCTTGTGTGCCTTTCCTGGAAAAGTTAGTTTCTCTTACTTAATATTAGCTTTGAACTAACATATGAGTTTAGTATGTAAACCTGCTTATTCTAGCTAGAGTAACTTCTACAACACAGAAACACAGACTAAGTGTGAGGTGTTATGATTAACTGTATCACTGTTAAGAGACGAACAAGTTTATAATCCTTTATAAAAGTCTTTTAAAAGGTGGTACTTAGGGTCAAGTTGTTACAAAAGGCCTGTGGCTAGCTTTTCTCTAATATCTCTCTATCCAAAGTTAGACCTATTTATATTATCTTTACATCAACTTTATTCGTGGCGTGTTTTAGATTAATTACATGTGCCATTGAGATTTTAGACAGTTTCAGAGTTCTTATTTTTCTGTTGAGAAGATAAGTATTTTACACCATTATTTCTCAAAATGCAATCTGCAAACAGATAAGGAAAAGAGAAAGAACTCACAGAAACTGCCAGTAGAAAGTCCCACGAGTGTTTGATGATGCTGGCGGTAGCGGGGAGCACAGGGCTTACTGAATGGAAAGCCACACCTTGTGGCTTCTCTCTTTCTATCACCTCACATTCAAATTATTACAATGCCAGGATTATAGGGCAGAGAAAGAGTATCTCTATTTAGCCATTTTTGTATATTTTTGAATACCATTTTTATTACAAATTCATTTGCGGAAAGGCTGTATTAGATGCTTACTTATTTTATTTCAAGTTACTAAGTACTGAGTGTATTTTAAGGAGCTTACATATTGCTTGAAACTTTTGAGAAATATGTATTATTGTTTTAACCCTTAGAAAAATCAGAATCTCAGTGAAGATAAAAATGATTTACAATGTTGTACAAAATTGTTTAATAAACAGTAATGTAAAGAACTAAACAGTGAATGCGAAGTCAACTACAAGCCCCTCGTAATATAGAAGAGAGATACAAAATGTTAGGGCATTTTTGTTTGGTTTGGTTTTATTTTAGATAGTCAGTGTAGGGCCTTATATAAGTTCCTAAGAGATTCCAAAAGTAACAAATATTACATTGTTATGAGTGTCCATATGAAACAAAATTAAGTATGCTTTGTTATAAGCAAAGTATGTTTAATCTTATCTTATGATTGTGGTCTATTGTATAAAAAAACACACCTGCATATGTTAGCTTGGTAAAGACACAGGCCCTGACAAAATTCAACTCAGTGAATTAGAAGGCACACACCCATGATCTGCTTCTGCGTCCTAATTGCTGCCAGTGAGAATTATATTTTAAACTTTCATTTAAATTGTACTACTGCTTCACTAAATTTAATAGATATTTTCTCTACTCTTCCTCATTGTCAAAGAACACTTAAAAAAAAAAAAAACCAACAATAGGGGCGCCTGGGTGGCTCATTGGTTAATCCTCTGTCTGCAGCTCTGGTCATGATCCTGGTGTCCTGGGATTGAGCCCCAGTGGAGTCTCCCATCATCAGGCTCCCTGCTCAGCGGGGAGCCCGCTTCTCCTTCTCCCTCTGCCTACAGCTTCCCCTGCTTGTGCATGCTATGTCAATATAAATAAAATCTTTTTTAAAAAATTAAAATTAAAAAGACCAACAAGAAAAACTAAGTGGAAGCATCTCATCTTTTTGTAGAATTTCAAAATTTCATCAATTAAAACCCAGTTTAATGTATGGGGCACCTGGGTGGCTCAGTGGGTTAAAGACTCTGCCTTCAACTCAGGACATGATCCCAGGGTCCTGGGATCGAGCCCCACATCGGGCTCTCTGCTCAGCAGGGAGCCTGCTTCCCTCTCCCTCTCTGCCTCCCTCTCTGCCTACTTGTGATCTCTGTCTGTCAAATAAATAAAATCTTTTTCAGAAGTTGTTTTTAAAAAAAAGTTTAGTGTAAATGACAATGCTTTCACAGTGTCAAATCTGGTCAAAAGGAAATACAGTAAAAGCAGATGGAGGAAAAAAATGAAGTTTGGAACAGCTAAGAAGCTATTCAAACTACTGTAATTCCATACTTCCCATTATACCCAAGGGGAGAGAAGAAGAGTGGGAAAAACACTCTGCAGTCTGATTTAACAGGACAAATGGAAGAAGTCTTGTCCCTTGAAGCACAGGGCACAAACAAATGCAGGATATTACTTCTAGAGGTTAGGCAGATTGACTCTTTCCCTATTGGGCAAAAATGCCTCCTAGCATTTATACAGCCAGAGAGGACGAGTCAACCCTGGCTTCAAAGCTTCCAAGGACAAGCTGACTCTCTTGTCGGGGCTCCTCCAGCTGGTGACTTGAAGCTGCAGCCAGTGCTCATTCCCCATTCCCAAAACCCCAGGGCCCAGAAGAGTCATCCTAAATCTACTCTGCCGATGCTCTAGAAACAGAACAACAAAGCCCAGATGAAAGCACATCTGTTTACTACACGGCTTCCCAAATATTTTAATCCCACTGTTGAGATCTCCTGCTCAGGAAAGAAGATCCTTTCAAAATATGACTGCTCCTTGACAATGCACCTGGTCCCCCAAGAGCCCCGATGGGCACGTAGAGCAAGATTCATGCTGTTTTCACTAACGCGATGCCCATTTTGCAGCCCGTGGGTCACCAAGTAGTTTTGACCTTCAAATCTTATTCTTTAAGAAATACATTTCCTAAGACCATAGCTGCCACAGACAGTGATTCATTCCTCTGATGGATCTGTGCAAAGTAAATGGAAAGCCTTCTAGAAAGGATTCACCATTCTAGATGCCGGTAAGCATGCTTGTGACTCCTGGATGGGAACGGGACAAAATATCCATATTAACAGGAGTTTGGGGACAAAGTTGATGCGAACTCTCACGGATAGGACTCTGAGGGATTCATGACTTCAGAGGAGGAAGTAACTGTGGCTGTCATTGAAGTAAGAAGAGAACTAGACTTGGAAGTGGAGCGTGAAGATGGGACTGGATTGTTGCAATCCCACAGTAAAACTTGAATGGATGAGGAGTTCCTTCTTGGGGATGAGCAAAGAAAGTGGTTTCTTGAGAAAGAATCTACTCCTGGTGAAGATGCCGTGAAGACTGTTGAAATGACGACATAGGAATTTAGATTATATAAACCTAGTTGATAAAGCAGTAGCAGGGCTTGAAAGGACTGGCCCCAATTTTTTAAAAAGTTCTACTGTGGGTAAAATGCTATCACAGCATTGAATGCGACAGAAATTGTTCAAGAAAGGAAGAGTCTAATGCTGTGGCAAATTTCACTGTTGTCTTATTTTAAAGAAATTGCCACAGCACTCCATCCTTCAGCAAATGACCACCCTGATCAGTCATCAGCCACCAATATTGAGGCAAGACCCTCCACCAACAAAAAGATTATGACTCCCTTAAAGCTCAGATGATGGCGAGCATTATTTGGTAATAAAGTATTTTAAAAATAAGGTATGTACATAATTTTTTAGACAATGTTATTGCACATTTAACAGCCCACAGGATAACATAAACATGACTTTTATATGCACTAGGAAACCAAAAAATTTACTTGACTTGCTTTATTCTGGTGATCCCACAAAACCACCAAGATACATCTATACTTGCACACCTTAAGAAGTATATTTTAAAATCACACATATAAATGTAAACCCATTGGTCAATCTTTTGATGTAGAGCCAAGGATTCCCTTTTGTTATGAATATGATGATTTATAGCTCTGCATGGTATTTTTGCATAAGCTACACCCACTACAATCCAACTATTATTTCCAATTATTGTTTTATTTTTTGAAAACTGCTGAAATAACTGCAGCACAGAGTCCTCATGGAGTTTTTCCTTTTTAGAGTTGATTCTCCAGACTAAGAGCAATTATTCATAATTGAGCCCTCCCAAATTTTACATTTTAACTTACTGGAATCAAGTTTTTATATCTGTATTTCATTAATTCATAAATCATTAAAAATCATGTAGTCACAACCAGAGCAAACTGGCAGGTCTGGAAGCAACCATCACTGATTTTGCTAAGCTTCCAACTTCAGTGAAGGGTACAGAAGTGAATGGGCTTGTTGGAGAATAGCACTCCAGCCCCAAATGTAAGTGCACTCTGAGCAACAGTCAGAAGGTATCATAGAAGGGCACCTGGGTGGCTCAGTGGGTTAAACCTCTGCCTTCGGCTTGGGTCATGATCCCAGGATCCTGGGATCGAGCTCCACATCTGGCTCTCTGCTCCCTTCTCTCTCTCTCTACCTGCCTCTCTGCCTACTTGTGATCTCTGTCAAATAAACAAATAAAATCTTAAAAAAAAAAAAAAAGAAAGAAAGAAAAAAATGGGGAACTTTGTGAAACTAATCATAGCAGTTAATACAGCAAGTCTCTCATAAAATACTTCAGATATTTCAATGAAGTTACTCATTTAGGATATACAAAGACTCTTCAGTTATTGAAATACAATAATGTAAAATAGTTTTACTTGTAAGTGAATTTTTTTCTCCTTTTGAAGATTCGAAAAAAAGAACTGTGTGAATCACTCATTTAATTGATTTTAAAAGCTGATAGCAAAAGTCATAATGTTAAATATAATGAAAACTTTAAATGAATATATTGTGACTTGATCATAATTCAATCACCTTAATAAAAAACAAGATGAAGAAAAAGTACCATTACATTTCTCCTTTCTCCAAAACTGGGGAGGAAAGAAAAGCAAACTTTTTTATTATACCCATTTTCTAAAGAACAGCTGTCTTTTATATATCTTTCTTTGGTTTGCTATCCTATCATCTTTCATATTCACGTTTAAATTTCAACCTGACAAATGATGTTTTTTTGGTCACTATTTAATACAGCTTAGTTTCTACTGAGCAAAAGTCTTAATGGGAACTCTAAAAATGTAACAGAAGATTGTAGGGGAAGATAAAACTGGAAACATGTACAGACAAGACAAAAGACACCAAATGTTCTTGGATCTCTAAGTGTGCTAAAACAACTATTATCAGATTTATTTTTAAAATAATAGAACATATATTATATGATGGCAAAACAAACCTCACAATTTAAGCAATTTGTAAGATCACTAAGTCTAAAATAGAAGATATTTTTCTTTAGTAACTCAAACTGCTAAAGCTGTTTATGACTGTATTCTATACTCTAAAAAGCAATATGCTGATTATAAAACAAACACTATCTGTGACATCAAAACATGTGTAATTTACAGACATTTCTTTTATAACAGCTTTGTTGAAACAATTCAAACAATAAAATCCACCCATTTAAAGTATACAATCCAATGGTTTATAATATGTTCAAAGATCTGTGCAATTATGGCCCTTGTTGGGTTTTTGGAACATTTCCATCACCTCAGAATGGAGTTTTTTCTTTCTTTAAAGATTTTATTTGTGCATTTGACAAAGAGTGAGAAAGAAAGTGAGAGCACGTGAGTGCACAAGGAGTGGGAGAGGCAGAGAAAGAGAAAAAAGGAGGCTCCCCACTGAGGGGGGAACCTGATGTGGGACTCAACCCAGACCCTGGGATTATGACCTGAGCCAAAGGCAAATGCTTAAGCAACTGAGCCACCCAGCGGCACCTACCTCAGAAAAGAGTTTTAACATGCTTTAGCTATCACTCTCAATATCATCCCCCTCAGTCATAAGAAACAACTAACCTACATTCTGTCTTCATATATTTCCTTATTCTAAATATTTGATATGATTGGAATCATACAATCTGTGGGATTTCATTCTGTATAATATTTTTAAAAATCAATCATGTTATAACATTCTTAAGTACATCATTGTATGGATATACAACTTTGAGTTCCCCATGCATCGGTTAATACATGCTTAAGTTATTTCAAACTTTTTGCTCCTAGGAATAACACAACTATAAACAAGTGTGTACAAGCTTTTTTACATTGACCTATGTTTTCATTTATCTTCAGTAATTATCTAGAAGTGCAACTGCTGAGTTATATGATTATTCTATGGTTAATGAACTCCCAGGTCACTTTGCAAAACACCTGTACCATTTTACATTTCTTCTGGCAAAGTATGAAGGTTCCAATTTCTCTGTATCTTCATCAATATTTATTATTACCTGAGTTCTTTTCTAATCCAGCCATTCTAATATGTATGAAGTGGTATCTCATTGTGGAAATTTTTTTCACTTTAATGAATTATAATTGACAAAACTGTAAAATATTTAAAGTGTTCAACATGATGATTTGATACATGTGTCATAGTGAAAGAATTCCACTGAGTTAACATATCTAACACCTCATTTATTTACCCTTTTTTATGAGAACACTTGAATTTTCTTAGAAAATTTTGATTTTGCAATATAGTATTATGAACCATAGTTACCACAGTTACCACATTATACACAGTGGATCCTCAGACCTTATTCATATTATAACTGAAAGTTAAGGGCAACCCTCTCGAGTCTTCTCCCTCCTTGGGAGCTTTGTACTATCACTTTGCTATCACTCAATAAACCTTGCTTTGCTGCTCCCTTGCCCACCGAAAAAATAATAATAATAATTACACACACACACATATATTTATTTCTTTATTCATTCACCTGTAGCAGGTATTTATGTTGTTCCCATACCCCGATATTAAAATAAAAGTTGCAATGGATATGGGAGTACATTTGGATACTTACCCAAAAGTGGAATTGCTAAAACATATGGTAGTTCTATTTTTAAATTCTTCAGGAACCTCCACACTGTTTTCCATTGTGGCTGTACAAGTTTCTATTTCCACAGACAGTATAAAAGGTTCTCTTCTATCTACATCCTTAGCAACATTTGCTATCACTTGCCTTTTTGATACTAGCCATCATAACAGGAGTGAGGTGATTATCTCATTTTAGTTCTGATTTATATCTCTCTGAATATTAGTGATAATTAACACCTTTTCATACAACTCTTGGCCATTTGTATGTCTTCTGTGAAAAAATGTCTATTCAAATCCTTTGACCATTTTTTAGCTGGATTTGTGTGTGTGTGTGTGTGTGTGTGTGTGTGTGCTGTGGAATTGTAGGAGTTCCTTGTATATTCTGGATATCAATCTCCTATTAGAGATATCATTTGCAAGTGTTTCCTTCCACTCCATAACCTGCCTTTACACTATATTGATGGTTTCCTTTGCTGAGGCATTTTAGTTTGATGTAGTCCCACTTTTTAATTATTCCATTTGTTGCCTTTGCTTTTGGTGTCAAATCCAAAAAAAAAAAAAAAATCAGGACACATGTCAAGGAGATTGCCCTCTATGTTTTTCTACTGAAAGTTTTACAGTTTCAAGTCTTATATTCAAATCTTAACCAATTTCAAGTTGATTTTTACATACGGTATTAAGACAAGGATTCAGTTTCACTATTTTATATGTGAGGACCAGTTACCCCAACACCATTTATTGAAGAAGCTATCCTTTTACCCATTATATATTCTTGGTTCCTTAGTCAAAAATTAAATGACCGTAGATGAATGGGTTTGTTTCTGGGTTTGCTAATTTGTTCCAATGATATGTGGCTCTGTTTTTATGAGGCTTTCCCATATAGTTTGAAATCAGAAAGTGTGACTATTCCAGCTTTGTCAGTCTTTCAAAGATCATTTAGGATACATGGAGTCGTTTGGGGTTCCATTTGAATTTTAGGACTGTTTTCCTATTTGTATGGAAAATGCATTGGAAGTTTGATAGGGAATGCACTGAATTTGTGGGTGACTTTGGATGATTTGGACACTTTAACAATATTAATTCTTTGGATACAGAACACAAAATACATTCAATCTATTTGTGCCTTCTTCAACTTCTATCATCAATGTCTTTTATTTTTCAGTGTATAGATCTTTCATCTCCTTGGTTAAATCTATTCCTAAGTATCTTTCTTTTTGATGCTATTATAGATTAGACTGTTTTCTTAATATCTCTTTCCAATAGTTCACTGTTAGCATATAAAAATGCAACTGATTTTTAAATACCTATTTATATCCCGGAACATTACTGAATTTGTTTATTGATTCTAGCGGGTTTTTGATGAAGTCTTCAAGGTGCCATCTGCAAGGGCAATTTTACTTCTTCCTTTCCAATTTGGATACCTTTTTTTTTTTTTTGCCTAATTGCTCTAAGATTTCCAGGACTATGTTGAATAACAGTAATAAAGTTGGGCTTCCTTGTTTTCCTCCTGATCTCAGAGGAAAATAATTTGGCTTTTCACCATTGAGTAGGTTAGCTTCAGGACTCTCATATATAGGTTTTATTATGTTGAGGCACAATGGTTCTCTACCTACGCTCTTGAGAGTTTTTATCATGTAAGAGTACTGAATATTGTCAATAATTTTCCTGCATCTATTGAGATAATCATATGATTTTAATCTTTCATTTTATTAATGTGATGAACAACATTTATAGATGTGGGCCTGTTGAACTATCCTTGTATCCCAGGAATAAATTCCACTTGATCATAATGTATGAACCTTTCAATATATTATTAAATTTTATTTGATGACATTTTGTTGAGGATTCTCTTACCTATGTTCATTGGGGATATCAGCCTGTAATATTTTCTTCTGGCATTCTTGTTCAGTTTTGAACAAGCTACTATATAGCTGTAGGTCAAATGGGATTTCTATTCTGGTCCTTTGATATATGTTCTATTTTTGTGCCAGGGCCATACTATTTTGATCACTACAGCTTTGTAACATAACTAGTAGTCTGGAATTGTGATATCTCCAGCATTGCTTTTCTTGTTCAAGATTCAGGGTCTTTTGTGGTTCCATACAAATTTTAGAGTTGTTTGTTCTAGGTCTGTGAAAAATGCTGGTGTTGATATTTTGAAAGGGACTGCATTAAATGTGTAGATTGCTTTGGGTATTTTAATAATATTTGTTTTAATAATATTAAATATTTTAATAATATTTGTTCTTCAGGGTGCCTGCTTCTCTTCTTCTCCCTCTGACCCTCCCCTTGCTTGCACTCTCTGCCTTTCTAAAATCAACCAATCACTCAATCTTTAAAATAGAGAAAGTTTTATATTTTTGTTCCTAATCTAAAAGCCCCCCCCTTTTTTTTAAAGATTATATTTATTTGAGAGAGAGAGAGAGGGAATGTGAACAGGAGGGTGGGAGGATCAGGGGTGGGTGTAAAGGGAGAAGCAGCCTCCCTGATGACCAGGAGTTTGAGGCATGGGATCCCAGGACCCCCTGGGATGATGACCTGAGTCAAACAGAGACACTTAACCCACTGGGTCACCCAGGAGCCCTGAATTCCTTTGTTTCTTTCCATTGTCTAACTGTCCTGGACTGTCTTATATTTCCTGTAAAATGTCAAGTAAAGATGAAGAAACACTGGATTAAGAGTCATGCGGAGAAAGGGGAACCCTCTTATACTATTGGTGGGAATGCAAGTTGGTGCATCCACTTTGGAAAACAGTGTGGAGATTCCTCAAAAAATTAAAATTAGAGCTACCCAATAACCCTGCAATTGCACAACTGGGTATTTACCCTAAAGATACAGATGTAGTGAAAAGAAGGGCCATATGTACCCCCAATGTCCATAGCAACAATATTCACACTCGCCAAACTGTGGAAAAAACCAAGATGCCCTTCAATAGACAAATGGATAAAGAAGATGTGGTCCATATATACAATGGAATATTCCTCAGCCATCAGAAAAGATGAATACCCAACTTTTGTATCAACATGGGCAGGACTGGAGGAGATTATGCCAAGTGAAATAAGTCAAGCAGAGAAAGTCCATTATCATATGGTTCCACTCACTTGTGGAGTATAAGGAAAAACATGGGGGGCATTAGGAGAAGGAAAGAAAAAGTGAGTTGGGGGAAATCGGAGGGGGAGATGAAGCATGAGAGACGGTCGACTCTGAGAAACAAACTGAGGGTTTTGGAGGGAAGGGCAGTGACGGGATGGGTGACCCTGGTGGTGGGTATTAAGGAGGGCATATATTGCCTGGAGCACTGGGTGTGGCACATAAACAATAAATCTGGGAACACTGAAAAAAAAATAAAATAAAATTAAGATGTTAAAAAAAAAAGACTCATATTATTATAGGGATAGAGAGATCTGAAGACACAGAAAAGACACACAAAGAAGGCGTCCATTTGATGATGGAGAAAGAGACTGTAGTGATGAAGCTAAAAGCTAATCATGAATTATGCCAATGAATACCTAAGCTAGGATAAAGTCATGGAAGAGATTCACCCTCAAAGCTTTCAAAAGGAACCAACAGTCGTCATGCCCAGATTTCAGAATTCTGGCCTCCTGAACTGTGTGTGAGAAAATAAATAAATTTCTGTTGTTTAAGTCCCTTGGGGGGGTGCCTAGGTGGCTCAGTGAGTTCAGCCTCTGCCTTCGGCTCAGGTCATGGTCCTGGGATCGAGTTCTGCATCGGGCTCTCTGCTCAGCAGGGAGCCTGCTTCCCCCACCTCTCTCTCTCTGCCTGCCTCTCTGCCAACTTGTGATCTCTCTCTCTCTCTATGTCAAATAAATAAATAAAATCTTTAAAAAAAAAAAGTCACATGGTTTGTGGTAATTTGTTACATTAGCCCTAGGAAATTAGTACAGAGGCTAAGATAGTCAATTGGAACCAGCATGGTGGTAGAAAAAATTTTAAAAAGGACATAATAAATAAATATTTAAAGAAACAAACAAGAAAAAAAAAAAAGACTTGATGAATTAGATTTGGTGACAGAAATGGAAAATGAGGTATTAAAGAAGAACCCTCAGATTATAGATTAATAAAATGGATGGCAGACTGTGATGGCATCTGATCCATTTCGAAATTTTACAATAAACTTTTTGCCTTTAATTTCTATCTATAAATTCCTTCTTGAGTTTTCTGGGCCAAAGTCTGTATTCTAATCTTTGGTAGCATTTCAGAGATATGTAACTAAAGCAAAAAGATACAAAGGGACTAACTGCCAATCCCAAAATATCCCAAAAAGTACACTTAAATAAAAATTATCTTTATTTTTCTAATCCTCATGCAACTATAAACATTAAAATATAGCATTTACATTTTATTTAAATGTCATTGTTCATATTGCCCTATCACTGGGATAAGTTATTCCTATCCTAACATTCTCTTTCATGTATAAATCAATAGAAAAATCTCAGAGTAAGTAAATTATTTGAATACTCATGACCTATACTTGGATTTTTATTATTCCAATTTTACATTTAAAATACATTTCATAAGTTTAATTTTCCAGTTAATTTTATTTTCAAATCTTAAATTTCTGTCAATTCCTCAGAATTACTTTTTTTCCTTAAAGATTTTATTTATTGGACAGAGAGAGAGAGAGATCACAAGCACACAGAGGAGGTAGGGGAAGCAGGCTCCCTGCTGAGCAGAGAGCCTGAGGCGGAGCTAGATTCCAGGCACCCCCAGAATTTTTTTTTAAAGATTTTATTTATTTATTTAACAGAGATCACAAGTAGGCAGAGAGGCAGGCAGAGAGAGAGGAGGAAGCAGGCTCCCTGCTGAGTAGAGAGCCCGATGTGGGGCTCGATTCCAGGACCCTGGGATCATGACCTGAGCTGAAGTCAGAGTAAAGCCTCTGAGCCACCCAGGTGCCCCCAGAATTACTTTTGTAATAAAAATTATTCAAACTAAATCACAATCTCAAAGTGAATTATGGGGAAATTATCTAAAGAAAAACCCACCTAAGATAGTTTTTTAGATTACACAAGTTTTCAAGTATTTATTCTCTTGAATAATTATTTCTTTTATTTAAAAATATATATATATAAATTAGCATCGATTCTGGGGCACGTGGGTGGCTCAGTTGGTTAACATCCGACTCTCGATTTTGGCTCATGATCTCAGGTCGTGAGACAGAGCCCCATGTTGGGTTCTGGAGTCACTTTCATCCTTTTCTGTTTAAAAGAAATCAAAACTATATCTTAATTAAAGCTAAGTAGAAAAATAAGAAATTATTCAGTTAATATCTAGAACTTATATAGTGATTTTTATATAGATTTCTCATATAATGCAACAACAAGGATCTACAGTTTTTAAATGAAGAAAATACAAAAGGAAATGTTTTAACAGAAGTATCAATACTCCCACATTATACATATATAGTAGCTTTGGATTACTAGTTAAGCTGATTAAAAACTATACATATTTAATGAGCAAGTTAATGTCAATGCAGATAAAGCTATCAATTTATGTAGCACCTTTCTCCTACAGATCTCAAAGCATTTTCAAAAATTTTCTTTACCATCTTCCATGAAGTGAGCAGATGGCAAGACTCTTCTAGCTTTAGATGGCAAAACTTAGACACAAAAAGGTTAAGCCGTTTCCCAGACAGTCCGAGAGAATCAGGAGACAGAAATAGAACCCCATACTGACTCTTAATCTCCCATTAAAACTACCAGACCTCACTTTTAACCCTTGTCTTTTCTGATCCTAGAATTTTACAAAATAACAACAGTAAGGACACCAAGAAACCTGGTGTTTACTGAGTGCTAGCCACTGACTGTATGAAGGACTTTGCATGCATAATCTCCTTTAAGCCATACAACAGCCCTGCGGTATTATCACTACTCCCATATCACACATAGAGAGACCAAGGCTCAGAGGATTTCAATAAACTGATCACAGTCACACTGTTAATAAATAGTAAACTCAGGGTAGGAGAAGAATAAATGAAACAAGATGGGATTGGGAGGGAGACAAACCCTAAGTGTCTCTTAATCTCACAAAACAAACAGGGTTGCTGGGGGGAGAGGGGTGGGGAGAATGGGGGTGGGGTTACGAACATTGGGGAGGGTATGTGCTTTGGTGAGTGCTGTGAAGTATGTAAACCTGGCGATTCACAGACCTGTACCCTGGGGATAAAAATATATTATATGTTTATTAAAAAATTAAAAATTAAAAAAAAATAGTAAACTCAGGATTTGAACCAAAGAGGTTTGACTCTATAATCCACAATCATGTTACATCTGAACTACCCCCAGCAGTCAAAAGATTTGCAGTCTCATCAAACTAGATTTTGTACTTATTTGCAATTTGGTCTAGGTAGATAATCACTTGTCTCAGATTACACATGTTGTCCCTAAGTAATTGTTAGTGGTGCCCTTTTCAAATATCATATGTCTCTCTGTTTAGATTATAAATTATAAAGTCAGCTTAATATTAAGCATGTGTTTTATCTTGTCTTTATTTTACTGACTTTAGTTTAATTAGAGGATATCCAAGTTTTTTTTTTAAATTCTAAAATAATATAACAACTTAAAAACCATAAAGACATAGGTATCTAGGAAGGTTTTTACTTATATAAATATTCACTGTGGTTCTCAAAGTTATAAATTTTCATACAGAAATTAAAGTTATCAAACACAAAAATGTTCACTAGATAAAAATCAATCCCGGGGAGCCTGGATGGCTCAGTGGGTTAAAGCCTCAGCCTTCAGCTCAGGTCATGACCCCAGGGTTCTGGGATGGAGCCCCGCATCAGGCTCTGCTCAGCGGGAAGCCTGCTTCCTCCTCTCTCTCTCTACCTGCCTCCCTGCCTACTTGTGATCTCTGTCAAATAAATAAATAAAATCTTAAAAAAAAAATCAATCCCCATTTGAACCCATTGTTGATCATTGCTGAATACTGAAGAGTGCAAAATAACTGAACAACTAAATTGTTAGTCTTCCAAAGGAGACAGAATTTCAAAAAGCTAGTGAGATCTATGTTGGGAAAGAGCTCAGATCCCATGTAAAAGCTATGGTAAGTAAGAATATAGAAGAGCTATATCATTTAACAACTGCAGAAAATTTATATGGATGAAGGCAACATAGTCTTTCTGAAGAAAATATGAGAAACAATTAAGAAAGAGTCTTGGGCCAGACAACACGGTGTAGACTCAATTCTTCCTACTACTTCCTAATAATTGTCACTATAAACTTTGAAATTTCAAAAGGTAGCCATAGAACTCTGAAAATAGAGGGGCACTTCGGAGGTTTAGTCAGT
Organism: Mustela nivalis; assembly: GCF_964662115.1. NCBI lineage: Eukaryota > Metazoa > Chordata > Mammalia > Carnivora > Mustelidae > Mustela > Mustela nivalis. Next base: position 24,048,981 of record NC_139035.1, read on the forward strand.
TAAGCATCCGCCTTTGGCTCAAGTCAGGTCGTGATCCCAGGGCCACATCAGGCTCCTTGCTCAGCAGGGAGCCTGTATCTCCCTCTGCTCCTCCCCCTGCTTGTGTGCTTGCTCTCTCTCTGCCAAATAAAATTTAAAAATCTTAAAAAAAAAATTCTGAAAATGGAAATAAGTCTGACATGCTGAGGGCCCTAGGACTGGACAAACACAATGGCAGGGCATCTCATAACCCTTCTTCAAGAGAAGGTAACCCAGGCCTTGCCCCAAACTTAGCAACAGAAAGTAGCCTACAAAGGCTCATTCCTTTTGACAACATTAGGTAAGCCTACCAGCACTGGGGAGGGCATACTGATAGGGAGAGCAAACTGAGCAGTCAAGAGAAACACTCCCCAGTGAGACCCAGTAGGTAGCTAAGTGGGGCACTGGAGAGAATGTCCCACTACAACATAAGACCAGTCTGGTAACTGTTCTCTGTCTCCTATAGGCAGTGGAATCCTGCCTCAGCAGCCCCAGCCTGGGAAGCCTCTCTGTCCCCATCGGCTGGAGACAATTTTCTCCCTCCTAGGGAGGGAGAAAAGGCAAAGATGGCTTATTCTGGGGAAGCTCTTTTCAGTCCCTCACCTAACACCAGCAGGGTCTATGAGGAGGCCCAGATAAACTAAGGAGACCAAATAGTATTGCAATGGATCATACCCTTTAACAGAAACCTATAGCTGCATGCTAACCTATATAGGTGACAGCCTGCCAAAATAAAAGATTTTTTGAAGTTTTTTAAAATTTTTTAATAAAATAAAAGATTTAATAGGACCCAGAGTTTCCTAATAGCTAAATATTCAAGATTCAATAAAAAAAATTCTATATTATACCAGAAAACAGGAATATTACAACTTGAATGTGACAATCAACTGAGATGAATCAGATGTTTAAATTGAGAAGGAATTCAAAGAAGTCATCATAAAGTGCTTCACGGTCAACAGGAAATTCTCTTGGAACAAATTAAGAAATCACAACAAAGAAATAGAAGTTACAAAAAAGAACCATAAATAAATTATAGAACTGAAAATAAAATAACACTGATAAAAAGCTCACTGAAACAGCAGAACAGTAGAATGGTAATGACAGAAGAAAGATTTGGCAAACTTGAGGGCAGATCAACAGAATTTACTAAATATGAACTATACAGATAAAACAGACTGAAAAAAATAATAGATTTCAGAAGAACAAAGACCTGCAGGACAATATTAAAAGATCAAACATCCATATGACTGGAGGCCCAGGAGAGAAGAAACAGAATAGGAATAAAAGGGTATTTGAAAAAATCATGGCTGAAGTCCTCCCAGAAGGGTTAGCAAAAGACATAAGCTTATCCATCAAGGAGCTGAGCAAACATAGACAGACAGACCCAAAGAAATCCAAGGTAAGACATATCATAATTAAACTTCTGAGAATCAACAACAAATACATCTTGAAAGCAAACAGAGAGATAGTACCTATTGGGGAAACCAATTCAAATTCCAAAGGATTTCTCATCCGAAACCACCAAGGCCTGACAGAAGTGAGACATTTTTCAAGTACTGAAAGAAAAACAAAAAAAACCTGTCAACTGCAAATTCTGTACCTGGTGAAATTATCCTTCAGAAATGAAGGGGGAATAAAAATATTCTCAGACAAAGGAAAGCTAAAACCATTTTTTACTAACAGATGTACCCTTAGAGAATGACAAAGGGGAGTTCTTCTAACAGAAAAAAAAAAAATGACAAAAAGAAGAATTTTAGAGAATCATAAAAGAAGAAAAACATCATGGAAAAAGCAGAAATATGAGGACATAGTCTATCCTTCTCATGAGTCTTATAAATATTTTTTGATTAAAGCAAAAATTACAATACCATCTTATACTCAAGACAATGATATTTTAAAGCAGGAAGGGTAAAGGACCTAGATGGAAGAAAAGATTTCCATACTTCACTCAAAGTGGTAAAATGTTGAAACCAATAAAGTGTGATGTCACATATGAATATTGTAACAGCTCTTGAGCAATCACTAAGAAAACTATATAAATACACTCAAAACCACTGTGAACAAATCAAGAAACAGACCTATTGTTGTGCTCCCTGAGTGAGTGACCCACCGAATTGAGGAGTGAGTTCAAGATAAACACATAGCAAGAAAACATAGAATTTTCATTTGGAAAGAACTTTACAGACTAAGCAGTCCAACTACAGCCTCTCCATATACTTCTCTGCAAATGCATATGTGTTTAGGGAGGGAGGCAAAATCCATCTGTATTATTGTCACCTGCATTTAACAGTTAGTCAAATGAAGAGTAAGTAAATTCACCCAAGATACTGCATTGATATTGGTAGGTTGCTTGCCACCCTTGGATCACCCTTTGATGCCACCTTTTGGTCACTTTCCCATTGTAATCTTTGGTCTATCTCTGAGAGAGAAAAGGAAGGTATTCAGTAAAATTACTGAATCTTACCCATGGGCAAGGCTCAACTTATTCTAGTTAAGCTAAAGATAGAAGAATAGAGATTGTAAATTGGAAGAAGATATCAAACTCACAGGGTCTCCCATTTCTCATTTCTAAATCTAAAGATGCCTTAAAGGAGAAAGAGCTTCCTTCAGGAAATACATTTATCCCCACATACAGATTGTTTCTCCCCATAAAATAAACTTATTCCTTTCTCCACAATGTACACTTTATCACATATGAAAGGGTCTAAAAACTACAAAGAACTCCCCAAATATGCAGTTCTTTTGTTATTTTATAACACAGCTTGGAGATCGTTTGACACCTATAGAGAGCATTTCATCCTTTAATATAGTTACTCAGCACTCTTCATTTTACCCCAAGTGCTGACACAATTTACGTTAATAATATTCATTTAGGATATATACATACTAAAAATATAGAACTCCACAAGGAAGCATAATTATCAAAATCTAAATATTCAGATACATTCATAACTTCATCCTATTTCATTTTTTATAAACTATTATTCTTTCCCCCAGAAATCTACCTGGTGCTTTCTCTCTTACACTTTTATTTTTTAAACTGTGTTGTTAAATTAAAACAATGCCACAAAAGAATATAGGACAGGGGCCTACTTTTCCAAGTAGTGAAAAGGGTACAAATTTTTAAAAAGAGAAAGAACAGATTCTTCTAAAGATTTTGTTATATATACACATAATCACACACACATAAATATAGTAATAAAATAATTGCACAGAGAAAGTACAATGGGAAGAAGGATGTCATACTGCAATCACACACTTTTGTTCAGAAAAAAACATTACAAATAAAATTCCACTTCTAGTTCTTGATTTTAATAATGAGTGCGTAGTTGCAATTGCAGTTATAACCCAAATTTTGTTTGAAATAAAAAAATTCCATAAATTACCACTTCACACTTTCTCAAGATAAATTCTCCAACATCCACTACCTCCTCCTCCTGCCATATACACACATATACATTATTTAGTATGAATTTCTGGCAACTGCTTTAAATTATTTATTTTAAGTGGTATTTTCCCAATACTATTTACTCTTGGATAAAAGGTCCTTTTGCATCTAATATTTAAAGTAATCTAATGCTGACAAAGAAAACTGACTAAAAATAACAAAAATGGTCCTATTAATAGGGTTTCAATGAACATTCCTCATTATTTAAAAAAAAATGTAATGAATACTAGGCTTCAGAAGACATGGGATTCAGAAAAAAATATTAAGTTCCTTTTGGCTGAACAAAATGATACATTTAGAATTCAGTAGAGGACAGGAACAGGAAAGCATTATTCAAAGGAATACAATTTCAAGTTAGAGACTAATAGCAATATCTGAAGCATAACTGTCAATCCAATAAATTGGAGTAAAGACGAGAGAGGATTAATAACCCAGCAAACAATCATGATTTCTACTAGCAACCAACCCCTGTTCACTGTGGACAACAGGTATTCATAAAACACTCTTTGAAAAGCCATGTCCTACATGTTGGGAGGAGCACTAAATGTGTATGTAAGTAAGGAATCACTAAATGCAACACGTGAAACTAGTCTTACACTGTATGCACTGTATGTTAACTAGAATTTGAATAAAAACTTGGAAGAAGAAGAAGGAAAAAAAAAAAAAGCTATGCCCTAAAGTTAATTCATGGGCTAAAAAGCAACTCAATAAGTTACTTTTAAATATAAAATAATCAAATCTATAAATCAGGATTCATTTAAATACTTTATATTTTATTATAGGCATAGCCAGTTACCAAAATGTTAAGAAATATTTTAAAATTTTTAAATTGAAAATAACTTTTTAAAATGCCATCACTCTGTTTTTAATAAACGAGAAAGGGACCTTTATTACCTTATTTTCAAGGCAGAACACCTCCATCCAACTCAAGGACCAGTAGTATTACAAGAAGGCTTATTGTTTAAAACTCCTGGTTTAGGATGCTATCAAGAGGATGGAGGTGAATAAAACATTAATACTAGAATACTAATGCCTCGTCTTCACACATTAGAATCATCACACAATCTTAAAAATGTTCCTTACTCTTAAGATTCTGGCCAGTTCTACTATGAAATGGAAGAGTTCCATAAGGTAAGAGTTTTCAGTAGTCCCTTAGATAGAGAGCAAATACTTTCTAAATACTTTGAATACTAAATACTGTCTAAATATTCATTATAAGATGCTTAAAATACCATCACTACTACTTGGGAATGTTAATCATGCCTTTCTCAAAGAAAGTTTGAAGAATGGAATCACTAAATAACCACCATTGGTGATTATTATTTTAATTTACTGTCAGCAATTTGCTGTATATTATTCTGCCAGTGGTATAAAATCATCACTAGTATGTACTGTACATCTATAGTAGATAAAACACTGTATTAAACGTATACCAGACATGGGCTACGCCTCCTTTAAAAAAAAAAAAAAAAAGCTCAGATCTGGGAATAAACCCACAAATGCTGACAGCAATTCATATGTTCTAACCACCAGATACCACTTTTCTTCAGAACAACAAACCACACACATAGCATTCAAAATACCCTTTATTTTGGCCAAGGTTGTGGTTATATACTGTGCTTAGTTAAAATTGTTTTAGTTAAAGCCTCAAACTATTTTGACATTTTAGTGGCAGTATCTTTAAAAAAATGGACCAAACACAGGATTTGTTTTGTAAAAGCAAGAGAGTAAATAATCATCTTCAAATCTATATGTTGGAAACCAAGAGACAAACTAAAGATAACTCAATGATTAAATCCACATGAGAATCACAGGAAAAAATGCCTGTGGTTTACTGACTCAAGCTCCGTCACTAAGAACCTGTATACTCATATGGATAAGGTTTCATAATCATAGATTCAGAGTCATTACTCATCTTACTCTTCTCTTTGCTTCCTCACAAAGATATACCAGCCCTGAGCGTGAGAAATTGACTAAAAACTGCCTCAGGCAGATAAAAATATGACAATCATCTTGGCAATGAAGACAAACCTCCATGTTCATTAATCAAGCTACCAGTGGGAAACACTATATCATAATGAACTAAAAACACAGGTGTGGGAAATTGTTAATTATTCAAAGTATTCCAATGAAGACTAAAATCTTGTATTTTACACATTTAATAAATGAACACACAGATATGAAACACAAATCAAATAGCAAGACTGTAACATATTTAGAAAACAAATGAAAAACTGAATATAATTAAAAGTCTCAAAACACCACATCCTTATTTTGGATGCAGGATAGATCCTTTACAAAATACAAGGGTAAATACCCAAGAGAAATGAAACATAGGTCCATGTAAAAACTTGTTTATGAATGTTCATAGCAGTATAATTCATAACAGCCAAAAAAGTAAAATAAGCCCATGTCTACCAACTGATGAGGGTATATGTAAACAAAATGTGCTATATCCATATAATAGAATATTATTTGGCCATAAAAGGAAATGCTGTACAGGGGCGCCTGGGTGGCTCAGTCATTAAGTGTCTGCCTTCAGCTCAGGTCATGGTCCAAGGGTCCTGGGATCGAGCCCCACATGGGGCTCCCTGCTCAATGATGGGAAGCCTGTTTCTCCCTCTCCTACTCCTCCTGCTTGTGTTCCCTCTCTCTGTGTCTCTCTCTGTCAAATAAATAAGTAAAATATTATTTTTAAAAAAAAGGAAATACAGTACTGACAGATGCTATAAAATTGGGTGAACCCTGAAAACATTATTCTAGTAAGAGGCCACACACAAAAGCCCACATATTATAGGATTCTATTATATGAAATCTACAGGCACATCTATAGAGACAGAAAGTACATTAGTGGTTACCTATGGTCAGGGAAGGGCACTGGGCAATTGGAAAGTGACTGCTAATAAATACAGTTTCTTTTTCATGTTATAAAATTTATTGCAGTGTGGTTATACAACTCTTTGAATATACTAAACACAATTAAATTGTATACAAGTGAAAACACCATGATTCCACATAAACGAGATACTGAGAGTAGTAAAATTCTTAGAGACAGAAAGTACACTGGTTACCAGGGGCTGGGGAGAGAGAAGAAAGGGGTGTTACTGTTAATGGGAACAGAATTTCAGTTAGGGAAGATGAAAGACTCAGAGATGAATGGTAGTGATGGTTGTACAGAAATGTGAATGTACTTAATTCTACTGAAACTCTACACTTGAAAAGATTGAAATGGTAAATTTTATGGTATGTATATGTTACCACAACTTGAAAGTTGAGTTGTATACTTTGAATAAATTGTATGGTATGTAAATTATATCTCAATAAAGGTGTTAAATAAAAATAAATAAGGTGAGTGTATAAAAGGATGAATAGTAAGCCTGCCGCCACAATGGGTAAACTCCTGATCTATAATCATAAAAGTTGAGTGCCTCTGCTGATAGACTCTGGTTAGCCTCAAATAAGATGGCCAGATGTGCCAAGGTCAGGGTGCTAAGCCTTGACACTCACTAATCCCACACCCCCTGCCTGAGTGATTTCATCCACTCCTGTGGCTTCACCATCCATATGCTCATGATTCCCAAATGTAAACCTTCATATGGAAACTGATCTCTGCTGCTGAGCTGCTGCCCCATTATTTCTTAGTGCTCAATTGGCAGATGCTCCCAGGTTCTTGAAAATGTCTCAGACATCATATGCTCAGAAGGCCACAAAAATGGAGAGGTAAAAACAGCGGCCTGAAGTCAGAAGAAACCTGGGACCCACCACTTAACTAGCTGGGCAGTCTTAGAGATGTAATGGAACCTTTTTGATTTTCTAATTCGTTACTTTTAAAAGGAGAATTCTTCCAACTACGTCACAAGATTATTCAGAGGAATAAATCAGATAAATGCATATAATAAATCAGATAAATCAGATACTCAGGTTGAAAGACCAAGCATATAGAAATTACTAAACATGTATCCACTGCCTCCACCTTTGAACATGTTCTATTTCTTTATTCTCAAATTTAGTTAAAAATGTCACCATGTTCTAAATCTATAAACTTTGTTATTATTGATCCCTATTTGCCTACTGCATTATTGTAGAAATTCTATCCGTCTACCTCAGAAATGCCATTTTACTGGAATTTCTACCATCATTTATTGAAACTTAATTTAGGCTTCTATTATGTCTTAAACTCTGACACAATTTAATTGTATCATCATCAGTCCATCATCCATGCTAACATGAAGTTGTTCTACAAAATAATGAGACTTAGCTTCTACTTTAAGAATCTGTTACCTTGGGGCGCCTGGGTGGCTCAGTGGGTTAAGCCTCTGCCTTCGGCTCAGGTCATGATCTCAGGGTCCTGGGATCGAGTCCCGCATCGGGCTCTCTGCTCAGCAGGGAGCCTGCTTCCCTCTCTCTCTCTCTGCCTGCCTCTCCATCTACTTGTGATTTCTCTCTGTCAAATAAATAAATAAAATCTTTAAGAAAAAAAAAAAAAAGAATCTGTTACCTTTGAAATCCAAAAGCCTTGGCTTGACATTCAGCATAGAACTCTTCCAACACTAACTTACTTTCCTTTGTAGTTCCATTTACTCACATGCCCACTCTTTATGTTTTTCACTTTGTGAACTTCTCACCATTCCCTAGATGTACTCCTGACACTCACATTGTTCCCGGTGAAGAATACTCCTAATTCCTTTCCTTAACTTGGGAGATTTTTATTAATCCAAACCTATTTCAAATGACATGTTGTCAGAGATTGCGTTATCTTTTACATATCTGCCTCCTCGCCATGTTGTATACGAGGAGAACATGGATGATGCGCTACATTCATTCTGTGTCATCCTTAGTTGCTGGTGATGAAGGGGGAAAAGGGGGCGTCAAAACTAAAGATCCAGATCCAGTTACATTAAGAAATTTTTGCTCTAAGGTAAATACCAGAGATAACTACTGTTTGGTATAAATCACACCATTAGGTTTCAGCCAGTGAAATAAATTATTAATGATAATATTTAAAACCAAAACTGAATCCTGTTTTGTTATTATTGTTTTGTTTTTTGCTTCTTAAGACTACTAGAAAACCAAGGAACTATTCATTTTTAAAGGCCTAAAGAGTAAAAAAATGACCCAGTTGCAACATACATCAAAAAATATTTCTTGGATGACAAGGCAAGTTTTAGAATGGTTAATCAAAAATTCTACTAGTTTTTAGCCTAGGCCCTAACATTAGAATTGATTTTGGAAACTGAGATTAATAGCAAATTCTAACACTGAGAGACAGGTACAAATTTATGGCATCATGTGAACCACCAGACTACTTGCCTATGAAGAAATAAATTCTATCCTAGGTTATAGGTGGCTCAGCACTCAAGATTATTAGGAATAGTCTAGAAAAACTACTCTATCACTGATGTCACCATTAACTACCATAGACCACACTTAACCTATGTATCTTATACATAGAGAATATGCACCTAGTATCTCAGCAAAGAATGTCTTCTGATTATCTCAGGGTTTGGTAATAAAAGGCTCAACAACTCAAATTTCCAGAAATTCAGCATTTTTAAAAGAGATACTGGCAGCCAGAACATGGGATAACAGCTAAATAATCTTTTTTAGGAAATGGACTAGGATATTTCAGATAATTACATAATCTAATAAATTTTATTACGTAGGATACTGGGCTCTCTCTTATACATTTATTTCTTTTATACATTTATTATGACTTGGTGAATGTAACTTAAATAACTTTATTTTAGCAAAAAAAAAAAAAAGTCGCCCACTGCTGGCCAGTTATTTGTTAAGGAAAGTCTTCACACATAAAGCACATATTTTTTCCATTTCATTTGTCAGGTTGCTCAGAAATTGCAAAACCACATGGAAAGAGTGAAATCTGATCATTTAAGAATTAGACAAAAAGAAAAAGAAAATTTTACTTTTAAGAATATCTCCATTGGGGGGGCGCCTGGGTAGCTCAGTGGGTTAAAGCCTCTCCCTTTGGCTCAGGTCATGATCCTGGGATCCTGGAATTGAGCCCCACATCAGGCTCTCTGCTCAGCAGGAAGCCTGCTTCCCCTCCTCTCTCTCTGGCACCTCTCTGCCTACTTGTGATCTCTACCAAATAAATAAATAAAATCTTTAAAAAAAAAAAAAAGAACATCTTCATTGGAACCTTTGGTACAAATTCAATGAGGGAAGTAAACTAAAAATAAAAATAAGGTTTTTTTTTAATCAATTATGCCTAATAAGTAGCTGAATTTTTATGTTAGTTGGATTTACTGGATTTACTTAAGTATGAAGCAAAAATAATTACTCATTTTCTTAACACTGGAAGGTAATTTTACTTAGTACATATTAATAAACTAAAAATCCAGGTGAAAATAATTTTAAAATGAAACAAGCAGAAAAAGTTATCAATAATAGTGACTGCAAAAACTTAAGTCATTTTGAAGTAAAACTGTTAAATTAATAAAAACACCATAAATGAATTCACTAGAGATAATTTCTTTTCTTTTTTTCCTAGTAAGCTCTAAGCCTAGCGCAGAGCCTAACATGGGGTCTGAACTTACTACCCTATGATCAAGACCTGAGCTGAGATCAAGAGCCAGAGGTTCAACTGACTGAACTATCCAGGTGCCCCCAATAGAGATAATTTCTAAAGCGTTATTTATATTCTAAAATTTAGAAGAGGATTACATTTTATTCAAAGGGCTAAAAAAGCAATAAACAATTTTGACCTCAAAATCACTTGATAATAGGATCCAAAAAATATTACTGTGTAATCTGAGTTAAGGTGATTCACCAAAACAAAATTAAACAAAAAAATGATCTTAACAAAAAGTGCTAGCACACCTCAGTAAAAAACACCTTAAAATAATCGCCCACCATACATAGGTTATCCCAGACATTTCAATGATAGTAAAACAATAGGAAAAAGAATGATTTTTTAAAAACATCTCAATATATGCCAATTTAATACAACTCAGTATTCAACTTTGAACGATACTCTAAAATATCAAATACGAAACTTCTTAATGTGAGAAGTATATTTAAATCTAGAGTCAAAATCCTATTTCCTGTAATACTGGTTATTAACTCTAAAGATTTAAATAATAATAAGTGTTACCAGCGGTATGTTGCTAAAAATTTAACAGTTACCGCTTCTGAAACACTACCACCCACAACCATCACCACCTTTTGATTTGCAACATTTCTGAGGTATTAATAGCCCTACCATGGTTAATTTGAAGGTATCAATGCAATGTCACTACATGGTAATTGAGAACAGATACCCATTAATAGACTGACTTCTGCAAGCTGGCTCCAGTACATCACTGGGCATTAACTTCCATTGAACTCTACTACCTGACAAGCACTGGGCTATAGACTGTACATAGCCTATTCCATTTAATCCTCACAATAAACTACAAAGTATGTATTACTTCCTCTTCCAAAAGAAGAAATAGAGGCAAAGTAATTTGCCCAAGGTCACATTAAAAATGAGTGGCAAAGCCAGAATCTAAAAATATTTTTAATTGTTTTAATTATCGTTCTTCATTCCCACCCATAGTTTTTATGGGTCTGATTTTTGAATGAACTAACTCATTCATTTGTCTACTTATTTGTAATACTACAGTAATGGCAATATTTTTTTGATAAGAAAAGTGAGATCATGACCTGAGCCAATATTTTTTATTGATATTTATTGTAGTACTATAATTGATGACATATACAAAGAGTTTAAAACAGGTTTTCGTGTCTCCAAAGACTGTTTTTCTTTCCCCTAAAATATTCTGCTTCTAAAATAAGGAATATCAAAAATAAAATAAAATAAAATAAAATAAGGAATATCAGATAAATAATCAGTAATAAACTAGAGCTCAGTATAAAAATCAACATACTATATTATCATCTTTAAAATTAACTATACAGTATGCATTAAAAACAGAGCTCAATCACAAGTATAAAATACATGATGGTTTATTTTTTCTTTTATTAAAAACATTTTCAAAATCCTGATGGAAAAGTTAAAGAAGTTATAAACAAATGGAAGTGTACATACACACATACAGCTCTTCGGTGGGAACTCTACATGTTATAAAAAATATTGCAATAGTTCTTCTACTAACTAAACAGTTAGTAAATAAAAAGCTAAAATAAAATACTCAGAACTGAGAACACATTTAGTGAATATCACTTAGACAAAACTGGTTATCTTAAGAAATTATTTATAGGGGTGTTTGGCTGGCTCAGTTGATAGAGTATGCAACTCCTGATCTTGTGGTTGTTAGATCGAATTCCACATTGGGTGCAGATAAATAAAATCTTAAAAAAAAAAAAAGAAGGAAGAAAGAAAGAAATGACTGGGCCATCTGGTGGGTCAGTCCAATCTGACCTGATTTCAGCTTAAGTCATTATCTCTGCGTCATGAGATCAAGCCCCACTTCGGGCTTCATGCTCAATGGGGAATCTGCTTGAGATTTTTCTCTCTCCCTCCCTACCTCCCTACTTGCTCTCTTGTGCTCTCTCTCTCAAATAAACAAATACATCTTTAAAGAAAGAAAGAAAGAAAGAGAGACAGACAGACAGAGAGAAATGATTCATAAATGTAAAATTAAGATTGAAACATTTCTTAGGGCCAGCTCTATTTTTTTTATTATTAAAAAAAATAGAATTAGGTAAGTTATATCTACCTTATGGCTAAAAAGAGGAAGAGTCAGAATTTAACCTCAGATCTAACTCCAAAACAAGGACTAAGCAGTATATTATAATCATAAACCTGCTTGGTACCTGAAAATAAAATTAGAAATTTTAATTACTTAATTAAAATTAAAATCATTAGTTACTAAGGATTGTGTATGGTTTTAATGGTCTTCCTTATATTTTTCTCTGAAAAAATTTATACGATGATTTTTTATTTTTATAATTGGAGAAAAGTTTATTTGATTTTATGAGGGAGGAAATGTTATTGCTTACAGAAATGGAAAAATCTATGAAATAAGAGAAATTCCATTGTGTTATGGACACTGGAGACGGTATGTGCTATGGTGAGTGCTGTGAAATGTGTAATCCTGATGATTCACAGACCTGTACCCCTGGGGCAAATAATACATTATATGTTAATAATAATAAAAATAATTTTTTAAAAAAGAGAAATTCCAGGAACAATTTTTAAACAGAGATTCCCAGAATATCTTAAACATATGCTGAAGTCATGTAGAAAAGAATAATTTGGTACATATTAATATACAAAATGCAAATATTAATACTGTAATACAAATAGCTAATTAACAGCAAATATTAATAGCTAATATCCTAGCTAGGTAGGTGTTACACTAAATCACTGAAATGCAGTGATTCTTTTTTTTTTTTTAAGATTTTATTTATTTATCAGAGACAGAACACGCACAAGCAGGGGGAGAGGCAGGCAGAAGGAGAAGTAGCCTACCCATTGAGCAAGGCACCCACTGCAAGACTTGATCCCAGGACTCTGGGATTGTGACCTGAGCCAAAGGCAGATGCTTAACAGACTGAGCCACCCAGACATCCCTGAAGTACAGTGATTCTTATGAGAAATGGCAGAAAGGAACATATTTCTCTGTATTTTGCAGACACCTCTTTTAATTTATAATGAAGAGTAAAGAGCAGGTCCAATTATAGAGATCTGAGGTACTATGTAAGTTCTTATACTAATTAATACTCAGCACTGTTTATGAATGCACATCTTATGAACGTACAGTACTTTTTTTTTTTCTAATTTGGTTGATTTCCTAGAATAAATGAGGAAGCTGTTAGTTACTTAATAAAATAATGTGCTATATTCCCAGCACTTAAGAACACTGTCTTAGGACTCAATGTTACAGTTGTTGAATTAATGTATAAAGTCCCTTCCAATAAGATTTTTAATGAAAAATCTTTTAAAAAATTGAATGAGCATATTAAAACAAAGTTATCTAGAAAGAAAAATAGTCTTCTAATTCCCAAGTTAGGGGTCTTTAAAAACATAAAACTGGGAAGACAATATTCTTACTACTAGGACATTACAAATAATGTCAGTTTAACCAGACATAAACTATAATCAGAAATAGAGAACTACATGGGGTATATTTAATTTCCTTTCCTACTTTCTTTTTTTAAGCTTTCATTCCTATCTCTACCTACTGAAAGAGGAAGAAAAATAATTTAGGAATGAAATTACCTCGCAGTAACTTAGAGTTTACATTCCATGCATGTTTACAGTTACATAGTATTTTCTACCATTTCACATAGCTAGTAAGTGGCAACTAGTAGGCCCTATGATATTTTGTTGATCTGATATGCTGCGATGGATTTATGGTTACTCCTCTCTTACTGGTGTTTCAATTTACTTCCACTATTGAAAACATGTTGACTTAGTGTTTAGACACTGGCCCAAAGCAGTTGGAATTACTTTCAACTATAAAAAGTGCAAGTTATATTTTTTATACTGTATCATTTGACCTACATATTCTCTGACCTACATCAGATAAATTAATATATATTACACAACTGGAAGGTTGAATGTGGAATAGTAGTGAAGCCTTTGAGCTTCTCCCTCTTAAACTGGTTAGAGACCCTGAGCATGATATATTTCACTGCTTTAAGAATGAGGGTAATTGGGTGCCTGGGTGGCTCAGTGGGTTAAGCCGCTGCCTTCGGCTCAGGTCATGATCTCAGGGTCCTGGGATCGGGCTCTCTGTTCAGCAGGGGCCTGCTTCTTTCCCTCCCCCTCTCTCTGCCTGCCTCTCTGCCTGCTGTGATCTCTCTCTGTCAAATAAATAAATAAAATCTTAAAAAAAAAAAAAAAAAGAATGAGGGTAATTATGGTCAGCTATGGAACAAGAAATCTGTTCATGCTCAGAACATATACAATGCTCAGAACAAGGTTGGATACACAGAATTTAAGACTAGAACATTGCAATTTACTTACATTTTTTACCTATAACACCCATCAGGTATTCTACTTCTTCCTCCCGCCTTTTTTTTTTTTTAAACTCTATCAGTTTAAGTTCATTTTCCTAACAGAAACAAGACCTAATATATATATAGAACAAATGCTATGTGTCAAACACTGTTTTACACACTTTAAATACATACAACATTACCTAATGCCTCTTGCATCCACAGTTCATATTGAGGAAAAAAAGTAACAAACACTCGTAGGTTTCAAATTAAGAAATATGTTGATTTTCTTAACACAGTCTTTAAGACATCTACGGTTTAATATTCCATAACTTGCTATAATACTATAATAGCAACCCTAATGAGAACACTTTATATTCACATGGCATCTGTGAATAGATGTTATGTAAACTATAATGTACATAATATTTTCAAATTTTGTCTATCATTTGAGAGAAAGGCATTACTATTCCGCAAAGTGTAAAGAGAGATTCAGAGGTGAAACTTCGCAGATGATAACTGGCATAAATGGAAGTAGAATTCAGGTCTCCTGAGCCATCTGTATCCTTCTCTTGTGGGGAATGAGAAATGCAGGAAGATTCACACCTGCAGAAGGTTAGAAAAGCATGGACATGGGACTCTCTGCTGAGTATGACCTACTACCCACAGAGAAAAGGAGATCTCCGGACAAGAACAAGCTCCAGTCTTTGTATTAAATAGCACATTTCAGTCTTAAGAGCTTGAATCTTCACTGGTGAAGCACTTAGAGGATATCATAGTATTTGTTTAATTAAAATTGTTGATCTGACTGGAAAGACTACTTTGTACTGTTATTTAATTACTGACTTGAAATCCCTCCTAATAGCACCTTAAACTTTTATGCTTCCACATGTATAATTATTCTATGATTATAAGTGATAAAGAATATTAGGAAATATATTAAGAATGTAATAAATGCAGAATATTTTGTATCTCCTTAAGTAAACCATAAATGTATAAAAAGTAGGGACATAATCTTTGAGCACATCACACATACTAGGCAGTCAATAGCTTGGCAAATTTACTAGAAACTGAAAATTAACTACAAAAGCCCAAAATCTTTATGAACACCAAAAAACCAACCCCCCCCCCAAAAAAAAAGACCCCACCCAAACCTCCAAAATCCTATAGCTTTCTTTTATCAAATGCATACACATTAACTGTTGAGAGGCACCGATCCTAAGAATTTATTTCAAACTTTTAATTTCCTTTGATACTCCTTGATATCATCCTATCATCACCTGCCAGGGAAGCACACATACTGGCATCCAAGGAAATCCAACAACCTAGTCTTCCAAAAACTCAACAGAATGTTAATACAGGCACATCAATAAGATTTTACTCTTGGTAATTACTTATAAACGAAGGGTAAGAAGAAAAAAGATAAACTTAATAGTATCTTTAAAACTCACTAAGCAAAAGAAAATCTAGGGAGGACAAGGCTCAGGAGGAATACTGAATTTGGAAAACTCTTTAATTTTTTACTGATATGTCACCATTTAGCATTCTTCATCTTCATTTTAAAAGAAACTAAGCTGTACTCCGACAACAAAATCCTTCAACAACTCCCATAATTTTCTAAAGAGTTTAACTTTCATGATGTGGTCAACCTTACAGTAAAGATTCGCTCAAGTATTCTAATAGCAAGAGCTGGATGCAGATATTATCAGAGTTTCAGTGCTGAGGTTTCCAAAAACAACAAACAAACAAACAAACAAACATGGGTCATAAAGCAGAACTGAAATAGTTCAGCAGATAAGGTCAATCATTTCCAAGGCAATCACATAAAACTTTAAGAGTTATTATTTTGGATTTAACAATGCTAAAATCAATATAAAATATTTTTAAATTTAAAGAAGTCCTAAATGATTTTTTTAAAGTGATGATTCTTTTGCTGAAATGAATCAAATACAAGCTTCTATGTTGTCATCTGAACAAATTCAAGATTTGCATCTCGCTTCCATATTCAAATTGTGTATTTTTATGACAGAAGCAAATCAAATTCCAACCAGTTAAAAGCTATCAATACAATTCTGCTCTAAATAGTCCTCTCTTATAATATTTGTTAGTTTTTATGAAAAGATAATAATAGAAATTCTGTTTAATTCTCAAATTTCTCATGAGGAAAGTATTTGATTATTTCTCCTCCAAATCTCACTTAACTTACAAAAGTTTATCAATGGAGATAAAAAAAGGGTTAAAAAACAAAGCAAAACAAAACAAAACCCTTTTATACAGGCTCCAAAGTAGAATTCAAGAGTTTAACATATGAAAAAAAAAAATCCTTAATTTAACCAAATCTATTCATTACTATTATTTACTATTATTCATTGAAAAAGGATTTCTGAAGTCAGGTTTATCACTTGTTAAAAATTCAAATTAAATAAATTTGTTTTATAATGAACAAACAGAATGGTTTATCTTATTATAAAGCACAATTAAAATTTCAATACTAATTAAAATTGAGCCATCCCTTCTTTCTCCCCTTATCACAATATACCTTCTCTTACTGGCTCATTGGTTGATTCTCCTTTTAGACTCAGCATCCTGGAGAAGCCATTGGAAAGAGTAGAGAAAATGCCACGAATGAAATATCCCTGTTGCTCAGATTCCTCTGATCTCCCTGAAGTTGGCCACGGTCTAACAAATCTGATATTGCAGCGGGGTTCTGGCTCTGAAATAGATCTGGTGAACGGAACCCGAAGTGACCGGGTGTTGACCAGGTTCAGCTTCTCTGTTGATGTTCCAAAGACCTCGTTAGCAGAGGAAGAAGCCTTATTGCCAACCATCTTTGGCAGGACCTTTTGTTGAGGTTCATCCAAGTCTTTTTTATTAGTCTCCAACCTCTCCCATTTGCTCCCTTTCCACCTATAGCTGGGATGTGTTTGCCACCGATAAGCACCCAGTGGCTTTCCTAGACTGGAAGCAGCATGTTCATTTTTCTTCTTCTTGCTTTTCACTGGACCACGCCAAGGATAGCTCTTTAAGCTTGCTCCTATCTCTGAATTTGCATCAGCAGGTTCTGACAAAGATCTTCGATAGCTTGGAGGACAAGATGATGTCTGTCGCTTAAAGATGCTCATCTTCCACGACTCCATTTTTTAACAACTTCTCTAAAACGTTAAGTTTCCTCTACTCTGCAGTCTTTGCAGTCGAACCACACTTGTCCGTGCAGTCCAAAATATTCAACTGCTTAAGCAGCTTTCTTTGTGTGGCTTTGAACCACAGCAGATGTTGCTGCTTAAGAGCTGGTGTCATGTTATTACCCCATTTTCCCAGATCTCTGAAATTTCAGCAGCACCCAAAAATTTCTTGCCTGAAGCAAATAATCTTCAGAGTGCAGCAAAAGTAAAGATTTCCAGATCATCTCGCTTCCTGCTGTAGGTTTCATCTCTGTACTAAGTTTTCAGGAAATGATTTTAAAGAAAAAGAAGTGAAATAAAAGCAACAAAAAACCCACAAACACCTCTATGGGCCAATAGCAGTTAAGTGTTCACCATGCAAATGACAGTGGGTTAAAAACAGATTGTGAAAGTACTCAAGCTGACATCCACAACTGACGGAAGAAAGAAAACTTGCCTAAAAGTCTGCCCTAGATGTGACAATTCTTCAGAATAGTTTCTAAAGTCTGTATTTCAGAATTTAATTTCAAGAAAATCACTGCTATTTATACCACAACTTCTCTCAAAATTAATACTGTTTTTCAACCAATAGGTAAAGTCATATACTCTTTTGTTCAAGTAGGCACTGCAAGGAGGAGGAAAAATAAGCTAAAGAATGCCAAAATTTAAAGCCATTTTAAAAATAACATATACTAGGGAGAATTCTAAAAGCATAAATGGACAGAAAAGAGACCAGGGACAGAGGGCATTTGCTATGAACTGCAGCAAAGGAAAATCAAAGTCTTGGGGCAATATCTTGTGGGAACTGGAACACAGGAACATACATATTTAGATGATTTCTAGAAGGGGAAAGTTTGCTTTGTAAATCTAGTTGGAACAAGTTGTCTGGAAATATATTCCCTATCTGTTTAGACAAAGAAATTCCTTTACTCTTCTTTGTGCTGCTTACAACTTTAAAAAAAAAGAGCTGACTATTCAAAATTCTGTTAAAGCAAGTACCTTATAGTGAACCAAGATCATGAATGCCAAGTTTTTGGCTGGTTAATATTTTTTTTTTCAAATGTCTGCTCATAAACTCCTGAAAACAGGGGTTTCAAATGGAAAGCCTGACAGACTTTAGGCCGCCAATAAAAGAGATATAACATGGTAATCAAATCACTTTGCAAGTTGCAGAAAAAAAATAATTTAAGCTGGAAAATTAAAAACGTATTCATGTAGTTGCAGAACACGTACAATGAAAAACCGTCTTCAAACTAAGTCTATTTACTATAGAAAATGGACAGTTAGTACCTTATCTATTCTTTCAAACATATTAAAATGTTCTAGTTATTTCCATTATCATAAGGCAATAATCAATTTTTTTCTTTATATAGGCTCAAAATTTATTATGTCTATATTAAAGAAATGTTGAAGTACTTGGCATTCCCAAAAACATAACATATCAAAGTAGAGTGTCTTACAGTCATAAAACTTTCTCGTTAAAAAAAAAAAAGGCAAAACAAACAAAACCCAGAAATCTGACTTTGCACAGAGAAAAACAATAAACATTAAGCTCTAATCTCTATTAATGGTGCATCACACTATCTACAAAAATTAATCTGTGATGAAAATAAACCTAAATGTAACATGTAAAACTGTAAAGCTTAAAAAATAAGCCAAAGGAGAATATATTAGCAAACTGAGGGTAGATGAAGATTTCTTAGAACACAAAAGAGCAATAACTGTCATAGGAAAATAGGAATAAATATAAATGCACAAAAATCAAAAGCTTCTGCTCAGTACAAGATATATTAAGAAATCCATAAGCAATTCATAAAATGAGAGAAAATATTTACAATACTCACAATTTGTACCACAACATATAAAGAACTTCAACTAATTAGTAAAAAAAGAAACCTAATATTTAAAAATAGTCAAAAAGAGTTGGACAAAACCTTCACAAAGAAAGCTATATGGTCAATAAGCATATGAAAAGTACCTAATCTCATTAGTAATTAGAGAAATACAAATTAAAGCTACAATGAGATATCGCTAACAGTCAATAGCCCTTTAAAGGGCTAAGAACGCAGGTGTTGGTGAAGATGTGGAGCAACCAGAAAACTCATAACTAGCAATAGGAACATAAAATGGTTCAGTTAGTATGAGAAATTGACATTTTCTTTACAAAGATAAACCTAGGGGCACCTGGGTGGCTCAGTGGGTTGAACCACTGCCTTCAGCTCAGGTCATGATCCCAGGGTCCTGGGATCGAGCCCCGCATCGGGCGCTCTGCTCAGCAGGGAGCCTGCTTCCCTCTCTCTCTCTGCCTGCCTCTCTTTCTGCCTATTTGTGATCTCTGTCAAATAAATAAATAAAATCTTTTAAAATAAATAAATAAATAAACCTACATCTAGCCTGTGACCCTGCAGTTCCACTCATAGGCATTTACTTAAGAGAAATGAAAATACACATACTTGTACTTCAATGTTCACAGCAGCTTTATTTAGAAGAGCCATAAACTAGAAACAACCCAAATGCCTATCACAGTAGAATGGATAAAGAACTTGCAGTATTTTCATACAGTGATGTACTACTCAGCCAGAAAAGAATGAACTATTAACAACAACAACAACCAAACAATGCGGATGAATATTCCAGATACTATGACACCAAAAGAAACTGGACACACAAGAGTAAATACTGTATGATTCCATTTCTATAGAGTTCTAAAACAGGATAAACTAATGTATAATGGAGGGGAAAAAAAGCAGTTGTCAGTGGTGGAGGACACTACTAGCAGAAAAAGGGCACCAGGAAGCCTTCTGGGGTGATGAAAACTTTCTAAGTCAAGACATAGATAGGAATATGGGTTTATGTAATTATAAAAGCCCATTCAAGTAGTCACTTAAGGTTTATGCATTTTGGGGACACCTTGGTGGCTCAGTTGTTTAAGCATCTGATTCTTGGTTTTGGCTGAGGTCATGATCTCAGGGTTGTGAGAGGGAGCCCACACTGGGCTCCGTGCTCAGTGTGGAGTGCGCTTGAGATTCTCTCCCTCCCTCCGCCTCTGCCCTTCCTCCCGCTTGTGGCTATGCACGCTCTATTCCCCTGACAAAATAAATTATTTTTTAAAATATTTATGCATTTTTCCATAATTAAATTTTACCTTAAAAACTGTAAGCAATACTGAACTTGGTAGTTAGTAGGTTTGTTACCCAACATTACAAGTATCGATTCTGAATCCACTCTCTGTGTATTTTAAGCTTGAGGAAAGGAGTAAAGACATCGAAGAGAATAAATGGATGGATGAATGAATGAATACATACATACACACTAATACTAGAACCAATACTATGTGCCTCCTGATATGTTGAACTGTGAAGGATACATATTTGTATATTATTCTGTAAAAATACACAACCTAAATTTAATCTAATCACAAGAAATATCAGATAACCTCAAATTAAAGATGTGCAGAATAACTATCTTTGCTTCAAAAATGTCAAGGTGAAGAAAAAGAAAAGTTATGGAACTGTCAATTCAAAGGGGACTAAAAAGAGGTTATTAAAGCAATGCATGATTTTGGGTTAGATCCTGAACTGGGGGGAAAAAACAAGCTATAAAGGACATTATTGGTACAACTGACAAAACTAAAATACGGATTATGGATTAAATAACAGAATCATATCAACAGTAAATTTCCTTATTTTGATTATTTTTTTAAGATTGCAAAAGAGAATGTTCTTATTCTTAGGAAATTCATACAGAAGTATTTAGGGACATATGGGATTTATGTTTCTTTTTTATTTTTTTTTAAGATTTTATTTATTTATTTATTTGACAGAGAGAGAGATCACAATTAGGCAGAGAGAGAGAGGAGGAAGCAGGCTCCCCACTAAGGAGAGAGCCCCATGCGGGGCTCGATCCCAGAATCCTGGGATCATGACCTGAGCCGAAGGCAGAGGCTTTAACCCTCTGAGCCACCCAGGCGCCCCGGGATTGATGTTTCTAACTTACTCTCAAATTACTCAAGAAAAAAGTATACATAGGAAAGTAGTAAAATAAGATAAAGCAAATAGGGCAAAATGTACACAATTATTGAATATAAGTAAAGGGTATATGGGAATTTCTTGAATTTTAGCAAATTTTCTATAGGTTTGAAATTACATCAAAATAAAATATTGAAGAAGTAAAATTCTTAATTCTTTACTTCGTTTGGGTCTATAATACAGACAGAGATCATTTCAGAGTATCTTTTGACTAATATAAAGAAATATCTAGATACACAGGTTTCTTGGGAGAAGGAGGTTAATCAAGATCACCCCCTATTAAAATATCTCAATGGAAAATTAAGACTATAATTTTGAGGGGTGCCTGGGTCACTCAGCTGGCTATGTGTCTGCTGAAGCTCAGGTCATGATCCTGGGGTCCTGGAATCAAGCCCCACACAGTTTCAGGGTCCCTGTTCAGCTGGGAGTCTGCTTCTCCCTCTGACCCTCCCCACCCCGATTAGTATACTCTTTCTCCCTCTCTCCCTCCCCCCACTCCTCTCTCTCGCATAAATAAAAAAATATAATGTTTTAAAAAAAAAAGAGAGAGACCATAATTTTGAGAAAAGTTGCAAAGTAGGAGAACTTGAGCCCTGTAATCAACATTGTGAAATTCAGACTCAATGTTAAATGAAAAAAATTCTTTTATACACTAAATAGGTAAGGTAAAAATAAGTATTATAGTTTCCTTTTTTTTTTTTTAATTTTATTTGTTTATTTGACAGAGAGAGATATCAAGAGAGGGAACATAAGCATGGGTAGTGGGAAAGAAGCCAGCTTCCCACTGAGCAGCGAGTCTGACCCTGGGATCATGACCTGAGCCCAAGGCAGACACTTAACAACGGAGCTACCCACATGCTAATTATCATAGTTTCTAACCTCATCAACTCAATTCTTTTGAGGAAGTACCACAAATCTTCTTATCATAAACTTCCTTATTAAGGAAGATGGAACTGGAAACACTAAATAACAGAGAAAAAATTCAAGAGAAATCAGAAAGCAAAAGAGCTACAGACAAGGAAGTGACAGTCTCTAAGAATAGCTAAAGGAGAAGATTCATCTCATAGCTGCTGAAGTTTAAGTCAAGTGCTTCAATCATTTTACCGTTACGAAGAATATTTATGTTAGTTATTTCTCCAAGTTTTATCTTTTATCTGAATTTAAGACAATAACTTACCACTCTACATTTTCTGAATTTTTCCAAATATATATAATGAATTCATGAATTTTTAAGAAAATAATCACAGGATTTATGGTTTCATGAAATTAGAAACAATGACAGTTGTACCACTGAATTACCACATTCACTATAAATCCCACTGTAAAAACTGGCTGCGGATTAAAGTGTCAGTACAAGAACATTTCAACCTCAAGTTTTGATCAACTACTTTAAAATTTTCACAATAATAATAGGTAATATTTTTTTTTAAAGGTATTTATTTATTTATTTGACAGAGAGATCACAAGTAGGCAGAGAGACAGGCAGAGAGAGAGGGGGAAGCAGGCTCCCCATCAAGCAAACAGCCTGATGCAGGACTTGATCCCAAGAGCTCGAGACCACGACCCAAGCCAAAGGCAGAGACTCAACCCACTAAGCCACGCAGGCGCCCAATAATAGGTAATATTTGAAGCACAACTTTAGGAATTATTCTGGCTACTATGTCAAAAGAAACATGTGAGTTCTATAAATAAAATGCAAGTATTTACATCTGCATAAAGTAATATTTCAGATTGTAATTGAGCACCTACCACATATCAGGCTCTCTATTAGGACTATAGGAACAAAAAGAGCACTGGGTGTTAGAGGCAACTGATGAATCATCGAACATGACATCTTTTTTTTTTCTTTTAAGATTTTTTATTTATGTTTTTGACAGAGAGAGACACAGTGAGGAAAGGAACACAGCAAGGGAAGTGGGAGAGGGAGAAGAGGCTTCCCACAAAGCAGGGAGCCTGATACTCGATCCCAGGATCCTGGGATCATGACCTGAGCTGAAGGCAGACACTTTTTAACGACTGAGCCACACAGGCATCCCTAAATACTACATCTTAATGATGCCATTAATAACGTTATGCTAGCTAACAGACTTTAAATTTTTTAAAATTAAAGTAAATTTAAAAAAAAAGAAGAACAGGGCAGATGCTGTCCCTGTCCTCTTGGAACTGCCTATTGATCAAGAAATGCTTACATTGGGAAGGGAAAATTATATAAGGTGTTTGAGAGGTATGCAGCAAGAGGATTTTTACCAAGTCTAAGGCTTAAAGATAGAAGCCACTTCTGAGATTCTCTTGAACTTGAGTTTCTACTGTTATAGTCAATTCTAGTAACACATGACATGCATTCCGAAAAATCACCACACTATACAAAATTGCACAATAAAACTACAGGGCTTATGGGGAAGACGGGGTTGGGAAGCCACACTCAGGAACCACAACAATGACACATAAGAAGGACAGGAAGCTAATACAAACTACAGACCATTTTATACACGTTAAATTATTAATGAACACCTATGTGCTAAAATAAAAACATCAGGTTTGAAAAAACTTTCAGTTGCCTGTGGAAGTGGGCATCAGAAGGGTTGAGGCTTCTCCTTTTTCGGGATGTAGTGGTAGGAAGGTAATCTGAAATCTGAAAGCAAGCCCAGTAGCCTGGGTGGATGGACGTGGCTCATAACACAGTGGAGAACCAGGGTAGCTGCTAGCTGGTTGACAGGTATGCTTTCTGAGTATTTCCTATGTGATACAGTTTAAGTGGATACAGTTTTCTGAGTTCAGCTAGTGTTTCTCAGACAAATGGCATAAACCAACACAAAATTCACGCAATGCTCAAATTGTTCCTTAATATTAGCACATGGTACAAGTTTTGGTTTTGAAAACAAGCATAAGAGAACCGACTGTATTTCATCTCTCCTTCCATATACAACTGACCACTGAACCACCGCACAGGTCCACTTATACGTAAGGTTATATATATATATATATATATATATATATATATACACACACAGTAAAGGACAGTAATTGTATATTCTCTTCCTTGTGATTTTAATAACATTTTTTCTAGCTTTTTAATTATAAGAATACAGTATGTAACACATACACAAAATATGTTATCGGTAAGCCTTCGGGTCAACAGCAGGCTATTAGTAGTTAAGTTTAAAATTATTATTAAGTAAAAAATTATTATTAAAATTATTAATTCAAAAATTATACATATATTTTTGACTACACAGGGGTCAGTGTCCTTATCCTTAACCCCTGCATTGTTCAAAGGTCAACTGTAAAAAGGAGGTAAAAATCTACAGGAGATGTTACCAGTGGAAAGTACAATAGCACCAGAGGATAAATGGCTTTTTTTTTTTTTAACTTAAGTATAAATAACACACAGTGTTATATTAGTTTCAGGTCTATAATAACTCATCAATTCTATACATTACTCGGTACTCATCACAGTAAGTATACTCTTAATCTCCTTTATCTATTTCATGACCCCCCTGAAAACTGTTCTCTGTATTTGAGAGTCTGGTTTTGTCTCTTTTTTTGGTTCATTCATTTCTTAAATTCCACATTTAAGTGCAATTGTAAGGTATTTATCTTTCTCTGATGGACCCTCTAGGTCCATCCATGTTGTTGCACGTTGACAATTTCTCATTCTTTCTTATGACTGAGTAGTATTTCTTTATATATATATATATATATTTATATATATTATAATTATATTATTTATAATAATCAAGATTTGGAAGCAACCCTAGCATCCATTGATAGATGAATGGTTAAAGAGCTTATACATATATATATATATATATATATATATATATATATACACACACACACACACATATATATATGTATTATAATATATATTATAGCTATTATCATATAGACATGATAGATGAATGGATCCTTGGGTTGCTTCCAAATCTTGGCTATTGTAAATAATGCTATAATAAACATAAAAGTGCTTATATCTTTTCAAATTAGTATTTTCTTTATCTAGATACTCGGTAGTGAATTACTGGATCATATATTATTTCTGTTTTTAACCTTTTGAGAAACCTCCATACTGTTTTCCATACTGGCTGCCCCAATTGGCTTCCCCACTAACAGTGCACAAGGGTTCCTTTCTCTCCACATCCTCATCAACACTCATTACTTCTTATGTTTTTGAGTTTAACCATTCTGATAGGTATAAGGTGATATCTCATTTCCCTGATGACGGGTGGTGTTGAGCATCTTTTCATGTGTCTTTTGGTCAGCTGCATTTCTTCTCTGTAAAAATGTCTGTTCAGGTCCTATGCCCATTTTTAATAGGCTTATTTGTTGGTTAAAAAAAAAAAAAGGATTATTTGTGGGTTTGGGGTTGAGCTGTATAAATTCTTTATACATTTTAGATATTAACCCCATAGTGGATATTTATGATTTTCAAATATCTTCTCCCATTCAGTAGGTTGCCTTGTCATTTTGTTAATGGTTCCTTTGCTGTGCAAAAGCTTTTTATTTTGGAGTAGTCTCAATAGTTTATTTTTGCTTTTGTTTCCCTTGCCTGAGAAGACATTTCTAGAAAGATGTTAAGGCTGACGTCCAAAAGATTAGTGCCTGTGCTATTGCTTCATCTGTCACATTTTGGTCTTTAATCCATTTTGAGTTTATTTTTGTGTTTGATGTAAGAAAGTGGTCCAATTTCATTCTTTTGCATGTTGTTGTCCAGTCTTCCCAGCACCACTTGTTGAAGAGACAGTCTTTTCCTCTCATATTCTTATCTCCTTTGTTGCTATTTTTTTAAGCCATTTTCCTTTTTAACAATAAAATCTATTGATTTTCATCTCTATAATAATTTCTGTAATATATGTAATTTTACAATGAGCATGTATATTTTTCTCCTTTTGAAAGCAGAAAACTTATTTATATATATACTATATATATATTATAATAATATATATATAGAAAATCTACAAACAGCAAAAATAAAAGCCTTAAAATTAACCCTGAGAATTTGAATTAGAGAACAGGGAAGTAGAAAAGTCATCAGAGATCAACTTAACCAACTCTTTCACATAATCAGACAACGCCAGATCAAAGAGATTTGTCCATAATTACTTAGTTAACGGCAAAACAAACAACAAACAAACAAAACCATGTGTATCCCAATTCCCAGTTCAGGATTCTATAATCTCCTTAAATTAACATTTTTCCAAATTAAGCTTCCCAAGAACACAGTTGAAAATTTTAGACTTAAAGACCCTAAGTGTGACATTAAGTCCAGTTACTCTAGTGTTATTTAAATGCTAAAATTCTTTCTTTTTTAAAGTTTAAAATAGGCTATACTTTTCTCATTAAAATGTCCTTTCAGATTTACTTCATTCAACTAAGGGAAGCAAGCAGCAATGAAAAGGTAAAACTTGAGCTTTCTCAGTGTACAGTAATCTGCCAACACTTCCTATCTTAAGATACACCTTTTCTACACTGAAATTCTATTCTAAATATCCCACATGTCCTTTGGGAATAGAAGACATGACATATGCTACAATTAACAAAGAGTTCTGGAATTCTATTACTAGAACAAGAAAATACATACCTTCTTGGACCCATTCATGAAAAACTTTAAAAATAGGAGCCATTTCTATTAACTAGAAGAAGACATCTTTCAAAAATATAAAGTCTTTGTTTATACAAAGCTAACTAATTAATAACAAAACATCCCTTTCCTACCTCCTATCAATGGAGCACATCTGCTTCCCGAAGAAACACTTCCTGTGGCAAAAAACTACCTCCCTTCTAAGTAGCAGAAATCAAAGACACACCTGACACGTACGCAACTGCTTCTTGTTGAAGAGACAAAGATACATCTAGAAAGGCCAAATGAAGATTATTTTTAACAGACAAGTGTTGGAATCAATGATCTTTTAAAATAAGGAAGCATTTTCGAATAAAAACAAAAACAATGATAATTCCTAATGCCATTATTAAAAGTCTTTTTTAAAAAAATAATAAATAATAACTCTTGTTTCCCCTAACCTCTCTAATCACGTCTTCTCTATCAAGTTGAAATCCTGGGAGTTTTTCAAACCTGGGTCCTTAGCACCCACTCCCCAAATTCTCACCATGCACATCATCATTCCCAGTTACCGTTGTCAACTTACACCTCCAGTTCAAAACTTGTCTCCACTGAGCAACATTTTCATATATTCAATTTGACATTTTGTGCTGAGTTCAAATTCAAAATGTATAAAACCAGGGGCGCCTGAGTGGCTCAGTGGGTTAAAGCCTCTATCTTCAGCTCAGGTCATGATCCCAGGGTCCTGGGATCGAGCCCCGCATCGGGCTCTCTGCTCAGCAGGGAGCCTGCTTCCTCCTCTCTCTCTCTGCCTGCCTCTCTGCCTACTTGTGATCTCTATCTATCAAATAAATAAATAAAATCTTTTTTTAAAAAAATATATAAAACC
The DNA here is from genome assembly GCF_964662115.1 of Mustela nivalis. NCBI lineage: Eukaryota > Metazoa > Chordata > Mammalia > Carnivora > Mustelidae > Mustela > Mustela nivalis. The sequence goes on from NC_139035.1 coordinate 24,076,993, forward strand.
TAATCCCGTGGTCTTTTCTTTAAAATCTGGTCTCATTCCAGTGCTCCTTATCCTAATAAAGGGCACCATATCCATTCAGCTGTTCAAGCCCTGAACCTCAGTCATCCCCTTCTCTTACCATTCAATATGCAGTCCATGAGTCTTGTTGAGTTTCCTTCCTATGTATTATTTAATCTATCTACTTCTCACCATTTCCCCTAAATTAAACTACTATTACTTCTTTTTTAAGATTTTATTTATTTATTTGACAGACAGAGATAACAAGTAGGCACAGAAGCAGGCAGAGAGAGAGGAGGAAGCAGGCTCCCTGCTGACCAGAGTCCTATGGGCTCAATCCCAAGACCCTGGGACTATGACCCAAGCCAAAGGCAGGGGCTTTAACGCACTGAGCCACCCAAGCATCCCACTACTATTACTTCTTACCTGGATTACAACAGCCTCCCAAATTCATCTACCTATTTCTACTATGGCCCTATGTAAACCATTATTCTTGCTATAGTTTGAAGAATCTTTTCAAAATACAAATTTATGGCATCCTGTTTAAAAACCTTCCAAATGGTTTCCCACTACTCTTACAAAAAGCTGCATAAAACAAGCCAATACTCCTTAACATACCCTGGTCCCTAGCTACCTCACCGCTTTAGCTTCCCTCTTAAAGACAAACTTAAATCCTTTCAGTCCTTCATACTAGCCACTTTGCTTCCCACCACTGGAATCTTGCTCACATTGCTCCCCCTGTATATGGAAGGACCTTCCTCCCCTCATCCACTGCCTACTCATGCTTCTGATTGCAATTCAAGTGTTGCCTCCTGGAAGAGGCCTGTCTTGATGCCTCCCTAAGTCAAATCTCCCTATTACAGCCCTTCACAGCCTCATGCATCTATTATAACTTCGTTTGTATTTGGACATTTCTTTGTGAGATTATTAATCAATGCCTGTCTTACCCACAAGGCTATAATCTCCATGCCTGTTTTTATTATCCATAGTGATCCCCACTGTTTGGCAATGATGGGCACTCAGTAAATATTTATCAAATTAATAATATCTGAGAAAGATCTAGAATAAAAGTACCTAACTTCAGAATAATAGCACCTACTTAACATTATCTCTGATACCATAAAGATCACATCAAAATATATACTGGGGGGAGAGTGGGGCAGAGTAGGGAGAGAAAACAGTCCTAATACTCTGCAGGAAGTTGTTTTCCTTGAACCAAGCAGCTATTTGTTTCTTCAAGGATATGGACAGTGAGAAGAATTAAAGGAGGAAAATAAGAATAATGCAAAATGGGAAAAGAACAAGAAAGAGGCATGAAATAATGTTCTAATTGTTAAGAATTTTTGTTCCAAAAATACATATTTAGTTAATGCAGAAACTATTATCTTAAGTCACACGTATATGTGAGGCAAAATAGGTTGTTAGTTACAAGGAAACAAAGAGTAGATAATCTCAGGCCACGTCAGTCTAAGTAAAGAAGTGGTGTATCAAGTACCTGTGTTAGTTGCTGAGAGAAAAAAAAGAAAAAAATTAAAGAAACTAAGAAAGGTTGGGGCGCCTGGGTGGCTCAGTGGGTTAAGCCGCTGCCTTCGACTCAGGTCATGATCTCAGGGTCCTGGGATCGAGCCCCGCATCGGGCTCTCTGCTCAGCGGGGAGCCTGCTTCCTCCTCTCTCTCTCTCTGCCTGCCTCTCTGCCTGCTTGTGATCTCTCTCTGTCAAATAAATAAATAAAATCTTTAAAAAAAAAAAAAAAGAAACTAAGAAAGGTTAAAGAATTTTCAAATAGTATTAAGTTTTATGAAGCATAATGCAATAAAATCATGTCCTCAGCGTTTCAGGACAGTACCGATTATTTAATTTTCATTCTTCACAGGAAAAAGGAGTTATACAAATTATAAACAAAAGTACTTTATTTTATTGTTGTAAGACTTTCCAGTAAATAAATTTTTAATCAGAAAAAAAGATAGAAAAGAGGATTTGTGGCATTTATTGTGGTCTTTAACATTCACCTAATACAGGCTCCGTGTTTATCCTAAGAACCATATTCAAAGGGCATTACAGAGCTGGCAGGTGGAATTAAAATGCAACAGCAGATTATCAGTCAATGTTTGTGAAGGACAATCAATAAAGGTAATTACCACATGAATCTACACTGATTTATGTCATGGCAGAATAATCTGGAATTGTAGGGATGGATTCCGTCAAAAGTGATCCAGATTTAAATATATTTTTTTCACTGCTTCCTGTTTAGCTACAGAAATCTGATCCTACTAAAAGCCTTTATTCCTTTAAAAAATAATTTCCCTGATTCTCAAGTTGTGACTCAGTCTGACCATGTCTATTTGCCTTCTGCCAGGATCAGCTTCTCTGTGGGAACTGGAAATGTACGCATACCCAAGGAGTGATGCAAGAGCTGAACTTTCCCCAAGGGCAGTGCCAGCATCCTAGGACTTCAGACTTCTGTACTTCTTCCTCTCCTGAACCACCTTCTAGGAGATAGAATGCAAAAGAAATCGTGCAGCCTCAGAGGAAAGTGCTGAAAATAATACATTCATTTGCCTATTTAGTCATACTTTCAAGGGAAAAGACTAGGCCTCTACATTCCTTCCCACTTTCATCCCGTTAGATTCATTTTTAGCTTTGGAAGCCTGTCCATTTATTGACTTAAGCTTAAGCTAGGTAAATATGATCTATCAATCTATTCCTCTATCTCTGAAGTACTGGTTTTATTATTTAAAGAAAATTTTAGATCCACTTCATTATAGATTTGTCATCCTCTAACGGCTGTTCTAAATTTATCCCAGACTGACCCGGAAGAGACAAAACTATGAAATGCTCTTAATTTTAAATTAGTTAATATGTTTTTTAAATTTCTTCTTCCTTCATGCTTCTATTGCACTAATGCATTCTCCTTTGTATTTCAGTTTAATGTATTTCTGACGTATTCACAAGACTTTCAAGCTCAAGGTACCCATAGAGTACAGAGTAGGCTGTGTCAAATTTGCACTGAAATAAATTAAAGGAGTATGATAGGATACCAGACTTTTACAGTTGGCCAAGGAGAAGAAAAAAAGAAACATAGCACAAAGTTACCTTAAAACTCTTGGGGTACTAGCTTTCAGCCTATTCCCCATCCTGACATCTATCTCCTCCGCCAAAAATTATTCAAACCACTGTTGCTGGCAAGTTAGCTTAAGTGGTTGGAATTTTTATTTGCACCCATGTACTTTTTCTCTCCCAATCTGTGTTATACAGTTAAGAAATGTGTGTGCATTCATTTGTCTTTTAATCAAGGGTTCTTTTCTTAAGAACTTAATTCACATAAGTTTAACCTTTGAGACTAAGAAACTGGTCCCTCTTCTTTCCACAAAATGAAGTTTTCCTTCATCCAGTATGTGTTAATAATTAGAGCCTTGGCATTTTGCTGCAATTTATTCATTCATTTCTCATCTCATTCAGTAAGCTGACTGTTTTCATATTGTCTGTTATATGCCACAAACCACGATAGGTCCCCCATCTCTTAACAACTGTTTTTACAATTTAAGTGAAATAAATAAATTAAAATGATAACTGATACGATGGAGGCCTCTGTGGATGAAGTGAAAGCACAGAGGATGGATTACCCAAGTCAGCTTGAGGAAATCAAAGGACATCTTGCAGAGAAGGTAATATTTCAATTGTGAGTAGGCAGGAATTTACACTCAGTGAAGGCAAAGATGTAAACAGTAGAAAAGGAAATCTTATTTCAAATAATTTCTATTTGAAATCAGCACTGCTAAAAGCTTGGATCTCAGACCTCTGGTAGTCCACACACTGTGTGCCATGAGGCTGAGTCAAGATGAATACAAAAATAGAGAATAAGTGTTTAAAAATCTTCAAAGAAATGTAACAAAACAATTTTCTGTCTGTTGAATCCAATAAAAAAAACTATTTTTTTATTTCATCTCTCTAGTTATTAATTTTTATTGTATTTTGCTAAAGTTTTAGTTCCCAACAGACTGAAAATCTTTAAAAACACAGATAGTTTGAGTAGTGCAGTTACTAAAATGCATCTAATTCTGACTCTAACTCTCATATTGTTCCCTGTTTTAAGCTTCTTTTTGGATCTCCAAGGAACTCTGAGAGGCTTATCCCCTGACTTCAGGAAGAACTTTATATATCAATTAGATGATCCATTTTAATTAAAGGATCAAGCTAACAATTCAGCAATGCTGACCAAACTCCTTGAAATTTTACTAGAGGGAGGAACAGCTGGTTCACATACTTTGGCACATGTTATCACAAGTAGAAGCAACTAGATGTGGTAGAATATTTTTCTACTTAATTTTTCTAATACTTGAAGCCATTAATCCTTCCCACTCTTTTATGAAATAGGCCTTTGCACATCCTTGGAATCATGTTCCTTTAAAGCACACAAGTACACATAGAAATAAGACATGTTTGATTCAGATATAAACTCAAATAGGGACGGTCTTTACTATCTAAAAGCGTATGCTCTAAAATAAAAAATTCGGGCCCCTGGGTAGCTCAGTGGATTAAAGCCTCTGCCTTCGGCTCAGGTCATGATGGTCCTGAGATCGAGTCCCACATCGGGCTCTCTGCTCGGCAGGGAGCCTGCTTCCTTCTCTCTCTCTCTCTCTGCCTGCCTCTCTGCTGACTTGTGATCTCTCTCTGTCAAATAAATAAATAAAATCTTTTAAAATAAATAAATAAATAAAATGGAAAACTCACAGTGAATGCCTATTCCTGCTATAAATGGGGTCTCCCCCCTCCCCAGGGGTTGAAAACCAAAGTTTAATATGCACAGGTTCATATACCAAAGACACATAAACTCAGAAGTAAAAACTCAAGTTAAATCTTTCACCAAAATCGGGGCACCTGGGTGGCTCAGTGGGTTAAGCCGCTGCCTTCGGCTCAGGTCATGATCTCAGGGTCCTGGGATCGAGTCCCGCATCGGGCTCTCTGCTCGGCAGGGAGCCTGCTTCCCTCTCTCTCTCTCTCTGCCTGCCTCTCCGTCTACTTGTGATTTCTCTCTGTCAAATAAATAAATAAAATCTTAAAAAAAAAAAAATCTTTCACCAAAATCATTAGATCATATAAGTCTTTGTTCTTTACTTTGCAAAACAGTTCAGTCTAGCTGATGATGGCTTCTCTTCTGTCAATCTTATGAGTAGCCACTTTTTTCTTAGATTTCAATGACTCAGGATTTAATTTATAAAATATCAAAAGGTTTGATAGGGTACAAATACATAAGATAGCACTTAATGAACATATTTAGGTAATCTCAGAAGTATGAAATCACACACATATTTAAGATACTACTATTTAGGGCTTTATATATTTTGTTACCTTTTTTCCTCTAATTATTCATGGTATTATTTTGGTTTTACAAAATTCTGGATGTTTACAAGTACCTTCAATTATTTTGGTACCTATTTTTAGTTATTAGAAAATACAGATGCACATACAGAAAAGCCAACCTAGTCTATACTGAGATGAAAAATAAAAGAAACATAAGTTAGACTTAATTCTTTGCTATCTATCCATCAAAGAATAGGAAATACAGGGACACCTGAGTGGCTCAGTTGAGCCTCTGCCTTTGGCTAAGGTCGGGATTCCAAATTCCTGGGATTGAATCCCGCATTGGGGGGGGGGGGGTTCTTGCTCAGCAGGGAACCTGCTTCTACCTCTGCCTGCCACACCTCTGCTTGTTCTCTCTCTCTCTCTCTGACAAATAAATAAATAAAATCTTTTAAAAATAAAATATGATATAATAAATAAAATCTTTAAAAAATAGGAAACACAGTAGTCGGTAGCGAGGTTTTTCAAATTCATTTTAGATGTAATCATTTTTTGTGCTTGTTAGGGTATGTTCTGGGGACAACTGTCCAGTGACCTGAATGACGTTTAGCAGCATCCCTGGTCTCTATCCACAAGATACCAGAAACACACGCTTCACCACCCTAGTCATGACCATAAAAAATGCTTTCATACACTCCCCCTGGTTAAGCACCATTGTTTAATAATATAGAAAAATCATTTCGAACTTTTTTTCCCAACACATAACATTAGTAAAAAAAAAAATTCTGAGCATACATCTCTATCCAAATATATTTACTTCTAAGTTATATATATGGACTATATACTAATGTTATATACATTGTAAAATATAAATACATTTAAACAGAAGGAGATTAAAAAAATTATCATGGAAGTGCTAATAAATTTAGAACCTGAACCCCAGAGGATTATCTTGTGTACCCCGAGGGATGTACATACCACACTAAAGACAGTGGTATTGATTATAGTCACAGAGAGAAGAATTGTTTCTTTTACTGGATTAGTTACTGACTATAACATATTCATGCCATTTATAAACTGAATACAACTCTAATATAAAGTATAAAGGAATATTTTGACCTTTGTTGAAAAGTGGAAATTCTAAAGTTTCTATGAAAGTATGTTAATTAAATTTTGGATATTGTAAAGAAGCATGACCTTGAGAACAAATGACTCAGGATGAATTCTCTGGTTGACTATGATCTTTCCTTCTTCTTTCTGGCTCAAAAAATGACAGGTAGATGCCAGTATTCATACCAGTTCCCACAAAGTTCCACAACCCTATTTTCAGACTAAGTCCACTACTAGACCAGTGATTAGTTATTTTTATCCCCACATGACAATTAATTTTTATAAAAAAATAATTTTGGATGGGGCGCCTGGGTGGCTCAGTGGGTTAAGCCGCTGCCTTCGGCTCAGGTCATGATCCCAGGGTCCTGGGATCGAGCCCCGCATCAGGCTCTCTGCTCATCAGGAAGCCTGCTTCCTCTTCTCTCTCTGCCTGCCTCTCTGCCTGCTTGTCATCTCTCTCTGTCAAATAAATAAATTAAAAATCTTAAATAAATAAATAAATAAATAAATAAATAAATAAATAAGTAAAAGACATTTTGGATATATATACCAAGGAATGTAAGAACTATAATTATGGCTATTGCTGAAAGTCCGTTACTTATGCCATAATAGTGTAACCACATAACAGTGGTTTCAGAAAATATAATGAATTGTTCACTTAGAGGAACTCATAGTTGACACTGATGTACTTAATATCTGTGTAACTGCTCCAAATATTACAAAGATAATACAAATCAGTATTTAGGGCACATGGGTGTCTCAGTCAGTTGAACATTGGGCTCTTGATTTCAGCTCAGGTCATGATCCCAGGGTCCTAGAATTGAGCCTCATGTAGGGCTAGATGACAATAATTGCCATGGTTATTTGCCTTTATCTTAGATGCTTGTAAGTACCATGTGGGTCTTAATTTTATAATGCGTGCCAATGAATGTGGTGCCACATTATTAAGCAAACTTACTGTTCCCATCTAGGAAACAGTGAATGAAAACAAAAGAAACAGATAAGGGAGAGCACACAACTTGGGGTGGGGGTGCAGGTAGTAATAAATTTGAGAAATTAGGTACTTTTCCTGACACCTGCAGTTCCTCAAGAACAATATAATTTAGTTCACCATTAGGCTAATACACAGATATTTATAAATACTAAGTATGATTTACCTCCTATTAAATAGTAATACTCAGTCTATAAATGTTTGAATTAAAAGTAGAATCAGAAAGTAAGTTAAAGGATTTTACTATTGCAAGGTTTTATTTAAACATGCTTTGTGGTAAGAAATATTTTAAATAATGTGTGAAGTCAAATTACTTTAGTGGTAGACTTCTGGGTGACATAATTAATATTCTGCTAAAAATGAAACTGTAGGCATTCATTTCCTGCCATGAACAAGTAACTGATACTGAGCTTGCCATCCTGTTGTAAATAACTAGAAAACCAGACAAAACATTTGACACAAGTTTTGAGACATTACAAAACAGGAAGGACAGGACTAGGATCCCCAATACAAGGAAAACATATCAGATAAATCTTATGATAATCCTGGATTTCAAGCCAGAGTCACCTTCTGAGTATTGGCACAGAGAGGAACACTGGCAGAACACAATGGTCTTACTGAAATGAGAGATAGAAGTAAAAGTTCAGGGAGACTGAGGCTGATGGGATTTGCAGTGTAACGTACTAGAGGAAAAGGAAATTACACAAAGAGATCCAGAAATCTGCATGGGGATCTGACTGAGTTACTGGCTGTATAATTAAGCTGCTGCATGTGTGTAGGATTAAACTTCATGTCTACTAGCAAAGAAAGCTGCTCAACAGCTATAAGCTGGAAAATCTTCACAGCTCACTCAGGACTGGAGGATATTTGAAATCCCTCAAACAAAAGAAGAAACCTTGTTTAATACCCAAACCATTTGCACATATTTTCTTTGCCTTTTTTTGTTAATTTTTGATTTTTTATGAACATATATTTTTATCCCCAGGGGTACAGGTCTGTGAATCACCAGGTTTACACACTTCACAGCACTCACCAAAGCACACACCCTCCCCAATGTCCATAATCCGACCCCCTTCTCCCAACCCCCCTCCCCCCCAGCAACCATGTTTGTTTTGTGAGATCCGACCCTCTTCTCCCAACCCCCCTCCCTCCAGCAACCCTCAGTTTATTTTGTGAGATTAAGAGTCACTTATGGTTTGTCTCCCTCCCAATTCCATCTTGTTTCATTGATTCTTCTTCTACCCACTTAAACCCCCATGCTGCATCAACACTTCCTCATATCAAGCAGATCATATGATAGTTGTCTTTCTCTGCTTGACTTATTTCGCTAAGCATGATACACTCTAGTTCCATCCATGTTGTCGCAAATGGCAAGATTTCATTTCCTTTGATGGCTGCATAGTATTCCATTGTGTATATATACCACATCTTCTTTATCCATTCATCTGTTGATGGACATCTAGGTTCTTTCCATAGTTTGGCTATTGTGGACATTGCTGCTATAAACATTCGGGTGCACGGGCCCCTTTGGATCACTACGTTTGTATCTTTAGGGTAAATATCCAGTAGTGCAATTGCTGGGTCATAGGGCAGTTCTACTTTCAACATTTTGAGGAACCTCCATGCTGTTTTCCAGAGTGGCTGCACCAGCTTGCATTCCCACCAACAGTGTAGGAGGGTTCTCCTTTCTCCGCATCCTCGCCAGCATCTGTCATTTCCTGACTTGTTGATTTTAGCCATTCTGACTGGTGTGAAGTGATATCTCATTGTGGTTTTGATTTGTATTTCCCTGATGCCGAGTGATATGGAGCACTTTTTCATGTGTCTGTTGGCCATCTGGATGTCTTCTTTGCAGAAATGTCTGTTCATGTCCTCTGCCCATTTCTTGATTGGATTATTTGTTCTTTGGGTGTTGAGTTTGCTAAGTTCTTTATAGATTTTGGACACTAGTCCTTTATCTGATATGTCGTTTGCAAATATCTTCTCCCATTCTGTCAGTTGTCTTTTGATTTTGTTAACTGTTTCCTTTGCTGTGCAAAAGCTTTTGATCTTGATGAAATCCCAATAGTTCATTTTTGCCCTTGCTTCCCTTGCCTTTGGCGATGTTCCTAGGAAGATGTTGCTGCGGCTGAGGTTGAAGAGGTTGCTGCCTGTGTTCTCCTCAAGGATTTTGATGGATTCCTTTCTCACATTGAGGTCCTTCATCCATTTTGAGTCTATTTTCGTGTGTGGTGTAAGGAAATGGTCCAATTTCATTTTTCTGCATGTGGCTGTCCAATTTTCCCAGCACCATTTATTGAAGAGGCTGTCTTTTTTCCATTGGACATTCTTTCCTGCTTTGTCGAAGATTAGTTGACCATAGATTTAAGGGTCTATTTCTGGGCTCTCTATTCTGTTCCATTGATCTATGTGTCAGTACCATGCTGTCTTGATGATGACAGCTTTGTAATAGAGCTTGAAGTCCGGAATTGTGATGCCACCAACTTTGGCTTTCTTTTTCAATATCCCTTTGGCTATTCAAGGTCTTTTCTGGTTCCATATAAATTTTAGAATTATTTGTTCCATTTCTTTGAAAAAGATGGATGGTACTTTGATAGGAATTGCATTACATGTGTAGATTGCTTTAGGTAGCATAGACATTTTCACAATATTTATTCTTCCAATCCAGGAGCATGGAACATTCTTCCATTTCTTTGTGTCTTCCTCAATTTCTTTCATGAGTACTTTATAGTTTTCTGAGTATAGATTCTGTGCCTCTTTGGTTAGGTTTATTCCTAGGTATCTTATGGTTTGGGGTGCAATTGTAAATGGGATTGACTCCTTAATTTCTCTTTCTTCTGTCTTGTTGTTGATGTAGAGAAATGCAACTGATTTCTGTGCATTGATTTTATATCCTAACCCTTTACTGAATTCCTGTACAAGTTCTAGCAGTTTTGGAGTGGAGTCTTTTGGGTTTTCCACATATAGTATCATATCATCTGCGAAGAGTGATAATTTGACTTCTTCTTTGCCGATTTGGATGCCTTTAATTTCCTTTTGTTGTCTGATTGCTGAGGCTAGGACCTCTAGTATTATGTTGAATAGCAGTGGTGATAATGGACATCCCTGCCGTGTTCCTGACCTTAGCGGAAAAGCTTTCAGTTTTTCTCCATTGAGAATTATATTTGCGGTGGGTTTTTCATAGATGGCTTTGATGATATTGAGGTATGTGCCCTCTATCCCTACACTTTGAAGAGTTTTGATCAGGATGGGATAGATTTGCACATATTTTCAAAAGGTAAGACATCGGTAGTAAAAGTAAATTAGCCCAATAAAAACAGACTTTTTTTTTTTTTTAAGATTATTATTTATTTATTTTTTTGTCAGAGAGAGAAAACACAAGCAGGGGAAGGGGACACAGAGGGAGAAACAGGCTTCCCACTGAGCAAGGAGCCAGATGCCAGACTTGAACATGACCTGATCCAAAGGCAGCTGCCTAACCGACTGAGCCACCCAGGTGTCCCGAAAAAAGGCTATTCTAGAGCCACCCATATATAGCTTTAAATCAAGCCTCAAAATTAACAGCTAATTCTCAAAAAATGTAAACTCAATCATAATTAAAGACAACAAAAAGCAAAAAAAAAAAAAAAATCAACAATGTAAAATTCACAATGTCCAATATCCATTCAAAAGTGACAATCCATAATATGAAGAAAGAAAATGTGAAATAAAAACAGTAGGAAAGGGGTGCCTGGGTGGCTCAGTGGATTAAGCCGCTGGCTTCGGCTCAAGTCATGATCTCAGGGTCCTGGGATCGAGCCCCGCATCGGGCCCTCTGCTCAGCAGGGAGCCTGCTTCCCCCTCTGTCTCTGCCTACCTCTCTGCCTACTTGTGATCTCTCTCTCTGTCAAATAAAATAAATAAAATCTTTAAAAAAAAAGTAGGTAAATTAATCAGTAGATAATATGCTAGAAATGAAAGAGATGATAAATTGAACAGCCAAAGACTATAAAAAGCTATTATAAGTGTTTAAAGATTTAAAAGGAAGATAGAATAACAAAGAGAGAAATAGAAGTATTTTTTAAAGAATTAAATGGAATTTATGGAACTGAAAAATACGTATCTGAAATGAAAATTTTATGTAATGGACAGAAGAGCAGATTCATTTCATTAAAGAAAATATCAGTGAACATGAAGACAGAACAATTCAAAAATATACAAATTAAAAGACAGAAGTTGAGTAGGGAGACTGAAAATAATGAACAGCAGTCTGTGGAACCATATCAAGCAATTCCTGAAGGACAGAATAAAAAGAGAGGGAACAAAAATAAAGTTGAAGAAATAGGCTGAAATTTCTTTTCTAAATTTTTAACTAAAAATCCATAAAAACAACAACAAATCTCAGGCAGGATAAACCCAAGGAAACCACACCAGGACACATAATAATTAAACTGCTAAAAAACAGTTATGAAGAGAAAAATAATAAAATCAGCCAGAGAGTTGGGGGACATAATAGGAAGAGGAACAAATATGAGAATGACTGTTAATTACTCTTCAGAAAGAATCAAGCTTTAAGATGATGGAACAACATTTTATGCAAAGAAACAAAAAACTGTTATTCCAAATTCTATGTTTAGCAAAAAACCTATTCAAAAACGAAGGGGAAAAAAAAAACAGACATTTGTGGAAAAAAACAAATGCTGACTGAATTCACTGTAACTAGACCCCACTTGGGCCTAAAAGAAGCAGAGAAAAGCAAAATTTGAACAGAAATCAATGGAACTGAGAACAGGAAAAAAAAATGGAAAAAACAATCAACAAAACCAAAACCTAGTCTTTTGAAAGGAGAAACAAAAACAATAAATCTCTATTCAGGATAACCAAAAGTGAAACAAAAGACGCAAATTATTAATGTCAGGAAAAAAGACGTCATAACTGCTGATCACATGAACATTACATGGGTAACAAATGAACATTACAAACAGCACTTTGCCCACAAAAATGATAACAAATGAAACATTTCTTGAAAGACATAACTTACCAAAACTGATACAAAATGCAATAGATAATCTTAATAGCCTATGATATAAATGAAATTGAATAAATAATTAAGAATCTTCCAAAAACAGGAAACCAGGCCCAGATGGTTTCAATGTTGAATTCTACCAAAAACGCAAGGAACAAGTAATGCTAAATCTCCATAATCTCGTTAATAAAACAGAAGCAGAGAAACCAACTTCTAACTTGTTCGACCAAGCCAGCATTATACCAATTCCAAAATCAGAGACAGTACCAGAATGAAAAAAACAACCTCTCATAAACCCAGACAATAAAAATCTTCAACAAAATATTAGCAAGTCAAATCCAGCAATGTATAAAAACAACTGTACACCATAAGGAAATGGGATTCCAGACATGCAAAATTAGTTCAACATCTGAAAATTATTTAATGAAACCTACCATATAAACTGGATAGAGAAGAAAATCATATAATTTTATCATCTGAGAACAAAAAAATGATTTGGAAAAAATATCCAATACTCATTCATGAATTAAAAACAAATCATCAGCAATTTACTCAACTTCAGAAAGAACATCTACAAAAAAATGTATAGCTAATATTTTATCTTAGGTGAAAAACGGACACTTTCTCCCTAAAATGGCAAATAAGGCAAGGATGTGCTTCCTCTCCACTCCACATCCTACTATTAAGTTTTAATAGTATTCAACATCCTACTATTCAACATCCTATTTAACATCCTACTATTAAGTTTTAACTAGTGCATTAAGAAAATAAATAAAAGCCATCTAGATTGGAAAGACAGAAATAAAAATGCCTTTATTTACAGATGACATGAATGTCTGTGGAGAAAAATGCAAAATCCACACAAAAACACTGGAACCAATATGCAGGTATAACAAGATCACAGGATAAAGTCAATTGTTTCCCCCCTTATATCAATAACAAACAACTGAAATTGGAAATTTCTTTAAAATACTATTTACAGGGGCACCTGGGTGGCTCAGTGGGTTGAGCCGATGCCTTCGGCTCAGGTCATGATCTCAGGGTTCTGGGATCGAGTCCCGCGTTGGCCTCTCTGCTCAGCAGGGGGCCTGCTTCCCTTCCTCTCTCTCTGCCTGCCTCTCTGCCTATTTGTGATTTCTCTCTGTCAAAATAAATAAATAAAATATTTAAAAAATAAATAAATAAAATACTATTTATAATGGCATCTCCCCTCCACCTAAAAAAGAGAAGAAATACTTAGGTATAAATCTAACAAAATATGTACAGAATCTATATGTAGAAACTACAACATATTGATGAAAGAAATCAAAAAGCTAAATAAATGGAAAGATATTCCATGTTAATGAACTGGAAGACTCATTATTAGAAAAGTGTTAATTCTCCAAACTTGATCTATATACTCAATCCAATTCCAGTAAAATTCCTAGCAAGTTACTTTGTGGATACTAACAAACTATTTCTAAAGTCTGTATGAAATGGAAAAAAGATTAAGAATACCCAACATGATACTGTAAAGAGAACAAAGATAGAGGATCACAGCCAGATCTTAAGACTTACTATAAAGCTACAGAAATCAAGACAGTATGTTACCGGCAAAAGAACAGATAAATATATCAATAGAACAGAACAGAAAGTCTGGAAAAAGACCCATGCATATATAGTTAACGATTTCTGATAAAAGCCAAAAAGGCAATTCAGTGGAGAAAGTACAGTCTTTCAACAAATGGTGTTAGAACACTGGATGTCTATATGTAAAACAATGAACTTCGACACTTAGTCTAACATCTTTCATCAAAATTAATTAAAAATGCAAATGCAAAACAATAAAACTTCTGCAAGAAAACATAAGAATTCTACATGACCTGTTTCAATGAGGAAAAAAAAAACTGTTAAATAGGACTTTATTAAAAATTGCTTTGCAAAAGACACTGCTAACAAAAAAGAGAAACCAGAAACTTTGGAGAAAGTATTTATAGAACACATATCTGATAAAAAGACTTGTACTCAAAATACACAAACAACCTTTAAAACCCAACAGTAAGAAAATAACCCACTTAAATGGGCAAAGAATTGGAAAAGAAACCTCACCAAAGAAAATATATAAATATTAAATATGTATATGAAAAGATGGTCAACATCTTCAGTTGAAGAAATTCAAATGAGAACAACAATAAGATATCACTATACACCTATTAAAATAATTAAAATCCAAAAAAACTGATAATATCAATTGTTGGTGAGGATGCAGAACAAGAACTATCATTCACTGCTGGTAAGAATGCAAAACTGTACAAATGCTATGAAATGCACTTTGGCAATTTTTTACAAAGCTAAACATAATCGTACATAGTTGCACAACCGAAAAGTCATCCCCCTAGGTCTTTGCAAAAACTATTTAAACACTTATGTCCATACAAAAACCTGCACATGAATGTTCTTAGAAGCCTTATGTATAATCACCAAAAACTAGAAACAACCACAAGTCCTTCAATAGATAGCATCTATTCAACAAAAGAAAGTAATGAACTAGCAAGCCACATAAAGACATGAATTATAAATGTACCTTAAGTGAAATAAAAGTGTACACTAAGTAAACAAAACCAGTTTGAGAATTCTACATAATCTATTATGTCAATTGTATGACATTCTGGAAAACAAAACTACAGTGATGGTAAACAGATCAATAGTTGTCTGAAAATTGAGACAACAGGAATGTTGAATAGCTGAAATACAGTAAAGTTTTTTTAAGTGGTACTCTGCTGTATAATACTGTAATGGTCATTACACGACACTATACATTTGTTAAAACCCATAAAGGTATACAGCATAAATGGCACATCTTAAGGCTACATATTAAAAACAAACCATTTGGGCAGGTGGGGGATCCCAGGATTAAACACAGAATGTAATAAAACAACCTATGTCCAAAATGAATGTGTGAAAGAAACAATCTCACTAAAGGAAGCTGGGGAGGGGACAAATGTAACTCTAAGTAACTGGAAATTAGTGGAGTCTGCAACACTAAAAGTAATTACATATACACACCATACTTCAGCAGATAAAGCTGCTTTCCACAGGGATCTAGATTAACAATTCTGAGATCTCTATACATGTATACTGGAACTGAACAAGTAAACAGCCATCAGATTGTGGGAGCAAGGTTTCTCAGAGTTGGAGTGGGAGTTGACAGACAAGCCATGGAAGGAAGGCAGATTGATGTATGCAGTAATAATGAAGCTGGAGACATCAGCATAAACCCATGTTTCTCATAAGTTTATATAGATACACACAGTTACATCTAAAATGTGTATATGCATTTGTCCACTGAGAGGGTCTAGAAGCAACAGGGACCCAGTATAAATAAGCACACACAGTGCCCAAATCTTGAGTTCTAATACCATACTCCAAAAAAAGGAATGGGACTCTTCGGAGAAATGGCTAACTCTAGGACACGAGTACAAAATATATTAGATGGGTCTGGAGCATCTTGTAGTGCCAAAAAGTAAAGAAAGTACTCAAAAAAAAGAACAATGATGAGGTAAGTCAAAAGGACAAGAGCAAACTGAAAGAGCTCTCCATGGCCAAAGTTAGAAAAATGTGAAGAACAAAAAATATAAAGTACTACTGAATTATAACCCAAATACAAAATAAATATCCATGAATTTATAGTGATATAAATAAATAAATGAGGGGGGATGGGCAAGTAGAAAATAACAAATCTCCTACACACCACAATTTCAAATAATTATATAGATGCTGCATCTTCAAGGAGATAGACCATAACTCATCATTCCTTAAGTGTACTGAAAAGGGGACTTCCTTCCAACGGTGTAGATAATAAAAGGATAAAAGTAATTACAGTGGAGAAATTTAAACAATACCTCAGTCAGGTGATCAAGGTCAACACCAAAAGTGTTACATCATTTTCTTAAACCTAAGACCTGAAACAGTAACTGTACTAGATGAAAAAACTGCAAAAGAAACTTCTTGACATTGGTCAGGGATATAACATCAAAAGCACAAGCAACAAAAGCAGAAGTATTGACAAACAGGATTATAACAGACTGAGAAGCTTTCACCCAGCAAAGAAACAATAAAGTGAAAAGGCAGCCTATACATGGGAGAAAATATTTGCTAATCATATCTCCTAAGGTATTAATATCCAAAATGCATAAGGGACTCCAACAACTCAGTAGCAGAAAACCAAGTAAGTGGATATAGAAAACAGGCAAAGGCCCTGAATGTACATTTCTCAAAAGAACACATACAAAAGGCCAACAGATATATAAAAGGGTGTTCAATACAACAAATTATCAGGGGAATAAAAATCAAAACCACAATGGGATATTACCTATCCCTGTTAAAAAGGCCATTATCAAAAAGATAAGAGATAACAAGTGTTGATGAGAATGTAGAAAAAACGGAACCCTCATGAACAGATGGTGGGCATGTAAATTGGCACAACCATATGGAAAACAGAATGGAGATTCCTCAAAAAATGAAAAATAGAACTACCATATGATCCAGCAATCTCACCTCTAGGTATATATCAAAAGGAAATGAAATCTGGATCATGAAGAGATATCTGCACCCCCATGTTCATGGCAACATTATTCACAATAGCCAAGATATGGAAACAACCTAAATGTCGGTGATAAATGGAAAAAGAAAATGTGAGACACACACACACACACACACACTCAGGAATATTATCCAACCTTAGAAGAGAATGAAATCCTACCATTTGCAACTTGGACAAACTTGGAAGATATTATATGTTAAAAAAAAAAAAGACACAGAAAGTCAAATATTGAATGATTTCTCTTATATGCAGAATTTAAAATAGTCAAATTCATAGAAACACAAAGTAGAATGGTGGTTGCCAAGGATCAAGGATTGGGGGAAGTGAGATACTGGTCAACAAGTGTAAAGGTTCAGTTATACAAGAAGAATAAACTCTGGAGATCAACTGTATAGTATAGTAACTATGGTTAAAAATACTGTTCTCTGGAGCAGCTGGCTGACTCAATCAGAAAAGCATGCAACTCTTGATCTCAGAGTTGTGGGCCTGAGCCCCACATTGGGTATTGAGATTACTAAAAGAAATAAACTTTTAAAAAATCCTGTTTTCTATATCTGAAATTTGCTAAGAAGGTAGATCTCAAATGTTCTCAACACACACACACACACACACACACACACACAGGTAACTATGTGAGGTGGTAGATACACTAATTAGTTTGGTTTCACAATGTATACTAGATCAAAATATCAAGTTGTTTCCAGCTGGGTAGAACACCATGCCCCTACGCACTCCACGGCAGCCCACCAAAGCTAGCTGAGACACCCAACCAAACAAAGGATATCTCTCGAATGCATGGCTCCAGTGGCCAAGGCAAACTAAGTTTCTGGGCCCTGCTGGTCTGAAAAACTTGGAAAGAAAGTTCTTGGCATGCTACTATCCTCAAGGCATTGCAGACAGCACCAAAATACACACCTAGCATTCCTGTACAAAAGGCCTATTTACTTAACTTGGAGCTTAAGCTTGAGGAGCAAGGTTAAGGTATACCACACACTTACAAGCTACAGAAGTCTTTTCATGGAACACAGTCCAGGGATACCATCTTTGAGCTCTCACATGGCCTTTCTACAGTTTATTGGTACCTCACAGATAGATGCTCATACACTTGTTTAGAGCCTCCAGTTTTTAAACTGTCACTGAGACCCCTCCAGACTGTATGGTCTAGAGGCCAGAAGGGTCCATGACTGCAGTCCCACAGGACTGTAAGTATTTGCATACTTTAAAAGCTGCTGCCTAGAGGTCTAGTTTCCAATCAATATGAAACTAGGTGCTGAGATCCTTCCCTCTGGAACAAGTCTTGGCACACCCTCAATAACTGGGACCTATCAAGAGAACTTTCTACTCAAGGCCACTCATGCAAGACAGGGAGATAACTGTTTCTTTCCTACCACACAGAAACAAATACAGAGACTCAAGCAAAATGAGGAGACAGAAGAATATGTCCCAAGATAAAACCTCAGGGGGAAAAAAAGTTAATGAAACTGAAATAAGTAATTTACCTGATAAAGAATTTTAAGTAACAGACATAAAGATGATCACTGAACTCGGGAGAAAAATGAATGAACACAGCAAGAGCTTCAACAAAGAAACAGAAAATAGAAAGTACCAAACAGAAATCTCAGAACTGAAGAATAAACTAAAATATACACTGGAGAGTTTACAGCAGATTAAATGATGCAGAAGAAAAAAATCAGTGAGATAGAAGACAGGGCAGTGGAACTCACCCAAAAAGAACAGGTAAAAAAGAAAAGAAGACAGTTTAACAGACCTATGAGGTAACATTAGGTGGAACAGAATTTGTACTATAGGGATCCCAGAAAAGGAAGAGGAAAAAGGCAGAAAACTTATTTGAAGCAATAATGGGTGAAAACTTCCCTAACTTGGGAAAGGAAGCAGACATCAAAATCCTCAAAGCCCTTGGGCTACCTGGGTGGCTCAGTTGGTGAGGTGTCTGTCTTCAGCTCAGGTTATGATCCCAAGACACTGCGATCAAGCCCTGCATGGGGCTCTCTGCTCAGTGGGGAGTCTGCCTCTTGCCCTCCATCTGCCTCTCCCCCAGAGCTCATGTTCTCTCTCAAGTAAATAAAATCTTAAAAACAAAAACAAAAACAAAAAATCCTCAAATCTCAGAAAGTTCCAAAAAAGATGAACCCAAAGAGACCCAGACAAAGAAACACTGTAATAAAATGTCAAAACTAAGGATAAAAAGAGAATCTTAAAAGTAGAAAGAGAAAAACATCCTGCTGCATACAAGAAAATTCCCATAAAACTATCAGCAGATTTCTCAGCAGAAAATTTGCAGGCCAGAAAGGAGTGACATGATATATTCAAAGAGCTAAAAGGGTGGGGGGGGGGGTCCCACCAAGAATACTTTACCTGCCAAAGTTATCATGAAGAAATAAATAAAATTTTAAAGACTCTACTCAGATAATTAAGAAAAAATATACAAATTACCAATATTACAAATGAAATGGGAACATTACTACAGACTATACTCTAAAAAAATAAGGAAATATTATGAATAACACTAGGTTATTAAATCCAACAACCTAAAAAGGAATGTGTATCTGTTTCATATCTGATATAAAAATTAGCCAACAGAATTTCAGTGGTTTCTTTTCTCCAGTTTCAATTGGTATCTCTGGTTATGAGCTATGGTTATTTTTAATACAGTAGACTACGCTTATTTTTTATAAAGTCCCTGTTCATGATTATTTTCATATTTTTCTGTGCACAAACATTTTAGATACTTCTAGTTGTAAAACCAATTAAAAGTTGTGTTTAGGGTAGCAATGGATCCCTCTTTTCCTTTTCTTCCAATGTCATGTTTTTGATACCAATTTTGCAAAAGTGAAAAAAGGAAAGATTTTTAAAATTAACAATGTGCTGTCTTTCTTGTTGAGCATTACTGGTACTTGGCTCAACTTAGACTCTATATGCTTCAATGAAAGAAGCTAAGATAACTCAGACCATTTCAGTAAAATATATGGCTTTTTTGTGATTGGTTAGAAACACATGTAAAGAACTTTAAAAGAGAGAGAGAGAGACTCTTAGGGGAAAACTTTTTATCTGGCACCTTCTACACCTCAAAGCTACATATAATAATAGGATTTTACTGTAGGTAGAACACCCAGATTAATAAATATTTCATAGTCAGTCTGAAAAATTCAAGTGAATGGACACTTATTTTAGATGAGCTTTGAAGTTTTCTCTCTCGTTATTTATAACAATAAGCAATTTTGTAAGGGCTGAATGCACGACAGCATAATTGGCTTTCTTTTTCGTCACCAGAAAATTGTGGTTATTTTCTGTGTCATACGAAAAAGAGATTTTTACTTATTATCCACATTAGCTACTTTTTTGGTCTGTTTTTGTAGGTGGTCACTGGTTGAAGCTGGTGTGACTAAGAGTGGCAAGAATAGATCATCAGGGACAGGAAGGGGGTTTTCAAAACACAACCCCACTTAAGACGTGGTAGCCTTTATCATCAGTTCTGTGTGCTGTCTTTTCAGAGTGACAAAACCACAGTAGAGTGCTGCCTATTTTGATAAAACCTGAGTTACCACTTTAGCAAGACATATTTTTCTTCCCCCAGCTCCAACATGGTGTGCATTGGATGCTCTCAGTTTTCAATCTTAAAGTTCCTTTCTTCCTCCTTCCCTTACCCTCCCTTTTCTCCCACTCCACACTTCCCCACCTCTTCCAGCTTTTTCTGTCCTCCTCAAAATAAAAGGGCAATACTCTCCTATTTTTTATCCAGAAAGGAAAAAGAGTATTGTAGAAAGAACACAGTGTTTAGAAGTGGACTGAGTGTGAATTTTGTCTTTTTCAAAGCAAAGTTACTTTGTTCGGAAGGGTCTCAGAAAGTGGTATGCTAGAGCTGGCTCATACTACTGGAGAGCCAACTTTCCCCCAGTCCCCTCCACTGACTCCATTTTAAATCAGTTGGCAGCTTGATCGGAGCATTTATATCACAGAATGGAGCAAATGCTACAAATCAGAAAAAAAAAATTTTTTTTTTTAACCCAAGGAGCCAGTTGTTAAATATTCACCAACACATCATGAGCTCAGTTTCCAAATTTCTCAAACAGGACTAATGTCAACCCTGCAAATCTGTTGTAAAAATTTCAAGTAATTTAAATCAAACATCTAGCAAAATGCCAGATACATAAAAGACACTTAGTATGTGATAGATATCAGTATTGTTACGGTATTACAAATAGAGTCTGGCTATATGAAACCTCTATAAGCCATGAGATCAATAATGTAAAAAGTACATTAAGGCAGCTTAATTTGATCTTATTAGGGTTGTTGGGTCCTTTAGAATCTATACATGAGAAAATTAGCACAGTATCCCATATAAGAGCCCACATAATTGTTAATGAGAACAATTTATTTTGCATTTTTTCCTTTTTCCATGTTCCCTTTTAATTATTATGTCCTCTGCCCAAGTTGTCAGCCACCACTAAAAATCATATGAATGCAACTTTTTGAGTACTGACATGGAAAGATTCAGAAAACCATAAGACCTGTGAAGAAGTACCACGAACGGTAAAATCATAAAGAGAGGCAATTCAGTGACCATAATTAAGCATCTAAGGAACTCTTAGGTGACCACCTGTTCACCATTTCTTCTGACAGCTGAACCAATATTTTGGTTTCAATAGGGAAAAGAGAAAGTTAGATTTAGGCAAAACAATCTCAAAAATTAATCTTAGAGCTTTTTCTCTCTCATTCAAAGTTTATGAAGAGAGAGAGAGAGAGAGAGTGTCTGTGTACGTCTGTATGTCTGTATGATATATTATCCTAAATGAGGAGAGCAAGAGAAGAGTATTACCAATAATCTTGGACTGTAACCTCTACTTCTGGGACTTGTGTTCAAGGCTTTCACAAACTCATTTTATTGAAGGCTTCAGAAATTTGAGCAAAATTGTTTGCCTATAATTTATGCATAATGAAATGACTTGCAATAATGCCTCCAAAGTGTCTCAGAGTAAAAAATGTTTATGAATTTGTTTCGAAAGATGCCATTTTCCCTCCCTTTGCTAAATAATGATTTCAATGGTATTTTACTTTAGCTCTTAAAAGAGATACTAGCTCTTCATTTCTGATTATTACTGCACTGCAAACATCAAACAAGTAAAATAAATTATTAAAATAATTTGTCACTTTTACATTCTTTAAGTGGCCAGTACCCACATTTCCCACTCAGTCCTATATGTCCTCTGATGTTGATTTATTACTTGAAGTTAAATTTTTTTATTATAATCTAATGCCTAAACGTTTGCCCTAGTGCGTTAAGCCCTCAAATTCCTTTTTTGTAATCACTGACATGAGTCTTAAGATCACTAATGCTCTTAAAGCCAAAAATCAATTTAATAAGCAATACTGAACACAAAATTTGAATACTGTAATCACAAGAGAAATAACAGAGACCTTCAATATGAGATTTTAAGTTTTAGCTATGAATAGTTTGAAACTTTATGGAAATAATGAATATCAAAACTGGGTATGTTTTTCTGGTCTAAAACATAACTGAAGTATGCATTAATTCCATAAAGTATTTACAAAATATTTTAGAATTAATCATGTCCTGTCATTTAAATTAGTTATTTAGACTACAGCTGTAGGCCTATTCCCTGCCTACCTCTCTGGAATCATCTTACATCACTCCTCTGTTTACCCTCCATGCCCAATGTTATTTGCCTTTTTTTTTTTTTTTAAAGATTTTATTTATTTATTTGAGATAGAGCAAAAGCGAGAGAGATCACAGAAGGAGAGGGAGAGGCAGACTCCTGGCTGAGCGGACAGTCCAACGTAAAACTCAATCCCAGGAGCCTGGGATCATGACCTGAGCCAAAGAGCCACTTACGTGCCCCCATTATTTGCTTTCTTAAATTTTTCTAATACACTATTCTTTATTCCATGGGGTCCTTTCTCATGCTGTTCCTTCAGAATTGAATGCTCTCCCAGTGCCCCCCTCCACTCTAAAGCCCAATTCAAGTATCACTTTCTCAGAGAAGGTTTCCCTATTTCTCAGTGAAGGGCATGTTCCTTTCCCTGACAGAAATCACCACTTTATGTTTATATATTCATTGTCTGTGTAATTAAAATTTAGGTTGCACAACAGCAGAGGCCTTGTCTATTCCTGTTCACCATTATAACCTCAAGATTTAACATAGTCTCTGGCATGCGGTAGGGTGAATGACTGACTGAATGAATGAATGGTATACACAAATTACTACAAAATTAGCTTTAAGATATATGCAACATGAGATATAATTCAAGATTACAGCATAAGTACAGAATCCCAAATAACACTGATGTGGGTAAAGTATTTTGAAAACTTAAGCTCATTTAAAAAACAAAAAGTCTCAGGAAGCATCACACCCTGTATTCAAGACACTATTCTATCAACTACTTAGGTTGCCCACTGTTCCTTTAAAAACTGAAGGAGATAGTAAGATGAAGGAGATAGAAAATATATTAAATTGATTTTTGGCTTTAAGAGCATTAGTGATCTTTCTATCTGGAGATAGAAAATTTAGACTGACTTCTGTATAAAGGTCTACACTGATAGAATCCTCCAAACACATCTTTAAAATTGCAGCTAATCTGCAGAGTTTCATATCACTGTTTAATGACAATTTAATTAAAATTCTGAGGAGTTGGTACAGGCTACCTAAAGCACACATGAAGGAAGATCCTGTTTGAATCTAGGCTCAGGGAGGATAAAGCTATGAGGGAGAACTAATGAAGTATAGGCCAGCAGGGCAGAAGCCCCAGAGAGCAGTGGCATCTGTATAATGTATTTGCTCATCCTGGTTAAATAGAATGATATATTTTATTTATGAGAGATATAAAAATGTTAGAGCATTTTGTGAATCACATTAAAATGTATTTGTGTGAATGTATAACTGGACTAAATGCCAGTAGGAGAAAATAGCATATATGAAAGGACAGTGGGATAAAGGTAGAAAGGTGGTGTATCGAGAGGTTATTAGCTACCTATATTACTGACTGTCTAGACAAAACAATGGATTAAGAGACAAAGAGGCCTAAACCACATAATTAGCTCTGACAAGTTTCTTAGACTTGGATAGTTTTTAGACACTAAATTTTTGACCCTAAAAAATATCACCTCACTTTCTATGCCATATGCAATAGGTTCTGACACAGTAAGTTTTTAAACACTTGAACTAAGTGGGGGAAAAAAAATCTAATATATAATGTTCATCACCATCGTTGTGTTGTTTGAAAGTGAAAATTCAGAAATGATATCATATTACATTCTCACCGTCTTTAAAACAGAAGAAAACTACTAATGGAGCATAATTACTTTCTAGCAAGGATCAAAGGCAGTAATGGCCTAGCAAAATACACTGCATTAATTAAATAATTTAGTTATAATTAAATAAGTATAGCTATTATTATTCATGTGCAATTTATTTCAAAAGACTGCCAATACTAAGGGGCCTCACTGTGCTCAGTCAGTGAAGCATGTGACTCTTGATTGCATGGTTGGTCATGAGTTCGAGCCCCACACTGGTTATAGAGAGAGATTAGTTTAAAAAAATTTTAAGGGGACGCCTGGGTGGCTCAGTGGGTTAAAGCCTCTGCCTTCGGCTCAAGGTCATGATCCCAGGGTCCTGGGTTCGAGCCCCGCATCAGGCTCTCTGCTTGGCAGAGAGCCTGCTTCCTTTCCTCTCTCTCTGCCTGTCTCTCTGCCTACTTGTGATCTCTGTCAAATAAATAAATAAAATTTTTTAAAAATAAAAATAAAAAAATTTTAAGAATGCCAATACTTATTATAAATATAAAATATAATAAAAATAAGGTAAAATAAATATATTTAGCTGGTAAAAAGGAGATATACTCATGCATTCACACACACACACACACACACACATATGTGCTCATGTACGCATAGAATATTTCTGGATGGCTATAATGGCAATAGAGGACAGCTCCAGGATACAGACCTAAGAAAGGGAGGATCCAGAGTAGGAAGTGGATTTCCTTATTATCATATACCCTAATAGGTATCAAAAGGCTTTTCCAGACTCATATATGACTTTTCCCCAGAAAAAGTTTATAAAAATTTTAAAAGTTAAATGGATGGGATTAAATGGGAATAATTAATCATTCCTATACTTATTCAAAGGAAAAAAATATATGTTCAAATCATGGAAGTGAAAGGAATCTAAGATCATTCTCTTAAATTTTATTAAGTAGAAAACTGAAACAATTAAGGAAATTTTGTTCTCCCAAAGTTAACAGTCAGGTCTGTGATGTTAGATTTTAAAATCTTGAACGCCTTATTCTCGATAATATGATTCTCACTCTCTCAGTTATCTTCATTAGAGGCATGTCAAAGCCTCCAAAGACAAAAAAATTTTTCCTTGAAGTTTCCTGGGACACTAGGTAAGCAATATACAACAATCAGGATTTAACAGTAATTTTTACTGATTTGAAAACAGGCAACTCAGAAACTGAAATCTGGCAAGGATGATTATTTTTTAAAGCGAACTCAGGAAGCAGCTGAATTTAGCTCAAGAAGGAACTAGCTGCTGCCTGCAATTGTCCTTGGAAGGTAAATGCCAAAGTCAAAGGGTTCATGTATGAACTCTTTACACTGCTTAAATCTAGAGGCAGGAGCAGGAAACTAATTAGATTCTCATTTATTATATGCTTAGGCCTTCTTTTTTTTTTTTTTTTAAAGATTTTATTTATTTATTTGACAGAGAGATCACAAGTAGGCAGAGAGGCAGGCAGAGAGAGAGAGAGAGAGGAGGAAGCAGGCTTCCCGTGGAGCAGAGAGCCCGATGCGGGACTCGATCCCAGGACCCTGGGATCATGACCTGAGCCAAAGGCAGAGGCTTAACCCACTGAGCCACCCAGGCGCCCCTGCTTAGGCCTTCTTAACTGACCTAATTATAACTCATCTCAAAGCAATCTAATCATTTAGGGAATTTAGTCTAGAAACAGTTCACTTTCATCTAACCTATGGAATTCACAACTCAGGTGCCATCCTGAAAAGGGAAGTCCCTACTAACTCTTCTTCACTTGAAACTCATCCTCACTTGAAAGCCCATGTACTTATGTTAGGGCACCATTCAGATTACATGTATTAGGAAAGGATGGCTTATGTCTCAGCAAAAATTGACAAATACTTTTAGAATTTTCCAGCTTCAGACAGTGGAAACTCTATCATCAAGCAAACATTAATTTTAGATGGTGAATAAAAAGAAAGATGAAGAATATTAGAAGAATCCTAAAATTAACCACCAAATTATTAGGACATAGAAAGATAGAGACAGGTTATTGTTAGGATAGAGAAAGACAGACACAGACTGGAGGAGATACTCTATGACCCAAATTAAGCATTTAAAGAGAAGTGTAGGGGTGCCTGGGTGGCTCAGTTGTTAAGTGTCTGCCTTTGGCTCAGGTCATAATCCCAGGGTCCTAGGATTGAGCCCTACATCAGGCTCCCTGTTCGGTGGGAAGCCTGATTCTCCCTCTCCCAGTCCCCCTGCTTGTGTTCCTTCTCTCACTGTGTCTTTCTCTGTCAAATAAATAAAATCTTAAAAGTAAATAAATAAATAAATAAAGGTCTAAGAATATTGCTGACCTTCTCCCAGAAGAGAAAAAATTATATATACTAATTTTTTTTTCGTATCACCCTTGTTTATTAAGAGACATTATTTATTTATTAAGGGACATTCAAGATTTTTCTTGAAGCTTCCTGGAATCATTAACAAGCAAAAGGAAGAGGCTGTATCAACTAAGTAATACTTGTCCCAATGCACTAACTCTCTTAAAAGTAATTTCCATAGGCTATGAACTGTGGGCACCCATATGGAAATAATTAGAAAAACAAAAGGTATTTTTAAATTATCTTTTAAATGTTAGACTTGATTGCACTATAAAATACTTTTTTTAAAAAAAAAATCGTTGTTTGTCATAACTGATATCCTGGAAAGCTGTACACAGTAATTAAAATTCCTCTCCTGGAATGTGGCAGGATAAAGACTCAGTGACAGACAATATGTTAGCTTTTCTTCTGAGTTTTAATGCCATGGTTTCAAGAGAGCTCAATTTTCAAAAACGGATTTCCTCAAGTACAGCATTTTAATCCCCACTTCTTCTGGTCAAAAAGGAAAGTAGTGGTGAGTATAAGGCTACCCTATGCTTGGTCAACTTCAGAGAGTTACACTGTGTTCCAAGGTTCAAAGAAAGAGAATGGATTGCTTCCACATTTGTTAGGCTCCACTATGACCTCAGAGACTCCTTTAAAGATTTACTTAAAACTATGGACCATCTGCCCAAAAAGAAAATACACACAAATTGTGTAATTTCAGAAAGTACCCAAACTCCAGGTTAGGACACTTTGCCCTAAAAAGGAATAGCAGATATATACACTTAGAACCAACACACATGCTATATTTCAGTGTAATGATGACTTTTTATATTTCACTTATTCTGTGTATTTTTTTTTTTTATATTTATTTGACAGACAGAGATCACAGGCAGGCAGAGAGGCAGGCAGAGAGAGAGAGGGAGGAAGCAGGCTCCCTGCTGAGCAGAGAGCCCGATGCGGGGCTCGATCCCAGGACCCTGGGACCATGACCTGAGCCGAAGGCAGAGGCTTTAACCACTGAGCCACCCAGGTGCCCCTTATTCTGTGTATCTTATAGTAAAGATCATTATTTCCAGAAGCAGGAATACCAAGAATTGCCTGCAAATGCCTTACTAGAGATATATTAGACTGTTAGAACTATTTTCTCATTGATCATTCCCTTACGGCAGTGGTTCAAAAAAAGGGGCTATGCACCCCAAGGAGGCGCTTTGGAAGTTTGCAAAGGTATTTTTGGTTACCACAGTAACCAAGGTTGCCACTAAGGGACATATATGTTAGACACCTTAGAATACATGGATATACACATACAGTGAAGGATGTCCTATCAGATATTCATGTGTTAAACTAATTCATAATTACCTAAGCCTAAAACTTGAATGTTACACACATAAACCAAAGGCAATTTTGCAAAATTTTAAAATAGACTGAATTTCTAAGAATGCAATTACCAAAAAAATAGATAAAGATTGTATTTTGTTTTGTTTATAACTTCAACATTGTAGTTCACCTTTCTGGAAAATCATGTGCAAGTGGCAACAATACCTGTGATATATTAACTACCAATGAAACATGCCTCTACCAATCTGCATTTGAGAATGCCACAATCGTGATGATTCTATGTATAGATGCAAGCATCTGAGTATTTTATCATGTCTTCTTGCACAGTCATGCTTGAGCATTTACATCTCAAAGTACATATTATTCTAAATTATTTTCCTTATTATTCCTCATTTGTATTACTTAAGGCATTATAACTACTTTTAACTTACATGTGAGGTAAATCTATAAATGTATACTATATAAATATATATTTAATTTATACCTATACACACAGAGGGGTGTGTGTGTGTGTGTGTGTGTGTATGTGTGTGTGAATTCTGTCTTAAGATAAGGAGAATATCATAAAAGATTTGCTGTAAAAATTGACCATGAGTCTGATAGGGTTGAAAAACACTAATCTAGGAATTGCAATACTAAATTTAAATGGAAAGCCTGCCAAACTTCTTTTTGAACAGCATTTAATATTGTTACATGGTAGTGCATAGGATTAATTTATAGGGTTTTTGTTGTTCTTGTTGTTTTTAGGGAGAGAGCACGAGTGGGCCATGGGTGGAAGGGGAGAGGAGGAGAGAGAGAATCTTAAGCAGGGTCCACAATCAGCACAGAGCAAGCCTGAGGCAAGGCTCGATCTCATGATCCTGAGATCAAGGCCTGAGCCTAAATCAAGAATCATATATTTAGGGGCACTTGGGTGGTTCAGTCATTAAGTGGCTGCCTTCAGCTCAGGTCCTGATCCTGGGATCCTGGGATCCTGGGATCGACCCCTCATCAGGCTCCCTGCTTTAGCAGGAGCCTGCTTCTCCCTCTTCTACTCCCCCTGCTCGTATTCCCTCTCTCACTCTCTCTCTCTCTCTCTGTCAAATACATAAATAAAATCTTAAAAAAAAAAAAAAAAAGATCGAATGCTTAACCAACTGAGCCACCCAAGCACCCCTGTCGGGTGTTTGTTACCTCTCCCATTACGATAGAGGCTAGAGTTATAATCAGCTTCTCTTCGTTCCCAATTATTTCTACAAGTTACCTAGGCCATAGTCAGAAGTGGCATTCTTTTCAACTTGACCCTTGGAACTCTCTTACCAGGGCCAATTTATAGGTATAATTGACGTTGGGAAATTGGATGGAAAAATTAGATTAAAATGGCATAAAATGTAGTGGTACAGGATCACACCATCTGTGGATCAGATCATTGATGTGTGAATACACAGAGACCCCTTAAGCTACATCGTCCTTGCACCTCTGCTAAGTGAGGACCATTCATTCAAGGGTGCTTGAAATTGAATTCAACTTTTATATAATTTGGGAGAAACTGACATCTTTACTATATTGAGTCTTCTAACCCATGAACAGAACATGTCTCTCCATTATTTTACATGCACTCTGATTAGATTTACCATCATTTTCCAGTTTACAGCATCCATGGCCTGCAAATATTCTGTTAAATGTGCACCCAAGTATTTCAAATTAATTAATTAATTAATTAAATGGCATAAAGGACTTGCAAATATTTGAAAGAGACATCTCTTTCATCTCCTATCAATTTCTCATTGACAACTTCTCCAAACAGGGAATAGTCAATAATAGTTTCAAATTTAGTTAGGCCTTGCTCAACGGAAAAGGGAGGAAAGAAAGGGAAAAAGAAAAAGACCGTTGCTTGTGTTGGTAAGGCAAATCTATAAAATAGAACATGACAAAGACTATGCAAGAACATATAAAATGTATATATACCTATAAACTTAATTATTCAAAAACTGTTAAGCATAATAAATCCTTTTTAAAAGCACTGAATAACAGAACCAAGAGAGCAAAATTATGGACATGGTTACTCATACTCCCATAAGAGACCATGAAAACAAAAAGCAATTAACACTTACTGCTTCTAGGACTTCACTCTTCAATCTCCTCTCCCCATTAGGCTAAAACTTCATAAAACATCTCCAAGTGGAGATTCTGATTCTGAATAGCTTATGTTTTTATTAAAATAGCTATATTAAGTACTAAGTAAAGAACTTTTTACCACAGAAAATGTTCATAACCTTTTCTCTCTAGTAAGATCTCATCCACACGGACCACAGGTACAATATTGCCTGAGTGGACAAAACACCATTTTCAAAGAGTCAATCCTGCTTCCTTCGAAACTGTTCACTGCTCAGATTCAAGTTTGAATTACCCAGGCCAATATTTTAGGCAAGCTACTCAGGTATCAATGATTATTTTCATTCTGTAGAAAAAGTTGCTCAGATAAAACAAGAGTTTTACAGGTTATAAATGTTTCCTTAGCCTTTACCTTGTGGACAGAAAATCAGTTACTGATTAAACTGCCTGAGCTCCATGGTAATGATGCTTCTCAACACAAAACCAATACCAATGTGAAAGTTAAGAGTGAACAGGAACACCGTGCTCATAGATCAGATTACTTTAAAAGGCCTATGTTTCATTTCATGTCTTTTCAACTCATATCTTCAGGATTAGAAATTGCATGTGCCAGCCATATAATACTCAAGATAAAAATACCCCCATACTCTAAGAAACTACTGGTGTAGAGTGGTGTATGAATTTACTGACTGCTGATTAAGTAATAATTATTATTAATTTATTAAGGAAATAAAGACAATTAAAATTATGCGGAACAAGAGTGTCAAGAAATTGAGCCAAAATGAATCCACTTGCCCCCAGAGTAGCCAAGATAAAGTGTCATAGAAAGTAAATTAGAAATAATGAACACTTAAATCAACAAAACTGAAAAAAGAGCTGACAATTTTAAACAGAAAAGCACTCAGGCTCAGGCTGGTATGTATGTATGTACATACGTATGTGCATGCATGTAAGTATGTGTGTGTTTAATTGTAAACAAATGCTGATGCGTCAATAATTAACATCTGAAACCTGAAAACCTGCAAAAAAGCTAAATATAGACCAGAATTCCTGAATAAAAAAGATATATGAAAAGAGCATGAAATACGAATCAGTAACATGTCTTTCCAAGAAAAAAGGCAACACAATCAGCTTCAAATGTGAACACAGAAGGACCAACTCTAAGGAAAAGAACCCCACAGAACTCCCCTTGAAAAGTATGCTGTAAACCAGGAGAGAACATTTTAAATAGCTGCACATGTCAATGAATATTAAAAATATTTTAATCCTCCTAAGAAGTGTGTTTCTAATTAGACACTCCCTTTTCTGATTATGTATTTTATTGCAATGGCAGAATTAACTATGACTTAGCTCTTCCCACAATAGCAGCTGTTAGATTTAACTTAGCAGCTTCCTCTTTTATGTTCTACCAAAACATGTGTATACTATATATGTACACTTAACATAACTTCTTCTAGGGAAAGACCACAGAATGTCTCTATCTCAACTTAACCTGTTACTGAGGCAACTTACTGTATTTTTTTTCTCTTTTAAAATAGAGAGAGGAAATCCTTTAGTCTACTTCATAAATGTTTAGTTCTCTGGTCAACATTTTATTCCCTATAAAATGCAGGCCAAGAATCTACTTCTAAATGTCTTGGAATCTTTCTTAGCAACTAAGTAACAGAGAATATTGCCTATATTCAATTTTGTTCAGAAAGGAGGAGCAGTTTAAGCACGAAAAAACAAATCTAAAATATTAGGTGAGGAGGACGGTGAAGGAAAAGTCACACATTAAGTATTTTTAAGAGTGGAAATAAATGTATTCATAATCACTTAGCCAAACTGCTAATCTATTTTAAACCTTCCATTCTTCCATGACGTGTATTTCTTTAAAATATAAAGTGGAATGTTAAGAAGCCAGCACTCTGGCAAGCATAAACCCTCTAGTAATTTTTACAAGTTGCTTTTTGGAAAGGCCCACCCACCTAACTCCATCCCCATTTTGAAACTGTTCTGTCCCATAATTAAATACTATAGCCTTCATTTTAAAGGTTGAAAGCAGTTAACTGCAACTGCTCTCTACATTCAGAACTCAACATATGGCTGCAAACCCTAAAAGGCTAATTTCAGTAATAAATAGAATGGTTGGGAAAAGGCACAAACTTGAGAATTGTAGAAAGAAATCTTCAATTAATGGCTGTGACATTAGAAGGACCAATAAGCCTTCTGCCTATCTCTTGGATTGTGCTCCCTCTAAGGGTAAAAGATAAAGATCAGGTCTTAGACCCATTCAGTAGTTAGCATCCTCATTAAATACCAGAAAAGGAAGGCAGTTAGTGTCAACTGTAATGATTTAAAGAAACACCTTTCACAAGTGAAGTCATCCAAGTATATGAACCTACTAAAAATGTCAAGCAAGCCCTTATCTAAAAGACACATAAAAATAAATGGACACTTCACCAAGATAAAATCTTTTTTTTTAAAGATTTTATTTATTTATTTGACAGAGAGAGATTACAAGTAGGCAGAGAGAGAGAGAGAGGAGGAAGCAGGCTCCCTGCTGAGCAGAGAGCCCGATGCGGGATTTTATCCCAGGACCCTGAGATCATGACCTGAGCCGAAGGCAGCGGCTTAAGCCACTGAGCCACCCAGGCACCCCCAAAATAAAATCTTTTAATAAGAACTGTCACCAAAGATCCCTTGGGGATTTTCTAAACTATAAACAGAACTTGCCAATCATAAAGGGGAAAAAAAGCAACCATTACAAGTTAAGAAGACTTAAAGATATCCAAATGTACAGGATAGGTATTGGATTTTAAGTACTCAATGACTAAGGAAAAAAGAGGTAGTCATAAAAATGTCAAAAAATTGATCAATGCCACATTTTTAAAGGGCACGTAGGCAACTCTATGCATTCATGTTGCAAATAATTTTGAGGTTAAAGAATATATATTCTATTGATCTATTATTGCCCTAATAAAAGATGAAAACTAAGGATAGTTTCATTGATTTATCTTCATTTTCTTAGAATTCTTAAAAAATTTTTTAAGGATTTTATTTTATTTATTTGACAGAGAGAAAGACAACAAGAGACGAACACAGCAAGGGAACAGGAGAGAGAGAAGCAGACTTCCCACTGAGCAGGCAGCCCGATACAGGGCTCAATCCCAGATCCTTGGTATCAGGACCCGAGCCGAAGGCAGTCGCTTAATGGCTGAGCCACCCAGGTGCCCTAGAATTCTTAAATACTAAAAGAAAAGTAGTTTTATAGTTAAAAGAATAAATTACAGAGCCACAATTAACTTTGACATTATCATACATGTTCAAAAAATGTATTTAAGGACTTTGGTTTCCATATATGAGCTGTACAACACTTGACAAACTCTAAGACTCCACACATTAAAGAGCAGTAGTAAGAATGACTAGAAATGACTTTAAAAATAAAAGAATCAGGGGCACCTGGGTGGCTCAGTGGGTTAAGCCTCTGCTTTCAGCTCAGGTCAGGATATCAGGGTCCAGGGATAGAGCCCCGCATCAGGCTCTCTGCTCAGCAGGGACCTGCCCCCCCCCAAACCCCACCTTCTGTCTGCCTCTCTGCCTCCTTGTGATCTGTGTCAAATAAATAAATAAAATCTTTGTAAAAATAATAAATAAAAATATAAAAGAATCACCATAGGGGCACCTGGTTGGCTCAACTGGTTAAGTGTCTGCATTTGGCTCAAGTCATGATCCTGAGGTCCTGGGAATGAGCCCTACACCAGGCTCCCTGCTCAGTGGGAGCAGGGCAGGGATGGGGGGGCTGGGGGGGTCTGCTACTACCCCTCCTTCTGCCTCCCCCCTCTCATGCTTTATCTTTCTCTTTCAAATAAAAACTTAAAAAAAAAAAAAAAAGACCATAAAATGTGACCTGCTACCTACTTCTCATGGGATGGTACAGATAGCCTCATGGACTGCTGTGAGGTTGAACATAAGTTTGTAGGCAAAAAGGCAGGAATACAGAGCCCAACATATTCAACCAGCCTCCAGAGTTAGCAGTACTATTGCTGAGACCCCACAGGCCACATTAAAGTTAAAGCATACCACAGTCCCAAATTTTAAAATGAGACATAAAAGTGGGAGTAGAGAATATCACATTCAAAACAGGAACATCCTCTCATAGACCAGCAGTGAAAGCTTCTGATTACAAATCAGGCTTTAAAGGAAATAGGCCCTAGAAATTAAGCTGAAGGTATGAAAAGAAAGAGACTTCTGGTAATGATATTTCTGATCAATTTTCTCCTCAAGGGTACATCTATATCTAATAGATTTTGCTAGTAATAAGACAGTCTATGTTCTGGTCTGAAATTATTTTTTGGTTTGTCACAGGATCTAAAATGAGACTAAATTGTGTGCTATCTCTGATCTCCATTTTAATAAATGTTTATTATCAGGAAACAAACTCAACTGCAGAGAACAAACTGATGGTTACCAGAAGGGAGGGGGGTGGGGTAATGGGTGATGGGGATTAAGGAGGGCACTTGTCAAGATGAGCACTGGGTCATGGATGAAATTGTTAAATCACTATATTGCACACCTGAAACTAATATAATACTATATGTTAACTAAAGAGAGAAAATAAAAACAAAATTATACTTTTAAAAAATGTGTTTGTTAAAACTGTAGAGAGTACTTAAGTTTAAAAATACACAGGACTAGGGGCGCCTGGCTGACTCAGTTGGGAGAGCACGTGACTCTTGATCTCGGGATTTTGAGTCTGAGCCTGAGGCTGGGTGCACAGATTACTTAAAAAAATAAAATCTTTGAAAAAAATGAAAAATAAAAATGCACAGGATTTTAGGAAAACCAGAACATATGCAGGTGGGTGCTTAACAAATTTTCTGCCCATTTTACCAAAAGCAGGGTGCCATCTGCTTGTGCCATGAATCAAGCTAAACCTCAGCAGTCTCCAAAGTTGACAGGAAAATCTGGTTGTTTAGTTAACATTGAAAACACACTTTAAATCCAAGATGAACTGTTGTTTTTTAAACTGATCTTAGACATAGTTAAAAACTTGTTTTCCCCTTTAAAAGTAGCTGTTTTTCTATCCTTTCTTCACACAACTGCTTTTCTTTAAAAAAAAAAAAAAAAAAAGGTTATGAAGACCACTGATTTCAAGAGTACTCTTCAAGTTGGGGCCACCTTGGGTGGCTCAGTCGTTAAGCGTCTGCCTTCAGCACAGGTCATGATCCCAGGGTCCTGGGTTTGAGCCTGATATCACGCTCCCTGCTAGGTGGGAAGCCTGCTTACCCTTCTCCCAATCCCTCTGCTTGTGCTCCCTGTTTCTCTTCAAGTAACCAAAAATCTATTGATTCACCATCTGAAAAATTAGCTCATCCTTTTATATTGGCAATTATTTCTATCCTTGAGAGTACAAATATCAACAAAGAAGAAAAACAGCAGAGCTACATTATTATGATCGACAACATTCAACTGGAAAATATAAATCTTCATTCTCTCATCCTGTTATTGCTTTATCTAATTGAAACTTCAAGTCTTCTGGGGAGGGGTAAAGGCCACTGTTATAGTGTCATTGTATATAAATAGCATAAAACACACATTTTAAATTAGTGTGCACATTATTAAAAGCCTAAAGAAAACATTCTTACCAGATATGGAGGAGAGGGGATTCCACACTATATTGATTAGGAAAGTTTGTGGTTTGATTATCTGAATGACAAATAGAAATACCTTCCTCAGAACAGAAGCTAAAAAGACCTGTAATAAAACACTGTAAAAATCTATGTAAAAGACTAAAAATCTAATTTAAACTAAGAAGTGACTCTATAGGGGTGCCTGGGTGGCTCAGTGGGTTAAGCCTCTGCCTTCCGCTCAGGTCATGATCCCAGGGTCCTGGGATCTAGCCCCACATCGGGCTCTCTGCTCGGCGGAAAACCTGCTTCACTTCCTGTCTCTCTTTCTGGGTGCCTCTCTGCCTACTTGTGATCTCTGTCTATCAAATAAATAAATAAAATCTTAATTAAAAAAAAAAAGAAGTGACTCTATACACTGATTTTTTAAAAATTCTGTTTCCTCTGTGAATAAATATACTAATAATGAGATCATCTACCTCTATATCTTTTAAGACTGCATAGAATTTTGGCCATATTTGCATCATATTCCATACCTATCGATTTTAATTCCATGAGAATATCTGTCATCTCGTGAAAAACTTTCACCTTAAAACTGTTATTTGGATAACATGCTTAGAATTTGTTGAAGTGCATTAATTTAAAACTCCACAACATGATCACATTGGTATTGTCACACAGCTATTATTTTCACACACTGCAACACTGAAATTGATCACAGCACATGAGCCATGAAAAAAGATTCCTCCTAAGTCCAATGTTTCTAGCACCTTTAGGAAATAAGGTTTTCTTGCCTTACTTTCAGGAAGCTGAAAAGAGATGAATTTGGCTTTGCTGAGATCAAGGCATAGTTAAGGGAAACCAGGTTTGTTGGCCTCTGCAATGGAGATAATACCATGGGTCTGGTAGCCTGTGTGTGAGTCTGCATGTATGTGCAGACATGTAAAAAGAGAAGGGAAAAGCGTGAATACAGTTCCATTCTCATATTCATTTATAACTAAGTCGTTAAAGCGCACAAGGCCAAGCAGTAGGTTGATGTTTGCCGTTATTAAGATACTAGAAAGCAAGGCAGGAGAGGAACTCAGCTTCTTTGTTAGGAAGGTCTACTTTTTCATAAGGTCCCTTTCAGTTCTAAAAAATAAAACACTCAAAAAACATCAATTACTAGGAACATAAAGATGAATATAACATAGTTCTCACTCTAAAGTTAACCTGATGAAAAACTTAATCACCATGTTCACTACTCCTAAATAATTTTATGCATACATACACACACAAATATATATGAAATATTCAAAGCACAAAAGCATGTGTCTGAAGAAACTTAAAACTTTGGCCTCATGAAATAGGAAAAATAATTGAAAATTGACGATATTATCACTCCACAAAAATAATCTCTTTACCACAGAACTATCCAAGAACAAGCTTTTAATATCACACTCAATAAGCAGCCATCCAGGGCGCCTGGGTGGCTCAGTGGGTTAAGCCACTGGCCTTCGGCTCAGGTCATGATCTCAGGGTCCTGGGATCGAGTCCCACATCGGGCTCTCAGGGTCCTGGGATCGAGTCCCACATCGGGCTCTCTGCTCAGCAGGGGCCTGTTTCCCTTCCTCTCTCTCTGCCTGCCTCTCTGCTTACTTGTGATCTCTCTCTGTCAAATAAATAAATAAAATTCTTTAAAAAAAAAAAAAAAAAAAACAGGCAAATAAGCAGCCATCCATATTTTGTTCCCTTTAAAAAAGAAAAAAAAATCCTGCACTCATAGAAGAAAATGACATCAACAAATTGAATGATATTTATTTTTAGGAAATTATTTAGAATAACTATGGGAATACGGTTTAAATACCACATATACCCCCCCCAAAATGCTTAATATATCAAGAAATATAGTATTTATACACACACACACACACACACACACTATATATATATATAGAAATAGGGGGTGCCTGGATGGCTCAGTTGGTTAAGCATCTGCCTTTGGTTTGGGTCATTATCCCAGGGTCTTGGAATGAGTTCCACATCAGGCTCCTTGCTCCACAGGGAGCCTGCTTTTCCCTCTGCATACCCACCCACACCCCACCCACATGAATAAATAAAATCTTAAAAAAGGAAAGGAAAGAAAACAGAAATAAACCCATACCTTTATAAACAAATGATTCTGACATGGGGCCAAGACTGCTCAATGTGGAAAGAACAGTCTCCAAAAAAAGGTGTTAGAATAACAGGATATCCACATACAAAAGTATGAAGATAGACATTATAAGTCACATCATACACAAATTTGGTTCAAATTCGATCTTTATAGATCCTGGATACTGGTTCCTTATCAATATACTGATACGATTTGAAAATATTTTTGTTTCCTTAATGTCTTTTGACTATTAAACTTTTTTTTTTAAAGATTTTATTTATTTAACAGACAGAGATCACAAGTAGGCGGAGAGGCAGACAGAGAGAGAGAGGAGGAAGCAGGTTCCCTGCTGAGCAGAGAGCCCGATGTGGGGCTGGATCCCAGGACCCTGGGATCATGACCTAAGCCGAAGGCAGAAGCTTTAACCCACTGAGCCACCCAGGCGCCCAACTATTAAACTTTTAGAAGGATTAATTCTGTGAAACACTGGATTAGACAATAGTTTCTCTGATACAACACCAAAAGCACAAAAATAGGTAAAAATAAACATGACTTTATCAAAATTTAAAGGTTTTGTGCTTCAAGACATCATCAATAAAGGAAAAGATAACCTGAGAATAGGAGAAAATATTTTCAAATCATGTATGTGATAAGGTCTACTATTCAGAATATATAAAAAAAATTCTTACAAATCAAGTCAATTAAGAATTGGACAAAGGAAAAAAAAGAAAAGAAAAGAAAAGAACTGGGCAAAGGATTTGAATAGACATTTCTCCAAAGAAGTTATACAATGTCCTATAAGCAAGCAGCAAGATATTCAGCATCATTAGTCACAAAGGAAATACAAATCAAAACCACAGAAAGGTGCCACTTCATACCTACTACAATAGGTATAATTAAAAAGGTAGACAGTGGGCGCCTGGGTGGCTCAGTGGGTTAAGCCGCTGCCTTCGGCTCAGGTCATGATCTCAGGGTCCTGGGATCGAGGCCCGC
Source organism: Mustela nivalis (assembly GCF_964662115.1). Classification (NCBI taxonomy): domain Eukaryota; kingdom Metazoa; phylum Chordata; class Mammalia; order Carnivora; family Mustelidae; genus Mustela; species Mustela nivalis. The sequence goes on from NC_139035.1 coordinate 24,115,788, forward strand.
ATCGGGCTCTCTGCTCAGCAGGGAGCCTGCTTCCCTCTCTCTCTCTCTCTGCCTGCCTGCCTGCCTCTCCATCTACTTGTGATTTCTCTCTGTCAAATAAATAAATAAAATCTTAAAAAAAAAAAAGGTAGACAGTAACAACTACTGACAGGATGTGGAAAACTGGAATCTTCATTCACTCCTGGTGAGAAGGTAAAATGGTATGTTTTGTCATTTCCCCCCAAAAATTAAGCATAAAGTTAGCACATGACCCAGAGATTCCACTCCTCGGCATATACCCAGAAAACTGAAAACATGTCAATAACAAAATTGTTCATGAATGTGCATATCCGCATTATTCATAATAGTCAAACTGTGTAAACAACCCAGATGTCCATCAGCTGGTAAATATAATACATTCATACAATGGAATATAATTCAGTCATAAAATGGGATGAAGTACTGATATGCACTACAGAAATAACATGGATAAACCTTGAAAGCTTTATGTTGAGTGAAAATAAGCCAATCACAAAAGTCTAAATATATGTTTCCATATATATGAAATGTATTCAGTAGTCAACTCTATAAAAACAGAAAGTGAATCAGTGGTTGCTAGAGACTAGGGGGAAGAGAAAATGGGTAGTGACTATTAATGCATTGTGGGTTTTCTCTTTGAGGTGATGAATGTTCTGGATTAGATAATAGTAATGTTCACACCCAAGTTACTGTGCAATACTAAAAACCACCTAACTGTACATTTTTAGAAGGTAAATTTTACGGAATGTGAGTCATATCTCAACTTTTTAAATTATTTGAGAGCAAAAAATAATGTCTCTGAGATCTTCATGGATGAAAAGAGAAAGTAAAAACAAAATAAAACTGCAAAGCAGACACTTGGGGGAACCCTCACCTGTGCTAACAAAAGAGAAAAAGAGGCCAGAGAAGCAATCACAGAGTATGCAGAACTTATTATAATCCAAAGGAACACACAGTCAGCAGTGTCAAATTCTTCTGGGAATCATTTTGAGTGATGAATATGCTTATTAATACAATGAGTCTCACCGAATTTAAGTTCTCTCTCTTCAAGGAGAAGCCTGGTTATTACCCTAACCTCCTTCTCTAGTTGGGGCCAATTCTGCACATCATCTTCTTTCAAAATGTTCCATTAAGTCAGGCTTTTCACTGCCTGACCTTTTCTTCATTAGATGGGATTAGTAAATGTTTATTCAATAAGCATAATATAAATGGAATCCCTTTATTACCATTCTGGTTCTGATCTCATTTCTTGAATTTAGTTATTAAAAGAAAATCTACCCTCTTGACTAGCTTATAGAGTACTCATTTTATTACTTTATTGTTTTAAGTTATTCTCTTTCTTTTTTCCTCTGCAAAAGTTCTACTGTAGCTTTCAATTACACAGAACAAGTTTCCCAGAGAATGACTGGAAATTTAAAAGTTTTAATCATTTTGTTTCTTACTTTGGACATACTCATCCAAAATGGCATTTTATGGGGGATTAAGGAGTACATTTATGATGAGCACCGGGTATTGTATGGAAGTGTTCAGTCACTATATTGTACACCTGAAACTAACACTCACGGTATGTTAACTAGCTAGAATTTATTTTTTTTTTTTAAGATTTATTTATTTGACAGAGACAGAGATCATAAGTAGCAGAGAGGCAGAGAGAGGGAGGGGGAAGCAGGCTCCTAACTGAGCAGAGAGCCCGATGTGGGGCTCGATCCTAGGACTCTGGAATCATGACCAGCGCCGAAGGCAGACACTTAACCGACTGAGCCACCCAGGCTCCCCAACTAGCTGGAATTTAAATAAAAACTTTAAAAAATGGTCTTTTATGGAATATATGCAGAAAGGCAAAAAAATCAAAGATTTTCTTATTTTTCAACAACTAATAAGTGAGAGCATTTTAGTAAAAGAACAAGTGCACAGGTAAATCAGCTTGTTTGGAGCCACTTTCCTTGCATCATACTTTGTTCTGTTTGATTTTATTTTCCAGGGCATCTGAAAACTACTAGGCTGTAAGCAGTCCGTCTGGTCACCCAAGACAAAGTCTTGGCACTACTCTGAAATAAGATATGCCTGGTCTACCCTCCAGTATTATGTGACTGGCCTAGTTAGGGGATGTCTACACATGAGAATCAGAGAGACATCATCAATATGGATGCGATGGTGTCATCATGTCATGAGTAATGTTTCCTGTAGCAATGATATGCACACTGAATTAGAAAGATTAAAATATGAATGATAAAGAATAAAGAAAAGAAAAAAAGTCAACATATCTAGTGTAATACCAATTTGCACAATTTAGTTTGAAACACCAAACAGCACAGGCTTAAACCTTCACTCTTTTAAAACTATATTTTAGATTCCCAAACTAATTTTTAAATTAAGTCTTCTGTTTCTGTATTCCAATTTTCAAGTTATATTTTACCTTATTGGTTCCAGTATAATTAAGACTTTTTAAAGACTATGTTTTGCCAATATAGAGCTCAAAAAGTATTATTCCCTAGTCTGAATTTAAGCCTCAGAATCCAGAAGTCACCAAGAAACACTTCAACTAACGATACTTTTTAAAACTTGCATGTGGTCCCATGCCTTATGACCTCAGAAATATTAGAATGATGTTGATACCTTCTAAAAGAAGCATCAAGTAAATTTTAAGGGAAAAATTCACTTACATACTTGCACAAAGAGCAACTTGAGGACTTGAATTATAAGGGGAAAGTGTGTGGAGGATAAAAGTAACAGGTACTATCAATATTTTGAGAAAGTTGCCATGATACTAAGGTTCTCCTATTAACTCTGTTACAGTAAAAATCAGTTCCATTTATGGAGTACCTAGTAGGTGCTAGACGTTACATGTAAATTGTTTCATTTAATCCTTAAAAACACCACCATTTTCCCCACTTTACAAATGAGGTAAATAAAACTTGGTAACTTTGTCCAAGGAATACACAAGGTAGGAAACAGAGCAGGGCTTTGAATCCAAGTTGGTCTAATTCCAAAACCTATTCCTTCACTAGGCTATAATGTTCTACCTTCTGTTCTACAGGAGGGTTGCAAACCCAATGCCAACAGAAGTCCGTCAACTAAACTAAAGTGTATGCAGTGAGTTTAAAAAAAAAATTAAAATGAAGAGTAAGGTGGTTTTCCAACCAAGCATATTATCTGCCTATCTAACCTGGTACACATTGTACACGCATAACAAAGCAGCCAAATAAAATATGTCCACGGGCCACTAATATGCTGGACCCAGGTTTAAAAAAAAAAAATCATCATTAGGGAATCACCAGAAAATAAAAAGTAATCCTAATAGGAAAACATTTTGAAAAAATTAGTGATTTTCATATTAGATGTATAGGACTGAAACCAGTCATTATGGAACAAGTAGACTCCTTTACTCCTGACTCTTATATAAAACCTAGCAGCAATAATAAACTTTGTAGTAAAGCATCATTTAATATTGGTAGTCCTCTTTTATATACAGCATTTCCAAAGATAAATTTGAAGGCTGAAAGCATACAAATCTAAAAATAGACATACATGTTGTAATGGTGGTCGTGTGTTCTTACAGTACCAAACATAATCAAATCCCCAGTTAAGGCTTTAAGGGTACTACCTATTTCCTGAACATCGCTCATCCCCCAAACCACCAACCCAAGGAGCAGCAGATAACCCTCACTGGCAACTCAACCCTCTGTTCCCTCTAGGAATTTGAACCAGTTATTTCTCTTTCCTACAAGGCTATAGTCCTTCCACTGACCAACCCTCACTCCCCACAAGAGCAAAAACTGGGTGGTAAAATGGCAGAAGAGTAACAGAAAGGAAAAGGCAGGACATAGGGGAATCCCAGGCCGATGGGCACCACTATAAGCAAACAAATTCCAAACCACGGCTGTGTGGTGATCCAGAGAAGCCCCTAGGCTATCTAGGAAAACTGGGAGGTTCCCTTCATGAGGCAGGACACAGTGAAAATATTCAGACCACAGTCAGCCCAATTAACTAAGCTAAAAAAAATAATGTCAATGATCTGGGACAAAAAATACCATAATGCAAAAGTCTCAGGAAACAGAATATAAAAGATTCAATCCCACATGCAGGAGCTCAGGATGTCAATATAAGCTCAGAGTGTTTATGAAAGTCAAGAACCACAAATACATACTATCATTTTACACATACACAAAGGAGGCTACCATAATATAATACCCATATATTAAGAACAGTAGGTATTTATGAACAGATATTTAAGCTAAGTAGAATTGCTGATTTACGGATGAAATACTACACTGATAGGGCCATTCATGAAATGACACTGCCAAGTATCTGGCATATAATCATATTTTCAACCTGTTCTAACATTACATTTTATTTTACTTAGTATTATCCACCTATACATCACCGTACCAGGTTTTTAACACTGACCTTTTTAAAGAATCATATATATCAGAAAGTCTAATAATGTTTGATCCTCAGCTCATTTTCTCTTCTCTATCCATTCAACAGGCTCTGTTAAATGCCTTCCATCTAAATATCCATCACTTATTCTTCTACACAAAATTATTGAGCAGCTCTAAAGAAGTCTAATACTTTAGCTAACACTACTAATTTAGCCACTCTAATTTTATGTATATTTCTTTCAAATAAAAAATTATGTATCTAAGCACAGCTGATGTTATAACAACAAAAAAAATCATACATACCCTCTAACCCACCCACAACTATTATAAGTACCAAAATTTCTCACTAATACTCATATCATATTCTAAATTTATTGTTTACAAAGAAGCCACTAAATGAACATATTACTCATATGATTCTAGAACTTCCTTATATCAATTAATTGATATAACCAGAAAGGCAAGAGGGTAGAAATCACAATTAATACGTACCTAGAGATGAGTGATTTTTATAATGTACAAAATGAAAATTAAAGGTCAATGAGGAAAAATTCTCAAAATAAATAAAAATTGAAAATATTATTGTTCTTAAATCAATAGCTTAATTTCTTTTCATTTATGTACGTGCTTTCAGCAGCAAATAGTGAATAATTTGGTGGCTCCATTCCGGCATTTAATCTGCCTCAAATAAAATCATTTGTGAGCTTCTAGTTAAAAATTTGGGGGCTGCAAGTTTCTATTACAAGTAGTAATTACAAGCTCCCAGCTGGGAAGTAAATATTACCTGAACAGAACTTCTTAAAATGTTCTTTACAATTAAATCCCTAGTAATCATTCAACAAGGCCAGAAATTTAAGGTTTATGGTGGGAAAAACAACCAAACACTACTTTACAACAGGTTTCTGGAAACTATGAACTCAACTGCCAGTTCACTAATTACCGGAAAGGAAAAAGGATGTTGGTTCCAAGAATCTCTGCAACAATTTAGATAGAGATGTAACAGGACCTAAATAAGTTTCTCCTTGCATAGAACAGGGGTACAATATTCTCAACAAAGTCCTGTAGGTTACACCCACAGTCTGTTGAAAGATAGTCATCAGTGGGAAAGCCATTCACCGGGGCTTAAGTAGAACTGATAGAGGAAGTCTGATATATTCAGCATTTTCTCTAAAAAAGAAAAACTTAGGCTGGCAAGATGACAGGGAACCAGCAAGATCTGTCTCCCATGTTACAAAAGATGTAGGAGGCTGCTTGAGAACTGACTAAAAAAATCCCCTGGAAGACAGTAACAGATTTTTTAAAAAGTAACGTGTAAATTATAACAATAGGATATCACCACCACACTTCCAATCCTTTTTTTTTTTTTCCTGCTTTATCACCTATTTAATGAGCTATAGTCTTGGGGAGGGGGAGACTTCCTTAAAATTTTAAAAATAAAGGGTAAGTTTAGTAGAGGAAATATATATAAGTTATAATTAAGAAATTTGTTGGAAGACAATACATATAACCTGATGATCATGACTCAGAATTGCGCAGTTTACATCAGAATGGCATGAATGCTCTGAAATAGCCTACTGATCTCTGGACCAATTGAAGAACATGAGAACAAGTACCTGTTTGCTGGTACTATATGGAGATTATCTGTCTAAATGCTAGTTTACAGATCTGGACTTCAGTGTAGAAAACTGAATTAATGACAGAACCAAAGTGAATGACTATTTCTTTTACCTATAATAAGTCAACCAGGCTCAAAATCTGAAAATTCCTTTTCCTTTCTTTTATGCTTTATAATTACTTAAAACTAATAAAACTTCTCTCAAAATGTTTATCTAATCAGCATACAATCAAAATATCCCCCTCAAATATTGATCAATTATGTGGCAGGTTTAACTTGTGTCCACAAATTCTCTGACAGACTTCCTTCCAGGAGGTGGAGCTTGATTCTCCTTTCCTTGAATGTGGGCTTGACTTGTGAGTTGCTTCTACTGAACGGACTACTGAAAGAGAAAAAAGCAACTTTGGAGAAACATGGCATCCATTCCCTTATCAAGGGATCAAAGTTAACATCACCAATAGTAAGTCATGTTGATACCATGTCCCCTTGATATGACACAATGAGAAGGATTCTTCAGACATCTGTGGTATTCTTCCCCAAAATACATAAGCCTAATCTAATCATGAGAAGACATCAATCCAACCCAAACTGACAGACATTCTACAAAATATCCAAGTACTCCTCAAAAGTATCAAAGTCAGGAAAAACAAAGCCTGAGAAAGCATTATACATTAGGAGAGACCAAGGAGATATGACAATGAAATGCAACATGATTTCCTGGATTGGATCTAGGAACAGAAAAAAGTATTCGTGGGAAAACTGGTGAGATCAGAATAGTCTACAGTTCAGTTAATAGAACTGTACTGATGTTAATTTCTTCATTTTGATCTATAGTTATGTAAGATGTTAACACTAGGAGAAGCTGGGAAAAAGAAATATGGGAACTCTGTACTATTTTTATAACTCTTATATAAATCTAAAATTATTTCAATATAAGGGTTATTTTTCTTCAATTTCTTAACCATATTGTCCCTTAACTTTACAGAGCTGCCACTCTAACTCACAGACCCTATCTATCACAGAGATTTTCCAGATTCTCATGTCTTTAGGATACCCCTCTCTGATTTATCTGACACGTACTGAACAATCGTGTCTGATTTATCTGACATGTACTGAAGGATCAATCTTAACCATTTCTTTCATCTCCTACTCAAAAACCACAGGTTTTCTTACCCAAACTGTAAATGGTCCTCAGTGTGTCAGTATTATTTATCACCAAGCTCATCACTAAAGGGCATCTGCAAAATAGCTACACATTGCTTACCTAACCTTACATCTATACTGGAGATACTTTTTTTAAAAAAAGATTTTTTTTTAAGATGTTATTCATTTATTTGACAGAGATCACAAGTAGGCAGAGAGGCAGGCAGAGAGAGAGGAGGAAGCAGGCTCCCCACTAAGCAGAGAGCCCAATGCGGGGCTCTATTCCAGGACCCTGAGATCATGACCTCAGCGGAAGGCAGAGGCTTTAACCCACGGAGCCACCCAGGTGCCCCAAGATTTTATTTATTTATATGAGAGAGAGAGAGCACAGAAGCACAGGCCCGGGGGTTGGGGTGGAGTAGAGGGACAGAAGCAGACTCCTCCCTGAACAGGGAGCCTGAAAACATGGGGCCCGATCTCAGGACCCTGAGATCAAGACCTGAGTTGAAGTCAGATCCTTAACCTACTAGCCACCAGGTGCCCCAGAGATACTTATTTATCTTTTATCATATACCAATGGCATTTAAAAAACTTTTAATTCAGAAATAATACTGGGCATTCTGGGCAATAAATGGGGGATTTAAGAGACAAAAGTATGGATTCTGCTTTTAGAAGGTTTTTCTTAAGTACATGATGGTTTTGTATTTTATATTTTTATCTTATTTCCCATCACTTCAGTGAACTGTTTTAGTAATTTTGCTAGGTTTCCTTCAAATGATATTCTGGTTTTCTAAATATTTAATAATATCTTCTATAACAAAACACAATTTTCTATTTCCCAGTATTTACATATCTACTTCTGACAATGGTTAAGAATCTAAATTAGTTCTCTTTTCACATGAAAATACTCATTAATTCAGGTGCCTGGCTGGCTCAGTCAGTAAAGCATACAACTCCTGATCTCAGGATTGTGATTTCAAGCCCCATGTTGGGCACAGAGATTACTTAAAAATAAAATCTTTAAAAAAAAAAAGTACTGATTAACTCTCAATAATTACAAATGATGATATTATAAAATGACACAGTAAACACACAGCTTGACCTAGAAGGGAACAAATGGTAACGGAATTTCCAAATCTTATCATCACACTCTAAGAAGAGTCCCGAAAACATTCTTCCCTTTGCCAAGAAGCTTTTTTCAGTCCATTTTAATGGACAAATAATTCTCTAATTAACTTTAAAAATATTTTAACTAGGGGCGCCTGGGTGGCTCAGTGGATTAAGCCACTGCCTTCGGCTCAGGTCATGATCTCAGTGTCCTGGGATCGAGTCCCGCATCGGGCTCTCTGCTCAGCGGGGAGCCTGCTTCCTCCTCTGTCTCTGCCTGCCTCTCTGCCTACTTGTGATCTCTCTGTCAAATAAAATAAATAAAATCTTTAAAAATATATATATATTTTAACTACATCCAGCAAGTTATTTCATGGATATTGATGCTGATTCTAAATTTTATATAGAATGACAAAAAAGCAGAACGAGTCAACATGATACTGAAGCAGAAAAATAAAGCTGCAGTACTGATGTTGCCTGACTTCAAAATTCACTATAAGCTACAACAATCACGGTAGTGTGACACTTCAAAAATGACAAATAGTCAATAGAATAGAATTAGAAAGTGCAGAAATAGACCCAAATAAATATAGTCAACTAAAAAAAGTAGATAGATATAGTCAACAGATTTTTACAAAGGAGCAAAGGCAATAAAATGGGAAAAAAAAAAAAAGATAGTCTCTTCAACAAAAGACGCTGGAACAACTGGACATCCACAAGCAAAAATGAATCTAGACACAGACCTTACATCCTTCACAAAAATTAACTCAATAGATAACAGACCTAAATGTAAAACACAAAACTATAAAACTCCTAGAAGATCACATAAGAGAAAATATAGATGACCTTGAATATGGTGATGCCTTTTTAGGCACAACACCAAAGACACTATGTATGAAGGAAATAATTCATAATCTGGATTTCATCAAAATTAAAAACTTCTGCTTTGTGAATGACAACTACTAAAGGAAAAGATAAGCCACAGACTAAGAGAAAATATTTGCAAAAAAAATATCTGATAAAGCACTGTTATCTGAAACATACAAAGAGCTCTTTAAAATTCAACAATGGGAAAACCTGAGGAACAAAAAAAGAAAGGGCCTGGGTACCTGGATGGCTCAGTGGGTCAAGCATCTGGCTCTTGATTTCAGCTCAGATCAGGATCTCAGGGTTGTGGGTGGGATTAGGTCCTGTGTCAGGCTCCATGCTCAGCAGGGAGTCTGCTTGAGGATTCTCTCCCTTTCCCTCTGTTCCTCTCCCAGCTCACACTTTCTCAAATAAATAAATAAGATTCTTATTTATTTCAGAGAACACATGCACAAGCAGGGGGAGCAGCAGGGAGAGGAAGAACCAGGCTTCCAGCAGAGTGGGACGCCTCATGTGGGACTAGATCCCAGGACCCTGGGATTATGTCATGAGCCAAAGGCAGATGCTTAACTGACTGAGCCACCCTGGCAACCTAAGAAATCTTCTAAGAAATCTTTTTTTTTTTTTTTAAAGAGGCAAAAGAACGTAAAAGATGCCTCACCAAAGAACGGATACGGATGGTAAACAGGCATGTGAAAAGATGCCCCGTATTATACGTCATCAGGGAAATGCAAATTAAAACAAAGAGATAACTACTACACACCTATTAGAATAGCCAAAATCTGGAACTCCAACAACACCAAATGCTGGCAAGGATGGGGAGTCACAGGAACTATCACACCTTGCCGGTGAGAATGCAAAATGGTACAGCCACTTTGGAAGACAGTTTGGTTCTTTCTTACAAAACTAAACATACTCTGACTATTAAGCCAGCAACTGCACTCCTTGGCATTTTGCCCTCAAGAGCTGAAAAGTCATGTTCACACAAAAAAACTTCTAGGGGCTTAGCAGCTTAATTCACAATAGCCAGAACTTGAGTATCCAAGACGTCATTCTGCAGGTGAATGGATAAATAACGTGTGGTACATTCAGACAATATTATTCAGCACTAAAAAGAAATGAACCATCAACCCATGAAAAGACATGGAAGAACCTTAAATGCATATTACTAAGGAAAGAAGCCAAGCTGAAACGGCTCTATACTATGTAATTCCAACTACATGACATTCGGGAAAAGATAAAATTATGGAGACAGTAAAAAGAGCAGTGGTTGAAGTAGAGGAGAGGGATGAATAGGCACATCACAGAATTTTTAGGGCAGTGAAAATACTCAGTAAGATACTATAACAAAGGATTTATACCATTACATAGTTCTCCAAACCCATAGAATGTGCACCACCAAAAGTGAATGTTAAGGTAGACTGTACACTTTGAGCAATCATGAAGTGTCAATGTAGATTCATCCTTGGTAAAAATGAACCCATTCTGGTTGAGGGATGTTGATAATGGGGAAGGCTCAGCATGTATGGGGGCAGGTGGTGTATGAAAAATCTCTGCACCTCCCTCTAAATTTTTTGTCAACTTAAAACCACTCTTTAAAGAAGTCTTGGGGCACCTGGGTGGCTCAGTCATTAAGCATCTGCCTTTGGCTCAGGTCAAGAACCCAGGATTCTGGGATAGGGCCACATTCCTGCTCAGCAGGAAGCCTGCTTCTCCCTCTCCCACTCCTCCTGCTTGTGTTCCCTCTCTCGTTGTCTCTCTCTCTGTCAAATGAATAAATAAATAAATAAATAAATATAAATAAATAGTCTTAAAAAGGGGCACCTGGGTGGCTCAGTCAGCTAAGCATCTGCCTTCAGCTCAGGTCATGATCCCAGAGTCCTGAAATGGAGCCCCACAACAGGCTCCTTGCTCAGCAGGGAATCTGTTTCCTCCTTTCCCTCTCCCTATACCTGCTCATGCTTGCTCTTTCTGTCTCAAATAACATTTTTTTAAATAAAAAATAAATAAGTAAAATGAACTTATAGAGTAAATGACCTCCCAATTCCTTCTAGCTCTAACTTTTTATAATCCTCAATAACAGGGACCATTAAGGTAAATGTGAAGGGATTCTGGGAAGATGGTGACGAAGGCTGCATATTTTGAATTTCTTTAAAATCCCCCATTAAAACAGAACAACTAGGATACCTAAGTCATAATTTACAAACAATATTTATAACAAAACTACATAACAAAGTATTCCTGTGAACCTCAAAATAGAAGCAAACAAGGAAATGACACCAACAACTATAAGACATGTCTAATCAAAGTTTCTGTCAACACAAACTGACCTTAAAGTACATTGGCACATACTTTCACAAATATGCAAGAACCCAGGGAATACTGTTCCCCTGAGCCCTTTCCGAAAACATACTATAAAATGGCAACGTTGAGTGAAAATTTCTGAAATGATGGAAATGTTCTCTTTCTATGCAGTCCAATATTGTAACTTACCAGCTACATGTGACTATTAAGCACTTAAAATGTAGCTAGTATACTATGGAACTAAATTTTTATCTTATTTTTATTAATTTAAATAGCTATGTGGTCAGTTTTTAATGGTACAGCTATAAAATGAGGATTAGACAACTTAAAGTACTAGTGTGTCATAAGAACAGGCAAAGTATCCCAGATAATAAATGAAGATATGACAGAATCAAAATGAATGAATGAATGAATGATGGCTCTACCAATGGTTGATAATATCCCCAAAAGAGAGACCATCATACACTATGTTCCTCCTGACGGAACCATACAGTAACTTAAAAAGTGGTCTTACGGGGCGCCTGGGTGGCTCAGTCAGTTAAAGCCTCTGCCTTCGGCTCGGGTCGTGATTCCCAGGGTCCTGGGATGGAGCCCTGCATTGGGCTCTCTGCTCCTCAGGAAACCTGCTTCCCCCTCTCTCTCTACCTGCCTCTCTGACTACTGGTGATCTCTGTCTGTCAAATAAATAAATAATCTTTTTTTAAAAAAACCTTGTATACAAAAGATCACAGCAGCATTATTCTTTTGTCGTTTTTTCCCCAGTCTTACTGAGATATAATTGGCACAACTGTACAATATAAGTAATGATTTGATATAAGCTTATACTGCTAAATGATTACCATAATACATTAACATCAGTAACCTCATATAGTTATAAAATTCATTTCTTAGGATGAGAATTTTTAAGATTTACTCTCTCAGCAACTTCCAAACATACAATATTTGGTAACTATAGTCACCAATGCTGCACATGACATTCCAGAACTTATTTATCTTACAAGTTAAAGTTTTACCTTTGGACCACCTTTACCCACTTCCACTCCCAACCCCGCCCCCACCCCACTTCTGGAAACCACCCAACTGTTCTCTTATGTTCAGTTTATTTTTTATTCCATATAAAAGTGAGATCAGGGGCACCTGGGTGGCTCAGTGGGTTAAGCCGCTGCCTTCGGTTCAGGTCATGATCTCAGGGTCCTGGGATCGAGTCCCGCATCGGGCTCTCTGCTCAGCAGGGAGCCTGCTTCCTCCTCTCTCTCTCTCTGCCTGCCTCTCTGCCTGCTTGTGATTTCTCTCTGTCAAATAAATAAATAAAATCTTTAAAAAAAAAAAAAGTGAGATCATACAATATCTTTCTCTGCCAACTCTATTTCACTTAGCATAATGCCCTCAAGGCCCATGCATTCATGTTGTCACAAATATCAGGATTTCCTTCTTTTTTTATTACTGAATAATTATTTCCACAGTATGTATTATATATATATATATATATATATATATATATATATATATATATATCACATTAGGTTGTTTCCATGTCTTGGCTATTGTCAATAATGCTGCAATGAACATGTAGATAGAGATAATTTTGGAGATAATGATTTCATTTCTTTTGGATATATATCCAGAAGTGAGATTGCTGGATCATATGGTAGTTCCACTTCTTATTTTTTGAGGAATGTCCTCCATACTGTTTTCCACACTGGCCACACCAATTTGCATGCCCACCAATAGTGTATAAGGATTCTCTTTTCTCCACATCCTTCCCAGTACCCTTCATCTCCTGTCTTTTTGATAACAGCCATTTTTTAAAAGATTTTATTTATTTATTTGACAGAGAAACAGAGACAGCAAGAGAAGGAATACAAGCAGGGGGAGAGGGAGAGGGAGAAGGAGGCTTCCCACTGAGCAGGGAGCAGGATGCGGGGCTTGATCCCAGGACTCTGAGACCATGATCTAAGCCGAAGGCAGACGCCTCAGGACTGAGCCACCCAGTCACCCCAATAACAGCCATTTAACAAGTGTGAGGTGGTATCTCATTGTTATTTTGGTTTGCATTTCTCTGATGATTAGTTATGTCAAGCACTTTTTCAAGTACCTATTGGCCATTCCAATGTCTTCTTTGGAAAATGTCTATTTGGTTCCTCTGCTCATTTTTTTAAACAGTTTGTTTTTGCTATTGAGTTATATTAAGCAACAATGCTTTTTTTTTTCAGATTTTTAAAATTATTTTATTTATTGACCATTTTCTAATTATAAAAGAGAACTGTACCCAAACTCATCCCTATGCCAAACTGCGATGGACTCAAAAGCTTCTAACTGTACCCACCACCCTCCTTTATTCATAACTCACCAATTTGGGGGTGGGAGGGGAGGAATATATTCACTCATTGATATGTGATCCCTAACCTTATTTAAAACTGAATTAACTTGAAGGCCCACTGGAGGGAAATGGGATTCTGCAAACCAGGAACCAACATTGACTCTGCTGAGCAGAATTATTCTTATTAGTCAAAAAAGTAGATCGATACTTTGGCTGAATGGTCAAACAAAATGCGGTATATCCATGTAATGGAATACTATTGAGCAACAAAAAAGAATTACTAAGACATGTGCTACAAATGGATGAACCTCAAAAACATGCTCAGTGAAAGATACAAATGAATATATATTTTAGAATTCTATTTAAATGAAAGGTCCAAAAACAAGGCCAATCTATTAAGACAGAGAGAAGTAGATCAGTGGTCACTGAGGGCTCAGGCAGAAATAAGGAGTCATTATAAATGGGTACAAGGTTTCTTTTCATGGTGATGAAAATGTTCTATAATCAGATTGTTATACTAGCTGCATAACTAAATATGCATTCACTGAATTGTTCACTTAAAATCAGTGTACTCTACAGTATGTATATTATGCCTCAATGGAGCTATTTTTAGAAAAAAGTCTTGCAAAAAATACCTAAATAAAATGAAGTCTATGGTTCTACCTACAAACATAAAGAAAGAGCAGGGGCAAGATGACATGTTAATAACACAACAGAGACACAGGAAGGAAAACCTACACTATGGTAAACTGTAAAGGAAAATCAATTGTTTCTTCAAAGAAACAGTGCAAAGGGGAGGATAGGGGAGGAGCTTCTATACCTTTTCCAGGCACACCACCCTCCTAGCACCTCCACGTGTTTACAAGTTCAGCCAATTCCACTGTTCAAGAGCTCCTGAAGTGGATGGAACTAAAACTTCCCACTTTCTAATCACTCTGGTGACCAGCCCCATCCAGAGGCCAACCTGGGGCCCCATCCTAAGTCACCTCTGTGAAATCTCAGGTGATTTTAAAAGGAGCTTATCATAAATAACAAAAGACACTCCTAAGACTCAGGAAACTCCAGGGGTCCTAGAAGCTCTGCTAGGAAAAGGGGACACTGATTCACCTATAAAACAGATAATGTAAAATGGCCTTTTATTCAGCCCCGACAACTCTAAAAAGCAAGCAAAGAAAAAACACTAACTAAAATATAATCTTCAAAAAGCACCATCACAGTGCCTGGCACAGACGTGCCTGGGTGCCTTAGTCAGTTAAGCCTCTGACTCTTGATCTCAGCTCAGGTCATAATCTCAGGGTCTTGAGATCAAGTCCCACATAGGGTTCTTTCTCCCTTTCCCTTGCACCCTCCCTGACTCCCTCAGCTCTCTTAAGAAAGAAAGAAAGGCAGGCAGGCACCATCACAATCTAGGCATGGCTTTACACATAAACTTCATGTTTTGAAACCTGAATACAAAACCTACATTAAAAAAAAATCAGAAAGCTACAGATCTTTATAAATGTTGAGCTAATTCAAAACCATGTCTGTGGGGTGCCTGGGTGGCTCAGTGGGTTAAAGCCTCTGCCTTCCTTTGGCTCAGGTCATGATCCCAGGGTCCTGGGATGGAGCCCCGAATTCAGGCTCTCTGCTCAGCAGGGAGTCTGCTTTCCTTCCTCTCTCTCTGCCTGCCTCTCTGCCTACTTGTGATCTCTGTCAAATAAATAAATAAAATCTTTAAAAAAAAAAAAAAAAAAAAAAAAACCATGTTCACCACACTACTATAGAAAGAGTCCTGGAACTTCCTTCCGCAGGAGACAGGGATTACTGCACTGGCTTTTCTTACATGAGCTTTGGTCAAAAGTATTTATCTTCTCTGGATCTGAATTTCCTTCTTTGAAATATATTTTTTAAAAAAAAGAAAAGAAAAGAAACCAACACAAAAGATGAATTCACAATGCTTATCTGTTTGGGGTTGTGGTAGTTTCCAAATCCAGTCCATAACAGCTATTTCTAGTCAAATTATTTCCATTAGCTAATGAGGGAGGATATCCAATGGTCAGAGAAGAGATAATGAAGTATCAGAGTGATCTCATTTGCATGTTAAATGCAATTTATTCTAAGTGCAACAGAAAATCGTTCAGACTGCATTATTTGATGAAATCTGTCTTCCATTTAGGAAGGTGGTGGAAGGAAAGATAATGGGAAAAGCATTTAACTAGAATACAGGACAATTTTGATTCCAGACAAAGAAAGAAAAGCCATCCTTTAAACTGACTAGGTTGGGGCGCCTGTATGGCTCAGAGGGTTAAGTGTCTGACTTGGGCTCAGATGAAACCCAAGCTCCTGGGACTGAGCCCCAAATCAGGTTCTCTGCTCAGCGAGGAGTCTGCTTCTCCTTCTCCCTCTGCTGCTCCCCCAGCCTGTGTTCTCACTCTCTCTCTCAAATAAATAGTCTTTAAAAATAAATAAAGTGACTACATTGTTCCAATGTGGCTCACAGAGAGAACATGAAATCTCTCTCTCCAAGTGCATATACAAAGTTTGGCAAAGGTAAATTAATGAATAAAGTATGGGAAAAGGCAAAGGTCACAAACACTATAAGCAAAGAACAGAAAATTAAGAAATGAGGAATAGAAGAAGAGGTTGATATGGTTGAAGAGGCAGTAACAGGAATACTGAGGTAAAGGAGAAAACATGAATTAAAATCACAACAGTTTTAGAATTTCTTATATTGACAGTATGTACAACCAGAAATAAAAATAATCTACCTTACAACACATGTCACTTAATCAGATTTTGGCATGCTCTTTAAGAGGTTAAAACTCCTACAAGCACCTAGTATGTTCCCTTGTATAAAGCAAATACTCAAAAAATATTAATGCTTCCTATCTCATTCTTAGAAGAAATCTCTGAAAAGCTTCTTATGTACCTAGCATATAAATTAATGAATATTTTACACTGGTTTAGATCATTCACAGGGCAGAATCCTTCTTAATGAAATGATTTTAATCATCTATATTTAAAAGAAAGGCAAGGATTAAAAAGAAAAAATGAGGAGGGAGGTTAGAGAGAGAGAGAGTGAGAGCAAGAACTTAAGCAAGTAGTTGAGAACTGGTTTTTTTCCCTGGATCAGAGAAAGAGAAGTGAAGTGGAAAATTACAGTAAAAGAAAATGTAATTTGCAAAATTACAAAGACAATTTCTAAGATTATCTAAATAAACCCACATATTTGCACGTTGATATTCATGTAAGTATAGAGTAACAGCTTTAGGTGGCCATGAACAGCTCCCCAAATTTCTAAAGTCTAAGCTAGTTAACAGTAAACAATGAAATAGATGGACCCTTTTTAAAAAATGAGTTAAAAAAAAAAAACTGAACACTTTAGTGACTTCAGTGTAGATGCTCATGATAAGCAAAAAACTCATCATTTTGGGTAAGGCGGAACAATGAAATCCACATCACTTCAGGAATAAAGCTGCTCAATAAGGTGAGCTCTCTGGATGTACATATGCATACAACCTAGTTCTTTCTAGACTGCATACAGACCACCAGGGAATAGTATCTTGCCTTATATAAGCTCATTTATTTGCCAAAAAGAATCTGTGTGCTCATATATAATTTTAATGGTTTGTTCATGTGTACTTTCCCATTTTATTGCTCATATAAACTAATGTAAGGAGAGTTGAATGGAAAGTAAAGATAAAGACAATTAAAATAATCAATCCAAATATAAAAGTTCAAAATAAAATGAGTTGTTGACATAAATATCTACTTTTGCATACTCAATTTAAAGGAAGATTTAATTACAGCTGTAATCTGCAACTTTATAAATAATCCAAGTTGTATGAAATCAATGAACCAATCTTAGAACAGTGGAAATAGCCAAAGGCTACTGCTGGAAGGAAGCATTTTATGCTATTAAATAACTTTGGCACTCATGCCAAGCCTTTATATAGACATCTCCACCCACAGATTAGCCTGACAGACACCATGCTGAGACTAGGTTGGTGTGGGAAAGGTTACTGCCATCCATCACTGTGAAAATTAATAGCTTTATAATAGTTGAAGAAATAAAGGTATGGCACAGCAACCTTGTAGCAAATATAATTTGCTACCAAAAAAGCGTAGGCAAAATCCATTCACAACATTCTCTTCCCATGGCCACCTACAAGTTAATTCATTATTCAAATGCCAAAGACAGCAGCAGGCACACATACTCAGCCAATAAGTCACCATTATAAAAACTGCATAAACATTTCCAGCTCAATCATCTAAGAATAATAGAATGAGACAGGAACATGTTTCCCAAGTATCTCAGCAATAAAACTTGCAACAGCTTTGAAAACAACATGATTACAGGCAAAAATGGGCCCAGCTAATATTTTTTTAGTGTCTCATGGACATATCTCATGGACATAGGTATATATCCCTAGTTTTCTCTCATTTTCTTTTTGAACATCAGAAAACAAAGAATTCAATCTCACGAGAATTGGTAAGCATTAAAAAGCTAAATAAAGCTTGCAAGGCTACATCTTTATCAATTTGCAAAGGATGATTTCAGAATCCCATTGAGGACTCCAAGGCTTAAGCACGGGGAGTAAAATTAGTCTTCTCTATAGTGAAAAATCAAAGTATAATGTTTCTTATTTCCCAGAAGCCCTCTCAGTACAAGTCCATGGCAACTGTCCATGTTCTTTCCAATAAGGAATTCATCAGAAAAGTCTTGCTAATAGATGACTGAAATTAACTACATATTGGAAATAATCAACTAAATTTTCAAGAGCTACCAACTGTATCTCAGTAGAAACAAAAACTATTCTTTTCCTCATTTCAATAGAGAATGCTACCTTCCTACCCAACATGGGTTCTCTCCTCCTAATAATGGGGACCCCATAAGCTTGTCAAATCACTATGTTGTACACCTGAAACCAAGGTAACATTGTGTGTCAACTATACTCAAATTTTTTTTAAAATAATGGAACCTCAATTTATTTAGGGTATCAAAGCACCTAGTTCAGTTTCCCAGTTTCCATTATAGATAGATGTGCCCATGTACCTAAGTTCTGGCTAAAGAGACCAAGTGGAAATGATGTGTGTGACTTCCTGGTAAGGTCGCTTTTTGTAATTGACTCAACTGAAAGATGGGTCTTCGGGCTCTTCCCCCTTCCTTTCTGTTGCTATCTGAAATGCTGACACAATGGCTAAACTGCAGCCACAGTGGTCCATAAGGTCACCTGAAGGATGTTTCTTAGAAGACAAAAAAAATTTAGCTATTAAAATAGTTGATGGCCCTCCAGAAGGCCACAGCACATGAACAAATGCACATTATATCTATGACATTAAAATTTCACAATGGAATCTGAAAGGCTTCCTGAGATTTTTCTTTTCCAGTCCAACATATGAGAAGCTCAGAAATTCATAAGTGCCAAAAATTACATGCAAATAAGACATCCTTCGATAGGTGAATGTGTAAACAAATTATATCCAGGCAGTAGAACATTATTCAGCAATAAAAAGAAATAAGCTGTATCAAGCCACTAAAGGCCATGGAGGAACCCTAACTGCATATTGCTAAGTGAAAGAAGCCAGTCTGAAAAAGCTACATATGTATGATTTCAACCACACAATACTCTGAAAAAAGATAAGATTATAAAAAAATATCAGGGGGAGAGGAGATGGGAGGAGGGATGAAGAGGTTGAACACTGGGCATTTTTAGGTTGGTGAAACTATTCTGTATAACAGAATGGTGCATACGTGACATTACTTATCTGCCAAAACCCATAGAACTATACACCACCAGTGAAACCTAACTTAAATTTGGGTTAATAATAATGTATCAGTAACTGAGGGTTGCTGGAGGGGAGGGGAATGGGAAGGATAGGGTGGCTAGGTGATAGACACTGGGGAGGGTATGTGCTATGGATAGCACAGTGAATTAAGACTGATGATTCACAGACCTATACCCCTGAAACAAATAATTCATTATACGTTAAAAAAATAAATAGTAATAATAATAATGTATCAATATTGGCTCATCAATTGTAATAAATGCACCACACCACACTTATGACAGAAATAGTACATGTTTTTCAGGGTGGAGGGTAAACAAGAACTCTTTATACTTTCTGCACAATTTTTCTATACACCTAAAACTGCTCTAAAAAAGGGCAGGGGATAGCAAGTGGGGGTGGCAGGAAGTGGGGAAGTTAATGAAGGGAACAAAGGGCTAAGCAGTACTGATCTAGTCTGAAGAAAGGCTCCAGCTATTTAAGTTTCAAACTTTAATTAGCTTTCAGAAGTTTCAGAATAATGCAGAACTGGGTTCAAATCCCGAAATTACAAATAAGGTGACCAGCTCTTTAACTTCTTTCAGTATTGTACAATGCAGGTAAAATACCAAATAGGGTATATTTTTAAAAGTGTTATGTATAGCAAAGTAAATATATGTGCACATATAAAGTGCTTACACTTTGACCCAGAGGAGCTCAGTAAAAGGTACTCTTCTATTTTTTTTTTAATAAACACCAAAATCTAGTATTTCATTCCCATAAAAGGTAATAAAGCATCTTGACTATTTTAACACTACTTCAATTTACCACACCCTGAAAAAAATCCACATTATTTTAAAAAAAAAAATCCTGTGGTACCTGGGTGGCTCAGTTGCTGATCATCTGCCTTTGGCTCAGGTCATGATCCTAGGGTCCTGGGATAGAGTCCCACATCAGGCTCCCTGCTCCATGGGAAGCCTGCTTCTCCCTCTCTCCCTCTCCCTACCTGTGTTCTCTTTCTCGCTGTGCTTCTGTCAGGTGAATAAATAAAATCTTAAAAACAAACAAACAAACAAAACTGGGACGCCTGGCTGGTTCAGTCCGAAGAGCAGGCAACTCTTGATTTCAGGGTTGTGAGCTCGAGCTCAACACTGAGTGTAGTGATTACTAAAAATAAATAAATAAATAAACAAACTTTAAAAAAATAAAAATAAAAAATTTAAAGACAATTTTAAAACTTAGGACAATTGATAACTTTATATAATTATAATATGACATGGCTCACATGATTTAGTGAATAGTACAGTACTATATCAAAAAAAAAAATAACTTCTCTATATTTTTCCCCCCAATCACAGGCAACTTTCCTACTTGGTAAAAACTAAAGAAAATTTTGTTTATAGCTCTGTGCCAAACTGTTAATTAGAATGAAGAATGAACAACAGTAAACAGTTACTTTTAAAAATTCAAAAGCTCTTGTTATCACTCTGGATTTCTATTTTTATGTCAGATGTGATATATATATCAAGAAAGAGGCCAATAAATATGCTTACAGAGATAATCAGAAAATGACTAATAATAATCTACTAGACTTAACCTGGATCATCTAAAAATTGCAATTTGGACAAAAATTTTAATATTCAATTTTTCAAAAACATGGTCCTCTATAGAAAAATGTTCTCTTAATTCCTTCAGAAAACAAAAGAAATCTAAATAGAAAATGTGTACCACTAAAGACTGACAAACTTCCAAAAAGCTAGACTCCACTAAATATTTTCTTAAAATCTGCTCCCTAACATCAGTACCAGAAAAACAAATAACAGAAACTTACATTTCTTGTATGAAGTATGATCATAAAATCTTTGGTTTATTATTAACACTTTTATTACTTTTTTTTTAAAGATGTTATTTATTATTTGAAAGAGAGAGAGAGCATGAGCAAGGGGAGGGGCAGAGGTAGAGGGAGCAGACTCACCACTGAGCAGGGAGCCCAATGTGGGACTTGATCCCAGGACCCCGGTATCATAACCCCAGCAGAAGGCAGATACTTAAGTGACTGAGCCACCCAGACACCCTGCTTCAATCACTTTCATTTACCTCTTCTACCCAATAATATTCTCTCCTTTGAATCGATTATATATCTACAACACTAAGAAATTTTCTTTTTCAAAATGTCCAATGGAAAATGCTTATTTTAGAGCACCTATAATATGGAGTAAAAATGCTTGCAGTTCAGAATCAAAGGAAATAGATCATTTCCACTCCATTTTAGAAATGAAGGAGCTGAGAAATAAAAAGGTTATGCTACTTGCTCAAGGTTTTATGACTCTTAGGCATAATCTTATAATCACTATCCACTCTAAAAAAAAAGACCAACACAATGATGTCTATGATGCATTACAAAGAGCACATGCACAATAAAATCAGTTCAATTCATGATGCAACTCTAAAAAAGTATTTTGTAAAAATCTTCTACATTTGAGAAATAACTACATGAGGCATAAAAGAACCACCATTCACATAGTCATATGCAAGAGTATATATCTCTCACCTGACAGTATCAGGGAACTTGAGGGGAATTAGCTCATGACTTCAGAATGATTATTAATTATTATGCTCCTGTTTTTATAAAGGTGGCCAAAAGATGTTTAGATTCCAAACAAATTTCTCCCTGTGAAGTCAAATGCAGACATTACCATTTTTCTATTCCTACAATAATAAGAATACTTAACTGACGTATCTAAAAATATTTAAACTTAATTTTAACTTTGTCACCTATGTGGAAAATTTGTGAAAAATAGAAGAGTGACGGGAAATTTAGACTAACCAGCTCTAGGAACCAATAAGTAAATTTTCTCTCAATTGAATCCTGCCAATGACTTTATTCTCCAGGGCTTCATTTGGGAACTTTTTTTTTTTTTTTTTTAAGATTTACTTATTTATTTTTGGGAGAGAGAGAGAGAGAAAGCATAGGTGCCCATGTCGGGAGAGGATCAGAGGGAAAGGGAGGATCCCAAGCAGACTCCCCCTGACCAGGGAGTTAGACATGGGGCTTGGATCTCACAACACTGAAATCATGACCTCGGCCTAAATCAAGAGTTGGTCACCTAACTGACTGAGCCACCCAGGCACCCCTTCGTTTTGGAAATTACTTAAAGGACATAACAAGTAAATAAAATGCATGATACTAATCTGATATTGGTTTGGACAAATTTTGGGGGCTAACTGGCTCATCAGAGAAGATGAAAATTTGCTGAACTATAGAGGAAATCAAGCTGGAGGAAAAAAGCAAGTTAACATTAACTGTGCATAAAATGGCAAGCTCTAAATGGTGGGAATTAACTTTTGCTTGACTAAAACTTTCAATAAAATATAATTTATGTATTTTATAATTTTCAACAACATACCTGGACTGCTTCTGTAACAATAATTTTTAAGAAAGGGAACAGAAGGGTAAAAGACACAGAAGAGAAGGTAAGAGGGAAGGAGAAAAAAATAAAGAAGGACAAGGACACCAGGGTAGCTCAGTCAGTTAAGAAACTGACTCTTGATCAAGTCATGATCTCAGGGTCTTGAGATGTAAAACCCATCCTTAGGCTCTGTGCTCAGTGGAGAATCTGCCTGAGATTCTCTCTCCCCCTCTGCCCCTCCCCACACTCATGCCCACGCTTTCTCCCACTAAAATAAATAAATCCTTAAAGAAAAAATAAAACAAGGATAGAAGAGGAGAGGACGGGGAAGGAAAAAGAAGAAGGAAAGGGAAGTTAATAAGGAAGGAAAAGGGGAAAATAAGGAAGAAAGAACAGATACAGTTTCAGAATTAGACCTGGCCTAGGTTCAATTCTTGACTGTACTATTTAAGAGATGTGTAACAGTGGTCAAGTTACTTAACCCCTTCAAACTTCAGTTTGTAGAGAATATCATCTGTGTTATAAAAACATTTATAAGAATTCAGTGAGATAATGAGGTACGTAATATACACTATCTAAAACACTAAGAATTCATTAAGTAACAGTCATCTTCATCCTCTTCTTTCTCCATAGCTAACAGAAAGTAGGAAAATATACCCGGGCTCCTCTCCTAAATGCTTCTCTAAAGTGCAGAGTGGGAGAGAAGTGAGAACATCTCCATTTCCACAAAGTCTCTGGCAATCCACAGGAGCCGAAATGGTGAATAAAAATGGTTAATAAAAATGGATTAACTCTAGACTCACTATATATTTTTATATTAGTTTGAAAAGTCAGTATTTGGTATTGGTTTAATCAAATCATCCAAGTCACCAGTCATGATGTTGGGCCATAGATCATTTCACAAAATCCTTAACTCTGCTATTGACTATCTGAAATTCAAAATAGTTGACTTTATTTGAAATTGTCAGTGTCTAGGGTTCACTCTCTTTTGAAAAGCTCTTCCTTGTCAGTATAAGGTTTATTATTATGGGTAATAAAATTCCCATACTTTTAACATGATTTAAAAGTTAACAGAGGTCCATAAATTAACCCCCAATAAGTTTCCCTACTTTTATCCCAGATGACAGATGCAAAGCAACAGAATGCTGTTAGCATGAAGAGAAAAAGGGAGATTGGAGTGTAGGTGCCTTAAAAGTATTCCAGAAAATCTGCTTAGCCAACAGTAAAAACTCCAGAGAAAAACAACAGAGGGAGACAGCAGAACTCACTTCAAATGTTCAGTTCCTAACTTCCTTAAAAATGCAGTAACTGGAAGAAAGAGGACAGAGGGAAAAAGAACTTTAATTCTCAAGGCAGAAACAGAACAGAGAGGTGAGGTTCTAGCTCCATCTCTGTAGTTATTTTAAAGTTCCTTAAAGTTTTTAAAGGATTGGGTGCCTGGGTGGCTCAGTGGGTTAAAGCCTCTGCCTTCTGCTCAAGTCATGATCCCAGAGTCCTGGGATCGAGCCCCGCAACAGGCTTTCTGCTCGGCAGAGAGCCTGCTTCCCTTCCTCTCTCTCTGCCTGTCTCTCTGCCTACCTGTGATCTCTGTCAAATAAATAAATAAAAAGTCTTAAAAAAAAAAAAAAGTTTTTAAAGGATCACAGACTTACACAGATCTCCTCTATAAACATTTATTCACTGGATTTTGAAAGAAGAAAAAAATTCTTGAAACCAAGTAAACATTAGATTCTCAAATTCTGAATAATAAAAGAAAAATTAATCCTCTTCTATTGGGATTAACTGCAGCCTGCTCTCTCAAAATTTGGGAAATCAATGTTAGGGCCCCAGTAGATGTAAACTCTCCAATGGTTTCCACTAAACTCAGAATTAAATACAAAGACATGCTTACCACAAAAACCTCAAAGGGCCTTCAGATCTGGCTCCTACCTACCTCTGCAATCTCATTCCCACTACATGCAGGCACAAAGCTTTGATTAGTTATTAAAACTGTCAAGCTTGTCTTCATCTATAACTTTGCACATTATTCCCACTGCCTGGATAGGACTGGATCTTTAGGTCTTAGTTTAAGTACATCTCCTCAAAGAAACCTTTCCTAACTGCCTTATCTTTTCATCATTTCAGGGACAGGAGTAAAATTAAGGTAACTAACTGAGTCTAAGAAACAATGGGCAAGCTTTCATCTGATTTCCATTTAATCTTCACAATAAACCTCAGAGATAGGTATTATTCTTATATTAGGAGGAAAACAGATACAGAGACTGAATAGCTGGTCCAAGGTCACACAGGTAATATATAACAAAGATTCAAGCCCAAAGTAGTCAAATCCCAAACCCACAATCTTTCTGCAGCACAATATTGCTTCTCTGTTTAAACAGAAACAATTTTACTAGGAGGAAATGCTTAATTAAATACAAAGCTACAAAAAGGCCTACAGTTTATATAAAGATCTATAAACTGACAGTCTGGATAATTAACTCTGTATTTGGAACCCTCATTTGGCATCTGTATTTCTTTTATATTACCAGTTACCTAACTAGCATCATTAAAGGAACAACAGCTATTTCTCCTAAGACTCAAAGATTTTCATAAGATATATTTAAAATGCAGCTATTTTTCTTCTGTACTTTATATATTTAGTATAATAGGTAACTAAAGTAGTTGAATTACAGAATTTCTGAGTTTACTCCAAGAAGAGCAGGTAATACATACTCAAAAATGGCAACTGTTTGTTTTGGTTTTCTTAATGAAGAGGCAAGATTTTTAACATT
The DNA here is from genome assembly GCF_964662115.1 of Mustela nivalis. Lineage (NCBI taxonomy): Eukaryota > Metazoa > Chordata > Mammalia > Carnivora > Mustelidae > Mustela > Mustela nivalis. The sequence continues at coordinate 24,141,473 of NC_139035.1, forward strand.
CTCCGATTAAGGTTAATAAATTAGAACAATACTGAGGCAAAGCTAATTTGAAAAAGCAATGCCCAAGTACTCTGGAAATATATATTTTATCTTGGTTTCTTGCTGTTTATATACATGCCTAACTTTCTTAAACAGGGCTATAAAATTCTAGAAGGCAAGGTCTTTAACCTACACATAACCATAATACCTTGTGATGGAAGGACTCAAAATATTTTTTTAAGATTTATTTATTTATCTGGGCACCTGGGTGGCTCAATGGGTTAAAGCCTTTGCCTTCAGCTCAGGTCATGATCTCAGGGTACTGGGACCGAGCCCCACATCAGGCTCTCTGCTCGGCAACCTCCTCTCTCTGCCTGCCTCTCTGCCTACTTGTGATCTGTCAAATAAATAAATAAAATCTTTTTTTTAAAAAAAAGATGTATTTATTTATCTGAGACAAAGAGCATGCACATGAGTGGGGTGAGGATGAGGGGCAGAGGGAGAGAACCCCAAGCACACTCCCTGCTTAGCATGAAGCCCAATGTGGGGCTTGATCCCATGACCCTGAGACCATGACCTGAGCTGAAACCAAAAGTTGGAAGCTTAACCAACCCCCTCAAAATATTTTTAAGATGTCAATTATTAGAAAAATAAATCAATTTTCTTTTATATCTCTTGCGCTAGCTTTTTTTTTAAAGGATTTTATTTATTTATTTGACAGAGAAAGAGACAGTGAAAGAGGGAACACAAGCAGGGAGAGTGAGAGAAGGAGAAGCAAGCTTCCCACAGAGTAGGGAGCCCAATGCAGGGCTCAATCCCAGGACCCTGGGATCATGACCTGAGCCAAAGGCAGACACTTAACGACTGAGCCAACCAGGCACCCCACCCCTGTGTTAGTTTTTAAACATGTCCACAAATTCTTTAGTGTTCCTCCCATTAGAATATGAACCCTAATTTCCCTCCCCTTAAGGGTGGGTTGAATAGTGACTTCCTTCTAAGGAAAAGACTACCATAGAAATGATTGTATCTGATTTCCAAGACTAGGTCATAAAAAAGCCACTCATGTCTCCCTGTTTTGGATTATTCAGAGTAAACTAGCAGCCACATCCTGAGAACACTCGAACAGCTGATAGAGAGGTCCACATGGCTAGGGACTAAGACTTCCAGCCAATAGTCAGAAAGGACATAAAGCCTCCTAACAACAGTCATCTGAGTGAGCCATTTTCCCGCCCCAAACAAGCCTTCATATGACCTGGCCAATAGGTCAAGTGTCAATAGACACTCTGAGCCAGAACAACCGCACTTACTGGGTCCTCAATTTCTGGCCCACAAACATGTATGAGATAGATAATAAATGGTCACTGTTGTTTTAAACCGCTAAGTTTGATGGGGGGAGGTCATTTGTTATACAGTGATAGATAAAGAATTAAGAAATCTCAATTATGAAATTCCTCACATTGTTTCTCATTAACATCTGCCTCAACCTTTATTCCTTCCTAACACTCATCAGCATCTTGGGGATCAAGGTAGTTACTTATTCAGAAAAGGCCCTGCCACACGATCCTGTCACACCTCTCCCTGATTTGGCAATCACTGATCAGAACATAATTATCTGAAAATAGAATATCCCTTAGATTGAGTAAAGTAAGTAAAATAAGAGTTTCTGCCAGACTTAGAACCTGGGCTCTACTTGGACTTCCTAACTGGGATGACTTAGCTAACCTCAAGGATTAGCTTTCTCTTTCCTGCTTTCTCTTTCCCGTGATCCTATGAACAAGCTTTCACAGCAGGCCAAGAGCTTCACCTAGAATGTTTATGGAACCTCTAACAGACTAAGGTGCCTAATTTCACATAAGACAAATTTTCCAAGTTTTGACAGTAAGGTACAGAACAACTTAAATTACTACCCCTCTCACCAACAATCCCTTACTCTGTTTAAAAAAAAAAAAAAGAAAAAAGAAAAAGAAAAAAACTAACACAAAACAAAAAAACCCACAAAACAATAGGAAGCATTTTCTGGTGGCACTTTTTTAAAATGAAGAGAAGCAAATAATCTCCTCTTACACATGCTGTGGCATTGTGACAGGACAGACATTCAAGTCTGTCCTACCATTCATAAGTTGCCGGTTTACTCATGGCTGATAATCATGGAAAGGCAGAAGATAGGTGTGTACTGTCATGCCATTTAGAATCACCTGGGCTCATTCCTCAGGCAAGGTCCCTAAGGAGCTGGAAGTAAGGAGAGCAAGGGAGGGATGCAGGAAAGGCAGGATGGCAGGAGACAAGGCACTGACCTCTAACACACACCAAATCATACTCTTACTTACGTCATGGATTTCATTTCCGTGTCCCAGTCGTTCTTGTAAAGGTATCATTTAAATTTCCAAATTGCAAGAGGTGAATGAAACCAACATTAAAGATGTACAAATCACAAACATACCCCCCGACCTCCGAACCTCAAGTAAAATCCATCCCGCTGTTCAAATTCTATCTCCAAATTAAAAACCCAGACACATCTCCCCAACTTGAAACAAGTATCGTGCATCAGTTCATTCCCAGACCTTAGTTCTATTTGCCAGAGCTTGTGATTATCAAGTTTCTTGTGTGTCCATTCAATTAGAAATTATTTATTTTTCAAATGCTTGTATTCTATTTCCTTCTGAAGGAAGGAGCTATGCTTTATATTTATCTGTATCCCACCCAGCACGCTGCATATAGTAGAAAATAAATATTGCGGATTTAACTGTGACTTACAAAGTACCTGCTGTTCATTTATTTCTAGAACAATTCCAATAAACAAACTTTGCTTGTTTACATACATTTCATGTAACTTGAATAAATCTACAAAAATCATGTCACAGCACCAACAAGATAAACAGAACAAAAAATGTAAGATACATGTTTAAATACTGTAATGAAGTATTTGATCCTTCTAGGAAAAAAATCTTATTTGTCCTATATGACATCTTATAGTAATTTATGTTATCATTCATAACCTAATCACTTTCCTGTTAGAAACGCTAACAAGATTGCACATCTGATCTTCAAGCCTACCGAAGATTATAAAAATATGAAGAGGGAAGAAAACAGATACGCTATACTGATAGTAAGTCTTTTCCCCACTGTGTAGATTTTTATTAAATCACTTTGACAAACATTGAGCGTTTAGACGCCAACATTCATAGGTGGCATCCAATTGTTTAAAATGACCCAGTGGATTGTTCAGTGTATTAGGTAGAATATAAATCTGGCTACTGACACAGAGACCACGGGTGGCTTAATCAAGATAGAGATGTGTCTCTCTCATTCCTAAAAGTCCTTATGTAAATGGTCCAGGGCTGGTGTGGCAGCATCATGGTGTTGGGAAAAACAGGTTCCAAGAAGGCTTGTTTCTGAGTACTTGATCCAGCCATAGTAGCGAGTTTTGTGGGGGTTTTTAAAGCCTCAAAATGAGGAAAGAATAACTGGAAGAGGAGATATAAAGGCTCAGAAAAAGAGTGGCCAAATCAAGATTTTAAAAAAGGGATGAACAGCCTAACCATGTCAAAACCCACGAAGGACACTATAGTAGCATGCAATTGTTGATTTTTATAAAGATGTCAAAGTAATGAAGCATAGTGATTAAGAATTCAAGCTATGCGGTCAGATTACCCAAAATTCACAGTAACATTCTGCCACTCACAATTCATGTGACCTTCAGCAGATTAAAATTGTTTTACTTCCCTGGGGATAACTTACCTAATCCTTAGTCAAAAGATACAAATACCTAATTTGTGAGCTGATGAGGAAATAAGATAATTGATACAAAATGTTCAACTTAATGCCTCATTTCTGGAAAAACCACCACCTTAACAGTTATAAAAAGAATATTAAATTAAATATTTGCATATGCTAAGAGATCAAGAAAATGAATTTGAACATTCCCACCAAAAAGCTCATTGTTAAAACTCTTGACACTTCTAAGTTATACTCTTATTATCTGCAGATTTAATTATACAAGTTCATCTAATAACCTAACAAAATCAAATTACAAATATTATTTTTTAAGAATAAAGAAGAAGGAAGAAAGGAAGAAGATAAAAGGAACAAACATTTATATGACAAGAAAAGCAAAGTCAGAAGACCAAGAATAGGGGCGCCTGGGTGGCTCAGTGGGTTAAGCCGCTGCCTTCGGCTCAGGTCATGATCTCAGTGTCCTGGGATCGAGTCCCGCATCGGGCTCTCTGCTCAGCGGGGAACCTTCTTCCTCCTCTCTCTCTCTGCCTGCCTCTTTGCCTATTTGTGATCTCTCTCTGTCAAATAAATAAATAAAATCTTTAAAAAAAAAAAAAAAAAAGAAGACCAAGAATAATATTTAATTATATCTGCCCAATAAGGTAAAGAAAAACATCTTTAGCCTTGGGGATTTTCCCCAAAGGTAACATTCTAAGACTGGAACCAAATCAGATATAGTAGATATGACATAAGCCTCTTTGAATATTTCCCATATGATAAACTATTCAGATTAACAACACTGTAGTCAAGACAGGATTCATCATCTGACTTAAACAAAATACAAAAATTAAGAATGGATTCTCTCACACAGAGATGATATGCTTAAGGTTAATAGGATTATTTTAGGAAACAAAAGATCCTTTTTCACATACTAAAAGAATAGGTGCTGCCCAGGAGCATATTAGCATAAAACAGAAAATTAAGCATTTCTCTTTCTACTTTCATCCTCTGAAAACTGTATGAGTTGGCTTGAGATTCTTTCTTTTCTACCCCTGCCTCTGCCCTTCTCCCTGCTCATTCTCTCCCTCAAAATAAGTAAAATAAAAATTAAATAAAGAAAGAAAAAGATTGGGGGATGGGGGGCGCCTTGGTGGCTCAGATGGTTAGGCAACTAACTGCCTTTGGCTCCGGTCATGGTCTCTCCAGATCCTGGGATCCAGCCCCATGTAGGGTGTCCAGCTCAGCAGGGAGTGTGCTTCTCCCTCTCCCTCTGCATCTCCCTGTTTATGCTCTCTCTCAAATGAATAAATAAAATTAAAAAAAAGGCTACAGACTGTGAGAAAATATTTTAAACTGACATGTCTTTATAATGATCTTGCATTCTAAAAATATATCAGGAATTTATACAACTCAATAAGACAAACAACCCATTTTAAAAATGAGCCAAAGATATGAACTAACATTTCACTTAAAAAGATATAGCAATGTAGGGGCACCTGGGTGGCTCAGTTAAGTGTCTGACTCCCGGTTTCCACACAGATCCTGATCACGCGGCTGTGAGATGGAGCCCTGTGACTGGCTCTGTGCTTAGTGCTGAGTCTCCTTAGGGTTCTATCTCCCTCTCACTCACTCTCACTCTTCCTCTCTCTAAAAATAAAGTCTTAAAAAAAAAGATACAGCCACATAATAAGCTCACTATCATCAGTAACCAGGAAAATGCAAAATAAAATCACAATGAAGTAGGTACATTCCTGACCCACTAGGATGGCTACTTAAAACATACATACAAATCAATATTGGGGGAAGATGTGGAGAAATGGGAAGTCTCATATATTGCTAGTGGAAAGGTAGAATGGCACAGTTGCTACAGAAAACACTTTGGCATTTCTGAAAAGGTTAAACATGGAGTTACCACATGCCCTATCCCTTCCACTCCTATATATACCCAAGAGAACTGAAAATATAATAACACAAAAACTTACACATAAATGTTCACCACAGTATTATTCAGAATAGCCAAAAAGTAGAAACACAAATGTCCATCAATTAACAGATGGATAAACTAAGTGGTATATCTATACAACAGATGATTATTCAGCCATAAAAAGAAATGAGGTATATAGATTCATGGCTACAACATAGATGAATTTTGAAAACATGGTGAAAGAAACCAATCACATATTATATGATCCCATTCATATGAAATGTCCAGAAAAGGCAAAATTAGACAGTCAGAAGGTAGATGAATGGTTGTCTACAACTGGAATGGGAATTAAGTGCAAACGGTGATGGAAATGTTTTAAATTGAAGTGATAGTTGCACAACCTATAAGTTTACTAAAAATCAATTTTATAGAAAGTAAATTACACCTCAATAAAGCTGTTCAATGACAAGAAAAGACATATCAAAAAAGGTACAGAGAATTATGTTCTAAATCACATAAAATGATTTTCTTTGTATTATAATGTTACCAGTTTGAGATACTAAGGACCTCAATCTTCACAAGCTACCAGGTAGATTTCTATTATTATCTCAATATCACAGACAGGGAAACAGGGAGATTAAATAACTTGTTATTCAGTTAATCAACTACAGAATGAGGATTGGAACTGTAGTTTAGCTGTCTTCAAATAACAAAAATTGACAGGTCTTTCATTTTTTTTATAATGCAATGGCATTCCCTATATAGATCAATTTCTTTAATTCTGAGGTTTTCGAAAGGAAAGAAATTCTTTAGATCACTGAGGAGAGGATGAATACCTAGCTACTATTATAGAAAGTAACTTCATCAGGGTCAGTAGGCCTGAATGATAAACCTTGTGTAAAAATGAAGGAACTGAACTAGACTATCTCTAAAGACCCTTTCAATTTTGTTCAACAAAATGAAAAGTCTTCCAAAGAAAATAGAGGCATTTTTACCACTGGTTTTCTAGAGCTTTAGTAATTTTGCCACTAGAACAACCATTTGCTCCCTCCTAATTTTTTATAAGCTTTAATGAGTAGGGTGAAGGCCTTGCTCTCTATCTGGCCCTATTTTCCACTAGTCATTCAAGTCACTCATTGCAAACTTCTATTCTTTTCTTTTCCTTTCTTTCTTTCTTTCTTTCTTTCTTTTTTTTTTTTTAAGTAAATTCTCCCACAACATAGGTCTCAAACTCAAAATCCCAAGATCAAGATTACAGCTCTACTGACTGAGCCAGCCAGGAGCATCACAAACTTCTATTCTTCAGAAACAAAGTAACAATGACAAAATTAAATTTGAGTTATGTGTAACTGTCCTGATCAGAAACTGAAAGAGAAATATGTCTATGGGCTAGGAAAGTACATGCATGAAAAGTCTAGATTCTACACTAAGTATTAAGGAAAAAAAACAAACATACTAATCATCTTCCATACAAAGATCACCACTGTAGGAATGTATCTCCAGCCTAAAACTCACAAACTTACAAAATATAATGTTCATTCCATTTCATCTATAAGTCTTGAGTTTCATTGCTAGCAGGTATGTATCTCAATTTAAGTTCCAAAAAGATGTGTTCTTCCCAAATAATCTATCCTTGAAATTTTAAAAATCAGAGAAGCATTATCAATGACACAAAGGAATGTTGTATCATTTTTACTTACTATTTAGGGGATGGAAAAAGTTAATGTTGCTCTTGCTATTCCCACAGGAAAAGGGGGACTACCACTTCCTTGTGCTTATAAATGCTTCCATTTCAGAGCAGAAAGCATATTTTCATGCTGCCTATTTTTTTTTCATGCTGCCTATTTTTTAAGAGGCTGTATATCTCACTAAAATTTAAGAAAAACTCAAAGCCAAGAGAAAACACTGAACTTAAACACACATAAATATACTATCATTAAGTACAGTATAACAGTGATTGTGAGAATGAAATTGCTTTTAAAACATGAATCATCTTGGTATGTTTCTATCTTTAAACCACTGTGTCTTCCTATCTGTGACACATTCTGGAAATAATAAAATTAATCCAAGAAGAGGGGGCTCAATCCATAATCTGTGAGCCAATATGACTGAGGGGAAAAGAAGTTATAAAATGAAGACCAAAGAATGAAAAGCAGTTTTAATCTTGTAGCCGCTCCAAGTGGATGTTCGGTTCCCTTGTACTGAAGGCCAGGCCTCAATCAACCCACTGAGTCAGGTTTACTCAGACAGTCATGAGGAAGCAGACTGCATAGGACAGCATGCTCTGTAATGCATGACACACCGTTTCTGAGCACAGACCTGAAGCATTAAAACAATGTTAACAAAAGTCATTTATGGGATTGAATGAATGCAACTGTTTCCCTTTTCTTCCATCTCTCCACCATCTCCCCTGGGTTATAAAAAAAAAAAAACAAAAAAAACTTTCAAGGGGTAATGAAAGTACAAATTCCTTAAAAAGGCAGCTAAGTTATAAAATATATATACTCCTAAAGCTCTCCTACAGTTTTATTTAAATAAATTAAAAACAAGGACACCTGGGTGGCTCAGTCGGTTAAGCGTCTGACTTCGGCTCGGGTCATGATCCCAGGGTCCTGGGATGGAGCCCCAAGTCAGCTCTACACTCGGCAGGGAGTTGGCTTGTCCTTCTCCCTCTTCCTCTACTCCTCCCCCTGCTCCTGCTTACTCTCTCTCTCTCTCTCTCAAACGAATCAATTTTTTAAAAAATATAAATACACTAAAAATGAGAGAATTTTAATAAATTATTCAACATAACTGTAGAGACATGGCTAAATTCTTTTAAAATGAATAAGAAACACTGGGATGCCTGGGTGATTCAGTCAGTTAAGCAACTGGCTCTTGATCTCAGCTCAGGTCTTGATCTCAGGGTGGTGAGTACAAGCCCCATGTGAAGCCTCGTTAAAATAAGATAAAACAAAACAAAAAACATACTGCCTAAAAGAATGGTGTTTCTGTCAATCCTACTTGTTCAGAGTGCACACGCACAGTGCATAGCCCAACCCAGCTGCTCGATGCTATTCCGCAACAACACTGCCAGAGTCCAGAATTCTACCTCTCTACCACTATGCCTAATCTAGTCAACTAAATTGCACCCATCTTCCTACTTACAACATTTATTTACAGTTTACAGCCTTGAAATATACATATATTTGCATGAGTTTGAAACTTGTCACCTCCACTAGACTGTAGGTTATTTGAAGGCGGGACGATGTCTTCTCCTTTCTAGTGTAGCAGTTTAAGAGCACAAGCTCGGGAGCCATACTGCCTGGACTCATTTCCAACCTCCACCATTTGCTTTATGACCCTGACGAAGATATTTACTATCCCAAAGCCTCACCTTTCTCATCTGCAAAATGAGGATAACTGCGTATGGTTGTTGTAAAAATTACATGAGTTATAAATTCTGAATGTCTACAACAGTGTCTTGCACACAGTATACACTACAAAATATTAGTTATTATAATTACCTGTATCCTCTACAATACCTAGCACCAAGCCCTGCTCCTTTAGTAGGTGTTCAAGTATCTGCCAATTGGCTACAAAATGTACATATCAGCAATACAATTTCTCTCATCACCACCATGTAGTTGATGAACAATGAAGTCTCTACTGCTCAAGAACACCTTCTTGGGGTATGTGGCAGGCTCAGGTGGTGGAGTGTGCAACTCCTGATCTCAGGGTTGTCGGTCTGGGTCCTACGTTAGGTGTAGAGATTACTTAAAATCTTAAAAAAAGAATCTTCTTTAATTCTTCAAAATGTTTTTCTCAATCTAAAATGTAGCATCCTTACTTTCTAATATAGCGCTAGAGTATTTTTCTTACATAGCTTTTAATAGCAAACTACTATAACAGAAAATGTTAAGTATGTTGCTATATTTTTGCTGTAGTAGGGAGATTACACTTGACCCAATATAATATCTTTGTGGCTCCAACTCACAAGTCAATAAAGTTCCTAAGAACTTAAACTCCTGGGATGTTTGCAAAGAATGAGTATTCACAGCAAAACTTTGCACTAGGGGTGGGAGAGATGTGAGAAAAATCACTTGTTTAGTAATAGAACTAAAATCACAGCTTTTGAAAACTAGTGAGTAAGATATACTCCCAGTGAAGAGGATGCAGATATATGTATGCTGGGAGAGTTTGAGGAGGAGGAGTTGGAAAATAACCACTGAAGCACAGAACAGATTCTTCAGTTGTTTGCTCTGCATCTGTTCAACAGTCTCAGCTCCTAAGTAGGAGAGAGCAGGAAACCTAGGACAATCCAATTTTAAGCTCGTTAAAATATCACATATATTATCAGAATACGAGAAAGTTCATATATATTCTTGTAAAAAATAGTTTAAGTTCTTAATCTCAAAATCAAAACAAAACAACACTTGCAGAGACATTTATCAAAACAGAAAACTTGTGGTATTAAAACGACAATGAGGGGCGCCTGGGTGGCGCCCTCTGCCTTCGGCTCGGGTCATGGTCCCAGCGTCCTGGGATCGAGCCCCACATCGGGCTCTCTGCTCGGCAGGGAGCCTGCTTCCTCCTCTCTCTCTGCTTACTTGTAATCTGTCTGTCAAATAAATAAATAAAATCTTTAAAAACAAAAAAAAAAACCGACAATGAGATACCACTTTACACCCAGTAGAAGGCTACTATCAAAAGAACAGAAATATCAAGAATAGGCAAGGTTGTGGAGAAACCAGAACCTCTGTGCATTGTTGGTAAGAATGTAAAATGGTGGAAAACACTAGGGAAGCTCCTCAAAAAATTAAACACACAATTAAGATATGATTCAGCAATTCCACTTCTGGGTAGATAGATATCCAGATGAACTAAATGCAAAGACTCAAACAGATATATGTACACCAATGTCCACACAAGCAAAAGTCAAAATGTAGAAGCAACCCAAGTGTCCATCCATTGACAGATGAATGGGGGGGGAACAAATGTAGTCTCTCCATACACTGGAATATTATCCCGTTTTAAAAAGGAAGGACATTTTGACATGTGCTTCATACAATAAGGATGAACCTTGAAGACATTATGCTAAGTGAAATAAGTCAGCCCACAAAAGGACAAATATGTATGACTCCGTTTGTAAGAGGTACCTAGATTAGTCAAAGTCAGCATAGAAAGTAGAATTGCGGTTGCCAGCACTGGTGAGAGGAAGAACAAGGAATTACTGTTTAATGAGTAAAGGGTTTGTTTAAAAAGACGAAAGAGTAAAGGCAACTGGGTGGCTCAGTAGGTTAAGCATCTGCCTTCAGCTTAGGTCACGATCTCTAGATCCTACGATAAAGTCCTGCGGTGGGAATCCCTGCTCAGCAGGGAGTCTGCTTCTCCCTCTCTTTCTCCATCCACCCCTTCCCCACTGCTCATTCTCTCTCTCTCAAATAAATTTTTTTTTAAAAAAAGAAGATGAAAAAGTTCTGTAGAAGTATGCTGGTGATGGTTGCACAATTATGTGAATATACTTAATGCCACTGAACTGTATACCTAAAAATGGTTAAAATGATAAATTTTATGTTACATATACTTTACAATTTATTTTATTTTACTATAATCAACTTAAACATTTCTGCTTCCATAATAAGTACTTTTATTCTTAATAAGTATCCAATATATAAGAAAACTGGCCACCTAATTTTATACTACTTTGTTCATATAAAACAGAATTTTTCTAAAAATCATGTTTCTTGTTTGGACCTCCAAATTTGCATTTTTCTTTTTCTTTTTTGTTTTACTCTTTTGTCTTTTTAAGAAGGCTCCACATCCAATGTCGACCCCAATGCAGGACATGAACTCACAATCCTGAGATTAAGACCTGAGGTGAAATCAAGAATTGGATACTTACTGACATGGATGGAACTGGAGGGAATTACACTAAGTGAAATGAGTCAAGCAGAGAAAGACAATTATCATACATTTTCACTCATATGTGGAACATAAGGAATAGCACAGAGGACAAAAGGGAAGGAGGGAAAAATGAAGGGGGTGGGAATCGGAGGGAGACAAACCATGAGAGACTCTGGAGTCTGGAAAACAAACTGAGGCCTTCAGAAGGGAGGTTTCAGGGGCCATGGGGGAGCCAGATTATGGGTATTAAGGAGGGCATATGTTGTGATAAGCACTGGGTGTTAGACACAACTAATGAATCATGGAACACTACCTCAAAAACTAATGATATACTGTATGATAGCTAATTGAAAAACACACACACAAAGAATTGGATGTTTAGTCAACTGAACCATCCAGGTGCCCTAAGAGGGCAATTCAAAAAGAGAGGCTGGGGGGCCTGAGTGGTGCAGTCAGTAAGCATCTGACTCTTGATTTCGTAGTCGTTAGCTCTGGTCGGGATCTCAGGGGTGGAACTTAGCCTCTAGTCATGCTCTCTCAGCAGGAAATCTGCTTCTCTCCCTCTCCCTTTGGCTCTCCCCTAGCTTGCACTTGCTCTCTCTCTCTCAAATAAATTCAACCTTAAAAAAAAGAGAGAAAGAGAGAGGCTCTTGTCTTATGCAGCACACATCTAATAGGCTATCATACATAAAAGACCCATTTTATTAAAGATTTTGCTGAAACTATTGAAAGAAAACATATGTTTAATCAAAATGTCTGCAAAATAAACACCCTAATGAAAGAGTAACCTAACAATAATATCATGACAATCTACCCAGTACTCAATTTTTAGCCTCTTGTCCACTGACCTCTTAGGTGCAGAGAATATGGTCTATAAATCAAATCATATTTTAAACATTTGTTTCATTAAGGCAGGGTTTCTCAACCTAGGCACTACTAGGCCTGATATTTGGGGGAGGACAATTCCCTGTCATAGGAGCTGTCCTGGGCACTGTAGAATGTGTAGCAAGGCTCTGATCTCCCCCATTAGATACCAGTGGCTTCCCCCCCCTCCATCCCAGATATGACAACCAAAAAAGTCTCTAGACATGCCCAAATGTCCCTTGAGTGGGGCAATATTAACTCAGCTTAAGAACCATTGCTCTAAGAGCACCTGGGTGGCTCAGTCGTTAAGCGTCTGCCTTCGGCTCAGGTCACAATCCCAGGGTCCTGGGATGGAACTCCATATGGGGCTCCCTGCTCAGTGGGGAACCTGCTTCTCCCTCTCCCTCTGCTGCTCCCCCTGCCTGTGTGTTCCCTCTGTCGCTCTCTATCAAATAAATAAATAAAAATCTTAAAAAAAAAAAATTGCTCTAAGTCCTGAACAACCTTGACAGCATTGCAGACTTTCTTTTCTCTCTACTAGTAATTTAATAAATATTAACTACTCGGGCGCCTGGGTGGCTCAGTGGGTTAAGCCGCTGCCTTCGGCTCAGGTCATGATCTCAGTGTCCTGGGATCGAGTCCCGCATCAGACTCTCTGCTCAGCAGGGAGCCTGCTTCCTTCTCTCTCTCTCTCTGCCTGCCTCTCAGTGTACTTGTAATTTCTCTCTGTCAAATAAATAAATAAAATCTTTAAAAATAAATAAATAAATAAATAAATAAATAAATAAATATTAACTACTTTCCTTCCTCTGATTTTCAAATTTTATAACCAAAACCCTTGAGCACCCAGGAAGTGCTTCAGGAGCACCCATAGATATAACCTGAGCAAATCCACTTTCATTTTTTCTGGGGTTCTGGGTATTTTCCCTGAGGGGGTGAGAGAAAACTGAAAATCCTGACAAAAACACATCATAATGCCAAATTTCATATAGCACTGTATGAAAAACCTCAAATTTTCCCCCTCCTTTCTCTTTTTACATTTTAAATCAAGGCCAGTTTTGGAAAAGCAGACAGGTGGAAGAACACTGGGAATGAGAGGGTGCATAGCAAAGGGGGGACCAGAAGGCAGGTTGAATGTGCAGCTTACTTGTACCTCTTCAGCCCAACAGGAACTGAAATGTAGTCTTTAGAAGACTTTCAGTACTTTCTACCCTGCTTAAACAAACATCAGATGTTCCAAGCTCTGAATTGTAAAAGGTGAAGTCCAAGTTACATCCTCAGGAGAAACCAATAAATTAATGTTGAAATTATATGTTAACGTTGTTTGAAACCACTAAAAAGCCGTTTGATTCCTTTTCTCCCCCAGGTGATAAAATTCTTTTCCAGTTTTATTGAGAAATAATTGACATTTATCACTATATAAGGTGTACAGCATATTTGGTTCTTAAAATTAAAATATTCTTATTCTTCCCTGTCTTCAAAGATCTCCTAATTCAACCATTTTAAGCAGGAAAGCAATATGTGTAAAATATTGAATCTTCTGTGAAAAGAAGTCTTCAGGGGTGCCTGGGTTGGCTCAGTGGGTTAAACCTCTGCCTTTGGCTCAGGTCATGGTCTCAGAGTCCTGGGATCTGGCCCCGTATTGGGCTCTCTGCTCAGTGAGGAGCCTGCTTCCCCTCTCTCTCTCTGCCTGCCTCTCTGCCTACTTGCGCTTGCTCTCTGTCAAATAAATAAGTCTTTGGGGAAAAAAAAAAAAAGCCTTCAAATTTTAATGTGTAACCAAATTACCTGGGTGCTTGTTAAAATACACACCTTAGCTACAGCTCCTGCAGATTTTGATTTAGTGGGAGATAGGGGTATGAAAGGTCCAGTGACCTGCATTTTAAAAAGCATTCCCAGTAATTGTTATATAGATGGTCTAAAAAACGTTTTTTTTTTTTTAAGATTTTATTTATTTATTTATTTATTTGACAGAGAGAGAGAGATCACAAGTAGGCAGAGAGACAGGCAGAAAGAGGGGAAGCAGGCTCCCTGCCGAACAGAGAGCCCAATGCAGGGCTCGCTCGATCCCAGGACCCCGAGATCATGACCTGAGCCGAAGACAGAGGCTTAACCCGCTGAGCCACCCAGGCGCCCCTAAAAAACTCATTTTTAGTAACACTAGTTGACATGTTGAATTTGGCACCAATGTTATATGTTATAAAATACTAGCATTCTCTATCCATAGACTATATCATATTTGGTATTTATCACCACTAGCTCTGGTCAACTCAACTAAGATCTAAAAATAAAAATAAAATTTGAATACTATGCAATTAAATGGTCTAGAATAATGTGTAAGGAAAGAAACAGAAAGTAAGCACTAACAGATTCATTTTATGATCAAGAGCTAGACTATAAAATCTGGTAAATCTGTATCATTAATTCTTCCCTCATGTAAAAACTACACTTATCCCACCTATAATTTTATATAAAATATGCCAAAGAAATAAATAAAATTTTACTGGTTATAAAAGTCCTAACTCTCCAACAATGGTTTTTCATGCACCACAAATATACCTGCCTCTAACAAATAGTACAGTCACTTCATAAATCAGTCATTTCGATTCATTTTGTTCTGATATAAACATTAAGATGACATGTTAGGACGTAAACAGAAAAATGACTTCTCGGGTCTTTTTTGACATCCGATCATTTTTACTGCATTCCAACTACAGTGTTCATTCCTGAGGACCTAAAAATACTATTTAAGCAAATGGCCATGTCAATTTCATGTTCTCCATTTTTGACTTAAGCACAGTTAATGTCATATTTTGCCTTCCAAAATACTCAATTTTTTCAACTCCAATGTCAGTTTTAGAAAACTGATGAGCGGTCCCATACTTAACTATTTTTCCTTATACCAGACAAAAATAGGATTGCTGATGAAGCATACTAACGTTTTCACACTTCACCTAACATTCCAAACCCATTCAGTTCAACATTTCATTAGTCTCAAGCTGGTGGCACATTTAGTCATAATTTTTTCCAGCAGTAGCAACAGGAATCAGCTCCATAGACTCCATGCTCTTTACGAAAACTCAGGGTACTCTTTGTTTTCAAGACAGAATACCATTTTTAAAAAATGAGGTAGTCCTAGAGCCAGGCTTAGCTTTTAAAGAGCATCTATCTCCAAAACTTCCAAAGAAATCCAGAAATGAAAAACAGTATCAGGAAGACTAAAACCAAAAATGAGGTAAGGTTAATGAAAAATGCTAATAATAAAAGAGAAGGGCTGGGTTGTTTGGTTTTTTGGGGTTTTTTTGTTTGTTTTTTAATTTGTTTGTTTTTAACCTATGTACAGAGAAACATGAACAAAGGAGAGAAAGGTTTAGGGTTTGGGAGGAAAAAGTATAATGACAACAAATGACAAACAGCAAAATTACTTGTTTTCTATTAGCAGAAAGCAGATCAAACACTGCATTGGGGTCTCTAACTATGAGCAAAGTCACAACCTGTTTTAGACCCAGTTCCATTACCTATAACTCTATTTATTTCACAAAATTATTATGAGGAACATGAAAGGAAATGTCTATCACACATGTCCAAGAGCTATGCAGATATAAATTTTTAATCATTTCATGAACAAAATATATTTAAGAAAAAAACATTAAGAGGAAATTGGGAAAAGATTAAAAATGTATTCACAAAATTTCAGAAGATGATCATATATGAAGAAAATACCATATCAATTTTCAAAAAGCAATTACGGATAAGTCTTAGGAACTAGAACCAAGTGAGTCTGTTAATACTCACCTGGAAAAACTTGAAAATGTATTATGGAACAGGTGATTTGTGAAAACTTGGGGAAAAGGAGGTTGGTGGGATCCTGCTTTGATTTTCTCTAACACATTGAAAGAACTTGAAAGAATCATATTGTCATATTCCAAATCTTTTTATTTTTATTCATTTATTTGAGAGAGAGAGAGAGAGAAGGAGAGAATAAGCAGGGTACCAGAGGGAGGAAAGGAGCAGGGGCAAAGACAGAGAGAAAAGCAGGCTCCCTGCTGAGCAGGGAACATGATGTGGGACTCGATCCCAGGACGCTGGATCATGACCTTAGCTGAGGGCAAATAATTAACCACTTAACCAACTGAGCCACCCAAGCTCTCTGTCATATTCCAAATCTTAACTGGACTTTATTTACAAGATTTTGCTATTTCCTTCACTGAGGTATATTTTATTTTTAAACATAAGTAAATCTATTTTAAAATGCAGGCTTATTAGTTACTTGGAAGACACGTTTAAGGACTTTTTAACTAACAAATGAAAACATCATACAATACTTAACCAGAATGAGTTAGGGTTGAGTTCATCTCAGAAACTAAACCTGACTGAGATATTAGACCATAAAGCTACACAGGTCAAATCATCAAAAAGATTATGATTTGGGGCACCTGGGTGGCTCAGTGGGTTAACTCTCTGCCTTCAGCTCAGGTCATGATTTCAGGTTCCTGGGATAGAGCCCCACATCGGGCTCTCTAATCAGCAGGGAGCCTGCCTGCCTCTCTGTCTACTTGTGAAGAGGTCACTCTCTCTGTCATATAAATAAATAAAATCTTAAAAAAAAAAAAAGATTATGATTTAAACAGTATCCGTTACTTTCTCAAAGACTTTCAGTTAACTCTACTAAAGAAAGTAAAAAAGAATATTTTGATCTCTAAAAACACAAAATAGGGATGCCTGGGTAGCTCAGTTGGTTAAGCCTCTGCCTTCGGCTCAGGTCATGATCCCAGAGTCCTGGGATTGAATCCCCACATCGTGCTCCTTGCTTGGCAGGTAACCTGCTTCTCCCTCAGCCTGCCATTCCACCTGCTTGTGCTCTCTCTGACAAATAAGTAAAATCTTAAAAAAAAAAATTAAAACACCAAATATTCTCCTTCCAAGGTCTTCAAAAGTATCCTTCAATATGTGGCATGGCTCCACAAAATGAGAACAACAATACTTATTTGACTTCTAATAGGACTGCTATGAGATCAGATCGAGACATTATGTATGAATATGTTATAAGCTCTATACCAATACTGGGCATTATATTAGCCTATGCTTAGATCAACTGAAGACTGATGATTAAACCGATAATTACAAAAACAACCTGTTAAGAAACTTTGAGCAAATGTATCCATATTTTTAAAAATTATTCTTATTGGGGTGCCTGGGTGGCTCAGTGGGTTAAGCCTCTGCCTTCGGCTCAGATCATGATCCCAGAATCCTGGGATCGGGCTCTCTGCTCCGCAGGGAGCCTGCTTCCCCCTCTCTCTCTGCCTGCCTCTCTGCCTACTTGTGATCTCTGTCTGTCAAATAAATAAATAAAATCTAAAAAAAAAAAAAATAAAAACAAAAACTATTCTTATTTAAGTGAAGTACTTATTAAAAAAGTAAAGTTTAATAATGGTTAATGATCTAAATAATGGGCTCATAGAAGACCTTTCTAGCATTATATTACTCAATGAATTCTTGTATGTTGATATCCTAATGTACAGAAGACTTTTAATTTACTGATATCATACTCCCTCATGGAACCCACACCTTCTTCATAAAGCCATAGTATATGCTCATTCAAGAAAGAATTACTGTTAGTTATGAAACTATCAAAATGAACAACTCTCCTTTGCAATAAGTAGTTTTCAATACAGTAAGGAAATATACATAAATAAGTAGAATACAACTTAGATGATGAAAAGTTCCATAACAGAAATATAATGAAAGTTTAACAGAAGTTCAAAGAAGGCAAAGGTTATTTCTAGCTATATAGGGGAAGATTGATAAAGAAATGTCAGGAGGGGGGTGCCTGGGTGGCTCAGTGGGTTAAAGCCTCTGCCTTCGGCTCAGGTCATGATCCCAGAATCCTGGGATCGAGCCCCGCATCGGGCTCTCTGCTCAGTGGGGAGCCTGCTTCCTCCTCTCTCTCTGCCTACTTGTGATCTCTGTCTGTCAAATAAATAAATAAAATCTTTAAAAAAAAAAAAAAGAAATGTCAGGACGGGTGCCTGGGTGGCTCAGTGGGTTAAAGCCTCTGCCTTCTGCTCCGGTCATGATCCCTGGGTCCTGGGATTGAGACCCACATCGGGCTCTCTGCTCCGCGGGGAGCCTGCTTCCTCCTCTCTCGCTCTGCCTACTTCTGATCTCTCTCTCTCTCTCTCTCTGTCAAATAAATAAATTAAATATTAAAAAAAAAAGAAATCATATTTGTGTTGGTTCCTAAAGAATAAGTAGGATTTGGTAACATCCCTAAATAAAATACATATTTCTCTGAAAGACAAAAATGCTTCCAGTTCATTAGGGGAAAAAAACCTGTATCTTAGTAAATAGTACTAATATCCATTCAGTTTTTCTTCACCATTGACACATCTCCCCATCTCTCCCTGTATTAAGTGTCCCATATCTAATCCTTCGCCAAATCTTATTCATTTTAACCTCCTAAGTATCTCCCAAGTCTGTCCACTTCTTTCTTCTCCACTAGCCCATTATCTCCCTAGCCCAAATTACCATCATCTCTTGCCCAAAATAAAATAACCTTCTGACTGGTGTCTCTGCAGCACACCAATCTATATTCTACATTTCAACCATAGTGATTTTTCCTTAAGCTAAAAGAACAGGCATTATCTTCTAGACCCAGATCCTTGACAGATGGTCACTTCTCTAGCCTCATCTTATACCACATGCCCTCTCACTAACTATGATCCAGCCAGTCTGGTCTTTATTCAGTTTCTCAAACTTATCAGGCTCACTAACACCAGGACCTTTGCACATTCAATCCTCTTCCTAGAATTTCACCCACTCCTGCCTAATACCTTTCACCTAGTTAACTCCCACTCACCCTTTAGATCTCAGTCACTTCCTCAAGAAAGTCTTCTCTATTCTGCCAAACTGAATTAGATCATTTAGTTATATAAACTTAGGACAGACACCATGTACTTTCATATACAGTATTTGTTAGATTGTAATTATTTATTTACTTTTTGTTTGATTAATAATTACCTTCCTCCAAACCAAAAGTGACTCTTAATCTCACAAAACAAACTGAGGGTTGCTGGGGGGAGGGGGTTTGGGAGAACGGGGTGGGATTATGGACATTGGGGAGGGTATGTGCTTTGGTGAGTGCTGTGAAGTGTGTAAACCTGGTGATTCACAGACCTGTACCCCTGGGGATAAAAATATATGTTTATAAAAAATAAAAAATTAAAAAAATAATAATAATAATTACCTTCCTGGGGCGCCTGGGTGGCTCAGTGGGTTAAGCCGCTGCCTTCGGCTCAGGTCATGATCTCAGAGTCCTGGGATCGAGTCCCATATCAGGCTCTCTGCTCAGCGGGGAGCCTGCTTCCTCCTCTCTCTCTCTCTCTCTGCCTGCCTCTCTGCCTACTTGTGATCTCTGTCAAATAAATAAATAAAATCTTTAAAAAAAAAAAATTACCTTCCTGGGGACACCTCGGTGGCTCAGTTGGTTAAGCCGCTGCCTTCGGCTCAGGTCATGATCCCAGGGTCCTGGGATCGAGTTCCGCATCAGGCTCCTTGCTCAGTGGGGAGCCTGCTTCTCTCTCTGCCTCTGCCTGCCACTCTGCCTGCTTGTGTTCTCTCTCTCTCTCTCTCTGACAAATAAATAAATAAATAAAATCTTTTTTTTTTAATAAAAAATAAAAATTACCTCCCTGACTAAACTATAAATAATCACTACTAGGACAGGGTCCATAAATTATTTTGCCTTGGGGGTGCCTGAGTGGCACGGCTGGTTAAGCTTCTGACTCTTGGTTTTGGCTCAGGTTGTGATCTCAGGGTTGTGAGATCAAGTCCCCGGTCAGGCTCCAAGCTTAGCAGGGAGTCTGTTTAAGATTCTCTTCTCCATCTGCCCTTCCCCATGTGCTCCCGTGTGCGTATGCATGATCGCTCTCAATCCCTCTCTTAAATAAACCTTCAAAAAATAATAATTTTGCCTTAGGTTAGACCTGCCAACAAACATATTTGTTTCTAAGTCAATTTGTTTTCTTTTCAGTCAAAATATCTACAGTGAACCAACAAATATAGACACTATATATATATATAGAGAGAGAGAGAGACACAGTTCCCCACACCCTTGCTTACCATTATATATTTAGCAAAAATTGCTGTTTTTAAAACCTAATAGTTAGCATGATATAGTAGCCAGTTAGTTACTTGCTAATAAGAAGCTTAGGAAGTTTAGTCTAAACCTAGAAAAATTTACTTTGCTTGCCAAAAATCAGTACCTTCAAAGAAGAGAAGAAAATATTTCAGAGCAAATAAGCAAATAAGCATTCCCAACTTCCACTCCACCATTTACAGGAAGAGATATGCTGTGAAATTTGTAGTCAGGGCTTATGCCATTAATAGTTTGTGGTATATTTGGAGGAATTTAAGGTAGCATACGAAGATTTTTTGTTATATTGAACTAAAAAGCTATGTAAGTGACAGGAAAGAGATGTGGTGACCTCCTTGGAGCACGGACTTTGAATAAGTAAAAGGCACTAAAGAAACCCAACTTGTCAGAGCTCAGGATCATACATACCCGAAGATGTGCAAACACCAGATTTGAAATTGCAGAAAGAATACTATTAATTTGCCCTCGGATGCGTTGTTATTCAGGCCCAAATCAGATATAGAAGGATGTCTGCTATCAGCCAAACCAGATTAATAAGGACTAGATTTGCCCTTCTGCCTGAAGCAACTAAAATTATTATTTTCTTATATTATCTCTCTTTAAAAGATAAAACAAAAACAGTATCTTATTGGGGACTTTATAAGTAGAGTAAATTGTATGACAACAATAGCACAAAGGCCAGAAAGTGAGAAACAGAGGAGTATAATGTTATAAACTTCTCACGTATACACAAAATAGTATAATATACTTGAAGGTAAACTGTTATAAGCTAAAATAAGTACACTATAAAGTAATCACTGAAGTTATACAAAAAAGATAGAAGAAATACAAAAAATACACAATTAATACAAAAGCATTAAAAGAGTAAAAAGAGCAAAAAGAACAGAGTACAAATAAAAAATTAACAGTAGGATAGTAGATTTAAAATAAACCATTCAATTTAAACCCAACCAACCACAATAAATATAAATAACCACACTGAATATAGTCTAAATACCCCAGCTGCAAGACTAGATAAAAGATCAAGACCCAAATTTATGCTGCCTACAGGAGACTTTAAATATAAATAATCAAGTGGGCTAAAGTAAAAGGATGGAAAAAAAAATCCCATATTAACATAAATCTCAAGAAAGTGAGAGTGGCTACATTATTAAGATAAAACAGATTCCAGAACAAAATATATCACCAGAAATACAGGAACATTTTATAACAATAAAGTATATAACATTATGTCTTTATCAGGAGGATAAAAGAGACCTAAATACCAATGCTCCTAACAAAGCTTCAATATATGACATAAGATGTGGTAGAACTGCAGGAAAAAATGGATAAAACCACAATTACAGTCAAAGAGTTCAACAAATGTCTCTCATTTACTACTAGAAAATGAGGAAAAATATAGATGTGCACAATACTAGTCAACTAGACATAATAGATGTTAATAAAACACTTCATGGCAGCAAAATACATATTTATGTGTGTACTACATTCTGGGCCATAAAACAAGTCTCAGCAAATTTAAAAGGATTCAAATCATATAAAATATATTGTTGCCCACAAATCAGAAAACAGTAATAAAAAGATATCTGGAAAACCCTCAAATATCTGAAAATTATAAAACATATTTCTGCATAGTTCATGGGTCGAAAACAATTTTGCAGTCAAATGCTCTACCACTGAGCTATACCCCCTCAAAAACAATTTTGAAAGAGAAATGAGAAATTAATTTGAACTGAATGAAAATGAAAACACAACATATTTGTGGGATGCAACTAATACAGTAGTTAGAGGGACATGTATAGCAAGAAAATGCCTTTACTAGAAAAGAAGAAAGGTCTCGAAACATGGCCTCAGCTTCTACACTAACTAACTAGCAAAGGAATAACAAATTAAACCCAAAGTACAGAGAAGAAGAGAAAAAATAAAGACCAGAACAGAAATCAGTGAAATTAAAAAGAAAAGAAATTTTAAAAAAGGCAATGAGGGGTGCCTGAATAGCTCAGTGGGTTAAAGCCTCTGCCTTCGGCTCAGATCATGATCCCAGGGTCCTGGGATTGAGCCCTGCATCGGTGTCTCTGCTCAGCAGGCTCTCTGTCTTCTCTCTGCCTGCCTCTCTGCCTACTTGTGATCTCTGTCAAATAAATAAATAAAATCTTTAAAAAATAAAAATAAAAAGGCAATGAAACCAAAAGGTGATTCTCAGATCAATAAAATTGATAAACCTAAACCAGACTAAGGGGGAATAAAATAGGTAAGACACAAATTTACAATATCAGGGATGAGAGAAGTAACATTGTCAAAGATTCTATAGATATTAAAATGATAAGGAAATACTATAAGCAATTTTATGCTGACACGTTTGAAAACTAAGACAAAACTGACACAAGCCTACAAGACACAAACAATAAAAATTCATCAAGAAGAAATGAGTAACATATATGGCACATAAATGGCCTTATATCTACTGAAGAAATTGGATTTGAAGTGAAAAATCTTCCCATAACGAGAAGTCCAAGTCCAGATGGCTCCTCTGATGAATTGTACCAAATGTAAGAGGAATATTACCAATTCCATATAAACTCTTGCATAAAATTAAATCTGAAAAAAAATACCTTAAAATGCATACTATGATTTCAGCACATTCTGAAACCAAAGCCAGAGATATCAAAAGAAAACCACAAACCAATATTTTCCATAAATGTAGATAATTTAACATAATTTTAGCAAATCAAAGAAACCAAGTAACACGTAAAAAGCGTAAGACTTGACCAAGGAAGGTTTAAGCCAGAATGGCAAGCTGGTTTCAAAAGTCAATGTAATTAGGGGCACCTGGGTGGCTCAGTCGGTTAAACATCTGCCTTTGACTCAGGTCATGGTCCCAGGTCCTGGGTTTGAGCCCCTTGTTGGGTGCAGGAATCCTGCTTCTCCCTCTCCCTCTGCTCCCCACCCCCACGCCCTGGCTCATGCTCTCTATCTCAGATAAAAATAAAATATTTTAAATAAAAATCAATGTAATTAATATTAAAAGATGAAAAGAGAAATATATATATGATCATCTCGATAGATAAAATGCATTTCACCAAAAAATTCAACATCCATTCCTGATCTAAAAAAACAAAAAACAACCCTCTCAAGAAACTAGGGATAGAAGAAAATGTCTTCAAAAATTGATAAAGGGCATCTACGGAAAAGCAATAACAACAAAAAAAAGCTATCACACTTAAATAGTAAAAGACTGAAATTTTTCTTTTATTCTTTTTTTTTTTTAAAGTAAGTTCTATGCCTAATGTGGGGCTTGAACTCATGACATAGAGATCAAGAGTCACATGCTCTACCAACTGAGCCAGCAAGGAGTCCTTGAAAATATTTCTCCTAAAATAGGAAAGGATGTCTGCTCCTATCCCTTCTATTAAGTATCATCCTGGAATTTCAAGCCAATGTAATCAGGCAAGAAAAAATAGTAAAAGGCATCCTGATTGGAAAAGAAGTAAAACTGTCTATATATGCAGACAACATATATGATTCCATATTCAGAAAAGCCAAATTAATCTACAAAAGAATCCCACTAGAAATAGCAAATGAGTTTATTATCGAGCCTGTAGCCTATACGATGAAATGCAAAAATATAGTTCTTTACACTAGCTGGAAATAATTGAATTAAAAGTTTTTAAATCATACAATCTATAATATCATCAAAATTATGAAATAGGGGTAAATCTAACAAAAAATATGCAAGACTGTATACTGAAAACTTTGTAGCGAGAAATTAACAACAAAATAGAGATGTACTGAACTGAGAGACTTAATATTATTAAGATATTAATCCCCCGGCAGACTGAATCTAAAATTTATACGGGCGTGCAAAATGACCTACACTAGCCAAAATAACTTCTTCTTTTTTCTCTTTTCTTCTTTGAAGATTTTAAAGATTTTTATTTATTTGGCAGAGAGAGACATTGAGAGAGAGAACACAAGCAGGGCAAGTGGGAGAGGGAAAAGGAGGCTTCCCGCTGAGCAGGGAGCCCAATCTGGGACTCCATCTCAGGACTCTGAGATTATGACCAGAGCCAAAGGCAAATGCTTAACGACTGAGCCACCCAGGGGCCCTCCTTCTTTTAAGATTTTATGTATTTATTTACTAGAGAGAGAGAGAGAGAGAGAGAGAGAGGGAGAGCATGCATATGAGCAGGAGTGGGAGGAAGTTGTAGAAGGGTAGGGAGAGAGATTAATTACAACCCTGAGATCCCAACCTGAGCTGGAAATGACAGCCAGACATTTAACTGACAGAGCCATTCAGGCACCCTGGCCAAAATAACTTTAATTTTTTTTTTAAGATTTTATTTATTTATTTATTTGACAGAGAAAGATCACAAGTAGGCAAAGAGGCAGGAGGGGGTAGGGGTGGGGGTGGAGCAGGCCCCCTGCTGAGCAGAGAGTGGAGGCAGGACTCGATCCCAGAACCTTGAGATCATGACCTGAACTGAAGGCAGAGGCTTAAACCACTGAGTCACCTAGGCACCACCAAAGTAACTTTTAAAAAGAAAAACAGGGGCACCTGGGTGACTCAGTGGGTTAAAGCCTCTGCCTTTGGTTCAAGTCATGATACCAGGGTCCTGGGATCCAAGCCCCACCTCCGGCTCTCTGCTCAGCAGGGAGCCTGCTTCCCTTCCTCTCTGTGCCTGCCTCTCTGCCTACTTGTGATCTCTGTCTGTCAAATAAATATATAAAATCTTAAAAAAAAAAAAATGGACACTCGACTTAAAAAATAAAAAGAAAGAAAGAAAAGAAAAACAAAGTTAGAGATTTATACCTAACCTTAAAACTATAGTAATCTGGGGTCGGGAGGAATTATAGTAATCACCTGGGTGGTTGTCAAGTAAGCCACCTGGGTGGCTCAGTTGGTTAAGCAACTGCCTTAGGTGCAGGTCATGATCCCAGAGTCCTGGGATCGATTCCCTAATCAGGCTCCTTGCTCAGTACAGGGTCGGCTTCTCCCTCTGCCCCTCCCTCCCAACCCCCTACTCATGCTCACTCAATCTCTCTCTCTCACAAAAATAAATAAAATATTTTAAAAATTACAGTAATCAAAATAGTATGCTTGTGAATCAATACAGATAACAGAAAAGAATATAACACAGTCCAGATATAGACCCATTTATATATTTGATTTTCAACAAAGATGCAAAGGCATTTGAGTATAGAACAGTCTTTTCAAAAAATGGTGCTAGAACATTAAATATACATTTCTTTAAAGATTTTTTTTATTTATTTATTTGACAGAGAGAGAGATTACAAGTAGGCAGAGAGGCAGGCAGAGAGGGGGGGAAGCAGGCTCCCTCCTGAGCAGAGAGCCCGATGCAGGACTCGATCCCAGGACCCTGAGATCATGACCTGAGCCCAAGGCAGAGGCTTAACCCACATAGCCACCCAGGTGCCCCTAAATACACATTTTTTTTTCAAGAATTCCAATATTTTGCATCATACTCACTGAAAATATAAAAAGAAATCATAGACCTCAAATTATAGAAGTTTTAGAAGAAAACGTAAGAGAAAATCTTAGTGATCTTTGCCTACACAAAGATTTTTTTTCTTTTGTTTTCTTTTCAGTAACTCTACACCCAACGTGGGCCTCAAACTTATGACCCTGAGATAAAGATTTCTGAAATAAAACATCAAAAGCACAACCTATAAAAGGAAAAAAAAAAAATCAACATCATCAAAATTAAGAACTTCTATTCCTTGAAGACACTATTAAGAGTATGATAAGGCAAGTAACAGACTGGGGAAAAACAAGAATAAATCACATACCTGATTAATGATTTATATCCAGAATATATAAAGAATTCATATAATTCAATCAGACAAACCCAATTTAAAAACAAAAAGATGTGATTGGACATTTCATTAAAATAAGATGAAAGTCTGATTAGCACATGAAAAGATCATCAGTCATCAAAAAAAGTAAGTCATCAACAAAAATGCAAGTTAAAATCACAATTGGTATCACTACACACTTCTCAGAATGGCTAAAATTGAAAGAACTGACCATACCAAGTGTTGGTGAGGTAGTGATACTGGAACTGCCATACCTAGTAAAATGGTACAAGGGTTTAGGGAAATAGTTTAGTAGTTCCTTGGAATGTTAAACATATACCTACCATAGGACCCAGTCATTCCACTCTTGGGTATTTGCCCAAGAAAAAGAAAAGCATACGTCTATACAAAGACTGGTACACAAATGTTCACAGAAGCTTTGTCATAGTCAAAAATATAGCAACAACCCAAACATTCATTAAAAGATGAACTGAGGGGCACCTGGGTGGCTGAGTGGGTTGGAGCCTTTGCCTTCAGTTCAAGTCATGATCTCAGGGTCCTGGGATCAAGCCCCGCATCGGGCTCTCTGTTCAGCAGGGAGCCTGCTTCCCCCTCTCTCTCTGTCTGCCTCTCTGCCTACTTGTGATCACTCTCTCTGTCAAATAAATAAATAAAATCTTAAAAAAAAAAAATTTTTTTTTAAATAAATGGTGAACTGATAGGGGTGCAGGGTAGCTCAGTCGGTTAAATGTCCCACTCTTAATTTCCTCTCAGGTCATGATCTCAGCCCACATCAGTTTCAGTGCTCAGCAGAGTCTGCCTGAGATTCTCTCCTTCTCCCCCTCCTGCCACATGCACATGCTCTCTAAAATAATAAATAAGGTAAATGGATAAATAATTGTGGAATAGTCAATGTAATTCAATACTTCTCAACAATACAAAGGAATTAACTACTAGTATGTGAAAGAACAAGGATGAATCTCAAAATGTTCTGAACAAAAGAAGCCAGACTAGAAATAAGTATATATTGTATGATTCCATTTATTCAAAATTCTTGAAAACCTAAACAGACAGAAAGCATATTACTGGTTATATGGTGATATGGTAGGATGGATGGGGCGGTCAGATTACAAAGGGAGGCAAGGAAACTTTTTAGAAGAAATAGATGCTCATTTTCTTGATTGTGGTGATGGTTTCGCAGTAACTAACATATTTCAAAACCTATCAAATCATACTTTAAATATGTGTAGTTTATTGCATATCAGATACATCTTATGAACTCATTTTTTTTTTAAAGAAGTATATGAACTCAGGGCACCTGGATGGCTCAGTAGGTTAAGCATCTGCCTTCAGCCCAGGTCATGATCCCAGGGTCCTGGGATGGAGCCCTGTGACAGGGCTCCCTGATCGGCTTTTCCTTCACCCTCTACTCTTCCCCGCCCCCATTCATGTTCTCTCTCTCCCAAATAAATAAATAAATCTTTAAAATAAAAGAAAGATGTATGAACTGATCAGAACTCAAGACTATACCTCATTTCCCCAGCTACATTGTCTGTAGCTCAAAAAAATCACAGATTTTGAAAAATTATAATCTATTAGTAGGAAAGAAGTTAAATTTCAGAACCAATTCACACACCTTAACTATGGTATAAATCATCCTTTAATTTTCTGAGTCCTTGAAATATAAACTTCAGGATAGGTTTAAATTATAAAGCATATGTACCACAAGGATAGCCAGGTTCAAGAGGAACTAAGAGGAAAGCAGGAAAGACCCATCAAGAGGCCACTGTTGGGTGCCAGGGTAGCTCAGTGGGTTGAACCTCTGCCTTCATCTCAGATCATGATCTCAGGGTCCTGGGATCAAGTCCCACATCGAGCTCTCTGCTCAGCAGCTTCCCCCCGCCCCATCTCTCTCTCTGCCTGCCTCTCTGTCTACTTGTGATCTCTGTCAAATAAATAAATAAAATCTTTAAAAAAAAAAAAAAACTTTAAAAAATAATAATAAATAAATAAATAAAGAGGCCACTGTTCCAGGGCTTTTAGAGAAGATGTGAATTCTATAAATATCCTAAAATATCTGCTATCTGGCCAAACTCTGATCAATGTTTGGCCTTACCTGGCTCTATGAAAGTGGATCCTCTTTTTAAAATTATTAATATTGAAGTGGAGAGCCATCTGAAATGTAAATCCTGGAATAAATAAAGCTGCATCCCAGATGAATACAACTCAAGGTTCTAAAGATGGTGTGGTCTCTTAGATTTCGGTATTCTCGGGGGCACCTGGGTGGCTCAGGTTATGTGGGATCAAGCCCTGCACTGGGCTCCCTGTTGGGCAGGAAGCCTGCTTCCCACTCTCCCACTCTCCCTGCTTGTGTTCCCTTTCTCCGTGTGTCTCCTTCTATCAAATAAATAAATAAAAATAAAATCTTTTTTAAAAATTTCAGTATTCTCAGTGGCTTGGTCAAAAAAACAACAGGACTAGAAAGGCATGCTTTCATTAAAAAAAAAAAACACATTTCCTATTTATTATTACTGCTAAAAATACATAAATTTCAGATAGCTAGGAGACTTAACCTTTTTAAATATAGAAATATCATAGGGTGCCTGGATGGTTGGTTCAGCTAGTTAAGCATTCAACTCCTGATTTCAGCTCAGGTCATGATCTCAGAGTCGTGAAATCAATGCCCCCATTGGGCTCCACGCTAAGCACAGAGCTTGCTAAGGATTCTCTCTCTTCCCTCTGCTCCTGCTCCCTCCCCACCATGGGCTCTCTTTCTCAAAAAAAAAAAAAAAAGAAAAAAGAAAAGAAAGAAATATCACACTATTCACCCACATAGTTTTCTCAAGTTGTATACAGTTAATAAAACTTGGACAATGCTACAAAGATACTCAGTAACATCATAACATCCAAAGCATATCCAGCAGATCAAATGTCATTAGTTTACAGTTATGGTGATATATAAAACATATAGGTAAACTACGAGTTCAAGGTTCAAATGAACAAACATCACACTTTACGCCTTTTATAATAACAGTTTGAATTTTTTATAGGTAAGAAGCCAAATTATATAGTAAAGAACATAACTCAAGAGGGAACTGCTTGGGGACGCCTTGGTGGCTCAGTTGGTTGGACAACTGTCTTCGGCTCAGGTCATAATCCTGGAGTCCTGGGATTGAGTCCCACATCGGGCTCCCAGCTCCACGGGGAGTCTGCTTCTCTCTCTGACCTTCTCCTCACTCATGCTCTCTCACTGTCTCTCTCTCAAATAAATAAATAAATAAATAAATCTTTAAAAAAAAAAAAAAGAGGGAACTGCTTGGATTCAAATCCTCCATCAGCCACTTATTTGCTATACACCATGAGCAAGTTCCTTTACAACTCCATGCCTCTGATTCCTCATCAACAAAATGAGGGTAATAAAAGTATTTAATTCATAGGGAATTCATGAAGATTAAATAAATTCACAGGCATAAAGCACCCAGAACTGTGCCTGGCTCATAATAAGCACCCAGTAAGTTTTACTTTGTCACTACTGCTGTTGTTATAATTCAGCTCATGACTGGCACTGTTACTAGAGTTAAGATTAATATATAGGATAACTAATGCTATCACAGACAATTTAAAAAATATGAATATATCTACTAAGAAGTAATATAAAACAAGGACTTGAAAAGACAGTTTTCCAAATAAAATCTAAAAATGGTCAATAAACACATGAAAAGATACATCACTTTTCATTAGGGAAATGAAAATCAAAACCACAATTAGATACTTCACACCTAGTAAGATGGCTATAATAAAAAAGGATGGAAAGTAACAGTAAAAAAGTGTGAGCAAGAATGTGGAGACACTGGAACCCTTGTGCATTACTAGCAGGAATATAAAATGGTACAGATACTGTGGAAAAGTTTGGCTGTTCTCAAAAAGTTAAAGAGAACTACCACAAGATCCAACAATTCTACTCTTACGTTTATATCCAAAAGAACTGAAAGCAAGTTCTCAATGAGATATTTGCACACCAGTGTTCACACAAGCATTATTCACAATAACCAAAAGGTGGAAATAAACCAGTATCCACGTGATGAATAAACAAAATGTTGTATACACTTATAATGGAATGTTATTTGGCCATTAAAAGAATGAAATTTTTGATATAAACTATAAGGATGATACATGTTACCTTAAAGACATTATGTTTAGTGAAATAATCCAGATACAGAACGACAAATAGTGTATCATTCTACTTGTATGAAGTACCTAGAAGTGACCAATTAACAGAGACAGGAAGTAAAATAGAGGTTACCAGGAACCAGTGGGAGGGGGAAAAGGACAGTTATTGTTTACCAGGTAAAGAGTGTTGGGAATAACAAAAAAATTTTGAGTATAGATAGTGCTGGGGATTACACAACATCGTGACTGTATTTTTAAAAATAACTTTTATAAGATTTTGTTTTTAAGTAATCTCTATATCCAATGTGGGGTTCAAACTTACAACCCCAAGATCAAGAGTCCCATGCACCATGGCCTAAACCAGCCAGATGCCCCAGGACTGCACACTCACGAATTGTTAAAATGAAATTTAGTGCGTATATTTTAATACACACACACAAAGAATCTGTTGGTTATCCTACTGAGCATTTTCACTTTTATTGCTGCAGTTCACCAATGAAAAGCTCAATATCCATTCTTTTTTTTCTTTTTTTAAGATTTCATTTATTCGGGGCGCCTGGGTGGCTCAGTGCGTTAAGCCACTGCCTTCGGCTCAGGTCATAATCTCAGGGGGTCCTGGGATAGAGTCCCGCATCGGGCTCTCTGCTCATCGGGGAGCCTGCCTCCTCCTCTCTTTCTGCCTGCCTCTCTGTCTACTTGTGATCTCTCTGTCAAATAAATAAATAAAATCTTTAAATTAAAAAAAAAAAAGATTTTATTTATTCATTTGACAGACAGAGATCACAAGTAGGCAGAGAGGCAGGCAGAGAGAGAGAGGAAGGGAAGCAGGCTCCCTGCCAAGCAGAAAGCCCGACGCGGGGCTCAATCCCAGCACCCCGAGATCATTACCTCAGCCGAAGGCAGAGGCCTTAACCCACTGAGTCATCCATGCGCCCCTCGATATCCATTCTTAACTACGTAACTCTGAAAGAGGCAGAGAAGCATAAGACCTACTGTTAAATTCTAAAATAACTTAGAAAAGAATTAAAATGCTACTTTAAACAAATTGTGATACATTTTAACACAAATATATTAAATTGGAAACAGTAACTATGAACTTAGATAATAAAGATAAAGTAATCTTTCAAAAAAAAAAAAAGTTATTGGATTGGAATTCAGATTCTGGCCTTACCCAGATTCTAATCTTACTTCACCAAGAATCTTTAAAGCAGGGGCACCTGGGTGACTCAATGGGTTAAAGCCTCTGCCTTCTGCTCAGGTCACGTTCTGGGATCGAGCTCCGCAGGCTCTCTCTGCTCAGTGGGGAGCCTGCTTCCTCCTCTCTCTCACTCTGCCTGCCTCTCTACCTACTTGAG
This sequence comes from Mustela nivalis, assembly GCF_964662115.1. Taxonomy (NCBI): domain Eukaryota; kingdom Metazoa; phylum Chordata; class Mammalia; order Carnivora; family Mustelidae; genus Mustela; species Mustela nivalis. The sequence goes on from NC_139035.1 coordinate 24,173,334, forward strand.
ATCTATGTCTGTCAAATATATAAATAAAATCTAAAAAAAAAAAATCTTTAAAGCATTAATTTTTTCATGATTACCTCCCCCCCAAAATAAAGACTTAACCATCTTTCATAAATTTGTTGAAAGAGAAAAAAGCAGGGCATTTGGGATTGCAGGGGAAAAAAATTTATGAAAACAATTTTAGGGGCGCCTGGGTGGCTCAGTGGGTTAAAGCCTCTGCCTTCAGCTCAAATCATGATCCTAGGGTCCTGGGATGGAGCCCCACATCAGGCTCTCTGCTCAGAAGGAAGCCTGCTTCCTCCTCTCTCTCTCTCTGCCTGCTTCTCTGCCTACTTCTGATCTCTGTCAAATAAATAAATAAAATCTTTAAAAAAAACATAATTTTATACAATATGTTTACAAGTAAATGGAATAACATTACTTTATATAAGACAAACATCACTGTTAGTTAAGTTTCAGAAAAAGAAAGATGACTGGCCAACAAATAGAACATAGTAATATCTCTTGAAGGTGACCCTCTGGCCTATCAAGGTCTATACCAAAAACACAACCTAAAGTGCAAGTAACTAAGTAACTAAATAAAAAATTTCCTCTTAAGACTTCTGACTTCTACAAAACAGCAAGAAATATGGCCCTATCAAATCTTCTGTATTACCCTTCTATTTTAATAGGAATCACCACAGATGATGCTGTTCTTTCTTTCTTTCTTTCTTTCTTTCTTTTTTTTAAAGATTTTATTTATTTATCAGGGGGGGGGGCGAGCACAGGCAGACAGAATGGCAGGCAGAGGCAGAGGGAGAAGCAGGCTCCCTGCTGAGCAAGGAGCCCGACATGGGACTCGATCCCAGGGCGCTGGGATCATGACCCGAGCCGAAGGCAGCCGCTTAACCAACTGAGCCACCCAGGCGTCCCATTTTCTTTCTTTCTTTTAAAGATTTTATTTATTTATTTGACAGACAGAAATCACAAGTAGGCAGAGAGGCAGGTAGAGAGAAAGGAAGGGAAGCAGGCTCCCCGATGAGCAGAGAGCCCGACGAGGGGCTCGATCCCAGGACCCTGGGATCATGACCTGGGCTGAAGGCAGAGGCTTAACCCACTGAGCCACCCAGGTGCCCCGATGTTCTTTCTTAACTGTGTTATCAAGGTAGATTTAAAAAGTAGACATATAAATCTTCATTTCTATAAAAAGGAAAACCATGGTTTTTTGGTTTTTTTCTTTTGAAAACCATTTAAGTTTTTATGAAGCCAGAAAATACTACAGAGTCTTTTCTTAGATATCAAAACATGTCTTTTATTAGTAGCAATTGTCTTGGCCATCTTTTTCAAGGTCTGTTTGTTGCTACAACCTAATCAATCACCAACCACCTGGGCAAAACTAGCCCATTCTAAAATAGGAACATGCATTTGAAAGGTCTTGGGTTTTCTCATTCAGAAGCATTCCTGAAATTTACAAATACAAAGACTCAATGGGTTAAGCCTCTGCCTTCGACTCAGATCACAGTTCTCCAGGTCTTGGGATCTAGCCCCAAGCCCTGTACTGGGCTCTCTGCTAGGCGTGGAGCCTGCTTCTCCTCCCTCTCTGCCTCTCTACCTACTTGGGATCTCTCTCTCTCTGTCAAATAAATAAATAAAGTCTTTTAAAAAAATTGTATGGGGCGCCTGGGTGGCTCAGTGGGTTAAAGCTTCTGCCTTTGGCTCAGGTCATGATCCCAGGATCCTGTCCGGCTCCCTGCTCTGCGGGAAGCCTGCTTCTCCCTCTCCCACTTCTCTGCTTGTATTCCCTCTCTCACTGTGTCTCTCTCCATCAAATAAATAAATAAAACCTTTAATAAAAAAAAAAAAAGAATTCTAGAAAAGGCAAAACTATGGCGACAGTAAAAATATCAGTGGTTGCCATGGGGTAGGGGGTAGGGATATGGAGAGATGACTAAACAGAGCACAGAGGATAAAGAGCAGTGAAGATTCTGTAGGGGGGCACCTGGCAACTCAGCAGATGGAGCATGCAACTCTTGATCTCAGGGTTGTGAGCTTGAGCCCCATGTTGGTATAGAGATCACTTAAAAAATAAAAGCAAAAGAAAGGAAGGAAGGAAGGGAAAGGAAAGAAAGGGAGGAAGAAAGGAAGGTAGACTGATTCTGTATGATACTAAAAGAGTGGATACATGCCACTCATTTGTCCAAATCCACAGAATATATACACCAAGTTCACTAATATGAACTATAGACTTTGTGTGATAATGATGTATTAATATGGGCTCATCAACTGTAACAAATGTGCCACTCTGGTCAGAGATGTTGATATTTGGGGAGGTTATGTCGGGACAAGGAATGTAAGGTAAATCTCCATACTGTCCTCTCAATTCTGCTAAGAATCTAAATCTGCTCAAAAAAGAAGTCCTTAAAAAAAAACAACTTTGGTTAATTGGTTAATTAATGGTCTATATAAACTATGATTTTCCAGAGTCTACTCCATTTTCCAACCTTTTTTTTTTTTCAGTTAATTTTATCGTTAATGTTAGTTCTTGTTGCCATTCCTTGAATTAGGCTTTGACATAATAAACCTCCCTAGAATATACCTATATTAAACCCATGCTAAAACGTCAGTCCTTAACTCAGTACTATGTAAGACATATACCTTAGTCATTCATCCAGCTAAAACTAAGTGAAATAATATATTCAAACCATGTTCAAAAGAATTTTCATGAATGTCACTTCCTTCTTAACACCTGAGAAACAAAGAAAAGAAGGAGGACATCAACAGCTGAGATGAAAGCCAGCAACTATGTTCTTAGAGTATTTGAACCATTATATGTCTATGTCAGGTTATTTCAGTTGGAGCCTAACATAGTATATATAAAGCCCCGATCATGGATTTGACCCTTAGCAGACCAACTGCTCTGACTCTATAGTCATGCTCTTCCCTCCTTCATTTGGAAATATAGCATTAATGAAAAGGAATACCACTGGGGAAAAAACTCCATTTTTTGAAGGCAGTGTTATTACCATTAGAATTCTGAGGGCTTTTAATACATGCTAAAACAATGCTTGAGGCACTACATGACATCTATGTAAACATACTTCAATATGTTAAAAGTAGCAATACAGAAGTAGAATTTAAATTATAAGCCATAGGGGCGCCTGGGTGGCTCAGTGGATTAAGCCGCTGCCTTCGGCTCAGGTCATGATCTCAGGGTCCTGGGATAAAGTCCCGCATCGGGCTCTCTGCTCAGCAGGGAGCCTGCTTCCCTCTCTCTCTCTCTGCCTGCCTCTCCGTCTACTTGTGAAGACTCTCTGTCAAATAAATAAATAAAATATTTTTAAAAAATTAAAATTAAATAAACTATAGGCCATAATTTCATATATTAGTGGTAGGAATTGCTTTCCAGGAAGGTCACACCAATTTGGCACTAAGTCTCGGGCCTTTAAAAACATACCCTTCTAGGAATTCAGCCTAAGGAAACAGTCAGAAATTCAATTTAAAGACTTGTACACAAAGACAATGAGTAGACTATAAAATCTGGGAAAATGTTAACATCTAAAATAGGATAATGATTAAATAAATTATGTTAAATTATACTCATTAACAAATAATACTTTCGTATTATAAAAGCCTAGTAATAAAACAGTGTGATGCTGACACATCAGTACAGACAGACCAATAGAGTAGAAAATCTTGAAAGAAACTAAAATACAAATGGTAGTCTATCAAAGGATAGACTTTTTTTTTTTTTTAGTTCATTTGACAGAAAGAGATCACAAGTAGGCAGAGGCAGGCAGAGAGAGAGAAGGGGGAAAGCAGGCTTCCCACTGAGCAGAGAGAGCCTGATGCGGGACTTGATCCCAGGACCCTGAGATCATGACCCAAGCCAAAGGCAGAGGATTAACCCACTGAGCCACCCAGGCATCACTAGCAAAGGATAGAGAAGTCATCTTAAACCAGTGGACAAAAGATGGGTTTACTCAATAAATGGTGTTTGGACAACTGGAAAGCCATTTTTTTTTTAAATGAAATTGTATCTATATCTCATACCTTATAGCAGGATGAATTCCAAATGTATCAAAGATTTAAGTGTAAAAAATGAAAACAAAGAAGTACTTCATAAACCATGAAGAATTATTTTATAACCTCAGAAGAGGATGGGCCATACTAACTTTAACATAAAAACAAAAAGCCATAAAAGACAAGGTGGATACATTCAACTGCATGAAAATAATTTTCTTATAGAGAGGGAAAGAAAAGACAAATGAAAATACTGGCAATTCATCACAGATAAAAGCCTCCTTATTTAATAAGGAGTTCCTACACATCACTAGGAAAAAGATTCAACAACCCAATAAAAATGGGCAGAAGATATATATAATCCACAGAAAAGGATACATTTAAATGGCTCTGTAAGATAGTCAATGTAAGAGAAATGAAAAATTAAACTAAGTCTATTTTTATCAATTAGATTTTCATATCCAAAAATTCTTGATAATTCCCTATGTGTAGAGAGATAATTCCCTATGATAATTCCCTATGCACTCTCATACATTGTTGGCGAAATATAGTTACAACCTACAACAAGAGCAATTTGGGAATATCTTTCAAAGCTACAAGTACACATATCTTTGACCTATCAATTCTAGGAATTTTTCTTACAAAAACATTCATACACAAGCAAAATGGCTTATATTCAAGATTATTCACTGCATTATCACTTGTACCAGCAAAACTTGGGGACTGGTTAAATAAATTATGATTCATTCAGGCATTATGCAGCCACAAAAAGAATGAGGAACTGCTTTACAAACTGACAGGAAACTATGTCAAAAATATATTAATAAGTGCACAGAGAGGGGATGTGAGGCAGGAATAACACAAGGTGCAGATAAATTCCTATAATGGGTTATCATTTACGTAAAAAAGGAGAAAAAAGCAATACATACAGTAAAAAATATGATAATATCAACTCAGAAAAGCAATTAACAACTGGCTCCAGACCCCCAGAACTCCCAGCCAACTTCGAGGGCCTGCTCCAGTTCATTGATTAACCTCGAAAAAAACATGACCTTGCATTTTTGAGAACAAAATTTCTTGGACCCCACTCTTCGTGGAGGTTTTTTTTTTTTTTGAGATTTCATTTGTTTATTTGACAGAGAGAGAGACAGTGAGAGAGGAATACAAGCAAGGGGAATGGAAAAGGGAGAAGCAGGCTTCCCGCAGAGCAGGGAGCCTGATGCAAGCAGGGAGCCTGATGTGGGACTACAACAGGACCCTGGGATTATGACCTGAGCCAAGGCAGAAGCTTAAGGACTGAGCCACCCAGGCGCCCCCACACCCCGCCCCCGTAGAGTTTTTACATATCCATCTACTTATCTGTTTCTCTGGGCAGGGAATAGGTATGGGAGGATACTTAAGAATTTCAAACATTTATTGATTGTGTGGAGTGAACAATGATTGCCTGCCAGATGGTAAGTAAGGAGTATGCAGGAGGAGAGAGGCCTTCATCTTTTGAATATTGAATGATGGAAATGTTTATGTGTATTTTTAATTAGTGCTTACTTCGGCAGCACATATATTTTTTTAATTAAATTTAAAAACAAAAATATATTTGAAAAAGTTTTAAACATTTTTAAAAACCTAAGAAAATACAGTTAGAAACAAAACAGGATTTAAAGTATATGCAATATGACAGCAAATACATACAAAAAAGTACATTTTGGGGGACGCCTGGGAGGCTCAGTTGGTTAAGCCTCTGCCTTCAGCTCCGGTCATGATCTCAGGGTCCTGGGATCTAGCACCACATTGGGCGCTCTGCTCAGCGGGGAGCCTGCTTCCCCTCTCTCTCAGCCTGCCTCTCTGCCTACTTGTGATTTCTTGCTCTGTCAAATAAATGAATAAAATCTTAAAAAAAAAAAAAAGTACATTTTTGCACAGAAAAGACAAGGATAAAATACAACAAAATATTTTTAAAAATAGTTATCTCTGAGAGGTGTAATTACAGGTCACTTTAATTTTCTTTGGATTTTCCTATAATTCAAATTCTTTACATTAAGCACTACCATATTCATGAGAAAAAAGGTATTAATTTTTTAATGGTATGACTCAAAGAAGTCAGAAATTAGAATACAAGGCAGAAACTTACTAGGTATTATCTGGGTTTTTAAGCATCATAAATGAAATCAAGTTTCCTTAAAACATTATTTCCAATTACAGAATAAAGAATTTATGGATAAAAAATTTAGAGATGAAAAATATCTAACCTGTCCTCTGCTCTACTTCTTAAAAATCACACTATGAGATTATTCTCATCCTCCTTCCTGGATGTTTTGTCCATTTTTGTTTTCTGTTACCTAGGTAATGGTACTTCCAGCATTTCCCTTAAAGACTGTGAAACTAACAATCTGGTATTTCTCACTGTCATGTTCTCCTGACCTTCAGCTTTGAAAGGCCATCTCCCTAAGGGAAAGCAGTAAGATCTAGAAGCTAAAACAGGAGGCTGAGGAATCTGAGGTTAGAATTCTAATCCTGACAAACTGTGGAATTTGTCTCCAATTTGGGAACAAGCTAAACTTCCTGATCCAGTTTCCTTAATGAGGTAACTTAAAGGATTGTTTTGAAAATATTTAGGACTATCAACTTTAAAGTTTTTAACTTTCTACACTATTCTTTTGAATTTTGTTTTCTTGCCTTATGTCAAATATTTTCCTATGTAAATTTTTGCTCTCCCGAACAGTATCTGCAAGTATTACCAATCTTTTAGACTTGGGAGTTGAGTAAGGGGTACTTTTAGAAAGCCCACTAAAAAAATGACACAATGGGAACAGAACTTAAGCAATGCTGAAGACAATTTATGGAGGCATAAATGCAATCAGGATCTACATTGGACTCTTTAGAGCAAAGACAACTCAGGCAACTAATGAATGTAACTAACACTTGGTGGAAAGGCAGAACTCAGACTCCTAACATCCAAACCTACTATTGAGATAAGGAAGATGATAACCTTTGTGTTACAGCCCAGCAAATGAAGTTTTGTCATGCCTTGAAGCGTTCAATTTTTATTTCTTTTGTTTACAGTAGACCCACTAACAGACACTACTGTACTACCTTGACCTCAGCATATCTTCTTCTCTACCTCTTGCACATCAGGTACTTCCTGATGGCTGCCTTCTCATTAGAAAATAAGCTACATTAAATTTGTAAAGGGTTCTCTACCTACAGGTCTTGCAAAGCACTTGACAGCCTTTGGGAAGAAAGAGGTTTTTACAAACATCAGAGGGCAATTATCCCTCTGCCAAGAGAGGGTGAAGCAATTTCAGTAGTGCCCTCAGCACACTTCAAACTCCTCCTCCTGGTTAACAAGACCAAACACCTCTCTTGTTACTTAAAAGTTATTACAATAGGGAGGGACTAGGGAGCAGACAACTGAATTTTTTCTGGATTAACTCAGGCATTAGTTGAATGCTTTTTTGTGGCTCACCTACTTTAAAAGGTGATCAAATCACTCTGTGCTACTGAAAAGAGCAACTGCAAAGAACAATTACATAAACCCTCTGGTTCAACTTACCTCATCCTTCTTTCTAATGAAAGAAAGCATTAGAAACCACTGCCTTGCCACCACTTCCTTAGTAATCTCAGTAAAACCTACTTGCTTGGTCATGTGAATTCCTTTTTTTTCCCTAGCAAATCAAAGAAATTTATTTCATTCAAAATAATGAGACACAATTGTACATCATATTTTTTAAAGTACATGAACTGAATTTTATATGATGTAGAAAAGATAAAGACACTCCTGGTAAGTGAACTATTCTCAAACAGGTGCATTCTAGAACTTTGCATTATTTATGTCAGAAAATTTGTACATATCCTCAATTCCATACCTATAATTCCTAAATCCGAAAAGGTCTGAAAACACTTTCTTGGGGCACATGGGTGGCTCAGTGGGTTAAAGCTTCTGCCTTCAGCTCAAGTCATGATCCCAGGCTTCTCTGCTCAGCAGGGAGCCTGCTTCCCCCCACCCCCTCTGCCTGCCTCTCTGCCTATTTGTGATCTCTGTCTGTCAAATAAATAAAATCTTCCAAAAAAAAAAAAAAAAAACTTTCTTCATAACTTGTTTAGCAGTAAAATGTGACCTTCACTGACATAACACTATTTATAGTGTTATACCATACGTAGTGTGGAATTTTACTTAACCATAGGAATATTAATATGATTGATTCCTGGATGTTTTTCCAGGCCCCACTAAGGGGGTTATGTCACTGTATATATATCATTTTTCTACAATCAAAAAAAATTTAAATTCTGAAATACTCTAGTCTTAATGATTATGGAAAAGAGATAATTGTATAGTTCTATTCTTCAAAGATACTTTCATTCCTTGAAAATGAAATAGCATAGCAACAAACCAACATGACAGAGGGTACAAAAATACTAAGATATGATAAAGGAAATTGTTGATATCTCTAACACTAACAGAACACAAAATTTAAATGAGATATACAAACTTTCTCTCAAAGGAAAAAAGGGGGGCTATATGAAATTAATGTAATTTAAAATAAACAGTATATTCCTAGGCATTCTTGATAATTCTCTCTTGTTCCAGTGAACAACTGTCTATGCCTAATATACATAAAATATATTGGGAATTAACATATCAGCCTTCAAAGCTAATGTCATATCCTAAGTACTGAACTCAAGAATTGTTAAAATATTAATAGTCATTATAGAAGTTCAATTAATAGTATTTGGGGAAATTAAAACACTTAAGTTAACATGAACTTAACATGTTTTGGGATGTACTCGGTACACATTCACTGATATTCTTAAAGCAATCAGCTAGAGCAGACAAAACTTGGTTGAACAATTTCATTCACCACACACTAACACACAAAAAGAGTCAAGCATGGAGTTCATATTTAAGATATGTAAGAATGAGTGATTCACTGAGAATATTCAAAGTTAATTATGTTAAGAACATTCCTTATAAGGCCAGTGAATTGGTGCTATCTAATTCATACTGGACCAAAACAAAACAACTTTCTGGACTTGTTACTGGTTACAATGTTTTAGGTAAATATAAAGACATATTCTCTAAAAATGCAATGAAACATATCTTATTCTTTGTCCTAATTCATGAAACATAAGCAAAACTATCTACTACAAACAAGGAAAACTGTTCCCCATCAACTCATATCGAGTTCATGAGAAATTCTTACCAAATTCTCATTGTCACATTTCCAGAATTATATGGTATATGATGCAGTATGATTAATTCTTTCTCTGTTCTGCTTACTGAAATAGTACCAGCCTTTAGAAAATTTCCAGCAGATCCCTATCAGTCAATAAACAATAAGCTATATACTAGCTTAATGGTAAGCAATAATGCTGATGTTATTTATTTTATTAAGTGAATATTTTAGATAAGTCCTACTTACACTATTAAAATCAAAACCATATGATTTCTTGTTGAGAACTTTAGTGTGATAACTATTTCCTCTTCTATCTATCTGAGGGTACATCTGTGCATACACTTGTAGACCTGTTGTGCTGATGGGTGCAAAGCTCCAATGCAATCGCCACCAGAGACCGGTATCTTCAATTTCTCCCAGTGTCCTGCACTCGCCATCCATTCATGGTAAAGTAGTTAATTTTAATGTTCTCATTGTTTACCAGAAAGCACAGACAGTGAGGCTGGCTTTGCCGCTCCCGTTTCCTTTTGCTAGGCGGCTGTGCTTTTTCAGCCAATTGACTTTGCTTTGAGGCTATAAATATCTGAAAAATGTTCTGCATTTGATGCTCTTGGATTCTGCATCCATATTTAGCTGTTTGTGGCATGCCATTGTTTAAGCTACTCTGCCACCCATACAATCAGTCAGGTTGAGATCTGGATGGTCAAAGGACACATGGCTCAACATTCAACAGACACTATGAGCAAGGTACCAATCTGCTAGACACGGTGACAATGAAGGGGATGGCAAGACAGGAATACAAAGACAAACAAGACAGACTTCCTGGTATCAAACATTTTATAGTCTTGACAGGGCATGGGCACGGCTTATTATAAAACTGTAATAAATTGGGGCGCCTGGGTGGCTCAGTGGGTTAAGCCGCTGCCTTCGACTCAGGTCATGATCTCAGGGTCCTGGGATCGAGTCCCACATCGGGCTCTCTGCTTAGCAGGGAGCCTGCTTCCTTCTCTCTCTCTCTCTCTGCCTGCCTCTCAGTGTACTTGTAATTTCTCTCTGTCAAATAAATAAATAAAATCTTTAAAAAAAAAAAAAATAAAAAAATAAAACTGTAATAAAACAAATGAAGCATTTTACAACTAAAAGAAAATGAAGCATAGGGCAGCATATTTTCTCCTTAGCTATGTCTCAAAGATAGGCATTTGTGTTTTAAATATACATCTAACTATTATAAAGCTCTGACAAATTCCAGAAAAAGTTTTCCAATCCTGGCAATACACAGAACTCTGAATATATGTATTATCAACAAAATAATCAATAACAAGCTCAAAACAGGGCCTAGTCTTCGAATTTCGTGAGGCAAACTAATAAAATATTATTTCCCAAAGTTTCTGTTAAGGCATTCAGATTGAGGGGAGGGGTTGTTACTGACATTTGTTTGCAAGTTGATTTCAAACATAAGTATATGGTAGAGGATTTGAATCATGGCCAGAAGCCAGGAGCACTTAATACAGCTCCTTACTTTGTACCCTTTTAAATCCACATGCCTATTTCAGGCTAGTAGTTAAAACTGAATAAGCTTTACCTGAACAAGATCCCCATTTCCCCCACCTTCCTATCTTGTCAAAACATTCCAAACAAATATACATCTGCCCTTAACATTCCTGCTTTCACAACTAAGTTCACTGACCTTTTGATAAAAGTGCTCCCCAGAAGCCCCTGACAATCATGATTTAAACTCATTAAGGGCTTGCCTATCCCCAAGAGTCAGCCTGGAATTGGTAGGCCAAGTTATAGGTGAAATAATAGGGCAGGCCACAGAATCAGACAACTCCACAGTTAAAATGGACCACAGATACCAATTAGTCCAGATTCTCCATTTATGTAGAAACCTAGCGCCACAGAGTTAAAATTACTTAGCCAAAGTTAGGCAACTAATTTGTGGCAAAGAGAGAATGAAAACCCCAGTTCTCAATTCCCAGTTGTATACTCTAGGTTCCCAGTTTCTGAATTTCTTTTAAAAACATTAGACTACACTCATAAAAGTTGGCTTAAATTGTGCAGAAGAACCTAAACATTCCAAAACAATCAGAAATTGAACACACAAAACAAACAATAAGGAAAAAAAAATGAACTAGTGTTTTCCAAACTGATTTTCTATATTCAATTATTTTTACTTCAAAGCTTTTCAAAGAATTATGCAATAGGCAACTTAAAAACTAGCTAAGGACACATAAAAGTCAAGAATCATTCAGATAGCTTTGGAATTTTTACATCAAACTGAAGACAACAAAGTAGTATCCAGGATGAGCTTCCTTAGAGGAAGGAAAGTAGCAGAACTAAACAGTAAATAAAAACAACATCTGGTTATTGATAGGGAAGACAAAAAAGTTACAATGCACTGGAAAGTCTGCAACTTGACACTGAAACACACCGTCCGTATGAGTAGAGAATATATGTATGTATACTTACCCATACAGATTTAAGAATATCCACATTTTTTGTGTGTGTATATACACACATCCCCCTCCCACAAATCTACCCCTAAAAATGGACAAAAACATGCACATATTTTTATGGGTTTCAAGCAAAAACAATAATTTGTGCTAGGTCTGGATTACACAGACAAAACAGTTTTGGACACTGAAATACCAAATTATCATATATTCTTGCAATAACATAGCCCTATCTCTAACTGTATGTAAAAAACAATGTGCCAAAGAAGTACGTAAGGATAAAGAGGAGGATACGATGGGGAAATGTAACTACAGTATACTCTAATTCAAGCTTATTTGCAGGTTCTCATCAACCTTTCCTATAAGCTATCAGATAAGTGGGACCAGCAGGTGGATGGAAAATCAGGCACTAAAGTTTTTAATTTGCTGAGAATGAATTGGGTGACCTTGCATCATCTCCAACTTCTTTGCTTTAATTCTTTCGGGTACTTAGAATAACATAAAAAACCATATATAAACATCAAGCAAAATATAAAGTGGTACATATATAAATCCTTAAGAACTCGTTATAAAACCTATAGGATTTTTAGAACTGAAAGAGCCATTAAGAGATTATTTAATCCAGGGACACCTGGGTAGCTCAGCTGGTTAAGCGGCTGCCTTCGGCTCAGGTCATGATCTTAGCGTCCTGGGATCGAGTCCCACATCGGGCTCCTTGCTCGGCCGGGAGCCTGCTTCTCCCTCTGTCTCTGCCTACCACTCTGTCTGCTTGTGCTCACTCTCGCTCCTCTCTCTCTGACAAATAAATAAATAAATAAGAGATTATTTAATCCAATTCATTCATTTTACAGATGAAGAATCAGAGGTTAAAAAAAAAAAGTGATCCCAAATCACATAGCCACTTTACTGTCAGAACCAAGACAAAACCTCAAATCTGTGGATTCCTTGTTCTGTCATCTTTCTGATAGTGATGGACTTGAAATGAACTATCTATCTATAGAGATATAATTTCTAAATCTTGATGACTCCTGAATAGTAAAAATATACCCTCTTCTGAAGGATGAAGAAAAAAAGCATAATGTACGTGATCACTACAGGCTTAGATTGCACATGACTGGAGGATAACATCTTAACCTTGTCTTTGATCCCAGGTGCTTCAAATTTGCCCTCTTATATTCAGCCACATCACTAACGTCTTGTGTTCACGTGAGCTAAGTGATAAACATCTTGACGTTTTAATATTTTGCAAAGCCACAGCTCAGTCCTGAATTCCAGGCTATAAATCCTTGGGCTATGAGTTTTCCAAACCAGCATGGGTTTAATGCTGCCACAAGGCTCACCCTAATAGAATCTCATCATTCAGTTTTAATTAAAGAGGTGGTTACTAGGAATGCAGAAAGTGAAAGTTTTAGTGTGTTCATCACTTTTAACTTGCTGAGTAGCAACCCAGTCCCTTTACAAAGAGAACCAGAAACAATAGTGCAATCTGACATAATCCACACCCCTTGGACTAAGTGGTTGCCTTTGGGGGAATGAGGTTCAGAAAGAGGTTATAGATTAGTCTGTTCCCACCAAATAAATATTTTTTGTTATTCTATTTTATTTTATTATCTTATCCACTGCTAAGCTATTTCATAGTATCTTGGGTTTCCAGCCTTGCCTCACTCAAGAAAAAGAAAAGAAACTCTGTTCGCTGAATTTCATGGCGTGTTCCATCAGACCTCCTTGAAATTGGTTGACAGTTCCCTCGAAGTTAGCACCTAATTATGAAGTCTGCATGGCTCAACTCTGCCTTAAACTTCCTGCAGGTGTTTGAAAAGGTCCAAAGACCGTGACATCTCTCGGCTCAAGCGCTAGTCTGGAGAAACTTGTCAGAAACGCACGCCAGAACAAAAAGCAAAGTGGGAAACTGACCCAGGAAGGATGGGGACTGAGAACAGGACTTGAGACTAGGGATGAATTTCAGCCAGAGCAAAAACACCAGCCTCTAGGATGGCCTGTGGTCCTTACCGTACACCCGCACCCAGCTCTGTTGCTGGCACACGGACTCCAGAAGGATCCGATCCAACATGCCACCAGCCACGGCCCCACCGACTGGGACAACTGCTTCCAGCTCCTCCGGGGGTAGCGGCGAGTCAGACTCCAGTCCTGGGAACATCTCCGGCCAGGACAGCGCCTCCGCGGCTCCTCCGGACGACGGGGAGAGCTCCATGGTGCCCCGGAGGGACAAGGCGGCGGTGGGGCCGGCGCGCAAGTCCGCGCCCTGCCTCCGGGAAGGGGAGGAGGAGACCGCAGCGGCGGGGGCAAGGACCGGAGCCGCAGCCGGCACCAACGCGGCTCACCTCCTTCCCCGCCGCCCACTGCCCGCGGCTCGGGCGCTGCAGCCCACCTGCAGCCGGCGGGCGGGACCCAGGCCGGGAGGCGGATCCAGCGTGGCCCCGGCCGGGGGTGGGTCCGGGCTCAGGTGTGGGTCCCTCCCGGGAGGGGACGTGGAAGGACCCGGGAGGGGCGGCTCACCCGCCTGCCCCCGCGGAGCCGCCTTCCTCAACCCCCGCCGGCGTCTCTAGCAGCCAGACCCGGCGGGAGCTTGGAGCGGGGGATGGAGTGGGGCCGGGCAGGGCAGGGCTGGGGGCGTCGCCGCCAGGGGCCGCCCCCTCTGACCGGCTCCCGCCGCCGCCGCCGTCGCCTCAGAGCTTCGGAGTGTCCGCTCCCTCAGGGAAGGGGGGCGGTGGCCCCGGGTTCTCGCCCGCCAGTCCTCGGCCCCCACCCCAGGAATGATCCGGCCCGCCCCCCTAACTCTCAGGCCACGGCTCCCGCCGCGGCTCGGGCTCCGGCTCCGGCTCCGCCACCGATCCCACAAGCCCGGCAGCCGCGGCGGCGGCAGGCGGCATCCCAGGGTGATAGGCCGGAGCAATCGAGGGCCGAGGGCTGGGCCGCGTGTGCAATCGAGTAACGAAGCGGAGGAGGAACTGCCACCAAGGCAGGAAAAATCGGACACCGAATTATTCATCTGGCCAGTCCCGCCTACTTTCTAAAGACCCTCTACCCGACCGCCCAGTAGCGCGCGTTACGGGTCTCCCGAGCTGCAGCAAAAGCCGGGACGGCGTGGGGAGGCGGGGAGGAGAAGGGGTGCGGGAAATTTGAAAAGAAAGGAAAAGAGCTTCCCTTCCCCTCTTTCCACCTCTTTCCCTTCCTGCAGTTATTTATGTATTCATTTATTTGGACCGACATTTCGTTCTTACTGGAGGAAGAGATTAGAGAGGCTGCTTTATTTTACAGTTGCCCAAAGGGAAACGCCTCCTTCCTTCCCAGAGGAGAGACTTGGCAGCGGGATCTGGATTGTGGGATCTGCGCTTTGCGCCTGTCCGCGCCGAGGCTGGACTTGTCATCGGTTTAGAATAGCATGGTTACGAAGTGTGGTGTGGATGGATAGACGGGCCTCGCGAGCACAAGAAATGCTCAAAAGCCCAGTATTAACCAAACATGTTTCTCTTTCTTTTGCCTTTGATCTTTGTGCAATTATGTTGGCTTTTTTTCCTCTAATGATATCACAAGCGTTTTATTTTTGTTCTGTTTGGAGACTGTCTCCCTTGACCTTGGTTTTGATTTTTCTGCCCACCCAAAGCGGTATTCGCTAGTTCAGGTTAAAAAGATTGCTGGCAAAGTAGTGATAATTTTTTAACCGAAAAGTAACAACGTAAACAGTGCCTCGCACGTAGTAGGTCTCCAACAATGTTTCTTGAACATGCTGCTTGAAATGGAGGAGTTCCACAAGTATATGGTGCTTTTGGATTAGTACATGGGGGGCATCCCCCCACCCATTTCTTCCTACTTTGCACAGAGACTGGTCTACAAGGGAATGCTTTTGTTTTCTGGTCCTGTGATATCCTGGTATGTTGTTTGGGCTTATCAAGAACTATAAGGATGCATTTTGTAATTTTCTCCAAACTGTTTAGGGAAATAGTATTTCAAAGCAGGAAGTGACCTTCAAGATAATCTCATTCTGCCTTTTGTTTAATGGTTGAGGAAACTGAGAAACATCCATGTTACCTGACAAATCAACTATCAGTACAGATAGGTCTGCAGTATCTCAATGATGATGCCTATTTCAACTTTGTTCCTCAAGAACCTTTTGTAACTGAGCTTGTTGATGCATGGTTTGGTGATGCATTGAAGTGATCATTTCCGGTATCTAAAACCCTGATTTCTTACTATCTGACTCCATAGTCAGACTTCCAAGTCTAAATCATATTGTTCAGTGCTGGAGTGGAATGGGAAGGTATCGAAGCTAGGAGATTTTAGGGCCCGGCACTAAACAGAGCTAGCATATTTTTATTTATACTAAACTACTGCTGAAGTCATGGTAACAGAAGTCAGAGAGCAGGTGGATAATGGGCATCAGGTGTACAATTTGAGCACTCTTTATTAGTCAATATGTAAGGAATTTATTTAGCCAAGTAATTATCTCAAAGCAGCATTAGGAGTGGTGTATGAAACATTCACAGGTTTTTTTTTTTTTCCTCAAGCCTATTCTCTTGTGGCATCATTCATTGTTGAGCTAAAAAAAAGCTCTCAATAATCCTACTTTCTTCATCTAGACTCTCCAAATCCCCAGTCCCTGCTTCACCTCCCTGTCCTGCCCCCAGACTAGCTGCAGTGATTATCTAATTGCTTAAGTAATAATATGTCTGGAATTTATCTGATGTTTATAACTTAAAGAGAAAATAGTTCACAACCTGAACAATAGTTCTCTGAGATTAGCAGAACCAGATTTTCTTTTTTTTTAAGATTTTATTTTTTATTTATTTGACAGAGATGACAAGTAGGCAGTAGGCAAAGAGGCAGGCAGAGAGAGGAAGAAGCAGGCTCCCTGCTGAGCAGAGAGCCCAAAGCAGGGCTTGATCCCAGGACCCTAGGATCCTGACCTGAGCTGAAGGTAGAGGCTTTAACACACTGAGCCACCCAGGTGCCCCAGAACTGGTATTTTTTAAATCACCATTGAGCCAATGAAAAAAATTGAAGCATAGAATTCTATCAAGCAACCTACCTATAGTCAAATAGTAGACAGATTAAAACCCTAGTCTCCTAAACTTTTAATTCATTGATGGATCTGAATTCCTTAAGGTTTTTATCTGCCCCACCACCACACTGAGTGAGTAGAGCTGTCCTAATAGTATGGGGCCAAAAGCAAATATTCCATAGTTGTTACAAATTATTATCACTTAAGGGATGCCTGGGTGGCTCAGTCCGTTAAGTGTCTGCCTTCAGCTCAGGTCATGATCTCTGGGTCCTGGGATGGAGCCCTGTATTGGGTTCTCTGCTCAGCAGGGCATCTGCTGTTCCCTCTCTCTAGGCTCCTCACCCCTGCTTGTGCTCTCTCACTCTCTCTCTCTCTCAAATAAATAAATAATCTTAAAAAACAAATTATTGTCACTTAAAGAAAATATTGGAGAAAAAACAAACAAAAGTGACAAGCCAATCAGCATTGCAGGAAAGCAGTTACTCCTACTACAATTTATACCAGTGGTATCTCCCTGGTGTAATCCCAGATCTTAATGTGAACATAAATCCTTGGCTGATAAAGTCTTAGTTTACATTGTAGTTTGCAAACAGGCCTTTGTGTGTGAACTACAATAGAGCTAAAGTCTCATTTCCCAGCCTGCCCTACCCCCTCCTCCTTTTCCTCCCTCTAGAATTTCAGACACTAAGCTCTCAGAGGTCATCTCCATATTTATTGTCATTGGAACTCAATTCCAAGAATCAAATCGAAGCCCCAGGACAAATGGGAACTAAAATTGGGGAACTGTGGAGGAGAAAAAACTAATAAATTCCCCCAAGTAATAGGCTGAAAAACAAAGGTTGGGGTTTTCAAAAGAAAGAAAGAGGCCTTGGGTTCAGAGTGCATATTACCAATCCAGGTTTCCTGTTCTTATCCTAAAGTAGAGTACACCTATGAAAGCTTTCATAAACTGAAATGATATAAAGCAAAGAAGCACTTACTGGTGATTAAATGGAAAAATTTTTGAGCATTCCCAGACCCAAAAAATAACCTCTCGGGCTTTTCTGATACTCAGGACCTATCTTGCTAAAGGATGCACAAAATAAATCAAGATAAGCTCAGAGACTGTTCAAAACTATGGTGGCTCCACGCTGAGATGCTTAATGTAGTTCCAGGGGAAGGAGCTTCGGGGCACCACTCTTTGGTCAGGGCACATACTGCCTGTATCTGGGCTTTCTGCAAATGCTGAACGTTATTTTTGCTTTTCTCCTTTTTTCATACAGTGAAAATCCTTATCAGATTTCCTTAGATCAGTGAAAACAGGTACTAATGTATGTCTTTCATAAAAGCAAAAGAGCAGGGCGCCTGGGTTGCTCAGTGGGTTAAGCCGCTGCCTTTGGCTCGGGTCATGATCTCAGGGTCCTGGGATCGAGTCCCACATCGGGCTCTCTCTGCTCAGCAGGGAGCCTGCTTCCTCTTCTCTCTCTGCCTGCCTCTCTGCCTATTTGTGATCTCTGTCTATCAAAAAAATAAATAAAATCTTAAAAAAAAATAAAAGCGAAATAGCATAATGAGAATTTTCTATGCATTCGAAAGATGCCCGTATTAAGGAGAGACAAGGATTTGGAACCTTGGCTCTCACAAACTGAGGACCAGGTGTGCATCCAGTTTCTCCTCTTTTCACCTGTCAGAAAACACACATTCCCTCATCACAAATGTTCTTAACTATTTTCTTATAGCCGGTCCCTATTAGGCTCTCTAGACACGACTCCGAAGCTGCTAATCCCCCAAGCAGTAATGCAACATTTAAAGTGTGGCTCGGGGGCGCCTGGGTGGCTCAGTGGGTTAAAGCCTCTGCCTTTGGCTCAGGTCATGATCCCAGGGTCCTGGGATTGAGCCCCGAATTAGGCTCTCTGCTGGGTGGGGAGCCTGCGTCCCTTCCTCTCTCTCTGCCTGCCTCTCTGCCTGCTTGTGATCTGTCAAATGAATAAATAAAAACTTTTAAAAAATAAAAAAATAAAGTGTGATTCGCCAGCAGCTCCCTTCCTATAATTTCTTTCCTGTTGGCCACGACGATGCAGCACTCCCGATTGCACTATAGCACTGACCATGCCCAGTTCATCATAAGGGAAGAATTTAGACATTTCTCGAGATTCTGTTGTCCATCTTCATTTTGCTCCTGCCTCCATATCCAATTCTCTGGTCATCTATTCACTTCTGCGGTTTCAACTCTCACTTGGATAGTGTTGACTTTAAGATCTCCATCCCTAGCCCCAGCCCCTGGACTGAGAACCAGTCAGGAGTCTGTAAATGCTGAACACCTCCAGTAAGATATGCTTCCTGTACTTCAGACTCAGCACACTGGAAAGTGAACTCCCTCCCCCTGTCCTAGACCCAAACACCCTTCCTTTCATGAATTTCCTTTCTATATTCAGTGCAACTGGTAGGTTCTACCTCAGACTTGGCTTGAACGTGGAGTTACGTTTCAGTCTTCTCCTCCACCATAGCATAAATCCAACCAACCCCTGCTTTCTGCTCCTAGTGACACCATTCTAGCTCCGGCCAGGTTAGCTTTCACCGTGCTAAAAGCAGTAACTTTTTAGTTGTCCTCCTTCCCCTGAGGCCTTTCTACCTCCAGTTTATCCTACACTCTGCAGTAAGTGAATTATCCTAAAGCACAGTTCAGACCAGGTCACATCCAAGCTCAAAAACAGCTCCCTGGGCACCTGGGTGGCTCAGTGGGTTAAAGCCTCTGCCTTCAGCTCAGGTCATGATCTCAGGGTCCCGGGATTGAATCCCGCACCGGGCTCTCTGCTCAGCAGGGAGCCTGCTTCTCTCTCTCTCTCTCTCTCTCTCTCTCTCTCTGCCTGCCTCTCCGTCTACTTGTGATCTCTCTCTGTCAAATAAATAAATAAAACCTTAAAAAAAAAAAAAAACGCTCCCTGCTACCTATTAAATAAAATCGTATGTTCTACCAAGATTAAAAGGGCCTACCAAAGATGGTCCCAAGCCACCATCGCTACCTGCCCCATTGCCTGTGTCCAGTCACCCCAATGGCCTACGATGCCCCCAAATACATCCGGCACTTTCTTTGTTCCTTGCCTCTCCTTGTTTCTGATATCAGGAATGTCCTTCCCTCCATCTCTGCCTGCTAAAAACTTGCCAAACTTCAAGCTCCCCTTCCCCTGCTCCTCAGGTTAATGCCAATGTCCTCTTCCAGCAAGTCATTTCCTATCCTCCAAACTGGCAATGATCTCTGCCCCCTCTGAGTTCCCATAGTATTTGTTCTTATCTGTCTGCTGGAACCACTCATGGATATATTATGGTACAGTCCTCCGTGTAACTCTAATATCTGCTGTTAGGTCATAAGCATCTAGAGGGCAGAGGGCTTGCATTATTCATGTTCATCCTCCACGGTGTCTTTCACATATCAACCCCTCAATGAAACCAGAAGCCAGGAAGCAAGAAATTAAACTGAAAAAAGAAAACCTGACTGGGTTCATAAATGTTTGGGGCTACAAAAAAAAATCAGTTCAGTGATCCCAGACATGCAACCCCCACTCTCCCCTGCCCCACCCATTAAAAAAACGAGAGAGAGAAACACACTCTCAAAAAAACGAGAGAGACCCAGGAAAATGACATGAGTTGCCCAAGGTCACCCAATGAGTAACAGAGGAAGGATGGGAATCCCAATGCATCGACCCCATCCACAGATTGCTTGCTTCCTGCTTGTTTTTGTCCTCTAAATGGATTATTTTCTTGTTGATAAAGGTTTCTTCAGTAAAGTAATTTTATTCTTTTACATATTATTTAAGCTTAAAGCATTTGTGCCACATTCCTGGCCCCACATATAATTTTAGCAAAATTATACTTTTTTTTTTTTTTTTTAAACCAAAGGACCAAACAGAGACATCAGAGAAACATCTGGTCTGATTCATCAGGGTAGCAGCAACATTTCTATTTATACACGAGCACAGCCCTATCTTTGTAGCTCTCAGCTGTTCCTCATTGCTCAGTACGTTCCCCTTTTCAACCTTGTCTGTCCCTCATCAAGAGAGCATCCTGCATCCCCAGTCTTAAACAAAATCTAATGCAATAAAGGAGAATACATTCCCTATTCTCTAGCAGAGGTCTGAATTTCAAAGGAACCGTTCCTTTACTTTCTCAGTCTCTTTGTTCCAGAGCATAGGACAGCCAGCCTCAAGTGGCTGGGTGGCTGCCATTCATTTCACTGCATTCCGGGTACAAAGAAGTTGGATTAAAAAACCAAGATAAGGCATGAATCAAATTTGGAAGCAGGTCAGGCAGAGAGTATTCTAAATGGGGAAACTGAGGTTGATATAAAGAGGAGCATAAGTGCTCCATAAGGAGCACTGACTCTCCTCCAGCAACATTTGAGAGTGGTATAAATGAGAAAATGTTGATTGTAGGTCTTCATCAGTACAAGAAACGCTTAGGAATCTTCTTGGGTTTTGTGAGTGCTTTTTTGTGCCGGACCCATGTCCCCTAAGAGGTCTCTATTTGAACCAACCAATAATGATATCATTTGGGAAAGCATTGGAACACACCAGAGACAAGCAGACCTCCACCAGTCATTTCTTCTTGCCAAAATAATGACCTCACCTCAGCATTCAACTTCAGGAATGCAAAAAGAATAAAAACGCTCAGATGGAACCACAAGGGCGCCTGACATCAGTGTCTAATTAAAACCTTTAGAGGACCTAAAGACTGAAAATAATAAGGTGCCCACCTCACTCCATGTAATTAAAAACATTTTTTTTTTTGCCACGTATCAGAAAGAACAACAAAGTTCTGATTTTTTTCAGTGATGACCACTACAGAACTTGTTTTAGAAATGGCAAACATCAAACTCTTAAAAATGTTGTATGCGCTTCTGTGAGCTCCTACTTCTGCCAGTGTTCTAAACACATCTTTTGAGCAATCCAGCTCTGTCTGGAATACACAGTACCAACCATCTATTAACCAACACAATCTATGAAGGGGATAATCTTTAGCAAATTAATTTCTGTGTTTTTCTAGTAACTATAGAAACACCAACTTACTTCACCCTAGCCAAAGAAAATGATCACTTCCTTAGCTTTGTGGTTCTAAAGAGTCCTCAAAAGATGAAAAAAAAAAAGCCAAATGATTCTAGAGGAGAGATTTTTAGAGGACTTGCAACAAGACTATTCATTCATTAGCCGTGTCTTCTGCACTATGTCTCTGCATTCAAAATGGCAGCAACAAACCTAGTTAGGACAAAGTGTCTTTTCAAGTTTGCAACTCAGCAAAGGGACCATTTCTCCATTTCATGAGAATTTAAATCCATCGATCTCCTTGTCTTATTCCTTGACTCTTAGTCCCAAGTGCTGGCTGGTGCCCATCTGAAATACTCACACCAGTCTCTTGCATTCTCCAGTCCTACAGCATCAACTCCGGATCATTCCCACAATCTGCCTTCTGCTCCTCCTCCTCAAACAGCTGAGAAAAATGCTACTCTAGACTCTTATGCTGCTACAGATTCAAGGTCAACGGGGCCCCTCAGAGACTCCGTCATTCCCTTAGCTTGTCTTTGGTCAGTTACCTCTCCCGTTCCATTCAGTAAATCCACCCGGTAATCTTTGTCCCTCTCCGCCAGACCTAAGTCAACTCCCAGTTCGCATTCCCAACAAATGTTTCTGCCTCCTCTTTTAAGGAGAAAAATGGAAGCCACTAAGCAAGACCTCCTTCAAAATCCCATCCCTCCATCTTCTGCTTCAGCTATAAGGATCAGCGGTCCCTCATCTTCTTCAAAAGCCGAACCCTCTCACCGATTTCAGGGCCGAAGCAATTCATTTCCCCCCTTTTTTTTCTTTTTTGTCTTTCAACCACACTTTTTCAACATTGGCTCCTTTCCTCAAGTTAACGTGTTAACCTCTCCATCTAATCAAAAAGTTCCCCACCAATGAAGTGCACCAAACTCTGCAACTTTCTTTGAAATGTAACCAAAAAATAAGATGGGTTGATGGATGGATAGATGGATAGATCCATGATAAACCAAATATGGCAAAAATCCTCTCTGTAGAACATTGGTGGTGAATACATGAATGTTCACTGTACAATTCTTTCAACTTATCTGTATGTTTAAAAATTTGTCATAATAGGGGCACCTGGGTGGCTCAGTGGATTAAAGCCTCTGCCTTTGGCTCAGATCATGATCCCAGAATCCTGGGATTGAGCCTCGAGTCAGGCTCTCTGCCCTGCGGGGAGTCTGCTCCCCCCTCTCCGCCTGCCTCTCTGCCTACTTGTGATCTCTCTCTGTCAAATAAATAAACAAAATCTTTAAAAAAATTTTTTTTCATAATAAAAACATTTGGGGGGGGCACTCCCAACTCAGCAACCTCCTCAAGTCACCGCCAAATCTTCTTACTTTTTGCCTCTGAACTTTTTGAAAATGTAAATTGTACTCACTGTCTCCACTACTTTTTCACCTCCCACTTACTGTTTTTAATTCAGATCTTTAAAAAGGATATAGAATGTTGTAAATATAATGAAGTCTTCTTTATATCCCACCCAATCCCTTTCTCTCCTGGGTACCAATAATACATCACGATTGTTCTAATGTTGGAATGTATCTCTCCCATGCATGCACGCACATGAGTATTGGCAAATCCTTTAATGAGTTCTTCTACTTTTTTTTTTTAAGATTTTATTTACTTATTTGGGACGCCTGGGTGGCTCAGTTGGTTAAGCAGCAGCCTTTGGCTCAGGTCATGATCCCAGCATCCTGGGATCGAGTCCCACATCGGGCTCCTTGCTCCGCAAGGAGCCTGCTTCTCCCTCTGACTCTGCCTGCCACTCTGTGTGCCTATGCTCACTCTCGCTCTCTCTCTCTCTGACAAATAAATAAAATCTTAAAAAAAAAATATTTTATTTACTTATTTGACAGAGAAAGAGAGAGCACAAGCAGGGGGAGAGGGAGAAACAGGCTCCCTGCAGAGCAGAGGAAGCTCGATATGGGACTTGATCCCAGGACCCCAGGATCATGACCTGAGCCGAAGGCAGTGGCTTAACCAACTGAGCCACTCAGGCGCCCAGAGTTTTTCTATTAATGTTTGATTTGTCTTCATGAAATTGTCCTATGCATAATATATCCTGGAATTTCTTTTTGAATTCAGTATTGTGCTTTTAAGATTTATCTGTTACTGCTCACAGATCTAGTTCACACATTTTAACTGCTGTGTAGTTTTGCATTATATAAATAGTCCACTACTAATTTCCACATTCCACTATGGATGGTTGTTTCCAATTTTATGGTTGCAAGCAATAAAACAGTGACCATCCCTAAAGCAATTTTCCTGTGCCTCTGTGTAAGTGATCCTCTAAATATATGTCCAGAAATCGAATTACTATTAGTAGGGTACACACTTATTCCATGCTACAAAATATTGGCAAATTGTTTTCCATGATTGTTGTGCCGATCTACTGTCCCATCAGCAGGGTATGAGAGTTTCTTCACATCCTTACCAATATTACACATTATCAGATTTTTAAATTTAGCCATTCTCATATATATGAAAAGCAATCCATTTTACATTTTGCGTTTTCCTCTGGAGAGGTTAGGCATCTTTTCATATGCTCTTGGCAATTTGCGTTTCACCTCTATGAATTGCCTATTCATATTCCTTGATGATTTTTTTCTATTGAAGTTTTGTCTTTTTCTTACTTATTTTTTGAAGTTCTCTCTCCATATTTGCTGTGCCCTAATTTTTTTTTCTGTTATTTGAATTGCAAATATTTTCTGACCTTCTCTTTTAACATTGTGTATGGTATTCTTTCTAAAATAGAAATTTTAATTTTAATCTATCATCTTTTTTGTTTATGGTGTAAGTTTTCAGGTGTTAAGAAAAGCCTTCCCTACTCTTCCGGGGACGGCTTCCGTAGGCATTCAGAATGGTCCAGCGTTTGACCTACCGTCGTAGGCTGTCCTACAATACAGCCTCTAATAAAATTAGGCTGTCCCGAACCCCAGGTAATAGAATCGTTTACCTTTATACCAAGAAGGTTGGGAAAGCACCAAAATCTGCATATGGCGTTTGCCCAGGCCGACTTCGAGGAGTTCATGCTGTGAGGCCTAAAGTGCTTATGAGGTTGTCTAAAACGAAAAAACATGTCAGCAGGGCCTACGGTGGTTCCATGTGTGCCAGGTGTGTTCGTGACAGGGTCAAGCATGCTTTCCTTATCGAGGAGCAGAAAATCATTCTGGAAGTGTTGAAGGCACAAACACAGAGTCAGAAAGCAAAATAAAAAAATGAAGCTGTTTTGAGTAATAAAAAAATCAAAAGGCAAAAAAAAAAAAAAAAGAAAAAGAAAGCCTTCTCTAGGGGCCCCTGGGTGGCTCAGTGGGTTAAAGTCTCTGCCTTTGGCTCAAGTCATGGTCCCAGGGTCCTGGGATGGAGCCCCACATCAGGCTCTCTGCTCAGCGGGGAGCCTGCTTCCTCCTTTCTGCCTGCCTCTCTTGTGATCTCTGTCTGTCAAATAAATAAAAATCTTAAAAAAAAAAAAAGAAAGAAAAAAGAAAGCCTTCTCTACTTGGAAGTAATGAATATATTTTCCTCTACTCTTTTCTGTAAGCTTTATTATTCTGCCTTTCACACTGAAATCTTTATTCCACTTGATATTTATTTATGTGTACAGTGAGAAAGATCTAATTTTTCCTTGTATGAATAGCCAGTGGACCCAGGAGCATTTAGTGAAGAGTCCAGCTTGTCCCCTGTCTTTGCACTTTCACTTCTGTCATATACCAAGTTCTCTCACATGTGTTGCTCTCTGTCCTGTTTAATTGGTCCAATTAGTCCATTTATCTCTTTAGCTTTAGTATCACATTTTGTTAATTTCTACCTCTTCTTTTTCTTTTTCAAAATTGCCTTGCCTATCCTTAGCATGAAGTCTTCCACGTGCATTTTATTTTTTTAAAGATCTTAGAGTGCCTGGCTGCCCCAGTAGGTTAAGCATCTTGAGTTGGGCTCAGGTCATTATCTATGAGTCATGGGATGGAGCCCCGAGTGGGCCTCCTGGCTCAGCAGGGAATCCGATTCTCCCTTTCTCTCTGTGCTCTCTCTCACTCTCGCCCTCTCTCAAGTAAATAAATAAAATCTTAAAAGATAAATAAATAAAGATTTTATTTTTACGTAATCTCTACACCCAGTGTGGAGCTTGAATCTACAACCTCAAGGTCAAGGGTCGCAAGCTTTGCAGGACAGAGCCAGCCAGGCACCCATTCCATGTGCATTTTAGAATCAACTGGTCAAATTCCAGAAATTACCCTGTCAGTATTCTGACAGCCAACTTAACAAAATTCTCCTACATTAAAGAGAATTGCCTCTGTGTGATATTGAATTTTCTCTTCAAGGACATGGTATATCTCTCCTATTTTATACCCATCAAGAAAGTTATCGTTTTTTCCTCGGTGGTCCAAAGATGCATCCTCAGTGTTTCAACTTTCACCAGACAAATTCTCATGCCGTGCCTCCCTCTCAGCTCTGTCGCCTCAGTTCTTGTTTATTCTGGCTCATTCTGGCTCATTCTGGCTGCCCCCCCTTCCCGCTACTGCGACTTGGCATATTTGCAAGAGAACTCTTCATCTTCTCCATTCAACTGGTTTCTCCTCCTGTAGACACCCTCTTAGCTCATGACCTTGTTATCCGTATTTCATCCGAGAGGGAATTCTTTTATAGTCTCTCTCTTTCATTTCTCAAATCCAGTCATTCACCATGCTTTTACTGTTTACCTTCCTAAACATGGCTTGATGTATGTTCCTGCCTCTCTATCTCCACTATCCATGCCTCAGATAGGGCTCTCTCATCTTTTTTTTTTTTTTTTTTTTTAAGAGAGATTCTATTTATTCATTTGACACAGAGAGAAAGAGAGTGGGTGTGTAAGCATGCACAAATCGGGGGAAGGGGCAGAGGGAGAAGCAGATTCCCCGCTGAGCAGGGAGCCGGATGTCTGGACCGAGAAGATAGACACTTAATCGACTGAGCCACCCAGGCACCCCTGGTCTACTCTTTTTACATACCATTCAGAGCCCACCATTGTCTAGGCCTCACCTTTTTCTCTAGCTTCATTTCCTCCAGCAACCCAAAACTGCTTGGAGTTTCCTGTATAGCCTATGTATTTTTTTTTCTTTATGCCTTTGCCAATGGTGTCCTTTCTAGAAGATAGATCTCCACTTCATTTACCTCGCCTACTCCAACCTCAAACCTAATTTCCCTCCCCATCTCTACCTGACTGACTCTTCACATCTTTGGAGATCCAGCTCAGCTGTCAGCTCATTCAGAATGCCATCCCTACCCCTGACTCCTCTGGCAGGCTTCACTAGGTGTCTCTCTTCAGTGATCTCATAAATGCTCTGATTATTACTATGCCTTGTGCTTACCATACTGCATTGTAATTATTGGTTTATATATCCCCACAGGACTGTCAACTCATCAATAGAAGTATTTGGGTTTTATTCATATTTAAAGTTCAACAACTTGGGCGCCTAGGTGGCTCAGTGGGTTAAAGCCTCTGCCTTCAGTTCAGGTCATGATACCGGGGTTCTGGGGTTGAGCCCCACATCTGGCTCTCTGCTTAGCAGGGAGTCTGCTTCCCTTCCTCTCTCTTTGCCTGCCTCTCTGCCTACTTGTGATCTCTGGCAAACAAATAAATAAAATCTTTAAAAAAATAAAGTTCCAGAACCTAGTAGAGTATCTGGCACATAAATATTTGTTGAGTTCAATGAATAAATGATGTAGTTGAATTGAATATGCTCTTTATAGAAACTTTTTGGTTTCCTATGTATTATTGCTTAAAACTCAGATTTCATCAGACTTCTCCCACCACATAGTGCTCACAAATTTAGTTTTTTTGCTCTGGCTAACCAATTCTAGGAATAAAAAAAAAAAAAAAAAGTGACCTATCAGTGTGGCTAACATTGGTCTAGGTTGGAGTATAGAACCATAGGGGAAAATAGAAACAAATATAGCAAGATAGGATGAAGAAAGAAGAGTCCCCAAATTGGAACACACAATACCTATCATCCATAATGAGGATTTCCACTAATACTGTGGTAAGCCGGATGAATATTTATGAGCTGAATCACATAGTTAAGGGCTCCTGACTTGTTGGTTATGTGATATCACTTTGAGGTTTACATAAACTTATCTGGAAACCCCATCCCATGTCTTAGGGAAAAAACAAGGTTCTCCCTGAACTCCCTGCAGCTTTTCTGAGCTCTCCGTTCTCTCGGTAACCTCAGGGTTTGATTTCTGGCTTCTGTAGAATGTCCGATCCTCACTCTGCATCTTGCAGCTGTTCCTTTATGTTCATTTGGCTCTGACCCAAGGGTGGGCTGTGGCCTCTCTTCCTAAATTTCCTACCTCAAATTCATGAGAGGCAGCTGTGTGCAGTAGAATCCTCCTGGAGGTTCAAAGATAGTGTGTGCCACAATGGGGGGCTACTTGGCAAATATGCAACACTCCTAAGTAGCCGATTTAAAACTGAAAACTTGATTTCCTTGCCGTATTTCCACCAACCCAAAGTTAAGCCTCCTGACACTTTGCTCACTCTTCTTTCCCCATGCTTCTTCCTCACTTACTTTTTCTCTTTTCTTCCTGTATTTTCCAGTTTTTTAAAAGATTTTATTTACTTATTTGAAAGAGGGAGAGGGAGAGAGAGCCTGAGCAGGGAGGAGAGAGAGGGGCAGGCTCCACACGAGCAGAGAACCTGACGTGGAGCTCGATCCCAGGACCCCAAGATCATGACCTGAGCTGAAGGCAGAGGCTTAACCCACTGAGCCACCCAGGTGCCTGCCCCCACCCGTATTCCCCAATTTTTTATGTGGAAGGATTTTGTGATCTTTTTGTTGTTTCTTTCCAACCCATACAGAGCCTCTACTTTCATTCCTTAGGGACCTCTCAAGATATTATTCTAAACAAAGACAATTCCTTATCTAAAGAAAACTCTTGTGCCTATTTGTAAATATCTTCTCATTCCTCAACTACATTTCTGTGTAAAGTGAGTATGTGTTTATGTGTCAGGTAACTAAAAATTCAATATTGTTCCTTCTCTTCCATGTGATTATTTCTTTCCAACTAAATATTTTATGAAACCTTATGTAGGGGTATCTAGGTGGCTCAGTCAGTTAAGTATCTGCGTTTGGCTTAGTCCGTGATCCTGGGGTCCTGGGATTGAGCCCTGTATCAGGAAGCCCACTCTCCCTCTGCAGCTCCCCTTGCTTGTGCTTTCCTGCTCTCTCCCTCTCTCTCAAATAAATAAATAAAATCTTAAAACACACACACACACACACACACACACACACACACACACCTATGTAAAAGAACTCCTTTAGTTATTGCTGATGATTGGTGACTGAACCATGCGGTACCAATAAACACATATAGTTACCATCCTGGTGTTCAGGTTGGTACAAACTAAGCTGTAGTCTTTTTTTTTTTTTTTTTTTTTAATTTATTTGACAGAGAGAGATCACAAGAAGGCTGAAAGGCAGGCAGAGAGAGAGAGGCGGAAGCAGGCTCCCCGCTGAGCAGAGAGCCTGATGCTGGGCTCGATTCCAAGACCCTAGGATCATGACCTGAGTCTAAGGCAGAGGCTTTAACCCACTGAGTCACCCAGGCGCCCCTAAGCTGTAGTCTTTACAGAATTATTTAGTAACTGGAGCTTAAAACAGTCTTAATTTAATGCCTTTAAATAAACATTCTTCATATTTGGTAGATGTATATATAGCCAATCTGAATGGGGTGTTTCTGAGTAATAGCAAATATTGACAGTTCCTAAATTTCTGGAATCCCAATGAAATTTTCTCTTTTAGAAAGACTTGAATTCATTCTTTCCACCAAATATTTGTCAAGAGCCTACTGAGGGTCAGGCACTGTGATAAACCCTGGGAGCTGAGTGGAGAAGGAAAGGGTTCAACTTCCTGCTCCCACAGAGCTTATATTCAAGCAGACGACATGGTCAGTAGGAAGGAAATAGATAATTATACAGTGTTGTAAGTTCTATGAAGAAAGACATCATGGTGAGTTGATGGAGAACAGGGGAAAGAAAGGTACTCCCAGTAGGGTTGTTTGGGAAGTCCTCTCTAAGCCTTGATCTGTTATCTGAGATCTAAGTGATAAGAACAAGACAAAAAGAAAGGAGGAACATTGTTCAGAGGCTATTGCAATAGTCCTGGTAAGAGATGATGGTGGCTTAGATTAGGATCATGGCAGTGCAGGAAAAGGCAGGCAAATAGCCCAGATATATTTTGGAGGTAGAACTACAGACCTACCTCAACTTATAATAGAGCTATGTCTCCATGAACCTATTTTAAATTGAATATATCGTAGGTAGAGGGGCGCCTGCGTGGCTCAGTGGGTTAAAGTCTCTGCCTTCAGCTCAGATCATGATTCCAGGGTCCTGGGATTGAGCACCACATCTGGCTCTCTGCTCAGCGGGGAGCAGACCAGTGCCTGCCTCTCTGCCCACTTGTGATCTCTCACTCTGTCAAATAAATAAATAAAATATTTTAAAAATAAATAAATAAGTAATTTTTTTTACAGATTTTATTTATTTATTTGACAGAGAGAGATCACAAGTAGGCAGAGAGGCAGGCAGAGAGAGAAAGGAGGAAGCAGACTCCCTGCTGAGCAGAGAGCCCGACACGGGACTCGATCCCAGGACCCTGAGATCATGACCTGAGCCGAAGGCAGCGGCTTAACCCACTGAGTCACCCAGGTGCCCAATAAATAAAATTTTTAAAAAGATAATAAAATATCTTAATTAGAAATTGGGATGACCCACCAAACATCATAGCTTAGCCTAGCCTATCATAAATGTGCTCAAAACACCTACCTTAACCTACAGTTGGACAAATCACTAAACACAGTCTATCTTATAATAAAGTGTTGACTATTTATGTCACTTATTGAATACTGTACTGAAAGTGAAAAACAGAATAGATGAATGGGTACAGAATGGCTATAATGGTTTTAAGCGTATTGGTTGTTGACCCTCACGATCGCGTGGCTGAGGGGGAGCTGCCGCGCTCTGCCACTGCCCAGTATCATGAGAGTTTAGTACCACTTATCACTATTCTGGGAGAAGATCAAAACTCAAAATTCACAAAGTATGGTTCCTACCGAATGCACGCCACTGTTACACCATTGTAAAGTTGAAAAATCCCAAGTTGAACCATCATAAGTTGGGGACTATCTATTTAGTAGTATTTGCTGATGAGTCTTATGTATTTATGTATATTTATATATATTTAAAAATGATATTATATATTATACTTATATAAATATATACATATATAAATACATAGAGAGAGAGAGAGAAAGAATCAGGGATAACTTCTGTGTTTGTGGTTTGGACAGCTACATAGTTCATTTGACACCAAGATGGAGAAGACTAGAAGAACAGACTTGGGCAGGAAAACCTAGGTTCCATTTTGGACCTATAAAATTGAGATGCCTCTTAGACATTCACATAAGGATATTGGATATATGAATCTGGAATCCTGGGAAAGGTTAGGGCTGGAAATATATATTTGGAGCAATCAGCACACAGATGCTATTTAAAGTCACAGAACTGAATATGCTCTCCTAGGGAGAGAGTTATTCTTAGAGAAGAGAGCCCAGGACTGAGCACTGAGGCACTCCAGCATTTAGAGGTCAGACAGAGAAATGGAAGACAGAAAACGATGAGAAGGAGCAGCCAGCGAGGCAAGATAAAGCCAATAGAGTATGATAACTCAAAGGTCAAGGAAGAGGTGTGATAATTAAGGATAGAGCCATGCTTACTCTATATAACAAACCCAGTGCAACATTCTGCCCAATCTATAAGCTTTCTGAGCCTGAAGAGACAGGTCATGAATGCTTTCTAATATCGAACCTTCCACGGGGTGCCTAGCTGGCTCATTGAGTAGAGCATGTGATCAATCTTGGGGCTGTGAGTTCAAGTCCCATGTTGGGTAGAGAGATTACTTTAAAAATAAAATATTAAAACAACATCAACAAACCTTCCAGGAAAGGTTTTGTGACCTAATTGGGGTCTGAAGGGGCACGAGTTCAGGGCATTTGCCTGTGGTATGGGTCTTCAGGCCTGTGGCTGCTGCAGTAAACAGCAAGCAAGTGACTCCAATCTGCCTTCAGTTCATGTTGGCACAAATTTTTTGGCTGATTCTTCATAGATAATTCCAAAAGATTTTTGTGATGAGAACAAAGTGTAAAGGCGTGATTATAAAATTAGTATGGGAGTTTTTTCACAATTTCCATGGTAAAAGCGGGATCATTTTTGTTCATTTGTGCCCAATTCTTTTTCACAGAAGGCACTAGAACACTAGGAATAAAAAGCGATGGCCCCTTTGTCTTCCAGTCCCTTGCGGTGAAGTCCAGCTCCCAACTGAAAGTGGGAGCATCAATGGAAAGAAACAACTTTTCATCTTATCTTACTATAAACAGCACTGACATTCTAGAAAGCATTCCTTTGATGACGAGTCCTGCGCCAATGTAGGATACAGCCATTTTGATACAGGCTGTTTTGTTACAGTCAATTTGCTGACACACAGCTTTGACACAGTCATTTTGATGCCAGGAACATCTTGATGTGGCTGCCTTGAAGTGGCTGTTTTGATATGGGAACATTTTGACTCTGCCTAAAAACAAACCAGTAAACTTTTCACTCAGAAAACATGATTACCAAGTAATGCTCATTGACTGATCTCTTCCCCCATTTCCCTGAGTTCCATCTCTTCCCCCCACGGGAGAAGCCAGACTACAGACGTCGACAGTGGAAAGCTTGAGAGGAAAAAAAATCATCACGAGGGAGGGAGAAGGCTGAAACAGTGCACCCAGCTCAATAATACAACCTGAAGAAAGAGAAAGATAATTTTGTGAACCCATCCCGACTCAGCCCTTTGGAAACAGTCAGTGCATCTCCACAGCACTGAAAATGGTAGAGAGCACCCCAATCTTCTCCCAAGAGGTTGTAAGAGCTATGCCGTGACCAGGCATCTTTCTTTCTCTTTCTTTTCTTTCTTTCTTTCCTTCTTTCTCTCTTTCTTCCTTTCTTTCTTTCCTTTCCTTTTTAAACAGGAGAAAACCAAACAAATTTAATAACGTGTATGTCCTATATACATGGGAGATACCTAGGAAAACAAAACAATTTTACTCAGGCATTTCTTGGACAAGACATATGTCATTGAATGAAGAGTAGTATCATTGAGCAGGGTGGTTAAGAAGAACCATGACCCTGAACACTCAAACAGGAGGCAGCAACCCCAGGCTGCCAAGTAACTGATATGGGCCTAGAAGAAGCAGATGGTTGGGTTGATCCAGGGGTGATATTTTGTTATTTAGGTGTAACTAGACAATAGAGAAGAGAAAGTAAAATGCCTTGGCTCCTTGTCCCATTGGTATTATCAGGGGTCTATTATCAAGTGTCCTATTAGCTGAATGGAAGCTATAAATTGACTTCCTCTAGGCAAATTCTTTTTCTAAGAATTCTCTTGAAGCAATAATAGAACTGAATTACTTACTCTGGGAAACTAGTTAAAATCACTAATATGATTAATGGTATAATTTCTCCGGTACTAGGTGTTCATAACATTTCAGCTTGTGAAATAAAATACTAAATATTTTCCAAAGATGAATCTCTGTCTATTTCTGCCACCATTATCCCTTTGAAGACTTAAAATGTTATTTAATTGATCTGAAGGTGTACATGGAGGATACCTCATGATGTACAGTGTGAAAACCTATACAGAGCATATGAAATGTTTCCTGGAAATATAAATTTCCCCTCTCCCAAAACCCACCTCTTATTTCAAGCATTTCCCATTTTGTTTTAGTTCCAATCCCTTCCAAACCCTCTGATTTCAATTTGGGTCAGCAGATATGAATTAAAGACTACCATGTGCCAGTCATTTTGCTTGGCACTACAGGGAACAAAAATATAAATATGAATAAGAAATAGCCTATGCTCTCCGGGAATATATTGGGGGGGGTTAAGCTTGACTACAAACAAAATACAAAGCAAATAGTGTTATCACTAGGCACTGTTATCCTTTTAAATATCATCTGATAAATTTTGGATGCCCTAAGCTGGCATAATCAAAATGATTTGGGACCACATGACCGGAGTAATTAAACCCTACTGGGAGAAAGAAAGAGAGAATGGCATTTAACTAAGATTGTCTCCTCTGTGATAAGCACTGTGTGAAGTGTTTTACATATCTTATCTCACTGAATTCTCCCAACAGTCCCATTTTCCAAAGAGGAAACAGGGCTCAGCAACCTGAAGTACCTTGCCCAAGGTCACACAGCTCAGATTTGGTGGGGAGGTCAACTTCCAACCTGGCAAACTCCCTACTCATTTCAGACCCCTCAAGGAAGGCAGCAGGACGGGTTACAGTTGAAGCAAGAGAATTGGAAGCTCTTGACACTAGTGGTTGAAAGAGTGACGTGGGGTTATTAAAGCCACAGAAGATAAAACATGGGAATCACTGCCAATTTAGATCCACCACTGAGCAATTCAGTGGGGACATGGATCAAAATGGCTATGTGGTAAATACAACTTTTTATAAGCTTTGTTGGGTTGTCAATGAGAGTAACAAAAGAAGTAAGAAAAACATAACTTTTACCTTTTAGAATGTAGAATACACCAATCCTTCAGCTTCTTGAATCTAGACGGTATCTTTTCTTCCATTGAGAAAATTAATAATAATGACCAACAGTTATTGAATACTTACTAACGCTGGGCTCTGTGCTGAATATACAGAATAGAAGCTGAGATCATGAATTTAGAAGCAGGTTGATAGGTTTCAAATCTTGGTTTCACTTAACTTTTCTGGATGTTAATCCCCTCATCTGAAAGGCAAGTCTACTTCATAGGGTCTGATAAAAATACTCACCTGGTAAAATTAGCTATTATTATGAAGTTAGAGTATGCTGGGCTTTTAAAAATTTATTTATTTATGAAAGAGAGAGAGAGAGAAAGAGAGCATGAGCAGGAGGGGCAGAAGGAGAGGGAGAGAGAATCCCAAGCAGAGTTCATGCTGAACATGGAACCCCACATGGGGATCAATCCCACAACCCTGAGACCACAACCCAAGCTGAAACCAAGAGTTGGTTGCTCAACCAACAGTACCACCCAGGTATCCCCAAGTTAGAGTATGTTTAACTACAATCCCAGAGAGGAAGGGAGTTTCCTCCCATTTATCCGTGGATAAATCCAGGCTTCCTTATTGGGGCTCACTGCAAGATGGGGGTCATGTACACAGGGTAAGCAGGAGCAAGTGAAGTCACCGAGCATCGTGGCCATTACTTCTGCTGGAAAGTCCTGTGTGATGAGGGGAAGTCTGCTGTTAAAGAGAAGTCCCCAAATGATGCCAAGAGGAAGTTGAACAGGCAGAGCCATAGATGCAGAACAAAACTCCAGGAAAGCCAGGGTAGTCTACTCCCACTCAGGTCTGGCTGCTCCAGAAAACCCCTCACTGTGTCTCTGATAGCCAGGCTCCACAATAACCCCTAATGATCCTCATCTAGTAGTCATGTTCTTGTACAGTCCCTTCCCACATTGTACCAGGGACATAATACAACAGAAGAATAGGACAGAAGTGATGATATGACACAACCAAGATTAAGTAATAAAAGATCCTGTGACTTCTGTCTTGGTTTCTCTCCTCTTCTCTCTTTCAGATTCCTTACTCAGGGGAAGCCAGTTGCCATGTCTTGAGTACCTACATGGAGAGATGCACATGCTGAGAAACGGGCTTTGTGCTAACAGCTAACAGTAAGTGAACTTGGGAGTAGATTCTCCTGCTCTGTTCAAGTCTTCAGATGATGGCAGCCCAACCAGTGGCTTCAGTGCAATCTCCTGAGAGACCTTAGCCAAAATCACTCAGCTAAGCCACTCTAGGTTCCTGATACTCAGAAACTATGAAATAACTGTTTGCTTCCTTCAACTGCAAATTTTGGGGCAACTTTTACAGAGCATAGATCTTTAGTAGAGGGTCCTCTTTGCTGAGTTAGCCCTCATTCCTGTAGACTCGGTTCTATTAAGTCTGGACCTCTCTCCAGTGACAACCTTCCCCCTTCCCCTACATCCTTCTTTCTCAGCTCCTTTTCCTTCTGTCTGTGAAAGAGGAAATCTTTTCTACTCCTCGGAAAAAATCACTTGCCCCACAGACAATCTTTCTCTTGCTTCAGAAGTATTGCCTAGAGTAATCTTATTAATGGGTTAAGGGATTTCCAAATTAGGAAAACACCACTTTTCTCCTTTTTTCCTCTCTGGTCCTCCTCACCTCATGCCCCCAGCTCTACTTCATGGAATTGATCACAAGGAACAGTTCCAAGAAGGAAATGTTAATAACTTAAAAGTTAATAAATATCAATATAGGGCGCCTGGGTGGCTCAGTGGGTTAAGCCGCTGCCTTCGGCTCAGGTCATGATCTCAGGGTCCTGGGATCGAGTCCCGCATCGGGCTCTCTGCTCAGCAAGGAGCCTGCTTCCCTCTCTCTCTCTCTCTCTCTGCCTGCCTCTCCATCTACTTGTGATTTCTCTCTGTCAAATAAATAAATAAATAAAATCTTTAAAAAAAAATAAATATCAATATATTATCCCATCAAATATATTATCTCCCTTAACAACCCTATGAGGTAAGTTTCCTTATCAGCCTCATTTCACTGACAAGAGATTGTCTTGCTTTAGAGCACATGGCTGATAGCCTAATTAGCCTAATCAGGATTGAACCCCAAGTCTGATTGATTCCCGAGTCTGTGCTTTTAACTATCAGGCAAGATCACTTCTTTATATCATTTATTCTAATGTTATGATATTAAAATCTAATGAAAAGTTAAGATTTGTGGAATCTACATATCCACTATAAACACAACACTTAAAATGAATCATTAATGAATATTAATTCTAAGAAATATTTATTTGTTCCAAGTCCAGTCAAGTAGCTGACATGTCTACTCATGTTTCAAATTTATTTGTGGAATAGGATAAGGTACTTCCCAGTCAAGGTCCTGGGTCTCATTCAAAGGAGGGACTTTGGCTAAAAGTGTATATCACAGTTGAGGAGGCTCTCCAAATTTACTCCAGACCCAGTTGGGACCCCTGTAACATGTTTGCTTCCCTTCTGCAAAGCAGCTCTCTCACATGTCCTCTGCTCTCTGCAAATCTGCCACCATTCCTCCCACCTACACGAGTCACTTCCTCTTCATTCCCAGCAAATGACTCAACATCTGCTGATAGGGGAATGTACAGACTGTCCAATGACAACCAACTCAACTTCCCACCACCATTTCTGAACTCTGGCCCCCCACCAGGCATATCCCATCCTTCTGGGTACAACCCAGGGTTTGGATTCCAAATCCTCCCACTTCCTCAGGAATCTTGCAGTATTGATTGCTCTCTCCCTCTTCATTTTTGCCTTCCCTTCACCTATTAAATCCATTCATCAGTATTGAAATGCTCAAGTCTCTGCTTAATGAATAAAAACGAAAACCCCAAATACCCTCCTGTGGACCCTGCTCATTTTTCCTCTTCCCCTTCTCAGCCACAAGTCTTAAGGAATTGTCTACACTGGGTGTCATGACTTTGTTACCTCCCATTCTTCACTGCACCACATCTTGGTTTATACCATCAACACTTCTTTCAGTGCTGACACTAAGGACACCAATGACCTCCTAACTGCAAAATCCTAGGGACACTGCTCATTCCATTCATTTCTTCACCTCTCAGTATTTGACACTAGTGTTCATTACCTCTTGAGCTGTTCTCTTTACTCAGATGGATTTTCTTTTTACCTCTCTGGCTGTACTTTCTTCCTCTTCCACTGCCTGTCCCTTTTCCTTGGGTTTCCATACTGGAGCCTCTACCTTTCTCAATCTACACATTTGCCCTGGGTGGCCCCATTCTCTCCCTTGGCTTTAATTATTGTCTATTTTCTGTGACTCTGAAGTCTATAATTCTGGCCTAGATCTCCCTTCAGAGCTTCATATTTAAATACATATCAATCTGTTTTCCAAACATTTCCACTGAGATGATCTATGGGCACTTCATGCTCTTTAAATTCACCTGCTTCAAACTCATCTGCTTTTCCCTCCCAACCTGTTTTTCCTGCTGGGTTCCTTGTGCCAGCAAATGGTCCTACCATTCAACCAGTTGCCTAAGGCAGAAATGTGGGTGTCATTCTCAAGTTCTTCCTTATTTGTATCCCATTTCCAATCAAGTCTGACAATTACACCTTTAAATATCTCTGGAATCCACTCACTTATTTCCATTTCCAAGCCCCTGCCTCCTCTGACCAGGATGAATGCAAGCATCTCCTGATAGGTCTGTCTGCCTCCAATCTTGTGTTTCTCTAATCTATTCTCCATCCTGCAGCCAAGTGTGATCTCTCTAAAGTGCAAATCCTTCAAGATAAAACCCTAACTTCTTGGCATCGAATGATGGCCTTTTGTGACTTAGCCATCCATCACCAACTCTCCTGTCTTCTCTGTCTCCCACACTCTTGTATCTGGCCTTGATGAACTGAACTGATACTGGGTCTTCTGTTAGAACTCTGTCCTTGGTCTCAATCTAACTCCTCTCTGGGACATCTCTCCTTCAATAACATTTATGTCTGCATGTTTTTGCTAATGTGGAGTAGGTTGAAGTACTTTCCAGGCATGGTTTTCAGTCTCTTACAAAGCTGGGAATTTGGTTAAAAATGTATGTCATAGGGGTTGCCTTGCTGGCTCAGTTGTTGAGCATCTGCCTTCAGCTCAGGTTGTGATCCAAGGGTCCTGGGATGGAGCCCCACATTGGACTCCATGCTCAGTGGGGAGTCTGCTTCTCCCTCTTCTGCTCCCCCTGTATATCCCCTCTCTAATCTCTTCCTCTGTCAAATACATAGATAAAATCTTAAAAAAAAAAAAGTGTGTCATAGTCCTAGGTAGCATGAATCAATAGATCAAATACTCTGATTTCTTATACTTCCCTCAATCATAGTACATTTGGCTGTTTTCTCTCTTTAGACCCAAGTCACTTGAGACCATGTCAATCAAGAACAATGGTTAAGAATTCAGGCTTTGGAGCAAGAGTGCTTGGATACCAATTTAGACTCTGCAACATTCTAGTTCTATGACGTTAGACTGATAAGGAAAATCTGTGTTCTAAGATGGCTGAGCAAGCCAGCAGGGGAATCCCAGTCCCTATGCCAGGGCCCTTACGAGTTCTTCCCGCCCTGCTTGCCATGTGCATGCCAAAAATGCCACGTATACAGAAGAAGAAGTGTATAAATTATGCCCTTGCTTGTGCTCAGGGCTCAGACCTTTGGAAATCGCTCTTCTCTGAGCCCACTGGTGTTGAATAAACCTCTTATCCTCCAAGATCTCCGGGCTGCTTGGTTCTTCCGTTGGGTGATCCAGTCCAGGTTTTGTAACAAGACAAATGCTAACTTGTGCCTCAATTTTGCCATCTGCAAAGTGGAGGTCTTAACAGTATCTATCTTACGGAACTGTTGTAAAGACTGAATGAGAAAAGCTACTAAAATATTACAAATGGTGGCTGGCACATAGTAATCCCTCAAAAAAGGAGGCTGTTAATACTCTTGAAGGCAGGTACTATATCACTGATCTCTACAGAAATACTAAACATGTATGAAATGACTACATGAAGGAAATATTTGTATCTAAACTTGTCACCAAAGTTCTTAAGATTAACCCAAAAGTGAATATTAAATACATTAAGCACTATGCATAAAAATTACACCAATATGGTTACTGGTCTCTTGGAGCTTTTTGGAAATGAGGTCATTCTATTTCTACTCAAGCACTCAGGGAATTATACTCCCTTGAGAAGGGATGTTGGACTTGAACAGGACACCTCAAGGTTCCTGAAGGCGGCATGACTGACTCTGAGGTAATGTCTTCTTTACATAAATGTGACTGTTAAAAGCAAGGAAACATGAAGGTAACTGTTTTAACTTGTTTGCCGGTAACTTAAGGCTCCTGGGCACTGTGTTCTCTCAGTGTCACAGACACCTGTAATCTCCCTCATCCTGCTCAAGAAGAGGGCTGTGTTCTGCGGGTGTCTTTCCTTTGAGTCATAGAAGCAGGCTTTAGTTCTCAAGCTTCACAAGCTTGTGTGCTTTAGAAGTCAATCTTTATTTTTATTTATTTACTTTTAAACGATTTTATTTATTTATGTGAGAGAGAGAGAGAGCACTAGCAGGAGGCAGTGGGGGAATTACAGTGGGGCAGCAGGAGAGGGAGAAGCAAACTCCCCATTAAGCAGAGAGCCCGAGGCAGGACTCCATTCCAGGACCCTGAGATCATGACTTGAAAGGAAGGCAGCTGCTTAACCGACTGAGCCACCCAGGCGCTCCTAGAAGTCCATTTATATTTATTTATTTATTATTTTATTATTTTTAAAATAAACATATAATGTATTTTTAGCCCCAGGAGTACATGTCTGTGAATCACCAGGTTTACACACTAAAAGTCCATTTTTAAAAAGTAGTGCCACCAGATGCTTAGTTCAGACAGGGGTGAGACAGAAACAGAATAAAATTGTTAAGTAGGATGGGTTTGTTTCCCTGAAAAATAGTCTAGTGGGGAACTGAAGTGAACTAAGAGAAGTTTCAGAGTAAAAGAAAGCTGGACCAGATATATGTGGGCACCAACCTGCCAAATATACGTACATGTGTAAATAAATAGGCATCCCACTCATAACTGCTTGCCTTCCTTATTGGCCCTCCTGCCTCTTCTAGGGATAGATAGACAGTGACACAGTATTTCTGTCTTCATAAAGAAAAGCTAGCATCTAGGGAAATGGCCTTGATAGACTGAACTATAAATACACTATTAATCAGAGCAATTTGCTCTTAGATTGTGCCCCCTTTCTCAATATCCCAAAGCAACTCTAGGTGAGAGGCAAAAAAGCACGATCACTAGCCACTTAATGAGTGTGCAAGGAAAGGTCAAATATGCCAGCACAGTGGGGAAATTACCTGAGTCCTGTCTCCAGAGGAAGTTATTTCCCAGAATCGCCTACATCTGAATAGATCCCACAGGCAGTGCCCCTTTGCCAAACGGCCTTCGTGTCCTAGAGCAAGATAGGAAGGAAAACAAGGTTCGGAGATTAAGCCACACACAACGAGTCACCTTTGCTCTCTGCAAGAGTGATTGGCACAGCGCTTACAAATGGCTGTCCTCCAGAATGTCTGGGACCAGGAGACAAGCTAAGCATCAGTACCAGACTATCGGCATTAATGGGAAAACAAAGTAGCAATTCCCAATCAGAGTCTATTGGCAATAAGAACAACACATTACATTCCTTTGTTTTATACTCTCATTGGACGTGAGCATTGATTTTCAGGGCAAATGAGTGCTCCGTGTCAGCTGAGGAAGAGCAGTACTCGGCATGTCCCCACAATAAACGTCATCAAAGGCACATTCTCCTCAGTGAAAAGAATATTTTCAGTGTGAAGGTTGAACACTGAAAGGGGAGCCCCTTATTCCTCGTTGCATAAGAAAGCGCCTCTCTGGCCAATTTAGCTGCTGTTTTACAAGTCAAAAGGTGGCCTTTCAACTGCCAGCCCTTGTCCCTCCACGTGAGACTAAGAATTGAGCTGCTCTCTCTCCGCCTCTAGTGACCTGCTGGGTAATAAAGGTTTGTGCAGTCTTTTTGTTTCTTTCTTTTCTTTTTCTTTTTTTTTTTTTTTACTTTTTCCTTTTCCTTTTCCTTTTTTTTTTTTTTTTTTTTTTTGGTTTTTCAGTCAGAGTTAAGCTGACAGTCTTCCTGATGGTGGGGAGGGCAAGGGCAAGTTAAAATCCACCTCCAGCTCTGCGGGGAATGAAGACTCTGAGGCTCATTCCTGTCAGCAGGTGTAAGTCAGCCATACAGGGAGCAGCAAAATTGAGTAAGTAGGCGCCATTTTGTCTTCCATGTTCCCACCCCTACCACACAGAAATAAATAGTTTGAGAAAATGATCCAGGATGGCTGGGAGTCAGGCTGAATAGAAGGTCCCTGTTGAATGCTGCTTCATTATGCAACTTTCCCTTTCATTGAGGGATTCCAAGTCTCGGTGGAACCGATTATGACGAGGAAAGGCTGACAGCCCTGGGAACCAGCAAAGCTGCCCTTTGATTTGTTGCTTTGAGGCCCAGTTTTATCATGGAATTGTTAGTTGAGTGCAAGCATGTGAACTTGGCCTGCCTGCATCTCTAGTTTTTAAATCTAGAGACTGGGATCTGTAACCTTTACCGTAAATGTTTATAAATAGTTGCCTGAGGGGACAGTTATCAACATGCCCCTTTTTCATCACCCCCTAAACCTCCCCGGAGAGAGTCATTTTGTCTTTGGGTTTATTTTACACTGAAGGCTTACCTTGCCATCTCTCCTCTCTCCTGGTCACTACAGGAGGCATGGTGCTTGGCTTTCTTTTTATATAGCCCCCACGAGGTGAGCATGAAAAGAACCTACTCAGGACAGGTTTTCTGTCCTCAGAAACTCAGGACCAATTTTCTAGCAAGAGAGATTGGAATTGAACCTTGTAGCTTTATCCCATATCATTTATCATTTCTGTGTGCTTAAGCTTTAACTGTTTTGTAAACTCTATGTAGTTCATTCTGAATACCTTTCAAAGGAGGAGCTGGGGGTGTCTGGGTGGCTCAGTGGGTTGGGCCTCTGCCTTCAGCTTGGGTCATGATCTCTGGGTCCTGGAATCGAGCCCCGCATCAGGCTCTCTGCTCCGCGGGGAACCAGCTTCCCTTCCTCTCTGCTTGTGATCTCTGCCTATCAAATAAAACAGATCTATTCCATAAAATAAAATAAAATAAAATAAAATAAAATAAAAGGAAGATCTGGGGTACCTAGTTCATCCCAGAGAGTGAGAGAGTTGTCTATAAACCCTTCCACTTGTTTCGTTATGAGGTTCTGAATTTTAGACACAGAACGGCACCCAATATTATTTTACGATTCTGTGATTCTCAAAGTTGGTGTCAAATTCATAGTTTTGGGCCCCACTCCAAATCTGCTAATGGAGAATCTCTGGGGTTCTTGGGCAAGTGTAACGGGCAAAGTTGCCACCTTGTAATTGTTATGAGCACACTTGGATGAGAAGCACAGAAAACGTTACTTAGACCAAATGGGCCCCGGCTGACCTCGGTGCAGCCTTCCCTCTCTCAGGTAATGCTTATTTCCTTCCAACTACTCAGGCCAAAGGCCTCCACATTGTCCCTGACTTAACTTTTATTCTCTCATCCCACATTAGATCTATTAGCAAATCTTGTCGGTTCGGTCTACTTTCAAAATATACCCAGAGAGAGGCGCCTGGGTGGCTCAGTGGTTTAAAGCCTCTACCTTCAGCTCAGATCATGGTTCCAGGGTCCTGGGATCAAGCCCCACATCAGGTTCTCTGCTCAACAGGGAGCTTGCTTCTTTCTTTCTATCTTCCTGCCTCTCCGCCTACTTGTGATCTA
This sequence comes from Mustela nivalis, assembly GCF_964662115.1. Classification (NCBI taxonomy): domain Eukaryota; kingdom Metazoa; phylum Chordata; class Mammalia; order Carnivora; family Mustelidae; genus Mustela; species Mustela nivalis. Next base: position 24,216,448 of record NC_139035.1, read on the forward strand.
TGTCTGTCAAATAAATAAATAAAATCCTAAAAAAATATATACCCAGAGAAAAAATAATTTAAAAATATATGTATATACCCAGAGAGAAATTATAAATTTAGGGTTCATCACTTTTGCTGATAATCTAATACAGTCTTTTATTTTTACATAGCAGCCAGGGTGATTCCGTTAAAATTTAAATCTAATCATGTCATTCGTTGTTTCAAAAACCTCCTGTGGCTCACTCCTCCTTTCATTCTGACTTCAAGGCAAAATCCTTAGGTTGGCATTCGGGGCTCTTCAGACCCAGAACCTGCCACCTGTTTTCTCTCTCTTCCCATACTCTCCTACTTTAGCCACTTTGACCTCCTTGCTGCTCTAGGCATGGTCTCACCTCAGGTCCTTTGCTCTGGCTCTCCTCTCTTCCAGAAAAGCTGTCCCCTACAGAATAGGCATCCTCATGGCTAACTCCATCACCTACCTTAAGCTGTCAAACAGTCACTTTCTCAATGACCACCTCCTGACTACCTAGACCATTCTATCACACCCCACTTCCTCCACCCCCACTCTCCCGAGTGCTCTTTACTCTGATCTACTTTTTCTTTTTTCCCAAAGCACTTATTACCTTTTAATATATTACACAGTCTATTTATTGTATTTTGTTTATTATCTCCCCTAGCTAGAATAGAAATAAGCCCCACAAGGGCAGGAATCAGTGTTAAGTTCCCTGATATATCCCAAGCACTCAGAACACTACCTAGCACATAGTAAATGCTTAATAAATTTTTGTAGCATTTAATGAATGAAGATTCTCAAATCCTGAGAGAGCAAACCAGGAACGTGCTCTACCTTGCAGAATGCTGCCTCAACAAAGTTAGGTCCTAATTGTATTTGCCACTGTGGGGACAAGCCGAGCTTATACAATATTTGAAGAACTTTTCAGTGCAGGGTACTGTACCTTAAATTATGCTACTCCTGGTTTTCAAATTAGGAACTCAGTGTTGTTGAACTACTTCTATACTGACAACCAACAGGTAAATCAAAAACTTGCTAGAGTTAACTATCCTTCAATTAAAAACATTTTTTTTAAAAAAAACAGCTGCCAGAAATTTCACTTTAGCTTCAGGCCTGCATGTTATTACATGAGAAATGGGGTGAAAGAGAAGATGACATTCGTCCTGTGACCTCCAAGTCCTACCAGGTGGGTAGGGGTCAAAAGTCAGACTGTTGGAGGGTCCTTCTCTAAATGATGGTAACAGAAGCTCAAGTGATTGCAAAGAAAAAAAAAGGTGAGATCTCACTTCTCATATCTATTCTTATTTTATTGAGCTGTATCACAATACACGCCCCCCCCCAGACGGTTAACCCCGAGGGGCAGAGACATCAAGAACGCCCCAGCAGCAGCCAAAGTCAGCCTCACTGGCTCAGTGGAAGCTCCATCTCTAGAACCTCCCCCATCCCAGGACAATGAGTGCACCACATTTCCCAGAGAACAAAAGCTCCCCACCCCTCACCGGAAAAGCTCTTCCAGGAGATATCTCACTGGGGAAGCGCCAGGCACACAACAGGGAGAAGAGAACATACAGGCTGTTCTGAGCTCTGCAAAGAGACACAAACTGGATTCTCTAGGGAGGCACAGAGGTTAGTGGCACATTCTATTTCCACGTGACAAGCTGACAAGCCTGTGCTTCCACACCCTGAGGTGGCCAGCTTCAGAGGGCTCTTTCCTTCCTCTCTCCCCCTCAACCACTGGCTGGGGTTAGGAGTCTTGGAGGGGTGGGCAAAATAAATCGGGATAATCCTTAGAACTGAGCATCTGCAGGAGCAGTAGGGAAGGAACAGGGAGTTTATTTCAGGTGACAGACATTGAGCGGCCCCTATTTTTTCCTGAGACTATAATAATATTTCTGGAATGGGGATGCTTGAATCATATGTCTCTTCATATCACTGTGTGGGAAGTCTCGGTTATGAGCCCAACAACTGAAGAGAGGGGGTGCTTGTGGGACTTGGTGGGGGGCCATGCTGTGAGTTTAGTAGCTGGGGGCAGGAGAGGAGCCAGGTGCCTGCAGAGAGGGCAGTGAAAGGGGAAGGTCCGCTTCCCCTGAGCCTGGCAGGGGAAGCAAAAGCATGGGGCTGAAGGTCTTTTCTCTACAACCTTGTTTCCCGCCCCATTGAATGTGTTGTTTGAAAAACACAGAGAAGAAAAAAAAATCTTGTTGAAGTGCCTCTTCCTGAGTAAGTCCACCATCAGGAAAGGAAAATCCAAATGCTCAAATATTCTATTTTTGTGCCCAAGGCTCTGGGCCCTGAACACAGACCCTTCCTTACTCTGAAGGAAAGGAAACTGGGCATGAGGCCTGCTGTCTCCACGGAGGCCGGAATTGAGGAACTGTGTTACTCGAAGGCCTGCTCTCCGCAAGGCCTCCATTTTAGAAAATGAGGAGAGGGCGCAGGATGCCTGGGACATGCCCCGAGGGTGGAGTTAGTAGGAAAGGAAAGTGCCTCTCTGGTGATTCTCTAGGCAAACAATCATGGAGCTAGACTTTAATTGGAAAGTTCAATCAGCTGCATTAGATTCTGCTTCTTGTGGCCCTGTGGGGTGACTGCCTTCACCTGTCTCTGGGCTACCAGGTAGATAAGGAAGGGAGGCCTGATGAAGAGGCCTGCGGTTTGATGTGTGGGCCAAGTGAAAGTACTAAGTCAGTAATAAGAGCAATCAAACAGCAGAGACCCAGGTAGATAAGGTCTCACTTTATATAGTTCCCATCAATTTTGTGTATCGATTCCCAGGTTTGTTGTTATCCCTGTGGATTGCCTTGAACCAGTTTGGTGGTGGTGTTTAGGGCGTCCCACCTAGTGGGCTGAACCCATAGGAATTGGGGTTCAGCCCACTCCTTCTCTCTGTCCAGGGAGGGCTCCCCACCCCCCACTTCATCAGAGATCGCCTTTTTTGAGGAGCCACGTGTGCGCCAGAAGGACCATCCAGTTGGTAACCATCACATCTCTTAGGCTATTTCTGCCTCCTCTGTTATCTGGCCTGTGAGGCTGACCTTAAAAAGAGATCTCTGGGGCAAATGGGAGGCTCAGTGGGTTAAGCCTCCGCCTTCGTCTCAGGTCGTGATCTCAGGGCCCTGGGATCGGGTCCCACGTAGGGCTCTCTGCTCAGCAGGAGTCTGTTTCCCTCTCTCTCTCTGTCTGCCTCCCTGCCTACTTGTGATCTCCCTGTCTGTCAAATAAATAAATAAAATCTTAAAAAAAAAAAAAGAATTAAAAAAAAGAGAGAGACCTCTGTGTTTAAAGGGTTTTCCTGGGAAGCTGGTGATTTTTTTTTTTTAAGATTTTATTTATTTATTTGACAGACAGAGATCACAAGTAGGCAGAGAGGCAGGCAGAGAGAGAGGAGGAAGCTGAGCAGAAAGCCTGATGTGGGACTCGATCCCAGGACCCTGAGATCATGACCTGAGCCGAAGGCAGCGGCTTAACCCACTGAGCCACCCAGGTGCCCCGGGAAGCTGGTGATTGAACATGGAGGAAGGAAACAAGAAATTGCCAATTAAAGAAAGAGGCGGATGCCTCTGGCTTTGCTGGCTTATTACTATGCTGAGTTAGCCTTGACCCATGCCGGCACACAGGCAGAGCCCCCTAAAAGGCAGACCTGGTCCCAGCACTAACCCAGCTCACAACCCTTCCATGACTCCCCAGTGCCCTTAGGGTGAACCTGGATGCCCCCAAGAGGATTTAGATGACTCTGCGTGAGCTGGCCCCTGCTTGCCCTGTGTCCCCCAGCCCCCTTGCCCAGCACCCCACCAGTTCCACTGAATTTCTTTCAGTTCCTCAAATGTGGTCGGCTTCTCCCTTCCCCCATGTATGAACACGCCTCTTCTTGCTGCTCCTAACTCATCCTTAGGTTGTCCTGTCGAAAATTTCTACCCTGGGGAGTGTTCCTCGCATGCCCCCCCAACCCCCACCAGTTCTGGATTAGGTTTCTCTAGGGGCTTAGCGCAGACCTCTGATTTAACCTATCACTTACACACTACTTTGTAATTACGTGTGTGTTTGTCTGTCTCTCCTAAAGGCTTGTAAACACCCGAGGGCAGCAGTGAGGCATTTGTCTTGCCCACCGCTGTCTTCCCAGTGTGTGGCCAGCGCCTGGCACGCAGTGGTGCCCCCGAGTGTTTGTTGCCCCCGTGGGCGTGATGCCCCCGTGGGCGTGATGCCCGTCTGACAACAGAAGGCCCAGCAGTCCTTCCCCATGTTTGCATTTGCCGTGTTTATTTGAGTTGAATCCCTGCTGAGACACAAGGGAGGGCCCCGAATTAGAAGCCCATGTTGCTCTTGGGCTACCCTGACCTAACTTTTTCCTTCTCTCTCCAGTCCCACCTTCTCCATGATGCCTCCCCAAGGATCCTTGGTCTTCCCAAGTCATCCCAGCCAGCTTAGGGTCCCTTATGGAGCTCCCGGTTTGTGTCTATACTGGCACCAGTCTCAGAGTTAATAATTGGGTATAGTTTTTATTAATTTGAAAATTATGGCCTTCTGGGTGGCTCAGTGGGTTAAAGCCTCTGCCTTCAGCTGAGGTCATGATCTCATGACCTCATGAGAGGTCATGAGATGCTGGGATTGAGTCCCGCATCGGGCCCTCTGCTTAGCGGGGAGCCTGCTTCCTCCTCTCTCTGCCTGCCTCTCTGCCTACTTGTGATCTCTGTCAAATAAATAAAATTTTTAAAAAGGAAAATTAATATTAATTATAAATATTTTATTTTATTATTTTTTTATTTTTATAAAGATTTTTATTTATTTATTTGACAGAGAGAGATCACAAGCAGGCAGAGAGGCAGGCAGAGAGAGGAGGAAGCAGGCTCCCTGCTGAGCAGAGAGCCCGATGCGGGGCTCGATCCCAGGACCCTGAGATCATGACCCGAGCCGAAGGCAGTGGCTTAACCACTGAGCCACCCAGGCGCCCCAATTATAAATATTTTAAAGTGAGTTTGTATTTATGCCTTATCTCTCCCCCATTTTTCTTGAGAGCAGGAAGAATGTCTGCTTTTATCAATCCTTTCCTTAATCCCTCAGGTTGGGGTAATTTGTAAATATTTAATGAGTAAATAGGATGACTCGAAGTCTCATTTTTTTTTTTTTTTTTTTTTTACATAAGTTGTGTGTGTTACAGCCCTGCGGGGGAAGTGTTCCTTTGATGTTTTTGGTTATGTGGCAACTGGACGGGATTTCGTAAAGGAAACTCTGTTTCCAGGATCGGCTGGGAAATTGTAGCCCAGAACTATGTGCAGCCCCCGTTGGTTGGTTGGCAGGAGCAGAGAGCCCACAGCCTAGGAGAAATGTTGTTCCAGGGTGCCCTCTAGTGATCCAAAGCATTGCTAGGTCAGAAAGCCAGCTGGGGCCAGAGGCTCTTGAGCTGCAACAGGAAGGAGAATCATGGTGGGAGCTGCTAAAACTAGAGATGCCAGGATACCGCGCCAGGGGGGAGACCAATCCTTTAAATCTGCATCTTCAGGGACTGGACGCACGGTCTTCAGATCACACTGTGAAATACCAGCTAGGTGATGCCCATCAGAGAAAGGGTTCCAGGTATGTAGTCTGAGGATACCTGATGTCCTTCCTCTGCTTGTAGGGATGGATCACAGTCTCCTTGCTCACAGCTCAAGTGTAGAACTCAGTGAGAAAGGGAGACACAGAGGAAGCCTACGTCTCTGGTATCAAGTAGTCTGGGACACACAAGAGCAGGAAGCAGCATTTTTAGCCGGACCACTGAGCAAATGTTTTAAAAAGGATCGTCTTACTGTGTCTTGATGTCTATTCTCTCATCGAATGGAGGGAAGTCCCTCTTCTCTTTCTGTGTCCTTCCTGGCAATGGGCACCTGCTTCTATTGAGCACACATCCCACGGCCAACACTATGTCAGACTGTTCCCACGTATCATCTGTGGAAGTCCCTGGAATTGTCACAAGGGAGGCATCCCTTATGCTATATAGGCAGAGAGAAGGATTGCCGACAACTGGCTCAAGCATAGGCAACAGCTAGAATTTGCTATTGTGTGTTCTGCACTTACGTCCTGTTAAGCAAACGTGTTGGAAAGATAAAGCAATCACCCCATCCTTTCCTCTATCGTAAAAAGAGCTAAGTCCTGCTCAGAAACCCAGTAGACAATTTTTTAAAAAATTGTATCTCTGAATCCTCATCGGTAGTTCCTCCCACTCAATAATTTCCCTGTTGAAGGCTGCTGCTTTAATTAGGGACTGTTCGCACATTAAAATGTTTGTTGAACCTTGAAAGGTGATAAATTACTCTGATTTGCAGTCTAATACTCAAGTCTAATTATTTTATGTGCGTTTTCATGTACTAATAGCACCTAATGAATTCAGTTAAATGGTAAAACTGCATTTACTGAGTGCCCACTATGTGTCTGGGCACTGTGATGGGCTGCGGAAATCTAGAGGAGGTGAGGCTGAGTACCGACCCCACCGGGCTCAGAGCTTAGAGGGACATGACCTCTGATGCAGCGTAATGAGTACCCTACCGGAAACGTGAGCCCAGGGCTCAGATAGCTCATGATAACTTTGTTTCTCCATGGGAACCGGCTGACAGAAATGCTATCACAGATCCCCTCTAATATTCTAATAATTGATGAAACATTAGTGTTTTTCATGAGGGGTTGGGTACAACCATGCCATTCATTTTCAAATTATCTGGGACAAAAGTTATCAAATCTCTCTTCTCACAAATAACAATGTTTTTTTTCACATCCCCACCCCCATTATTATATCTTTAAAACAAAACATGAGGGGCTGGCCTGATGCCATCTGATTTCAGTCCTGCTCATTTGTTTGTCTGAAAAACTTTAAGCAGAGGCTCACCGAGCCCTTAATGAGAAAGCTCATTAAAAAGCCGTCTGAAAGGGGGAAACAAATTACATGCACGACACAGTCCCCTCTTTCCTCCTCATTTCCTCCTTTCCCTCCCAGGGTTAGAAATGACAAGGCGAAGTGAGTCATCAGGTCAAAACAAAGCGCCGCGCAATGGGTCTGTCTTTACCTTGTTGCTTTGATGCCATTTATCTTGCTTCACTGCAGCACTAAAATGTTGCCCAGACAGCAGGAGGGCCTCTTGCATGTAATGGTGGCCTTGGTAAAGCCTTTGATTGTGTGTATTTGGGTGGAACTTGAGCTTGTAATTGGCGAGGCACACATTGTCTGATTTCCAAGCCTCTCCCTAGAAAGCTTGTTTATTCCTGGTAAAGGGGGAAGTTTCCTTCCTTCCAGGTACTTCTGTGACTACCTGCTGAAGGTTTCCTCAGGAGGATTATGTCAAGGGGTCTTATTCAGGGCTGGCCCGGCTGCAGGGTCCTTCCCTAGCCTTCTCAAATCAGGAATTTTTTGAGCAAGGATAGACTTCCTGCCTCCTGGCTTGTAAGGAAGTGAGGGCTGTAACTGTCCACTGGGAGGAGAAATGGGAGGTGGGTTTTTTTTTTTTCTTCCTTCTTGTCCTATCCTGGAGTTTTTTTTTTTTTTTAAGATTTTATTTATTTATTTGATAGAGAGAGATCACAAGTAGGCAGAGAGGCAGGCAGAGAGAGAGGAGGAAGCAGGCTCCCTGCTGAGCAGCAAGCCCGATGCGGGACTCGATCCCAGGACGCTGAGATCATGACCTGAGCCGAAGGCAGCGGTTTAACCCACTGAGCCACCCAGGCACCCCTATCCTGGAGTTTTAAAAGGAAGGCCACAAACACCAAATAATTCTTCCACACCTGGTAGCGAGGCACTGTTTGTGGGGAAAAGGAAATCCTTCCTGCCACCTTCTCTGTTGATTTCTATAATTTGCTGGGGTTGAAGTACTTACAACGAAATACTTGCAACATGGCTCTTTCCTGTGCCCAGGTGGAGAGACTGACTCCTTTAAAGTCAGAAGACGAGGGTCCATCCCATACTCACTGTTTGGCTCTTTTTAATTTTTTATTATCTTTTACTTTTTTTTAAGTAGGCTCCATACCCAACTTGGGGCTTGAACTCACCAGCCTGAGATCAGGAGAGGCATGCGGTACCGACTGAACCAGCCAGGTGCCGCCCCCACCCCCACTCAGCTGTTTGACTTTTGAGAATTTTTTAAATACCTCTAAAGCAAAGCGTCTATCATGTGCTAGGTCCTGTGCCAGGCACCGAGAATGCAAAAGTGGAGAAGTCACTGACTCCATCCTGAACCTGTTTGTAAACTCCCGGGGGAATACACACCCATGAACGGTCCCAACACGATGCGATGTATGCTTTACTGGAGCTACAGAAGGGTGGCCAAGAAGACCAGAGATGGGGACTGGACGCCTGTGTTCCAGAGGTGGGGGAGGAGAGCAAGAAAGTGAGAGGTGGGGACGCTGTGGTGAGGGAGGTCTCCCAGATCTGAAGCTGGAGCAGGATTTTGAAGATGAAAAGAGAGAGAGATGGAGAGAGAGAGAGAGACAGACAGACAGAAGGGTGGTAGTTAGAACCCTTGGTAGAAAGGGTAGAAAGGATGGAAAGTCCTCTGTCACAGGACATATCACAGGCAAGAGTGAGAAAGAGTGGGTTAAGTGGGAGGGAACGGGAGAGACTGGCTCCAGATGCTTCTGGGGGTTCATGATAATGGAGACTGATTGGCCTTCATCGGACTGATGGGACATCGGTGGTGACTGTGGCAAGAACAACTTGAGGGCACTTACTGGAGATCCCAGAGGAGAGTGAACGGAAGGGAGAGCAAGGGAGCTGCCTTCTTTGCCGGCTTGGAGATGAGTAGAGTGTTGGCTGGAGAGGGATAAGGGATGCAGGAAGGTCTTGGTTGGTTTCATCTGTAGTTGAAACTTGGGTGTGATTCTCTACCCCAGGGCAGGAGGCTGTGGAGAGGGAAGAGTTAAATTAAAGGCGAGAGATGGGATTAAATAGGGTTAATTCCTACCTTGTAGTCCTAAGGATTAAATGAGATCCCGCTAGGCCAACCCTTTCTGTAAAGAGATATACACAAGTGAAATATGATTATCCTGCTATTGAAATAAAACCTCCAAAGCCGTACAAGGCTGCTGAGTTTGGAGAATCTCCCTTATCTCCCTTATCACTTGGCGGCTCTGATAGGGCAATCACCCTCTCTATAGCCTTTTTGTGTGTATGCTGCTTTCCGCTTTCCTCTTGCCACCACTTTAGACCCAGAGCCCAAGAAAGAATGGAGCCCTCCTTGACATTTCTTCCAGCCAACAGCACAGCTCGCCACTTCCCCTGGATCACAACAGGAAGCTGGGGGCTGATAAGTGAGAAGCATTAAAGGAGGGGCATGAGCCTTCTTATTGTTAGGAGGTGGGGCTCCCGTCCAGACCTCTTGGAAACTTGGTTTGTCAGTCCATCAGCTTTTCATCAGATAACCGTGGAGCCACCTGGGGGTATCTGGGCTCTGAAGTGGACAGTCCCCTCAAGGACACCAGAACCTCCTTTTCCTTCTTCATGGATGGACTGCAAGTCCTACTAGGGCAGATATTTTTGTCTGTTATGCTCCGTCTTGTATGCTCAGTGACTAGAACAAGGTCTGGCACATGGATGGCATCTAATAAGTATGTGTAAAGTGAATGAATTCATCCATTCATTCATCCTTGCATTGACTCAGTCAAAATGTGTAGGTCCTGTGAGCCAACCCACCAAGCCCATCCTAGATAAAAAGATAAGTGACACTTGCTCCCATTTAAAAAAAGGTATATTCTGTGCCAGGCCCTTGACCTATTATAGTTCATATAATGACCATCACTTCACAAATGGGGACACTGAGACTCAGAAAGAAGCCCCTTGGGTGAGGAATATGGCCGGGAAGTGGTGAAGTTGGAATTCCTGACTGCCTCACTCCCAAACCTATGCCCTCTCTGCCCTCTACCTGCTTCTCCGGCCTCGTCTCTCAACATTCTCCAGCTCAAAAACCATCCTTTTAGCTCTAGCTGACCACTTAAAATTTCTTGAATGTGCCACATTCTCTCTCCTGCACTCCTTTGCCTGGGACTCACTTAGCTCCTTCTGTCTGCCGAATTCTCCCTCCTCTTTTCTCTGGGAGGCTCTCTTGAAATGACACTCTCCAGCTGGGGTAGGTTGACCTCCCCCGGTGCTGTCCCAGTCCCCTTTGCAGCCCTCTGTCACAGGACATACCACTGACATCTTTGATGCCTAATTAAATGTGCCTGGCTCCATCAGATGGTGAGAGGTTCAAGGGCAGGGACTGTCTTCGTAGAAGGGGCTGCCATTTAGATTGTGCTGCCCTGTATTCTGTTCCCTTGCTAAATTCTCAACCACCGCCTGAGCTGGGGATTACTATGCTTGTCTACCATATGAGGATATAGAAACCCAGAGAGTGCATGCTCCCAGTAAGTAAGGAGCTAAATCTGGAATCATCATACACAGGTACATGAGATTTCAAGGCCCCAATTCTTTTCACTTAGCTGTACTAGCCTCAGAACCATCCATGATGCTCACAGCTCAGCTGCTGGGATAGAAAGACAGATGAATACTACCTGAACCATGAGATTAGCAAACGAATACAGGTTTATACAAAGTTCTCTGGGGAAAACATATGGAAGGGAAGAATTTGTTCTCTCTGGGGGAGGAGGGGTTGGAAAAGCTGCAAAAAGTTGCCAGCATGCTTGGGAACCTGTAAACTTGTTCCATAATTATGATTTAAGGTGGAAAATAGATCCCTGCATCAAAGACTGGTGATAAGTTTTGGGGGCGACAACAGCCTGTGTCTAGGCCACCACTGGTTCCAAATCGTCCCATTGGGGTGCCAGGAATTTTGCCCAAATGCCTGTTGGTACCTGCTGAAGTGATGGCTGGTAAGCAGGCAACCAGGTCAGCACACTGTTTCATTAAAATCGTGTGTGTGTGTCAAAACTACTTCATATAATCACAGGTGTAATCTCACATGCAATATTTTAAATTTAAATGAAATCGATAAATTTTCAAGCTTCTGGCTACACGGAATAGGGTAGTAACTCCTAATTCTGTGTTCTCCTGCTCCTGACTCTCAACTACTCGCATCCCTTGGAGGCTGCTGTCTCTGTATTCTCTGTATTCCCTCCTTCAGGGAATTCCTCTCTTTTCTAGGCTAGAATGACTGTAAAATTCCTATAAAATAAAGCTGAAGCCCACAAGCAAAGCATAGTTTTAAAATGTATCATACAAAAGCTTCTTTGTCTGCTCTGGAGGGGGCTGTGAGGGGAGGCACAGTAGGTGGCTGGGTACCCGGATACTGATGTCATTGCCCAGCGTCAGGCTTCAGGAGGCTTCTTGATGGCTCCATTTCCTAACCTTGTGGCCTTGGGCAAGTTACTTACTTCACCTCCTTAGACCTATATTCCTGATCCATTAGGAAATTATAGTATATCAATAGCATATCAATAATAGTATATCATTATACTATTGATACATTGATATTGATATACTTTTGATGATACTATTGATAATAGTATATCAATAGCAGGACAATGGTGAGGACTCATGAAATAATGCAAAAGTACCTAGTGGTTGGTTTGTTACATTACCAATAAGTATTAGCTGTAATGATAATAACTATTACTCTTACCGACGGCAGGATGAACCAATTTGGGTGACAGTGATTCGCAATCTATGAAGTGGTATGAAAATGCAATATATTATTATGATGGTGTCGAGTATTGACTGAATGCCCAAGAGCTTGGTAGAAAGAGAAGCAAGCAGGAAATCAGGAAAGACAGATTTTTTTTTTCTTTTTAAAAAGATTTTATTTATTTATTTGAGAGAAAGACAGAGCGCTTGAGTGGGGCCAGGGGAAGGGCAGAGGGAGAGGGAGAGGGAGAAGCAGATTCCCTGCTAAGCAGGGAGCCTGATTCCAGGACCCTGAGATCATGATCTGAGCTAAAGGCAGATGCTTAACCCACTGAGTCACTCAGGCACCCCAGGAGAGCCAGATCCCAATGCTACTCTTGCCACTAACCCCACACTGTGACCTCAGGCTAGTCCCTCCCAGAGCCTCAGATTTCTGGCTTGTAAATGAAGCAGTTTGATTAGATTATCTTCAAGTCAATCCCTGCTCTGAAATTCTGTGATTCCATGAATGTTGGAGCAAATAAGTGACATAGCACAGCTTATAGAGCTCTTGGAATAGAGTGGAAGGTCCATATGTACCATGTGTGTCAAGGGCCAAAGTCCCTCTCTGAGGCTGATAAAAGTTAACCCCAACTGCAACAGTCAGAAAGAGCCATCTGGGGGAATTCAGTGAAAAGGCAAAGTACTCCACCAACACCTCCGGAATCTTGGAAGACATCCCCGTGGCAGAAAGTAATAATTTATATCTATAATGACAAAACTAAAGTAGGCAGATGAAGGGTCAGATTATACCTAGCAGCTGCATATTTAGGCAGGGAAGTGAGTCCAAGACTCTTAAAATGTTTTGGTTTTGTGCCTTGGGATAGTAATTTGTGGGAGCTCCTCCACTCAGCTCACAGGGCTCCTTGCTTTCTGCATTGGCAATGTACCAAGCACCTGCTCTGGGCTGACATAGACATGATGGTGAGCTCGGGCCACTGAGACACAGTCTCTGTTTTCAAGGAGCTGAGAAAGCATTGGATAAAGCATTCTAACTGTGGGGGAAACTTTTACCTTTTCAGCATAGTCCTGTACAGGGCTAATATTGTTTGTATATTGTTTGTCCATTGGTTCTGGACCAGAAGGAAGAGTCATCTGTTACACTTTTACTTCCTAGGGAGCCCCTCAAACTGGTCTGCAGAGTAGTTCTGGATTCTTTTCTTCTCAGAGGCTGATCCATTCAGATATGGCTGCTTGGTCTCATTCTTCCCCAGGGCTCCAATTTTGTTCTTCCTGGCCACTCTTCCCCCTTACCCTCAATTAAAACAAAATAGCCAGAAACGATAACAAAAACTAGACAGTATGGTGTGGTGGCAGCTCTTCATGGATAGGCTAAATATTTCTTTTGCTACTATAGCAACTACCATTGAATGCCTTGTCACTTACCTTTGAAGCTCTTTGGAAATGTGCAAGTTATTTTGCATATAAATGCTTAAAAACACCTCTTTTAGTTTAGATACCTTAATCTCCCTCCAAGATTCTTCTTAAAGGGACTTTTACTATTTTCTTTGGATACCATTAGACGTGGAAAATGCGGCATTGATAGATTTCCCCAAAACTCACTGATTTTCTATTCCCTGAGAATGACAAGGATATTATGAAAACCACAATAGAAAAAAATTCCATAAAAATACTAAATCAAAAATAGAAACTTGATGCTTAAAGATACTTCCAATTATCTGGAAATTTGATACTAGATAATTGAGTGCTCATTTAACAATTCGTAAGATAAACATGTATTAAATGCCTAAAAGTGTTGCATGCGCAAAGCACTTCAAACATAAAGGAGATTAAGAAATGGTGGTTACTCTCAAGGAGTTCAATTGAAAATTGTTTGCCTTATATCTTGTATAGATACCTAATATTTTACAATACATTTTCCATACATAACAACTCATTTCGTCCTCACACTTCATTTGTTTCACACTTCATTAACTTGAGATTTCTTGTTGCTTATTGTTATTGGCAACCAGAATATTCATTTTGATTCCTGGCTGATTTTCTGTGCCTAATCACTAAAAGTTCCCAAACCAGTTCATTGGAAACAAACTTTTTTTTGTCTTCTCACTTTCTAGTTCATGTTCCTCTTATGCCCGAGTTCTCTCCTGAGGGGGTCGAGGGCTAAAATGACTTTTCAGATTCTCTGGCCGTGACCTCTACTAAGCACCTGTGGTGGGGGCCTGCTTGTTGGATTCCTCTCTTACCTCAGCTTCTAGGCTATAATCTCAGAGGTTCATCACTCCTTCATGTTTGCTATTTTACTTTCATTCCACCCGTGATCATTCCTTCTAGGTCATTTGCTATCTTGGACTATTTTCCACCAAAAAATTGAAAGAATTTAGGAATTCAGGAATTGTGTTGTCCGACCCTTTCACTTTACAGAGGAGGAAGCTGGGGCCCACAGCCATCAGTTGTAATTCCAAAGCCACACAGATAGGTGGTAGAGCTCCGCGGGAACTTCAGAGGCTATGCTCTTTGATCAGATGTCTTTTAAGGACATTGAGGGTGCCTGGGTGGCTCAGTGGGTTAAACCTCTGCTTTCAGCTCAGGTCATAATCTCAGGGTCCTTGGATCGAGGCCCACTTCAGGCTCTCTGCTCAGCAGGGAGCCTGCTTCCCTCTCTCTCTCTGCCTGCCTCTCTGCCTACTTGTGATCTCTCTCTCTGTCAAATAAATAGATAAAATCTTAAAAAAAAAAAATAAAAGACGTTGAGATGTGTTTAAAAGCCAGCTGTCAAATGAAATATTCTTCCCAGAATTATCTGCTTCTCTTATCTTACTAATATATAAACATTTGGTTACTGATGCAACAGAAATCTACCCAGTTTTATAATATTTCGCAGATTGTATTGTTATATTTTTCCAGAGTATACCTGTTCACCAAGGAATTAAGTAGTCATTGAGTCAATTATTGAGTGTTTAATATGTGCCAGGCATAATAGAGGCATCAAGAATATAAAAACCACCAGCTTTGGGCCTGCTTTTAACTGAAAGTATTCTTTGGATCTGAATACTAAAATCATTCAACGGTGGATTACTAGTAACTGTATAACTTAAGCGTAAATAGTCCCGCAAGTGTGAGAAAATTAGTAACAAGAATTGAACTCCAGCAAGGAACATTGAGGCCTTTACCTGTGCATTTAGGATTTCTCAGTGCGGAGAACCCAAGAACCGCTATTTACATGTCATCACGTGTGTGTGTGTGTGTGTGTGTGTGTGTGTGTGTGTGTGTGTGTGTGTGTTTTAAGATTTTTATTTATTTAACAGACAGAGATTACAAGTAGGCAGAGAGAGAGAGAGGAGACCGCAGGGTCCCTGCCGAGCAGAGAGCCTGATGTGAGGCTCGATCCCAGGACCCTGGGACCATGACCTGAGCCGAAGGCAGAGGCTTTAACCCACTGAGCCACCCAGGCGCCCCATCACGTGTGGTTTTTAAGTTTCCCAAATTAGCTAGTAAAATACCAACGGAGTTTAATCTCGGCCGATCTATTCCTTTTGTTTTCTTTTCTCTCCATCGAGCTCCAGCACCCAGAGGCCGGGCCCAAGGGGCTCAGACCCCAGGGCAGCACGGCGCCCTGAGGGTGGGGTGACCCGGGCCGCAGCCCGCCCGGGTCGGGTCGCGGCCCCGGGCGTCCCCGCCACCCACCCCCGGACACTCTTCCGCGGTCCCAGGGGCCGGGGCGGGGCCGGCGCCGCGTTCCGCGCTTCCTGCCCCCTCGGGCCACCCCTCGCGCGCCGCTCTACTCCCGGCCATGGCGGCGGTGGCTCGAGGTCCGTGGCTGCCTCGGGCGTGGCTCTGCAGGTGGGGCCTCGACTCTCCCCTGAGCCCCAAAAGGCAGCCGGGGGTTCCCCCGTAACCCGCCGCTTGCTCTGTGTTACAGGAGGGCGGGGCCGGGCTGCGGCCGCCACTACCGCGCCGCGCTCTGCGCCGAGCTGAAGCAGCCCTTGGCCATCGAGGAGGTCGCCTCCCGCCCTGTCAGGCCTCATGAGGTAGGGTGGTGACGGGCCTATTCCCGGGAACCCCCCGACGCTCCCTTTCACTCTTCCCCTCGGCCGCCACACACCCACCGCTTCGGTCCTGCATGGAGTTACCAAGTGCTCGGCTAGGGGGCGACCGGGAGCCTGGAGCGCAACTCCGCGCGGGGCCGGAAGGGCCCTTTTGGGGTTCACAAAAAGGCCACCAGAGCTGAGGGAAGATTGCTCCCCCAAACTCAGATGTAGGCCTCTTGCGGAAGGCCCCAGAGCTGTCGCCTTAGAAACCGACAATTCTGCTTTGCACAACGACTTTGCATAACCCCTTGCAGGTTCTTAGTTTAATACACAGAAATGGACCCCGTCCTTGGCTTCCCCTTCAGTGTCAGCATTTAATGATCTGTCCTCCCTCCTCCCCCAGACCAGTCCGGTAACGTCTGTCCTATAGTTCTGAGTACGGGCCTTGTGCTCTCCTCTGGTGCAGTGCCCTGATTTGGGGTGAGATTAGTTTAGGATTGTGGGCATTTCCAGTGAAATATATAAGTCACTCTGGCCCTGCCCGGTGACCTCCCTGGTGACACAATGTCATCTCGAATGGAGAATGAGAACCTCTGACAAGGTGAAGCAAGTAGTGAGCCTCAGCGTTGGGGACCCCTGGTGAGAGAAGGCTTGTGGCTGCAGTCCTGATGTGTCAACTTCACTAGGGGGGTCCCTGCTGCAAAGTGGATTATTTGAATGAGCGTGTGATGGCAGCCGGTCTGCTTCC
Source organism: Mustela nivalis (assembly GCF_964662115.1). NCBI lineage: Eukaryota > Metazoa > Chordata > Mammalia > Carnivora > Mustelidae > Mustela > Mustela nivalis. Next base: position 24,232,793 of record NC_139035.1, read on the forward strand.
TGGGATTCATGTGCTGAAAGACATTTATTCTTGAATCATCCTTGAATCTAAGGTGGAGAGGCTTGAGGCCCTACATGCACCATACATGTCAACCACTGGTGCGTCATGCACGCGGTGTGCGCAGCCTGAAGGTGGGCTCCTTAGTTCTGTTCTTCACCCAAACTCTGCCTCCTAAGGAATTAGCTCATGGGAGTTGGGTCTCTGTGAGTTTATTTGCCATCAACTCCTCATACTGTAGAATAGGGCCTGGCACATGGCAGATGCTCAAAACATCGTTGAATGGATGCATTTTGTCCCTAGAAATGTCTTCTCACCAACATGGCTTCCTCTGTCCTAAATGAGAAATGTCAGCGATTCTCTCAGCCTTCATTTTCTCCTTTTTCTCGGTCCTGTTCTCAGCCTGTCAGCATCACCTGGGGCTTGCTAAAACAGATTGCTGGACTCTGTCCCTGGAGTGTCTGATTCCCTAGGTCGGGGTGAGGCCCAAGAATTTGAATGTTTCAGTAAGTTCCCAGGTGACACTGAAGCTGCTGGTTTGGGAACCAGATTTTGAGAACCACTGGCTTACGGAGTGAAAAAGTGCTGGTTACACTGATGCAGGCCTGCCTCTGCTTTAGCATGGGCGTGAAGCATAGAAGCTGGGGATCTAGAATTGGCCTCCACAGTGATTATTGATCCTCAGAACAGCTGGTCATGTTACCCTTCTGCTTAAAATCCTTTAATGGCTTCCCACTGTTCCTACTGTGAAGACCCAGAGCCTCAGTAAAGACTACACATCCTTGGATAGTGTGGTCCCTGCTCTGTAGCCCCATCTCTTTCTCCTCTTTGCGCTCTACACTCACTGGTTTTTCTTTTGTTCCCATCACAGGGCCTTTGCACATGCCATCATGTTTGGTTGTGTTAGCTGTTCTTAGTTCAAGTATTCCTTTCTCAGAGATTTTTTTCCTGACTTCAACAAAAGGTTAAATCACCCTATTACGCATTTTCACAGCAACATATAGTTCTCTCTTTAACATTTTGTGTAGGAGTTGTAATTTAACACATAAATTATCACAATTACTTGGCTGATGTCTGTCTTCTCCCATCCAAGTACTAACCAGGCCCAACCATGCTTAGCTTTTGAGATCAGACTAGATGGAGTACTTTCAGGTGGGAAGGCTGTATACAGATATCAGATATCTACCATAGTCTTAGCTTTGTAAAGGCAAGAACCTTGTGCATTTTGTCTCATCATTGCACTTGGGCACTTAATTCAGTACATGGCTTATAGCAGACATTCAGGAAATATTTTGATGCAACTGAATGAACTTTGTCTCCATAGCCATGCACCACTCTGCTTTGCTGCTATCCCCTCCACCCCACACCACTTGCCTTTTTTTCCTTAAGATCCCGCTGAACAGGGAGCCCAACACAGGGCTTCATCCAATGACCCTGGGACCATGACCTGAGCTGAAGGCAGATGCCTAACCGACTGAGCCTCCCAGACACCTCCTGCTGCTATGTTTCCTTTGCAGGTCAGAGTTGATGTTCATTTCTGTGGAGTTAATTTTGCTGACATTTTGGTCTGCCGTGGTCAGTATCAGGAAAAGCCCCAACTTCCCTTCATACCTGGTGAGTATGGAGGGGCCAAGTGACTGCTCGGGAAAGAAGCAACAGAGTTTTCAGAACCGTGTGCTACTCAGGTGTAACGCTTGGCACTGCTTGCCTCTCTGCTGTGATGCTTCATATATGTCAGTCAGCCTCACTCCTGATGAGAAGCACAAGATTGGGAGCCCCTTGACTGTGTCGCCCCTAGTTTTATCCCCCATCTTAACATTGCACCTGGTTGGTAGTAGATGCTCAATAAAGACATTAACAATGCATAAATGAACAAATGAATTTTTATATATCATGGAGTCCTCATTGGCCCTCGTCATTTCCCTTTATTCCTTGTGAGTGCCTCAATATTGGTTTTTCACTGAGGGAACACAGACATCTGTTTGCAGCTAAAACTCTCAGTTCTCACAAACACATTCCCAAAGAAACCTAATATCAGAGGATCAGAAAAAAGAAAAGAGTTTATACATTTCTAGCAGTCACTGTCTGATTGTAATTATGCCCAATCTGATTACATTTAGATCCTGAAAATGTGGACAAATGACTGCCTTTTGTTGTTGAAATTTAATTAAGGAGAAAGAAGTGTAGCTTATTGTGTATGTACTATGTGTATATTTTATACAGACGTGTACTATTAAGGATACAGTGATTGCAAAATGGTTGCTCTGTTTTGGCCTTGGGGTGTTTGGTTGTGTCTCAGCGTTTGGAATCATTTTCCTCTGTTTGTATTATTTGCTGACATGCTGGATGGGGCGGAGGATGTCAGAATCAATTGAGTTACTCCTCTGGCAGCTCAAGTGGCAAATGTATGATCATTAAATTCAGAAATTTTGGAGGTGGAAGAGGAAAGAACAGACAACATCAGTTAATCCAAATTGAGCCAAGTACTGTATGAATAAATATAGTTCATGTTCTTGAGGGCCTCCTAGTCTTCAGAAACAGATCAATGCATATGGTGAACGTTGTAATCAGAGTGCTGTAAGGACCCCAAGGGCCCAGTGAAGCAGGATCAGAAGTACTCGTGTACCTGTGTGATGCTTGGTGTTTTTTCCCATTCTTGAGATTTTCATTTGTCAGTTGGTAAGAATGGGACTGCTGTCGCTTTTCAGGTTCTGATCATGAAATCTTAAGTTCAATTTCCTGTGCTTTGGATGCAGTGTTCTTCCCCGAGTGGGGAGGGGTGTGTTGGGGTATGGGGGAGGGGTGGGGAGGGCACTTAAGCCCTCTCAGCTCTAGAAAGTGGATAGGATGGCCTGTTGGTCAGGCTTTTCTCATCTCTGTGGTGCTGGGCTTTATAGATAACCTAGTGTTTAAACAATTTGTTTTAGGAATGGAGTTTTCTGGGACTGTACTGGAGATAGGCACCGATGTCAGCATAGTGAAAGAGGTGAGTGAGGTAAAATCGAGGGAATTGATGTATGTGTAGCCATGAGAAATGTGCTAACCTCATTTGTAGCCAAAGGGTCTTGCTTCTCTTGGCCTTTGCCAGCGGACACCAGAGGGAAACCGAGATGAAGGCGGAAGAAACTAATTCTGAATTGGAGGAAGGAAGCCAGTGGAAGTTCCTGGCTTCGTAAAACCTTTTATTTCTAAAGAAGACGGCACCTCAGTCTCTAGTTACTGAGAGGATAGAACATTCTCAAGTTTCAGCCTCTTGTGAGAAAAATTCCGGGATTCTAATTTATTTCAACTTTTTCCTCAATCTGTCCTGTCCAAAATGTGCTCATATTGTCTTGGCACCCTCATGGGGGTATTGAGAAGATGGTTGAATTATTTACTAAACATTAACTCTGAATAGATAATTAAGGCCAACCTGCAACTTACAGGGTCAGAAAGAAAGATTTTCTTTCTTTCTTTGATTAATTTGGAAAGCAGTAAATGGCAAGGCAATGTATTTGAAGAAGACCTTAATGGTATTTTCTCTTCAGGGAGATCGAGTTATTGGCGTGAGTGGCTTTAATGGTATGGCTGAAGAATGTGTCATTGACCAAAAGGTATCCCTAGCTCTCAATATGTCTGCTTGGAGATCTTTTTTCCTCTTTTCTTTCCTTTAGCCTCCACCTAGCTCTCATTCCTTGTTACCCCTTCCCCCCCCTTTTTTGTATTTGTTTCTGAGCCAAGTACTTCTTTCTTTCAAATGCTAAAGACCTTTTCTGTATCTGAGTGACAACCCTTGCACAGAGCTTTGTGTGAACACTGAGATGAAGAAGGGCATTTTTCCCCCTGGAGCAACTGGCTGGCTGTCCGATTGGACCATGGGTAGTTTTGGTAGAAAAACTGGTCCGGGGCAATGAGCTAGATATAATAGGTTTCTCCCCCACATCAAGCTTGTGAAAGAGGTGGTCCCGGGACCGGGGCCAGCCCGGGTGGTGGGGTAGGCATGTACAGGATGTGAATGGCAGCCCCTAGTGGTGAAGAGTACACCCCCCGCCCCAGCTTCATGGAGGTAAAATGGACAGAGAACTGTCCAATTCTTGGATTTGAATTCCATCACAGCTTGCTTGGTTTTGACTTCTCTTGGGTTTTAGCTCCTGACAGGCTTGGTTCCTTCACAGATCAATCACTCAACCAAATCACAATGTTTACTGAGCAGCCTTTGTGGGCAGGTACATGTGCTTAATCCCTAAGTGACTGTTACCTCTTTTCACAGATGCTGTGGCAGATTCCAGAAAGGGCCCCCCTCCGAGAAGCTGCTGCCCTACCTGTATCTTATGGCACTGCTATTTTGGCCTTGGAGCATCGGGCACGCACTCGACCAGGGTGAGAGTTTCTATAGACAACCCAGGGCTAATGTCTCTTTCTGAGATCAGAAGTGACCAGTAAGACCTTGCCCCTTCCTCTCCCTTCTCTAACCTTTGGCTCTTGTTCAGTTGGTGTGAGGAAAGGCCAAAGGAAGGTAGTGACCTGAGATGGGGGACCAGTGTCTTAGATGGAATGACAGACTGTGAACTTGGCCAGTATGAATTTGGCGAAATAGCTGTTTCAAATCTGGCCACTCTGGAGATCACCTCCTAGAAAACCTTACATTTTCTTTTGTTGTTGTTTTTTTAAAAATGCTTTATTTAATTTATCTGAGAAAGAACGCACCTGAACAGGGGGAGAGACAGGCAGAGGGAGAGGGAGAATCAGGCTCCCCGATGAGCAGGGAGACCGGCATGGGGCTCAATCCCAGAAACTTTAAGGCAGACGCTTGATCAACTGAGCCATCACCCTGAAAACCTCACTTAAAAAAAAAAAAAAAGATCGTATCTATTCCTTTGAGAGAGAGAGAGAGAAAGCATGAGAGGAGGGAGGGTCAGAGGGAGAAGCCGACTCCCTGCTGAGCAGAGAGCCCTGTGACTGGATCCTGGGACTCCAGGATCAGGACCTGAGCCAAAAGCAGACGCTTAACCAACTGAGCCAACCAGATGCCCCAAACCTTACACTTTAGAGAGCTGGTTTATGTAAACTTGTTTCAGTCTGGTTTTAATGGAGTCCTGTGGTGTTTGTTTCTGTGAGGCGTGGTTGGGTGTGCCTAACTGGGATATTTCAAACTCAAAGATGTAGGAGTTTCCCCATTTTACCTGCAATATATGCCTCTTGCCCTTTTCAGGGCAAGAATTGCTCCAGAGAGGTGCCTTTAGGTGAGCGGGGGCCATGAGTCTCTTCCATGAGGAAGAGATGTCTCCTAGAGAGAAGAAGGAATATTTTTTCCTGGGAAATCTTCAGCTGGGCCCAATTTACACTGATCAAGCAGCCACATACGTAAGCCAGCCGCAAAGCCTAAAGAACGGGGGTCTGTGAAGGGCTGAATGAAATGGCCTTTAAGTTCTCTTCTTGCTTTTTTTTTTTTTTTTTTTTTTAATTTGACAGAGAGAGATCCCAAGTAGGCAGAGAGGCAGGCAGAGAGAGAGAGAGAGGAGGAAGCAGGCTCCTTGCAGAGCAGAGAGCCCAGTATGGGGCTCGATCCCAGAACCCCGGGATCATGACCTGAGCGGAAGGCAGAAGCTTTAACCCAGAGCCACCCAGGCGCCTCTCTCTTCTTGCTTTTAAATGTTCACAAAATCATATGATTGGATGATGTTGGAAGGCTTCTGAAGTAATGTTCATCTTTCTCTGCAGAGAAACTGTTTTAGTGACGGCAGCAGCTGGAGCCACAGGCCTGGCGGTGATAGATGTGGCAACCAACGTTCTTCAGGCTCAGGTGTTTGTATGTTGGGGTCTCTGTTTAAAAAAAAAAAATCATACCTCCAGTTTCCAGACATAGAATGTGTTCATTTGTTCGCTCATTAATGTCATGGGCAAGGCCCTGGGGATATAAAGTCACCCAGAGGAGGGTCTGGCCTTCTGTTTGCCTGCAGACTGGTGAGGGGACATGGGAGTAGCTCCCTCATCTGTCTTGTTACTGGAACCTGGCAAGAGCCGACTTGCTTCTTGGCCTCTGCAGATTCTGTTCCTTCTACCTGTAAAGCTCTTCTGAACTGTCTCCCTCTGCACTTCAGGTCTAAACACAGATGTCACTTCTTTAGGGAAGTATTCTTTGTTCCTCAGGAGAGTTAATCTCTCTTCCCACCCCTCTCCCCCAGCTGTTTGTAGACGGTGTGCTCACCTCCTGTACTTCTCTTTCATGGTACACACCTCAATGTGTGGTTAATCCTTTTCTTGAGTCATGTTGGGATTACGGTCTCCCTCCTGCTTGACTGGAATCCCCCTGAAGGCCGGGACAGTGTCTGTTTGGCTTATTACTGTAGTCCCAGCAGCTGGCACGGTGCCTAGACCATAGTAAGCACTCAGTAACTATTTCCCGAATGAAAGAATAAAGGAAAGAAAGACCCAAATCTCTTCAGGGGCCTCACTCTGAGACTGTGGTTGTCAGATAATGAGGGTTTCTTGGAGACCGTAGGCATTTAAGGTGACTTCGGAAAGACTGGTCGCAGTTGAATAGAGGAAGAAGGGAGGTGAAGGCCGTTTTAGTGCGGGAGGACATGGTCCGAAGATAGAGACAAGGGGCATCCCAGGATGCATTCAGGGAGTTGGCAAGTAGCATCTGTGGAGCAAAGGATTTGGGCGGTGGGGAGTGGTGGAAGATAACTTTAGGGAGGTAGGCAGAGACACGATCATGAGGCACTGAAGAATTTGAATCCTTGTTGGAAGCTCTCAGGAGCCACTAAGAACTTTAAACTGGGAAGAACCGTGATCATATTTGCATTTTGCCAAGTTCATTCTGGTAGCAGTGGGGATGCGAGATGGGGCAAAGTCAGGGACAGTCTGGAGGAAGTAGAGCAGCCTCTTGTTGCCATCGAAGCCGGCGGTGGTGATAGTTGAGCCAGGGCACCGGAAATGAATCAAGAGAGACTAGAGTAGAAGAAAATAGAGTTTGATCCTCATCCAGTTGAAGGAACAAGGACTTTGAAATGACTCTGACTTAGGTTCAGATTCCAACACTGCCTCCAGCTTAATTGCTTCAGTTCCTCACGGGTAAAATAAAGCTTTCCTCATACGGGGTTGTTGTGGGGATATTGAAATTACACGTGCAGTACGCCTGCTAGAGGGCATGGCATGTTGGTAAGAATCTCTTAAAAAGGGAACCTGTTATTATTAGACATTGAGTGGGAAGGAGCAAACTAGGTTAACTTGTGGATTTGCCATTTATTGCAGTTGAGAAGACAGGAGGGAATGGTGAGCTCAGTTTTGGAAGCATTAAGTGTGAGGTTTCTGGGATGCGGGCAGTTGGGATATCCAGAAGGCGCCGAGATACCCAGGTTTGGAGATAATTGGATTGTTCTGGAATTTCTTCAGGTGGCGTCTCTCCTTGCTCTCGTCACTTCTCTTTGGGAAGGACATGTGAGTTCTGAGAGAAGTCTTAGCTACCAGGAGGCTCTCCATGGAACATGAACACATTTCAGTCAAAGTCAGGCTCTTAGCACCTCTCAGTGGGGAGACCAAAATTAGCCTCCTTGTCTAGAACCACTGATTATTTACCATTTCTAGGAAGATAAAATTGCACTATTTGTTTTGATTAGTGGTAGTAGGTTAAGTGAGAGAAAAATTCACTTCAACTCAGATACTAAAGTTAATTCAAGCTCTGTATTCTTCAGTAGCCATAATGGTTCTCAGCAAAAGCAAACAACAACAAAATAATAAAAACAACTTTAAAATGTCATCATGCCACCTACTTGGAACAGGTTATTTTGAGAACAACCTGCATTTACAGCATTTCATATTGCTTTCAAAGTGACTCCACACCAATTATCTTACCCCTGCTGCTAACAAACCCCTGGAGGTGGGTAAAGTGTTTATTATCCCTACTTCACAGATGAAGAAAGTGAGGCACCAGGGGAGACAGGGGCTTGTGGCTGGTCTCGCTGGCACCCTTGTGAGAATAGAGATTGGCGTCAACTCCCTGACCCTAGGCTGGTGTCTGCTCTCTGTGGTGCTGTGTGAAGGTACTTGAGGGTAGCTCTCAGGTTCAAATAGTTATGGGTGAGTTTGAAGTCTTCTAAGGGCACTGATGATCTTGTGTGTTTGGATGCAAATTCCGAATGTCACCTTGAGGCCAAACTGCCCTAGTTAGTGTGTGCTATCCAGGGGTAGGGCACCTGTAGGCAGTGCTTACATGTTGGAAGCATTTCTGGAGACCCAAACCCCAGACTTCCTCACAGTATGGCCCATGGCCATCTTTGCCAGGCGGTAAGATGGTTTTCTTCCAGGCTGATGGAGTGGAAATGCATGGGCTTTGGAGTCAAGCAGCGGGCCGGGGTTTGAATGGTTGTACCACCTGCTACCATGCTAAGCCTGAGTTAATTACTTAACCTCTAGGTCTGTGTCTCCATCTATAGAATGGATGTCATTATACTTCCCCTGTAATGTTCTTATGAGGTTTAAATAGAATAAGCGATGGTGTATGTGTAACAATAGATTCAATATATCTAACATTTTGTTTTCCAAGGGCCCTTTGCACAGTATTCCATTGGTCTTTTAAAACAAAATTCTTTTAAAACAAATTTTCTTTTATGGATGAGGTAACTGAAGCTTAGGAAAGCTGGTGGGCATCGTAGAGGTTAAAAGCATGAACTCTGGAGATGGACAACCTGGGCTTGACCCCACTTCTGCTCCCATTAGCTTTGTGACCTTGAGCAAGTTACTTAAAACTTCTTCTGCTTCAGTTTTTCATCTCTAAAGTGGGGATGCTCACTGTGTGTGTATCATTAGGCTATTAGGAGGATTAAGTGAGTTATGAATATATGTAAAGCATTTAGAAGAGAAGCTGGCACATAGTAATATGTAATATGTAATATGTAATATGTAAGTATTAGTTCTTACTAAGTCATTTGTCTTAGGTAACACTGCTCGTTAGTAGCAGAGTCATGATTTGAACTCAGGTCCTTCCAACGTCAGCATCTTCCTACTGAATCATGTTTTACCCTCCGAGAAGCTTTTCGAGATCACGATCTAGACTGGCTACCTCTCATTTGCACTTCTGCAACCCTCATACCCCCCCACCTTCACACTGCTGTACTTTGCTATCTTGACTCTAAGCTTGGGTATCCTCACGACTTCACTCACAGTAAGTGCTCGGAAAATGATGGTTTCAGCCCTATTTGGAGAAGACTTTCTCAGTGTCTCCTGAGTCATCTTCTAGCTAGACTCATTGGGGTTCCAGGATTCCTGGAAATGTGGACCCCATGGCCAGCCGGTGTGGGGGGCTAGTGTGCTGGTGCTGAGTGTTGGCCCTGATGTGTGGGGTTGAGGCTGATGTGAGGGCAGCAAGGTCACATTGGTTTCCTTGGTTGGTACCCTTTGGTGGGACGCTGGGTGAGTAGGGTGAGCCCCTCTTATACATATTCTGGATCATCAGAAACTTTGTGTTCTCTGTGCAGGTGATAGCTGCAACTGGAAGTGACGAGAAGTGCAAGCTGGCATTGCAGAAAGGCGCACAGTCCACTGTGAACTATAGTCAGGGCAGCCTGAAGGAGGCAGTGAGGAAGCTGGTGGGCAGTGCAGGGGTGAATGTGGCCATCGACACTGTGGGAGGAGATGTCTTTCTGGAGGCGCTCCGCAGGTGCGTGTGGTGGTCTTTCTAGAAGGGGGCTGGACCTGGGGATCTGCTGAAACTTTCCAGACCTGTCTTCCTTCTGGCCTTACATTTTTGCTGCTCACTTTTCCTGTAGGTTTCGGCATCAACGAGAACAGCTGAGTGGGAGTGTGAAAAGGAATAGAAGCAGAGGGAAAATCAGGAAATGCTTAAATATAGAAAAACAAGATATCCAACTGGAAAATATCCAGAAAATGACTGCAGACTCTCTAGCTGGCAATATTGAATGCTTTAGAAATTATGCATGTGTTAAATTCAGCTATGCTGGCCCCGATTAACTACTTTATATACGTAGTGTGGGTAATTCTTTGTATCATCATTCAGATGTTAGAATAACCTGGTCCCTAGTTCACCATGCGCCAAAGCACAGACTCTTTTGATCTTACTGGTTTCAGAAGCAGCCAGTGAGTTTTAATGGGACTGTTGTATTCACACCGGTTCTCACTCTGTTTTTAACCAGGATCTCTGGAGTGTTCCATTAATACTGGTTTTATTTCTCCTCTGGAGTGTTCCATTAATACTGGTTTTATTTCTCCTGTCATCCTGGCAAGTACAATTTTTTGATTTATCTCAGTTTAAAGCTGAAGAAACAGAAGCGGACAGAACAGTGTACCCACCCAAGGGTCCCAGTTGCTTTTCTGGCCCCTGAGCATACCTGCACCGTGCTGGGTGGTACTGTGCTCAGGGAAGCCAAGGAAGGAGGCTGTTGACTCCGCGGAGAGCCAGGACAGAGAGCTGCTAACTCTCATGCCCCTCTTGCCTTTTGGGTAATGGGTAACTAATTATCACAAGTGTTACCACAAGTGCTTCTCATTTCCCTCTAAAGAAGAAAAGCAAAAAGTGAAAGCCAAACAGAGATACACATATTCTATATAAAGATGTTTACAAATTTTTAAAAAATATATTTATTTATTTATTTATTTATTTGCTAGAGCACAATCAGGGGGAGCAGTAGGCAGAGGGAGAGGGAGAAGTAGACTCCCCACTGAGCAGGGAGCCTGATGCGGGCCTGGATCGGCGCAGGACCCTGGAATCATGACCTGAGCCAAAGGCAAATTCTTAACTTACTGACCCCCACGCCCCCACTCCCAGTGCCCCGCTTATAGCTTATTTTTATGTTTTCCTACTGAAGAATCCGAAGTGTTACAGGATGCTTTGCTCCTGCCTGTTTGTCAGGTCAAGAGGAATTCTCAGCTGGGGGTTTAATGCATGTTGCTTTTTTTGTTTTTTTTTTTAAAGTTATGATAAAGGGCGCCTGGGTGGCTCAGTGGGTTAAGTGTCTGTCTTCAGCTCAGGTCATGATCTCAGGGTCCTGGGATCAAGCCCCAAAATTTGGCTCTCTGCTTGGCGGGGAGCCTGCTTCCCTCTCTCTCTCTGCCTGTTTCTCTGCCTACTTGTGATCTCTCATCAAATAAATAAATGAAATCTTTAAAAAAAAGATTAAAAAAAGTTATGGTAAAAATATATGTAACTTAATACTTACCATTTTAAACATTTGTAAGTATAAAATTCAGGGGCATTAAGTACGCTCACAATGTTGTGTCCCCATCCCCAGCAAAGACTCTATTACCTGTTAAATAGTAACTGCCCTCCTCCGCCCCCACCTACCCTAATGTCTGCTTTTTATCTCTGTGAGTTAATGTAGATTGCTTTTTCTCATTCTACACATTTTATTGTGGTTGAAAAAATACATAATGTCAAATTTGCAATATTAACCACTTTTTACATTAACCATCTTTAAGTATGTAGTTCCGTAGCGTAAAGTATATTTACATTGTTGTGGCATAGATGTCTATCACTTTTTCATCTGGCAAATCTAAAATTAAACCCATTGAACCCATTAAACATCAATTCCTGTTTCTCCCTTCACCCAACCCCTGGTAAGCGCCATTTTACTTTCTGTTTCTATGAATCTGACTACTTTAGATATTTCATGTAGGTAGAATCATACAGTATTTGTCTTTTTGTGACTCGCTTATTTCATTTAGCGTAATGTCCTCAAGGTTCATCCATGTCATAGCATGTGACAGCACTTCCTTCCTGTTTAATGAACAATATTCTTTTGTATGTAGAGAATACGTTTTGTTTATCCGTCTGTCGGTTGATGGCCATTTGGGTTGCTTCTCGCTCTTGGCTACAGTAGATAGGGCTGCTGTGAACGCAGGAGTGCCGCTCTTTCTCCAAGACCCTGTTTTCAGGGATTTTGGCTATAGACCTAGAGTGGCATTGCCAGATTATACAGTAGTTCTAGTTTTAATTTTCTAAGAAACCTCCACACTGTTTTCCAGTTGCACTATTATACAGTCCCATGAAGAGTACATGAGAGTTCCAGTTTCTCCATATCTTCACTAACACTTGTTATGTTCTATTGTGGTGGTTGTTTTTTATAGTAGCCATTCCAGTGAGTGTGAATATTTATATGTTGCTTTTTTTTTTTTTTTAAATAATTTCTTTTCCTTGTCCTTTCTGCCCCCAGCCTGGCGTGGGAAGGCAGGATCGTGGTGGTGGGTTTTGCTGGAGGAAACATTGCTTCTGTGCCAGCTAACCTTCTGCTCTTGAAGAATATCTCAGCCATGGGGCTGTACTGGGGCCGATATAAAGAGCAGAGCTTTCCCGTCTTCTCCAGAACCCTGTCCTCGGCTCTTCAGTATTGCCAACAAGGGCGCATCCAGCCACACATTGGAGCAGTTTTTAAACTGGAGGAGGTGAGATGCTCTTGAAGGAGGTGATGTGGCCAAACACCAGGACATAATCAGTGTCAAATGACTGGGTAGTTTCTCTCTGGCTTCCATGAATCCTCCTTTTATGGAATGAAAAGGTACAAAGGCAGTGCAGAATAATGGGGTCTCACAGGCCGTGAGGGGTTGGGATTTCACCAGGTCTTCTGAGTCATATGGGCGTCGCCTCAGGCCTACGGAGCCACCTGGGAGGCTGAATTTGCCCAGACCAGGGAGGAGCTGGATTCTGAGGGCTCTCCCTGCGTAGCTTGTTTCTTAAGCAGAGGGAAGTGATGGTACTTTAGAAAATCATTTACCCGCGTTAATATGAACTGTGAACTCTGTAACACACAGTCTAAGAAGGAAGCATTTAACTTGACCTTTGATTTTAGAAAACAGACGCTTTCAAGTCCAACCAGATGATCTAAGCTGAAGTTCTGTGAACAAAACACTAAATTACACCCCGCATCCTAGGACTGTAATTCATCCATTAGTCACTGTGGTTAATTTTGTGGTCTATTCACTCCCTTTTTTCATTTCCCCTCAGTCCCATCAATGCCGCTTAAACTTCCTCCAAAGTGTAATTGTGTGCATGCATATGCAATATAGTTGTAAATGTCAATCTGTTAGGCATTCACTGTGAAGTCCTTTTCTTTTTCTTTTTTTGGTTTAATTTGTGTTAATGTTTAAAAACCTGTTTTGGTGACTCCCATCAGCATAGATGGGGGGGGAGCATTTTGTTCATATGCAGATTACTGCCGCCCCCCCACTCTGTCCACGCCAGACTTTGTTGCCCACCAGCCTTCCATTTTGATATTTGATGGGGGATATTCTTCTCGAATATGGTTTACTTTTTTCCTCTTTTTTTTCATATGTCAGTCTGGAGGGTTGCATTGGGTGATAAAAAGAGAACCTGTCTGGCCTTCAGAAAACTGGTCGGATACTTGCGACTACTTCCGGCTCTGCCTTCTCCCGTTGCAGCTGGGTGAAAGTCTCCTGTCCTTTCCAACCTGCCATCTCCATGTTTCCCTACAGGGAGGCCCCAGCCAGGATGTGGGCAGGTAGGGGGAGGCCTGAGCAGCCTGGGCTCTGGGACCCCCTCCACAGCGGGGGGTCTGAGTAGCTGCACATTTTTACCTTTGCATTCATCTTTTTCTTTTGTGAAGAGGTTTGTGGCTTAAAAACTTAAAGACCACCAGATTCAAGAATTTCTGAGTCCAATTCCATCTTGTGGCTTTTATCATGTGTCTAGCGAGCTGCGATTTGCGTTACACACGGCTCACCTACACCTGTTGATAGAGGATGAGGACAATCAGGACAGGTGTGCAACGCTGGCTAGTCTAAACCGCCTCTTCTCCCCCACTGACCTGTCCCAGGTGCTGCTCAGGCAGGAGAGAAAGCCAGATTGGGATTATTGTTTTATTTATTTTTAAATTTTTTATTTTTTAAAAAGATTTTATTTATTTATTTGTCAGAGAGAGAGAGAGAGAGCGCACAAGCAGAGGGAGTAGCAGGCTCCCCACCGAGCAGGGAGCCTGATGCGGGACTCGATCCCAGGACTCTGGGATTATGACCTGAGCTGAAGGCAGACGCTTAACTGACTGAGCCCCCCAGGCATCCCTGAATTATTGCTTTAATTACTCATGTTAAAGTTCTCTCTTCTCTTAAACACGAATGAACTATAATTACTAACCTCCTGTCAGCTTCCATTTGTTCTGCTCCTTTCCAATGTGGTCTCTGCAGATGGGGTTAATCTGATTCTTCCCATTCTGCTGACCTTCCTGCTATCCCTGGGCCGTCTGATGGGGCCATTCTCCCTAACCATTTCATCTCATTCACACCCCCTCCACTTACGATTTCTTCTCTCTCTCTCTTTTTCCCGTATGTCAACTATTTAAAGGACTAGGAATAGACGTGGCAGTTCTCATGTCTTAGGTGCGTGCTGTAGGTCAAAAATGGTGCTAAGCACTTGACATGCATTTTCTCTTTTCCTCTTCATAATGCTCCCTTGAGCTATGAACCATTTTTTTAAAGATTTTTATTTATATTTATTTATTTGACAGAGATCACAAGTAGGCAGAGAGGCAGGCAGAGAGTGAGGAAGGGAAGCAGGCTCCTTGCTGAGCAGAGAGCCCGATGCAGGGCTCGATCCCAGGACCCTGGGATCATGACCTGAGCCAAAGGCAGAGGCTTTAACCCACTGAGCCACCCAGGTGCCCCTGAACCGTTATCACATTTTACAGAAGAAGAAATCAAGACTACCCAGTATTATGTAGTAAGTAGCAGAGCTGGAATCCAGTCCAGGTTGTTCTGACACCAGAATTGAGCTCCTTACGTCTGTGTTGGACTCTCCCCTCAAATAAGCCAGGAAATTGCTTCTTAGACACCTTCTTTTCGAGTATGAAGTTTGTCCATCCATCAGAGAATTATCTATGTGAAAGAGCTGCCTTACAGTTCAAACTGCCAGAAGTCTTGAACTCTCCCAGGCACAACCAGATTCTCTCTCTCTCTCTCTAAAATATATATATATATATATTTTAAGTGAAGATGATTAAATGAATGTATATAGTTAATTTCACTCAACCCATTAATATTTTTCATGTAAATCTGTTAACGTATGAGAAAAAATTATTTATCAGAACCTGCCTGGACTCTGAAAATGACTGTGCATATATATACACAAATATATACATACAATAACCACGGATACCAGTGCTTCCTAGCTTTCTTTTCTCCTGAACATATGGGCTTATAGATTTGACCTTGATAGTTGATGTTAATGACTATATATATATACTTTGTTCCCTAGCCTGTCTGATAGGCACGAGATAAGAGCTCCCGAAGCACTCTGTGTGTTTTCTTTGTCTGCTTGTGATAGTTCAATGCCTGTCATTCCCATAGATTATAAACTTTATGTGAACAGGGGCCATGCATCTCCTTGTCTCCAGCTCCTGGCAGGTACTCGTGTATGTGTGGAATGGCTGACTGAGAGTAGAAGGTGATCGTTCAGACCTCCTGAGTGCAGATCCTGGCCCTACCACTTAACTGGCTATGGGCAGATTGCTCACGTCTGTATGCTTGAGTTTCCTCATCTGTAATGGGGGCGGTTATGTACTCTGCCTACTAAGGTCGTTGTGAAGATTAAATAAGATAACACATGTAAAAGCACTTAGCAGACACTTACTATTTGTGTAAAGGAACATACCGGGCCGTTATAAATATACAGAGTTGAGATTTTTCAGGTCCCGTGAACCATAACACATTTGCATAGAACATTTCATGGGCAGGATTAGAGAGACAGTCTTTAGATTTTGAATTTTAATTAGAATTTATTATTTTCTGAAGTGTTGTATCCGTGCCCTGATGGACGGGCCATACATGAGCCCCCTGATCTGTCCAGGGGATGGTCTTATGCAGAGGCGCCAAGTCTGCTTTCTGTAGAGAGATGCTCACACACGTCTCATCCAGACATAGGACTTACACCTCAGAGATCTGAACTCGATTGTCATCTAAAAGTCAGGTGAGGTCTCCACATGAATAAATTTGATAGAGAGAAATTGTTTACTTGAAGTTTCCTGGGTATATCTGTGGAATATTCTTAAAAATTAAATTACTGTCTGTGGCACCTGGGTGGCTCAGTGGGTTAAGCCTCTGCCTTCGGCTCAGGTCATGATCCCAGGGTCCTGGGATCGAGCCCTGCATGGGGCTCTCTGCTCAGCAGGGAGCCTGCTTCCTCCTCTCTCTGCCTGCTGCTCTGCCTACTTGTGATCTCTCTCTGTCCAATAAATAAATAAATAAATAATCTTAAAAAAAAATTAATTCGGGAAGGTAGGTACTAATTTGTGTCACTCCTTCAGATCCAGTTCATGGGGCTCTCCATATCTGCCAGTGACATCCGCCCCAGGCCCTGGCCCCTTGTCACCTTTCTCTAATGATGGTTCACACCACTGATCCCTGCCATCATACAGTCAGACTCTGTCCCCAGGGCCCATCTCCTAATACTTGTGGTCGCATGCTCTCCCTGGTGGGAGGGCTGATTCTTGGCAGGGCCTCCACTGTGCTCTTCCTCAGGGGAGCTGCTGTGGCCCTGGTGAGCAGTTCTGAGCCCAAGGACCTGTTGAAGCGCTCTGGCTTCCCCAGAAACTGGATGCGGGGTAATGGGTAATGGGTAATGCAACCAGGAAGTTGGTGGGGAGTTTACCCCAAGGAAGAAGGATTTGACAAATGAAAGACGAGACAAATTGCTGTCTTTGCTCCTCCTGATGGAGTATGTCAACAAGCAGCGGGCTCTATAAGGCCCTTCTGGAGAGGTCCCCCGGAGCCGTGTCTGGTTCTGGATCAGTAACACACACCTCCTTCCTTGATTCTCTTCACCTTTTCCCTCACCCTTGCTTCCCTTGGATTGCAGTGAAGCCTTAAGGCATACGTTTTTTTTCCCCCAAACATTTGTTTGAGAAAGAAAGAGAAAGGGAGAGAGAGAATCCCGGGAGAGTCCCTGCTAAGCACAGAGCCCGACCTGGGGCTTGATCCCACAACCATGACGTCATGACTTGAGCTGAAATTCAGAGTCAGATGCTTAATCTACTGGGCCACCCAGGTGCCTCTAGGGTGTATACTTTGACTAGGCTTTGTTTTCAAGGAACCCAGGCTGACACTTAGTTTTGAAGATTTCTTTATATTGGGGTTTTATAATACGTGACTTGACTTTTTTTTAAGTTAGGTTTATTGAGCTTTTATCTACATTTAGTAAAATTCACTCCAAGCTTTGACAAACACATAAAGTCATGTAACCACCCCACTGCGATCAAGATATAGAACGTTTCCATCACTCTGAAAGGGGCCCTTGTGCCCCTTGTCACCAATCTCTGTTTCCTAGCCCACAGCCCCTAGCAACAACTGGTCTTTTTTCTCTCCTCAAAGTTTCACCTTTTCCAGACTGTCATATAAATGGACTCATACACGAGTGGTCTTTAAGGTCTAGCTTCTTTCAAACCTTGCGTAATTCTTCTGAGGCTTACCCATACCCCCCCCCCCTATTTTATTTATTAGAGGAGCTCCTGGATAGCTCAGTCTTTAAGTGTCTGCCTTCTGCTCAGGTCATGATCCCAGGGTCCTATTGAGCCCCCATTGGGCTCCCTGCTTGGTGGGAATTCTGCTTCTCCTTCTCCTCCCCCTGCTTTTGTTTCCTCTCCTCTCTCGTTCCCTTCTCTCTCTTGTTTTTCTCTATCAAATAAATAAATAAAATCTTAAAATTTTTATTTATTAGAGAGAGAAAGAGAGCAAGCATGAGGGGAGGAGAGGGAGAGGGAGAAACAGACTCGCTGAGCAGGGAGCCCCACAGGGGGACCTCAGGATCATGACCTGAGCTGAAGGCAGACACCTCTCTGACCGAGCCACCCTGGCACCCCACCCATGGTTTTGCATATGTCAGTAATTTGTTCTTTTTTTTTTTTTTTTTTTAAACTGCGGAAGAGTGTTTCATTGTGTGGGCGTTCCATAACTTGTTTTTTCATTTATCAATTAATAATTTGATTATTTTTAGTTTTTGGTGATTACATACAAACTTGTATAAACATTCACATTCAAGTGTTCTACAGACTTTTTTTTAAAATTTTAGGACTGGGATTTCTGCATCATGTGCTAACCATATGTTTAACTTCTAATAAATTTGCATAGACGTATAGTGGGCTTTATTTACAGAGCAGGTTTATTCTTCCCAGTCTCCAGTGGTCCCTAGTTAACATCATTAGATAAGAATGTCTGTTTATTTTATTTTATTTTTTTTTTTAAGATTTTCTTTATTTATTTGACAGACAGATCACAAGTAGGCAGAGAGGCAGGCAGGGTTGGGGGGCGGAGCAGGCTCCCTGCTGAGCAGAGAGCCCGATGCAGGGCTCAATTCCAGGACCCTGAGATCATGACCCAAGCCGAAGGCAGAGGCTCAACCCACTGAACCACTCAGGTGCCCCAAGAATGTCGGTTTAAAGGAGTTCTATGCAGAATCATACAAATGCCAGTTATCGATGCTTCTCAGGAAGAGGCACCCTTGACTGTGTCCACTGCTCTCTCTTCTTGCCTTGCTACAAGTGTTTCCCATGCCTCTCTACAACCCAGGTTTTGAAGACACGGCCACTGTTACTGCATTCCTACCAAAGCCCATATGTAGCATCTGGGTTTTCTATTTCTTGGCATATTCTGGGTGAGACACTGGTGTTCCAGCATGCATTTTCTTTTTGTACGCTGGGGATTTTGTTTGTAATGATTTGCTACTATTTAACGTTTAATGGACTACCAAGTGAGTTTCAGGGTGGTGGTTTTATTTTTCATCCCCACCAACAGTATTGTTGGGCGCCTGCCAGAATTTCATACTGTCAGGTGGTTTTCCTTCATTTTAGCCCTTCCAGTAGGTATCTGGTGGTTTCAGATTGTGGGTTTAATTTGCATTTCTCTCTGGAATAATGATCTCGAGTATCTTTTCATATGCTTATTTGTCAGCTGTGTCTCTTTTTTGGTAAAATGCATTGACTGACTTCTCAAAGAAGATTCATATCAACTTGTAATCAGAGCAATGACATGATAAATATAATTCAGCTGGGACTGTGTATCACTAACTAAACATTTTTCCCTTTAAAAACAAGCCCACTGAGTCCGGGTGTAGTCATTCATTCATGAGTTCATTTGATTCATCAGCTTTCATGGGGTACATTCTGTATGCCAGTCAACAAAAACTAAGACTTAAGGAATTTGTTTTGTCGGGAAGCTCTCAGGACAGGGTTATGATAGGGGGAAGGGATGGTTTCTAAGGAGGCATGAGTCAGCGTCATGTATTTCGGGAGCTATAGCTTACTCTGCTGAGTCCTGCTTGATAAGCTAATTAAAAATTCCAGCAGCGGAACCCAGAACAAAAGCAATATCCTCACCCTGCCCCCAGATTCCGGGTTGCATATCCCCAGAGACAAATTTAATTATGGCTTCACCCGAGGTGGGGAGGGTTCTGGGAACAGCCTGTGGGTCTCTCTGGGGATGGGTCTGGAGCAGCCTCTCTCTCCCGGGAGAATGCAGAAGGAGTAAAATGTCCCCAGGCATCTGAATTAGCTGTCAAAAACTCTGGTCTTGAGCCCTTCTTAGTTTCTCACTCAGAGCCTTATCACACTTACTAAACATTCAGTTCTTTTGGTTTTTTTCCCCAAAGATTTCATCTATTCATTTGACAGAGACCACAGCAGGCAAAGAGAGAGGGGAAAAGCAGGCCCCCTGCCGAGCAGAGAGCCCCATGAGAGCCCAGGACCCTGGGATCATGACCTGAGCCGAAGGCAGAGGCTTTAACCCACTGAGCCACCCAGGCAAAAAAAACTTCTGCTTTCCCCCATTGTTATCTTTCAGAGAAGTGAGGTAAATGTGTGCTGCATTTTTATAAATATTTATATGCAAAATGATTAAAAAGAAGCTCTAGCATTGAAAGGGACAACTTTCTTTTTATGTCAAGATTTACTTGTTAGGAGATTGCTCATTTCTCTAGGATGCCAGGTAAAAGAAGTATCATTCTCTCGAGTCATGCTTGCTTTCCCGAGTATTTTCTGTCGTAGGGCTGTGACAGATCTCTGGAAACAAGGGGCTTCGAACTGACAGGAAGAGATGCAGCTGTGAGTCACCTGAGCTGTGCCTCCGAGTGAGAGGATTGATGGCGACCGACAGGGCAGGGATGCGTATTTCAAAACACGCGTCTTAGACCTCTCCCCCCTCCTTTGAGTAGGTCTAAATTTGCATGGACTGGAAAGGTCTCTGTAAGGCACAAAGAACCGCAAGGCAGAGGTTTTTGAAAACAGGGATTTTGTGCTGCAGAGAATCGATTTGTTTGACTGATTGATGGGTTTCTCTGCTTATTTTTATTTAATTACTTTTTTCTATGCTTTGGGGGAAGGATTTCAAGGGGGAAGGGCTGGTTATCCATATTTCTTATTTCAGCGCACATTTGCATTGTTGGACCATCCTTTGTTTCTTCCTCAGTGTATTTCTGGAGTCCGTATTTCCCGATTCCCGTTATCCTCGCTGCCCACTACCGTCCTTCCCTCTTTCTCCTCTCGTCAGACTCACTCTCTGTAGTGCGTTTGGTACATGTCCTTGGATTTATATGTCCTTGTAAAACATACATTTTTTTGTATGCTCGTTTCTTTTCTTTCTTTCTTTCTTTTTTTTTTTTTAAGATTTTATTTATTTGACAGAGAGAGAGAAATCCCAAGTAGGCAGAGAGGCAGGCAGAGAGAGAGAGGGGAGGAAGCAGGCTCCCTGTGGAGCAGAGAGCCCGATGCCGGGCTCGATCCCAGGACCCTGGGATCATGACCTGAGCCGAAGGCAGAGGCTTTAACCCACTGAGCCACCCAGGTGCCCCTATGCTCGTTTATTTTCAAGTTACACAAATAAATAACAACAGAGGGTTGTGCTGTAGGCCTTATTCTATTTCTTCATTTCTCACTCAGTGCTGTCTTTTTGAGACCCATCTCTGTTGCTGGTGCTGTTTCCAGTTCATTGCTTCCCACTGTTGCCAAGGGAGCCGTGGTGTGCCCCTGCCGTGGTTTATACCTCTGCTTCCCAGTGGTGCACGCTGGGGTTGACCTGTTTCCCTGCCACGGTAATAGGCACTAGCGTCTACAGTCTTACCGTTGGGACTTGTGCAAAGTTGCTTTGGGAGTATTTTCCCGGAGGTAGGGTTGTCGGGTCACACGATATATGCATACTTAATTTGACAGCCAAGTGCTCTCCAGGATGACTTGATCAGTTTATGGCCCCTGCCAGCAGTGCCAGGGTATGTGCCAATTCTTTTTTCACCACCCTGTTGCTACATAGCATTGTCCTACTTTCTGATTTTTGCCAAACCAATAGGCATTAAGTGGCATGTTATTATTTTAATTTGCATTTCCCTGATTTCTAATCAATGTAAGCTTCTCGTTATAGATTTGGTAAACATTCGAGTTTAGCAATTTAAACCATTCATGCAGTTTTCTGCAGGGCTTCCTGCCTCTTTCTTATTCATTTGCAAAAGTTCCTTGTGTAATCTGTCGTTTGCAGATTTTAATGTGTGTATGGATCACCTGGGGATCTTGTTAAGATGCAGATTATGATTCACTGAAGGTGGAATGGGGGCTCAAGATTGTGATTTCCTTTTTTTTTTTTTTTTGCTAGAGATTTTCTTTATTTATTTGACAGACAGAGATCACAAGTAGGCAGAGAGGCAGGCAGAGAGAGAGGAGGAAGCAGGTGCCCCACTGAGCAGAGAGCCCGATGTGGGGCTCGATCCCAGGACCCTGAGACCATGACCTGAGCTGAAGGCAGATGCTTAACCCACTGAGCCATCCAGGTGCCCCAAGATTGTGGATTTCTAATAAGCTCCCAGATAATGCAGAAACCTATGGTCCTTGAACCACCCTGTGAGTAGCTAGGTTCTGGACGTTAGTTTGAGACTTTGGAAAACTCTGCCCTTCCGAATTTGTCATTTCTCTATCACCCTTGTCTCGATTTAATGTAATCAAACACATTGATATTTTGCCTTGTGGGTTAGTGCTATTTGGGACATGTTTAAAAAGTTCTTTTTCCTATCTGGGCCACAGTGATCTTCTCTATTTTTCTCTACTAACTTTTTTCCTATTTTTAAAGATTTATTTATTTGAAAGAGAGAGAGAGAGAGCACTCATGAGCAGGGGGAGGGGCAGAACGAGAGCGAGAGAGAAAATCTCAAGCAGACTCTCAACTGAGCATGGACCCCAATGCGGGGCTCGATCCCAGGACCTGTTCGTGACCTGAGCTGAAATCAAGAGTTGGCTGCTTTACCGAGTAAGCCACCCAGGGGCTCCTCTCCACTAACATTATACTTGTATTTTACACTTAAGGATTTAATCCATCTTAAGTTACCTCTGTATTAGATATAAATTAGGTAACCAATTTTTATTTTTCCCCTTTTAGTAAGCTAGTTATCCTGGACCAAATAGTTAATTGTTTCTCCATTTATTTGTCGTGCTACCTTCAAGTTCCCAGATGCACTCTGCTTTCTCTTCTGTTTCTTCAGTTCAGATTTTTTTTATCTTTATAGCTTTGAAGTATGTTTTAATATCTGGAAGTGTCACTCTTCCACCTTAGTTTTTAAAATTTGATTTAGTTTTTTTGTGAATCTTTATCCTTTTAGGTAAATTTTGTGGTTTTTAAAAAAAAAAGATTATTTATTTGAGAGAAAGAGAAATAGCGAGAGAGAGAGCACACAGGCAGGGGATGGGGAGGGGAGAGGACGAAGCAGACTCCCTGCCAAGCAGGGAGCCCAGTGTGGGGCTCCATACCAGGACCCTGGGATCTTGACCTGAGCCAAAGGCAGACACTTAACCCACTGAGCCACCCAGGCGCCCCTGCATTGGCTTTTTAGATTAATTTGGGGACGTATTGATATTTTTATAATGTTGTCTTATTTCATAAACAGGGTCATATTACCATTTATTCAGATCCTTCATTTTTTAAAGTAGATTTTAAAGTTTTTCTCCATAAAGTCTTGTGGATCATTCTTAGTTATGCTAATTATAGTACTTTACTGTTTCTGTTGCCTTTGAGAAGACAATTTTATTTTTATTTTTATTTTATTTCTGTTATATTTCCTAGCAGGGAGCCCAATGTGGGACTCAATCCCGGGACCCTGGGATCATGACCTGAGCAGAAGGCAGATGCTTAACCAACTGAGCCACCCAGGCGTCCCTTATTGTTGAGTTTTAAGACTTCTTTGTATATTTTAGATACAAGTTCTTTATGAGGCATGCATTTTACAAAGATTTTTCTCCCAGACTGTGGCTTGACTTCTCATTCTCCTGAGGGTTTTTTGCAGAGCAGAAGTTTGTAATTTTATGATGTCTAACTTACCAGTTTTTTTCTTTTATGGATCATGCTTTGGTTCTCACTGCCAGATCCAACGTGATGTGGACTTTTATTTCTATTTTCTTCTGAAACTTTTATAGCTTTGCCTTTTACATATAGGTGTAAGATTCATTTTGAGTTAATTTTTGTGAAAGGTGTAGGGAGAACATCTTGATTCATTTCTTGTGTGTATGGATGTTTAGTAAGTTCTAGCACCATTTCTTGAAAAGGCTGTCCTTTCTCCATTGAATTCCCTTTGCTCTTTTGTTAAGGATCAGTTGCCTGTATTTGGTTGGGTCTGTTTTTGGACTCTAATCTGTTCTATTGATCCGTTTATCTGTTCTTTCACCAGTATCACATTGTCTTGATTACTGTGGCTTCTTCTTTATTTATGTTTTATAACCTTGTACTTCTAGAAAAATAGGATTTGAGATAGATTGCAATTTTGGTTACTCTGGAAACAGGACAATTTTAATAAAAAGATAAAAATTGCATCATATTAAACTATCGATTCTTCTGGCAGGGGCTATATTCTTTCAAAAACTAGAACACACAGAAGTATTACCATAGAGTATGGACAGCCCTGAGGACTTTTTACCTGGTATCATTTATCTGACAACATTGAAAACCATACTTGAGACAGAAATATTCCAAGATTGGGTTATTCTTAAATATTATGTTTCCCCTTTGAGTTTGTGGTGATTAATTATTTAGTTAGTATTGCATAGTCAGCTCTATATAGTTCATTGGAGACAGTCTTAATATTTGAACTATTTTGAGACTCAAACTACCAGCCACTATTTGTTGAAATATGCAAGTGTGACCACATTTTTTTTTTTTTTAAATTTTTTAGGTCAATGATGCCTTCCTTCATGTGATACAGCGCAAATCCACGGGCAAGGTGCTTATCTCCCTTAAATAAAACCTCACCTCAGGAGTCAACTCAGCACGTCCAAATCCAAACTCATCATCTCTCCAAAAAACCTCATTTCCTTCCTGTGCTTCTAAGTGTTACCACTTTCCTTATTAATCTGCATTCAAAATGTTTGAGGGTCGCCTTTGATTCTGTTTTCTTATTCCTCTTAATTAGTGTGACATATGCTTTATTGCCCTAACTTGGATGTCTTTGGGAGTGAAAGAATGCTATTAGTAGTTAAACCAGGAAGGCAGATGTGCCAAGCAAAGTGGGATGTATGGTCATCCTGTTCAGAAAGCATCAGTGCCCTGGTTCTGTTGTCCCCACCTCTAAGATAGCTCTGACCTCTGTATCCTCTTTCCATTCTGCCTAATTATGTCTCATCTGCTAATTTCAGTAACTTCCTCACTGGCTTTCCCACCTTTAAACTACCCCCACGCCTCCATCCTTTTGATACACTGTTCCCATGGTGACCTTTCCAAAGTACAGCTATGTCTTTGTTTTTACTCAAAACCTGCAATGGCTTCCCATTGTCTACCTGGCGGAGTTCAGACTCTTCGAGCTAGCATTCTTTAATGTCCTTGATTTTGCCCCGCTCTGCTTTATGTTACATCCCTCTGGCCCCTCCGTCTGCACTTACATTTCCTGCCAACCCTCCTTTGCTCTGCTCCAACAGTTTCCTCTACTCCCTTATCTCTGTCAAACATAAGCCCTCCTGACCTCCAGGACTGACCTCTGCCATGAATGAGGCTGTCACCTCAGGAGGGTGGTCATTTCTTCCTTTCCACCTTCCTGTAGCTTTTCCCCCAGGATTTGTCACATTCTGCCTTGCACCCAAGAGAACAGCTGGTCTAGTAGAATGAACACAGCATTTCACATCTAAGATGTGGGTTTGAATCCCAGTCTTGCCACTTTGGAGGTGGTTACTGAAAGTTCGCAAGACTTCCTTTTCTCACTGTAAAGCAGATGTTACAATATCTACCCCGTAATGATGCCATGAGCAATACGTGCAGTGACTGGGCAAAGTTCCTGGTGCATGGTGAGCTATCAGTGGATGCTATCTCCTTTACTTCTTTCTTTCCTCCTTTCCCAATGTTCCTCGAGAGCAGGTACCATGTCTGAATCACCTTGGTACTCTCACAATTCCTAGCACCGTGAGTCACCCTTATTAAATACTCAATAAATGGAATTGATTTTGAATTATCTGCAAGTCTAAATTGTGGGAATAAGTAAGTAAGTAAGAATACATCACCTTGGTAACCACCCAAATGTCCATCAGCAGGAAAGTGGGTGCACAGAATATGGTAACACCCAAACCATAGATTGTTATCCGGTCTGAAAAAGAAAGGATGTTCTGACACACGCTACAACAGAGGTGAACCTTGAAGACACTATGCTAAGTGACATAAGCCAGTCACAAAAGGACAAAGATGGTATGATTCCACTCATAGGAGATACTGAGATGACTCAAAGAGATAGAAAGTAGAATGGTGGTTGCCAGGGACTGGGAGAGGACACAATGGGGAGTTATTGTTTAGTGAGAACAGAGGTTCAGTTTGGGAAGATGAAAAAATTTTTGAGATGGATGGTGGTGAAGGTTGCATGAGTATGGATATGCTTAATGTCACTGAACTGTCCATTTAAAAATGGTTAAGGAGGCGCCTGGGTGGCTCAGTGGGTTAAAGCCTCTCCCTTCGGCTCAGGTCATGAGCCCAGGGTCCTGGGATCGAGCCCCACATTGGGCTCCCTGCTCAGTGGGGAGCCTGCTTCCTCCTCTCTCTCTGCCTGCCTCTCTGACTACTTGTGATCTCTATCTGTCAAATAAATAAATAAAATCTTTTTAAAAAATGGTTAAAATCATAGTTTTTTAAAAAATATTTTATTTATTTATTTGACAGAGAAAGATCACAGGGAGAGAAGCAGGCAGAGAGAAGTGGGGAAGGAGGCTCCCCACTGAACAGAGAGCCAGATGCAGGGCTCAATCCCAGGACCCTGAGATCATGACTTGAGTTGAAGGCAGAAGCTCAACCCACTGAGCCACCCAGGTGCCCCCAAATCATCATTTAAAAAAAAAGATTTTATTTATTTGAGAGATTGAGTATAAGCTGGGGAGAGGAGCAAGGCAGAGGGAGAAGCGGACCCCCACTGAGCAGGGAGCCCAACGCAGGGCTCGATCCCAGAACCCTGAGATCATGTCCCGAGCCAGAGGCAGATGCTCAACTGACTGAGCCACCCAGGTGGTCCTAAGATGGTCATTTTCTATGTTACATATACTTTATCACAATAAAAAAATGTTTTAAAAAACACAACGTATTACCCTCACATCTAAGTGAATCCGTTCAGAGAAGAGAACAGAGAGTATGAGGAGAGTGCCCTGCTCAGGCTGATGGAAGCTCCAGTCTCTGCCCACAGTCTCTGGTCTGTGGGGTGAAGTCCTCTACATTTCTCGGTGCTAAACTCTTTTCTCTCCTCCTCCTGCTCCATGAGTGATAATTCCCCCAAAGGAGAGTGGCGGGGTGGTGCGGAAACAGACAGCGAACACCACAGGGCTGGGTGTACTTTTTTATTCTCGATGAGGTCTTCTTCTAGTGAATGTGGGAAGAGGTTTGTTTGCTGATAAGCACCTCAGGCCGTTTAGAAACAACTCTCTTCTCAGGATCTCCTCACCAAAAAAGCTTTGGGAAAAAACAGAATTGTAAAATAGGAAGTGATCATTTGGGGAAAGGATTTGAAAGCAAGAAAGTAGCAGAAGGAGGGGGAGGGGAAACCACCCTTGCATCTGTTGCGGGCCCACGTCTTGCTTCTGTGAAGTTGCACCTCTTACGTGCCTTCTGGGAGCTGCCTGCCCTGAGTTTCCATTTAATGGTATGCCTCTCCTTACCTGCTTCCCCCCAACCTTATTTCTTCTTAAAATGAACTATTTTATATTTAAATGAAAGTTCGTTTTCAAAAACATCGAGACACCAACTCTGAGTCTAATTTAAAAATTTCCTGACACCCTGTGGGATAATTGAAGACAAGCTGGACAGATCCCAGGAGAGAAGAGAGAGGAATCAGGGTCGGGAAAGGTACACAGGCCCAGCTGGGAGCTACCTTTCCCTCTGTTCAGAGCTGATCACTAGGTGTCCCTGGCCATAAAGATCGATTGTCCTCAGCTCACTAATGTCAAAATGACTTAGACTGAAAGAGGCAGTCATTAAGGAGAGCGAATTTCTTCGTGTTTAACAAGTATTGGTTAGAACCCCTAATGACCTGCTCTCTGCTTGCCGTGTTCCTGCTTCATTGGAATGATTTGATTTGAAAAGCATTCGACTCCTATTTTAGTCACCATTTGGTTGTTCCACCATCTGAGCCATTAGTCTGGAAAAAGAATCAGTGAGGCTCCAAGAGACAGCATTTATTCCATATTCACAGACCTTTCCCAGCTCTTCCTCACAGGCTGGCTGCTGGAGAAATCACGCCTACACACCTACCTCTTCCTTGTCACTAACCGTGGGTCTGTCCACCTGCACACACTTCTCCCAGGAACCCAAGGGAGGTTTTGTGCTGTTAGCTGTGGGGTCATCTTGTCCACACATCGCTAGTGTATCTGTCCCTGCTCCTTCCACAATCTGTGTGACTTTAGGAAGCTAGCTTGTCTCTTGGCACTGTGGTAAAGACCATGGAAGATTTATCTATTATTCAGCAAGCGAAGAGAAATAAAGGTGTCTTTGCATAAGCACTTGTATTCAACAACAACAAAAATGAACCTTAGAAACATTGATGCTATAATTTCTTTCACTTATTTTCTTTCTCAGATCATTTAAGTGAATCGAAGAGCAGTGATTTTTCAAAATATTTATTGTTTATAAGTCATGTGAAGGGAAGACCCAAATTAAGCAAACAAATTCTGGCATGTCTAATTATCTCTTCCTTTGGCATCTTTGTCACAGGCTATGCTAGACTGAAGCTCCAAGCTACGGGTGTGCTGGCTTCTGGAACTGTGCTATTGTTGAGGAACCCCTTACAAAGTGATTGTTATTATTTTTATTTTTTGCTGTGTTTAGAAACCATTTCCTAAACTTCAGGGAATTGCCTCATTATTTTTAAAAATGGTATTGTTAAATTCATTACAATAATACCACATGGCCATAGAAAAAAGTCAAAGCAGCAAGAGATTTATGAGTAGAAATTGTTCTCCTATTTTTCTGTAACGTGTCTTACTCCCATTCTCCAGCAAAACCAGGGTCAGCAGTTTGTTGCTGGTGTTGTTGGCCCTTTAAACGCATACACACAGGGATGCCTGGGTGGCTCAGTGGGTTAAGCCGCTGCCTTCGGCTCAGGTCATGATCCCAGCGTCCTGGGATCGAGTCCCACATCGGGCTCCTTGCTTGGCAGGGAGCCTGCTTCTCCCTCTGCCTCTGCCTGCCATTCTGTCTGCCTGTGCTTGCTCTCTCTCCCTCTCTCTCTGACAAATAAATAAATAAAATGTTTTTAAAAAATTAAAAAAAAACACATACACACATATAGATGCACACAGAGGGTTTTTTTGTTTGTTTTAAGATTTATTTATTTACTAGAGAGCGAGCAAGCACATAGGGTGTGGCGGGGCAGAGGGAGAGGGAGAGGGATCTGAAGCAGACTCCACGCTGAGTGTGGAGCCTGACATAGGACTCAATCTCATGACCCTGAGATCATGACCTAAGCTGAAACCAAGAGTTGGATGATTTTTTAAAAAAAATATTTTATTTATTTATTTGTCAGAGAGAGACACAGCAAGAGAGGGAACACAAGCAGGGGGAGTGGGAGAGGGAGAAGCAGGCTTCCCCCTGAGTAGGGAGCCCGACATGGGGCTTGATCCCAGGACCCTGGGATCATGACCTGAGCTAAAGGCAGATGCTAACGACTCAGCCACCCAGGTGCCCCAAAAGTTGGATGCTTAATCAATTTCACCACCCAGGCACCCCCACTGTTTTTGTTTTGTTTTGTTTTGCGATAAAGATAGGATGTAAAAAATAACTGATCATAGTTTGCGTACTGTTGTGTGATGTACAGCTTTTTATGGAGTGATGTCATGAACATCACTCCATATTAGTAAATGTAGATGTCTCATTCTTGTTAACAGCTGCTTATTAGGGTTCCATAATGTGTATGTGTATCATAGGCAACCACTTCCTTATTAGTGGGCTTATTCATTTATTCACATTGATATAATAAACAGGGCTGTGCCTCCGTGTGCCAAGCTCAGCGCTGTGCAGGGAATATACGATGGAGAGCAGAAGTTTATAAATCTAGAGGAGACAGACATTAATTAAAATCACAAAACCATATCAGATGAGTGCCCTGCAAAATATAATGGGGGAAGGTAACTCAGGGAAGTCAAGAGAGGTTTCCATGAGGAAAGACCCTTAAAACTCTGAAGATGGAGGCTTCTGGAACATTTAATTCTAGGAATTTAGGGAGGCAGGAAGAAAGGGAAGAATGTTCTAGGGCCCCATGGCAAATGAACGCATGTGTGAGAAGGGCTAGAAGAAGAGGAGGGTGGCTGGAGTGGGTACAATGCAACCAGGTGTTTGAGATGAGGCTGCAGGCAGGCCCGGATGAGGCGGGAATCTGTGGGCCAGTTATGGGTTTGTGCCCTTACCTTGAAAGAATGTGATGCCATTTTGTGCTCTAAGCAGGGGTGGTGGGGCGCCTGGGTGGCTCAGTGGATTGAGCCTCTGCCTTCGGCTCAGGTCATGGTCTCAGGGTCGTGGGATCGAGCCCCGCGTCAGGCTCTCTGCTCAGCAGGGAACCTGCTTCCTCTCCACCCCGCCACCTGTCTCTCTGCCTACTTGTAATCTCTGTCAAATAAATAAATAAAATCTTAAAAAAAAATAAGCAGGGGTGGGGTTGGGGTAGCATGCCCAACATGAACCTTCTTAGCTGTGGTTACGAGAGAGTGTTGGAGAGGAGTAGACCAGTTAGGAATGCATGGAAGTCAAATGGGAGAGGAGGGTATCTGGGACTAAGGAGCTGATGTTGGGGAAGGAGCGAAATGGACACAACAGAGGGCTCTGCAGGAGCTCTGGATACAAACAGGGTTGGTAGAGGGGAGAGGGAGGGAAATGTCAAGATGATTCCTAGCTACCTGGAGAGTATTTGAGAGGAGGAACATCCGAAGAGAATTGGGTTTTGGCAGTGGCAGGGGATATGATGGGTCAGAAGATGAGTTTTTGTACATATTGAGACTTCCAGAGGTCAACTATGCAGTTTTATGTATTTGTCCAGAGTTCGGAAGAGAGGTGTGGCCTTGAGATGAAAATCTGGGTGTCATGTGAATGGAGAGTACTATTGGTGCTGTGATAAGATTGTAGAGACAGCATGGAGAGACAGGGGAAGAGGGTCTAGACCAACCATAAATATCCTTCCTTTCAATAGGACTGTAGAGTATTTTGTGACTGTACTGTGGACCACTGAAAGAGACTTGGAGAGGGATGGTTTGGTGCTTCAACAGAAATCCCAAGAGGTTATCAGGAAGGCTGTATTGTATTGTGCAGTGGAAAAGGCACCATTTTCTCAATGGAGGACCAGCCACTCAGGCTCTACTTCTAGCTGTTTGACCTTGGGCTAGATTCATGTTTTCAATTTACTCATGTAAAAAATGAAGGTCATAATATGTGTTTTCTACCTTGCATGGTTCATGTGATGGTCAAATGAGATCATATATGAGAAAATAAATTGTCATTTTCATGATAGGTTATGAGGCAGTCTACTATCAGTGTGTTCAAATTCAATTCAGAGTTGAAGCAGAATGTATCTTTTTTCAGCATACGTTGGGCTGACATGGAGCAAAGGAATGGTTTGATTTTTAAAAGTGTCTCTCAAATATCTCCACACTATTTTAGCTGAAGTCATTGTGCTCTTTTACACAGAGAAATGGACAAAATGGGTGCCCGATGATCTGATGTACCTCAAAGACATACAGAAACAGACAAGTTCTAGAGAAGGACACCGAAATTGATCCATAGAGTAGAGAGGGTTCTTTTGTGAGAAATGATAAAAGAATTAGGGCTCTTCATTCTGGAAAGACACAGGCCGAGAGGGGAATATGATTGAAATTTATAAAATAATGAAAATCATAGGATAAAAATATGAACTTATTAAATCCCAGAGCTAGGGACAACTTTATCACTTTAAAGAAATAGTTTTAGGGCAAAGTAAAAATAGCACATCTTTACATAGGAATAGTCCACATATGGAACTTACTATTCTCAAAGATTGCTAGGACCAAAACCAAATATTATAAGAGAAAGGTGTGTATTTCTGAAGGATAGTTTCATAGGAGATTATAAAATAAAATTAAAACAATTTGGGGGGCGCCTGGGTGGCTCAGTTGGTTAAGCATCTGCCTTTGGCTCAGGTCATGATCCTTGGATCCTGGGATCAAGCCCTGCACTGGTCTTCCTGCTCAGTGGGGAGCCTGCTTCTCCCTCTCCCGCTGCCCCTTTCCCAACCCCATCTTGCTCTCTCTCTCAAAAAATAAGTAAAAGCTTAACAAAAACCCAATTTGGTAAATCTCCCTGATCTTGGAGGATGGCACCAGAGAGTGACCATGAAGCTTCCCTGTTCCCATCTGGCATCCTTGACCAGATCAAGATTCCTGAGCGGATATGCCAGAGAACACTGAGCACAGGATTAGAGCTAAGTGGGCCTGGCTGCTAGTGTTACCTCTCTGACCCTAGGGAGTCACTTTTTTTTTTTTTTAATACCTCAATTTCCTAATCTCCAAAAAGAAAAAAAAAGGTCATATCAGCATTAAATGCTGTCTAATTACTGTGAGAGAGTCCACGGAAGGGATGTCTGTGGAAGTGTTTTGTAGTTGATAAACATATCCGTATGAGCGTGAGAATTTCCACTTTTATTGTTGGATTTCCAATTCTATTTCCTTCAGGTGGGTTGACCTTCACCTTGTCCATCCTGATCGTGGCCTTGTTGGGGGGCAGTGTTTCCCAGCACAGGAAAGAAGGAGAACATTGGGGGCAGGGACAATCCTCGTCCTCAAGGGAGGTGGAGAGAATGTAGATCTCTCTTCTTTCACCCCTTGCCCTTCCTGTGAAGGTGGAGAAATAAAGGTAAGGAGAACTTGAAGCATCTCTCTTTCTCTTTGGTTGTTTTGGGTAGTAAGATGTCACCTAAAAAGTGGGGTGTTCCTGGCTGGCTCAGTTTGTTGGGCATGCAGCTCAAGATCTTACAAGATCTTGGTCTTGTAAGTTTGAGCCTCACGTTGGGTGTAGAGATTTCTTTAAAAAAATGAAATTTTTTTCCAAAGAATTCACCTATTTGACAGAAAGAGACAGAGAGAGAGAGAGAGAGAGAGCGAGCAAGCGCACAAGCAGGTAGAGCCGCAGAAGGAGAAGGAGGCTCTCCATTGAGCAGAGAACCTGATACAGGGCTCGATCCCAGGACCTCAATATTATGACCTGAGCCGAAGGCACGTGCTTAACCAACTGAGCCACCCAGACACAGCCCCGGACAATGAAACCTTAAAAAACAAACAAACAAACAAACAAACAAACAAAACCCTCAGGTGTTCCAGACTTCGAGGGTTCTTGCAGATCTTAGGAAAGCTAAAAAATGTGAGTACAGGGCTGGATGAGAAAAACCATGGGCACTGGTTCCTTAATGGCATCTATAGTTCAGAATTTAAGGGAAAGAGAAAGATAATGATTCTGAAATTTCCTGTCAAGATGGCCACTGCAGGTCGCTCTGCCGGAAAGTTTGATGGAGATCTGGAGGGAGAAAACGTGTCCTGCCTGGAGGGTCCTCTGAATCTCCTGTGTATCCCTAAGGAATCCGACTTTGGCAGAGGAGATCCAGGAACAGCAGGAAGAGAGAACTGACAACAAGAAACTTCTTATTTCCTCCATAGTAAGTATGGAAGCTTTGCGTGGCTTCTGCACTGCACGCACCGGACCACCTCCCCTGACCTCATTTCCCATGGGGTATAGTGGGAGGAGAAAACGGGCCCCGAGCCCAGACAGCCCTCAATTTGAATTTTGGTCTCAGTGCTAATTAGCTGTGTGGGCTCAGCTTCCAGTCCCTAAAATGGTAAGGAACCCCTTACCCTTGAGTTGCAGTGAGGTCAGATGAGGTTATAATTGTGAAGCACTTAGCATAGTGCCTGTCACATCATGGGCCCTAAATAAATACCGGCCTTTGTCGTGACCCATCAGTACCCTCTACTCTAAAGAGATGGATGGCTAAATAATGAGCTCTGGGAGTGCGGGGTCCAGGATGGGCTTTGCTCACTGTGTGTCTGTGGCATATGTACACAGCGCCTAAAGAAATGAATTTCTCTGCACTGAGCCCCTCTTATTCCCTTTATGTGTGAGTTCTATCCACGCAGTGTCGGATTCAGCTTTCCTCCGGGAAGCCAGCTCATACTGATCTTTCTCTCCTGGGAACTCCCATAGCACGAAGTTCAGCCCTTAGAGAGCCATGGATTTGCATAGTTGTCCCTTTGCATCATATATGTTAGTCTTAACCTTCAATGACGTTCAGCATTTAGTGAACATTGGCTACGATCTGGGCCTTGGGTTACAGACGCAACCCTAGAGGAAGTTCCTTCGTTTCAGGACCTGTTTTCGGATACTTTCCCTCCTGCATGGAACCCAGCGTAGCAAAGTGCCCATCTTGCTGTTCTTATGTGCTGCTTTGGACACACGACACGGGGGGATGCTTTGTAGGAACCTCTCCCTTTGAGGTCCTGGGAGACACATGTTCTGGCACTAATGTCATCTTCATTCCTGGATATCTTTGAGTTGATGGGAAAGCTGTGCAGGGGGTTTGTTTTGGGGCTTGTCTCCAAAGACATAAAGCAATACCAGAATATTTTTTTCTCGTAAGAGCATCACTCACAGGTCAACTGGTGCCACTCTCACATGACCCAGGGCACTTGCTTAAAAGATTCCTCTTCCTTTCTTTTTTGTTCTGAAATATGCAAAAAAAAAAAAAAAAAACCCAGTGGTGGAAGCTGGACGAGGCCCACCTCACTCTCTTTGTCCATCACTTTTCTGAGGAGGGAATTAAGGACAAGGTCTTTGAAGGCAGGTCCGGAGACGTGGTAGCAGCATCTGCATGTCTCCTGCCTTTGGTTTCTGCTCCTGTCTCAGGTTTACTTTCTGATGTGGATTCCAGGCCACCTTTCTCAGTTCTGATGGAGCCGGGAACCACTGTGACCCACCAGGAACCCCTCCCTGCAGCTTGCAAGTCAGGGTCAATCACCTAGCTGTTCCCATTGAACAGCTCCCTTTTGACTTGAGCTTGTAAAATATCTAATATATTATATTTTTTCATTTTTATCCTCTCCTTTTCTTTAAAGGTTATTTTTAAGTTAAAAATAACCATAAGGAGACCTTGTGATCCTCTTCTCACTGACCCAGATATTTTAAGTGCTGGAGAACTGACAGCAGCTCCTCATCTGGGAGTAGGCTGGCTTTCAGGAGCCAATTAGCTAAATGTAATAATCAAATATTAATCCTCTTTCCCACACATAAAACATTCTCCTTGTTTTTCCTTGCCAATCTAAACCCTCCCCTCCTTTCAATGCATCGTACAAAAAGCCATAGACGAGGATAAAAGGCTTGGGTTCCGTCTCTAACTTGGAGACCTGCAACTGTCTGAGCTTGGGCAAGTCACTTTATATGTGCGGACCTTGGTCTCTTCTCCTGGAAAACTGAGGTGCTAACTGTCTCACAGAGTGAAGGTTGAAGGCTTTGGGTCTAGTCCAGTGCCTGGCATCCACAAAACAGGTTCCAAGGAAATACTTACAAACTTCAGAAAGCCCGATTTGAGTAATGCTGAGATCATTAATCGCTCCTCTTCGGGGATTTCTGTATTCCTGAGTCTAGCTACACCACACAGTTTAACAGTTAACTTGACCTTGTCTTTCATCTGTGGCTGTAGCGTTTCCACATGCTCAAATGGTGGATAGCTTCCTTTGCAGGATGGTGCCACGCATTTTATTTTTCTTGTGTCAATGTTGCAAAAAAGGGCACTTAATCCTTGATAATTGATTGAGAGAGTACATCACCCATCTTACTAAATTTGGGTTCTGTAGCACAACAGAGGTTCTTTTCTGTCTTCATCTCTCTAATTTCACTGCCTGATGCTAATGGTGAGATCATAGGAAATCTGTTAGGCTTTCATTATCTTGTCAATTTTAGCTTTTCATCAAATATGTGCTATTCATCTGTTCAGGATACTGCTGACCTGCCGTGAACATGTAGTTTTTTCGAATTGCTTATCCACTACAAGGATGGGTTTTCCACTCGATTGGCTTTGTTTTTTCACTTAAGCAGGGCTGAGGACAGCCCACCAAGCCACATGTGTTCCCGTGAGACCTCCAGCTTTTCCTGCCCTGGAACTGGGGTTTCTAAAGCAGGTCTACAGTTGCCCTCTTCTGTGGTGACAGGCTCTCAGGGGAATTAGAAATTTATTTTTTTATATGCAAGAGAGAGCGAGAGAGAGCTCAAGCAAGCAGGGGAGGGGCAGAAGGAGAGAGAGAGAGAGACTCCTCAAGCAGATTCCCTGCTGGGCATGGAGCCTGGCTCTGACTCCATCCCAGGACCTGACCTGAAATCATGAGCTGGCCGCTTAACTGACTGAGCCACCTCCGCACCCTCTCAGTGGATTTAATAGCTACCCCAAGAGCCTGTATTCTTTGGGTAAGAACAGTAGCCCAGCTGTCATATCACCTCCACGAATGGCCCCATGAATGGCTGTGGGTTCAATTGTGTCCCCCTAGCAAAAAACATATGTTGAAATCCTAGCCCTTAGTTCCCATGGCTGTGACTTTATTTGGAGCTAGGCTCTTTGTAATCATAATCAAGTTAAGAGGAGGTCACACTGGATTAGCATAGCCCTAACCCAATGACTGTTACCCTTATAGGTAGAGAGAGATTTGGACACAGAGCAGGACCGTCATGTGAAGACAGGCACAGAAACTGGAGTGATGCAGCCATGCATCAAAGGATGCCAGGGGCTGACGGGAGCTACTAGAACCTAGGCAATGGCCAGGAACGATCCTCTCCTGCCGCCCCTGGAGTCTTCAGAGGGAGCATGGCTCTACCAACACTTTGATTTCGGACTCAGCCTTCACACCTATAAGAAAATAAATTCCTATTCTTTTAAGCCACCAAATTTGTGATCATTTGTTACAGTAGCCTTAGGAAACTAATATACACTGTCCAAGAGTCTAAATACAATACAAAAAGGGAGGCTTTAATTAAAATCAATTACCCATCTTCCCCTAAAGGGGGAATGATGCTACTAAAGCCATCATGCCTTGTGATTACCCTTGTGATTCCCTTAGTCCAACACTCCTGGGCCTCCTTCCTCACACAGCTCTGTACATATCCTTATTTGACTCTACCTCCCACCCTCTGACCCCCCACCCCCTCCCACTGTGTCCTCAGCCTCTTCTCTGAATGTCCCTCTCACCGTTCTGCTCGGACTCACTCCTGAGGATATGGAGATACCCCTCATTGGGGCCCGATGGTGGGGCAGGGGTCGGCTTTGCTCTTCATGGCCACTCCCGGGCCATCGTTCCTCCCTGGCCCTTCCTAACCAGCTCTGAGGGATTGGCCATCCAACCCCCATAAACCTCCCATGCTGGACCGGCCACCAAACCGCGGTCACTCCTCCCGTGCAGCGCAGAGTCCCGCCAAGTCACGTCCATGCTCTTCACCACTCCTCTCCTCCCTCGTGCTGGTGGTCTGCTCAGACCAGTCAGCCCCAGCCCTGGCTGCCCTTTAAAATTATTTGGGAAACTTCTAAAAAACCTCAGGCACTCCCACCCCCACGTCTGAACCAGTTGAGCCAGAATTAGAAGATCGGAGGCCTGGGTATGTTTTAGGAGCTCCCCAGGTCATTCTAGTCTGTGGCCAGGTTTAGGACAACTGGCGTGGGTAGGACTTGTATTACTACTAATACTTACGGATTTCTGCCCCCCCCCCCCCACCTGCTCACTTCCGGCTCACTCCCTCCGGCTCACTCCCCCTGCTCCAGCCATTGTGTGGTCTCACTTGTCCACCAGCCATCCCTATACACGCCACTTTCATCACGGCCCTCAGGCCTTGCTTTCCACCTCATCTGCCTGAGGCCATGCAGCAGGCTCCACTCCCTTGCCTCTCTCCCCTCTGCTGCCTTTATCTGGCAACCCACCCCCCCACCTCATAACACTCTACTCACCTACTCATGTCTGCATCCAAGCACCAAATCTCCAAATGTGGCTGCATAAAAATACACAGCCGACTTACTGGTCTTAGTTTTATGAACTCAGAGCTCAAGCGGATTCTTCGTGCTGCCTGGCAACGCTGTCTCATTTCCCCAGTTCATTTGCTTCCCCCTTATTCAAGAGGCTCTTCTACACCTTCTCTCTCCATACCAGCTCCCTCCAGGATCCAACCTTCTCACAACCTTGTTCCCGTCCCAAGATATTTGCAGTTATAGTTCACTCTACCTTCCACACTTTCCCCCAGATCTTGCCATAGAACACCCCCCCTCGATTTATCTCACCTTCTCAGGGAAGCATTCCCTGACTCTTCTACCTAAAATAAGCCTCCCCCCTCGACCCTGACACTCCATCCTCTGACTCGTTCTTATTTTCTTTATAGTACTTACCATCACCTGATATGATGTGATGATGTGGTATGATGTGATGGATTTATTTTTGTTTGTTTATCTGTCTCCCTCATAAGCATACAGGCTAAATTTATGAAGCCAGTTCCCTTTTTTTCTTTCTTTCTTTTTTTTTTTTTTTTAATATTTTATTTTTGAGGGGCGCCTGGGTGGCTCAGTGGGTTAAAGCCTCTGCCTTCAGCTGAGGTCATGATCCCAGGGTCCTGGGATCGAGCCCCACATTGGGCTCTCTGCTCGGTGGGGAGCCTGCTTCCCCCTCTCTCTCTGCCAGCCTCTGCCTACTTGTTCTCTCTGTCTGTCAAATAAACAAATAAAATCTTTTAAAAATAAATAAATAAAAATTTTAAAATAATCCACAATAGTTAAATGTTTTTAATCCTAAAGGGATTTTTTTATTTCCACTTATCATTTTAGATAGAAATGGAGATTCAGAAAGGTTAAATAACCTGTCCAAGATCACACAAGTAGAACTTAGGGTTCTGGTTCTCCCAGACCATTTCACAACAATGTGCTGTAGATATTAAGCATAGATCTTGCCTAATGTGACTTGTCATAACTAGAGAAGACACTCCTAATTACCATATTCTTGCTTTGTGCACAAAGAGCACCTCCTTAGATTTCTGCAAAGAATATTAAATATGAACTACATTTGCCACCTTGTCTTACAATTAGTATACTGTCTTTTACCTTGATAGTAGTCATTCAACTATAAGAAATGAAGGCTACTTGGGGTGTCTGAGTAGCTCAGTGGGTTAAAGCCTCTGCCTTCGGCTCAAGTCATGGTCTCAGGGTCCTGGGATCGAGCCCCGCATCGGGCTCTCTGCTCAGCGGGGAGCCTGCTTCCCTTCCTCTCTCTCTGCCTGCCTCTCTGCCTACTTGTGATCTCTCTCTGTCAAATAAATAAATAAAATCTTTTTTAAAAAAGAAAAGAAAAGAAATGAAGGCTACATAGAGAGACCCATGAAAATCAGAATGTAAGTAAGTGCCAAATGGGGAATGTCAGTAGTAAGTGTGAGAAGAGATCAGGAGAGGGAGAGAAGCAAAGGTAATTTTGAAGGGGGTGAGAAAAGAAATCAATGCTGAGAGAGCTAGGAAAGAATATTCAAATTGTGAGCTCTCTTCCTTGAGAATACTTCCACCTTTCAGGCTGTCATTGATGATATTGGGCCTTAAGTGACACAGACTTATGACCCTGATCTGAAGACAGTCTTGCAGTCTCATTTTCCTGACTTAAAAAAGACACAATAGGAAAATGTGCATCTATATATTCATAAACCTGCGTTTTCCTCATCTTGGGTAAATTGGGGAAGTTACAGACCAGTCTGTATATAACTAAAACAAAAGAATAAAAAGTGGAAGAATGCAACTACAGTTAGGTCCCAAATACATACCTTTTGGGTCTTGTAGACACATTCTTTCAAATATCAGCAGCAGATTGGAAGTATTGACTTTGACTTTGCTAAAACCAAAATTCATGGCAGAAAACAAATACAAATGTTTCTACTTGAAAGAACTCTAAGCTCCATCCCTTAAACTAAACTACTTATATACAGCAGCCCCAAAATCTTATGTTTGCCCACCACAAGACTGTCAAGTGATAGGAAAACATTGTGAACTCCCCAGGAGAGATTATGTCAAAAGATTTTGAGCAGAGACAGTATATAGCAACGGTTATATGCACAGGCTCCAAAACCACATGACCAGGCTGGTGTCCCGACTTTGCCACACTCTAGATCCACTGATGTCAGGTAAATCACTGAATATCCCTTCCCTGGACCTCAGTTTCTGTATCTGTAAAATGGGCTTGATAGTAACTACTTCAGGGGTTGTTGTGAAGAGTACAATTGATCCGTGAGGAACACAGGGGTTGGGGTATCCATTCCCCAGCCCCCTGTGCAGTCAAAAATCCATGAATAACTTCTGACTCCCCCAAAACTCAACTACTAATAGCCTGCCACCACCAGAAGCCTTAGCGACAATAGTCAATTAACACGTATTTTGTACATTATACGTGTTATGATACATATTCTTACAACGAATTCAGCTAGGAAAAGAAAATCCTAAGGAAAATACATTTAGAGCACTGTACTGTATTTATCCTAAAAGCCACATATAGGGGTGCCTGGGTGGCTCAGTGGGTTAAAGCCTCTGCCTTCAGCTCAGGTCATGATCTCAGGGTCCTGGGATCAAGCCCCGTGTCGGGCTCTCTGCTCAGCAGGGAGACTGCTTCCTTCTCTCTCTGCCTGCCTCTCTGACTACTTGTGATTTCTGTCAAATAAATAAATAAAATCTTTTTTTTTTAAAAAGAATCATGACCTGAGTTGAAGGCAGAGGCTTTAACCCACTGAGCCACCCAGGCACCCCATATTGTGGATTATTTTCATAGTTGAAAGTGAAAGGACATTTCTTTTTATTTTTTAAATTTTTAAAAAAAGATTTTATTTATTTATTTGAGAGAGAGAA
The DNA here is from genome assembly GCF_964662115.1 of Mustela nivalis. Lineage (NCBI taxonomy): Eukaryota > Metazoa > Chordata > Mammalia > Carnivora > Mustelidae > Mustela > Mustela nivalis. Next base: position 24,273,108 of record NC_139035.1, read on the forward strand.
TGAGAGAGAAAGAGCACGAGATGGGGGATGGTCAGGGGGAGAAGCAGACTCCCCACTGAGCAAGGAGCCTGATGTGGGGCTCAATCCCAGGACTCCAGGATCATGGCCTAACTGAAGGCAGTCACTTATCCACCTGAGCCATTCAGGGGCCCAGGACATTTCTTTAAAAAAATTTTTTTTTTTAATGTATTTTGACAGAGAGAGATCCCAAGTAGGAAGACAGGCAGGCAGGCAGAGAGAGAGAGGGAAGCAGGCTCCTCCCTGAGCAGAAAGCCTGATGTGGAGCTCAATCCCAGGACCCTGAGACCATGACCTGAGCTGAAGGCAGAGGCTTTAACCCACTGAGCCACCCGGGTGACCCAGACATTTCTTTTTTAAAAAGTTGTTTTTAAGACAGTTCTGTAAGTCAGAAATTTTACCTAAATCAGTCCTTTTCCTCATTTAAGTTTAAAATCAGGGGCTTCGGAGTGCTTGGGTGGCTCAGTTTTTAAACATCTGCCTTCGGCTCAGGTCATGATCCCAGGGTGCTGGGATTAAGTGTGGCATCAGGCTCTCTGCTCAGCGGGAAGCCTGCTTCCCCCCCCTTGCCCCTCCCCCTGCCTGTGTTCCCTCTCTTGCTGTGTCTCTCTCGGTCAAATAAATAAATAAAATCTTAAAAAAATATATGATTAGGAGCTTCCCCATTTCTAGGGTAATGAATAAATACCACCAATATATGCTGTCTGATTCATACACATGTCTACTTGCTACACAGCCTTTACAGTGATGGGACAACTTGAATTTTCTATGATTGCCCCAGTTAAGAAAAACTCTTTGTTGTTGTTTACATAATTAAGATAATTTTTAAAAAGATTTTTATTTATCTTTTTTTTTCAAGATTCCATTCATCTACTTGACAGATGGAGATCACAAGCAGGCAGAGAAGCAGGCCCAGAGAGAAGAGGAAGCAGGCTCCCTGCTGAGCAGAGAGCCCGATGTGGGGCTCCATCCGAGGACCCTGGGGATCATGACCTGAGTCAAAGGCAGAGGCTTTTAACCCATTGAGCCACCCAGGTGCCCCTAAAAGATTTTTATTTATCTATTTGAAAGAGAGACAGTGAGATAGAGCATGAGAGGGGAGAAGGTCAGAGGGAGAAGCAGACTCCACGTGGAACTGGGAGCCTGATGCAGGACTCAATTCCGGGACTCCAGGATCATGAGACCTGAGCCAAAGGCAGTTGCTTAACCAACTGAGCCGCCCAAGCACCGTAATTAAGATAATTTAATGTCTAAGTGTATTCATGTATCTTGCTTCATTTTAATTCAGAAAATGGGGCCAGTGAATACCTAGTGAACTCATCCATGTTTTAATTATGTAAAATGTGTGGGTTACTTGGTCACTGATCAATAAACATCTGTTTCCCAATCTCTGACTCTGGTTTTGTTTTGTTTTGTTTTAGATTTTTATTTATTTATTTGACAGAGAGAGAGAAAGCAAGAGAGGGAACACAAGCAGGGGGAGTGGGAGAGGGAGAAGCAGGCTTCCCGCTGAGCAGAAAGCCTGATGCAGGGCTCAATCCCAGGACCCTGAGCTGAAGACAGATGCCTCATGATTGACTGAGCCACCCAGGAGCCTCCCAATCTCTGACTCTGTAACTGAGATGTAGGGATCAGTTGGTGAATTCCAACTTCTTTCTTTTTCTCAATCAGCATGTTCCTAAATGGTTTCTGGCCACCGCTGCAGGCGTCATCACAGTATGGAGGACAGCACTCTCCGTGACACTGCTGCGTGTGTGTGTGTGTGTGTGTGCGCGCTCGCGCGCACGTTGTGGGCACGTCCCTCTGCACCCACACCATGAAGGGGGGAAGAAGGGACCACCCCTGACATCACCCTCAAGGAGAGGAGAGCTGTGTGAGGTCTGGGCTGAAAGTGTTTTACATTTCTTTTTGGCATGGCTTGTCTGCTCCAGGGAAGCACGAGAACATCTTTAGAATTCTTGAATGTTTTGGGGACACAGGAAAAAAACCCCACCCAAATCTATTCAAGATTCAGCAGAGGGGCTGAATAGTTCAGCCCTGTAGCAGTTCAGGCAAGATACCACTTGTAATTTTTACACAATAAAAATAGCTTTGTTGTTTCTTCTGATTATATAAATAAAAGTCTTATCTTGAGAAAATTGAAGTATTGGGTGCCTGGGTGGCTCAGTCAGTTAAATATCGGCCTTCAGCTTGGTGGTGATCTCAGGGTCCTGGGATGGAGCCTCAGCAGGGAGCCTGTTTCTCCCTCTCCGTCTGCCCCTCCCCTTGCTTATTCATTCTGTCTCTCTCTCTCTCACAGAAATAAAATCTTTAAAAAATTGATATATAAAATGATAGAGAATAAATCAAAGTCAGATGGCATTCCAACTCCTGAAAACATTCTAATTAACACTTTTGTAAACTTAACATGTACTTCTCTTTAAGCACACACATCATTCTCATATAGATAATTTTACAGGGGTGATGTGATAAATGCTCCTAATTGTGAAGCCTTTAACAAAGTAACTTGTACCCTTACCATTGCCCTTGCACATTAATCTTCCTCAAACAAAGGAAGTATCTAAACTGCCCGGGATATATCTTTTATATACTTTTGTCTATGTAGACACACGAATCCTCATATAATTATATATATGCATAAGGGATAATATAGTCCTTTTCACTCAAAAGATTTCATAACAACCCCCAAATGAGATAATATAATATACTCTTTTTTGGGGTGGGGGGGCTTGGTATATATGCCACAGAAACTCCTCCAAGTGAACTGCTACAACTCTAATTTATTATTTGTTACTAGATATCCTAATATGTCATGACATGAGTATCTCATAATCTATTCAACCGTTTCCCTATTCATGAGCATTCACTTTCTCATTTTTTGGAAATGAAATTCCCCTTTTTTTAAATGAAATTTATTTCACTCCAACCTCATGATTTTTTATTTTTTTAAAAAGATGGTATTTATTTGAGAGAGAGATGGGGGAGAGAGCACAGAGGGAGCAGGAGAGAGAGAAGCAGACTCCCCACTGAGCCGGGAGCACGATTCAGGACTTGATTCCAGGACCCTGAGATCATGACCTGAGCTGAAGGTGGAGGCTTACGGGAATGAGCCACCCAGGGACCCCCACCAAGCTCATGGTTTTTTTTAATGAACTAAAATCCATAATACTGATTCAAAGTCTCTAAATTTTACTCTTTCTAATTTCTAATCCTGACTTTTTGGGTCAGTTGTTAACTTGCTGTCATCATTGTTTAGAAAGTCAACCCGCTATTTAGTCACACCAAGAGGTATGTGTGGTTTCTGTCTCTCTTCCCAGGTAGTGGCCTCTTTAACTATGACCTTCTCAGCATGGCGGTCTGATCATGTTTCCAGCCTCAGGATCCACACAGAGAATCATTCCGTTGGGAAACTGCTGCTCAAGCAGAAAGGTTCTGGGCGGCTGACGTGGCATCCCAGTTCAGAGAGCCGGCCGGCCAGCTCTAACAGCAGGCTGTCATGATGGGATAGAGCAGCAGCAGCCGCAGCCCCGGGAGCTCCTGATCTAGGGGCAAGAGATGTAAGTACTTATTTTCACCATTAACCAAAGCAAACTCAAACTGAAGAATGCAGAGAGGGAATCCAATTCCCACCAGAGACTCTTCTAACAGATTCATTTGAGAAGCATTTGGTCTCCACCAGAGCAGAAGCCATCGGGCTGACACATGGTTTTCAGCCAAATGAAGAACCTCTCAGGGTCTTGTTCTACAAAACAAACTTCAACTGTAGCTAAAGCCTCTTTCAAGTCCCTCAAAGTGCCTGCATGCTGCCACAGGGGCTGTTCCGCTGTGGGATGGCACGTGTTGCTAATGTGCCAAAAGAACATTAGTGGGATTTCAACTTACCTAACCATTTTAGGCAGGTTTGATTTTGGGAAGATGGGAGGAGCCTCGCAGTTACAGCATCTCGGGGAGAGGAGAGAGCCTGTTAAATATTTTAAGGAGGATTCAGGTTGGTGAAAGCTGACCTGGAGGCAACGTGGAAACTTCTGTGTTCTCAGGCTGTGACTTGGGGTGTGGCGTCTGCCAACCCGATGACAAGTGAAACCTTGATGTGGATCCTTTAGCAAGGGGGGGCTCTAGGGCCGCTCTTCCTGAGGATTCCACCCTGGAAGGCATGAGCAGAGACTCTGGTGTTTTCCGAGGTCATAAACCATGTGTTTATGGGTTGGTGATTTCTCTTTCTTTCTGTTGAAACCTTTTACTCTGATGTTTAGCTCTGCATGAAACTTCACGAGTGACCAGTAGCGGTCCGCCCTGAGTGTAGTGAACTAACAGATATATTTGCTTGTCACCTCTATTCTGGGGATATCTAAGTGAACAATATGGAAGAGGTTCCTGGCCCTGTGGAGTTTGCTGCCCAGCAGGAGAAAGAGATGTTATGACAGGGTGAATGAACAGTGGATGATTCCAGTCAGGAGACCTGGAATCAGGTCCTGGCCTTGATCCCAGTGAACCAGACGGCACTCTTGGCTTCGATTTATTGCTATAAAATAAATGGGTTGGAAGGGATGGCCTCTTCAGTAATTGATTCCTCACCTAGTGTGAGTTTTTCCCTTGCTGAGCAGATTTTCACACAGCCTTGAATTTGCTTCACATCCAATTTGGGAAGGGGGCACGGTGGTGGCAAGGGTAGGATGGGGGGGGCGGCCTTCTTTATGAAGCCTACCTCATGTATCACCAACCAGACTTCATCAGATCATAATTTCCTGTAACAGAAACTTGAAGGACAATATCGTATTGGTAGGAGGGAAGGTTGCTTCCAAGAAAGAAATCTTAAAGGTAGCAGTTGCATACAGATGCATCTTAAAGATCTGAGTTTCTATTTTCAAGTGGTTATTGATTGGAACAAGTACCTTTCCAGCTGCTGCTGATTTTTGAGGGGAAAAGATACAAAAGTCTGACACCAGGGAACATGAAAATTGCTTGAAATAGGTGTGACTCACAGGCTACAGCTTGAAAGAAATTAAACTGAGTAAAAAATAAGCCAGGCTGTGGTTTCAGTTAGAACAGAAAATACCATAAAAAAAAAGAAGAAGAAGAAAGAAAAAATAAAAATACCCATCTTGGTGACTGAACAGAACAGCATCAGTGTTCAGAAACTTATCACCATCAGCTCAGTCATTTTTGGCTTTGAACACTGTGGGAGTTCCACTGACATGTTTTAATAGAATGATGGATCAAATAAATTCTTTTAATATAACTAGCATGCATAATTCTTTTTCCCATCAGCCTTGCTTAGACTGGCTCGCAAAATTATCCACATGGGCATTCATACATGAATTCATACACCCTTGCTGCCCTCTCACTTCTCAGTGGCATAAATGTACTTCCTGACCCCTGAGTAATCCCTTCTTTTGGACTACACACTCCATACCCATTGGCCTCCTGGTGATACCACATCTGTCAGACATTCTTCTATAATTGGCTTTCTCTAATTTTTCTTCTCTAATTGGGTTTCCACCATAGTGCCTCCCATTTTATACCAACCAACCAACAAAACTACCAACCAACCAACAAACCAACCAACCGGTCAACCAATGAAAACCCCTCATGGTTTCTCCTTGCTGTCCTATCCCTTTTCAGACCATTCCACCAATCCTATGGAATCCAGGGGATAATTTCAAGTTCTTGTAGAACTTGATCTCTTACTATATTTTTTTCTCTTTACCTCTTCTTCTTTCTTGACACACTTTCCTTCCTTGTCTTTCTTTCTTTTTTTTTTTTCTGAGACTTTATTTAAATTCAGTTAGTTAATGTATAGTGTAGTATGGGTTTAGGAGTAGAATTTAGTGATTCATCACTTACGTAAAAATCACAAAACATGGGCTTAATTCCCATCACCCATTTAACCCACCCCCCACCCACCTCCCCTCCAGCAACCCTCAGTTTGTTCTCTAGAGTTTCGTTCGAGTCTCTTATAGTTTGCCTCCCTCTCTTTTTAAAAAAAATTTTTTTAAAGATTTTATTTGTTTATTTGATAGACAGAGAGCACAAGTAGGCAGAGAGGCAGACAGAGAGAGAGGAGGAAACAGGCTCCCCACCGAAGCAGAGAGGCCAATGTGGTACTTGATCCCAGGACTCTGGGATCACGACCTGAGCCGAAGGCAGAGGCTTAACCCCCGGAGCCACCCAGGCACCCTCCCTCTCTGTTTTTATCTTATTTTATTTTTCCTTCCTTTCTATTAAATTTACCTGTTTTGTTTCTTAAATTCCTCCCTCCTTGACTTTCTTTCTTTTTTTTTTTAAAGATTTTATTTATTTATTTATTTGTCAGAGAGAGAAAGAGAGAGAGGGCATGCAAGCACAGGCAGACAGAATGGCAGGCAGAGGCAGAGGGAGAAGCAGGCTCCCTGCCAGGCAAGGAGCCCGATGTGGGACTCAATCCCAGGACGCTGGGATCATGACCTGAGCCGAAGGCAGCCGCCCAACCAACTGAGCCACCCAGGCGCCCCCTCCTTGACTTTCTTGTTGCTGTTCTAACTTAGGCCTTCTCAGTCCACATGAACTTGTCTTTCTCTGCCTTTTAGCTTAAGCTATTTTTTTTTTTTAATCTCTAAGTCTGTGCTCTTCCTTGACAATCTCATCCACATCTATGATTTTAATGAAGACTTGTGTGCTGAAAACACCTAAATCAAAGCACATACGAATCTTCAGGAAAGAAGCAACATATAAACAAATAAAGGGCACCCACCACACATGTGAGTTCCGGCAGACTTCTCTCAGGAGCTCCCGACCCCTTCACTGCCCGAAACAACTCTGGTGCATTGTCCTGCAGGCAACTCAACCTACTGTGGCCACCCGAACTTTTCTTTCCACACAAAACCTGCTCTTCCAGTAAAAGACAGTTCAGTCTTTTACTTTCAGGGACATGACCAGGCCAGGGCTGTGTAAATTCAATTACCCTCTAAATCTCGTTTATTCTGGTTCCTTGTTCTCTCTTGGATCTGACGCCCACCCCCTGCTCACATTTGCCTTTCCGCCAGAACTTTAGTTTGGCTTGCGTTGACTTTAACAAGGGAGATGTTGGCAACTGCCTTTTAAGCCTCACCCTGCCTTCAGTCTGGCACTCCCCAAACCATTCTCTACATGGTGACTTGTATAATTTTTAAAAATGCTCTTCATGTATTTAGCAAAAATTCCAGATCGTCATGATTCATTCCCAGCTTCTCTAGATGGACTCCTTTCTCGCATTTCCCAGGATGGGAAGTACTCTCTAGTCTGATTGAATATGGTGGGTCACCAGAGGCTGCCCAGCTGAACATCCTCTCCATGCATTTGTACTTACTGATTCCTCTTCTGGAACCATCCCTATGCCCCAATTCACCCTGGTTCCTGCTCATTATCCAACAAGGTTCCATGAGTTTTTCTACCTCAGGAAGCCTTTCCTGAGTTAGCTGTCTTTTCCAGATGATATATTAATTTTTGTATCAATTATCACATTTTTAAATTAATTTTTTATTTTTTATAAACATATAATATATTTTTATCCCCAGGGGTACAGGTCTGTGAATCGCCAGGTTTACACACTTCACAGCACTCACCATAGCACATACTCTCCCCAATGTCCGTAACCCCACCCCCCCTCTCCCAACCCCCCTCCTCCCGGCAACCCTCAGTTTGTTTTGTGAGATTAAGAGTCACTTATGCTTTGTCTCCCTCCCAATCCCATCTTGTTTCATTTATTCTTCTCCTACCCCCTTAACCCCCCATGTTGCATCTCCACTTCCTCATATCAGGGAGATCATATGATAGTTGTCTTTCTCTGATTGACTTATTTCGCTAAGCATGATACCCTTTGGTTCTATCCTCATTGTCGCAAATGGCAAGATCTCATTTCTTTTGATGGCTGCATAGTATTCCACTGTGTATATATACCACATCTTCTTTATCCTGTTGATGGACATCTAGGTGCTTTCCATACAATTATCACATTTTATTAAAGTGATTAATTTACTTTATTTGCCTTTTGAGTTGGGGGTGAAGAGCTAAGAAACAGAATTATGTCTTATTTCTGTATTCCTAATGCCTACAACTGCATGATGTATGTAATTGTTATTCAATAACAGCTATTGAATGAATGAGTCGTGGACAGATGGCTGCCTGGAGCTCCACGTTGATATTCTGTTATTTTAGTCAACTCGCTGGGGGGAACACACTTCTTTCTCAGTAGCCCAAATGTAAGTTCAGAGACGATACTTCTTGGACATTTCCCTGGGCACATGCTAACTTCTGAATTAATCACTTTGGCCAAGGAGCTGTGAGACTTTTACTGTCCAGGTAGGAATTTTGTGTCAATTCTTAGAGAGAGGGAGGGTCAGTCCTATACGTGCTGTATAAACTGAGAGGGGGCAGGGAAGTTGAGCGGAGGATAGGACCATGGGGAGGCAGACATAGCAATGTTGGCCGTCGTGTGTGCAAACAACGTAGGAATTGGGGAGAGCTGGGGCTACATGCTGCCCCACGTGGCTGGCTGAGGCAGCTGGGACAATCTCTTCAGTCTAAGCTTTTTCTTTTATTCATTTAATTTTATTGTTTCAGTGTTCCATTGTTTCATTGTTTATGCACCACACCCAGTGCTCCATGCAATCCGTGCCCTCCTTAATACCCACCATCAGGCTCACCCAACCTCCCACCTTCCTCCCCTCCAAACCCTCAGTTTGTTTCTCAGAGTCCACAGTCTCTCATGGTTCGTCTCGCCCTCCGATTTACCCCAATTCGCTTTTCCTTTCCTTTTCCTAATGTCCTCTGTGTCCTTATGCTCTACAAGTAAGTGAAACCACATGATAACTGACTCTCTCTGCTTGACTTATTTCAGTCTCAACTCTTACCACTGCTGTCTTAGTCTGTGGAGCTGCTGTGACATATTCCACGGGCTGGCTAGATTATTAACAATGGAAAATTACTCCTCACAATTTTGGAGACTGGGAAGTCTAAGTTGAGGGCGCTGGCTGATTTGGAGTCTGGTGAGGTCTGCTTCCTGATTCACAGATAACCTGTGTCCTTGTGTCTCTGTGCGCAGCATGTCCTCACTTGGCGGAAGGGTTGATGGAGGGCACTGGGGCTCCTTTTACTAGAGTACTAATCCCGTTCCAGAGAGTTCTATCCCATGACCTAATCACCTCAAAGGCTCCATCTCCTAATACCATCACATGGGGATTAGATTTCAACATACAAACTGGTGGGGGGACGCAGACACAGTCTCCAGCAACTTCTTATTGTACCTGAGGCTTTAGCCACACTTCACATAAAACTCACTGATGATATGCTGAATACACAGGCCCTCCCTTATCTCTGAGCCTTTAACCTAGACAGCCTTTGATGGGGGAACCCGTTCTCTCTTGCTCTCCTTCCCCTCTTTCTAGACTAATGTACTCAGTTTCTCTCTCATTTCTTGGTTATTAAATAGAAGCAGGGACATGTTGGGGATCCTTTTGCTTTATCAGAGTAAGTATGGAGAGGTTCAGCTTCCGTGGGAGAAAATATTTTTATTACAACAAATAATGAATTAATATTTGTCTAACATATTATTTGTTGAATGATAGAAATAATCTTTTTTTTTTCACTTCAGGAGTAAGGCTATATACCCCCATCGGTTTCACTTAATGACATCATTCATTCACTAAATGACATTTGGATCAGCACCAGGTCGTGATGGCATAGTGTCCCTATCATACAAAGTATTGCATCTTCAGTGAGAAAGGAAATATCCTCAGGAAGCTGGTGCAGAAACATCGCAGAAGCGATGTCGGGAAAGGCAGTAAGTAGTCACTCACCATGCCAGGAAACTCTAACATTCATTTATGGGATCCTCCCAGAAAATAATGAACTTTGGCCATCTCCCTTGTGATACCTGCAGACACCTATGCTTAGAAAAGAAACTTCTCCATCATCTTGACATGCCCTTTGATGTCCTCCAGAAACTGAAGTTTGAACTTTGTTTCTTGGCATCGTAAGTGGCTCCTATGAAAGTTGCCCTGATGTGCTCAGTTCAGCATTAGAACAGCACTCCTGGGCTTCTTTGCTGTATCTGCAGTCATTTATCCAAACTGAGAGAGCAGGGATGTGAGTACCGCTGAAATAACGTGTGTACTGACACTCTGTACAGGCATAGGCTCTTTCTGTCCACGGAACAGTGGGCAGAGGAAGAGAACCAGCAAAATGTTATGCACATTTATTGACTAACAAATGGGACAAGGAGAAAATACAGAAATTAACCTTTGAGTTCTCATTTTTATGATTATATATCTATATGTATATCTTGGGTTGAATGAACCTATTTACACTGACTGATAGTTTGAAGATTGTAATCATTGTATTCTCATGGAATAGCTTTCTAAATAATTGCTTTTTTTTTTTTTTTTGCATTAAATGTGTCACATGGTTATTTCTAATCAGTATGCTTTTCTGAACAAAGCTTTGACTAGAAGTCCTGTGGCTGATTTTTCCTCCACTTGATGACATACTGACACCGTGTGAGTTGGGCGAAATCTCTTACCCTTTCTTGTCTTGCTTTTATTGTCCTCAAATTGACAAACTCTCTACTACTGATGCTACTGGGTAATGAAAACAATGGGCCAAGGATGGGCATAGATAGGGAAGAGAAGCTATGAATGTCATGGATAATTATGAGACAGAGGGCAGAATAAAAACGGAAACCAATAACCTCAGATTAGATTCTAAGCCAATAATAAGGAACAGCTAGAATAAAAACTAGATATGAACTGCAGTGATGAATGCTCAGTTAGAACAGATACACTGAGCAGCCCAGAAGCTAAGTCTACTGCCAGGCTCTTTTAAATAGCAACATTGACAATAAGCATTTGTCCAACACTTGCTGTGTGTAGGTGCTGTGCTGAGATTATCCTAGGTCATGCATGCATTTATTCATCAACTATTAATCGAGCACCTATGACATACCATGAGCAGTACATTATCTCATTTATCCTACAACAACTTTTTTTTTAAAGATTTTATTTATTTATTTGACAGAGAGAGAGAGATCACAAGTAGGCAGAGAGGCAGGCGGAGAGAGAGGGGGAAGCAGACTCCCTGCTGAGCAGAGAGCCTGCTTCGGGGCTCGATCCCAGGACCCTGAGATCATGACCTGAGCCAAAGGCAGCAACTTACCCCACTGAGCCACCCAGGTGCCCCTATCCTACAATAACTTTGTGAAGACTGTTGTACTGTTATTTTAAGATCATTTAGCAGACGAGGACACTTAGCAACTGAGAGCTTAAGTAACTGGCTTGAAGTCCCCCAGCTAGTCCTGGAGGTTCTGGGACACCAATCCAATTCTGATCGCCAAGCCTGAGCTCGTAACTGCTGTTCTGCACCACACTCGTGAGCTTTGCACACACCTTAAACAGAATATAGGAACCTAGAAGAGGAAAGGCAAAGAGTTTTTGAAAACCCACTTCCCCATTTAACAGGCACCTTGATGTTTGTCTGTATATCATTTCGGTTCACCCATATTATAGCCCTGTGGGGGGACTTTCTAGATTTCATTTTAAAGATGAGGAAACTAGGTCTCCTAGATATTGAGTGATCTCTGCTCGCCCCCCCCCATCCCTCCCCTCACCCTCTGAGACACATGGCTGGGAAATGCCATAATTAAAACGAAATCCAAAAGTCAACTCCTATTTTCTTTCCCCTGGGCCTTTGCTGCTCAAAATGATTGAGGGAAGGACATTTTATAAGGAAATATCAATGGGATGGGGAGGAGAAGGCTGCTGATGGCCATGATGGCTGCTTTCCCTTGTTCAAAGGGTTTAACCAGACTCTGAGTCACGTGTGTGTGTTAGACATCAGGAAGGGCATCTTGACTCTAAAATACTGGGGTGTGTTTCCATAAGGAGCCTGAGGACCCACCTTCACTGGAGAGCCAACACTTCCTGCCCCAGGTAAACCAAGAGAGTGTCACTGGGCTCCTGGGTCCCTATAGTGTCTTATGCAGCAGAGAATCTGAATCCAGCAGGAGAACTTGGAACACTAGGGTCTGCAAATGCCACAAGCTGAATGTGAGTGAGGACTTGGCCTGAGTCTCCTTGGCTTAGATCCTGCTTCACCTGCAGGGGCAGACGCTTGCTAGAGATTCTTTCCAGCTCATTGGTTAGGTGTCTGAATGTCTGTTCTTGTTCAGAATGAGTCTCTTAAACATTTCCAGCAAATGGCAGGAGTGATCTGGCGGGTGCAAGGTACATGCGTGTGACTGTGTAAGTGTGTGTGTGTGTGTGTCTATTTGTCACATTCCAGGTGTGAAATTTCTTTGAAGTCTCATGCTTCATAGTAAAAATTAATGCAGATTTGAATTGCATTCCTTAATACTCAATAATATGATATTTGTATTTGTTTAAAATTAAAATACATTTTAAAATTGCTTATACATTAAAACTGGTGCCTATCCTGCGGCGTCCTACACACCCTTCCTCGGGGTGCAGGTGCTCTGTCGTGAGAAGTACTGGCTGTGCTTTGTTGAAGTTTCTAATTCTGGTGATCTGATTTTAATCCATTCTTCTCATCTTAGGTAGTATTTGACATAATTTCCCTTGATCTCCTGGCTTCGTGGGGGGAGGGGGAGCACTGGACTAAGAACCTGTGCGATTCCCAGCAGTTGATGGATCCTTGACTAATCCCTTCCTGATGACTTGTGTAGAACCATTCCTAGGCACTTTATAGCATTTCTGCGGAACTAATAGTTAACATTTATTGAGCATTTACTATATGACAAACACTTGGAAAGTGTTAATCTCATTAGACCCTTATAATAACACTGTGAGGTCACTTCTGTTATTGTCCTCGTCTTACAGATGATGACAAGGAGACACAGAACGACTTGCCACATTCACCAGCCAGTGCATCGTGAAGTGAGGAGCAGAGATTCACTCCCAGACAGGCTTATTCTGGGGCCTCCGGAATAAGGTGTCCTGCTCCTCTGGGGAATTTGTGTCCTATTAGCCTCGCTGACTCGGAGAACACTCTGAGGTGACAGCGCTTTATGTAGTGGCTGTGTGAGTCACCACCACCCGTTGGCCCTTGAGGTGAGGTCAGAAGTCACAGCGGCATCTGTCTGCCACCCACTCATCCTGGTTTGGGGGCATCGATAAATTGGGGGCTGGTCAAGTGAGGGCAAGGTGGTCCACGTCTGCCAGTCCAGGGCTTCTAGGGAAGACTGGAGCCATTCTCTTTCTTGAGTGATGTAGTTCGTGGCTCTTGGCAGCAGAGAGGGATATGGGGGTGGGCGGGGAGGGCAGCTTTGTAGGCAGTCAGGCAGGTGACATTTCAAGGAGTGTGCCTACACAGTGCTCCTTGGTCCTGGAGGAAATCTGTTTTGTGCCCAAACCTCCACTTCTAAGAGCCACAGTCCTAGGATTGGCAGGTGGCTGATGGGGCCTGGGCCAGGCTAATCATCGCTGGCCCTCAGACCGTGTTTTCCTGGCTCACATTCTTCCTGATAACTGGAGCTGCTGACTGGCACATGGGTTCGGCTCCTTGCCCGACACCCAGCGTACCTGGAGGACAGGGGCAAAGCCTTGGCGGCCAATGACCAGCTGAGTCCACAAGTCCCTAGTCTCCAAGGCTGGCTCTGAGTGGGGGCTTTGCTGGAGTAAAGAGTCTGCTCTGCCTGAAACCTTCACCTCTTGACTCATTCTTAGAGTCACAGGTAGGAGATGCTTGCTGACTAAAAGAGCCTTCACATCTCAGATGTGGCTAGAAATGCAGGTGTGGACATTATCCATTCATGCCTACTGTGACAACGAAGTGCTTTGTGTTTTTAAAATTGTGATTTAATGTCCTTTCCCCCCCATCATCCCATTGTAGCATCTTTCTCTTTTTTTTTTTTTTTAAGATTTTATTTATTTACTTCACAGAGAGAGAGAGAGATCACAAGCAGGCAGGCAGAGAGAGGGGGAAGCAGGCTCCCTGCTGAGCAGAGAGCCTGATGCCGGGCCTGATCCCAGGGGTCTGATCCCAAGGGCCTGATCTGAGATCATGACCTGAGCCGAAGGCAGAGACTTAACCCACTGAGCCACCCAGGCGCCCCTGGAGTGTGACTCTTAAGTATACATAGGGACCTCTGTTCTACAAGGTGTGCAGATAATTTGCATCTGTTTCTGTCTCGTCTCCACATGCCATCCTTTAACCGCTCTCTGGTCAGTCCCCTGAACTTACTGCCTCAACATTCTCTTTACCTTTCTCTAGAAACTATTTAGTCTTAAAATTTAGTCCTATGTTCAGGGTATGAAAACCACTGGGTATGGGCGCCTGGGTGGCTCAGTGGGTTAAGCCGCTGCCTTCGGCTCAGGTCATGATCTCAGGGTCCTGGGATCGAGTCCCGCATCGGGCTCTCTGCTCAGCAGGGAGCCTGCTTCCTTCTCTCTCTCTCTGCCTGCCTCTCAGTGTACTTGTGGTTTCTCTCTGTCAAATAAATAAATAAAATCTTTAAAAAAAAAAAAAAAAAGAAAGAAAACCACTGGGTAGAATTAGATGGTCAGGCTGTTGCTGCTGTCAGTGCGAGGTGTTCACTCACTTATAAATAAAAACTTTGCTGAGCCTGTGTCGTATGTCAGGCACCGTGCTGGGCACCGCTGGCAGGTGTAGCATGGAACGAAGCACACCTGGGCAGGGTGCCCATGGAGCTTCGAGTTCATCTAGGTGTCCAGTAATAGCTGCGTTTCCAACCTGCTCATTCCTCTGAGCATGTGTTCCTGTGCACTCCCACCTTCCACGCAGGCAGAAGCAAACCCTTAGAATCAAGTCCCATACCAAATGCTCCCTGATCTCCAGCCAGTGGAACTTGGCAGGCTATTCCATGGAGAATTCTCCATAGCTGGTGCCCATCTGTGCTCATCTCTACCTCCCTCTCCCTTTCTAAAGAGAGAGGTGTCCTTCCTCTTAGCTGGGTTCCCTTTTTGTTTCTATACTCCAGATCCCATCTATCCAGCCTCTTTGGGGATTTACTCCTTCAACATCTGTGTTTCTATTCTGAATCTCCATGGGAATCACCATGGGATTCCCTTTCGTCTTGTCCACACTAACCTGGTTTTGCCAAGCTGAGTGTCCTGTAGCAACCCTAGCGATTGTCCCTGTTCTTCTAGACAGAGGGGGTTTCCTGGCAGTCTCCTTTTCCTTACTTTCCGTTCTCTGCGCAAGTGACTTCTGTGCTGAATTCCTCACTCCCTTGGCCATCGTTCCATTGAAATGGTTCCGGTTATGACCATCAAATCTCCTTGTTGTCAAATCCACATGTGGAGAACACTTCCCGCTGGTTGCCTGTCTCAACATTTCCCTGAAGGTCGGCGTGGTTGACCACTCTCCCGTTTTGGAGCCATCACCTGCCCTGGCTCCTGGAACACCATCCACCCCCCCCCCCACCCCCGCTCTCTGCCTACCTTCCTGGCCCCTCCCTCTTCTCCTTCATGGGCTCCCCTTCAGCACCCAGCTCTTACATGTCAGTGTTCCTCAGAGCTCCTCTCTAGGACCTGTCTTCTAATTCCCAGCACTGTTCAGGCAGCACTACCCATGCCTGTGGCTTCAATCACCCTGGCTCCCTCCTCAGACCTCTGTCTTGAGCTCCAGACTCTCAGCTTCGGCTATTTCTTAACCACTCTTACCACTGCCCACAGGTCCCTTGGTTAGCAAGTGCAACACAGAAGGTGCCATCTCCCCCACCAAATTGTCTCCTCTCCCGAGATTATTATCCCCCCAAAAGGCAGCGTGGTCCCCTCTCAACAGCCTGGAAACTTGGAATTGTCCTTCATTTCTCTTTTTTCATTTTCTACATTTAACAGAGTATCATTTCATGTTGATTCTGTTTTATAAGCAAAAATACATACATATATATGTGTGTGTGTATATGCTTTTTATTTAAACATATACATAGTCTGTGTCTATATATTTTGTTTCTCCCCACTGCTGCCCCACTGGACTGAAAGCTTCTACAGGGAGGGATTATATGTTATTTATCTTTATCTCCTATGCCTGTGACAATGCTGAGCATATAGTTGATGTTTAATAAACATTTATTTAGTGAATGAATGACTTCTGGAATCTTCTTTCCAGAAGAGTGGACTGAACATTTAACCAATCTTGGACACTCTGAGGTGTTCCTATCCCTTTTAGCATAATTGTTGCCCATGAGAGCATAATTGTTGCTGACATGATCACAACACATTTGGATCAAGTATTGATTAAAAATAATGTTAGTTGATTTTTTTTCTTTAAAAATAACATGTTTATGGGGCACCTGGGTGACTTGGTGGGTTAAGCCGCTGCCTTAGGCTTGGGTCGTGATCTCAGGGTCCTGGGATCGAGTCCTGCATCAGGCTCTCTGCTCGACGGGGAGCCTGCTTCCCTCTCTCTCTCTCTCTGCCTGCCTCTCCGTCTACTTGTGATTTCTCTCTGTCAAATAAATAAATAAAATCTTAAAAAAAATAAATAAAAATAACATGTTTATTATAGAAGAGTTAGGAAAGATGGATAAGGAAGAAGAGAAAAATCCTCCACCATCCCATGATCCAGACAAATAATCACTGTTAACCTGTTGGAGAAGGCCTCTCAGTCTGTTTTCTAAAATTTTACTTTTAGTAAAGGAATGGGGTCAAGCTTGGGGTGCGTCTCCACCGCTGGGCTGTCTGTCCCTTGCAAGAGTAGGCAGTCACTAAATCGTAGTGCTCACGTATTCCTGGCCAGCCTGACCTGGAGCCAGGTGGGTGTTCACATCTATCAGCACTAGTCCTGTGGGGAGAGAGTAACAACATTACTAGCTGCGATGATACTCTTGTTAGACAGGTGTCCGACCAGGATAGTTGCTCCTATGTGAAGCAAGAATTTTGTCAGTGGCCTGGCATTTGGAAAGGGGAAGAGAGACTGAGAAAGGAAATTCACATCAATTAACCAGAGGCCTGGGCTCCAATTCCAGTGGAGAGTTGGAATGGAGAGCAAGAATTGGGCATGAGGACAGGACACCTAGAGAAGGGGATAATGTGAAGACTGTAGCTATTCTAGCATTTGGAAGACTATGGGATCATGCAAGGGCATTGCCACTAGGATTTGGGGTGACAGGACTAATTTTAGCCCACCTCCTGGTGGGGACGAACTGCTATTGTACTATCTAGCTGTGCAGATTTGGTTAGAAACCAGGAGGAATTGAGCTGCTAGTTTGAAAGATTTAGTAACTGTAGGTATGTGGGGCTAGGAAAGGCAGAGGTTGATAAATTCCAAACCTTTGAAGCGGTGAGATCCCACCATGATCTATTTCATTCCATGACCCATATACTGTTGTCTGCCATATGTCGATATAGAATAATTAAAGCTAATTAAAATTAATTTTGGTTGGTGAGTATTTGAAGAGTTTCATAATAACACTTGAGATGATTAGAGATGCTTTGGGATTCACAAAAGGAACATTTGGAATAATTGGGCTAGATCTTTAAACCAGAGATGTGCAATGGAAGCTAGTAACAGAATGATAATTCTGTCGTTAAAAGAACACTGAATCAGGAAGGAGGACTTCGGGGTCATCCTTAGTATGCTGTTTAACTTTCCCTCTGAAATCAACAACCACCACCTTTCTTTGTAGTATTTGGGAGTTTCTGTGTAAATCCTCCCACCATGATGGATTGCAGGTATCAGTGGTTAACTACTGAATGTTCCTGAATGTTCCTAAGAACATTCTGGAATGTTCTTAATTCAGCTCTTGGAAGCTGGGTGCAATGTAACTTCAGGTTACCACTGCAATCCTGACCGAGCTTCCAGTTAGCTTTGTGGTCTTGGGTAAGTCACTTCACTTCTCAGGAACTTAGTTTTATCATCAACCAAGTGAAGTCACTAGAATAATCTCAAAGTCCCTTTCAGAGTTAACATTCCAGTAATGTTGCGAGCTGGTGCTCAGGACAGGACTAGCGTCGTGTCATTAGCCAAAAGAGTTATATCAGATTTTCAGGAATATTACCGTGATGTACTGGAAACATAATTGGATACATGGGTCTATGTCATAATCAGCCCTCTTTTGATTCCTGGAGCTAATGTGTGTGTCCTTCTCTAGTACCCCTTCTCAGGAGGATTAAAAATGGCAGAACAGCCAATGGCTTACCCGTGGGGGGTTTCTCACCTGTGATCAGAGATGCTATACCCAGCTGCCAGGCTGGCAGTCAGCTGAAGTCAGCCAAAGCTAGGAGTCAGCTGAAGGTCTGAGACAAAATCTTATAGCTTAGGTACATTACCTTCTCTGACCATGAGACCCACCAAGGTGGTTTTCCCCGGACTAGTAGTAACATGAGAGGTTAACTTTCTCCTGCTTCTTGAAGTCAAGGACTCTGTCTTTCATAGTTCTGTGTCTCAAGTCCTGCCACATAATAAGCCCTCAGTAAGTGTTTGTTGAAAGAAAGAGTAAGTGATTTGGGCCTTTTTAGAGCAAATTCTGAATTCTATCTATTTCCCTCCAGCTTTATTGAGATAGTTGAAATATAACATGATGCAAGCTTAAGGTATCTAACACGACGATGTGCTAAATTTTAAAACAGTGATTCAAAATCGGACATAAGCTTCTCTATGTTTGCCTGAAGAAATGCATTTTTAAAATGCAAACAATGATTTTCTTTTTGTAATAGAAAACTTCTCAATGCCTTTAGTTCAATATCAGGCATTCATTTTGCCTTCTACCTGCCGCCACAACCAGAACCCAACAGAAAGAAACAATAATGAGAAAACCCTGAGCCAGACATACCAGGTGATTACTACACACCAGTGAGGGCTCTGCCGCCCTCCTTAAAAGATTTTATTTATTTAAGAGAGAGTGAGAGAGAGGTCATGGGCGGAGGGGCAGAGAGCGAAGCAGACTTCCTGCTGAGCAGTGAGCATGATGCGGGGCTTAATCCCAGGACCCTCAGACCAAGACCTGGGCCAAAGGCAGATGTTTAACCTACTGAGTCACCCAGGGCCCCCATCCCCTTATCCGTCGTCGAGAGAGGAGGAAACAGCCTCAGAGGATGAGCGTTAGAGCCCGCAGCGGCAGAGCCCTGAGTCAACACCCCAGAGGTGGTGCGCTTCTCCTGGCCAGACTGCCTCAGGCTTTCTGCATTTCCTCTCCACGCTGTCTCTGTTCATTGTTTGCTCTGGGACTTGGATGCAAGTGACATGGGCTCAGCTCCAGCCTCCCACAGGGTTCTGAGCAAATGCGCCCGGGCAGCCCTGTCCCCAACCAACCGACCAACCAAGGTAGTGGGGCTGGACTTTACCCTCGTGAATCAACTCTATGCAGGCTGGCGGTTGCAACAGACACCTGACAGGCTGGAGATCTGAAGGCCAGGTGAGTCTTGGTAGATGTGGCACCTGGACTTTGACATTCCCCAAGAGGAGAGAGACACTCTTGGGCCTGGAGAGTGCTGAAGGAAGCGGCACTGGAGGAATGGGGAAGCCATCGAGCAGGTGCGTGGGGACGCTAGCTCCTTTGCTCTCTTTGTCTCGACTGTGCTGTACTATCGGATTAGGAAAGGCAATTTCACCCTTGCTGGGGCCAGGGAGGGTCACTTACAGGAATGCAAAAGTGTGGCTTGTCAATGTAGATTTGAGGTCTCCACTTAGAGAATCGTGGGTGCTTTTCATTTGGGGTCCTTAACGATAACCTGAGGTCTAACCTATGGGAGTTGATATGTCAGCGATTGATATGCAGTGATTTCTGCAATGAGATGGGGTATTGGGCCTCTGCGACCGAAGAAGGGCTATCTAGTGAAAAAATCCGGGGACAAGGCGAAAAAGGCTTCCTTCTTGTTGAGCTTACTTTTGTCCAAGTGGTATTAAATTCCATGGAAAGGCCCATGTACCCTTTCACTGTGTTGGAGAATTTGGCTTTTGCTGGGATTTGCTGGAAAAGGCTTGCATGGCACCTGGCTGGTTTCAAGGGAGGGGGCTGACACAGGAAGGAAGGTATGAGTTTTTCTGAGCTCTAACTGGTCTTGAGGTAGAAGGCACTTCTCTTCTCTATGTTCTGTTCGCAGCTCTTGGCTCATAGCTGTGGACCCTGGTGGGTTCACAGCATTCAAGTCCAGTGAAATCTTGATTTCAACATATACCCTTTGACCTTATGTTCTGATACAATGTTTTTATGTTAGGTTGGGAGTTTCAGGAGTGGGAGCGAGTTAACTGTATTTGATCGGAATCTTTCAGCCTTAAACAGTTCCCACGAGAGAAAAAAACATGGGGTCTGACTGAGCTAATGTATTCTCCTGATGTAGGAGAATCCCCAAGTCACCAGTAAGGGCTAATGCGTGCTTTCTCTTTGAGACAGCTGCAGGCAGGTGCTCCTCTGTGATACAGGGGCAGAGGAACTTGGAGGACAACGTCTTCGGAGCTATTTCTCATCTTGAAAAATAAGTGGGGAAAATTAATTTGATGCTGGAAGACTTCCAGATTTAAAAATTTCCAGCTAGGTGAAGTGGTAAACCTGGCAATTCACAGACCTATACCCCTGGGGCTAATAATACATCATAAGGTAATAAAAAATAAAAAATTTAATAAAAAAAAGTTCCCAGCTGGGAATATGACGGAGACATGGCTGTCTAGTTGGTCTTTAGAACAATCCCAAACTTGACTCTCTTGGAGGAGAGACAACCATGCCCCATTACAAAGCCTTGTTCTTCTAAGTGGTTAAGGATTCAGAAAAGAGGTCTCTTAAGGTCAATTTAAGCAGCTTCTTTTTGTTTGGGAAATGTCTTCATCCATTCGTACTGCCCTAGTTTATCTCTGGTAACACCAACTACTGTTAAAACGAACAATTACCGTGTATCAGGCAGTGTGCTGGGCACTTTGCATAAGTTATCACTGACTCTGACAATATTCCTGCAAAGCTACCCATTCTGTTTCTCAAGGAAATTGAGGGTTGAGAAAATTAACTGGTGAATAAGTGGCAGACTTAGGGTTTAAACTCTGGCTTAGCTCTCAGCTCACCTATTTCTCTGATAGCCGAGGGCTTCCACAGTAATTGTTGAAGGAATCATTGCTGATGGGATAAATGAACAAACATGTATTTAATTGGAATACTTTGCTAGTGTTTTGGAGCTTTATCTCTGCCTGTTCTCTGCCTCCCCTGCCTCCCACATCTATTGTTGCTCCAAAGACACTTTTTAGTTTTTAATGCAACATCAACATAATTGTCTAGCCTGTTATTTATTTATTTATTAAAGATTTAATTTATTTATTTGGCAGACAGAGATCACAAGCAGGCAGAGAGAGAGGAGGAAGCAGATTCCCTGCTGAGCAGAGAGCCCGATGGAGGGCTCGATTCCAGGACCCTGGGATCATGACCTGAGCCGCCAAAAGCAGAGGCTTTAACCCACTGAGCCACCCATGCGCCCCTAGCCTGTTATTTATTTCGTGTATCTGCTTGACCTTTTTTCCAGACATGTCTATGTGTTTTGTTTTAGATAAAAGATTTTGAAAAAAAAAAGAAAGAAACAAAGGAAAAAAAAAAGATTTTGAGGACCATAGGTGCTTTTTTTTTTTTTTTTTTTTTTTTTTTTTGCAAAACCTAATCAGTCATCATGTTTGGATATAAACCTAAATGGTGATTGTTTTGTTTTGTTTTGTTTTTGGTCTGCAGGAAGAAGAAATAACTATACAACTGACTAAAAATACGAGGGAAATTCTGAGGGTCAAGGATGGAGTTTTGGGCTCCCCAGTGGCCACCACAGCCACGGGGGAGGCCCACAGCTCCAGCAAAGGATCCAGACCGAGGGCTTCAGAGAGAGGGAATTCATCGGGCCGTTCCTCACTCTTGGCACAATGGAGAGAGGTACCATCAGCGACAAGACACCCATAGGAGCCCCGCATCACAGCAGGACCCCAGGACAGACCACCAGCAGCCTCGTTATGCATCCAGGCCTGGGGACAAGCCTTGGCCTGTGTCCGGGGCTGACTATTATGAAGGTGGTTATCCCGGCCAGTTGTATTCAAGGTATGGCTCTGGAGCTTGGAATTCACCCAACTCTTAAGTGCTTCTGAATAGATTGTTCCTTTCCTTCTTCCTTTTCCTTTTATTCCTGCTCTTTTTCTTCTAGTTCCTTCTCTACCCGATTACACGGACTTCCCTAAACATGTTCCTCTCCCAACCTGGAGTTCTGTGACTGTAAACAGTATTTCCCTCCTTGTTGTCCCCTCATGGGGCTTCGTAAAGAGGCGATGGCAGTGTGACTGGGGGCTGGGGCCAGGGCAGGGGTAGAAAGAACGGCGGATTCAAGGCACAAGATGACTCCCTCTTGCTCTGGGATTGCAAAAGGTAATATTAGTAGATTTCGGAAAAGTCTGTCCTAGAAATTCCTATAAAAAGTTCTTAGCGTTGTGAGCGTTGACACCACCAGCACCAAGAAGAGACACAGTTCCTACAACAGAATTTAGGGTGTGATAGACCCCTGGAACAAATATGTGTTGGATGAATACATGGGAACGTTTTAGAAAATGAAATCAACCTCAGAGAAAGCGGGTCTAAGGCTGCAGCCTCCAAGTTCAGAACAAAGAAATCTCAGTGAAGTAATTATAGGAGAATCTGTTCCTGAATTTTTTTTTTAAAGATTTTATTTATTTATTTGACAGATAGAGGCAGGCAGAGAGAGAGGAGGAAGCATGCTCCCGCTGAACAGAGAGCCCGACTCGGGGCTTGATCCCAGGACCCTGAGATCATGACCTGAGCTGAAGGCAGAGGCTCAACCCACTGTGCCACCCAGGTGCCCCCTGTTCCTGAATTCTAATTGATAGCAGAGGATTTAATATTTTATGGAATATTAGAAGCCATCTATGTTTCACTTCGGCTTTTCCAAGTGAGGCGATATTCACCTGCCTACAGATTTAAGGTTGAAATTGTGACAGTTACTATAAAGCATTTGCTCCTGTGAAATACTAAAGAATTATTGCTTGGTAAAGAGACTAGAAACACAGCATTCCTTTCCCCAATCTTCTTGTACTGAATTCTCAAAGGAAGGGATGTTAAGGGCAGAGGCAATAAAGGCGATCAGATTTAAGACAGTCCAACATGACTTCTTCATCTCATTTCCATCTGTACGTAACGTGCATGGGAATTACAGTGGCATATTGGACACCTACACAGTCATCTGAGGAAGGGGTATTCTAAGATAATATCATGACAGGGTAGGGACGCCTGGGTGGCTCAGTTGGTTGAACATCTGACTCCTGATTTTGGCTCAAGTCATGATCTTGCAGCTGTGAGATCAAGCCCTGCATTGGGTTCCATGCTCAGTGTAGAGTCTGCTTGTCCGTCTCCCTCTGCTCTTCCCCCTACTTGCTCACTCTATCTCTCAAACAAACAAACAAATAAAATCTTTAAAAAAATCAGGGCAGGGTTTTCTAACATAACATCGTCACTTCGTTGGGTGTATTTGAGGAGAAGGAGGAGTCATGGGGAAGGAAAATGAGACGTTTGGCTATGGTTTTGCTATAAAAAGCCCAGCCTCGTTCTGAAACAAAGGCCCTACTCCTGCTCTGATTCTGGATCTTCTGTTTATAGGCTCTAGAATTAACTTGGTTTTAAAGCAGTTCTAGACTGAGGTCACAGTTCTGTCCTGTGAAGTTGTCAAGTCCTCCGCCGGTTTCTCTCTTTACCACACTCACCCTTGACCAGCTGGCCTTCTTTGTGGTGTTTTAGGCCAGGCATCGAGGATCCGTATCGGAGCTATCATTCTCCAGCCCTAAGGGAAGAATATGCTTATGGAAATTATTACTATCATGGACACCCGCAGCAGCTGCTGGAAGAAAGAGGTATGCAGTAATCTTCAAGGGGCCCACAGGGCGACACAGCTGATCTGGTAGACGGGGCCTGCTCAGAGCCCACCTTGGCCAGCTGAAGTGGAATCCCTGTCCTCACTCACTTCTTTCTTGGTTGCAGAGGCCACAGCAGGTCACAGCAAAGACATTCCTGCTGGATGTCTTGAGGAGAAGAGACAGAAAGGAGTCATTTTTCTTTGTACGTGGTGGTGATAGTACTGGACCTACCATCACGTTAATGGGATTATAGCCAGTTTCCACTTCATCCACATTTTTTCTTCTACTCCTTATAGCCAAGTTTATAGTCTCTAACCAAGTAACAGTGAAGTCAATTCTCTCGTCTTTTTAATTTAAATTCAATTAACCAATATAGTACATCACTAGATTCAGAGGTAGTGCTCAGTAATTCATCAGCTGCATATAACACCCAGTGCCCGTGACATCATGTGCCCTCCTTAATGCCCATCACCCAGTTATCTCATCTCCCCTCGTACCTCCCCTTCCAAAAGCCTCAGTTTTTTCCCCAGAGTCAAGAGCCTCTCAGGGTTTGTCTCCCTCTCTGATTTTATCACATTCAGTTTTCCCTCCTTTCCCCTATGGTCCTCTGCTCTATTTCTTATGTTCCACATATGAGCAAAACCATATGATGATTGTCTTTCTCTGCTTGACTTATTTCACTGAACATAATCCCCTCCAGTCCCAGCCACGTCAATGTAAATGGTGGGTATCCATCCTTTCTGATGGCTAATATTCTATTGTATACATGAACCACATCTTCTTTATCTATTCATCTGTTGAAGGACATCTCAGCTTCCTCCACAGTGTGGCTGTGGTGGACACTGCTACTGTGAACACTGGGGTGCAGGTGCCCCTTTGTTTCACGACATCTGTAACTTTGGGGTAAATACCCAGCAGTGTAATTGCTGGGTCAGACAGTAGCTCTATTTTTAACTAGGGAAATCAGGTTTTTTTTTTTGTTTTTTTTTTTTCTAATTTGATAGGGATCACAAGTAGGCAGGAAGGAAGGCAGAGTGAGAGGGAGACGCATGCTCCCCGCTGAGCAGAGAGCCCGATGTGGGGCTCGATCCCAGGACCTTGAGATCATGACCTGAGCCGAAGGCAGAGAGGCTTAACCCACTGAGACATCCAGGTCCTCCGGGAAATCAGTTCTTAACAATGAAGTTGTCCAGTGTGCGGTTGGGCTGTGATGAGTCCCATCGTCACCGACCTTGAGGGTGGCCAATGTGCACCAACAGGAATTTATTCCCGTCACTGATAGTAAGGTTTTAGGGATGTGCTCTTGGCAGTTTCTGACCTGCCAGCCCAGGGAAACCTGTTTGCACACAGAATGCGCATCCACACGGTCCCTGTGCTCTGACAGTTGTATGGAGCCCAGCTCATCGATTCAGGGCGGACTGAGGGGCGTGCCGTTGTGCTTCATCGTCAGCTCTCACTTCCCAATTGTATCCAATTTGGCGAATACATTTTCATAGCCGCGGTGCTCCAATAACGGAGCTCCACGGCTTGCGGTCTCCCTGAACTTTTAGGAGCAGGAAGTGACCTGTCTTCATTTTGTTTTCTCTGAGGGTGCAGTGCCAAGGCAAGAGAGTCCTTATATCTGGCAGGAAGACCACCGAGATCAGAAGTACCTGACTGAGCAGCATCATGACAGCCGGAATAGTCTGTAAGTATGAAAGGAAAGGCCAGCTCAGCCCGGTGCGGCCGAACTCAGGCTTGGTTAGGCGGGTCTTACGGCCTCCGGTGCTGGTCTCCATCTCCAGAACCCTGTCTGCTTCTGTCCCGACCACTGGGATGTGGAGCAGCCCAGGCCAGCTTTCAGTGGAGCCTTGACTTTGACGGACAGCATCCAAACTTGGGGTCATCTGAGCCCTGGTGAGGTTACTTGAGGTTCACCCTACAGGAGGGCCTTAATTCTATGTTGGCCTCAGAGCAGAGGAGGTCTTGTGGAAGTTTCCAGAATTGGGTTGAGGCTGAGGCTGGGGCATTTCTCTTCTGTGCACTCCAGTGCCCCAAGGATGGGATGTCCCCTGGGCTCTGGTGAGCAGAAAGGAGCCTTTTGCACAAGCACCTGCCTGGATGCCAGGAGGCCTGGTCCCTTTACCTCACCAACCTAGCAGCTCTGATTTAAGTCAGTCCTGGATGTCTGGCTATAGGGACCAACCCTCCTCCGTGGGGGTTGGGGTGGCTTCTAGTAGCTGCACTGTGGAACCCAGGAGCTCCTGTTTTTCTCATATTAGTAGATGGGGGGGGCAGGGAGTAAAGGGAGCAACACTTTTTTCCCTGTGGCACTCAGGCCAGCCTGACGCTGCCCACGCTTCATAGCCCAGCAGCGTCCGTGGAGAGCAGCTCAGTTTTGCTGGCTAACCCAGGACCCCCCTTACCTGCTGCTGTCATTTTGCTGCAGATCCAAGGGTCAGAACACTTATAAAGACAGCGCTGCTTCTAACACTGGACAGGAGTGGCCTGGGGACCTAGTTCCGGAGAGTCTGCTACCTGGAACCCAGAAGGATAAGGTAGTCTGAAGTGACTTGGGGGCTGTGGGCTGATGCAGTCACAACCGACACTGCGGCAGTGGCAGGGCGGGGCCCTTGGGATGGGATGTCTAGCAGCCAGCCCTCCGAGGGGTCCCACTCTCCCCTCTCTGCAGAGCCTCCCCTCAGACCTCTACCTTCTCCCACCTCCCTGTTTCAATCTTAAGGGTCTGGGCCCTGATCTGGCCCTTTTGCATTTTTCTCAAATTGATTGGATCAGGAAGCGTCACCCAAGTCGCTCCAAGTTGTGGGGCATGAGGAGAGGCTGTCACCAGTAACCCCAGGGGACAGGCATTTTGGTTTACCCAGGAAGTGGGACATTGCTAGAATCTTTTAATTCTAAGATACTGCAGAGACAGGATCTTGATTTTTGACAGTCATATTAATTTTGTTTTCATGATGCAATCTGTCTGCTTTTTTTTTTTTTTTTAAGATTTTATGTATTTATTTGAAATAGAGAAGAGAGAGCACAAACAGGGGTAGGGGCAGAGGCAGAGGGAGAATATCTGGGATTGTGACCTGCACCAAAGGCAGATGCTTAACTGACTGAGCCACCCAAGAGCCCTGAGAGCTGTCTGTGTTTCGAGAACATTTTCATCTGTATACCTAACAATAGGGCAGGGCACACACCATGCAGTATATGCCTATAAGAACGGCACACACATGTAAGCACAACCTTTTACAGTGAGCAAAGAGCTTTCCTATCTATTGTTTATCCTCCCAGGATAAAATTCCATGAATTTCTTGTACACCTGTATCCCCAGAGAAAGCACAGAACCTAGAGCATAGTAGGTACTCATTCAACAGTTGGTGAATGAATGCATGAAGAAGTACTGGAACTCTACCTACACAGGGCAGATGTGATTATATTACAGATGAGGGTGCTGAGCTCAGACAGCCCATGTCCTTCATCCAAGGTCACAGCTGGTGTTGACAAAGCTGGGGTTTGAAGATCTGTTTATTTTACTTTTAAGCCATGTCTACACCCACTGTGAGGATCACAACCTTAAGATCGAGAGTTGCATGATCTACTGACTGAGCCAGCCAGGAGCGCTGACAAAGCTGGGATTTGAATTCAGGTCCCCTGGCCTCAAGGTCTACACTCTTTCCACGAGGCCATCATTCATTTTTTTCACAAACACCTTCAATTAAATGAGCACTTCTTTTCCTTGCGACACATCCACATTGGAGGTATTCCTTTGAAAGTTTCGATTTTGTTGCTTTGGAGGAACACACAGGAGGGCCATCTATCTGAAAGTGCTGCTCATTCTTCCCATGTGTTTTGATTATCTGTAACTTCCAGCCACTCCTGGCTGACGAGTCCAACCTTCTGCAGCAGTATGAGTCCGGGCTCAGCTCCAGCGCCTACGAGCTCAGCCAGTACATGGGTGATGCCCCAGAGCTGTACGAGCCCAGAGCGCCGGCACCTTGGAGTCCAGATCAGGCCGGTGAGTACTGAACCATCGAAGGAGCTGGTGAAGTCTGGGGAGAAGAGGGCTGGGTGGCAACCTCGGGGGAAGTCACCCTCCCTCCGTCCTTCCGAGAGTGGCTCCCTACCTCATCTACACTTAGCGGTCTCCTGGGCAGACAGGCCATTCCGGCTCCATTTCTCACCTCTTCTCTTGTACTGGAGGTTGCATCAGAGTGGATTCTTGGAAGGGAACACTGCTCCTAGCAGGGTCAGGCGGGGAGAGGCAGCACTGGAGATACCAGCCTCTTGCCATGATGGGGTGCCTGGGCCCCATGCTTTCCCAGGTGGACCAAACCAATGGATCTCCACCTTGAATTCTGACATATTCTGAGAGGTTTAATTCTGACTTGGAGCACACTCCTTCTAATGACGCCACCTGCCCAGAGTCTTATCTTGGCCCAGGTGGGATCTAGATTGAAACACAGCCGCCGTGTCCTGCAGTCAGGACAAGCAGTCGCAGCAATGCTAACAGGGTGTGCCTGTGTCTGTTGGGCAGAGGCTGTCTCGGCGCCTGGTCCCAAGGATCCCATGAAGTTCTACATCCCCCATGTGCCTGTGAGTTTTGGGCCAGGAGGCCAGCTGGTGTGTGTGGGTCCCAGTTCTCCCAGAGATGGACAAACGGCCCTTGTAGAACTGCACAGCATGGAGGTGAGAGACATTCTGTGTCCCAGGAAGCTGGCAAGCTGCCTACTGGCTTCCTTTGCCTGAGCCTGGGCATCTCAGGGAATGGGGAGCTTTTGGGGGAACGGGGCCATGTACTGGTGAATGGGGGAGTGTCTTGGGAAGGAAAGGGTGGGGATCTTCTTTCAGAGAAGTGATGCTAGATTACGTTTTTCCTGAAATGGTGTTGGCTCCCTTTTAGCAACTGGAGGACTCCCTTTTGTCCTCCTGTGTCCTCCACAAGGCTCTAAGCCACATCATAGGACCATAACCATGGGTTCTGTTATTGGATTTGGTGACAGGGGCTTTGGGTGGACGTAGTCTCAAACGCTAAATCTGATTTTTCGATCCAGGTTATTCTTAATTACTCTGAGGAACAAGAAGAGCTGAGGACTTTCTCAGGACCTCTGATCAGGTAAATATCTTAAAAGCTGCCAGGGGAGGGCTTTGAACCTACAAAATCTGCCTGCCCAGCTCAGCATTTAGGGGATTTGTTCTTGGCTTCCTTGAAAGAAAATGTCTGTCCCCCATGGAGTAGAATACTCTGTGCCACAAGATAGAAATGAATGTAGCCTGAGCCATTTTGACAAGCAATTTGATAGTTGAAGGGCAGAGAGAAGAATTAGGATTAAAAATCTGAAAACAGTTCTGTTTTGGAGGAGCTATATGGTAGGAGGTTTTACCATTCTGAGTCCTTAATAGGTACTGGTAGAAAAGTGGAGCACAGCCTGGGAAATCCTAGTGGTTCAGAGTGGGAAAAAAATTCTTGCCTTTTCTGGAGGGAGAAATAGCCTGGTGCCGGTTGAGTTTCTGGACAGCGTGCAAGTCTGCCCTCTGCAGGATTGAGCTAGAACTGCTTCTGAGTTCCTACTCCTGTTTCTGGTCAATATTTAGGACACTCTGCTGTGAAGAGAGTCCTGGCAGGAGTCTGAGGACACCGCTCCTGGGTCCCTGAATCTTACTAACTAGAGGTCCCATGGCAGACACGTCAGTTAGTCCTCTCTGAGTTTTAGTTTGCTGTTTGGGAAATGACGGAACACCGCTGTGTCAGCTTTAAGTGTAAGGAAGTCCTGTCTATGTCATCACTACCATATAAACTTATTCTTAACCTGAAGCTTCTGCTGCCAAGAAAAGCCCATACTTTTTTTTTTTTTTTTCAAGAGTTTGCTTATTCACTTGAGAGAGCGAGGGGGGGGGGAGCACAAGCCAGGCTGGGGTTCTGGCGAGAGGCAGAGGGAGAAGCAGACTCCCCACTGAGCAGGGAGCCCAAAGCAGGGCTTGAGCCCAGGACCTTGAGATCATGACCTAAGACGAAGGCTGGCGCTTAACCCGTTGAGCTTTCTTGGGTGCCCCAAGCGCATAGTATTTTGACAGGTCCTTCAAGTAAAAGTGAGCGTTGAGTCTACTTCTTGAGCACAGGTTGTGGGGTAGAGCACTGCGCTGGTTGTGGGAGCCTAGGGGGCTGGTCCCAATGTGATTGATTTTTTTTTTTTTTTAAAGGTTTTATTTATTTATTTGACAGAGAGAAATCACAAGTAGATGGAGAGGCAGGCAGAGAGAGAGAGAGGGAAGCAGGCTCCCCGCTGAGCAGAGAGCCCGATGCGGGACTCGATCCCAGGACCCTGAGATCATGACCTGAGCCGAAGGCAGCGGCTTAACCCACCGAGCCACCCAGGCGTCCCCCAATGTGATTGATTTTATTGAATGACCTTGACCAAATAATATTGTCCATTTATTGATTACTTAGTATACGATAAAAAATTTGCTAATTCCTTTTGTATGGAAGTAGTTTTTTTTTCTCATTATCCCTATTTTCAGGGAAAAGGCAGAGTTTCAGACAGGATAAGAACCTTGTATAAGCTGAGAAGTGGAAGGCTGGATTTAAATGCAGGGTTGTCTGACTCCAAAGTGTGCTCTCTTGCCTGCTGTCCCATGCTGTCCCTGGGCCTCAGTTTGTTCATCTGTGAAATGGAGAGAATCTCTGTGGAGCGGCCCCCCAACCCTGGGTTATGAGGCTTCTCTCTCAGTGCCCCCGCTCTGCTGGCATCCTCGCAATGCAGCGGGAAGCTTGTGGTCCTGGGTGGAGACAGAGTCTGCCTCTCACTCTTTTCTCCCTGAATCTCTCCATAGGGAAGATGTACACAAGGTAGACATCATGACATTTTGCCAGCAGAAAGCAGCTCAGAGCCTAAAATCCGAGACACAGAGGAGCAGAGACTCGGCTCTACTGTGGCAATTGTTGGTTCTCCTTTGCCGGCAGAACGGGGTAAAGTCTGATCGCCCTGAGCGGTGGGCAGGTGCGGGCTGGATTACAGTGGAAATCTCTCTGGGATAGAGATGACTTTTCGCATGATTGTGAAACATAATATTAAAGAAGCGACGAATGGGGCTAAGGGAAAAAATTGCTCAGATGTCCGCCCCGTTGGCTAACGATAATCTTTTCCCTGCCCTCCTCCATGGGCCTGGGGTCATCATACAGTTCTTGGGTTATACCTGTAAGAGTGTGCATAGTTCTGGTAGGGTCTGTGGCTCCCGCCAGGCAGAAAATACCTGAGAGTGTATGAGAGTGAAGCTGAAGTTTGAAATACAACCATCCAAGAAAGGAGAGTCTCGTGTTTGCTTGGACACCTCCTCATGGAGAAGGCAGGGGCTCTGGTGCTGGGGCTGCAAACATGAGGACAATAGGATTCTCCCTCAGGATGACCCTCTTACCTTGCAGTCCATGGTGGGGTCCGACATTGCGGAGCTGCTGATGCAAGACTGCAAGAAGCTGGAGAAGTACAAGAGGCAGCCGCCGGTGGCCAATCTCATCAGCCTGACCGATGAGGACTGGCCGGTGCTGAGCTCAGGGACCCCAAACCTGCTCACCGGGGAGATTCCCCCCAGCGTGGAGACACCTGCACAGATCGTAGAGAAATTCACTAAACTGCTCTACTATGGAAGGAAGAAGGCAAGTGTGCTGCACCCTCCATGCTGCACCCACTCCCAGTTATATGAGGGATAGATACTCTTTTATAGCACTTAAGACATTCAGAAGGCACAGAGAAAAAACTGTATAGTCTTATCACTAAGAGAAAGCACCTGTTGGGACACCTGGGGGCTCAGTTGGTTAAGCATCTGACTTCAGCTCAGGTCATGATCCCAGGGTCCTGGGATTGAGCCCCGAGTCGAGTCCCTCATTGGGCTCCACGCTCACTAGAGAGTCTGCTTGTCCTTCTGTCCCTCCTCCCACTCCTGCTCTCCCTGTCTCTCAAATAAATAAATAATTTTTTTAAAAAGATTTTATTTATTTATTTGACAGAGAGAGAAAGCACACAAGCAGGGGGAGCAGCAGAGGGAGAAAGAGAAGCAGCCTCTCCGCTTTAAAAAAAAAAAAAAGATAACATCTGTTAACATCTTGATATATTTACTTCTAGCATTTTTCTATGCATGCATAGGAAAAATAAAATTAAATTACATATACAATTTTTTCACATAAGATTATATGGTGTAATACTCCCATGGCATTTTTATGGTATAATACTCCCATGGTACATTTTTAAAATGTACCATTTAAAAAATGGACCCTGTTCCACTATATGAATATATAATGTTTTATTTATCTAATTCACTGTTTGAATATATAAGCTACCTACAGTGCTGTCGCCTATTATAAATTACACAATTTGAATGTCTTGTTATATAAATCTTTGGCTCATCTTCTTACTTTTTCAAGGATAAATTCCTAGAATGGAATTATGGGTTACAGTATGTGCGCTTCTGTATTTATTTATTTATTTACTGCACTTTTAGAAGGTTCTTCACATCTACCCTAAATTAGTTTCCAGAAAGTTTGTTTACAAATGATGTCCCCACTAGCTATATCTACTGTGTACCTACCAATATTGAGTACTTTATTTATTTATTCATTCATTTATTTGTTTTAAAGATTTTGTTTATTTATTTGATACAGAGAGAGAGAGCACCAGCAGGGAGAACAGCAGAGGGAGACAGAGAAGGAGGCTTCCTGCCGAGTAGGGAGCCTGATGTGGGACTCGATCCCAGGACACTGGGATCATGACCCAAGCCAAAGGCAGAGGTTTAACCATCTGAGCCAGTCAGGTGCCCGCCAATAATGAATACTTTAATTCAACAGATGAAATGATGTTTTGATATGTAAATTAGACAATTTTAATCTTTGTATTATTTATTTAAAAATTTTTAACCAAAGTATTTGACAAAATTGTAGGATATTTAAAGTGTATGTGATGGTTTGATATACAAATATCACAAGTACATTGTGAAAGGATCCTTTCCATGAGTTAATTAATAATATTCGTCACCACATATTTACCTATTTTTTAATTTACTTTCCTATTTTTTTGCCTCATTTAATTTTGAAATTGAACTCACATTTTACAAAAATCTTTTTTAAAAAAGATTTATTTATTGGTCAGAGAAAGAAAGAGACAGACAGTGAGAGAGGGAACATAAGCAGCGGGAGTGGGAGAGGGACAAGCAGGCTTCCTGCTGAACAAGGAGTCTTAATCCCAGGACCCTGGGATCAGACACTTAACCGACTGAGCCACCTGTCCCTCACATTTTACAAAAGTGTTAAAGGAAATGTAAATAATGGAATGTATGATTGAAATCAACTTGAACCAATAGGATTCAAAACTCAAGGATAACAGGGGATATAGTGGAGAAAATAATCCTCCCATCCTCTTGGCCGCAGAAATGCTGTCTTGAAATATCCAAAGGTATTTTTTGCATATATAATTATTTTCTCCATTTTTAATAGCTTACTGTTTACCATTTCTTCTTCTTCTTCTTCTTCTTCTTCTTCTTCTTCTTCTTCTTCTTCTTTTTTTAAGATTTTAAGTAATCTCTACACCCAACATGGGGTTCAAATTCACAACCCCAAGTTCAAGAATTGAAAGCTCTACAGCCAGGCACCCTCTAACTACCATTTCTTCACCCTTTTTCCATTCAACAAAATATCTTGGTAAACACTCTATATTGGGATTGGCAATAATGTTCTATAAAAGGACAGTGTGTGTGTGTGTGTGTGTGTGTGTGTGTATAAAATTTTATTGATTTAAATAATCTCTACACCCAATGTGGTGCTCGAACTCATGATCCTGAGTTCAAGAGTCAGATCATCTTTGAACTGAGCCAGCCAGGTGCCCCAGACAATAAATGTATGAGATTTTCCAGACCAGTTGCTCCTGCTCAATTCTGCTATTGTCAAGTAAAAGCAGCCACAGACAATATGTAAATGAATGAGTGTGGCCGTGTTTTATGTATGGACATAGAAATTGGAATTATATATAATTTTCACGTGTAATGAAGTATTACTCGTTTTTTAATTTTTTCCTCAATCATTTAAAAATGTGAAAAGTTATCCCTAGTTTGTGGGCTATACCAAAATAGACAGTGGGCTGAATTTGGCCTCCATGCCACATTATCCTGACTCCTGCTCCTTTTAACCTACAAATACCATCTTCATTATTTTTTATGGCTGCATATATTTCTAAAGATAAATTATAATTAATTTAACTAAACCCTGATAGATTGACATGTAGGTGATTTAACAGTCTTTTGCTGTTACAAATAATGCTGCAGTAACAACGAAAGTCATTTTGCCATGTGGGAGGATATATATATGATTTCTAGAATAGTTCCCGAAAATGGAAGTGTTGAGTCAAAGGGTATATGGCTTGAAATTTTGAGAAATAGTGACAAATTGCCTTTTTAGAGGTTGTCCCAATTAACAGCAATACGTAAGTGCCCGTTTCTCCACTCTCACCAACTCAGTGTGTTTCTAAGCTTTTAATATCTACCAATCTGAGAGGTGAAAAATGTATATTAAGTCAGTGTAGTTATTTTCATTTCTCTTATCATAAGTGAAGTCTAATATCTTTAAGTCTGTGAATTTTTTGTCATGGAATTTCTGCATTTTTTTTTTAAAGATTTTATTTATTTATTTGAGGGAGAATGAGTGAGAGAGAGCATGAGAGAGGAGACGGTCAGAGGGAGAAGCAGACTCCCCGTGGAGCTGGGAGCCTGATGCGGGACTCGATCCTGGAAGTCCAGGATCATGACCTGAGCCGAAGGCAGTCGTCCAGCCAACTGAGCCACCCGGGCGCCTGAATTTCTGCATTTTTCTGATGGATTTTTTATTTCCATTTATTGATTTGTAGGAGCTCTTTATTTTTTTAGGACTTTCTGTACACAATTACTTTTTTGGGGTGATATTTCGAAAGGCTTTCCTACTTCAAAATTAAGTTATGAAAATAAAGTTCAAGTACTTTTGTGACTTTACCTTTACATTTGAATTTTTAATCTCTGTTTATTTGTGTATGAGGCTATATTTTATTTATTTTTAAAAGATTTTATTATTTATTTGAGAGAGAGCACAAGTGGGAGAAGGGGCAGAGAGAGAGGAAGAGGGACAAGCAGACTCCCCACTGAGGGAAGAGTCAGATGTGGGGCTTGATCCCAGAACCTTGAGATCATGGCTTGAGTTGAACTCAGGCACTTAACCCACTGAACCATCCAGGTGCCCCAAAGATGTTAAGTGAGCACAAGGCATGATACTCAGTGAAAATCAGTGGGATCATATACCTGCCATCCCCTGTTCATTATATAGTAGGGACCTGCAATTTCACCAGGGATATATTTATTGAGTAAATATTTATTAAGCAGTCACTACTTCTAAGGCATTGAAACCAGTGGGGGATACAGAGATAGATCTGTAATAATCTCTTTCCTTAAGAAAGATTCAGTAATGACTGTAATAATAACAATAACAAAAGTGAATATTTTAAAAATGTTTTCTATGTACCAACACTTATTTAACATGTTACATGAATTGCCTCATTTATCTTCATAGAAACCCTGTAGGTTAGGTTCTATTCTTGTTTTATGTACTTGCAAATGAGAAAAGTTACTGAGTCATAGAGCCAGTGTTTAGATCTAGACAGCCTGATGTCTGACCTTGGACTTCTAACCATCCACCACACCACCTGTCACACCTGGACCCAAAGGTGAGCAGGGGATAGGAGGATTATTTGGGAGTTCAGAATGGCTCATGAGGAGCTAGAGTCCCAGATATCTTTTATATCTTTATGAATATTTGACTGGTGTCTCCTCTCTGACACTGTGTGAGATTAATATCCTCAGTATAATTTCTCAATTTCTTCATTTACTCTTTGATGCAAGTTTTTGAGCAAAGTAGTGATTCCCAACCAATTGCTAGTAATTCCCTTTAAAAAATACTGTTGTGAAATAGTTAAACATATGAAAAGAGTAACTCAAGGTCATTTTTCCCTGTCGTAGATGTGAGACTGAATTTCCCAATGGTGGTGGTTTAAATTTGCGCTCTCTCTTCAAAGGAGATAGTGTGGGAGATGTTGGGATTTGCACCTGGAGCTCGAGTTACCTCATTAGTGACTTCCTGTCCAAAAATCACATTATTTTTGAGTACTAAGGAAATGATTAATACCAGTCAAAACCTCAAGTAGAAATTAAGCTCTTACTAAATAATTCTGAAAATTGAATGAAAAGATGTGTGTGAGCGTGTCTTTGTGTGTGTTAAAATTTACAGCTTCTAACCGATCTCCCCAGGTTATTTGTGTCATTCATTCGGCATACGGAGTTGATGGTTAACAAACAGTTGGTAGGTAACAAGCAATTAGTTATAATGCTAGGCGGCGTGGGTTAACCGCTATGCATACTGGCTTAAACACAGTAGCAGCTTCTCTCTAGTCCTATGGGAATCCCGGGAGGTGAACAGAACAGCGGGGCATCCCTCCTCCACGGAGCAGTTCAAGGACTCAGCCTGAGCATCTTTCTTCCAGGCAGCCTGATGGGGAAAGCGCAGGGAGGCTTGGTCAAGGGGCTTCTAGGAGCAGGTGTGGAAGCGGCACACATCACTTCTATTCCCATTCGCAGCCTGGAACTCAGCCACTTCTAGGTGCAAGGGAGGCAGGAAATTCAGTGCAGGAAGGGGAGCATGGGTTTTGGTGGGGAACCAGCAGTCTCCACCACGGCTGCAAAAAACAAACGGTTCCTCTAACGTGTCCTCACAAATATCAACTTGCTCCCTGTATTTTGAGGCTCAGTCCTTGGGGTGAGGTGCTTAGGTTCCTAAAAGCATTGCGTGATGTCTGCTTAACAGATAAGGCTAACTGGAAACTGTGTCTGAGGGGCAGCTAATAGCCTAATGGGTTTGAGAAAGTGAAGGCTCGGGAAGGGACATCTTAGAAATACGTGCCAGTTAGAGCTCCTTTGTTGCCCTTGCAGATGAGGCTCTGAGTCTTCCCGGGAACCCAGCCAATATGGCTCAGGTACCCAAACGCCATCCCGTGTTGTGGGTAGAGGAAGGTAAGAAGGGCCGCATTGAAAGCAATGTGTGCTTGTCTTCAGGAAGCCTTGGAGTGGGCCATGAAGAACCACCTGTGGGGCCACGCTTTGTTCCTGTCCAGCAAGATGGACCCAAGGACCTACAGCTGGGTCATGAGCGGGTGAGTGAGCTGGACACTGGCCAAGGAGACCAATGGAGCAGAGAAACCTCCCCCCACAATGGGTGGGGTGGGGGGTGAGAAAAGCAGGATGCCCTGGGAAGCCCCCCACACACTAAGCATCTTTCCAATTTCTCTTCTCTGACCCGGATGTAGGAAATGGCTTCTCTAGATTCTTATAACCTAGACCTGGACACATTCTTTCTATCTGCTTGATAAATAAACATTTTAGTAATATTTCTCAGGGTGTGTTCCAAGAATTACGTAGGTTTCTACAATCTGGTAGTTCTATTTGGGAGGAGCTATTTTAGATAGTTCCATCAATGAGGGTATAGGGGGCCAATTATGGTTAACTGACAGGTGCTTAGACCCAAGAGTTAGGAGCTGCCTACTGCTTAGTCTTGCAGTGGGGAATGTGGGCGCTGAGAGGAAGGTTGGGATATGGGGGAGCAGCAGGAACAGTGGGAACATATTATACGACTGGGGATTGGATGCCGTAGTCTTCATCTCGGGCAGGGGGAGATGACAAGATCCAAGGGCTGTGTTTAGTCAAAGCTCATGCCAGCACACTGAGACAAAGAAGAATGCCCAAACCAGGACAAGATAAGATGGGAGGCTGACTACATGGCCAGGAGTTTGGAGTAAGTGGGAGTTAGTGGAGGAGCTGCGGGTCAGGGTGCTGGAGAAGGAAGGGTTTCTGAGTAAGCCCCTCGGGCTGCAGCCAGATCCGTGGGAGGGCAGGGACAGACGCGTGGCGGGGGTGGGGAGGGCTGGGGATCCCCTCCCCTAAGGGGCAGGCTTGGATCCGTTCCCTCAAAATGTTCCTCTTCCTGTGTTGGTAGAAGCTGTGAAACTGTGAACCTCACAGCTTAAGTCAAGTTTAAATTGGCCATAAATTGGCTGTTAGGCCGTTGGCTGAGAAGATCGCACCTGCCTTCACGGCTGTCACACTGCCCTCTCCATCCGCGGATTGGCTTTTCCACCCTAACCCTCAGTCCCGGCAGGGACCAGGAACGCCTCTGCGCACTTGGTTGTGCGCAGGGCGGGTAGGGAGCTCTGGAGTTTTCCTATAATAGGTGCTCCGAGCTCATGTTCTGAGGGATGATTCTCCTTTGGGTTTTGGAAATGAACATCCCACAACCCCACGTTACAGCATACATCTCTGCTACAGATTTTTGCCTTGGGCCATTGATTTTTGATGGGACCCAGTGAATTGTGAAGAATATCTCTTACTGAGTATGCTTAAAACTCCGATCGGCTATAGAGCTTATTATATCCTTGTTAAGCATATCCCACGGTTTGTCATCAGCAGGATCGTTTCTGGTCCCTGTTCTACGCCTCTTTGGTTACTGGAAATGGCTATTTAGTGCTTGTGCATGAAAGAAGTCAGCCCGCAGTGCTGGGAGCGGGGCACGAGGGGGCCGCTTCCAGGGAGGGGGAATCGAGGGGGCCCAGTGGGTGGAGGGGCCCACGGAGAGCAGGTTTGGGTTGACTGCTGGGGCTCCCCAGGCACCCGTGAAACGTGGGGGGCATTCTTTCCATGACAAAGAAAACCTAGAGAAATGGTTACTTAAGAGTTAGGGGGTCCGGCCAAAGTGTAGGATGTGTCCCCCAACAGGGTGTTCTGTGTGGAGAGTGGGGCAGAAAGAAGATCCTGCCAAGCCCCCCAAAAGTAGGAGTGGCAGAAGCACAGCTGAGCGGCCAAGAGAAATTCATGTCCCAAAAGAAGCTGCTGAAATCAAATAGAAAAATAGGGGAGCTGTTGCCCCACTGGCAATGGGTAAGAGGCTCTCTTGTCGTGGTTGTCCCTAACGGTCGCCTCTCTCTGCAGCTTCACCAGCACGCTGGCTGCCAACGACCCACTGCAGACCCTCTTCCAGTTCATGTCCGGGAGGATCCCACAAGCAGCCACGGTACTCCTTGCGATGGGACTCCTCAGTACCCCCAGCATCGTAGGGGCTTAGGGGGTGGGGACAGCTCCGGAACGGAGGTGATGACTTTAATGATTTTTATTTTTAATTTGGGGGGGGGGGAGACAGAGGGGGAGGGAGGAAGGGGTGGGGAGGGAGAGAGAAAAATCTCAGGCAGACTCCCGGCTGATTACAGAGCCGGACTTGGGACTCAGTCCCACAACCCTGAGATCACGACCTGACCCAAATGGAGACTCAGACTCTCAACCCACTGAGCCACCCGGGTGCCCCAAGAGGGACTGACTTCAAAGACTAAACATAAATAATAATTGTGTGTTAATCACCTACTGTGCGCTTGGCCCTGTGCTGAGCACTTGGCTTCATATTATCTCAATACACAGAGGTAGGAATTATTATTATTATTTTTTAAGATTTTATTTATTTATTTGACAGACAGAGATTACAAGTAGGCAGAGAAGAGGGCAGAGAGAGAGTGGAGGAAGCAGGCTCCCTGCTGAGCAGAGAGCCCAACGTGGGGCTCCATCCCAGGAACCCTGAGACCATGACCAGAGCCGAAGGCAAGGGCTTAACCCACTGAGCCACCCAGGCACCCCAGAGGCAGGAATTATTGTCCCCGTTTTGCAGATGTGGAAACCGAGATGCAAAGATATAAAATGACCCGCGATCACAGAGCTTGGAGAAATGGAGCCAGGATTGGCTCAGATCTGTCTGATCCAAAGACCTTGACCCTTTCTCACATCACAGCCGCCTGCATTGTGTGCATGGATAGCAAGAGAGCACACTGTTCCCAGGCTCCCCACCACGAGGCTGCCCTTCTTTCCCTCTGCTGCACAGTGAGCCTGCAAGGCTGGATATATTCCATCTCACACATTGTCTAGAGTTGGATAGAACTCAGGAGAAGTCCGAGGCCAGCTTGATGTTTTCCCCATTAAGAGAGACTTGATCTTTTTGCCCCAGAGTACCTTCTTTATCCTTGAAGTCAGTAACTTTACTGGGATCTATCTTGATGTTGACTGGCTGGGTTAGTTTCTTTCTTTCTTTTTTTTTTCTTTTCTTGGTACACAGCATGCTTTTTTTTTTTTTTTCTTTTTTAAGATTTTTATTTATTTACTTGGCACAGAGAAAGAGATGCAAGAAAGGGAATACAAACAGGGGGAGTGGGAGAAGGAGAAGCAGGCTTCTTGCTGAGCAGGGAGCCCAGTGCAAGGCACGATCCCAGGACCCTGGGGATCATGACCTGAGCTGAAGGCAGATGCTTAACGACTGAGCCACCCAGTACCCCCACAGCATGCTCTCTTAATATCTGCGTTTATATTTTGCAGTTCAGGAAAGTTTTCTTGAATTATATTCTTCAATATTAGTTTTGTTCTGTTAGTTTGGTTTTCTTTCAGGAATTCCACATATGCATAATTTTGTGTATATATATAAATATATACATATACAGATTATATGTATATCATTTTCTCTTTAATTAAAACAGTTTTTTGTTTTCTTCCTTCCCTCCTTCCTCCCTCCTTCTCTCTTTCTTCTTTCTCTTCCCCCTCCTCCCTCTCCCCTCCTCCTCCTCCTCCCCCTCCCCTCCTCCTCCTCCTCCTCCTCCTCCTTCTCCTCCATCCCTCCCTCCTCTCATTTCCATCCTGTGTGTCCCTTACTGTGCTCTCATCACTGTCTCTTCATTTTTGTGCTCTTGGCATTTTTGTCTTGATTTCTTTGATTTTTCTTCCAGTTCTTCCCTGAGCTCTGAAGGTCGTATTTACCTCCTCCTCTTGTCTACTGTCT
Organism: Mustela nivalis; assembly: GCF_964662115.1. Lineage (NCBI taxonomy): Eukaryota > Metazoa > Chordata > Mammalia > Carnivora > Mustelidae > Mustela > Mustela nivalis. The sequence goes on from NC_139035.1 coordinate 24,313,831, forward strand.
CTTTCTCGAGTTCTTATAACTTAGCTTTAGGCCCTTGCTTCATAAGAAATTGTTTCATTATTTTACTTAGATTTTACTTAAATTTTATTTAAGTTCAGGATGAAATGTTTGCTGACACCTCTTTGTTCCATTGTAACATTTTTCCATTTTCCAAAAATAGTTGGAAAGTAGAAGGTCTTTCTACCTTCCATCTATTTTTTTCATGTTACTTCCCTCCTTTTATCTTTATAGTGAATTTTACAGATTCCGTGTTTGATCCTTGACAGGAATCAAGTCTTCCCTGGGCCAACTGTTTAGGATAGGTGTGTGCTGGGGAGGGGCCAGTGCCACACTGCAGGCCTACTGGCCTTTCCTGCATATCTGGAGTGTTCTGTGGGTATCTGTACAGCCTTGGCTTCTCCCCAGCCAGCAGAAGTGGCTGTGGGATCCTGCCCTTCTGGAGTTCTCTTTCTGCTTCCTCCTGAACTCTTCTCTGTTCACTCTCTACTACTTTTGGCAGCTTTTTCTTGTATTCCAAGGTGTGGGTTTTTGCTGACACCTAAGTTTTCATGAAAACGGACTTCACACTTTGCTTTTTTGTTGTTGTTGTTCTTCTTTTTTTTTTTTTTTAAAGATTTTATTTATTTATTTGACAGACAGAGATCACAAGTAGGCAGAGAGGCAGGCAGAGAGAGAGGAGGAAGCAGGCTCCCTGCTGAGCAGAGAGCCCGATGCGGGGCTCGATCCCAGGACCCCAGGATCATGGCCTGAGCTGAAGGCAGAGGCCTTAACCTACTGAACCACCCAGGCGCCCCTTTTTGTTCTTCTTATTGCTTGGGGACAAGTCCTGGAAAAGGAAAGAGAAACGATGACTTTCCTGCCCCATTGTTAAGCCCACTGGCTTATGGGAACATGGAGTGCTCACGGGTCTGCGGAACAGCTGTGTGCTGCTGTGAAATTGCATCATGTTGTAAAGCAGGAAATGATGTCATCAGCGTACAGTCCATTGGGTCTCCCTGCAATGGGAGAGTTAGCTAAATGTTCCCTGCTTTTAGGTGAGAAAACCGAGAAGCCAGGGGTGATGTGCCAATGTGGATTTTGATCATAGTGTTTGAGCGTTTCTTCGCATGGTGGCATTCCAGTAAAAGGCTAGTCTTTAGTTACTTGGAATGAATGGGAAAAACATGGCAACCAGAAAACCTAGATGAGGGCTTCTACAACAGGCTTACCCAGAGTCTGCTCCTTCCTGCTCTCTGAACTTGGCTTTCTTACCTAATCTCAGAATGTCAGGCTTTCCTCTTTGTGGGCATTTTGATGCCTCACCAATAGAGTTATTGTGAAAATTACAGGACAGAGAATATCGGAACCCATATCAACGGCCATGCTTGACCCATTGAAGTTAGTTAGGTGTTCGCTCTCTCTTCAGTGCTCTTTCTCTCCACAGATCGGCTTTACAGTGAGTTTTTTTTTTTTTTTTTTAAATCACCTGGGGAAGAGACAGAAGAATGACTTCTAAGTGTTTGTTCTTTTCAGCAAGGATTTTTCTTTTGCTTGTTCCTTTCATTCCAGCAAGAAAAGCCTGGCTGATGTGGAGATAATAATAGGACCCAATGCCTGTGATTGCTCACAGGAGAAATGCCCAGCACTGGGTATGGTCCACCGACAGGGTGCAGTGAGTGAGGGCTGCCACTCCTGTGATTTGTCTTCGTCTCCCTCATTCACACCGCATCCCCTCCATAAACAAAGAGTAACCATAAAATGCACTTGGATAAAGCATCTTTTGTTCCTTGGGATAATTACAAAGACCAAATAATTGTGAATTTTTCTAACCTCCAAATCTGAGCTGTTACTAGTGTCCATCTTCCACTCCACCTGCTCTGTGTAACAGACTGGGAGATGGACTGGTCTGAAAATCACCTCTTTCCTTTTGCTGGGCTTCCGTCTGTGTGTGTGTGTGTGTGTGTGTATTTGTACTATGTGTCATTTATTTTTTTTTTTTTTATTTTTTTTTTTTTAAAGATTTTATTTATTTATTTGACAGAGAGAGACCACGAGTAGGCAGAGAGGCAGGCAGAGAGAGAGAGAGGAGGAAGCAGGCTCCTGCTGAGCAGAGAGCCCGATGCGGGACTCGATCCCAGGACCCCGAGATCATGACCTGAGCCGAAGGCAGCGGCTTAACCCACTGAGCCACCCAGGCGCCCCTATGTGTCATTTATAATGAGCAAACGAAGGGCAAAGCATTATGCTATGTGCTTGACCTGGCTATCTTATTTTCTTATCAGCACTACCCGGTTAGGTAGAAATGATGATCTCCACTCAAGAGATGAGGAAAAAAGGTTTTGAGAAACTTGCTCAAGGTCACAAAGTGAGTAGGAAGCAGCCTGTGTGGCTCAGAAGGTTGAGCTGTAGATGGTTGATTTTGGATCAGGTCCTGATCTCAGGATTGTGAGATGGAGCCCTGTGTGAGGCTCTGTGGTCAGCAGGGTGTCTGCTTGGAATTCTCTCTCTCTCCCTCTCTCCTTTTCCCTCTGCCCACCCCACTGTGCTCCTCTAAAATAAATAAATCTTAAAAAAAAAAAAAAAAAAAAGGTAGCAGGACTCCATTTGAATCCAGGAACCAAATTTTTTCTGTGACATCATGTTGTTGCTTTATTGATGTTTCCTGTCCTGAAATCCCTCTTCATTCTGGAGAAGGGAGGCCCACACCCGACCCTTTGTGTGGGGTATTTTCCCTCCCCCCCCCACTCTGTGTGCACCCTACTGCCCCCTTGTGGAGCTCTGCTGCTCCTGCATTGTCCCCGGAAGGAGGGGGCACAGCCCTCAGCCAGGAGCAAGATGAGTGGAGACTGGGTGGTGGGCTGGGACACGTGGCCTGCTTTCCTTGTCCTTCGAGGGGCAATAGGAATTCAACTTTTAGGGTTGTTGTGAAGGTTAACTGAGGTGATGTGTGTGAAAGGCCTTTGTAAAACCAGAAAACACTAGCCATGTGGTAAGGTATTAAGGACCTAGGGTCCCCCTGACTTCTAACCGGCTAATGTGGATTCTTCATGAGTCAAGGATGTCTGGTCTTCCTTCTCCCACTGAAACAACAGGGTTTGTTTTGTTTTGTTTTATTTTCCGGATGTTGTCCCTTCTTGTTGGGATTGGGCAGGGGTGGGGGCACCAGGAAGAAATTGAAAATCAGGAAGTGATCAGTAGTGTCATTTTATTTACTTACCTCCCCATATTCCCATGTATATATGTATGTGCACGTGTCTGTCTGCTACCCATCCTTCTAGGAGCCTTGCTTTTTTAAAAGGAGATATCTAAATCAATGAAGGACAGTGCTATAGTCCGGTATAAGCCGCATTCCCCAAACTCCAAACTAGGAGATGGACAGCTTTCTTCTCCTACACTCTGGCTAGTGCTACGTGAGTCAGTAAATCTCCCACTTTGTCTGCTGCCTTTCAGTGCTGTGCGGACAAGCAGTGGGGAGACTGGAGGCCTCACTTGGCTGTGATTCTGTCGAATCAGGGCGGGGACCCGGAGCTGCTTCAGCGAGCCATTATCACTATGGGGGACACCCTGGGTAAGACGAAGCCAGCCCTCCTGCCCTCTTCTCCTCTAGGGCATCTCTAGGCCATCTGTAAACATCTGTCTGCAGGCTCTTGGGTGCTGTGCAGGGCCCGATCTGAGCCTCAGGCTCTCCTTTGACCCAGGAGCCTCTGTGTCTGGGGGAAAGAACCTCCAGGGTAAGGAGTGTCAACTTGACTCCATTTCCCAGAATTTCCGCTGCAAGCCAGTACAGTCCAGACCCCGAGATTCAGGGCTGTGCTGCTGGAGAAGGCAACTCTCAGCAGTTGGCTTTCTATCCCTGGTCAGACTTCCCTGAAGACAGAGTTAACTCTGGGGACCCTCGCCTCCTGTTACGGTTAGTCGTACAGTGACCCAGCTCAGCCGGAGAGCAAACTCTATCTTTGCCCGAACTACCCTGGGTAATTGTGTGTCGTCTGCACTTGTATTCTCTCTCAGTGAACCTGGCTTTATAAATACTCAGGGGCGACTGGATGTTCCAGCTCAGTGGTTCTCAAATTTGGTCAGAACATCTAGGAATCATGATAGTCTTTGTAAACTTTGTGGCAAAACACTCTGTTAAACTGAAAAGAGCCGGGAGGAGCAGCTGGCTGGCTGTTCACACTCAGAAGGGCAAGGATTTGTTTAGTCATTTCTGGGTGTCAGGCACTGTGCTGGGTACTTTACTACTTGAATTAATTCAGTTTTGAGGTAATGGGAAATGTATGGGAGAGCATTCTGGAAGTGGGAACAAGCTGGTAATTATCGTGAATTTTATGAGCCCTGGGAAAAGTTTCCTATTGTTCGACTTCAGCAGGAGGAGCATTAGTGCCCCAAGAAGTCTAATTGAAAAACAGCAGCTCCCCACAGCCCGTGTCTTTGCTCAGGTGTACGCATCTGCTCCCTTTTCACCTTCAGGAAGGACTAAAATGCTTAGCAAATTCCTAATCACAAATTCAGGAGGGGAATAAGCGCTAGAGGCCTCTTTTGGCCAAAGAGAGCTGAAACGGAATTATGTCAAAGCCAAGAATGCGTGGTTTGGGGCGTGACTCCTGACCTGAGCTGTTGTCCCCTTCACCCCTGTGAGGACGCTCCCCTCTGAGCCCCAAGCCCCCTGTCATCTCTCTCCCATCACGCCCAGCAAGTGGGTCCCCACACGGCCGGGCTCTGTGACTGGGGCTTGCTCTCCTCCCCCTGCAGCAGGGAAGGGGCTGGTGGAGGCCGCTCACTTCTGCTACCTCATGGCTCACGTGCCCTTTGGCCACTACACCGTGAAGACCGACCATCTGGCCTTGCTTGGCAGTAGCCACAGGTATGTGATGCTCTGGGGGAAGGAAGCAGGAAGGACCTTTTCCAGGGGATTGTTTGAGCCCTCGCTGGGTTTCATGGCCCCCTTTTCCATTTTCCTGTGTGAATTTCACCTACTGCTGCTCCTTTCCTCTGGGGGTCTTTTCTTCAAGAGGCTGGGCAGGGAGGTGCCCAGTGGGTGCTGCATCACACCAACCGGGGGCCTCAGGCTCCCCAAAACTGCATTTGTGTTCCTTTGGGGTGTATTGTGCCCCTCTGACCACTGGGTGGCACCCTGGTTCCATGAGCAGAGGTCACCTCGTCTGACTCGTTAGTGCCATCAGGGAGAGGGCGGCTTGGGGCTCCGTGCTAGGCAGCCCTGGGCCTGGCTCAGAGTCAGCCCTGGGCAGAACTGGAAGCTGGAAGAAGTTTATGCTTATTCCTTACATCCTTACACTGACTTGGTGCACAAGCTACTCAAAGTCCCCCGTTACTTATTTTATTTTATTTTATTTTATTATTTTCTATATTTTATTTTTGTTTTTTATTTTACACAGTCATTTTATTTGCACCGTTTCCTTTAATCATTACCGACTTTAATCATTACCTATAAATAAGGTATATTTTTAATCTTCACTTGATAGAGGAGGGAAACCAAGGCACAGAGAGGTTAAATAACTTATCCAAGGTTAACACAGCGGGTGTGGAGTCACGCTGGACCTGGAGCAGAGCCCGGACTGACCACTGTTGTGCCAGGTGGCCTACCGTTGCGGAAACATACAGTCTCGTGGGTGGCTCTCTTTGGCCGTGGTCTCTGATGGCCTCTGATTGGCTTGTCACATCCCGTCTGTGCCAAATGCGGCAAGAAGTGCGTAGGGGTTCATTCGTCTCCCTCCTGTGTTTTTGTCGCACGAGGGCGTTTCTGAAGATAGCTGGGAGGCCATGGGTTCCAATACCACAACAAGATGTAGGGGCATGTGGAAGGGTCTGGAAGCCCCTTGGATCTCCTTCGTTCAGCCCGCTTCCTCCTTGGCTGAAAGAAGACCAGTATAGGGACTGGACTGTCTTGTGATTTTTGGCTCAGCTGTCCTCCCCATCCTCATCCACGCCTTCCTGTCTTGGGGCCCCACATCACTCCCTCTTCTCTTCTGTTCACACCAGAAGTGGCCTCGCACAGGTGTGCGTTCTAGACCTTCAGGGCACAGGACTCGCTCCCAGCATGTTTAAGAGGAGCACCTAGCGCCCCGAAGGGAGATGGAGAGCAGCTTGCCTTAGGGGACCCTCCAGCAAAGAAGGTGGAGAACCCCTCCTTTTCTGCAGTCTTTGCTCCCCAGCACCTCTGGTGCAGGGCTCTGTTCTGTTCCATCCCCAGCCTCAAGAAGGTGGAACGAGAGGAGGCCGAGCGTTCCCTCCAAAGGCCCAGAGCATCTTTCCTGTCTCGGAGCCGTCCTGGAGATCCAGCCAGGCAGAAGCTCCTCCACGAATGGTGTTTGTCTGCTAGGATTGGAAAGCCTCCCCTCCCCTCCCTCCTCAATTTCTTTTATTATTATTCTCTGGTTTTAGTCAAGAGTTTTTGAAATTTGCAACGACCGAGGCTATCCAGAGGACGGAAATCTTCGAGTACTGTCAGATGCTGGGCCGCCCCAAATCCTTCATCCCTTCTTTCCAGGTAACCGAGCACACGGTCGGCCGCCGTCTGAGCGGCCGATGACCGCCCGCAGCGGGATCTCCAGCTTTGCTATTTGGCATAGTGTAGCCCTGGCTAAGTCATCGACAGCACTTTTCCTCCTTAGGTTGAGTGTGGGAAGAGTTAGGATGTCGTCCTAGGTCTCCTTAAGGTCTGTATTTTAAGATACGAAAGCAACACACGGCAGCGGCCCCTCTGGAAATCAGCTGGTGTCCCAGGGCACCCACTCCTCATCCTTGCTTGGCAGAAACTTCTGTTGTGCTCTCCCCAAACAGCTCTCCCTTCTCCTCTGCCCCTTGGCCATCCTGCCAGAGGTGGGAGTAGGGGGGCCTAGCCCAGGGACGGCCCGGTCTGCTCCCTCCATCTGACCTGCTCCTGCCATCTCTTTTGGACCCCTGTCTTCGAGCTTGGAAAGTTCCTCCCAGCTGTAACCCCAGTCCTCCCCTGCCCTTCTTTCTCTTGGGGCTTTGGCTGCGCAAGTGGTGTGCACGCTGTGGGTTCGCCTCTTTTCTCTTAACTTCTCTGCTGGATGCCCTGTTGTCACCTCACATTCATCAAGACTCCTTCAGTGCCTGTCCCCAGAGTGCACCTGGACACACACACACACACACACCACAACACAAAGCACAAATCCAAACCTTGAAAACAAGTGAATTCATTAGAGGAAGGAAGTGACCCCGTTAGTGTCTTCTTTCAGAGTTTTACCAGACTCTCCTTCCCCGACAAAGCTGTGTCGGACCAGCTCCTTCGAGAATAGTCCTTTCATCTCTCTCCCTTCTTGGGTCATCCCCTTGCAGTCTCCTGTGGGCTGAGCGTAAGGGGACTAGCTGGTTTTAGTGCGTGTGCTCTAGGTGCTGGTTTTAGTGTGTGTGCTCTAGGTGCTGGTTTTAGTGTGTGTGCTCTAGGTGCGGGCACAGCGCCTTTGTGTCTCAGAGTGTTATGTCTCATCCCCTGAGGTGGGCATGATGACCCCCTTTCCCAAGAGAGGAAACTGACGTTCAGAGGACTTACGTGCTCTCGGCTCCCACCCCTTGGGTACCATTTGTTCTAAGACCTTTGCATGGATTATCTAATCTTTACAACATCCAAGGGGTGAATAGTATTATTATCCCCATATTATGGTGAGGAAACTGAGGCACAGGGGGGTGGAGTAACCAACCCAAGGTGGCACGCCCAGTGTGGAGCTGGAATTTGACCTTGGATTTGTCTGATTCCCCATCCCTAACGTTCCATCCTGCTCTGCAACTCATGCTTCTGTGAATACCAGCCTGCTCTGTGTCAGAGTCTTTTCTTTTTCCTTTCTGTGTCCCCCCTGGTGCCTGGTCCTCTGCCCCACCTACACCAGGCTTTCCAGGTGGGAGGGTTTCCTGATAAGAAGTAAGTGGCCTGGTGCTTTTCGATGGTGACTCAGTCTACGGACACTGAGCTGGTGGTGACTCCTGTCTCTCTCTCCACGACGCAGGACCAGCAGGCTGGATTTGAAATTGTGCCCATACCCAAATAGAATGCTTTAAATGGGCAGGAGGCCCTCCTTGAGACTTGGATGCCAGAGTTAGTGGAAGCTGGCAGTCAGCTGCCTTCCAGGAAGTCTTATCTACATTCCTCTCCTTCTGTGCCTGCCTGGATGGACTCGTGGTCACTGGCTCTGTTCCTCTTCACAGGTGTATAAGCTCCTTTATGCTTCCCGGCTGGCAGATTACGGCCTTGCGTCCCAGGCCTTGCATTACTGCGAAGCCATCGGCACGGCCCTCCTTAGCCAGGAAGACAGCAATCACCCTGTGCTATTAGGGGAACTCATCAAGGTGAGGTTCTCAAAGGGTTCTCTGTAGGTGTTTTATCTTTGGTGTTCAGAGAAAGCTGTTGTGAAGAACTTCGATTCTGCATCCCATCTCCTTTGAACATGCTGGAAAATTGGAGCCCATGGCTGTCTTTGACCCCGTATGCATGCCCAGGCGCGATAAGCCCAGTCCTGACACCTCACAAAGAAACAGGCAGAGGGTGGAGGGTGCTGGGATCGGGAGGTGGGAAGCCAGGCATGTGCTCTGCCAGAAACTTAGTCTTGCAACTGCTTTTCTGGGACAGTGAAACTGCACGTTGAGATGAACCGTTCTAATTATAGACGCTGGACTTGGAAAATATATTTTAGTGATTAAAACGGGAAATGATCCTTATTAAAATGCTTTTAAATGCATGGAATATTTTATCACATGTGGGATATGTTAAAAAAAGAAAACAAAAACAAATCAACTTAGTTCCTAGGGAAGAAAACAATCAGGCCAATAGTTGTTCCAATTAACAGAAGAAAAATCCATTAGCTGGAGAGGACGGCAACCCACTGTCAACTTTTGCTTTGCTTTATGTGAAGCCCGAGTGTTGGCTCCTCTAGCGAGTGACCCACCTCAGGTGCCGAGCTCCCTGCCCCTGGTGTCTGCCAACAGGCTGGCGGTTATGGCGAGCTCAGGGACCAGGAGTGGGGAAGGTGGGAAGTTTGGGGCTTCTGAATCTTGCAAGACATAGTAGTCCCTTGACCAGCAGCATGAGCGTTATTGGGAAGCTGGTCAGACATGCAGAATCTCAGGCCCCACCCAGAGTTCTGGAATCAGAATTAGCATTTTGGCAACAGTCCAGGCGGTTGCCCAGAGCACCGAAGTTTGAAGTTCGGGAAGCCTCGAAGAGCACACCCCCTTGCACGGGTGCAGAGCTGGGTAACACTTTCTTCTTATGTCTTACGGAGGATCTAACACCCAGATGGGTTAATTGTTTATTATGCTGCAATTTCGGAAAGGTACCTGCTGAATTTGCTACCTCTCAATTATTCTTTGTAATCTAATTTGCAAGGGAGCGAAGGCGGTCTTTCTCCTATTCCCTTACTGCCTCGTTCCCCATTGTGTTTTATTTCTCCTTTCCTGTCTCTTATGTTCACCCCTGACCCGGCTGGAAACCTGGCACAGCTAGCAGAGAGACTGAAGCTGTCCGATCCCTTGGTTGTAGAGAGACGCCCTGGAGACAAGGACCCGGAGCCAGCCTGGCTGGTGCCCCTTCGCAGGCGGCACGAGGAGCTGCTGGTGAGTGAGGCTGGGGCCGGGCCAGGCGTTGAGACCTGTTTCTCCCTTTGCTCCCCTAGCACCGAGTAGGCAGGCACTGACCTTGGCAAATCCCCGACCCCGTGGAGGGCCACGAAGTCTCCCAGCTCCCACGAGGCTCAAGTGGACCCAAGCAGGGGCGGTGCTCAGCCTCCGAGCTGCTGCCTGTCTCTCTCTGGTGGAAATGTTTTCCTATGTCTGCCTGTGAGACCTGGGGCCCTCTTGCCGATCGCCCTTGCCACCCTTCTCTGCAGTCCTAGAAGATACATTTTATGACCATTAAAGCTTTCATCTCTCTGTTAGGAACAGCGGATCATAGTGGACCCGTGTCACTTTCATGTAATGTAGGGCAATTGCTTAAAAGATTTCCAGGCCTTTCCTTTTTGTTCTGACAAGTGCAAAAGCTGCTGGCAGTAATTGTAACATAATTGGAACGGGGCTGCCTCCCTTCTCTTCCTTCCACCGTTTTGGAAGACGGGACAGGGTAGATTTTTCAAGGCACACGCGGCTCTGACTCGCTTCATGTGTTGCCCACAAGGGAGCCTGGCCCCGACGGTTAGTCCCTTCCTCGGGGAGACAGTGGATGTCTTGTGCCTCTCCTGCCAGCCCTTGGCATTCAGGCGAGGTTCCCCTACCTTGCCACTCCGTCTGAAATTTCTTTTTGACTTAATTGCTATTTTTTAGAATTTTAATTTATTTTTAAAGATTTAATTTACTTATTTGAGAGAAAGAGAATGGGGTGAGGGGCAGAAGCGGGCTCCTTGATGAGTGGGGGACATGTGGCTCGATCCTAGGACCCTGATATTATGACCCAGGCTAAGGCAGAGGCTTACCCCACTGAGCTACCCAGGTGCTCTGACTCAATTTTTAAACTGTTGTTCCCTGTTCTTGCTTTTGTTTGTGTGGCTTAAGAAGATTTTTACTTTTTTTCACTAGCACAAGGTAGCAGCAGACAGTGGGGATCTCCATTCTGCTCACTCAGATGCTGCAGGAGCCAGAGGAACACCAGGTATCCACGCCAAGGGCCCAAGTGTGTGAGGGCTGACCCTCAGCGCCTGATCATACGAGAGGTGGAACTTGGGAAATGCTTGCCTTGCCAGTGTAAGCCTGACGCATCGGTCTAGGCACCTTCTCCCCACCGCTCCAGGTGGCCACGGGCATCCCCACATTGCTCAGTTCCCGCGTTGTGAGAGTTTCTGCCCTCCATTCCGGTTTTAATACTCATTATTCTGTGTCGTGATCTCATGGTTTTACCAGCCTTTTATAGCTTCTCCCCAGAGAGGAAGCCAGAGATGATGGGTTGTCCGTACTTCCTGTGGATGTTGGGGACATAGGGAGATCTTTTTGAGCTATCCGTTTTGGGTTTGAGCATTCAAAGGCTACACACATGTGACGTACCTTCCATCAACAAATCTCTCCTTTCCCCTCAGGCTGCCTCTGGGTGCTGGGTTGGGCGGGAAGTATTTCCCCCAGTTGGTTCTGTGCCTGGGGTCAGGACAGGGCTTCATCTCTGATTCTAGCCGTTTCCCACCCTTTAGCACACCCTTTACGGATAAGCAGGGGGAAGGCAAGGCACGCCGGCTTTGGTTGCTGTGTCCAGGGTGTCATGGGACCTGTGAAGGTCAAGGACCGGAGGGGAGTCAGGCTGGGTGTTTCCGAATGCCGCTTCTTTTTTTTTTTTTTAAGATTTTATTTATTTATTTGACACAGAGAGAGATTATAAGTAGCAGAGAGGCAGGCAGAGAGAGAGAGGAGGAAGCAGGCTCCCTGCTGAGCAGAGAGCCCGATGCGGGACTCGATCCCAGGACCCTGAGATCATGACCTGAGCCGAAGGCAGCGGCTTAACCCACTGAGCCACCCAGGCGCCCCCGAATGCCGCTTCTGCCAGGAAACAGCCGTGTCTCTTTTCACCCAGTTGAGCATGGGGGTCATCAGCCCCACCAGCACCATGACCTTGGGCCCATCACAGCACACGTCCACACGGTGGTCCATCTCATCGGCAAAATGGCGGAGCCGGAAGGAAGACCACCACACTCATTTCCAGGGCTGATGCTCTGATTCTTTAAAAGCAGAGCCATCATGTCTGTGGTCTCATTTGTATTTTAACCATCAACTGCTCATGTTTCAAACACCCAAGTCCATGAGGAAATCATTAAAGGGGAAAGTTTATCCAAAATAAAACAGTATGGCATGAAGTAAAGTGGTAATTTCTATCCTCCCAGTGAACTAATGCACTTGTTTAAGGCTCAGGGATTCTACACGGCGGTGAGGGAAATCATTTTGTCGACTCCAAGTCATAAGCAGTGAGAGGTGTGACAACCACTGCTGGGTTGGGCCTGTCATCGACGTTAACGGCAGCCACCTCCAGCGCCCTGTCTCTGTGACTTCTTTCCAAGGAGGATGTGGGCAGGAATGGTCCTGGTGTGATCGGTCCATTCTGATGCTATATTTCAGTTCTCAGCTCTTCCTCTTTGCTCTATGTCCTTAGAAAGCACTTTCTACCATGATCTCTCGGGACGTCAGAGCAACTCAGGAACCCTTGGTGCTCGCCCAGCCTTGTGGCCAACCCTGGAGCAGATGGGCCCGGGCCAGCCCAGCCCTCGGCAGCCGGCCTTTCCCCACCAGCTCAGCTCCCACCCAGCAGGTGGAAGTGTGGGGCAGATGGGGGGCCCAGTGCCTCTTTACTCAGTTCCTGGGACTGGTGGCAGCCTGGCACTGACAGGGACTCCTGGAGGAGGAGCCTGGGAGGAAACCCAGCTGTTCCACCCACCCCTTGGTAAGACCTGGGGGAGAAGTTTTGAAGCGGAGGAAGTGGGAGAGGGAGGAGGTGGTGGGATCAGAGCCCATAAAGCCCTGAATGGTGGGTGTACATCTGACTGAGGACCCACTACTATGGGGCAGCCTTGGGATTGATACTTTGCATGCCTCTGGTGGGGGTGGGGCACTCTGCTTCCTTCCTTTGCAGTCTGCCTCTCCGCTGGGGCAAGCAGAACGAGGCCAAGCCCAGTTCCTCCTGCCCTCCGCTTGGATGCATAGTTTCTAGGAGAGAGGCTGCAGGGTGGAGGAAGGAGGGAAGTGCCATCTGTGCCTCAAGCTCTATCATCTTGCACCCAAGAGCTTACTGTTGGGGTTTGCTAGCACAGACCTACTCTTCCGTCCTGCTCCCAAGGGTGGCAGTGATGGGAGACAGGTGTGGAGTGTGCTGAGCAGTGCTGAGTGACACCGGGGGAGAGCTGACCACCAAACGGCAGGATTAGATCTTTGACCTGCGAAGATATTGTCCTGTCCTAGTCAGGAGGCTCAGGAGGATCCCTGTGATCCAACTGCACGTAGCCCTGGTTTCTGGGATTCCTAAGGAATGGCTCGGTTCAGAGCAGAGTTCAGGTGACCAGCATGCCTTGGGGTGGCTGGAACGGAGAGGGTTTTTGTATGTGGATTTCACACTTACCGTGGCTCACTTGGGGCCATGGGCTTGGACCTGCAGCTGGTAGACAAGCAGACCGTGTCCCATTCCTTCTTCAGGTTAGATGGGAAAAGCACAAGTTCAAATCACAATGTTTGTTTGTGTTTTGTGCCATAGGAGAGAGCACCGTGTCTCAAGGAAGTTTCCAGCATCCCGACGGTCAAAAGGTTGTTTCCGAGCCTCAGGTGAGAGGGCACAGCACAGCAGATGCTGAGGTCTACACTAATGCTTCAGGTGGTTTCCAGTGGCCCAGATTTCTCAGCCACGTGCAAACTCCTTCCCCTGCCTGGCACCCTCTCTCCTTTCCACACTATAGTGTGTGTTCTTGTTTCTTTCTATCCCTAATCCTAGGGGTAGGGAGGAGGGCCACATTCTTGTTTATGTTCAGTCCACCAACCCGTGTCCATGGGGGGAGGGGTGGCAGGGCTGAGTTTCGTTCTGGCCTCAGAGATCTCTCACACCCTCCCCTCACCTGCTGCACCAAAGGCTCACCACGTCTTGCCCTGTCCTGGGGGACCCTTGGTGCTTATTTCTTTTTTGTAATTTTTTTTTTAGAAGTTTTTATTTATTTATTTGACAGACAGAGATCACAAGTAGGCAGAGAGGCAGGCAGAGAGAGAGAGAGAGCGAGAGGAGGAAGCAGGCTCCCTTGGTGCTTATTTCTTTTTTGTAATTTTTTTTTTTAGAAGTTTTTATTTATTTATTTGACAGACAGAGATCACAAGTAGGCAGAGAGGCAGGCAGAGAGAGAGAGAGAGAGCGAGAGGAGGAAGCAGGCTCCCTGTTGAGCAGAGAGCCCAATGTGGGGCTCGATCCCAGGACCCTGGGATCATGACCTGTGCCAAAGGCAGAGGCTTTAACCCACTGAGCCACACAGGTGCCCCTGTAAATTTTTTTACCTTACTTTTTCTCCAAGAAAAATCTATGGCAGCTGGGTCCTTTCTCCTCAGTTAGGCTGGAAGGTCTTGGAGGTGGCCCTCCCCACCTGGCCGTGCTAGCTGGCTGTCCCAAGAACACACCCCTCCCCCAACAATGGGTATTTGAGTTGTTCTTCAGCTTTGCTTGGCTGGACGCTTTCACTGTATAAATCTGATCACATAAATAGTGGTTACGTCATATAAATGTCTCATGTAGTGATGGAGCTGCAGGACTTAAAAAACTTTTATGCTTTCCTTATTTTTTTTCTATTGTTATAGAAAATTCGAAAAATAAAGAAAAAGTATCATAAATTATCAACCAAATATCACTCCTGTGTTTCCAAATGCTTATATAAATAAAATTTTATTTCCCATTTGTTATTTAATACTATAAAATGAGGTTTTCTATGTCATTCATAAGTGATTTTTATTTTTATTATTTTATTGTCATTTATTTTTAAAATTTATTTTATTATTTGAGAGAGAGAGCGCACGAGCTTGAGTGGGGTGGGGGAGGAGTAGAGGAAGAAGGAGAAGCAGAGTCCCCGTGAAGCAGGGAGCCCAATGTGGGACTCACTCAATCCCAGGACTCAGGGATCACAACCCGAGCCGAGGCAGACACTTAACCGACTGGGTCACCCAGGTGCCCCTATTTTATTTTTTAAAAAATTTTAAAAATTAATTATTTTATTTTAGTTTTAAAGATTTGTTTATTTGAGAGAGAGAACATGAGCGAGCTTACAGGGTGGGGGAGGGGCAAAGAGAACCTTAAGCAGACTCCCTGCTCAGTGTGGAGCTGCGCATGGGGCTCTTTCTCACCGATGTGAGATCACCACCTGAGCAGAAGCCAGAGACAGATGCCTCACCAACTGAGCCACTCAGGTGCCCCCATTAATGATTTTCAATATTGGTATGATAAAGTCCATTGTGTGAAAGCACCATCATCTGTTCATTCATTCATTCCCTCATTCATTCATTCACAGATCCCAAGCTCCCCTGTGACTGTGCTGGGGGTACACATGGAACTTACCCTCCTGTGTTTCTGTTTAGTGGAGGTGACTTAACAACTGTGTGCATGAGGGATTTTACTCTAGACGGAGTGGCCAGGGTAGGGGGGCCCTCTGGGGAGGTCTTGAGCAGAAGTCAGAATAGGGGGGCAGATAAAAGTCAGGTAAGTATCTGGGGAACCAGCGTTCAAGGCAGAGGGAATAGCGAGAACACAGGCCCTGAAACTTGGCTGATTTGGTGCCATGAAGAAAGAACAAGGGACCTACTGTGGGTAGAAACTGGGGAGCAGTGGGCTGAGAATTGAGGCCAGAGCAATAGGGCCTGGATCACACAGCTCTGGGGGCCATGGCAAGGGGCACTAGGTTTCGCACATTGCTAAATATTTCATGAGTGTCTCTCTTCCTTTTCTCTCTTTCCTCCTCTCTCTGAGTTCCCTTCCCTTCCCCTCACATATAAAATACAGTGGTGGACATTCTAGTGACAGATGTGCAAGCCTTGTCTATTTCTTGAATTACTCAACGGGGAGAAATGCCCAGAAGGAAAGTCAGACTGCTGGGGCTTGAATCCTTGCTCTGCCAACTACTAGCTGTGTGGCCTTAGACAAGTTGCCTAATCCTTCTGTGTCTTCCTTTCCTCGTATGTAAAATGGGATGATAATAGCCTACCTCACAGGATACTTTAGAGGATTAAACAAATCACCGTATGAAAGTGCTTAGTGTTTACTACCTAGTAAATGCTAGGTAAACCCACAATAAGAATTGAAGATTTTTCTAGATTTGCCAAACTATTTTCCAAAAGTGTACCAATTATGCTTTTTGGAATATGAAATGTGACTATAACAAAAAAGGACAAATATTGTGTGATTCTGCTTATATGAGGTACCTAGGAGAGGCAAATTCATGAACAAAAAAATTAGAGGTGACTAGGGGCTTGGGGGGAGGGGAAAATGGGGCATTAGTGTTTACAGGGCACAGAGTTTCTGCTGAGGTTAATGAAATGTTTTGGAAATGGATTATTAGCGGTGGTTATACAACATTGTGAAGTTACTGATGCTACTGAATTGTACACTTAAAAATGGTTAAATTGGAGAATTTTATGCCATGCACACAAATATAAGGGCCCACGGGCCCATGGGCACATGCTTTCCTCTGCTGCATTTGTTCACAGTTGGTCTTGAGCAAGTCTGCTAGTGAGTGAGGGTCGGTCTCTGTCCTTCTGGGTGTGTGGGTACCCGTAGGGTGTGTCCTGTCCCTCTTCCTCTCCACCGGTGCACTTCCAAATGCTCTGTTCCAGGCCTCGACCTAGTTCTGGAACTCTGATGTTGGGAGGGGTGAGCACAGCAACCGGAAGCCTAGAGAGGATTAGGGGATAGCAGGAGGGCGGGTTGGGCTCTGACCTTGTCCTGTGGCCTCCCGCAAATCATTTCTCCTAGCTAAGCCCGATTTCCTCATCAGTAACCTGTGGGCCTGTAAGGCTGTTTCATGGATTTACCAAGTGGGGTTGCTGAGGGAGAACAGGCAATTTGCCCTCAAGACGTGTCAAGTGCCATAAAAATGTTTGTTCTTATGTTAATTCCAGGTGCCAGCGATTCCCAGATCACGAAATAATTCTGTGAGTTCCACTGTTTCAGTCAAGGAGGATGAGGAGGAGTCCTCGGATGAGGCAGATGATAAACCTTCCCAAAGTCCGGCACAGAAAGAAAAGCCAGGAGACACGAAAGAGAACACGAAGGTGGAGGGTCTTGTTCCGTGGCCACCGTCACCTTCCCAAATGGTGGTGGGGGGCAGGCTTGCAAACTCTGGCTTTCGCTGGGCCTCCAACTCTCCACCAGCATACTGGGGTGGGCCTGTCTCCTAGTCGGTGTGAGAAGCACACCTGTAGCTCCTATGTTTCCTCCTTTCCCTTCCAGAGCTCAGGGTTTGGCTGGTTCAGCTGGTTTCGCTCGAAGCCCACCAACAACGCATCCCTCTCCGGGGAAGACTCATCAGACAGTCCTGACTCTGAGGTAAGTGTGAGGGCCTAAGGGCAAGGACCCTTCCTCTCCCGTGGGCCCACTGGAGGAAGTTTCCTCAGAACCTCTAAGGCCTGTAGTTGGCAGCTGGTAATGGGCAAAGGCCAATCGGGTCTTAAAAATTAGGATGAAGAATATTCACTTTAGGGTGCCAGTAGTTGTTTGATTCTAGGGCAGAGGAGTGGCACAGAGTTTGGGGGTGGCAAGTGGAGTTTTGGGGTGAGCAGCAGGTCACAGGTCGAGGCCGCTATTGTGGGCATGAATTTGTTAACAACCAGTACCCCCAACACTGCCTGTCTTTCTCCACAATGCAGGAGACCTCCAGAGCATCTTCTCCGCCTGAGGCTGGCCCTGGCTTCACACTGACCTCTCTCCCAGAGCCCCGGTCTCTGCCGGGCACCTTATCTGGAGCCACAGGTACCGCCAACCTCCTGTCCTTTGGGTCTGTGGGCTCTCTGCTTCTCAGGCCTTGAGGGTACCTTCTGGGTGTGGGGCCTCCTCAGCCCTGAGCAGGGCAAATAGCTCTGACTCATTGCTTTCTAGGTGAGGGCGAAGTCCAAGGATCGGTGTCCAGTGGTGGAACCGCCGAGGGTACTGGGACTGGAGGCCTGTCTGGGCCTGAGGTGAGCAGCTGATAGGTTGAAGCTTCGGGCCCCACCAGACGCCTGTGTGTGAGAGGACTGAACATTCAGTGTGGGCTGGAGGTGCCATCCCGTGAGGGCAGAAAGCTTCTATTGTAGTCTGCTAGGGCCACCATGACAAAATGTCACAGACCGCAGCTCA
This sequence comes from Mustela nivalis, assembly GCF_964662115.1. Classification (NCBI taxonomy): domain Eukaryota; kingdom Metazoa; phylum Chordata; class Mammalia; order Carnivora; family Mustelidae; genus Mustela; species Mustela nivalis. The sequence goes on from NC_139035.1 coordinate 24,331,601, forward strand.
CACAAAGTGATTTCCTCACAGCTCTGGAGGCTGCAAGTCTGAGGCAGGGTGTTGGCAGTGTTGGTTTCTCCTGAGGCCTTTCCTTGGCTCGTAGATGGCCATGGTTTTCACGTGGTCTTCCTCTGTGTGCATCTGTGTCCTCACTTCGCCTTCTTATAAGGACACCAGTCTTACTGACTTAGGACCTGCCCTAATGACCTCCATCTTACATTAACTACCTCTCTGTTTTTTAAATTTTTTTAATGATTTTTTTTAAAAAGATTTTATTTATTTATTTGACAGAGATCACAAGTAGGCAGGGAGTCAGGCAGAGAGAGAGAGGACAAGTAGACTCCCCACTGAGCAGAGAGCCCGATGTGGAGATCGATCCCAGGACCCCGGGATCATGACCTGAGCCGAAGGCAGAGGCTTTAACCCACTGAGCCACCCAGGCACCCCTGTTTTTCTAATTTTTAAGATTTTCTTTTTAAGTAATCTTTGCACCCAACATGGGACTTGAACTTACAACCCTGAGATCAAGAGTCACATGCTCAAGTGATTGAGCCAGCCAGGCACCTGCTTAATCACTTTTTGAAAGACACTCCCTCCAAATGCATTCTGAAATACTGGGGGTTAGAATTTCCACACAGGAAGTTTCAAGGGGACAAGATGTAGCCCATAATGACTTCCTTAGGTGAAGTCTAGAGCACGACCTCTTGCCCTTGCCTGGAGTTTGTTGGTGACCTTGGCAAGGGCTGTAAAAAGTTCTTGATGAATCATCCACGTGGTATGGATGGCTTTCATGCCGATTGCTGGGAAACATTTTTATTTTCTTGTGGTTGGGTTAGCGCATACTTGTAGTGTTAAAACACTACTTTCAGAGAATATGATATTCATTTTTATGATGCTATCAAGATAATTGACTGTGGCTTTTTCTTCTCACGTGCTCCAGGTACAGCTGCCCCCAAGCCTCTGCATTTGTCACCCCAGACCCAGGGGTTGGCCGTGCCCACTTGAATCATGTTTGTTTGCTTGAATTCCCTGAGGTCTATCAAGAAACCCTTTTCATCTGCAGCTCTTGACCAAAGCGGACACTCAAGGGAAACCCTTGATGTTCTGGAAGCAGAAGCAGTGACTGATAGGATTTTCTGTTATTTTCCATCACAGGCTGTTCCCTCTGAGCTTTACTTCAACCCTGGTGTTCTGCTTCCCCCAACCCCCTTGAGAGGGAGTGTTCCTCTCTACAACCCATCTCAGGTCCCTCAGGTAAGGGAGTCCTGAGGGAGAGGGCGTAGGAGCACAGATTTTGGATGAAGGCAATTCAGGTTTATAATCCTAGTCTGCCATTTACTGTGTGTGGGTTCTTGCGCAATGACTTACCCTCTGTAAGACTCAGTTTCTGCATCTGTAAAGGGGGGTTACTAGTAGCCACCTCGCAGGGCAGGTGTGAGGGTTAAATGGGAGCATGTGTGTGAAGGGCCTCACGCACGGAAAGGGCTCGGTCAAGGTCAAGTGTCACTATATTAATACCACTCTTGACCTTTCACAGGTCTTGAGACTGAGAGATACATGGTGCTGGCACCCGTGGTGTGGCCATACCATCACTCCAGCCTGGGGCTGGGGGATCACTGCAGACTTTTGAGAGAAACTAAATTCCCTGATCTTCAGTGACTTGGGGCCAGACCGATTGCTCTAATGTACCCATTTGGCCTTCCCTCTTTATAAAACTGAATTTCTTTTGCATATTTAAGAGGTGCAGGTGTTGGGTGAAAGTAGATAATTAGAAGATCACTGCAGGAAGCCACATGGAGCTTGAGTGTTCTAGACTCAGGATGCCCTAGCTTAGTCCGACCAGCCAGCCCTGCACGGAGGCCTGCCTGGGGCTTTAATCTTGTACGACCTTTGTTCTTTCCCAGCTCTCTACGACTACTAGTCTCAACCGACCGAATCGCCTGGCTCAGCGCCGCTATCCAACCCAGCCATGTTGAGAATGGCCACCTGTCCCAGGCTGGTCTCCTTGCTCGATTTCCAGCCCCTCTACCCTATTGGGGCCCCCAAGAGGCTCATCCTGGCCTATTGCCTCCACTGGGATAGGCCGTTCCAGAACACAGCTCAGTCCAGTCTCTTCACATTAGCTTTGGAATGATGGCTAAGTACCACGTCGGATGGAGAAGCTGGGTAGAACAGCAGCCCGGAGGTAGCAGAGTGCCAGGGCGGGAGCACTCAGATGGTGGCTTCAGATCTTCAGAAGCACCCCTTGGCTGGAATCAAGACGAACCCACCGGGCTCTGCGGCAGGAAATTATTTGGGGGAGATGCCCAGAGCGATATTCGTGACTAACATTGACGCATTCCTCAGTCTTAGTTATAGACCGATTCACAGCTCTAGTTAGCAAAGTTTATATACTGAAACTTGATTACTGCTTCCCGGCAGAAGTCCCTCCTCCGTGACATTTCAGCAGTTTCCCTCTTGGTCCTAGTTTTGTGCACATTTTTATGTGCCTCAGATTAATTATATTTCTCTCACTTTCTTAGCTGGTCCTATTTTTTCACATTCTGGCATCTGGCTATCAAGTTAGATTGCTGTAGGCATCATATTGTCATGGTAACTACCGAACCTAATGATGCAGACGGATGGAACATCAGTGTCATAACTGATAGGAAATGTCTCCGAACACCCACCCCTTCCATAAGAGGGGAGAATGAGTGCCTGGTACTGTCAATACGGCCCTTCCCACCTCAGGCCTTTGCAAATGGGTGTTGGGAGGGTCACTGGAGCCGGAGGGAGGAGGGGGACATCTTGGAAATTTCCAGTTCTCTTTTCAAACCCAAAATAGGGACGACTCTTGCTGTTTGTCAGATTTGCTGAAAATTGCTCCTCGCAAAGACTGGTTTTTCTATGTGTAATTGTACATACAGGTTTCGTACTCTAATGTACCACAGTTCCGAGGTTGATAGTGATTAAACCAGATAATTTTATAGCAAATGCTTGTTTCTGGCTGATTTTTGCAGAGGGAGAGAGCACACGGAGCACACTCTTCCCCTGAAGTGTTTCTAATAATGGTTTCATTGTGTGATAAGGAGCCTATAGCTGGGAAGAGCCCTTTGTTAACAAAGAATCTGGGGACTGATTCTCTTAACTTCTGAGTCTACTCTAATGTTATTTTTTCAATTTAGGAAAAAAGCGCCTCTGATTCAAATCGGTCACTCCATTAGCTGAATATTGCATTTTCTGTTCCCCTCAAAGTTTATTCATCTCCCAGATTAAATTAGGAAATGTGTGCATAAATTTTTTTTTTTGGACGGAGAGGGCCCCGGTAAATGCCGTTGCCTTACTTCCCCTAAAAGACCCTGCTCCTTTGGTTTGGTACGTTGACACCCAGTGGTGGTACTGTGGCAGCTGTGGGTTTCAGAGGAACCAGTTTCAACTTGATCTCAGCACATCCATGCTTCACTCACATCAGGCTCTCTGCTCAGCAGGGAGTCTGCTTCTCCTTCTCACTTTTCCTCTGTGCTCTCACTCTCTCAAATAAGTAAATAAAATATTCTTAAACATTATTAGCAGACAATCTAATAAGTACAAGCCAGACTGTCCCACTGCCTACCAAATCAAACTCTGGATCTTTCATTCACAATACAGGTAATGAAACAGTAATTTAGAACTACTTCATGGGGCCCCTGGGTGGTTCAGTCGGTTGAGCACCCGACTGGATTTCGGCTCAGGTCATGAGCTCAAGGTTGAGCCCTACATCAGGCTCCACAATCAGTGGGGAGTCTGCCTGAGATTCTCTTCCTTTGCTCCTTCCCCTGCTTGTGTGTGCATGCAAATGCTCTCTCAAATAAATAAGTCTTTAAAAACAACAACAACAACAACAAACCCTACTACTCGATCGGTGTCTTTATTACTAAGCTAGTTTCTTTTTCTGCATCCTCTCTGCCACCAATGCTAGGTCACATGGCTTAGTGCTCCTGGGAACACTAGCAGAAGGAAAGGCCCAAGAAGCTCTTGAGGAGAGTACCAGAGAGGAAGGCAAAAACATCAGATGCCTGTGTACTCACTTCCTCTTCCCATTGGGATAATTCCTGGAGAATCCGGTTGCTGAAGTGTCCCCAGAGCCAGTGCTGAGCTAAGTTACCTTCTAGGCAGAGGGCTACATGGCAGTGAACATTTCTGGGGGAAGTCAGGGGGCTTTACGCACTAGAGGGGGAGGAGGTCGTGTTATTTATGCCAATTCACGATGGACAGCTGGTGCTCTGCAAGGTCAGAGTGCATCCATTAATCTGCGCGTGATGGCTTCAAACAAGTCCCTGTTTATTGGGCGGGAAAGAGCCCTCAGCTGGGTCCGGCAGGGTCTGATGACCCGAGTCACTCCGAGTTCTCAGTTGGTTAACAGCTTTTTTAAATTAGGGCGATGGTGGGGAGTTTGCTCAAGGTCCTGATCCTTTTGCAACTTTGGCTGGTTCGAAGCCGTTGTGAAAGCAAGCGCAGCCGAGGAAGCTTGGTTTCCTTCTTTAGGATTCAAAAGCCTTGGAGAGCAGAGCAGCTGGAGATGGGGAGTCTAAGAGCACAGGGCTTGGGGCCCTTTCCTCATCCGTAGCTGGGGGATGGCTTCCAGCCTGTCAGAGAAGCTGGCTTGGGCCTGGCCACTGTCTGCTGTGGCTTGAGAGCCCAAGCAGCTTGGCCTTGGGGCTGTCTGTGGCCCGAGGCGGAGCTATAGGCTCCCTTCCCTCTGGTGTCTGTGGACGCCTGCAGGGAATGATGGCACAGGGTCCCTCAAGGCCCCCATGGCAGCCAGCAGGGCAGGGCCAGATCAGCCATCTGCCCCGCATCCCAGGTAGGCCTCCTTTCCCATCGCCAGGAGCCATTTCGGGAAGCGAGACAGAGCTGAATTCTCTAAGGGAAGGCTTTACTGAGAGACCCTGCTTGAAAGAGAAGAGCCTGAGACATTATCAGTGGGCAAGCTCCTTTTCTTCCCTCTTCAATGGGGTGTGAGCTTGGAGGAAGAGTAATTTACAGGGAACAAAGAAGCTACATTTTCCTTAAACTGGGTGGTGATGTGCAAACGAGATCCTGCAATATACATATGATTTAATATTTATTTGACAACATTTACACTTAATGTTTAGTAATTTGGAAGAGAACAAACCATTAAATTCCATTTATGTGTCTTTATCACATATCACCATTCCAGGCTTCTGTCTAATCCCCTTACACGGCTGTAAAACTGCAAACCTGCCGGGCTTCCCCAGTCACCTGGGCGTCCATCCCTTTCAGCCTTAACTCAAGCTTTAGGTTGCTCGGGATCAAAGCCTCTGCAAGCTTTTCTTCCTCCTCACCACCCCCCTCCCCTGAAATCTTTTTATTTTTTCTCTCTTTGCTCTCTTCCCCTGGGCAACCAAGACAAGAGCAAGAGGCTGCATCCATCTCTTCACTAAAATCAGAATATTTTCTTCCCAAGAGGAAATATGCAAAAACAGTCTTCTGCTTGCAAAGAACAATAGGTGTGTAATTTGGGGTCTGTGCACTCACAGGAGTTTCTCTGAGACTCCCTCCCCACCCCTCCTAGAGAGTGGAATGGAAGGGACTTTTCCCCTCTTCTGTTTGCCACCCTGAGCTGGAAATTGCAAACATCGTGATCTGCACACCATAGGAGGCAGGCACTCACCTGAGGTTGCCCCTGAACATGGCCCCCAGCGCCGCTGGCTCCCACATGAGCACCTGAGCCACGCACCATCCTCTCAGGGTCCTCCAGAAATGGTTTCTTAATGAGATGTGAAGTTATTTTGAATGAGAATTAACAGCATATTAAGATGCTTTATTACAATCTCACTAAGTAGAGGAATCTGCTTTCCATACTTTCTTCCTTTCTGTATGAATCTCCAGGTAATAGCTCTTCACCGGAACTAGGTCAACAGCAGCATCACCGGACTGACCCGTACAAACTGCTTGTTACTTGACCGTGAGGTGCGTTCCTGGTATTTATCCACCTTTGAGCCGATTAAGGATCCAATTTTTTAAAGAATCTCAAGAGGGGGATTCCACGGCTGCTCTGGAGGCAACCTAGACTTTCACACCCTCGAACATTAGGAAGCAATTCCTAAAACTTTATACCCAAATCACTCATGTAGCTCTTTAAGTCTCTCAGCTGGCCCTCAGCAGAGATGGGGAACAGCTGCTTACCACCACCTGTGCCCAGAGCTCTCTCACATTCCGGAAGGCCATTAAATCCCGTCTCAGCTTATGAAATGAAGGTTCACGAAATGGGGCTTTCTTGACTAGAATCAGGGATGAAATGACCTAAATGCTTGGCAGTTTCTGGTAGTTTCAGTGGTCGGACATCCTGAATTCAATAAAGTAATAATACGGAGTATTTACTTTGTGTCAGGTACTGTGCAGTGCATTCCGTGAGCCGGCTGGTATTATTGTAACATATTAGACATGGGGACTCTGGAAACTCCAGGGAGACCGAGCAGTTTGTCCGAAGGCACATAGCTGGTAAGGAGGGAGCTGGGGTCAGAATCCAGGGAGTCTGAGTCAAATGTTCAGAATCTGGGCATTTAGCCACATTGGTCCTGGACATACATACATTTATTTGTTCCATTATTCATCAAATATTAATTGAATGATACTTCAGGCACTGTACTTCTTTCCCAACAAGATTTTTTAAAAAGACTTTATTTATTAGAGAGAGAACAAGCTGGGAAAAGGGCAGAGGGAGAAGGAGAAGCAGACTCCCCGCTGAGCAGGGAGCTTGACTTGGGGCTGGGGCTCCATCCCAGAATCCTGGGATCATCACCTGAGCTGAAGGCACATGCTTAACCAACTGAGTCACCCAGGTGCCTCCCAAAGAGATAGTTTTGACACTTAAACTACTCATACGCTACCTACCGAAGGAGACAGACCTATAGACAGAAATTGCTACCTAATGTGAGAACTTTTAGATTTAAAAACATGTTCAAAGAACTTAGTACCTTATACCCCTTAATAACAAAGGGGTTTCATCTATTTATATAACTTGGTGGCTAATATGTAACAATGTATCTCCTCATCTAGGCTACACCCCTGCCTTGGATTTCCTCTTCAGGACTCCTGTTTGCTCCCAAGAGATTGGGAAGATACTATGTAGATACCCACAAGAGTCCCACTGGCTAGAAAACGAGGTAACAGATCCCATGTCAATAAATCCAGACATTTGGCTAGAACATTTTAGGTCATTTCTTATATTCTTGAAAACTGGGTTCTTGGAAATCAAACATCTTGACTTTTAAAATTTGTCTCTGAGTTCCAAGAGCCCATTTGGGAATGTAAAAGATGATCACTGACTGTTTTTTGACTTCATTTTTCACTGTTCTTGTGTTCCACAATCGTGATTTAGGATCACAAGGAGACCTCATTGTCCTGGAGGAGAAATAATTTGAGTTTTGGGCTTCCAGAGTACATTGCCATTTCTTTGGCTATTTAAATAAATACCCATGAATTAAAGAACAAAGCAGGGCCTCCCAGTCACGACTTTATAATGTGATTTTTCAGCTTCTTCTCTGCAGATGGCAACAACCCTCCAGCCCACATGTGGTGTTAGCCATTCCTATAACACACGTCTGTTAATATCTTGAGTTAGGATCCAGCCGGACATACTTTGTGTAACGGGTATATTGCCTACAAATTGCAGATAGGCTGACATTTTCTAAGCCGGTGTTTAAATACACTAGAGTAGTTTGTAATTTACAGGTAGTTGATGTTAAGCCCCTGAAAATAAAGAATTATTTGCAAAGGAAACAACCACTCTCGATTTAACATGCTGTAGTGGCTGACTTTGTAGTCTCCGGGAAGGCATTATAGCAAGAGTAAGAAGACTTTGAGTTCTAGGTTCATATTCCACCAGCAAACCTGGCTACTTGAAGTAAGTTAATTGAATTTCTCAATATCCCCAAACTCCTTGGTCAAAACCTCCGATTCGTCCATTTAACCAACATTTATTTAGGACCTCCTATAGGGTGGGGATAAATGAAAGTCAAGTATTAGCTCCCAAAGCACACAGATGAGTTGGGAGGTTGTCCCCGAGAATATCCCACGATAGTTGTTGTCCCACGTGCTGTTGATGTGTTGCACCCTGATTCTACCTCCCAGGAAGGAGGTGATAGGGAAGGTTCTGGAACAGGAAATTTAATCCACGAAAAGACCCTGGCCCAAAGAGGTTGATCAATTTTCTTAAATCCTTTTAAAGTTCAGATTTCCAGGCTAATGAGCTTTTCCTTTCAATACGAAAATATAATTTAAAAGGTAAAGCTTTTTTAAAAAAAAATTATTGCATTGGGGCTGTGTTTGTAGTAATAAAAACATCAATAATAATAGGATTTTTTGCTATGCATTGATACAAGAGTGTAAGTTTATATGTGTTTTTCTTTAAATTCTCAATATACAACAAAGTGGGTATTTTGTAGAAATGAAGCACAGAGTTCCAATAACTTGTGTAACATTGCACAGCCAGTGATGGGGCTGGGCAAGCATCACCCTTGGTGTCTCTTCTTTAATCTTTAAAACAACTCAGAGAGATGGGTTTATTAACCTCCCTTCCCGGAAGAGGAAATAGAGGCACAGAAAGTTTAGTAACTTCCTCAAGATCACACAGTACTTGGAGGAACTGGGATTTGACTCAGTGCCATCTGGTCCCGGAGGCAAGGCCCTTACCTCTTGTTCCCTTAGTTTAAGGTGGTTGTGCCTGTTTTGCAAAGCTCAGCGGGACCACCTGAACCATGTTCCCAGTCTCAGCCAGGGTGAATCTCAGTTCCCCCGTTTCCCATCTGCAGCTGTGGGACATTACTCATTATCTTGTGTGTTTATGCACATGTCTATTTTCTCCATTAGGCGTGTGACTTCTCAGGGACAAGTCGATGTAACTTACTCATCTTTCGATTTCCAGTACCTTGCGTAATGCCTAGGCCTAATAAGGGCTCAAAATTCAAAATAGAGCTGAGTGAATAATTTCCTATCATGAGAAACTCAAAACTGCTTGTAAGAAAATATCCCCAAATGACCTCTGGCCTAGGGGTTGCTATGTGGAGGCATCTTATTGTTAGAATTTGATCCATCCCTGCATCTTTAGAAGCTGAGCTAGGTCCTGGTATATAGTAAATGTAAAAAAAAAAAAAAAAAAATCTCTGAATGAATGAATGGCTTTGTAAAGGAGGCCAGAGGCACAAATGAGAGCTTTTTGCATTGCAGCTTCTGAGAAGCTGTCCATGGGAAAGATGATAGATGTTTGGAAGAGAGATCCCAGCGCCCTCTGGAGACCCCCAGGCAAGCAGCTTTTATGGCAGCTGATGGAAGGGAGGTACCGCCCCACCTCGCTTGAGGTCAAGTCGAGAGATGTCCTGCATTTACAACTCCTCATTCGACCCTCAGGGGTGCGTAATTTTGGCAGAAGCATTTCTTGGTTTTAAAAGGTACTTCACCCCCTTTACAACCTGTGTAATTGCTGTTGGAATGCTTTGCCCCGGTAGTGTCTTAATTAGGTCAGATTTTATACCAGGGGCTTTAACTTAATCCTCTTGCATCTGCAATTCTAAGGTCCCCTAATCTTGGCATTGCCAGGAAACATTCACATTTTCTAGACGTGGGACATGCCGACCCAGAGCCTGCTTTTGTACTCTTCCAGGGGGTGCGGGGTGCAGACGGGGTCCAGGAGAGCTAGGTGAAAGATGTAGGTGCCGAGAGACTCATCTCTATTCTTCTGAAAAGAAAATCCCATTTCTAAGTTACTCTGCTCCAAGCACTGCTTGGATATTGCTTGGATAATTGTAGGATCCAAGGCTTTTCGCGCTTAGTTAAATTATATACTTTTGCACTCCGTGCATTAAAAAAAAAAAAGCCACCTTTTTATTATCTGCCTTTAACCAAGCAGAACATGCCCCTAGAGTTACATCTTTCCTCTCCCCACCATGCCACCCACTAATGAGAAGTGAGCCGTTTGCCAAGAAAACAAACACAATATAAAAATCACACAAATACATAATCCCCAACCCAGACGGAAAAGAGCAGCTACCAGTTGGCAGTTTAATATTTATCCAGGAAAGAAGGTCTCCCAACAGGCTGTAATTCCTCGGTGGGAAGGGGGAGGCTGGGGGAGGTCAGTGATGAAAATCACCTGCACAGGGCTGGTCTAAATAGGGACACGGTGGAAATCAATTCAGCGAGCTCAGTTTTGCTATCCCGTGTTCCGGGTGCAGTAAGGAGGCACCCGAGAAGACCATCAATCTGTCATGTAAAAGGGGAGACGTGGCGGGGGAGAAAGGAGGTAATTGGAATTGAGCTTCACTTGGGACTCTTTCTCCAGCGGGAAGTGTAGCTGGAGAAATACAGAGCAGAGCCATCCCAAAGGTAAGGTAAATTGGGGCTTGTGCCCTGACCTTGGGGAGCAGTGTGGTGAGAAATGAAAATCTGCTCTGGCCATAACATTTCAGATAAGCCTCTTTGCCAACTCCAGGTCCGATCCTGGGTTGGGATAAAATTTCCCTCTTCCCGCCTGCAGAATGCACTTCTTGTGGCCTCAGTTGACTCGGGGCTCACGCTGATTTATATATAACTTGCACCTAATTCCTTAATCAAATGCTCTCGGGGCGAATAGAAACTCCGTTATTAGAAATTGTGCAATGCATGAAAGCTAGTCAATCTTCCATTTTATTGATAAATTGGAATTTTAAAACAACTATGCCTGTCGATATGACAGCTCTTTCTAAGAAAGAGGCAGTTAACAGAGCCGTGTAAATCAGAAGTGTCCTGAAACTGTGTGGTTGGGGAGACATGATAGGGCAAAATGTCTGCCAATAAAGGGGAGTATTGCAGCAAATTACCCAGTTTATACATGCAGGCAAAGCTTCGTTTCTCATGCCATGTTTGAGAGCCAATAAAGCTTGCAAATGCGATGGGAGCCACTATTTCTGCCTCTGTGCAGCTGTTTATCAGCAGCTTTTTAACACATTTTCACATATTAATGAGGTGGCATAGCAGTTCCAGAATTAGAACAGTGGGATGTATCATTGTCTGCCTTATCTGAAGATATGCCTGCTGTCAGCGGCGTTACCGGGTGTGCACAATGGAAATGGAGTGTTGGTGGGTGCTGCACGTGCACACGTCCCCACACCCCATACCCCTCATCTCTGACTCTGCCCAGAGAGACACAGGCGCCGCAATGGGCTGTGTTGCTGCATTAAGCAACTTTGTCTCTCTTGTTTCGTGACAGGTGTATCGTACGGCTGAAGATTCTTCTCTGCTTCCCCATTTGCTGAAATAGACCCTGGATGGTCTATTCAGGAGGTGCTCCATAACTGTGGAATGGATGAAAGTGTGTGTTCCCCAAGTGTACTTCAAGAAAGGAAAGAAAAAAAATGTCCCCTCAGTGACCACCCTCTTTAGGCACAGTCTACCTGTCACTGTGGCTTCAAGGAGCAACAAAGGAAGATGGCCCTACTGGCCTTGAATTTGCATACAAATGGCCAAGCCACAAATGAGATCTTTGAAAGCTGTCAGGGACCTAAGGAGTGTTTAAGGCAGAGATTCCCAGAAACAGGGCTGCAGGTGTGGCCAGAGCATTGCAAAGTTTTCACTAGCCTTCAGTGAAATGGGAAAAACAGGCACAAAGGAGTGCGTTTTCATAGAGCTCCATGCATTTTCTGTTAGATTTCTGAGATTGAGTCCTTCTACATCATTTGACAATGAAATGCCATTTCTTTTATAAAGTTATGGTAACAGACAATAGCATTAAAAGAAAAAAAATACCTTTACTTTCCTAAACAAAACGTTCCTGAGTCGCTCATTTTTTTTTTTTTTTTTTTTGGTTGGTTGAGGGGAGGGGAACTTGAATTGCTCTGTGAAATCCCCAAGTCTGAAACCATTGGTTTAACTCATCTCTATCCCTTTGAAAAAAAAAAATCCACTGAAATCACCTAGCGGCCTTAAGGGAGATGCTGGACTACTTAAAATATTGGCCTCATTTCAGCAAATGATAGGACAAGTCAAGTACTAGAGTCTCTCTCTTTCTCTCTCTCTGTCTTTTGTCTCTTTGGAGCAGGGATCCAGGCTGGGTCACATGGATCTTATAGAAATGCCATCACTAAGCTATAGGAGATTTCTTAAATCCGGGTCACTCACCATAACAGAGGAACATAGAGGCTGGTGTACTAATGCCTAATGCACCCTTTTCTGCTGTAGACGTAGCCACGGCTTTATCTTTCCATGGGTCGGATATGCTCCCCCACTGTGCAAATGCAGAGCCCCAAACTGAGCTGTGCGGACTCTAGTTGATGTGAACTGTGGGAAAAGAAAGCTTCGCACATACCCCTTCACTGCCAATGTCTCCCTTTTCCGAATTCCCACAGCTTTCACAGTTTACGCTGGACAGCCTAGCCCTGGGTTTTTATGCTGTCGCCTGTTATGTGTTTTTTGTTCTTATCTCTCCTAACGACTAGGAACCACACAACTGATAACTGAGAAACTTCTCTCCCCACCCCTTTTCTGAAAACACAATCTCCTCTGGGGGTTGTTGGCCGCTCATGGTTCTCCACATGATGGAGAGATGTGAGTTGCTGTTGACCCGGTTTCCAGCCCTGGCTCTGTGACTGATGGATGGCACTGGACGAGTGAGGGCTGAATCTCATAGACCCCAGATCCCTGTCGCTAAGAGGGAATGACAGGACTGACTTGCTTCGCTGAGAGAAGTGTCATATGCATTAACGGGCTAATGATGCTAATGCTCTTTGAGAATACAAATGTGAAACATTATCATTATGGTTAATGCTAGTCTTCAGTTTTTAAATTTTTTTCCTCAAAGGGGAGACGCAGAAAGATTATTTAAAGAAATAGTGAATAGAAGGCTGCAGTTTGTGCTTAATTCATGACTGACTTTGATCAGAACGGCCGTGGGAATGCCGTCTTGCAGTCCGGAAGGTAATTATTTCTACTTCGGGGCATGAAGTCTTCTCTTTCTCCTCCTCCCATCAGGGAAAAAAGGAAAGAGAGAAAAAGCTAGGAAAGCGAATGCTCTTAAAAAAAAAAAAAAAAAAAGATGATTTCTCTATATCAGGTCTGGAAATTGTGTTTGCTAAAGTTCCTGCTACAAAAGAGGCCCAGCTGAGTGGACAAGGGACTGGCATGGAGCTGGGCTCCGCCTCTGCCATCTTGCCGTGAAAGGAGCCGGAGAGGCTACAACGATTTTTTTCTTTTTTAAAGATTTTATTTATTTGACAGAGAGAGATCACAGTAGACAGAGGGGCAGGCAGAGAGAGGAGGAGGTAGCAGGCTCCCCGCTGAGCAGAGAGCCCGATGCGGGACTCGATCCCAGGACCCTGAGATCATGACCTGAGCCGAAGGCAGCGGCTTAACCCACTGAGCCACCCAGGCGCCCCACGATTTTGTTTTTTTTAAAGCCCCTTTCGTTTCTAAGAATTTTAAGAGTGAAAGGAGATCCAGTAACCCCTGTCCAGTGTCCTTTCCACCTGTGACAGACACTTGTGGTTCCAGGTTATATGGGCTTCGTCTTGCTGTTGTTAAGAAATGACCACAAACTTGGTCGTTCAAATCAACAACAAATGGATTCATAGTTCTGGAAGCCAGAAGCCTGGTAAGTGTTAGGGAGCTAAAAACATGGTGTTAGCATGGTCAGTTCCTGCTGGAGGTTCTAGGGAGACTCTGTTCCTTGCCTCTTCCAGCTTCTGGGGCCTGCCTGCATTCCTTGGCTTATGGTCACACCCCTCCAGCCTCAGCTGTCATTATTACATGACCTTCCCCTTTTCTCAAGAAGGTCTCTCTCTCTCTCTGTCTCTTCCTTCAAGAAGTCTTTGACTACATTGGCCTCACCTGGATAATTCTGAATAATTTCCCATCTCAAGATCCCAGCCAAGAATGTGGCAAGTGTAAGGGTCCTGAGGTAGAATGTGTTTGGTGTGTAACAGTCAAGAAGCCAGTATGATTGGAAGGGGTGAGTGCAAGGGGAAGAGGCAGTAGGAAAAGAGCTCAGAGAAGGGGGCAAGGGCAGGTCATGTAGGATGTCTTTGACCTCTATTCCAAACAAGAGGGAAACTTCTGATGTTTTGAGCAGAGGAGTGACTGGGATGATATGACCTCCATTTTCCAAGGATTACTCTGGTTGCTGGGTGAAGACTAGACACCAGGTGGGAGACAGGATGTTCTTGCCATGATCCAGGTAAGAAATCATGGCAGTAGGACCAAGGTGTTAGCTGTGGAGATGGTTGTGGGAAGTGGTAGAATTCTGGATATATTTTCAGGGTCAAGCTATTAGAATTTGCTGATGGGTTGGCTATAGGGTGTGAGAGAAACAGAGAAGTAAAACCTAGGTTTTGGGGTCTAACAGGAAGATGAGGAAGACCACAGGAAGAGCAGGTGTGGGGAAAAGATCAGAGTTTGGTTTGGACGTATTAGGCCTGAGATGTGTATGGGAATTATAAGCGGGGATGTGCCAAGTCCATGCAGCTGGATTTGCTAGTCCCAAGTTCAAGAGAGAAGTAGGTGAAGTCTTCAGAGAATAAATACTCAACCTAGAATGTCTGCTTATTTGTCAAAGGACACAGACCATGTCCTTTAATATGATATTTAAGGTTTTTTTTTTAAATAAGATTTTATTTATTTATTTGACAGACCGATTTCACAAGTAGGCAGAGAGACAGGCAGAGAGAGGAGGAAGCAGCCTCCCCACTGAGCAGAGATCCCTATGCGGGACTCGATCCCAGGACCCTGGAATCATGACCTGAGCCAAAGGCAGAGGCTTTAACCCACTGAGCCACCCAGGAGCCCCTCATTTAAGGTCTTCTACGTCCTGGTTTCAGCTTCATCTCTCATTGAGCTTTTCCTACATTCAATGCTTCCATCACTAATATTCTCCAAACCCTATGCCTTTCATGCTTCAGAGTCCCCACTCGTGCCATGGTCGTGTTGTTCCCTTGATCTGGAATGTGCTTCCCTCCCTTGCCTATGAAATCCTGTTAATCCTAATTGCTTCTTCTGATCGCTGTCGTTGAAGTCCATCATGCCCTCTGCTGTGTTATCCAGTAGACCATGTGTTCTCTGCCTACGTACACCTGGCTGTTTGCATTTAAGTCTGTATCCCCTCTGGATTTTAAGTTCCTTGATGGTAGAGAAGGACCATGGCTCATTGATCCTTATATCACTAAGATGTCTCCAAGATGGAGGTGTAGACATGGCAGGTTTCATAATTCTGAAAACCAGAATTCTCAATCAGTCCCTCTTTACCACTACTGGTTTTGAGGCAGATCTGCATGGAGGACATGGCCAGAGGGTAGCACACTATTGATAACTATACATGAGGAACTCATGGCCGGGGGAGCTAGCTTTACCACATATGAGTCACAGTGTCTTCTTTGCCTCCTGTAGAGCTCAAAAACTCGACTAAAATCTAGCTTCCTAGGTTCCTTTCTCTGAGGCCCACCTCCAAGTCTTGACTACGCTCTGTGAAGGTAGAGGGACAGGACAACTGAATCTAACAGAGCAAAGGTCTAGGGAAATATGGCCTAGAGCAGAGCTGTTCTAAGTCATGCCCCTGGGAGAGTTGGGAGAAGGGAGTTGGTAGGAAGCTAGAGGCTTAACTCCTCACACTTAGCAGGATAAGAGGACACAATCTGGAAATAAAATCAGGGATTAAATAAGGAGGAGAGAAAGCAGGTCAAGGATGCAAGAGCATCTAACTTCTTGTTCACTGCACAGGATACCCCATGGTACGGGGTGTATGGAGCTGTGTCCCGTGTCTGCAGACTGAACTGCAGTGGGCAGAGCCCTGTCCCACCACCAGGTGGAACCTGCCATTGCATCTAACCCTGATTTTCCCCCCTGGCAGGTGCTGAATACGTGTTCATTGGCTCTGCTGAATTAGATAAATCCTCAGGAACACACCCATGTTCCCAATGGAAAGACAAGTTACTCTGTCAACAGCAGCAAGTGCCAGAAAAATCTAAGAGTCATTCCCTGGGATCCTAATAGAAGATACAGTATAATGGAGCAGGTAGGAGTGAAGGCTCTGGAACTCTGTGATCTTGGATAAGTTAACCTTCTGGGGCCTGTTTCCTCATCCATAAATGGGAGTAATAATATTTCACACATCGTAGAATTTTTTTGCATTAAATGAGTTAATACTTCTAAATACTTACAAGAGTGCTGGGCATGTAGGTGATGTTGGATACCCTCTAGCTCTTTTATGAAGGTGAGTCAGTAACAGAATGGCCGAGAGTAGCTACATCAGAGAACCTCTCTAGGTCTTTGTTCAGAAAGGTTTGGAATTTCCGAGGAAGAAAGATATAGACTTTCTCACATTGTCAATGTCTTTAACCTGACTATTTCTCACCACCACGTGGCCCATTTCTTGGCAGCGTGAATGACCCTTCTCATCCGGAGGGACCATCTTACTGGAGTTGGTTATGGGGCTGTTATGTGGGCAGCTGCTTTTTGGCATGACCCCAAGTGAAATGTTTGAGCTGGCTCTTTCCTTGGGCTCAGAAGTCACCTAGCTAATGTGAACTTTGATGGTCCTGGGAGGCTCAGCTAGAATCTGTGGCTTGTTTCACCCCGAGCAGGTGGTCTAGGACCAAGAGTGCAGGGGCCGGCAGCCATGGTTGCTAGAAGGCTTGCAAGGTCTGGAAACGTTCCTGTCAGTTTGTGTGTGGAGGGTCAAAGGGCTTTGCTAGGAAGCTTTGAAGCAATATTTTCCTCCCTGCTTTTCTGGCTTTCGTTGTTCAGGATTTCATTTTTGTCTGGGTGGTTTGAGGGTCTCTTGCTCTGCAGCATTCTGCTCTTCCTCCGTCCTGTTAACACTTGTCTGGCCAGTTGGAACTCTGACCGGGGAGCCCTACATGCCTTTCTGATGGTGTCCTTTTAATTCTTTTATTTGCCTTTATAAATCACATCCCCCCACCTCCATTTCTGAGAAGATCATTCGTTGTACGAGGCAGCTGGAAGGGGCAGAGGGACTATTAGGTAAATAAAGATTTTTGTCTTGATACCTGATTAATTCAACCTCCCCTCTCCCCATATTCCAGTGTCAATAACTCCTGCCACTTTCTGAATTCCAAGAGGGGATTTACTTTTGGAATCAGAAAAAAAAAAAAATCAATGCCTAAAGCCTTCTTTTTTGAACCCGATTTTGGTAGCTCAATTATAATCTTTTATTTCCATGATATGTTTTACATAAAACATATATTCATTCAAATATTGACTTAGTGTGCTGGTTCGATCATTGAAGGGGGATATAAGATCTATATTTCCATCACTACTCCCACACATATAACACAGATCCTAATCTAATCGGGAAGACACAATACAGGCTGACGTGGGAGATCAGAGTGAAGAACACACCAGGAAATGGTGTCCTAGGACCTCAGGACTTTTGCTCAGTTTGGAATAAAGGAATCTTTTCCTTCTCCCGGGGTGGAAAGAATTCTGATGTCATTGATATATGAAGACTTATTTCTCCTTCCTAGTATACTCATTCAGAGTGGGGAGCCCAGATTTAAACCTGTCCCATGGCATCATTGGTCATGGTCCATGAGCCCTTTGGGGTGTACTCTGCCACTCCCTGTGGGGTCCTGTGATTTCTTTTCAGACAGGTCGCTCAGTCTGAGGCAGATGGAGAGTCCACTCCTCCTGCTCCTGCTGTGTGCCCTTGGGTGAGTTACTCAGCTTTCGGGAACCCCAGTTTCATTGTATGCAAAGCAGAGAGCGCAGTACCTTCCTTATGATATAAAAATTAAAATGAGACACCTGTATCCTACATGGGACATAGAAAATGAGCAGTTAATGTAAATTCTCTCTGTTCTTATATCAAGATTTTCTTTTTCTTTCTTTCTTCTTCTTCTTCTTTTTTTTTTTTTTTTGGTTTTCTTTTCTCTTTTAGCCGGGGTGAATGTCAATTAGTTTTTCCAGGCACATCTGAGATTAATATCAGCCAGAACTTGAACATGGTTGCCAAATTGTAAGCTCCTTATGCTGACACGTGCACCACATGAAGGGACTTTTCTCAGTGCTAGGTGATGCTAATTGCCATCTGATCTGAAGCCAGAGTTGCTTTCCTTTGTTTAATAATTTATATCTTCTCTGAGAACACTGAGCTAAAGTTTAAAATTACAGAAGGGGACGATTTATCTAAATGCCAACAAAGCTAAACTGCAGTAAAATCACCCCAACCCCCCTCTGTGGGCTGCCACTCACTCACCACCCGGAACACCAGGTGGTATTTGAGGGAGTGCACACATGAGTCAGTAAGAGAGTTGAGCTCCTGAGATGTTTGGTTGTCGGTCAAGGCTTGCTCTGTGGGAATCACCAGCTCATGCTGGTGCAGAAGCCTGGCAGGGCTCGAGGAAACAAGCACAGGGCAGCATCATGGCCCATGACCTGTGAGTTCCCGCCCTGTCATTTCCATTTATTCTCATATCAGGCATTTACTGAGTACCTACTACGTGGCGAGTCCTCTGCTGGGCATCCTCATGAGGCTGGAGATTGGTACTCTCCCCCTGTTCATAGTCAGGGTGCAGGATGTCTACACAGGTGGCCAATGACCCCGTTCCTCCCCCTCTCCATCCGTGCTCCGAAGTAATGACAGCGCAACCACCTCCTCCAGTGTCGTCTTTGTGGTATTTTGGTAGAGTGAGCGAATCAGATTGGAAGGACATGAAAAAGCATTTAAAGCAATTGCAATGTGCCAGGTCTGGTACTGGGCACCATCTACATACATGTTTCAGAGTGTCCCTTCCTCCTTGGATCGAGAAACCCGGTTTCACTCCACAAACATGCATTAGTTAATAAAGGGCCGCTGCTCTTGAGTTGTGCTTCGACCTTTGTGGAAAACTTGGCACCTTAAACTGACCTTGACCACTCAGATGCTTGACCTCTTCATTTGACTAAGACTGTGGCAGCTGTTCCTGGGGCATCACCAGTTTGAGCACAGTGAAAATGACCCCATCTTTGCACACTCTGTTCCCTCTCTCTGGAAGGCTGTTCCCCAACATCCTCATGGCTGGCATCCTTCCTTCCTTGGCTGACTGCAAGATCCCCCGCTGAGGCAGATCTCCCCTGGGCACTCCTGCTCCCTGAATTCTTGCCATTCAGTTGTTCTCCAGAGCACAGGTCCTCATCTAAGACAACAAAGTTCACCTATTTATTTTGTGTGTTCTTTCGTCTTCCCCATAAAAGGCAAGCTTCACAAGGCCCAGGGTCTAGAGACATCTGCTCCTGCTGTAGTCTCAGGACCCAGAAAGACAGCTGGCCCAGAGCACATAATCAAGAATTGTCTGTTGAATGAGTTAACCTCGATGGTATGAGGAAGCAATGACTCTGTGCTGCCGGAGGTCTTCCCTCGCATGGCGGGATTAGGGAATGGACCATTCATTCACTGATGCATTCATTCCCTAGGTATTTATTGTGTCCAGCACGGTGCTGGGTTTTGGGGCAGCAGATACAGTGAGACGTAGTTTCTGCTTCCAGAGAATTCAGTCCACCGAGGGAAAAGGACACATGAATAATACACACAATAATGGCCATGATAGCTCACCCCTCGGGGAGCGAACTGTGCGCCCGCTGCCCTCATAAGCATATTCATGTACGCAGTAGTAACTCTTCAAACTCTTTAACAAAATGAGGGATTGCTCTTTGGCTCATTTCACAGATGAGGAAATAGAGGCACGAAGAGACTGGGAGCACAGCGTGGGGAGTGTTCTGAGGTGTGAGTGGGGCGTGACAGCAGGTCCCATGGTAAGTGGGTATTCCTGGCATGGGGAGGGGCAGATTTGAGAGACCTGGGTGTCGTCCTCACTCTGCTGCCTGTCTCCACTGACCTGCTCTTTTGGTTTCCGGACACCTTAACCCTCCCGCACTCCCATTCCTGCTGCTGCGAACCTGGTCTCTCCTCTGAGCTCAGCAAATGCTCTCATCCTGACCCTGGTGACCGCCAGCCCTTTGGATCCTGGGTCTGAGGCCCATCCAGGGCTCTAAAGCAGGCACGATGGCTCAGCTAGGATGTCCCAGTTCCCCATGCTGTGTTCGCAAAAGTTGTGACCTTAGACTCATGTGACACTTAGACACATACCTGCATTGGGTCCCGGCATCCTCTGTGAGAGAGGAGAGACCGTGACCAGCCCACATTCCACGACTGCTCACTTTGCAGGGACCCGCAAAGGTCTGCAGTCACTGAAAGGGTCTGCTGGGAGTTTTCAAAATGAGAAAAGTTGAACACCTTCCACCTCCTCACCTTGTCTGCTTTGCCCTCACTCTCTTCTGGGTCTTGGGCGACCACCCTTTGTGCTTCAGAACTCTGGGAGGTCACTTGTCTTCCTCACCTAATGATGTGTTATAGAAAACAAGCTCCCATTACTTGCAAAAGTGTGACAGGAACATGAATATTAATAACTCCCATGGGTTTCCTACAAACATCCATCACCACGGCTTAGAAGGCTTGTTCTGACTCGCCTGGCATGGGGGTAACTGCGCAGCAGAACAATGATAAAGCATTCATGAACCCAGCTTAGGCAGAGTTCTTTCTGGGACTTTGAACTCCAGCGCTCCTGCGGGGCTCAGGGGCAGAATGTGGTCTCCTCCACCTGGGTTCTGGCATGGAGATGTTTGACTTCCATCAGGGACAGTAACCGGCAGATGTGCCAGGATCCAGGGGAGACGGAGCGGGGGTCTTTTCTTTATCAGAAAGAAAGTTCTCCTTGTCGACAGCATCTTGGTGAGCAGGTGCATTTGATCTCATCTGAACCGGGTCAGGTTGGAGTGATGCTAAAGTCTGGAGCTGGAGAGTCTGGCACAGATTCTTAGAACTGTAGAACTCAGAGACCATCATTTTGGGTAAACTGAGGCCATGTAAGCAAGAATAAAGGCAGAAGCAGGACCAGGAGTAGAAAATCTGGAGGTTACCATTTTCCTTGGAGAATCCTAGGACTTGTCACTGTCATCTGTGACATAAGGGTGACACAAGGGTGTCAATAAATGACACCCTTGACATTTATTCCAAGTTTCCACTGAAATCTTTACATGGCTTCTCAGTAAAAGTCCTTTTCTCTGGGAAATATCCAATTACAGGGCATGTTCTCCTCCACGGTCTCTGGATCCCTCTTGAGGATCTCCCGGCACTGACCTGGGCTGTAGCAGAGCTCAGGGGATCCCCATCTCAGGCAGTCTTATTTTTGGAAGACGTGGTCCCAGGATCTGGAGGGAATTTCTGAAAGGATTGTAGAATGGCTACAGTATCAGGACATTGGGGACCCTGAGGTCGAGGAACATGATGGCTCCATTTCTTGAGTTCTGTTGCCCCGGAAACCCCATGTGGTCTTTGGGGATTGAGCTCCTGTTTTGATGGCTGTTCAAGAACATTGCAGCCTGGGCCCCCTAGTTGAAAATCCACTGCTAGAATGTATTTGAATGTGTGTTGTGTGTGCCTTTTTAAAAAAATATAGGACTTAAAAACTCATATCTCTAACTCACAAAAATAAAATAAAATAAATCTTTGGGCTTTTTCAAGAAAACTATCTTCTTAGGTAATTTCGATGTGATCAAGGCAGCATCTGTTTTTCTGACCTTTAGGTCACTCATCAAATCTATGATATTAATGAAAAAATGCTCATTTTCTTGGGCAGAAGCATGCAAAATCTCTCTTCTATACAATTAACAGTGATGGGGAAATCTGCTATTTCTTCCAGCTGTCAGATTTTCCTATAGTTGGAATTTCAACCTCTTGCGCCAGATGAGACTGTACAGATGAATCATCGAAACATTCATGGTTTTAGACTTCATTGCAGGAGGCCACCCCCCATCCCCGCAGAGTTTGGACCTAGGTCACACTGGGTCATAGCCATTTCTGCCTACCCGTGTTTACTTGGGACACAGCTTGGTGTCATGGTGGAAGGAGTGAAAGAGTTGGAACCAAAAGATCTATAATGTGAATCCTGGCCCTGAAATTTGCTAGCTGTGTGATTCTCTTTTCTGAGCCTGAGTTTTCCCATCTGTAAAAGGAACATATAGTAACAATGGCTCTGTACCTTATAGAATTGTCCTGAGGATAATAGGAAACCTTTGCATTGCTAAAGGTTGTTGTTTTGCTGGATATTGTGTAGAAATTGAGTTAGTCAAAATTTTTCTCAGGATATCCAAGAACATTCTTTGAACCACCCATAAAATGGTTACAGGGTATATGCAATTAAAGCTGATTATATGGGAAGGGTACTTTTCTGGTCAAAAGGGGAAAAAATTGCCACAGTGATCATAGCAGATAACATTGGCTCTGTTCTCTCCTCACTCCTTTCTCCTTCGTGAAAGAACCCTGATTTTGTTTATACATACACCCTCCTTCATCATAACCACATGTTTCTAGGGAGGTGGGCTTTCAGAAGAAGCAGATCTTGCTTGGTCTCAGCTAGTGATTTCCAAAATTTAATGTGGACCAGAATCGCTTGGAGGGCTTTTTGAAACACCAATCGCTGGGCTCTGCTCCTAGACTTTCTGATTTCGAAGATCTGGATGAGGTCAGAGAATTTGCATCCGTGATACTCTACTGCTGGACTGAAGACCAGGCTCTGAGCTGTACTGTCAAAGTCAGTCATGGTGGTCCCATTCTCCATGCCAGTCACTGGTCAGGTACGGGTGCTTGACTCAGTGCTAACCAATGAGATGTGAGTCGTCGGCTGGGATCTTATGGGAGAGGTGTCCCCACTCCTCCAATGTAACCCAGGGAAGAGCTGGCTTCCTTTTTACCTCTGGACCCTGTTTCCAGATGGAGCACCGGGGACCACTGCAGAGATAGAGGACTATGAAGGAAGTAACCCTAAGGACAAAGGGGACATCCCAAGAATGACTAAACAAGAAAGATGAAGAGCATCCAAGTCCTTAATAATGTCATTGAGTTGCCAAAATCACTGGAGCTGTACATCTCTTATTTGCTGAGACACTTTGAGTTGGAGATCTCTGTTACTTTCAGTCAAAGGGAACTTAATGGATAAAGTGACAGTGTTACAGTTTCTCTCCCCTCATGGGGACATCAGGGTAGGTTACGTGACAAGAGTGCTGAACCTTATTTGAGGTGATGGGAGATACCTGGTGCTAGCAACTATAGTCAGCCAGAAGCCATGCATCTAGGTCAAGGTCTAATGGGAGGAGAGTCAGGATGGGAACGATTTTAGGGAGGGGTGAAGGCCGTGGGAGCAAAGGGCTCACAAGCTGGGAGATGCGACCATATTGGAGTAGGTTAGGAGCATAGGATGGATGGAGGGTGTGCTGGGTACCTTAAGAGCCCCCAACTCTTGAGGAGCTTGTGATCTGAGCAGGTCATGTTGGGTGGGAAGGGGAGCCCAGGGTTGGAAAGAATAGCCAAAGAGAGGCGGGCTGGGGGGATCAGAATCGGAAAACGGAAAATAAAAACATGGTGAGGGGCCTTCAGTTCTTGTGTGCTGAACGAGATATTATGTCCCCAAATGATACATTCTTTTCTGCCGTTTTCACATTGGTAACATTTTGTCCATTAAAAGACAGTGTGGGGTCCTGAAGTGGACCTTTATCCAGAGGCGTGTATGCGATCCGAGGCAGCCAGTGATTTCACAAGAGTTATTAAGAATTCTCCTCTCCTCAGTCTCTAGGACTTGTAAATGTGTCCCTCTGTCACCAGAAGGCTTGATCTGAATCCTTCTGGTGTTTGTCCCATTTCCTTCCTCTTACTCTCCTGGGTGTGTTCAGTGGGTCTGTACCTGCCACCCCTTCCCTGGAAGCATTACCCACCGTGGGTCCGCCCTGCCCCTCTGCCCACCGCCAGGCCCAGGTTGGGGGGGATCCCTGTTCTCAGCATTGGTGATGAGGGAACGAAAAGACAAGAGACTGTTCTCAGGACGGTCAGGCTAGGATGGCCCCGTCCAACAGGGCACAACACAAGCCACGAATGTAATTGTAGGATTCCTAGTAATGCCATTAAAAACAGTAAAATGGAAAAGGGATTTTAATTTTAATGATATATTTTATTTATCCCAGTAGTTCTCAACCAGGGAAGATTTCTCCCTCCAGGGGGCATTTACGAATATCTAGCAATGTCATCAGGCAGTTTGTGGTTGTCACACTGGGAGGGCTGCTGATGGCCTCTAGTGGGTAAAAGCCCAGGACGCAGCTAAGCCTTCCCTGAGGCACAGGGAAGTTGTCCCTGCAACAAAAGATGATGTGACCCCAAATGTCATTACTGCCAAGGTTGAGAAACCCTTATCTAGCTGGATATATCCAAAATGTTTCATTTTACTCTATCATCAAATCAAAAAAAAATCATAAATCTGTTATTTTGCGTATTTTAAAGTTCTAAGTTCTAAAATCTAGTGTGCATTTTATGCTTATAACACATCTCCATTTAGGGCAGTCATGTTTCTTTTCTTTATTTTTTCTTTTAAAGATTTTATTTATTTATTTGAGAGAGAGAGAGAACATGAGCAGGGAGAAGGGTCAGAGGCAGAGGGAGAAGCAGGTTCCCTGCTGAGCAGAGAGCCTGATGTGGGACTCAATCCCAGGACCCTGGGATCACGACCTGAGCTGAAGGCAGATGCTTAACCAACTGAGCCACCCAGGCACCCAGGGCAGTCACGTTTCAACTGTCAAGCTGCCACACATGCCTAGCAGCCGTAGCCCAGGCATAGCGAGTATCCAGTAAAATCGAGGTGGCTCTCCATGACTTCTATTTTGTGGGTGCAGCAAATCCGGTGAGACGCAACGTCTTCTGGGTGAGATTCAGGGTCCTACCCCTGGTGGCAGATCCAACAATGAGGAGTTGGGATGAAAGGATTGCACAGGGTGTCTTGGATGATGAAACTAGGTAGGGCTACAGGTGTATTTCCAACAACATCTTTCCGATTCCTCACATTACCTCCCTGCAAAATGCCATTATGAGACTGTCGTTTCCTGCTCTCTGGAGGCAAAGGTCAGCCTGACTCCTTGGGAGATGAGTGAGCCAGAGCTGGCCTCAATGCAGCGTTGAGGATTTAGGTATTGATCGCCAAGGCTTTCATGTAGTTAAAACAAACAACCAAGCAACAACCTTTGCCTCCTCTGAAGTACTCTATAATTTTTTCCATTTGAAAGATGAGTAATTAAGGTTTTCGGTTAAAGAGAAGGTGACCGTGTAGTAATCAGAGCTTTAGAACGATCCCTGCCAACCTTGGTTCCACATGCTGTATGGCGTAATCCCCAGTTGGAGGTTCTGCGCAGCAACTCATTAGTCTCGAGGAACGGCATGGATGATTCTGTAGTGAGGGAGTAATTAAATGTGACATGGCAGCAGGCGGATGGTTTCAAGGCACACTCGGGGGTCCGTGGCGGGGGGGGGGGTGTTTTCCCGTCTCTGCCCATGAGGGAAGGCATGGAGAAGCCTACAGAGTCCCTTGGGGGGAGCTGTGAGGCCAAGGCCCAGCAAGGTTTCCGGCATGATCCCTGGGGTTGGGGCAGTGACCCAGTCTGTGTGGGGACAGGGCCTCACGGAAGGACCCCTGGGGAAGCCAGGCCCCATCTGCAAAGCAACCGGGCCCCGTCTGTGGTGCTGCTGATCGTTCCTGGGCTACAGGGAACGGGTCCTCCGTTTGCAAGCTGGCTGCTTATCTGTCTTCCATCGGACAGGAGCCTGCTGTGTTTACCTTAAGTCAGAGTGAAGAATGCCACCCATTGTTCCAGAACCCTCTGAAACCTGAGCACATCTGACAAGCCAGGCTTTGTCTCAAATGAAGGAAGACAAAAAGAGCATTTTCTCATTTTTATAGTATTGATAGGACACCTATTTTCATTGGATTGTAGGCTTGGAGAGGGACTCACATAGTTCACCTTTTCAGAAAGCCCTTCACTCAGCTTTCCCACACACCTAAAAATCTACCCTATTTTTCCAAGTCTGCCAGGGAAGGAGCTTATAAAAATCTTTTTGGGAACACATTCAATTTCTCATTAGCTCCCAATGAAGATAGATCGAGCACAGATTTTGTGCAGGGGATTAAGAGCCAAGAGACTAAAGGAAAGGGAAGATACAGCTTCTACTTTTAAGGAGCTCATGAAGAGACATAAAAAAGACGGGTGACAAGTGCCAAACGGATGGCACATCCATTTAGATCCTTAGGGCTTCCGAAGAGGAAGCTGTAATGGAAAGGGACTTCCTGTGGTAGATGAACTTCAAGTTCTTCCAGGGTTGGACAGAGGGGAGGGATTGGTGTGAGGGAATCGCATCTCCTGCTCTCCCTTCCCCCATCCCCCAATTATAATTTGAGTTTCTATAATGTTTCAGCAGCAAACCAGGCACCGTGGATCAGGCTCTGTCCCAGACTGATAGCAACTCACAACAGAGCGATGCAAATTCCCTGAAACTTGACCTTCCATAGAAATGGGACTCAGGCCCACACGCTCACTCATTCAGATATTTGCTGAGCACCTGTACTGTGCTTGGTGCAAAGGACACGGTGGGAAACAAGACAGACACAAGCCCTGCTTCCATGGTTTAAGGAGGCAGGAGATGAGTAATGACAAGTGTGCTAAGAGTTATGCAAAGTGGAGGCAATGGGTCCTATGGGTTGTACAGAGCAAGCTGTTCAACCCGGTCTGGGAGGAAAGGCTTCCCTTGGGAAGTCCTGTGTAAGCCGGCAGGTGAAGGCAGAGAGGGGCAAAAGGTGCGAGGAACATGCACCTCAGAGGGAGGAGACTGCACAGAAGACCAAATGCAGCTTTTGACAAGCCAAAGTTTCCCAGGATGGGTGCAGTAGGGATGGGATGAAGCCCAAACATTTGGGCTGGCTCTTTCTGGGCTGCAAAGGGGCCATGTGTTCCCACGGCACAAGGTCAAAACAAGTAAAAGCTAGAAGGGTCCCTGCCCTGGTCCCTATACCTGTTGCCTCCTCTCCTTCTCCATCAGCCTCCTAGCCCGGGACTCCTGCAGGCCCTCCACCTGTAAGCTCCGCCCCACCGGTCCCTGGGTTAATTTCCACCGTGAAGGAAGTGCTAGGACACAGAGTCTCTCCCGTGCCTGGGAGGCAGGGCACTCACCGAAGGTGTGTGTCTCTGCTGTGCCCGGAGCAGGGCCTGGCATTCAATTCTTTCTTGGGATAGGCTGAGCCCTGAGTAGCCGAGGAAGCTCCAGGTGCCAGTCTTTTTTTTTTTTTTTCCCCAGGTGCCAGTCTTTTGAAATGCCACCAAGTTTGTTCATAATTGGGCTTCTGCCTCAGTTTCCCTGCTTAATATTCCTGTTACTTGCCAAGGTTGGAGATTTGCCCAGAAACTCTGGTTTCCTGGGTTTACTGAGCACCTGCTGAGTGCAGAGACCCAGCTGGGTTGTTGAGGCCAATGTACAGAATAAAAAAGCATTCCAGATGACCTGGCCCGGGATCACATACCCTGAGCGTTTGTGATGATTCAGTGTGTTGGATTATCACTCGTATTTTGAAAATGTGAAAATCATCTTTTTCATTCCTTCAAAGGGCGAGGTGATTCTTAATATAAATATGACTTTAAGAAATTTCACCCTTAAAAAAAAAAAATATATATATATGGTCTACATAGGTGCCAACAACTGTTTCTTTTGTCTTCCAGGTGCCAGCAGTTCCAGCGTTCATTATATTTTTGTTGATGGAATCCACATGAGGTGGAAAGCGGCGCTAGTCAGGAGATGGGCTAGAATCCAGAGTTCTGGATTCTCAAAGCTATCAACCCCCACCTCCGACCTTCCTCCACAGATCCTCTTAGAGTTCCCCACCCTCCAGGCTTCTTCACGTTTCTGTTCAAACCGCCCCCTGCCTGGAATGCCCTTTTGTTTACCTTCTCTTCCACGAAGAGCTCTTCTCTTCCATTTTCATTGGCTTTGCCTCTTTTCCTTTGTCTCTGACTTCTTCCTCTACCCTTGGCTTCTGTATTCGCTCTCATCTTTCACCTGGTCCTCTGCATAGATGCATGTCCTCCTAAGTCGCCCATGTATAATTAACATTGAGTTTTGAGGGTACCCTAGAAAGCTGACAAGATATCTTCCCAAATGTCCAATTCAAACGGTTCATTTTTAAATTTAGGGAATATGGAAGATTGAAAAACACAAGGGTCTCCACTGACCGTGGAAGAATGGTCAAGAGCACAGGGTTCAAACTCGAGCTTTGTGATGTTGGGCAACTTACTTAGCCTCTCTGAGCCTTAGTCTTCTCAGCTGGGAAGAGAAAGGGTAAACCTCAGGTTGTGGGCTCACTGTGAGTATCTCATGAATATTCCGTGGCAAATGCTTAGCATTGTTTCTCACAAGTAATAAGCACTCGATACTTGGGAACTATTGTTATGATAACCATGGTAACAGTTTCAAACTCTTATTTATAATGTTACTTCTATTAAAAATACTTTGCAGATTCCAACTACCAATCTTGGGAGTAAAATCTGGATCTATTCCGTTATCAAGCTGTGGACTGTTCCTTCCCTCAGAATGAGAAGGGATTCGCTTCCCATCATAGAAACATCCATGGTGTCAGCAAAAAATGGACCAAATGTACTTGACTTTCTTGTCTGGGCCTGACAGTTGCGTCAGGCAGCTGAATGGTCCTTTCGGTGTGAAACCAGCAGTCACTTGACTCAGTAGCAGGTGTTTTTTATAGCACCCAAGTTCTTTCCTGGCACCTTCTCATATTTGTGACACGGGCCATGTGCTAGGAAGACTGCAGGCACGCCCTGTGGTTTCACAGTGGGACGCACTGATGGCAGACATGGCCTCTGGGTCCAACAACAAGATGGAACGAGGGGCCCCTCCTCATCCCACCCAACCTTCTGCCCTGGGCCACTAAAGGCTGTCAGGGTAACTGGCTCGTCTCCATTAGGAAGAATTTCCATGATCACTAATGGGTAGTTAGGGACAGCATCCCAGTTTAAATAAAGGCTTTGAAGGGCCTGGAAAGCTGGTGAGTAAATAACCATTTATCTGCCTGTCACTTAGAGGACATCACATGAACCATGTTCCAGGACTTGCAAAGGCAGAGGAGCCATAGATCATGATGGAGCATAAAAGTTACGTGTGAACAGGCTGTAAAACCGAGCAACTGTTTACCTTGGTGAAGGTTTTATTTACATGCCCTCCAGCAGATACTTAGCGGTACTCTGTACAAGGCTGTGGATTGGATCGCGGCTTCAAGCAGAGAGTCTGGCGAAAGGGAGCTGCCACGGGTAGGTGCCAATTGCAGCCTCTGATTTTGGGGGCCCAGAGAAGACCTCTCTGGCTCCCTCCAATGTTCTTTTTGCCTGCTGGATGCTTAAAACTTCTCAGAACTAAAGCTTTATTTCTATGATTACAGAAAATTCAATTGGACAAATTCAACACTGAAATCAATACGAAACACACAAATAGCTACATTCTTTGCAGAGTGCTTCCATATGTGGACTCTTCTCGATCCCCAAATACTCCAATAAGTCGGATCATTGCCCCCAATTATGAGGAGGGACCTGTGACTTGGAGAAGTTAAGTGGCTTGTCTGAGGGCACAGGAAGGTCACAGCAGAACTGCCTCCTTTGTGATCTTTCCACTAGAGCAGGCTCTTGCATTAAATACCTTCCACAGGGAAGTCCACGGCTTAAATGAATTCCAGCCTGAGAGCCAGTCCTGAAAGGTGGAGATGTGAATGGGAGAGTGGGTTCAGCAGTCTTCCAGAGTCCTGCTCAGCTTGGGGTGGGGAGGGTCTTGAGGTCCTCTCCTCCTCTGCAGTGCTTCCTGTTTGTTCCTGAGCTGACCTTACCCAAGACACCCTTAGACCGTGCATGTGCACGCACTTCCTCCATTCTGCGGTGTTCATCTCGTCCCATGTTTGCATTCCTTGCTGGGACTGGAGCCCTGTTCTGACCCCGAGTTTCTGTGGCTGAAGTCCTGGACACCTGCTACTTTCCTGCCCGTTCTCTCCCCGAGGAAGTAAGGTCCGTTCCTTCTCCTCCCACCCTCAGCTGGGGTTTGATTCTTCTGGACCAATCTGCCAGAAGTGAATGCTGATTGACGCTTATTCCCTCTGACTTGTGCTATTGCAGGAAACTGTCAGTTCCTTCATTCGCTGAACTCATTTTTATTGAGCACCTACTACACACAAGACACAATCCAGAGTTGACTTCCCTTGGTTCTCAAGGTGACCCTAATGAAACAGGAGTTTGCCACCTGCCTTTAGAAAGCACACTGTGTGCTACCACTGTCTAGCTCACCAGATGCCCTAAGGCTGGGCCAGGGACCACTACAGCTCACATTCACTGTCAGTCATGCGACCTGACAGTGCTGGGGACATTGAGAAGGCTGGAGGTCAGGGTGGGTGATGGCTGGGAAATGGGTTGTAAGAAATCCTTAAGACAACATGGGGATTTCTTCAAAAGATTTTATTTATTTATTTACTTGAGAGAGAGAGAGAGAGAGAGAGAGAGAGAGAGAAACAGCAGGAGAGGGGAGAGGATGAGAGGGAGAAGCAGGCTCCTCACTGAGCCAGGAGCCCAATCAGGACTTAATCCCAGGACTCTGGGATCATGACCTGAGCCGAAGGCAGTCGGTTAACCACCTGAGCACCCAGGCGTCCCTCCTCCTTCTTCTTTTTTAATATTAGTTTCAGAGGTAGAATTTAGTGATTCATCAGTTGCATGTAACTTAATATTACCAAGTCCTGGCTGCCTGCAGCTCCAGGTGACTCAGTGAGCAAGTGACCCTGCAGAGTGACAGTCACTGAGCCAAAGAGAAAATAAGATAATTTATAGAAAAGGGTAATAAGGAATGACCTTCAACCCCATTGTTTAATCCTATTACTTCACAAGCTGCAACACTTTCAATTCACAGATCCTGGTGGCAGGACTTGAATGAATCTTATCTGAATTTCTGCTTTATTTATCTTCCCGCTAGCTTCAAGGATCCCCTTTTGTGAATGACAGCTCAATCAATTCCATAACATACAATTTTACACAGTAGGAACCTAGTCCGGTACCCCCTTCGTACTTGTAATTGTCAGCTGCTTTCCTGAATAGCCTGTGTGTGTTTCAAAGCCAAGTTATTTTCATCTCCTGACTCCCCAGGTGGAGTGACACTGTGGGATGGACACAATTCTGACTTAAGGCTGAAGATTCTCTCCTCTCCCCCTCTTTGTTCACAGGCAGCTCTCCCTTGTCTCAGCCGGAGCTGCCAGCGCACATTCAATTTCCCATCAGTCCAGTCCAGTTAAGGAACCCACAGCTTGATCGGCAGCTTCATTTTAGAAGCTTTCTGAGAGGGTGGGGGTTTATACTTTGTTTCCCATGCTTTTGGAATGCTGCCAAAGCAAAGGAAGGTAAAATGAACATGTATATCTTGGCTTTGTTTTCCAGGGCTGGGTAACATGATGGACAGGATTGTATTAGGAGAGGAATTAAGGAGGAGATGGGTTGCACACATTGGTTGATCCACAGAGTCCGTGGGTAATGAACTGGGGAAAAAACTGCTGATTGAAAATTTGAATCATTAAAAGCTTTGAAATCAACAGCTTCTTTTAGAATTTCAATCTTTGGTGATTTGCTCAGAGTCCGTGCTGCAGTGGTCTGAGCCACGGGCCAAATGGTCAATGAAAATGATCAGGGTTTGCTCACGGCCTCTGCTGTTTCAGAGAGTATATTAAACACTTAAAAAAGCTGCCGTAACTCTTCTGGGCACCAGAGCGGCCATCATAGTACAGCACTCCCTGGACTTACACTGATTTAAAATTTGCATTTCTCATTATTTGCAAATGACCCTCCAGGTTCAAAATATATTATAATTTGTTTTTTTTTGTTGAAGCATGAATTAGAATTGCACTTGCTGGCCGGGGTGCTGGAGTGTGGTGTGGGGTTATAGGGCTGGTGAGGGAGTCTAACACCCTGCCCCCAGGGGCTCAAAGAAACAGTGTTTCTCTCTCATTCTATTTGCATGTTACGGGGTGGGGGGCAGGGGGACTTAGGTGATCTAGTGGTTCTTTGTGAATCGGGGAGATTTATAAAGGTCTTGGAAAGAAGTACTCTTTGAGTCTCATGCTATGGGGTGGGGTATATCATATAGAAATGAAACCAAGTAGTACAATGCCCTTCTTAACTGGACATTAAGATATGACTTATTTTGAGATCACTCTGTAAAGAAAAGGTGGGGGGTTGCTAAGCAGAAACTACAGATGTTCCCATGTCTACCCACACTAAAACTCATGCTCTTAGCTCAAAGGTGATCTCAAATCCTTGCTCAGTCTGTCCTCTGCTCTTTCCTTTTAGGTTTGGGCCTCAGATGCCAAGAATTGAAGTCAGCGTCCTAAGGAGCTCATGGCACCTGCCTCATCATGGTCTCTCCCTTGGGTTAGTCTATTATAGCATTTCCCACCTTCATGTCCCTCCCGATGTCTATTGTCTTCTTCGTGTACCGTAAACATGCACATTAATGTGTTTAGAATATGTCATTGAAATTTATGATAATTAGATTCATATAATAGCACTTTAGTATATGCTTTTTCCTTTGCTTTCTTTTCTTTTTTTCTTTTTACTGTTTCTGTTCTGTGTAATTTTTTAGAGTTTATCCGTGTTGGCGAATGTGCTTCTGGTCATTTCTTCTGCTACGTCATCTTCCAGAGTGTGTCCACCATGTTTTGTTTACAACCCCATTGTTGGCTCGAGGCTTTGTTGTCATAAACAACCCTTTTCTAAATGCCCCCATATGACCCTAGGTGAGTGTTCCTGGGGCGTTATCCCTGGAGTGGGATCACATGTCATAGGGTAATTGCACACTTCATCCCATGTAGCACTGCCATCTTGCCTTCCAGGATGGCTGTTCCACTGTCCTCTCCTGCTGGGAGTGAACCAGGTTTCCCATATTCCCACGTTCTCATCAGTGTAAATTGTTTTTTCCCAAGGTGATTCATATAGATATGTTTCTTTGGTTTAATTTACCATGTTTCTGATTATTAATAATGTAACACATCTCTTGATATATTATTGGTCACTTGGATTTCCCCTTCTCGGATTTGTCTGGTCATATGCTCATCCATTTTACTACTGGCTTTCTTGTCTTTTTCATTAATTTCTTAGAATTCTATGTATATTTTAGATGTTAATTTCTGTAGGTTTTAGCTGATATGAATTTATTCTGATATCTTTAGCTGAGATTATTTTATAAGTGGCAAATGTTTCATTTTAGAATAATTTTAGATTTACAAAAACTTGTAAAGATACTCCAGAGAGTTTCCATGTCCCTTTTACTGAGCTCCCTCTAATGTTAACCATCTTAAATAATTTGGCACATTTGTCAAAACCAGGAAATTAACATTGGTCTAATGCTATTTAAAAAACCACATATTCAGGTTTCATGGTTTTCCCCCCATCGATGTTCTTTTACTGTCCCAGGATCCATCTGGGATACCACATTGCATTCAATTACTTTATCTCCTTAGTTTCCTTTGATCTATGACAATTTCTCAGTCTTTCCTTGTTTTTCATGATCTTCATAGTGTTGAAGAGTACTGGTCAAGCATTTTGTCGAATGTCTCTCAATTTGAGTTTGCTGTTTGCTTTATGATTAGACTGGGCTTATACCTTTCTTGGAAGAACACGTTAGGAGTAAAAATGCGCTTATCATGTATCAAGGGTTTTACGATATCAATATGACTTAGCAATGTTAACCCTGACCACTTGGGTGCTATTTGCTAGTTTTCTCCATTGTAAAGTTAAACATTTTCCTTTCTGCATGTTATTCTTGAAAGTGAGTCATGAGGTTCAGTTCATACTGAAGGGGAGGAGAATTAAGCTTTATCTTCTAGACAGTTGAGTATCTATATACATTATTAGGAATTCTCTAAGGGAGAAGGGATTCTTAATTTTAATGTAATCAAAACTGCCTCTTTTTTTTTTTTTTTTTTTACCATGTGGCTTGTGTTTTTGAGGTCTTTTCTTCACAGATACAAAAAAATTGAGAATCTTGAGATTCAATTTACCAGGATTACCTAGATTGGTCCTAAATCCAAAGACAAGTATCCTTACAAGAGACAGAGGAGGGGAAGAAGCAGACATACAGAAAATAAGTCCATGTAAATGCAGAGAGACAGAGAGGGAGTGAGGCAGTCCCAGCGGAGGAAAGCCAAAGAACGCTGACTTCCAGCAGAACCTGGACGAGGCCAGGAATGGATTCTCCCCTTGAGCTTCCAGAGGGAATGCGGCTCTGCCAACACCTTAATTTTGGACCTTTAGTCTCTGAAACGGAGAGAAGAGATTTCTGCTGCTTTAAGCCAGTTTGTGGTAATTTATTAACAGCAGCCCTGGGAAACTGATACAGGTATTGATGGCTTCTGTTCTTTGTTTTTCAAAACTGTCTTTAATATTCATGGACTTTTGTTCTTTCATACTCATTTTAGCATCAATTTGATGAGATGTTTAAAAAAGCCTACTGAAATTTTGTCTGTAATTCCATTAAATTTATGAATTAATTTGGGGGAAGAATTTATACCTTCATGGTGTTAAATAATCTCCCCCATGAGCAGTGGGTTTTTCTCCACTACTCAGAACTTGTATGATTTAATGGGTTTTAAAAATTTCTCCATAAAATTTTTAATATTTCTCTATAAAATTCTTGTGTGTTATTTTTGAAAACATTTAGAGTTTTGCTTTTTGCTTACAGTCTTCACGTTGTTAGGGCCCGTGATCAAAGGAGCAAGACTGATACAAAGTGAAGGTCAAGCAAAGCTTTATTTCCTGCCAAGCATGGAGAATCAAACAGATTCTTACAGAGAGAGCGAAACCTCCCAGCCTCACAGAGTAACTTGTATAGAGCAAAGACCATGTGGTTGAGCCTGGCCACACACAGGTGGCCAATGAAATTGTAACACACAGAGAAAGCTGCGCAGTCATGCTAGGTCACTCACGGGTGGCCAATTAAACTACAATTTACTCTATAGTAGATATTTGAACTAGCCTATCACCTTGGTCAGAATGGGCACCCAAAAGGCACCCAAAAGATGGGGCCCACATTCTTTTAGGAAGATAGTGATTGGATGTCTCCACCTGGCCTGACCCGCCCTTGTATTTGGGCTCTGTTATCTGGGACTGGTCGACCATATTTTACTAGCTTCCCAGACTTGCTTTTAAGTAAGTCCCCTGGGGGTTGGGGGCAGGGTCAGTGTAAGTTTTACTGCATAAACAACAAAATGGCTGTTCAACCAAGATGGAGCCACTCTGGTTAAATAGGCCCTTACAATGTCTCATTTCATCGGCCAAGGCATGGAGAACCCTGTAGAACAGCTACAGTAGTAGTGAGTACCTTTGTCTTATTCTGGTATTAGAAGGAATACATTTAAAATGTACTGATTATGATCTTGTAATACCATTGTATGGTGAAAGAGCTACACCTGTGTTGGTTACCACACTTGTGGTAAGCACAGCATAATGTATAGAGAAGTTGAACCACTGTGTTGTACACCTGAAACAACACAATATTGTGTGTCAACTATACTCAAAAAAATTAGAAAAAAAATGCATTGATTATGTTGAGGTTTCCTCTGGGTTTTTGGGCAGATCTCCTTTCTCCTTTATCAACCTAAGGGATTTTCTTTTTATTCTTGATTCAAAGGAATAGGAAAATAGACCTTATGTTTTGATAGGAGTAGAGGCCCAGTTACATTGTAAAGGTCAAGAACACAGTGAGCAGGGGAAGATTGTGACCGTTTTGCCCATTGTGACCATCCATCTACCCTACCCCCATGGGGTAAGTTATTAGCCATGTTTGGCACAGTAAATTTCTGGGTGGAAAAAAGATGATGGGATTGGCAGTTGTGGCGTCAGAGACTCCTTTGTCATGAGAGAAATATCCAGAGCTTAGAGATGGTGTTGATGAAATGTAACTAATCACAACAGGGACATCATAGGGGCAGAAGTCTACAAAATGTTTTCTGATGATTTCTTTTCTTTTCTTTTTTTTTTTTCAAAGAGTAGATTCCCAGGAAGTAAAACCTTTCATGTTGTGGAATTGGCCAACAATTTGAGCACCAATCCATCAGCAAATATTTAATAAGTCATTATTGCAGGCGAGGCACTATTATAGTGTTTGGAGAAATACAAAGAAAAAGACAGTTTGCCCTCAAAACACTTTCCATCTGTTAGGAAGATACAACAGTGCCCCAAAGGGGCCAAGGGACTGGTAATACAAAATGAAATGTAACAGACATCAAAAGAGAGGTCCATAGAGATGGCAATAAAACATTCAGCTTTTAAGAGAGATTAAAAAAAAAAAAACCTTGAATATATCTTCAGTATAATGAAAACCAGTGGAGAGGGCGATTCACTTTTCATCACTAGGCCTTCAAAGTATTTCAATGCCAAAAAGCAAGGGACATTTATATTAAAATTTTGTCACCAATGGCACCCTACTAAGTGAATGTCCTAGAGGTATGAGAGAATTATTGTGACTTTGAAAAGAGCTTCCCACAATTTGGTTCTACGAATTAAATGTAAGAGACATGAACAGGTTTCCAAATCTTCCGTACTTGAGCCTCTCCACTTACAAACCACAAATAACAAAACTAACTCAATGCATGTGTTGACATGAGAATTAGCTAATAGAAACCATTGTGAAGCACCGTGGAAATCTTAAGTGCTGTGCAACTAGGTCAATAATGGATGTTGGCTTTCCTCCAGTTGCTCCTGAATCAGGGGAGGAGTTCAGTGACAGTTGAGTGACCATTTAACCTGCTAATCAGGCGACTGGCGGGATGCCTGATGATAGACAGAAGGAGAAAATTTATGGAAGACAAAGATTGGGGAAGCAAAAGAGATCAGATATCATGCGTCCCACCCAGGGCACTGCAGCCATTTTGGGCAGGATGACTTTTTACAGCTGGTCTTTTAGTGTTTTGAGGACACATGGCATCACTGACCTCTGTGGAAATAAAGCCCCGTGTACCTACCTTACTCTCTGCCCCAACTTTTGAAT
The DNA here is from genome assembly GCF_964662115.1 of Mustela nivalis. Classification (NCBI taxonomy): domain Eukaryota; kingdom Metazoa; phylum Chordata; class Mammalia; order Carnivora; family Mustelidae; genus Mustela; species Mustela nivalis. Next base: position 24,368,526 of record NC_139035.1, read on the forward strand.
ATAGCAACTATCTCAATAAGAAAAGCCAACTGACTTCCAAATCCTGTACCTCCCCTCTGGTTGAAAATCACTGAGACAGAGTTAGAAGCCCTCGGGAAAGACTATGGTCAGGGTGTTTAGAGAGACCAGAGTTTAAAGATGCAATTAATGGTGGAAAGTGTAAGGTCTAATTAGAATGACAACAATAATTCAGTATTTGAGTGGATTCAAGTGGGTTCACTTAGTCCAGCTCTGCCAGACTCTTCTTAAAAATTTGCTTTCATCTCTTCTTAAAAATTTGACTCTGTTCTCAAACCTTCAGTGACTCCCTATTTCTTACAAATGCAGACCACATCCCTAAGCCTGACATTTGCCTTCCCTCTAAAACACATTTCCAACCCCCTCTCTTCCATTTTCTCATGTAGACTTTTCTGGTTCTAGTGAGTAGAACCTGACCAAAAAAACAAAAACAAAAATGTGAATGATCCAGAATGACCAAGATGGGAAATGAATTCATGTTAAGCTAGTTTGTGATCGAAAGTTTTAATGAAGTGTTTCAAATAGGGTCAGTCCCAAGGTGTAATCCTTTGTTTCTCTGGTTTTGGGACTTGTTAGCAATAGCACTGTCAAATTGCAGCAGTTCACCTGCCCACTTTCTCCAGTGTTGTAGTGGTGTTCTGATCACAGTCCCACTACTGGGACCCCAGGCATTTGTCCCATACTAGTATGACAGTCTTTGCTCCCAGATGGGTCCCTCACCCCTGCCATCTGGTCTTCTGTATAGAGGTTGTCATTCCCAGGGGATTGAACTTCAGTAGGAACTGCTTCAGCTGAATACAAGATCTATTGCTACCTGAAAAACTTGTCCATCTGAGGCTTCCAGGTCTAGAAATTAAGTATTTTCTTTTGTTATCCATTTGGTATGATGAAACCTCAATTCCCCTTTGTCTGAAAATTGCAAATATCTGTAATGTTGCACAGAAAAAGTATCATATAAATCTAAATACTCTTTTTTAAAGATTTTATTTTTGAGTAACCTCTACACCCAGTGTGGGGCTCGAAATTACAACCCCGATATCAAGAGTCTTATGCTCCACCGACTGAGCCAGCCAGGTGCCCCAAAACTCTTAGAATTTCTATCTTACAAATTAAATCTGGGATGATAGAAATCTGGGATGCATTCATCATGGCCTCTCTCCCTTCTCTTCCTAACCAGTCCCATATCCTGATGATCTCACTTCTTAAATAGTTCTGAAACATCTTCACTCCTTTCAATCCTACACATAGGTCTTAGTTCAGATTCTTAACAGCTCTCACTTGGGTTAACAAATGAACTCAACGTGTGCTGACTTTAGCTCCCACACCAACCCTGCAAGGCAGTATTAGCCCTATTTGCTGATAAGGAGGCAGTCTCAGGAAGGGTAAGTGATTTTCTCCACTAATGCCATGCATTAGTAAGTGTCTGAACTGGGTTTCTTTTTTATTTTTTTAATTAAAGACTTTATTTATTTATTTGACAGAGAGAGAGAGAGAGATCACAAGTAGGCAGAGAGCCAGGCAGAGAGAGAGAGAGGGGAAGCAGGCTCCCCGCTGGCAGAAAGCCTGATGCGGGGTTCGATCCCAGGACCCTGAGATCATGACCTGAGCCCAAGGCAGAGGTTTAACCCACTGAGCCACCCAGGTGCCCCTGAACTGGGGTTTGAATCCAGTTCTACTTGATTCAAAATCCCTGCTTTTTAACCCATACTCACTGCCTTTTCTGTATCCTGCCTTCTCTCCCCCCCCCCCCACTTTTTTTTTTTGGCTAGAACTTCCTTGTGAATCATTGCAGGAGAGCTGTGGCCTATTTAGTGGACAACACAGTGGAAACAATTTTCTGGGATCTGGGGGAGTATCAGTATCAGAATCAGAAGCATCATGATATACCACATACAAAAATAGGGTAGAATTCACTTTTAAGTCTTAAATGTCTGCACTAAGAATCACTTCAAATACTGTCTTTTTTTTTTTTTTTTAAAGATTTTATTTATTTATTTGAGAGAAAGAATGAGTTAGGGAAAGGGAGAAGCAGACTCCCTGCAGAGCAGAAAGTTGGATTCTGGACTCGATCTCAGGACCCCGGGAATCATGACCTGAGCTGAAGGCAGACACTTAACCGACTGAGCCACCCAGGTGCTCCTCAAATATTGCCTTTTTTTCTTTCTTGAATTTTCCATATGCCTGGGAAGTCAGTGTGAGCAAGAGCTGAGACTGTGGCGTCCGGAGCACACCTATGTGGCTGGGAGAAGGATTCGGGGGATGCCCAGCTGTGGGGGGCTGTGAGGCCTGATGGTGAAGGTCCTACCAGTCAGCGGGTATGGACACGTCCTCCTGAAGGCAAAGGGTACCCACACAGTATTGCTGAGTTGGAGAGTGATGAAATCCATGTGTAGATTTTGATGGATTTTTATGTGGATTATTCCAGATTCAGGTACATGGTGGGTGGGGTCGGGGAGAGACTAGGAGACAGGAAGGAGGTTTTTCAGGAATGGAGACAGTGGGATATTGGTTGGAAACTGGTCAATGGAGTAGAACAGATGGGAAAGACGCCATAGAGAGGGAGTAACAGGATTTGGTTGGTCGTGGGAGGTAATGGCATCACGAGATGGGAAGAATAAAGCATCATTAGAGAACTGGGGAGATCAGAAATGGGAACTTATTTCAGGTGGAAAAGAGTTTAATTTAAAACAGCATTTTGGGGGTGCCTGGGTGGCTCAGTGGGTTAAGCCTCTGCCTTCAGCTCAGGTCATGGTCTCTGGGTCCTGGGATCGAGCCCCACATCAGGCTCTCTGCTCATCGGGGAGCCTGCTTCCCCCTTCCCCTCTGCCTGATCTTGTGATCTTGTGATCTCTCCCTCTCTCTGTCAAATAAATAAATAAATAATCTTAAAATAAAACAGCGTTTTGGATTGGGGGGGTATTTTGGGGTGGAGGTAATTTAAAAAGGGTCTAGTTGGAAGTATTTACATTGAAGAGATCATCCCATGTCTTTCAGAGACACCACCAGAGGGGGAATGTGAATCTTTTACCCATCTATTTAGGACTCCCGAAGACAGAGACGAGCCTTCTGTTCCCAGTGATCACCGGCCCCCAGATGAAGCCAGCCTCAGGATAATAAACCAGGTAATTATCTCCATCCTTCCTGTGACAATAATGGTGTCGAGGCAGGCAAAAATTCATCAGAGGCGGCTTCGCAAGCCCCCAGGGAGAGTGATGATAAAGGGGCTGATTGTCAGAATCTGTCTCTGCAGCCTTGCAACAGGGTGGCGTGATGACGGCCGAGGGCCACATGGTACCCCCAGAGTAAAGCAGCGTGCAGATGAAAACGGAGAGACACCTACCTCCCAGCCCGGCACCCCACCAAGTCTGTGTAGATGGTCTGGATCAGTAATTAGAAACACGGTGCAATAAATATTGAAAGAAACTTCTGTAAACATTGTAGAGGACAATGAAATTAGAAATAATAAGCAGATGGGCTTTTATTCAAAGCAAATCATGCCAGATGGACTCAGTATCTCTTTTCTTTCTTTCTTTCTTTTTCTTATTTTTTTTGGATAAAAGTACAAAGTTGGTGGATGAAGGGAAAATGGCACGTTTGATGTCATGTGTTTGAAGATTGTTAAAACATTTGAGTCTTCCAAGAAGTCTGATTTTCAGACTTGGCTCAGAATGCCTGGAATAGAAGCGCATACCTGACAAAAAAAAGTTGGATAAATGCTACTAATTGGGCAGTAGAAAGAGCTGGAACACTGGGCTGGCAGGACAGTCTCAGGAGGGGTGTTCCAAGCCACCACATAGCTTTGGAACCTGAAGGGACCTTCGAGATCATTGGTTCCAACCCTCTCATTTAAGGATAAGAAAACCCAGTCAAAAGGAGACAATGATTTTGCACCACCAGGTCTAGGACAAGGGTTAGGTGGTGATTAGGTCTGCAGTGTGGGTGAGAGGTCTGCTTCCTACCTGGCATCTCTTTTATGTAGGGAAGGAAATAAATCTGGTCAAGTAAAATTCTTTTTTTTTTAAATTCAAATATGACTATAATACAGTGTTGTATACTTCCGGTCAGATACCATTCTGGAATAATTGGACTCCGAGTGAATGAAGCTTGGGATGTAGATGGTCTCCACTAAGGAGGGTGGGGCATCGGGCAGAGTGGAGATGGTGGTTGAGAAACCATCTGGAGGCTTCACTACAGGCCATGTTCCCGAGGCCCACACAGCTCTCAAACCACCTGCAAGGCCTGTAACTCATCATTGCAGTGAAGCAAATGCGCCCATTTTGCAGATGAGACAATGGCAGAACTGGAGGGGATCCAGATACATGCCCAGCTTGGGTTGGACCACAGGCACTCAGCATGCCTAGGATGAAAGCTGATTTCCTCTGATTCTAGTCACGTAGCTCTCATCCAGATTTGGTCTCTGATAAAATCCTGGTGGAGCCCCAGCCTCCTTTCCTGCCCTGGTCTTCCTCCAGAAGCCTCCTCTCTTCCTCTGCTTTCCCAGCTCCTGTTCCTGCTCTGAGGAGTTCCCACAAGGCCCTGGAATTCCTAACTTCATCATGTTCTCTGGAACTCCTCCCATTCCCGCCCTGTGCCTTAGCAAATATTTCAGTCTCCTTCCCCACTCCGGCCAAGCTCTGTGCTCAGCCCTAAAAACATAAATTCTGTATAAGTTAAATTCCCACCATTGTGTTTACAGATCATCATCTCACCTTCAGGAAATCATTTTACCTCTGAGCCTGTTTCCTCAGTTAAAAAATGACACACAATGGGGTGCCTGGGTGGCTCAGTGGGTTAAGCCTCTGCCTTCGGCTCAGGTCATGATCTCAGGGTCCTGGGATCGAGTCCTGCATCGGGCTCTCTGCTCAGCCTGCTTCCCCCTCTCTCTGCCTGCCTCTCTGCCTACTTGTGATCTCTCTCTCTGTCAAATAAATAAAAGTCTTTAAAAAAATGATATACAACAATGACACCTAGCTTGTGACTCATGGCACGTTGTGACTTACATTGAGGACTGCGTGTGAACCCAGCTAGTCAATGCCAAAGACAAGTAGACACTCAGTATGCATTTGTTAGGAGGATTTTAGGTTGAGAACTTTTCTCAAGGCTCCTCTCAATAACTCTTCCTTCCTTCTTTTCTTTCTTTTTTTTTTTTTTTTTAAGATTTTATTTATTTGTTTGACAGAGAACACAAGCAGGCAGAGAGAGAGAGAGAGAGAGAGAGAGAAGCAGGCTCCACACTGAGCAGAGAGCCCAATGCATGGCTCGATCCCAGGACCCTGAGATCATGACCTGAGCCGAAGGCAGAGGCTTAACCCACTGAGCCACCCAGGCGCCCCTTTTCTTTTTTCTTTTCTTTTCTTTTTTCTTTCTTGAATCTGGTAAGGTGGTAACTCTAAAAATCGGATTCCTCCTCCTCTCCAGGGTTTACTGCTTTTGTTTTTGCTAAATTTTTGTTTGTTGTTGGCTGCCTCTGCTGAGGACCAGCCTGAGCTGTGAATTTAGGATATTCTCAGGTGTTTTCTCATCCTGGGTATGTGCAATGACTCTCTGATTTTTTCCCCCTTATACATAGTTCTTTTTGAATATCTTAGTCTTTGATGTCTGGCTCCAAAAATTGGAAAAAGAGAAAAATAAAAGGGGAGAGAGAAGGGTGCCAGCCCTTTAAATCCCCTGGAAGTTACTTCTGCTGGAGGGGAGAGGCTTGCAATAGTGGAGGGAGGCACAAAAACAATGGCCACCCACCATTTTGTCTGCACCTCTGAGATTGAAAGTAGCATTCAGTGATCAGAGTGCTGATTCACAATATCTGAAGGACAGGGTCACTTTTGCCCACCCTGGCTCCTGCACGCTGTGTACAAGCTGCTCTAGGAACACTGCACAGCTGCCTGCCATGGGAATAACTCTTCCTTTCTCATGCAGAGTATCTATGGCACCCAACTCCTCTCACAGCACCCCTACCCTACCCATTCAACAGAGAACCTTCTGGCTATCAGGATCTAGTCTTCAGGGTGGTGGCAGGTTGAAGTGGGAGGTAGACTGTTAATAGATGATTTTGTTCCTTTCTCACACAAATTTTTCCCTGTCCAGGTATGGGAAGAAGTTTTGCAACAGGACGCTTTTATTTATTTACTTATTTTTTTGAAAGAGGAGTCATGGAAATGCAGGGGGTGAAAAATGGAAGCCTGTTTGCTTCTCTATATTTCTCTCTATAGCTGAAGAAACAGCTCCTTGGTCTTCACTGGTCCAGGTTTTCTGCTCTGGGTTACTCAAGAGGCAACATTGTTAAATAAAACCCAAACAAACTTTTTTTCTTTTTCTCCTTTCACTTTCCCTTTCCCTTTCCCTTCTTTCTTTCTTTCTGTGACTTACAGATATTAAGCAAGGCCAGCATTTGAACTCAGGTCCATTTGCCTCTGTGCTTCTACTCTCTGGATCTAAGCTCCTATTTAACCAACAATACTTCACAATTGCAAAGGGCTTTGGACTTTTTAAAGGTAACAGCCAAGAGACTTCTTTGTTCAAAGATAGAGTAAGAAGGAGCCACAGATTCTTTTTTTTTTTTTTTTTTTTTTCTTAAAGAATTATTTATTTAATTATTTTAGAGAGTGAGGGAGTGTTCGAGGGGAGGAAGGGGCAGAGAGACAGAGAGAGAGGGAGAGAGAATGAATCTCAAGCAGACTCCCCGCTGAGTGCAGAGCCCAATTGAGGGGCTCTACCTCACGACCCTGAGATCATGACCTGAGCCAAAGCCAAGAGTCAGATGCTTAACCTACTGAGCCACCCAGGCACCCCCTCACATTCTTTTGTTTTTTTTTTTTTTAATTTTTATTTTAACTCCAATGTAGTTAACACACAGTGTTATATTAGTTTCAGGTATATAATCTAGTGATTTAACAATTCTATACATTACCCAGTGCTCATCGTAACGAGTACCCTCCTTAATCTCCATCACCCATTTAACCCAACCACCCAACACCCTTCCCTCTGGGGACCATTAGTTTGTTCTCTAGAGTTAAGAGTCTATTTCTTGGTTTGCTTCTCTCTCTCATTTTCCCCTGTATGCTCATTTGTTTTGTTTCTCAAATTCTACATATGAATGAAACCATATGGTATTTTTCTTTCTCTGACTGGGTTATTTCACTTAGTATTATAGTCTCTAGCTCCATCCATGTCATTGCAAATGGTAAGATTTCATTCTTTTTAAAAATTTTATTTATGTTTATTTAAATTCAATTAACATATAATGTATTATTGGTTTCAGAAGTAGAAGTCAGTGATTCATCAGTCTTATATAATACCCAGTGCTCATTACATCACATGCTCTCCTTAATGTCCATCACCCAGTTACCCCATTCCTCCATCCCCACCCCCAGCAACCCTCAGTTTGTTTCCTATGATTAAAAGTCTCATGGTTTGTCTCCCTCTTTGATATCATCTTGTTTTATTTTTCCTTTCCTTCCCCTATGATGCTCTGTTTTGTTTTCTTAAATTCTACATATGAGTGAGATCATATGATAATTGTATTTCTCTGATTGACTTATTATACTTAGCATAATACCCTCTAGTTCCCTCCACATTGTTGCAATGGGCAAGATTTCATTTTTTGATGGCTGCATAATATTCCATTGTACATATACACCACATCTTCTTGATCCATTCATCTGTCAAAACACATCTGGAATCTTTCCATAGTTTGGCTATTCTGGACATTGCGGCAATAAACATTGGGTTGCATGTGCCCCTTTGGATCACTATGTTTATATCTTTGGGGTAAATACCTAGGAGTGTGATTGATGGGTGATTGATAGCTCTATTTTCAACATTTTAGGGTACCTCCATATTGATTTCCAGAGTGGCTGCCCCAACTTGCATTCCCACCAACAGTGTAGCAGGGTTCCCCTTTTTCCACATACTTTCCATACTTGCTATTTTTTGTGTTGTTGATTTTAGACATTCTGATAGGTGGGAGGTTATATCTCATTGTAGTTTTGGTTTGCATTTCTCTGAAGAAGAGTGGTGATGGGCATCTTCTCGTGTCTGTTGGCCATCTGGGTGTCTTCTTTGGAGAAATTTCTGTTCATTTTTTAATTGGATTATTTGTGTTCATTTTTTTTTTTAAGATTTTATTTATTTATTTGACAGAGAGAAATTACAAGTACACTGAGAGGCAGGCAGAGAGAGAGAGAGAGAGAAGGAAGCAGGCTCCCTGCTGAGCAGAGAGCCCGATGCAGGACTCGATCCCAGGACCCTGAGATCATGACCTGAGCCGAAGGCAGCGGCTTAACCCACTGAGCCACCCAGGCGCCCCTATTTGTGCTCATTTTTAATAGGATTATTTGTGTTTTGGTTGTTGAGTTGTATCGTTTTGGTTTTTTTTTTGTTAAGTTTTAATTCTGGTATAGTTAATGTACCATGTTATATTTGTTTCAAGTAGACAACATAGGGATGTGACAATTCCACTTAACACCCAGCGCTCATAGAGTTGTATCAGTTCTTTATCTATTATTATTATTAGTTTTTGGTCAATAACCCTTTAACAGATATGCCATTTGCAAATATCTTCTATTCTGTAGGTTGCCTTTTAGTTTTGTTGTTTACTTCACTGTGAAGAGGTTTTTATTTTTACTTTTTAAGAATTTATTTATTTATTTGAGAGCAAGAGAGTGGTGGGGAGGGGCAGAAGGAGAGGGAGAGAGAATCCCAAGCTGAATCCACCCTGTGCATGGCGCCCAACTGGGGGCTCGATCTCACAACCTGAGATCACAACCTGAGGTGAAACCTAGAGTCTGAAGGTCAATCAACTATGCCATCCAGTTGCTCCTGTGCAGAAGCTTTTTATTTTGGTATAGTCCCAATAGTGTAATTTTGCTTTTGTTTCCCTTGCCTCAGGAGACATATCAAGAAAAATGTTGCTACAACTGATATCAGAGACATATCTGCTTATGCTCTTTTCAAGGAATTATATGGTTTCATGTCCACATTTAGGTTTTGAGTCCATTTGGAATTCATTTTTGTGTAGGATATAAGAAAATAGTCCCCTCTCACTCTTTTTCATGCAGCTGTCCAGTTTCCCCGGCATCATTTGTTGAAGCGACTGCTTTTTTCCCAGTGTATAATCTTGCCTCCTTTACCATAGATGAATTACCATATAATTGTGGGTTTATTTCTGGGTGGTCTATTCTGTTCTATTCATTGATGTGTCTGTGTTTTTGCCAGTATCATTCTGTTTTGATTACTACAGCTTTGTAATATACCTTGAAATCTGGAATTGTGATACCTCTCATCTTGCTTTTCTTTTCCAAGATTTCTTTGGCTATTCAGGGTCTTTTGTGATTTCATAAAAATCTTAGGATTGTTAGGTCCAGTTCTGTGAAAAATACCCTTGGTATTTTGAAAAAAAGATTTGAAAAAAACAATCTGTAGACATCCCTCTCTTGTTCCTGACCTTAAGGGAGAAGCCTTCAGTTTTTCCCCATTGAGGATGATGTTTGCTGTGGATCTTTCATATAAGGCCTTTATTTTGTTGAGGTATGTTCCCCTCTACACCTATTTTGTTGAGGGTTTTTATCATGAATGGGTATTGTACTTTGTCAAATGCTTTTTCTGCATCTATTGAAATGATCATATGGATTTTGTCCTTTCTCTTATTGAGTGATGTATTATGTTGATTTATTTGTGAATATTGAACCACTCTTGGATCACAGGAATAAATCTTACTTGATCATAGTGAATGATTTTTTTAGTGTACTGTTGGATTTGGTTTGCTAATAATTTGGTATTAGGGTAATGCTGGCCTCATAAATGAATTTAGAAGTTTTCCTTCCTCTTCTATTTTTTTTGAGAAGTTTGAGTAGAATAGATATTAACTCTTCTTTAAATGTTTGGTAGGATTCCTCTGTGAAGTTGTCTGGTACTGAGCTTTTGTTTGGTGGGAGTTTTTCAATTTCTTTGCTGGTAATCAGTCTGTTCAAATTTTCTATTCTTGCTTCAGTTTTGTTAGGTTATATCTTTCTAGGAAGCTATCCATTTCTTCTAGGTTCAGTTTGTTGGCATATAATTTTTTATAATCTCTTAAAATTGTGTTTTTGTAGTATTAGTTGTGTTTTGCCTCTTTCATTTATGATTTTGTTTATTTGAGTCCTTTATTGTTATTGTTTTTTATTTGTTTGTTTGTTTTTTCTTTTTGATTAGTCTGGCTAGAGGTTTATCAGTTTTGTTGATTTTTTTTCAAAGAACCAGCTCCTGATTTCATTGGTCTGTTCTATTGATTTTTTAGTTTTTATATAATTTTATTCCTGTCTAATCTTTATTATTTCCTCCCTTCTGCTGGTTTAGGGCTTGTTCTTCTTTTTCTGACTTCTTTAGGGCTAAGGTTATGTTGTTTAGTTGAGCTTTTTCTTGCTTCTTGATTAAGATCTTTATTGCTACATACTTCCCTCTCAGGACCATGCTTGCTGTATCCCAGAGGTTTTGGACCCTTGTGTTTACATTTTCACTTGTCTCTATGTAATTTTTTATTTCTTCTTTGATTTCTTGGTTGGCCCTTCATTGTTGAATAGCATGTTATTTAACCACCATGTATTTGTGCTTTTTCTAGGGTTGTTCTTGTGGCTGATTTATAGTATCACAACATTGTAGTCAGAAAAGATGCATGGCATGGCCTTGACCTCTTTGTATTTATTGAGACTTGTTTTGTGGCCTAATATGTGATCTATTCTAAAGAAATTTCCATGTGCGCTTGAAAAGAATGCGTATTCTCCAGTTTCAGGATGAAATGTTCAGAATCTATCTGTTAAATCCATCTAGGCCAGTGTGCCATTCAAAGCCACTCTTTCCTTGTTGTTTTTCTGTTTGCATAATCTGTCCACTGATGTAAGTGGGGTGTAAAAGTCCCCTATTGTTATTGTGTTACTAATGATTAGTGCCTTTATGTTTGTTGTTAACTGTCTTATGTATTTGGGTGCTCCTATGTTGGGTGCATAAATATTTATAATTGTTAGATCTTCTAGTTGGATTGCTTGCTTTATATCATTATATAGTGTCTTTCTTTGTCTCTTTTTATAGTCTGTTTTAAAGTCTATTTTGTCTGATATAAGTATTGCTACTCTGGCTTTCTTTTGATTTCCATTGGGATGATAAATATTTCCCCATCCCTTCACTCTCATTTTGTGGGTGTCTTTGGGTCTGAAATAAGTGTCCTGCAGGCAGCATGTAGATGGGCTTTGGCTTTTTTTGTTTGTTTTTCTTTTTTGGCATTAGGAAAAACAATATTTGGAATTTATTTTTTATTTATTTTTATTTTTAATTTAAATTCAATTAATTAACACATAGTGTGTTGTTAGTTTCAGAGGCAGAGTTCAGTGATTCATCAGTCTTGTATAATATCCAGTGCTCATTACATCACACGCCCTCCATACTGTTTTCCAGAGTGCCTGCACCAGTTTACATTCCCACCAACAGTGTAGGGGGATCCCCCTTTCTCCACATTCTTACCAACATCTGTCTTTTCCTGACTTGTTAATTTGAGCCATTCTGACTGGTGTGAGGTGATATCTCATTGTGGTTTTGATTTGTATTTGTATTTCCCTGATGCACATTAAGTGATGTCGAGTATATTTTCATGTGTCTTTTGGTCATCTGGATGTCTTCTTTGGAGAAATGTCTGTTCATGTCTTCTGCCCATTTCTTGATTGGATTATTTATTCTTTGGGCATTGAGTTTGAGAAGTTCTTTATATTTTGGATACTGGCGCTTTATCTGATATTTTATTTGCAAATATTTTCTCCCATTATGTTAGTTGTATTTTGGTTTTGTTGACTGTTTCCTTTGCTGTACAAAAGCTTCTGACCTTGATGAAGTCCCAATAGTTCATTTTTGCCCTTGCTTCCCTTGTCTTTGAGATTTTTCTGGGAAGAAGTTGTTGTGGCTGAAGTCAAAGAGGTTGCTGCCTGTGTTCTCTTCAAGGATTTTGATAGATTCCTATCTCACACTGAGGTCTTTCATCCATTTTGAATCTATTTTTGTGTGTGGTGTAAGGAAATGGTCCAATTTCATTATTCTGCATGTGGCTGTCCAATTCTCCCAACACCATTTGTTGAAGAGACTGTCTTTTTTCCATTGGACATTCTTTCCTGCTTTGTCAAAGATTAGTTGACCATAGAGTTGAGGGTCCATTTCTGGGTTCTCTATTCTGTTCCATTGATCTATGTGTCTGTTTTTGTGCCAGTACCATGCTGTCTTGATGATGACAGCTTTGTAATAGAGCTTGAAGTCCGGAATTGTGATGCTGCTAACTTTGGCCTTCTTTTTCAACATTTCTCTGTCTATTCAGGGTCTCTTCTGGTTCTATATAAATTTTAGGATTATTTGTTCCATTTATTTGAAAAATTTGATGGTATTTTGATATCATACTTAATTTGGGTATATTAGAAGAAACTGCCTCCTAAAATTTTAAAGAAAGAAAAACATATATATTTATAAAAATAAGGGTACACAATGAAAGGATGGAATATGACTGTAAAGATGAAAATTAAACAAGATTCTAAAAAAAGAAGTGATAATATAAGATATTGGTTGGGAAAAGAAAAGAAAAGTATATGATCAGGGTGGAGACTAGAAGAAAGCTATGCACTAGGTTTAGAGTATATTTTGATCTATTAGAAGACATTGTATCCCAAAATTTAAAGAAAGAAAAACTTATATGTATTCAAAAAATAAGGTCAAATATAATGAAGGGATAGAATATGATCATAACAATGAAAATTTTAAAAGATTTTTTAAAAAAGGTATTGATAAAATAAAATAGTTAAAAAAACATTAAAATAGGAAAGAGGAAAAATTTTTAAGAAAAATAAAATTTAAAAAATTTAACTTTGAAAGACTCATGGGAAAAAAGCCATGACTTCTATGTGCTATATTCTGTACCTCTGAAGTTTTGCAGTTCTCATTGATCAGTGAACTTGGTCTTGGCTGGATGTTTTGCTGATCTTCTGGGGGAGGGGTCTCTTGCAGTGAATTGCAAGGTGGAATTGCACCACCCTTTCCAGGGGCCAGGTTAAGCAATCTGCTGGGTTCAGTCTTCGTAGCTTTTGTTCCCTGAATGTTTTCCGTAGAGCTCTGGAGGATGGGAATGAAAATGGCGGCCTCCCAATCTCTGGCCCAGAGGAGCCAAGAGCTTGGGCCCCCACTCCTCAGTGTGCCCTCAGAGAAAAGCAGTAAATCCCTCCTATCTCCCTGGTCTCTGGCCGCTCTCCAAGCTCACTGGCCTGTGACTGAGCATTTCTGTCTCTGGTCATGGCCCCGTTTGGAGTCTCCAAAGCCAGCAAATTCCTGCCACACACTCTTGTGCTGCTCCTACCAGAGGAGGAAGGAAGGTGAGTCTCCTTGGATCTGCCACTTGTGGGGTCCCTGCTGGAAAAGCAGTGTCCCAACTGTGCCTTGGATCATTGTTTAAGGTAAGCCCAAGCTGAGAGCTCCCTTCTCCGCTCCATCTCTGCCACCATCCTCTCTGCTCCTATACCTGAGGGCTCTGCCACATCAGACACCCCTGGTCTTTCTGTGATCCTGTGGGACCTGAGACCACACTGTCCGCGTGAGGGCTCCATCCCCCGCTTAGCTTCTGGAGTGACGTACCTCAGTGGAGCAGACTTCCAAATGTTCCGATTTTGTGCTCCACTGCTCCACCGCTTGCTGGGATCCACTCCTCCCCCTGTGCTCTGTCTTCCTGTATGTTGTCCTGGATTCACTTCTCCGCACATACTACCTTCCAGGAAGTGTTCACTTTTCCTTCCTAGAATGCTGCTCTGCTCCTATTCAATCTCCAGCTAGCTGCTGCACATGAAGACAACAGCGTTGGCAGAGGCAGTGATGCCCTTGTCTTCTCCAGAGGCTACAGTGGTGATGCTGTTGTTCCTTTGTCCATGTCTAGTAAGTGGAGCCACAGATTCTTAAAAGGAAGCTCCAGTAGATTCTGATAGGCAAGGGGAAAAATCTTGTCTTTCTGATGTTTTTCTCTAGAACCTCTCTGTCCCCTAGTACTTGACCCCTTTTACCTTGGCTGGGGGGCTGTTTCAGGATTTGCTCCACTTCTGGGTTCAGATGCTCTATTTCTCCCATTCAGCTAGAGTCTTCTGTGAAGTCAGCACTGTTATTGAGCCCCTAAATACATGTTGTGTTGGCCCCAAGGATACCCTGTAAATAAGATATATCTTTTCCGTTTCTTCTAGGAACTGACAATCCAGCGGGGAGATGAAGAAGTAAACAGTTTCTAGGAGGATATGATCACAGGGTGCTCAGCAAGCACATGGTGGTGTCACATAACTCAGCTTTGGGGAACCAGGGAACTTGGGCTACAGTAAGTGGCGTCTGTGCAGAGACCATGGGATGAGTAGGTTAGCATAGGGTGGGGCAGACGGAATGACCCAAACAAAGACCTGGAGACCACAGAGAACATTTTAGATTTAGAGACTAGGGTTTTCTTTTGATCCTAAGCTACAATATTCCAGGAAAAAAGTCCACCCCTCCTTCCACCACCATACTCAATTTCATTCAAGAGACCACTCTATTTATTTTCTGGCTCTAAGATCAGACGTTCTATCTCCTTCCCTCACACTGCCCGCATGGATAGTGTTTCCAGGCCTCTCAGACGCTGACTCCTAATGAGATCAGTTAGTCCTTTAGTAACGATGAGCTCTATGCCACACCTGATTCATACAGAATTTAGCCTTCAAATAGTAATAGCACCTGCGGGCCTGTCAGTGTATTTATCTGGCATGTATTTTTACTCAGTGACAACTAAGTGCTCAGAAGTAGGCTATGATACATAGCTTATATGTTGTGTGTGTGTGTGTGTGTGTGTGTGTGTGTAGAAAACACATAAAGGACACCCCAGGTGGTTTTTACTCCCTTAATTATCATGTTGCTTCTTAACCTTCACATGGCTAATAGTAAGCAAATTCTATATATATTTTTTTCTCTTAAATCTTTCATTGCAATCCGCAATTTGTTTGTTTGCTTTTTTTTTCTTTGATAGGTCTGATTAATGTCTTTAGAAAAAGGAAAGATGAATTTTTCTCACCCCATAGTTAGTATTACAGTAGCAAAGGGAGTCAAAAGCTGGAACCCATGAAAGCAAGCCTGGGACCATGGCTTCAGCTTGGGTGTGACCCCCACACCCATTAATTTGGCAGCTTCATTTGCATTGAATCTTCGAGTCTGTCCTAGTATTATCTTTACAGCTAAAGATAAAATTCCTTCTATTTTCCTTTATGCTAGGAGAGGGCTCTCTCTAAATGTCCTGTCTATTGTCCCCAAAGCAAAAACGATTCCTCCCAGTGTGAAATATTGCACGCACAACTTTTTCTGCTTTTCTTTTCCTTTCTTCTCCCCCCAGGTTTTGCAAAGGAACTCTGAAACCAACTTCTGCAATGAAGTGAATCTGCCCAAGGGATATTTTTTACCCTGAAAAAACACGAACTCCCCTAAGAACCGAAGAGCTGTTTTTTTGCAGAACTATTTTATTGTTATTTGGGACTGATGGACTGTCAGTCGTTTCTGCCAGAAACAGAAATGCTAATTGGGCCATCAGTATGTTGGGATGGAGGACTCGCACTTCTATGCTTGGCTTAGGCCCAGGTGGACAATGGTTTTGCTGAATCTTGTTTTCGTAGGTCCTTCTGGAGATGCAGCCGGTAAGAAATGTTGGCAATCAAGAGAATATTGCTTTAACCAAGTTCATTGTAGTACATTTTTCACCAAATTACATTAGCATATATAACGTGGATTATTGATTTCTTCTTTACTTGTTGTGGTTTCTGGGCAAAAGTCCAGTTTCCCAAAGCAAAGAGAACATACACACACTTGAATGGAGAGTCATTCCCTTCTCTATTTTCTTTATTTTAGAGGTGGGTGACATGGTCCAGGAAAGTAGTGTGACTTGGTACTCTGATTTTTCCACCTAACACCGGCATCGGGCTGTACTCAAGCCTCCCATGGTATGGTATAGGTCTTCTAATCTGAATCCAAAACAGAAAGGGAGGAACAGGCTGGGAACCATTTGCTGGGGCGGCAGAGTACCCTCCCTCTGTTAAGCGCCGATGCTGTGTCAGACAGTAGATGGCGCTGTAGTGACAATCCCTTCTCTGGTAAATGATGTCCTTATTTTGCCGAAGAGGAAATTGAGACTTGTTGAGGTTGAGGAATTTGTTCCAGGTCACCTCAAAGCAAATGTAAGATTAGTGGCTATTCACTTTGGAAAACGTTCTGATGGTTCCTCCAAGGATTAAACACAGAGTTACCAAATGACCCAGAAATTTGACTCCTAAGGATAGACCCAAGAGAAATGTAAACATGCCCATATGAACACTTGTACGCTGATGTTCATAGCAGCATTGTTCATCACAGTCAAAAAGTGGAAGCAACTCCAAAATCCACCAATTAATTAAGGGATAAATAAGGTGGGGTCTACCCACACGGTAGAATATTATTTGTGGTGAAAAGAAACAAAGTATTGATCCATGCTAAGCCTGGGGAAACCTTGAAAACATTGTGCTAAGTAAAATAAGTCAGTCATAAGGGATCACACACTGCACGAGCGCATTTACATGAAATGTGCAGAATATAGAGAAAAATACATTAATGGTTGTCAGGGGCTAGTGGGGGGAGAATGTGGGAGAAACAGAGAGGGACTGCTCATGGTCACAGAGCTTCATTTTGGGTGATGAAAAGTCCCCCAGAAGTGATTCTAAGTTTGGTTCTAACTTGGTGCTAAAAAAGAATTGGTCTCGAAGTTGATTGCGATGATGGTTGTACAATCCTGTGGATATACTAAAAACCACCAAATTGTATACTTTAAATGAGTGCGTGGTATGGTGTGTGAATTACATCTTAATGAAGTTATAAGAAAATTAGTGGCTACTGTCCGCAGCTCTCATGGAAAGGCAGTGTTGCTCAGATCGGGGAGTGACCTCAGATCCTCCTGACTGTAGAAGCCCACATACCAAATAACAGCAGCTGCATCCGGCTTTCAAGTACTTACTAAATGTATGGCACAGCGGGACACTTGGGTGGCTCAGTTGGTTGGGGGACTGCCTTCAGCTTGGGTCATGATCCTGGAGTCCCGGGATCGAGTCCCACATTGGGCTCCCTGTTCAGCAGGGAGTCTGCTTCTCCCGCTGACCTCTCTCCTCTCATGCTCTCCGCCCCCCTCTCTTGTAAATAAAATAAAACCTTAAAAAAAATGCGTGGCACTGTGCTAAGCACTTTACATGCATCATCTTATTTAGTCATCATGTAACCCCAGGAGCTCAGTGTTACTCTTACTCCCATTTTTGAGAAGAGGACACTGAAGCTTACAGTGGCTTAGTAATTTTCTCAAGGTCATACATCTGGTAATCACTGCAGCTACCTCTGACTGAACAAAAACCTTGGAAACCACTGTTTGGTGTTTTTTGTTTTGTTTGTTTGTCTAAGTCCCAGCATTGTATATATAGTAATCGCTAAGAGAGTTAGACCTGCAGGTTGATGGCCTCGACTTGCATCGGAATTTTGTCGCCTGGGTCCTGCATAAATGTGAGCGAGCTGCTTGAACTCTGGAGTCCACAGAGAAAGTAGGAAACTCAGCGAGTTGAAGATGAAGTAATGTGAGAAGCATCAGGGCAGTGCCTCGCACATAGCGAGTGTGCAGCACATGTGAATTGTGATTAATGCGTTCTCTCGTGGGGCTGGAGGGATGGGAGTACAGCAAAAAATAAGTCATAGCTCGTGGCTGAGCCGCTGTCTGGTGGAGAAGACAGATGGAGACATACTGAAATGGGAAACAAAGGCAAAAGCAGGTAGACGGTGGAGCCGCATCTCGGAGGCAGAGGAACTCGCAATTAATGAAGGCCATTCACGCTTGTGGTCCTAGATCTTTGGTCTTTTATGCATGGATAGGAGCGTGTTTATAGCAGCAGGATTTTCTTTCCTTTCCCCTGGGTTTCACGCATACACGAGAATCATGAAATCTGGTTGGGAGTTTCATGATTGTGCTTTTCCTGACAGCTTCGTCCAATTTTCACACTTGAAAGGGCAGGGCAGAGAGAGTAGACACAGTCTTTTATTTGGGCTTCCTGAATATTTAAACATGGGTTCGATCCTTAGGCTAATATAATAGAAACTGGTTCAGGAGATGAAGTCGGGAAAGGAGAGTGTGGGAGGGGTGTTCATCCTCTGGGGGCGGGGGTTTCCTCAGATTCTAATTACACGGAAACTCAGGAATATGTTGGGGATTAGCTCTTTATTGGTGAGCGTGAACTGGAAGATTTATAAGTGGATGTGTCTGTGTCGATGTGTCATGTATAAAAGTTGAGAGAAGGGTTTCAAAACAGAGCTAGGCTTCTGAATCCGAAGGGGCAGAAGGAGAGGGCAGCCTGCGGAGACACTGATGTGATGCTTCCGCCTTGGTTCCCAGGCCCGCATCTGTCTGGTGTGTGGCAGGCATTCACCAAATATTTGCTTACTCTGGATAAATAGATGGTTTATGTTCTCGTTCATACGCTGAGGATGACCTCCATGACTGGCGGATTCTGGATTTGTTTAATCTCTGAGCATTTATTCAGGAAAACAAGGAACAAGTAAGACCACCTTTGTCAGAAGTTCCCTTAGAGTGGTCACCTGTCCTTGTAAAGAATGACCCAGAGGACATGGACGGAGTGGGAGGTTTGGGGAGGTGTGGGGGGCGGGGGGGGGGTGGGGGAGGTGGGTATCTGGAAGCCTAACCTGTCTGCGGCTTAGAATCTCTTGGGGAGTTTTTGAAAACACACGGTTGCCAGGCTGGACCTCACTCAGACGGATCTAATCAAAACCTCAGGGTGCAGGGCCTGGGTGTTGGAATTTTCCTTTCCAAGGACTCTCCAGGCAATTCTAATGGGACCCGGGGGTGCAAAGTGCCGGACAAAGGCATCTGTAGATGGGAAGGTGGGTGGCATCTGGCAGGAGCCTTGGTCTGCATTTGGCCAGAGGTAATAAGCTATGGGTGTCACCTGCATGGCTACCCCTTTGGCTTCCAGGATTCTTTCCAAGAGAACTCTCTGAGCCTGGATTGAAGACCGCCCAGCACAGGGACAGGGAAGGTGCTGGGAGGATGGCTGCAGAGGAAGGAGGTAAGGGTTAGTCACTGGAGGCAGCACTGAATTTTCAACTACTTCATTGCTACAATTTCGAGATTTCCCATAGCCTGAGACTAGGTGTGGGGGTGGGAGAGATGGAAGGAAGGCAAAGGGCGCTGAGGTATCTGGTCTTGTCGAAGGCGCTGAGCTGGGTCAGCAGAAGGCTCCAGTGCCCCTTGCAAAGACTGCCCAAGTTCCCTTGAGATCTGGCTCCCCTCCGCTGCTGCACCGCACCCTGGGACTCTCACTGTCAAGTCCATTAAGATGACCAAAGAGTCACCGGAGAGTTGTGAGAGCCTCTGAAGAGTTTGTGGAGTGTGACTGTGACCATGGGAAGCATATTTTATCTCGCCCTGAACCGAACCAATGAGGGATGATTCACTTGTATTTTCAACAGGGCGGAGGTAGCGGTCAGACACACAGCTCTGAGCGCTCTTCTGGTTACCAAACAGCAACTTAGAAAAGCTACCTGAAGTTTCTGCAGGCAGCTCGTCTCCTTCAGGACGTAAACCCTTCCTCAGTGTAGGGTATTTCGGGGTCCCTTACTGAATTTGAGGAGACCAGGGAAGACATGCGCTCAGGGAAGGAAAATTTTCATTGTTCTTGAAGCAGGAGAATTAGATTATGATTCTTCTCTAAATTCTTCCCTAAAGTGCATTTTAGGGGCACCTGGGTGGCTCATTTGGTTAAGTGTCTGACTTTGGCTCAGGTCTGATCCCAGACTCCTGAGATTGAGCCCCATGTTGGGCTCCCTGCACAGTGGAGAGGCTGTTTCTCCCTCTCCCTGCTGCTCTGTCTTCTTGTGCTCACTCTCTGTCTCTCGGCCAAATAAATAAAAATCTTAAAAAAAAAAATAGCACACACATTTGGGTCCTTACTCTGTGCTTCTTGCTGCTACCTCCTCCTCTGGAATTCTTCTACAGCCCTCCCCCTCCCCACCCCACTCCCTCTCTCCTGCTCTCCTCCCGAGGATGATTCCATCTCAACATACCCACGTGATAGAATCTCGCACACAGGCGCATTTATTTTGACCAGCTTCTTTATCTTGGGTAGTATGTCACACGTAGTCAAGACTATAGCTCTTAAAGGTACTTTCACAGATTTAAGATGAAGAAACAGTATCCATATAGTTCCGGAGTCAAGTGTGATAGACAGCCAGAGTGAGGGGGAAAAAAAGAGAGAGAAAGAAAGAAAGAAAAAAGCACTAAGACTATTGGAGAGTGGAATTTTACTCACTGGAGCCAGCTTGGACTTTAGATATGAAACATTTGATTTATAGTTTCTATTTCACTCTGATAGAAAACTCTGCTTACCCTTATTGGAAGGTCGAATGTGTTGGGCTCCTTAGCTAAGGTAGCTGTTAAAATTTATTTCACATTCAAGGAAAGGGGCACTTGTTATTCACCATGTTCCCATTTTAATTATGATTTTCCTGGCATCATTTTTAACAAGAATAACCTAAGGCCTGCAAGGAGTGATTTCCCCTAATCAGTTCCTAAAGCCGCCCTCCCCCCTCTGACTAGTGGCTGCCGCTCCAGCGCCACAGACAAAATGAAATGGGGAATTGAGCAATTACCTGGTGAATCCGAACAGTGTAGAGTCAGCAGTCAATTAGAATAGTTCAATTACAAAAATCCTTTTTTCTCCCTTCTTCTTTTGGTCTGTAGAATTATCACCTTAACTCTTCCCACACCATCTGCCCTATGCGGAGTCATCCTTCTGCCTCTGCTGACCCCGGACCACTCTGGACTGGATGGCTGCAGCTCCTCTGCCCTCCCAGCCCCCCTCTCCGCTGCTTTCCGGAAGAGTCCTCACGGACGTACTCCCCCCGGGACAGTGGGCTCAGAATTGAGCAGCCCCTCGTGTCAGGCCGACCCCTGAATGGTCATGTCATTTCCCAGATGGGAGCCCACATCCCCATTGGTCTCTCAGACTGTGGGCCTGGGCTTCTAGAACATTCCTCATTCTGAAGATGGTCTTTGCACACGGTGTTGACTCCTCAGGCTCTCTATTCGTTCAGGGATGCTGCTTATTTTTGCCAGCTCCCCTCACTGAGAGCCTGGGCTTCAGCCTAGCTGGTTGTGAGGAGGGCATCTGCTCTCAGGTGCAGATCTCACAGGCCTTTTCTGGGCCAGTTTGGGGCTTCCAAGGATTTCTTCTTCATCACAGTGTCAAGCACCTGTCTGCCTCTTGATTGGTGATGGCCAGTCTCCTGTGAGGCCGATCCCGGTATCTGGGTGTTAACAGCAGCCTGGATAGAGGCCTTAAATATCTCTCCTTTGGTATGTCTTGCTGAGAATACGAGCCATAATTATCTATTTATTTATTTAGATATTTATTCATGTATTCAGTCACTTAATACATGTTTGTTGAACACCTAGTATGTGCCAGGTCCTCATTTAGCTGCTGAGGACTCAAAGTTAAATAATACATACTTCCTTTTTTTCCTCCATTTTATCGCTCTTACTTTTTTTTAAAATTGAAGTGTAATTAGCATACAGTGTCATATTAGTTTCAGATGTACAGAATAGTGATTCAACAATTCTGTGTATCACCCAGCACCTATTACAAGAAGTGAACTCCCTAATCCCCATCACCTATTTCACCCATCTCCCCCATCCCCCCAACACCCCAGGGGACCATCATTTTGTTTTCTGTAGTTAGGAGTCTGGTTTTTGTCTCTCTTTTTTCATTAGCATACACACATACACACACAAACACACGTATATACATATATATATACACATATGTATACATGTATATATATACATAGATAGTGTATTATTTGCCTCAGGGGTACAGGTCTGTGATTCATCAGTCTTACACAATTCACAGCACTCACCATAGCACATACCTTCCCAAACGTCCATAACCCAGCCACCCTACCCTCCACCCCATTCTCCTTCCCCCACAACTCTCAATTTGTTTCCTGAGCTGTTTGTCTCTTTTTTCTTTGTTTGCTCATTTGTTGTTTTTTAAATTCCATGTATGTGTGGAATATATGAAATCATATGGCGTTTGTCTCTCTCTGACTGCCTTGTTTCACTTAGCATTGTACCTACCCTCTAGGTCCATCCACACTGTTGCAAATAGCGAGATCTCATTCTTTTTCAGATGGAGTAATATTCCATGGTACAGATATAGCACGCTTCCTCTCTTCATCTACCAGTGGACTCTTGAGTTGCTTGCATACTTTGGCTATTATAAATAATGCAATAAATATAAGGCTTCATACATATTTTCAAATTGGTGTTTCTTTTTTTAGGATGGATACTCATTAGTGGAATTATTGGATCATACGTAATTCTGTCTTCAAGTTTTGGGGAAAACTCCATACTGTTTTCCATAGTGGCTGTACAATTTGCATTTCTACCAACACTGTATAAGGGTTCCTTTCTCTTCACATCCTCCCTAAGAATAGTTATCTCTCAACTTTTTTATTCTAGCCATTCTAACAGGTGTAAGGTGATATCTTATTGTAGTTTTGATTTGCATTTCCCTGATGATGAGTGATTTTGAGCATCTCTTTATGTATCTGTTGGCCATCCGGATGTCTTCTTTGGAAAAATGTTTATTCAGGGTCTCTGTCCATTTTTGAGTCAGATTGTTTTTTTGGTTTTGAGTTGTAAAAGTTCTTTTTATATTTCTGATACTAACACCTTATCAGACATATCATTTGCAAATATATTCTCCCATTCTATAGGTTGCCTTTTCATTTTATTGACGGTTTCCTTTGCTGTGCAAAAGCTTTTTATTTTGGTGTAGTCTCAATAGTTTAATTTTGCTTTTGTTTCCCTTGCCTGAGGAGACATAACTAGAAAAATGTTTCTATGGCTGATGTCAAAAAAATTACTGCCTATGTTTTCTTCTAGGGGTTGTATGGTTTCAGGTCTCATGTTTAGGCCTTTAATCCATTTAGAATTTATTCTTGTATATGGTGTAAGGAAGTGGTCCTGTTTCATTCTTGTGCATGTCGCTGTCCAGTTTTCCCAGCATCATTTGTTGACGAGACTGTCTTTTCCCCATTGTATAATGTTGCCTTCTTTGTCATAGATTAATTGGCCATATAAGTGTGGGTTTATTTGGGGCCTCTCTAGTCTGTTCTACATGTCTATTTTTGTGCCAGTAACATACTATTTTGATTACTACAGCTTTGTAGTAGATCTACAAAAATTTAGGATGGTGATACCTCCAGCTTTGTTCTTTTTTCTCAAGATTGGTTTGGCTATTAGGGGTCTTTTGCGGTTCCATACAAATTTTAGGATTCTGTCTTCTAGTTCTTTGAAAAATGTGGTTGGTATTTTGATAGGGATTATATTAACCCTGTAGGTTGCTTTGGGTAGTATGCGCATATTAACAATATTATTTCTTTCCATCTGTGAGTGTGGAATAACTTTCCATTTCTTTATGCCATCTTCAATTTCTTTCATCAGTGTTTCATAGTTTTCAGAGCACAGATCTTTCACCTCCTAGGTTAAGTTTATTCCTAGGTGACAATATATACTTCTTACCTTTAAGGAATGTGTGTTTGTTTGCTAGGGCTTGCCTAACAAAGTCCCATAACCTGAGTGAAATTTATTGCCTCGCAGTTCTGGAGGTTAAAACTCTAAGATCAAGTGGTTCTGGACATTGATTCCTTCTGAGGGCTGTAAGGAAGAATCTGTTCCATGCTCCTTTCTTTGGCTTCTTGATAGCCATCTTCTCCCAGTGTCTTCATGTTTTCTTCATATTGTCTTCCTTCTATGTGTGTCTATGTATGTGTCCAAATTTCCCCTTTCTATAAGGACACCAGTCATATTGGATTGGAGACCCACTGCTACAGTATGACTTCATTTTAACTTATTACATCTACCATGACCCTATTTCCAAAAGAGGTCACATGCTGGGCTGCTGGGGGTTAGGACTTCAATATATTGTTTTTGGGGGACACAATTCAACCCATAAGAGCATGCGTCATTTTATGGGGGTGATAATGAGAGATGTTCATATATGTTCACTGTGCACCCAGTATGGGGAGTAGTTCCCTTTTCCTTACTTTTCAGACAGATAGGCCCTCAAGACACCTACCATTTATCAAGCAATAACTTTGTACCAGGAACTGTTTGTATTTATTGAGCACTTTCTATGTCTTGAACACTATTTAGTGATTTACAAGCATTGACACCATCCTATGAAGACAGTGAGGACCAGCAGGGGTCAATACAGAGCTCAGTTTCACATGGTAAGGAAATGAAGCAGATCAGGTATATTTTGTAGGAACTGAATTACTTAGCCCATCTACGCCTACCTTCCTGCAACACCAGTCTCTCTATGAAGGGTGTCTCCATTGTTTTACACCCTGCCTCTCCCAGGGCACAGCCATCAGAGATTACTACTATGTGCAGAAGCCCTATTGCTCCAGGCTTCTAACCCTCATGGTCAGAGCCTTTGTCCTAATGTGCTCTTAAAACTGGCACCTCCCATCTATTTCAGATCCTTTTTATTGCCTTCCCTGTATCTTTCAAATATAATTCTTTTATTCATTTGCCGACTTGCTTATTATCTGTCTTCCTGATAGAGTGTAAGCTCCATGAAGGCAGGGACTAGCATTGCTGGTGCCTAGCACCCTGCCTGGCCCATTGAGGCATTCCAGAAAGACCTTTGAGTAAATGGATTCTGCTACAGAGAAAGCAGATTTCTTTTGAACCTTCTCAAAAACAGGATTTTTTTTTTTAAACACAGAATGCAAAAGGACTCTAGGAATACATATATTAAATAATTGAGTAAAAATGAGACATTTAGAGAATCATCACTTGTCCCTAGCACAGGTGTGGAGGACACTGAAAACATGGGCTAAGCCCTAATGTCATATTCCAACATTTGCTGATAATTGTCATCTCAGCTGAAACAGAGAATGCTTATGTAACTCTAGCAACAGAACTGTTAGGTTTTAGTTGCACAGAGAGTACTGGCTTCCCACCCAGGGCCCGGTCAACACTCTGTCTCCCAGCACTGACCCACTCCCACTGCTTATGAGAACAGGCTGCCTATTTCAGGCAAACCTGACCGGTCTGAGGTCACCTTGGAGGACAGTGTAAGTCACGTACACTCGGGGCTGGAGCAGAGAGGGGGGGGCTAGCCTGTGGAAGGCCTGGGTTCTCACATGTGAGTACCCACAGGCAGCTCGAAATTTATGCTCGCATGGGGTGTCCTCATTTGGAAAACGGGGGAAATGACTCCTGCCTGGTCTGTCTCCCAGACCACTGCAGGGCTCAATTAAGATGATGCACTGAGAAGTGCTTCCGACCCACATCTATACATACGAAGATTGACTACTTGGGAGTCGCATGGCAGGGTGGAAAGAGCAGGAGCATTGGAATCTGACAAACTGGGCTCAGATCCCAATTCTACTACTTATTCACTGTGACTTGAGTTGTTTAAACATCTCTGGGTGCTGCAGTTTTGCCATCTGTGAAATGGGGAGAACAGTGTCAACTCTGCTTTTCCATGAGGGTTACAGGGAGTGCTATTGGAGAAACCCTACACACGTCGTAGGTGCGGTAGCAATATTTTCTTATTTACTTTATTTTTTCACTTAATCAGATGATGCCATTGTATTACTTTTCTAGGCTGTCATAATGAATAACCACAAATTTTGTTACGTACTTACTATCTATTAGATCTGTTGGTCAGAAGTCCCGTGGGCTCTGCTGGTTTCTCTGCCTATCTTGGGAGACTGAACTTAAGGTGTTGCTGGGCTCTGGGGGATGACTTGCCTCTAGGCTCATCCACCATGTTGGCAGAATTGAGTTCCGTGGGGCTGTAGGACTGAGGTCCCGTCTCCTTGTTGGCTGGAGGCCTCCTTCCTCCATCCTCAGAGCCAGCAACAGTTGGCAGAATCCTTCTCACACTGCATTACTTTGATCTCCTTTTCTGCTTCCCTAGTCCCTTTTTAAGGGCCAATGGGATTTGATTATATTGGGCCCACCGGGTTAATCTGGGATAATCCACAGCCCTATCTTAAAAGTCCAGAACCTTACTCATCTGCAAAGTTCCTTTTGCATATGACCATATTGTGCCAGCGTAATACAGTCACGACTTCCAGGGATTAGAACGTGGACATATTTGGGGGCATTAGTCTTCTTACCACAACCAGATGTTGATGGCCTGTTGTTTTAGATATATTAATAATGTCTGCTCAATGAGATCTAATATTCAAAATATTGAGCTCAATGCCTGGCATAGAGTAAGTTCTTGATCATTATTAGCTTCTCTTTTTGTTTTCTGTGAGCACGTGACAATAAGTCTCTTATTTTCTCCAGAGGTCCTGGCAAAGCCACCTGATTAAGGGAGACCTCTCTTATGATCCCTCTTTTGTTTTCTCCAGAAAGTCTTTCTGATCCCAGACCTTGCCCACCAGGCTGGGTTCAGTGCCAATCCTCTGTTTCCAAATCACAGTACTTACCTTGCTTAACCCTTCATGTCTCTTTCTGCTAGACCCTGAGCTTTTTGAGGACAGAAGCTAAACATATTTTTTCTGGTATTGTTTAGTAGAGTGTCTGTACCTAGAATGTGCTCAATAAATGTTTCTCAAAGAAACGAATCATGAGAAAATCTATTATTAAAAATAGTTGGGGGCGCCTGGGTGGCTCAGTGGGTTAAAGCCTCTGCCTTCGGCTCAGGTCATGATCCCGGGGTCCTGGGATCGAGCCCCACATGGGGCTCTCTGCTCAGCAGGGAGCCTGCTTCCCTTCCTCTCTCTCTGCCTGCTTAAAATCTTAAAATCTTAAAAAAAATAGTTGATCAAATGATTACTGGCTGGAATGCATCCCTAAACAACATAAATATTGAAACATTGTCTTAAGAATGGGACAGTATTTTCCTAGAGATGCTCTACTTTCTAAGACAGTTGTCTTTATATAGAGCTTTCTTGAAAAACAAATATAGGTTATGCTTTTGAATTGTTTAGACCCAGATCTTATAAAGAAAGTCATTTCTAAAACTGCCATGGCGGGGGAGGAGGGGTGTTTCCTGGGTGGCTCAGTTGTCAAGTGTCTGCCTACAGCTCAGGTCATGATCCTGGGGTCCTGGGATAGAGCCCCACATCAGGCTCCCTACTCAGCTGGAAGCCTGCTTCTCCCTCTCCTCCTGCTTGTATTCCCCCTCTCTCTAGCTCTCTCTCTGTCAAATAAATAAATAGAATTTTATTAAAAAAGTTAATAAAATTGCCGTAGGGGAGCATAGGTAGTTCAATGTGTTAAGCGCTGATTCTTGATTTTGGCTCAGGTCTCCATCTCAGGGTCATGGGATCCGGCCCTGCATCCGGCCCTGCATCGGGCCCTGCATCGGGCCCTGCATCGGGCCCTGCATCCGGCCCTGCATCCGGCCCTGCATCCGGCCCTGCATCCGGCCCTGCTTGTCCCTCTCCCCCTGCTCCTTGCCCCACTCATGCTCGCTCGCTCTCACTCTCTCTCTCTCAAATAAATAAATAAATAAATAAATAAAATCAATCTTAAAAAAACTGCTGCAGACTCCTGGTAACTATTGCGCGTGGAACTTACTGAATGATTTTTGTCACTGTTTTCTCTCTGAATGCCTCAAAGAGCATACAGCCAGAGCCTTGCGATGAAGTCGCACCAGTCCAGCACCCTTCTCATTTGCTGACATGTGGGGTCTTATTATATCTAACAGCCAAATTGGACCCTGGTACTGTTTCTCTTGGAAACTCACAAGTAGCTCTTCCTGTGGCTTCTTGGTGGTGGTGGTGGTGGTTGTCGTTTTCCCTCACACGTCGAATGCTCATTCTCTCTGTGAAGTGTCCTAACGATACTGCAAGGAGTTAGTGGTCAGTGGGTTTGTTCTCAATATGTTAAAATGTTATCTATCTTGGTTGTCAACCTGCTCACGTTGATGACAGGTCAGCCTGGGCCAGGGTCCCTTCACAACTATTTTGAGCTTGGCTGGTCCTTTTGCAGTAATTGCTCCCATTCAGGGACTTTGGTCTTCTGATATTTATTTTTAGGTTCAATATAGTCTCCATTATTTTAAAGGAACAGTTTTATTATCTGAAACAAACAACCACAAATGAAAAATTGAAGCCAAATCACAGGTCTCAGGACCCAGATGAGGAATAAAGAAAAATTGTTTATAGCCATAAATGCTTTCTTTGCAGTTTTCCTTCTGTCTGTCGGGCTGGGACACATTTCCTACCATCACAGACCACTGATTAGGCATTAGATTATGTCTAGATGTTGTAAATGTGCTGCCCTCCCTTGGAAGTCTGAGAATCCCAATTTCCTTTGAATTCAGTGTTCCCCTTTGGAGTCACAGCTCAGTTCACGTGTGAGGCTCACATGGGCCCTTGAACAGTTTTAGTGAAGCCCGTTCTCTGGCTATCTCTGATTGACCACTTGCACCAGTACTGGCAATGCAGGAAATGATTATGGAACTCCCGCTGTGTGCCAGACATCATGGGAGGTTCCTGATAGACTCGCAGATGCATAAGACATGGTTCCTGATTTCAAGAAGCTTATGACTGGCTAAAGGAGATGGACATATACACAAAGAAGTAGAGTGGGAAGCCGATTGCATGAAGGACTACAGCTCTAAGGAATTTTAAGTGGTGTGTTAGCAGAGTCATGGCCAAAGGGTTAGGACTTAGTACTGGACCCATTGTTGTCTCAATGCCATATGGGAGGTATTTCATATGTGTCGTGTGCTTGATGTTGGGAAGGTGATGTAATTAGAGCACATTGGCGGGGTGGGGGGCCAGCATCAGGAAGGGCTGCACCTCATGGGCATTTTCCTCTCCTACTCAGACTCTGAGATTACTGGAAACATGGTGTGTAACTTCAGCTCTGGCAAAGAAAGGTGTGGCTTGTTTGTGACTTGTCTTGTGAGATGCTCCATGGGAAAGAGATCTGTGTTAGGATAATAATAAGGATAGTTGGACAGAATAATGAAAATAGTTCGAATAGTTAGAATTTAGGGGAAATGCTGTTTACTCTTTTCTGTTCGTTCATTATTATTTATTCATTCCTTCATTGACTAAATATGTTTTAAACATCTACTATGTGCCAGGCATTGTTGTAGGCATAGGAGACACAGCAGTGACTGGCAGAGATCAAAGTCCCTCTCCTCATGGAGCTTACATTCTACCTAGTGTGATAGACAGGCAATAGATGAAATAAGAACTTGAAGCACATAGTATTTTAGAGAAAGGCATTAACTACTATGGAGAGAAAAACAATTAAGTGGGAAAGAATGTTGGAAGTGGGGGGAAGAGAGTGTTGGAAATTTGAAAGGGAGGTCATCTCACCAGATGTTAGGTTTAAGAAGAAACCCAGAAGAAGAGAGGAGTGAGGAGGGTGCATCTCTGGTTCAGGAGCAGTCAGAGGAGAGGGAGCTGTGAGCATCCAGGCTTTACAAAGGAGCACCGAGCCCAGTGTGGCCACAGTGCAGGGTGGGAGGGGAGGAGATGGGAGATGGGGACAGAGAGGTCATGCAGGAGCACTGCTTAGGGTTTGGGGTCATAGTCAGGACTCTGGCTTCCATTCTGAGTAAAAGGAGAAGCCATTTCAGTGTTTTAAGGAAAGGGATATGGTGACCTGTTAAAGTCAATGAAGCACGCTACCCAGGGGACTATGTTGGGAACAGATGCCATCAGAAAGAGCAGAAGCAGGGACACTGGTTAGGAGGTCCTTCCGAGACTTCAGGTGAAGGATGATGGTGGCCTGGACTGAGATGGCAGAGTGGGCTGTGAGAAGTGGTTGAATTCTGGCTATAGTTTGAATGTTGAGCTGATGGGATTTTCTGATAAACAAGATGTGGGGTGTGGGAGAAGCCAAGGAATCAAGAATGGCATTAAGCTTTATGACCTGAGTAACTTGACGGAATGAAGTTGCTGTTACGTGGAGTAGCAAGACTGAGGGAGGAGGTTGAAAGAACGTCAAGTTTCAGATGTCACTCAGATATCTCCCTGGAGATCAGGAATCGGCAGACTAGGGCTGAGAGCAGAGGTGAGAGCCCCAGATATAAACTGAAGGGTTGACAGCATATATCAGGGAGACTGGGTGACGTGTAGGCGAGGGAGAGAAGAGCGCCAGGGCTAAGCCTCGGGATGCATTGAGACTTGAACGTGAATTCTCAACTCTGACCATCCCTGAAGAAACGAAATAGGTTGAACTTGTCTTTTCCCAATCTATTTGACCATGGGACCCACATTCCTCTATGTAACTATGGAGATGATATTCCATTGGACGTATCTTGAAGGAGGCCTCTATAGGTTTGAGAGGTAATCTGGGACCATGAGGCAAAGAATGTTTCATGCTCTGCTGGGGAGTTTGGACTTTTTCCTCCAGGTGGGAGGGCATGGAGGGATTTCAAGGGAAGAACTGTCAGGATTGCTTATTTTGGTGGCAGTGCAGAGAGTGGCTGAGGGAGGGTAGGCTGAGGGAAGAAGTCAAGGAAACAAGCAATTGCAACAGCTCAGGTGAAGGACTATGAAGCCGGGAATGTAGCAACTGTGAATGGAGACAAAGAATCAGAGAGAAGGATAGTTAAGAAGTTTAGAATCTGTAAGATTTGAAGACCAATTAGATAGAGTGGGTGATGAAAAGGTTCCATGATAACCTTAAGGGTTCTGGCTTGGATGGAATTTTCTATAATTACCCGAATCCCTCAGAGAGGTCTACCAATGCAAGCTACGAGCTAATGTTCCATACAATTAACTTTTTTTTTTTTTTTTTTTGTGGTTCAAGTGATATTTTAACAAAACAATGTGAACTAGTGTCCGAATGATGACACCTTTCATTCTTGTTATTCATAAAGTCACATCTTTTTTTTGTTAACCCAAAAACATTTAAAATGGTATTTAGTAGGGTATGGTAAGTTGTTTGAATGTGCAGGGGATTATAATGCATTTTCTTTAACATTGATATTGTATTTTAGAATTAGTGTGTTCTAATCTCTTACATTTGCAGAATACAGATTTAAAAAGAAAACAGGCTATATTGACTAGAAAAGTGTACTCAGTGGTAGGGCACCTGGGGGGTTCAGTTGGTTAAGCTTCTGCCTTTGGTCTAGGACATAGTCCCAGGGTCCTGGGATTGAGCCCTAAATCACCTAGTCCAGCTTCCTGCTCCAGTGGAGCCTGCTTCTCCCTCTCCATCTGTCCCTCCCCCTGCTTTTGTGGTCTCTCTCTCTGTCGTGAATTGAAAAATGTTCTCAGTGGTAGGGTTAATAACCTTGTATATATACTTAGGTCCCATTCTCCAACATTGAAGAAAAGGAGAGACATTTCCAACATTGCTTATTTTGATTTTTTTTTTTTTTTTACCTTTTTCAGTAGCCTCTTGCTTGCAATAGTGACATCTCCCAAATGGTTTACATTCTATACCCTGGATCGAGAGGCAGAACCAAGTGTTTAGTGTTTTATGAATGGTGCATAATGTCCCATCTTGATTGTTAATGAAGCAGAGAGGGAAGACTTCCGCTCTGACAACCAATTAATTCTTGAGAAAACAACAAACATTTTTTGGGGTAGTAAATACTGGTTCTGTTCACAAATATTTCTGATTCTCTTCCCTCCAGGCACATCGTAGGATTGAACTTCCTAATCTGCATTAGAAAAGACTCATCATATGTCTGACTTCAGCCAATGAAACGTAAGTGGAAGTGACAGGCTTCACCTGTGGATGGATGAATGAAAGAGGCAGTTCACAGGTTTTGTCAGGGTTTGTCACACGTCCTTTCCCTTGTCACAGTGACCATGGTGCTCCAGACGATGGAGGCTCTGTTCGTTCTGTTCCCAAGTGACACAATGTGGGGATATGGCTCTGGTGGATTTATAGCCTTTATTGTTTGGAACGACGGAGGTTTGGGGTTTGATTGTTATAAATCCCATCCTGGCGTATAATATGTTTTTAATTCTTTATTTACACATTTTTAAAATGCTGCTCATATTTTCTGATTATCATATGTTCATCATGAGAAATTTTGAAAATATTGAAAGTTGCAGAAATACACATGTACTGAAATCACCTAAAAAGAAATAATTTCTATTAACATTTTGATGTATTTTACTTCACTCTCTCTTTCTCTTACACCTATATGTTAAATATTAAAAACTAAGGTCACAATTTATATACAATATTGCTTTTTAAATTCATATTATATCAATAGTCTTTAAAATATATACAGTTGCTGCACGGTATTAGTGAAGGAGTATTGTAATCTATTTTTCTCTATTATATATTTTCTATTTATAGTATGTATTTAATAACGAAGTATGAGTTTTTTCCAGTGCTTTTTCTTGTTGTAAACAACATGCCAATGATATATTTGCTCAGGCTGCTGCTTATGTTCTTAGGGTAGAACCTAGCAGGGGAATTACTAGGCCAAGAAGTAGGAATATGTTTAAGACTTTGGCTATGTAGTGCGAAATTGCCCAGGAGAAAGGTTGCACCAATCAGCATGACAGCATCGAGACGGGCTACCTCACTGCCCCTGTTGACTGTCAGAATTCCTTTTAATCTCCATTAATTTGATAGGTGAAAATGTTATCTTGTTGTTTTATATTTGCATGTCTTTGATTACAAGGGATGTTGAACATCTATGTCATATGTTTATGAGTCATTTGCATTTTTTCTCCTGGGAATTTATCAAGCCCCCCAAACACCAAACTGTTAAACAGAAAGCAACACAGGCAGCCAGCAGCGTGGCTCTGTTGCCACGGAGCCCTAGCACGTGTTTTTGAAGTGTGAGTGGGGAGCAGGCTTCTCTTATTCCCTCTCATCTTCCTTGTTTTGATTATTTTTCTCTCCAGTCATGTCCCTCCACAGCCCATGTCTCCCTCAAGCCTTGGTCACACTCCAAGCATTTCATTGCACCAGGCAGCAGTCATGGCTGAACCTGAGATTTGGGAGAGGGAGAGAGAGGGACCAATGAGATCAAAGGTAGTGTGAAGGAAAACAGCATTAGTGGAAAAACCCACGCAGTGTCTTCCTTATGCAAATCCCTCCCTACCATCTGATACATCCCGAGGACCATGACCAAAAGGCGATGGGCACATCCTCTCTTCTCCTGGGGGGTCAGTGATGAACAGCCCACTTCTCTGGGTTTAAGGCTCTAATCTACCGTCCCTGGTGATAAAGCATCAGTTACTCTTCCCGGAAGCGTTCTTATTTATCTCACAGACGTTGCATTACCCCGGGATTGTCTACTTGGTGCTTTTAAGAAGGGAGAAGGAAGAATCTAAATTTCCCCAAAGTGAGTGTTAATTTTTAGCTAGTGTGAGATAAAAGACAGATTGAAATGGCGCCAGAGGGACCTGCCCTTCATCCTCCATCTTCATCGGAGTCGGAAGCTCACATTGGTATGTCAGACAGCAGCTGGCAGGCTCTTTTATCATCATTAATTGTCCGCTGAGTTGTCACAAGGAGAGAGTGGAATTCAGGTTTAATTACATCTGTATCAGCTCCGATCAAGTTCAGGAGATTCTGGTGCTACAAAACAGGCGTGGGCCAGTGATGCGCCAAGGATACTCCGGGAGGCAGAAGCCAGGTGTATCCTTGAGGGGAAGAGGTGAATTAACTGAATTCCGAGAGGAGTAAGGCTTAGCAAGCCTGGGAGACTCTCGTGAGATATGATGATGGGGACGAGGGGGAGGCAAGTTGCCTGTGGCATTGAGCAGGCTGAGGGCAGTTTGGTTTATTTGGGACCAGTATGGTGGGCTTCGCAGAAAACAAGCAAAGGTCTGTTCAGGGAAATTTGCTTGGTTTTATGGACAATAACCAAAAGTCAGACAGGGAGCAAAGAAATACATTTGGTTTTAGATAAAGCAATAGCACTGCCCCTCCCATTCCTTTATGAGATGGGTCTCCAAATGGTCCCCGATTTAGTTCTGGAAATACCAGTGCAGAGTGAGGCTTCACTGGCAGTGGAGCTGGCTCTGGCTAAAATGGGAACTAAAGGTCACCTTCATGGGCATGGCAGGGGCCGGTGGCATGGGAGCTGAGTGTCAGTACCTCGTTCTTCCATGTGATAAGTCAGTGAGTGCTGAGAACCTACACCACACTTAGGACAATGTCCTTCTGCCCGGCGTAGCCCAGAGGGTCTCATTCCAACATGTTCTCAAGCCCTGGGGACCCCTCTGTCTGCTTCTGTTCCTCTCCTTACTGAACGGCGTCTGAACTTGGTATCATAGAACAAAGCTTTGGCCCCTACTCATTTCCCTTCATCAGAGCATGGATCTTGTGCTTAAGAACGTTAGCCACTAAATTTCATCTAAGCTCACTTCCTGAAAGAAAATCTGAGGCCATTTCATGAGCTCTCTCTTGTGGAATTAAGTTTTTTCAAAGAATTGTATAGATTGGCCATCTGGCCCTCTGCTTTTCAAAAGGATAATTTCAGTGCTACTTCCATATCTTAGGAAGAGCAATTTATTTTAGTCCTCAGGCCCTCTTTCAGCATTTAGAAAAGAAAAAAGTAGATTGCTTAAATGCAACCTGAAAAATCTAAAAATAATGATTGTATGTTTGTGTGTCTCTGTGTACCATACACAGTAAAAGGGTTTTGCACACATTCTAATCTAGTAAAAGAGAAGTCTCCCTAATCTAAAGTTTGTGGTGTTTTCTGTTAGGTTTCTCATTCAAACCACAAAACTAGTATTTGCTCTGATTTTTATAGCCAGGAACAGATCTTACAGGGATAAGTTTGGAGAAACAAGCAAATCAAATTCAGAACTCTCAAAATTTAAATTATGTTGACTAAGATACAACAAGGATTAGCATTAAATACTATATATATAGTATATACACATAGTATTTGACATATATACATTTGACATATATATTTGACATATATATATGTATATATGTCAAAGTTTACATGTGATTGCAAGTTTCTTAAAGCTAGAAGCTCTATATCTGTACTTCTATCCGATAGCACCAGGCACAGGGAGACGCTCAGCATATACATACTGAACGTATATAGTATCTATGAATGTGTTCAACAGCTTTTGCAGTTATCAGAGGCCCTGGTGGGCTAATCGTGTTCATTGAGGTGTGAGTAGAGTAGATGCTGAGTGTCAAAACACGAGTCATGGCTGAGCTCATCCCGCGTCGTGAGTGCACCAGAGCTGCCCCTGAGTGTGGAAGAATGAGGTGATTGTCCAGGCCCCAGGGGTGGGCCTTGGTGCTGCAGGGGCTGGTAGCTGGGTACACCTCAGGTGGGCTTCCCACCAAGGTGAAGGATATATACATACATGTAACCAGGGAAGAATGGCAGGTAGACACTTGTGTTTGTCTCCTATTGCCGGTGAAATACACAGATGCCCTAGGACCTTTCTGTCCAAGCCAGAGTAACTCAAATGGTTCTCCCATCACTTCAAGCCTCCGACATCATCTCAGGATGGAAACTGGTATATCTGATCCCATGTTGTAGTTAAAACTCAAATTTTGGAGGTGCCTAGGTGGCTCAGTTGGTTAAGCATCTGAGTTTAGCTCAGGTCACAGTCTCAGGGTCCAGGGATCCGGCCTTGTGTCAGGATCCCCACTCAGCAGGTTGTCTGCTTGTCCTTTACTCTCTCCTTCTTCCCCAACTCATAATTTGTCTCTCTCTCTCTCTCAAATAAATAAATGAGCAGTGGGTGTTGTATGCAACTGATGAATCACTGCACACTCCATCAGAAACTAATGATGTACTCTACGTTGGCTAATTGAATTTAAATTAAAAACAAAAAACAAACTAAAAATAAAAAACCCTTGGGCGCCTGGGTGGCTCAGTGGGTTAAGCCTCTGCCTTCGGCTCAGGTCATGATCTCAGGGTCCTGGGATGGAGCCCTGCATCGGGCTCTCTGCTCAGCAGGGAGCCTGCTTCCCTCTCTCTCTCTCTGCCTGCCTCTCTGTCTACTTGTGATCTCTGTCTGTCAAATAAACAAATAAAATCTTAAAAAAAAACCCTCAATTTTGTTTTAAAATAAAAAAATATTCTCCCTTTCTCTCACTTGAGACTTATTCCAGGCCTTAGGCCATAGTCAGGGAAACGGAATGTTCTCAGACTCCTCCCTCTCCCCTCTCCTCCCTGGCACTTCTAATCCTTCTTCCACATTTGGCTAACTCTTGGGTTCTGACGAAGGAGACCATGTATCCTGGTTTCCTCAGGCTGGTCCCAGTTGCTTGTTGCCTGGGCCTAGTTATTAGTTGTTCCCCTTTGTATCGTGGTTTTCCAGAGAACGAGAACCAACAGGATATATATTTACACATATATCTGCATCACACACACACATACACACATGTGTGTCTTCCACATCTCTTAGTCTTGCAGTCTTATACCCTTGATGTGATTGAAGGCATTAAGGGTTGAATAGTTTTTGTTTCCCTCCTTTGAAATCTGATGCCATAGCAAAATGGTATCTATGTTTCCCGATTTTAGCCTAAAGCCCCATTTTCATGTTCTGTACAGACACACATAAAGGGGCACGCTGGTGTACATTTATCTATAAATATCACCAATGTGAAGAACTCCCAGTAACAAAGAAAAAGTGGGTAAGGCATTTGTGCCTCTCACTGGCCCTCTTTGTTTTCTCCTTCATACAGTCCTGGATGTGAATTGTGATTTCATTTTACCAGGAGGTGTGTATGTGTGGTGGGGAGGTGGCAGGGGGCATAGATGTGACTCTCCAGAGGGTGGTTACTCTACACCCTCATATTCCTGTGAGTTCAACCCTGGGTCTCACATCAGGCAGGCTGCCTGGATGTTCTTTAAACTAAGCAGCAGGATGAATGCTACTGCTGGCATCCCCCTTTGCTACAAAGGCATTGAAAACAAGGCCCAAGGCAATTAGGACATCAAATAATCTGATTGCTCTTATAATACCTAAATATTAAATATTTAAAAGGTAAGCAGGCTTAAAATTTGTAATGGAGAGAAAATTTCCCTTTAAGTCATTAAGGAGTGGGAGTAGCCCCAAGCCTTTGAAAAATAGTTGGTCCAAGTCTGAAGAATTCCTAACTCAAAAGAACATAAGTTACGTTCATAAATACGTAGAGCTTAGAGCAATAACATAAGGGCCAATGTAGAGGTACGTTTAGGAAGATAACCAGATCATAATTAAAGTAACTGGCTTCCTAGTCAATTTGGAATTCTGTCTCCAGGAAAATGGTTACTATGTGACAGTCACAGACAACCCTGAGAAAATGAGCATCCAAAACTGTATCAAGGAAGAAAATAAGCTGAGGTGGTTAGGAGAGATAATTCTTTTTTTTTTTTTTTTTTTAAGAAGAGTTTATTTACTTTTTTATTTATTTGAGAGAGTGCAGGGACAGAAGGAGATGGAGAAGCAGACTCTTCATTGAGCAAGGAGCCCAATGGAGGGCTGGAGCTTGATGTGGGTCTTGATCCCAGGACCCTGGGATCATGACCCGAGCTGAAGGCAGAGGCTTCACCAACTGAGAACCCAGGAGAGCAGCTTCTATCATGTGAGTGAACAGACAGAACCTGCCTAAATAATTTATGATCTAGGTGGCCTTGGAATAAGTAGAACTTTTCTCTGCCTTAGTATTTAAATCTGTAAATTGGGACCTATCTCATAGGGTGTTTGTGAGAAGGCCAGCAGTGTCCTTGGTACACAGTAAATGTTCAGTAAATGTTACTGAATCTGGTAATAATATATTTATTTTTTCTCCCGAGGGCACCAAGAGTCTGACACGAAAATGAGCATTTCAAATAAAGAGAAGCTGTAAGATAAAACCAGCTCATGCAAGCTAATAACAGACAGCAGTCCAGATTTTCTCTTGACTGGATTTGATGATATAATCACAAAAATAAATAACTGACTTTCAGATATAAGGGAAGTACAAGTGTGACAGAGAAAGTGTTTACTTCTACCAATAGAGGGAGTGACATTCAGTTTGCTCTTTTTTTTTACCCCCCAAAGTTTGGTGTACTAAATCTCTCTTTTTTTCTCCAGAAGAGAGAATAAAAGTCCACAAAAGTTGTTTCATCTTCTGATTCTGTTGTTTTCTGTTGGTTTATAGCTATACCCATTATAGACTCAATTCTTGAGTTATAAGGATGTGATCCGTATTAGTTAGAATTCACCATGTGCTGTAGTCAACATCTCCTACCTCTCATCAAAGTTTATTTTTTTTTAGAGATTTTATTTATTTATTTTTCAGAGAGAGAGAGAGAGAGAGATCACACAAGCAGAGGGAGCTGAAGATAGAGGAAGAGGGAGAAGCAGGCTCCCTGCTGAGCAAGAAGCCTGATGTGGGACTTGATCCCAAGACCCCAGAATCATGACCTGAGCTGAAGGCAGGCACTTAACCAACTGAGCCATGCAGGCATCCCTCATTGGGGATTATATCAGCAGAAGTTCCTTCCTCCCTTGTGTCAGAGCCTCCTGGAGATCAGGCACGTCTTCGAAGGGCTCTACTCGTGTTGTTATGGGGACCTAGAGCCATTTTGTCCTGTGGTTCCCAGGTTTCCTAGGACATTTTCAATGTTCTCCACTAGAACTTCAGCTTTCCTCATCTGATGAGCAAAGATACAGAATGAGGTTGGTTGTGTGGGATATTTTATATCCAGCTTGGGAGTGGCAGTCATCATTTATTCTTATATTCCTCTGTCCAGAACCTGGTCACAAGGCCCCAGCACAACTGCAAAGGAAGCTAGCAGATGTAGGTTTCCTGTATTCCCATGATGGGACAAAGGGACTGGCAAGCATTTAGTTAGCCTCTGATGTATGACTTTCGTTGATGTGAAATCAAAGAGTTTTTGTATTGGGTAAGGCTTTATAGGGTGGTTTGCCACAAGGGAAGTTCAGAGACCTTGGCCATTGCATCAAGGCAAGAGCCTTTTGTACTTCAGAATGTGAATATGTACATTAATATGCACAGCAGTGAGGACCTCTTTGAGTAGGGTGGACCCTGATCCACTGGGGTACAAGGAACTCGTTTTTGCTTCCTCAGGTCAAGTTGCTGAAGAAGTGGCAGTAACCTCATGCTTGCTAGATATTCTCCTAAGATCAGGACTACTCCAGAGAATATTAAAGCCCCTTTCATCTGGCTAATCTAATTCAACTTGATGTTAACTTGATATTGCCCATCTCTTCTCTAGAATTTTCTCTTAACATGCTTCGACTTTTACATCTGAGTCTGTCTGGATCATCAAAAATGGTTCTTGCCTTGCCATTACTCACTCATTCCTCCATCAATCAGCTGCTGAGTGTCTACTAGGAAAAGACAGTAAGAATAATTTTTTGGTTGTATCTTCAGATACGAACACAGTTTTACAAAGGGGTAGAAAATTTCAGTTCATGAAACAATCTATTCAATAAGAGTAGTTTATAAAGGCCCAAGACAATGTGCTAAAGGAATAATCATGCTAGATGGCTTTTGGCTTCTCATTTGAGTTACTAATTCCATGAGAGTGTGGGCAAATACGGTAGAGTGTTGATTAACTTTCAAAGGAAGAAGTCAAGACTGCCCTCATAGAGTTTCCAAATGCCATTTGGGCTATATGATGTATGGCTTGGTACTATTTTTGTCAAGGCTGGATTGTCTTGACCTTTAATATCTTTATTCCTTTGTTTCTCTGCCTCAGTCAATGAGAAGCAGGATCCAGATAATCACTATGGCTCTTTGAATCGATCATTTGTTTTTTCTGCCATCTAGCCCTCCTTACTTCTTCCTTGCCCTGGTGTGAGCCTAAGAAAAAGGAAAAGCAATTTAGTTTTAATGTTATATGAAGTCAGACATAATTAGGAAGACAAATCTACTGGAAAAAAAATCTGCATTCCAAAGCCAAATACTGTGGTGTTGGCAGTCAGATCAAGCACCGACCTAATGCATTAACTGTGCTCTATGAGGCTTTCACTGAAGGTAATAGTTATGTTTCAAGAGGGCATGATGTGACCCATAGTATTTCCAAATTCTCAAGAGTAACAAGCCATGAAAAAAATAGGATTTATTTGTGTGCATGAGTTCTTAAAAATCATCCTTTGATTTTTCATGGAAGGAAGAGTATCAGACTGAGGCAATGTTATTGAAGGACCATCTAGGATATTGTTCAAAATATCAATTTGTGAACCCCACCCCACACTTTATTAAGTCCAAATATCTGAGGTAGAACTTAATAATCTGAATTTCTAACAAACTCCCCAGTTTGAGAGTTCATTAAAAGCTTGGCAACCATTAAACAAGTAGTCAAATCACAGAACTGTCTTCATCTGTAGAAGGAGAATATGAACACTTCCTCTCCAATCATGCACGGCTGTTGTCCAGGTTAAAGGAAATCAGGGACCCAGAGTCCTCTGTCAGATGGAAATTTCTCTGCAAATATGAGCCTGGGTTTTTACTGTCAGGGGCAAAATCTGAGACAACCAACCATCTTTTGCTCTTCCATTTTGTAGTCCCCTCCCCTCAGGAGTTTAGGCACAGAGTACCAGAATGCGATGCATTTATTCTGGATGCTCTGCTTTAGTTGAGTTTATGTCAACGGCAGCAGCTCCAAAGCACATATGGAGTTAACTGTAAGCAAAGTTCCATTTGTGCACTTACAGGTTTTAAGGGGGACAAGCACAATGTTCTGTTGATCAGGGACACAAACAAAGCTATTAGCTCTAGGTCTAGGGAAAGGGGAAAAAAATCACTTTTCATATTGTGCAACCAACCCTAAATCAGGTCAATCTCTCCTTCATTGCTGGCTAATATCCAAGTCACAGTGAAAAGCTGATGTTTTTGTTTAGAATGGATTTTTGCAGTGTTTATAAACCAAGACTCCTTGAAATTTTCATTAGAGGACCATACAGTTCACCTCTTGTCCTGCCCTTTATCCTTTCTCCTGGAATAGTTGAGTGATTTTGAAAATTCTCACTAGTTTAATTGATTAGTGAGGAGAGTTATTTTTGAAAGTCACCCTCTGCAAAGCAGAACTGAGATTGACATACAGTCAAGATTCTATGACCTTGGTTTATGCGGCATAGGAAATGATGAGAACGTGACCTTCATTATGGCTTTGAATGTGTGAGGAACGGAAGGGAAGGGAACTGTCATATATGAATTCAGTGCCAGCACTTGGCTAGGCATTTAAGTCCTGTTGTGTCATTGAATCCTAATAATTTATGAACCTGTGACATAGGTATACCCATAAACAAGGAAACTAAGGCTCAAAGTGGTTAACTTGCTAGTAGATGGTAGAACCAGGGTTATTTCTGTGGGACAAACCACCCTAAAACTTGATGACCTACGAAAACAGTCATTTATTAATGCACTTAAGTCAACAGCCAGTATTGGTAGACTGGGCAGCTGGGCAGTCCTGCTGACCTGGGTCAGATTCAGCTAATCTTTGTTGAGTTAGCTTATGCATTTGCAGTCAGTTGGCCAGTTAGCTGCTGTGTGTGTGTGTGTGTCTGACTGGTTCAGGATGGCCTCATTATGTGTCTAGCAGTTGGTTAACTGTTGGTTAGGTTATGGGAGTGTGGAAGACTGCATTATCCAAAGATGACCACCATAATATATCCTGTCTCATGTATTCTTTTTACAATGGAACATTGCACTTTCCCCTTCCCCTTGAATCTGGGAAGAACTTTGGGACTGTTTTGACCATAGAATAGGTCAGAAGTAATGATGGGCTAGTTTCCAGGCTTAGCCTTGAGAAACTGGCAGCTTCCATTTTCTTCCCACCATGACTTTGCTCTTGGAACCTACAATGTTGGGAGGAAGTCCAGCGGCCACAAAGAGAGACTGTGGCTGGGTGTCGAGCCCACAGACCCAGCCGAGGTCCCAGTAGACAGCCAACAGAGGCCAGAAGACATGTGAGTAACACTTAGCTGATTCCAGATCCCAGACAAGTCACCCCCAGCCTTTGAGCTGCCCTAGCTAATGCTGTGTGAAGCAAAGATAAATGGTCTCTGCCAGGACCTGCCCCAAGTGCTCATTTGTAAGGAAAAATGAATGATAATGGTTGTGTTAAGGCACTGAGTTTGAGGTGGCTTGTTAGGCAGCAATAGATAACCAGAATGGAGTTACAGTGTCACTCAGCAGGCTTGATGGGGCTCGTTTGCAGGGTAGCTAGCAGGGTTCCTGCGGAAGTGCAAAAGGTCTCTCAGGCCTAGGTTCTCAACTAACTTACTCTCACTTCCATTGCATTCTGTTGTGTAAAGCACATGACAATGCCAGCCCAACTCAAGGGAAGGGGAAATAGACTGCTGTTTGATGGGAGGAGCTAAAGTCACAGGGGAAAGTGCTTAGATAAAGGGAGAAATGAAGCCTTGTGACCAGTTAGGGAAGCTATGGCATTGTGCAACTTCCCAAAGGCTATGGACAAGAAAGGGGAAGTGACCCTTTCAAAACCCAAGAAATCTTAATAATTCTGTTTCATATAACAATATATAGACAATAGGACCTGCCTTCTGGCAAGATTGGCCATATAGACTATCACTCACATGAAAAAAAAAAGTCAATAAAATAGCTATCACAAATTCCATCCATATACTTTGCTAAGAACAGAGGAATTCTATCTTCCCTGCAGCCCCACTGAAGTAGCTAGGAATAAGCTTAGAAGGAATGGAAACAATTTTATTCATTTATGCTGCAGAATACATGGGGCATGTGTCAAAACCTGATTTACATTCATTCACTGATTTAATTGGGAAACATGCATTCACTGGGTCTGTCAAAAGTTTTAAGTGATGGTCTTAGGACTACTGTCAGGGTCCTTGCTGGGACTAAGATCAAGAACACCCATGTCTAAAGATGGGTTATATTGGGGAGTATAGGAAGCCAGGTTCACTGCGGCAAACAATGTATTTGGGCCAGCTTTGGAGTAAGTTTCATGATTTCTGGTAGAGGCCTGACTTGTGGAAATGCTCCAGTCAGTCACCAACTTGCAGGGCTGGGGAATGCAAGGGGTATCTTCTGGAATGGGGTATAGTGAGAACAAAGCTTCTTTCGATTTCTTCAGACTAATCAAACCAGATCCACTTCAGTTTAATGCTACTCAAATCAGCAAATAGTTCTTTGGAAAATTGTCTATTCATGTCTTCTGTCCATTTTTAAACTGGATTATTTGTTTTTTTGGGCATTGGTTTGATAAGTTCTTTATAGAATTTGGATACTAACCCTTTATCAGATATGCCATTTGCAAATATCTTCTCCCATCCCATAGGCTGCCTTTTAGTTTTGTTGATTGTTTCCTTCACTGTCCAGAAGCTTTTTATCTTGATAGGTCCCCATAGTTCAGTTTTGCTTTTGTATCCTTTCCTCCTGAGATGTGTCTAGTAAGAAGTTGCTACAGCTGAGGTCACAGAGGTTGCTGCTTGTTTTGTCCTTTAGGATTTTGATGGTTCCCTTTCTCATATTCATCTATTTTTGAGTTTATTTTTGTGTATGGTGTAAGGAAATGGTCCAGTTTCATTCTTCTGCATG
This sequence comes from Mustela nivalis, assembly GCF_964662115.1. Lineage (NCBI taxonomy): Eukaryota > Metazoa > Chordata > Mammalia > Carnivora > Mustelidae > Mustela > Mustela nivalis. The sequence continues at coordinate 24,412,093 of NC_139035.1, forward strand.
TTGCCGTCTAGTTTCCCCAACACCAATTGTTGAAGAGACTGTCTTTTTTCCATTGGATATTCTTTTCTGCTTTGTTGAAGATTAGTTTTCCAAAGAAGGCATCCAGATGGCCAACAGACACATGAAAAGATGCTCAACATCACTCAGCATCAGGGAAATACAAATCATAATCGCATCGAGATACCACCTCACACTTATCAGAATGGCTAAAAATAACTACTCAGGAATGGGGAAGTTTACTGGTGTAGCCACTGTGGGAAATAGTATGGAAATTCCTCAAAAAGTTAAAAATAGAACTACCTTACAACCCAGCAATTGCACTACTAGGTATTTATCCAAAGGACACAAAGATGCTGATTTGAATGGGCACATGCACCCCAATGTTTATAGCAGCATTAGCAACAGTAGCCAAATTATGGAAAGACCCCAAATGTCCACTGATGATGAATGGATGAAGAAGCTGTGCTATATGTAGTCAATGGAATATTACTAGGTGATCAAAAAAGTAAAATCTTGTCATTTGCAACAGTGTGGATAGAACTAGGGTGTATTATGCTAAGTGAAATGAATCAGAAAAGACAAATATATGATTTCACTCATATGTGGAATTTAAGAAACAAAACCTATGAACACAGAGGAACATAAAGGAAGGAAAAATAAATTAAGATATGAACAGAGAAGGAGGCAAACCATAAGAAACTCCTAACTATAGAGAACCCTCCAACTGAGGGTTGCTAGAGGTGAGGTGAATGGGGGGGGCAGACTAAGTGGGTGATGGGCATTAAGGAGGGCACTTGCTGTGATGAGCACTGAGTATTATATTTAAGTGAAGAATCACTAAAAAGTCTACTCCGGAAACCAATACTATGCTATATGTCAACTAACTTGAATTTAAATTTTTAAAAAAATCAACAAATAATTATCGAGCATCTCCTATGCTCTAGTCACTTTCGTGGGTGCTCAATACATAGAACTGAAATGAGATATGGGTCCTGCTTCAGAGATGTTCATGGTCTTGAAATCACTTGGCAAACCAATCTTACCATTCAATGTTCTCAGTACTTGATCATGTCAAAGAGGGTGTGAACAGGAAACCCTGTAGAGGGTCATTGAATTTAGCCTGTGGGAATGGGAAGGTTTTTGGGAAGCCTCCAGGAGAAGGACTTACCTAGGGTAAGTGGCAAAAAGGGTGGAATAACATATGCAAAGACCCAGAACCAAGATGAAAAAGTCTAGATGTATGTGAGAGAAAGGCAAGTAACAAACCCATAGAAGAAGGTAGGGGCTGGACAGAAAGGACAAGATCCGATTTGGATTTAGGAGTCAGGAACATGGAAAATGGATTCAAGGAAGAGAACTGGGAACTTGGAGAGGTAATTGTGGTAATTCAGGCCATCAGAGGACCCAGACATAGTCACAGGATTGGAAATTTTAAGAACATTTATTGTTACTGAATTTGGATTAACTGGATGGGAGAGTCCAGGCTGATGCTCAGATTTGGAACGATAATTGGCTGGTGCAGCCATTGTGTGACACAGGAAACAGGGGAGGACAGGCAGGCTAGGGTTGGGACAATGATGAGTTTGGCTTAGGACATGCCCTATTGGAGGATCCATGAGACATGAGACACGAGACATCTAGCCTAACAAACTACCCTGAAGACTTGAAGTCTCTTTTCTGGGTTGTTCCAATTCCTATCTTCTCCCTCTCTCTCTTTGTCTGCTTTCATCCCTGCCTCCCCGTACCCCACAAAATCCAAATTTCTGAACCCAAATACTGAAAAATGTATTTGAAACAGTTTCTATGTTCACATGGAGTATTGTGCATGTCTCTAGCATCTTCTAGATGGCATTGCATCCCCTCTTGAGAGACCTACATGTGTATAGTAACTCACCTTACAGATCCCTAAAGGACTGTACAACCTCCAAGCACACTTTAACACACATCATGGACATTAGAGGCATGGGTGGGTCTGTAAACCACCACTCTGTATCTGCCTCCAAACCTGAAAGCTATTACACAGTTTTCCAGTTGCAGTGCAGGGAAATTCCCTTCTATGGCTTTACACATTCTATGATTTATAAACTACAACTTCTGGTGTGTATCTCACAACAATCCTCTAATATTCATGAGAAAGATATGAATTCCATTTTATTGATGGAGAAATTAAGGCTGAAAAGCATGTGACTTAAGCACTATGGTTGATCTGGAACATGCAGCCAGACCTGTTTTTCCAAGTCCAATGCTCTGTCTGTCCCTGAACCTTGTCCTTCTTTGGGCAAGAACAGCCAAGACATGGTGCACCCCATAGGGCCTGAAATTCGATCCTCTGTGTAAGCCTGTTGTGATCTGACTTGGGTAGCATCAGCCTCTCCTACTGAAGGGAGCCTCCCCAAATGTATCCCCCGTTGTTTCCCTGGTCAGAGGCTGTGCCTGGCTGTTGCATTTGTCTATTGGGCCCTTTACTGAGGTTGTCAGGAGAGAATGGGATCACTACAACTCTTTTGGGAGCACTAATTAATATAATGTGATATATAATATAATTACACTAATACATTATAATATAATAATTGTATATACATATGTAGTGATATATATATGTGTGTGTGTGTATATATGTATATGATAGCTTTCTGCTTTTATGCATAGGTACTATTTTTCCTTGCCACATATTTCTTTTCAGCTCAATAGCTAGTGAAACACAAATACCACCACTGAACTTCATGTCTGAAACTGACAATGTGGATGTGCACCTTGGCAGCCCTTCACTTACAGCCTAGGGTGATGGGGCAAGGAGTCAGTGGGAGAAATGATGGGCTGAAAATATCTTACTTTTCTTGGTTACTTGCTTGATGAGCCCTGGTGTGCCACTTGCCTGGCAGATAGTAGGCACTCAGAAAGCGTTTTCAGGAGAGGCTGTATTTTAAAAGGATGTGTTATAAACATTTTCTGGCAAACTCCATGTCCTTGGTGATACTATGGGAATGACCTTACTCAGTAACCAGTCTCTTATGGCAGCAAGTAGGTGGGGAGGCTAATGGAAATATCATTATAAAGGACTTTAGTGATGGTAAGATAAAAGATGCTCAGCGTGAAAAGATATGTTTAGAAAAACAGATATATATTGAGAAAAAAATGGCTCCCAAGAGGCATTCTTTGAATAACTGATGGGCCATAGTGAAGTCATTTGAAAAATACAACACCAAGTTCCAGCATGAACAGATGGGCATATTCTCATGAGAATGAGTGCCATTCTTGTTATTCATTCTGGGGCAAGATCCTCTGCTCCTTCAGAAAATGCCAAGTGATGGTTGATTTCCTGGGCTGGATATATTTCCCTGTCCAGAGGCTCCCTCAGAGGTGAGTTGAGCATCACTTGGCAGGTGAGGGGCTGCTGAGCAAGGAGTCAATGAGCCACCATCTCAGTCTTCTTTAGGCCATGGGCTACTTTTTGATCTCATCCCAGTTTCTCATTAGTCCACTCTTTCAAGCAAGAATGCCATCAGGATTCCTAACAACAGCTTGGAGAGGACGGATATAAAGGGGAGGCATGGCAGGTTCAAAGCCAAGCAAATGCTGTCTCAGAAGAGCCCCAGGGATGGAAAAAGCACTAAGAAGCCAGCTGGGTTCCTGGTCACCTCTCCCTAGACTGGGCAGCAGTATGAGATAAGCCAGTGGTTCTTCGTAGCCTGTCGTCCATGCTTAGGAGCTCCTGCTCTAGTTTTTGGATATTCCAAACCCTACCCTCTCTTGAGCTTGGTCTGAATCAGTTGAGAAATCGTTCCTTTGTTGAGAGGCCATGTGGCTTCATGAGAAGAGCCCAAACTAGCATCTGAAGTCTCTAGGTTCAGCCCCCTTTGCTGACTCTGAACAAGCCAGTTTTACTGTCTAGAAGTAATATCATATCTAAGATAAGAGAAATAATTGTATATGGAGAATTTTACCTTAATATTCAGCTACAATCAGAACTCAAAAACAGTGATTGTTCTATTTATTATGACTGTGGTGGTCAGTGGGGCTGGATGAAGGTGAGGAGGAGGGAAGACCCCTCCCCTCCATTCCCAGGCTTCAGAGCAGAGTTCGCTTTCTGACTTCCCCTGGGCTCTCCCCTTCCCCGCCCTAGTCCCCATCACGCTCTCACTGCTGGGCTTCCCTTAACAGTTCCTGCTCATTCTTGTCCCCTTGACAAAGAGGATCACTCAGCTCTGCGGGTACGCCATAGTATGCCCTGCCAGCCTGCTCCAGACACTCTCAAGTGTGGATTTTTTTTTTAATTTATTTTTTTCAGTGTAACAGTATTCATTGTTTTTGCACCACACCCAGTGCTCCATGCAATCCGTGCCCTCTCCAATACACCACCTGGTTCCCCCAACCTTCCCCCCCCGCCCCTTCAAAACCCTCAGATTGTTTTTCAGAGTCCATAGTCTCTCATGGTTCACCTCCCCTTCCAATTTCCCTCAACTCCCTTCCCTCTCTATCTCCCCTTGTCCTCCATGCTATTTGTTATGCTAAATGTGGATGTTTTTGCTCATTCCCTCCCACTCCTTCCCCAGATTTGGTGTGAAGCAGTAAAGAAGGGGATGTTTGTTGCCTGGATAGAAGAACTTGGCCAGGCTATGGATGGTTTTAATAATTATAATGATAAATATGTCAAAATAGATACCAATTATAGAGTACCTGCTATGTTTAGGAGCTTTCCCTTAGCATGTCACTGAATTCTTATCTTAATCCTTTTGGACTCCAAGACCATGCTCCTTCCATTAAACTTTCACTAAACAAGGAGGCCCAATCATCCTGCCTTCCTTTTGCACCATTCATTCTTAAGGATTCCCAAGTCCTGGAGTTTCAGATGGTTTATTCATTTGAAATCTGCTAAGGAGACACAAGACAATTAGTTTCATCACCTGCTGGTCACACCTGGTTTCCTTTCTACATCAATCAGCACCTCCCAGCCCAGTCGCATGGGTACTGTTTCCAGAGTCTAGTCTATCCCAGAGCTCAGTAGACCCTCTGGGGTCAGTGTCTTGTATAGAGCACCAGCCTTTCTGTGTATCTGCAGGACAACTTCCTGTAGGGTGCATGTTATCCTGGTGGAGGGCTTTTCATGACAATGGGAGCTCTGAGGTGTGTGTGTGTGGGGGGAGACCCAGGGCTGCTCCAGGGATAGCATTTTTTCAAAGACAGAGTCTGCATTCTGAGCCCAGACTGTGACAAATGGCATAGCTTAAGAAGGCGGAGCTTGGGGGATCAGTTGGCAGAAGACCCATGTCTCCATTGTTCCCCTCTTTGAAGAAGATGTAGGAGGAGAAGAAGTTGGGGAGGGAGAGTTTGAATGTGGTAGCTCCAAGACACTGGGGTTAACCTCACAAAAGCCTACCAGACTGTTCTTGTCATCAGAGAGTCATAGTTTGGTGCCACAGTCTCTCCATGCATGTGTATACACTACACACACACACACACACACACGCACACACATACGCGCGCGCGCACACACACACACACACACACACACACACACACACACTTTTTGCTGGTTCAGCCATCCTCCAGAAAGCAAAGTGGAGGGCTTACTTCTCCCTAATTGCCTGATCTCCCCTCTCATCGCCTTTAGATGCACAGATGCTGCGGACCTCCTTCTCCAAATTTCTCCTAGTGCTTATTTCTGTCCCGGTCCTGTGCCATGCCTTACTTTTCTCCCCTTTGCTTTGAAGAGTGGGGACCCTCCTTTGCAGGATAACAAATAGAAGTGTCAAACACATCAGCACTGCAGCCTGCAAAGATAAATGGGGCGGCACGTGGAGCAACCTCTGTGGGTCTCTGGGCCCCAGCAGGAGCGGACATTGTGACAGATGGGGGGACAAGTGGCGCTGACACAATCAGGTCATGTGAATGTCGACGGGGTGAGGGTGGTGTCTGCCCCTCTGTTGGCTCCCCCACCTCTGTACCATGTACGCACTCTGCTGTTGGAGATCATAAAGAGATAGCAGGCAGGTCACTGCTCCTCACCAGGCCTTATGAATCTTCCCTGTCAGCGGCACAGGGCAAGGAAGCAGACTGTCTGCAGAGCCTCCTGCCATCTCAGCAGTGACAACTGAGTCACCTGGCAGAGAAAGTTGGTCCTCGGCAAAGATTGTCCTGAACCTTCAAAATGATCTCTTCCGAGACCTGCCGTCTTTGATCACACATTCTTGTCAGCCCTTCCCTGTATCCACGGGGTTCACCTCACCTCTGGCTCTCATCCAGGAGCCCCTCCCAGGAATTGCCCATCAACTCAGGCAATGGGTCCTTCCATACTTTCCTCTTAAATTCTAGGCAGTAATGGTTCACTTTCAATTTCCTTCTTCATTCGGCCTAAAGAAAAGTTTTCCTTTCCTCACAGGTGCCATTCTGAGCCGAGATCTTCTCTGGGTCTCTGTCTTCAATATTCCTTGCTGATGGGACACCTGGGACCCAAATAGTCAATTCAACTCATTAAACATGTAGCAAGGACCTGCTTTCTGTAGAGCAGTGTGCTGACTGCGATGGGCCTGGCGGGAGTCAGAGGAATGGCTGCAAAGATGGATAAGCTGTGGATTGTCACATTTGGGGAATCACAACTTAGCTGAGAAGACAGACGTGCAAGGCCAGCCCTGAACAAGGATAGAGTAAGAAGAGGAGGAGGAAGATTAATCTTGACTTGAGAGGAACAAGGACATCCTCTAAGGAACGGGGGAATTTGGCAGGGACTTTAATGTTGAAGAGGATTTGGACAGGTTGAAATGGCAGGGACAAGAATCCAGGGGAAGGAATAAGAATTCAGCCAGATGAGGGGTGCAGAGTGTTCTGGGGTCTGGACTTGGCCAGATATGACTGTGTGTGTGGTGTGGAGTTTTGGCCGGGGGGGGGGGGCGGGAGAAGAAGAGGAAGAGACAGAGAGTATTTGGTTGGGAGAAAAGATTAGGCACAATTTAGGAGTTTGAGTTTCATTCCATATGGGGGACAGAATGCTACTTCACGTTCCATTTTGTCTCTCACTGCAGGATTCTCAATGGAATTGGATGCTGCCCTTAGAGGTGAGGGAGGAAACAATCAGGCAGTTCTCTTGGATGCTTCATAAAAACTGGGGATGATGAGCAGTAGGGGTAGAAAGAATGGAGGGAAAGAGTCAGTAGAGGGCGCCTCTAGGCGGAATGAATAGGCTTGTACCAGCTACTTAAACTCTTTCAGGCCAGTTTTCCTGTCATAAATAGGGATAACATTTAACTCCTGGCTGTCGGGAGGCTCATTTGAGAAGATGCATGGGAAGCATTTAGTGCAGTACATCTCAATACCCGGTGGCTATTATCAGGTTTATCCCCCTGCCTCCTGACCGAATTTAGTAGGCAAAGCTCTCAGATACTGGGACTAGACAGCTGTATGGAAGGAGCGCCTGGTTTGTCCACAGGAATGATGCTGCAGAGGGATGCTCAAAGTCTAGATGATGAGGAGACTTAACAAGATCAATACCACTTTTGGAAAAGATTATATGCTATACTAGGCAGCAAATAGACCATTGAAACTAGATTTGAAAGCATTTATGGGGTCCATTAGAGATGGTTAAACATACCAACACAGAGAAAAATAAATAGTGGTTGCACGTGTCCATGCACATATGCAGCCTGCTAGCGCTCTTTCTCTTTGTGGCTCTCTCCCTCTCCCTTCCTGCCTCTCCATTTTCAGGTTTAGGTGACTAGGACTGATCAAGTAACCTTTTCTACGAAACTTACTCTGTGGTATTGTGGCTGCCCAGATCCAGCCGCTTAGTGTGTGGAATTTTAGGAGCTGAACAGGAAGCAATACCTCCATTTACAGTGGGCAGTGGATGAGTTCTCCCTGATTGATAGGCTGATGGGTTTTCCAGGAATAACTCAGACCTTTTGGTTAGCTTTTTAAAGTTACTGGCGAGCAATTTAGTGCACTAGAGCGGTAATTTCGTGTTCTCTGGTGGCTTGAAATAATTAGATTATTTTGTGGAATGAATAAATGAGAAGTTAACTCAGTGGCAGGGATCAGTGTGGTAGCATGATTTATTTCTTGCAAAGGTGAATGCTTTAGGGTCTTGACCCTGCAAATAATTGTTTTGACTTCCTCCCCTTTCTCATTTGTAATATGTTTTGGGTCATTTTCTGGGGGAGGTTGCCCAGTGGAGTGGAAAGAGCATATGGACTTTGGGATCAGCCAAATCTTGATTCAGTTTTTACTGGGTGTGTGACCTTGGGCAAATCACTTAACATGCCAGACCCTGCTTCCTAATCAGTGGTAATAGCGCTTACCTTCTAGGAGAGGTGCATGAATTAAGTCTGTTACTAAACGGAAAGTGCCTAATGCAGCTCCCAGCCACATTAGAAACCCGAACAAAGATTAGATTCCTTATACTCTCCCTCCCCACCATATTATTTTACAATGATTACTGTTTAAACCAAGGATAAACATCCAGCACATTAATTGTGGTTTTACTCATTTGTTAGGTTAGAACAAAACTTTGTCTTGATAAAGTGCTTTAATGAAAATGTTTATTGACCCTATGTTTTTGGATGAAATGAAAGGTGCTTGACCCAATCTAAGGTAAAACCTCTATCTTCAAACTAACCACAGATTACCTTAATATAGAGAGTCTGAACAGACCTTGATTAGGGAATTGGCCTTGTATTGTCTACTTTTATGGCATTATATACAATGGACATTGTACAGCCCTTAGGTAAAGTTCAAAAATGAAAAAAAATCAATTATCAAACTGCACCGGGAGGCTGGAAGGCCATTAGTGTTTCAGTCATTTGGTGATAGAAGCAGACTTTGCTTTTCACCCATTTGCTGCTTCATGGTACTAGCAGACTACCCACTAACAACAGGTCCAAATTAATTCAGCCGATTGGAATGGGGGTATGTGCTCTCCGTTCCTGCTAGAACATTACAGCATTGGAATTCTTGTTACAATTTATTCCAAGCCTCAAGTCTGTATATCACTTATCCGCTGAATTGAACAAATTGAAAGTGATCACATTTAGGAACTATTGGTGGGACGTTGGTGCTTCCACTGCTTTAATAACATCTTGAGAGCTAACGGGGTTCACTGATGTTCCTCAAATCTATCCTACCTCCCTCTGCACAAGTGAACTCAGTTGGAGGTCGAGTTTATTGACGTTTAAATGAGTATATTTGGCTCACTGTAGTGTCTATCTAAATGAACACTGCTTTGGTGCATTGCAACTTAATGATTTACTCTGCATCCAGGTGAGAGAGGGGATGTTGTGGTATTCAGGCAGGGACGAGGACATATGGAACACATGTCTTCCAACCACAAATGGTTGAGTTAATTTCTGAGATATATAATAAAAGGTTATTTTGATATTGGGATAAAGGAACTCTAGGAATATGCTACTGAGGTTAGAAAAGTAAAATAATAGCTGGGGGTAGGGGCAGGAAATTAGGAGGAATGCCCAGGTGAGACTACTTATATCTGTCAGCATTTTCCTACAATTGCATGTTTCTCTGTAGGGGACAAAAGATGTAACCCATTTGCTGACTGAGCTTAGAGTTTCTGAGGTAAAATGATGGGGAAAAAAGCTCACTTCCTGTACATACCAGTGATCATTTATGGCAGAACTCCATCCTTAGCTCCACATGCTTTCCAGCCACATTCTCATTTCTCTGATATTCTTCTTATACAAATTTTTCAAAAGAGTTGTCTACACGCATTGTTACTCTATCTTAACTTTCCAGCCTCTCTTTAATCTACTTCAGTCAAACCTTTGATCCCACCAACTGAATGAATTCAATTTTGTCAAGATTACTGGTGACCTCCAAGTTACCAGAGTCAATGACATCTCTTCATTCTCACCTTGTTTGAAACCTCAACATCTTGGGGCAACGTTGAGCATTTCCTCTCTCTTGAAACACTCTCCTTTCTTGGCTTCCTTGAAAACTCCTTTTTTCTGGCTTTTCTTTTTCAAAGATTTTATTTATTTATTTGAGAGGGAGAGAGAGAGAGAGAGGGCAATAGAGACAAAGTATAAGCAGGGGGAGGGGCAAAGGGAGAGGGAGAAAGCAGACTCCCCACTAAGCAGGGAGTCCAATGCGGAGCTCCATCCCAGGGCATGTGGCAAATCCACCCAGGCGCCCCCTTTTTCCTGACTCTTCTTTGACCTCAACACCATGACTTCCGGTCTCATTGGCTGGCTTTCTCCTCTACCCAACTTCTAAATATTGAGGTTCTTTGGAGCTTAGATTTGGCTCTTTTTCTCTTGTTCTCTCCAAAGTCTTGTCCTAGTTGATCTACTTAAGTCCCATGTATTTAAATATGTTTACACTGAGGTCCACAGTATTTATATCTTTTGTCTTACCTCTCCTTTGAATTCTAGACTTATAAATCCAATTGTCTACTTGGGATTGCTGCGTACAGACATTTCAAACTGAGTAAGACCAGAGGGGTACTCTTGGTGCCTGTTTCCCAACTCTTCATATCACATCCATCAATAAGTCCTATCACTCCAAATTATATAATATACCTCACAATGTCTATTGCCCTTCCTAGTCTTGGCCTACACCATCATCTTTCACCTGAACTGGTACAGCCACCTCCTAACTGGCTTTTCTTCCTCCAGTCTTACTCTATATTACAGTCTACTCTACACAGAGTAGAAATTTCCTACTCAAAAACCTCCCAATCTTTACATTGCCACTAGAATAAAACCCAAAATTCCTATAACGTGTCCTGCTTGCTCTGTTTCTTACCTCTCCAATTTTTTCTTACCATATTTTCCTCTTTATTCACCATGCTCTAGTCATGCCGATCTTCTTTTAATCCCTTTAACACATTATACTCCCTTACACATCAAGGATTTTGCACATGCTGTCCCCTTTGCCATGAATGGTAATTTACATCACTAACTTAATGGCATTTATTATGAGTCTAGCCAGTTCTAAGTGCTTTCCATGGATTAACACATTAAATTCTCCTATCACCGACACAAGATAGGAACTGTTATTCTTTTATTTAAGAGATGAGAAAATTGACTCACATTTACTCATCTGAAAGCTCTTCCCCCCTTTCCAATAACAACTTCCTCTTTTCTTTTTTTTTTTTAAGATCTTAAGTGAAATATCACTCTTCAAGGATGTTTTCCTTGATTCCCCCCATCTAAAGTGCTAATTTCATTCTCAGTCCCTTGTTTTGGCTTTTATAGCATCAATAATAACTTGCAATTTCTTTGTTCACTTGTGTTTTGTCTGCATGGACTGGGATTGTGTCTTTCTCACTCACTGCTCTATCCCCATAGCTTAAAACAGCACCTGACTCTTCAACCTTTGCTGAATGGGTGAATAATGGAATGAATGACCACCTTTCATGGAACTTAGTCAATGATCTAGGGACAGGAAAGGGAAAAGGGTGGAGGGGGGTATGTTGTATACAGACACCAAATAATTATAGATGTGGTACCCTGGTCCACATGACTTGCTCCATTTCATTCTATTCTTCCTGAAACAACAATGAAACAAGACAAGGCAACAAAAATGAGTGAGAAGGAGCTTAAAGGGAAAGCAGGTTACTCATATATGTTTCTCTGATCATGGAATAAGCCCTGAATTAACAAATATCCAGCATATACACATTCAGTGGGAGACATGTCACAGATACGGGTGTGGAGGCAGGCAGGAATCAAAGTTGAAGAGGTGACTATTGCAACCTGTCTAGGGTAGAAGGTTTTGGTATGAGTGCAGTGAGAGATAACTTAAGGAAATTAGGTCTTGGCTCTGAATACTGGCCTAGGGAGTATGGATGTGAGTCACTGAAGGTGAAAAGCCACCGGAAACCTCCGTACAAGTAGTCTTGGAATTACTGAGAATCATGAAACCCTCAATATATTACAGATACCAAATTTGTGGTCTAAAGGCCTTGCTGTTATGGCCTCAGCTTTGTATTGAGGAAAGTTATAAGAAATGTATTTTCTCCATGCCACTTACTGTCTACCTCTACGAGGACCCAGAGTTTCAGTGCCAGTAAAGCTATGTTAAATAAAGTTAGCATATATTATCTTGTCACTAACTGTGTTTCTGCTTTTGCTAGGGCTAAAAGGAAACTGGACCTCAAATTTAAGTGATTTAGATAATTATGCAGGTCTTTTAATTTTGCATTTTTGTCTACTATCCCTCCATGGCTTCACATTATTGTTAGATGCAGATTATTTCTTTATTTTAACGTCACTATTTTTGCTTTCATCATTATTATGTATTTTGCATATTTTTATAATCGCCCACATATCCTTTTTGGTACAGAGGGTTACTCTTATATTTTTTATTTTTTTGAATTAACAAATAATGTATTATTTGCTTCAGGGGTACAGGTCTGTGAATCATCATTCTTACACAATTCACAGCACTCACCATAGCACACACCTTCCCCAATGTCCATCACCAAGCCACCCTATCCCTCCCCCACCACCCTCCAGCAACCCTCAGTTTGTTTCCTGAGATTAAGAGTCTCTATGGTTTGTCTCCCTCTCTGGTCCCATCTTGTTTCATGTTTTCCCTCCCCACCCCCCAAGATCCCCTGCCCTGCCTCTCAAATTCCTCATATCAGAGAGATCATATGATAATTGTCTTTCTCTGATTGATTTATTTCACTTAGCATAATACCAGAGGGTTTCTCTTTGACAAAAGAAAGGTTTCATAGGCTTAGACATGTTGGGTGTCTTATTCTTGTCTTCACTAGTGTAAAGGTGACATTTATTTATTTGACATGGGATTGGTGTGTGGGTAACTGATTGTACATTTTCTTTTAAAACAACTTCCTTTATCCTTGTAAGTCATTTGATCCTCAAGAGGATGAAACAGGATTAATGGAGGAGAAACTCTGGTATAGCAGTGACCCTGCCTTGAATTTCATGGGCCCTGATGTAAAGAATATTAAATGTTCCTGGGAGCTTCTGTTCAGCCTTAAAAAAATAATTAAATGGCCATGGGGGAGGCCACATTCCATCTTGACTCTCTATATCCTAAATGGACATGTGTTCAGAGGTTTGGCACACCCAGGCCCCTTAGCATTTTCCTTTCCCTTTTCTTTTCTTTTTTCTTAAAGATCATATTTATTTATTTGACAGAGATCACTAGGCAGAGAGGCAGGCAGAGAGAGAGAGAGGGGGAAGCAAGCTCCCTGCTGAGCAGAGGGCCGGATGCGGGACTCCATCCTAGGACCCTGAGATCATGACCTGAGCTGAGGCAGCAGCCCAACCCACTGAGCCACCCAGGTGCCCCTTCCTTTCCCTTTTAATGTTCCAATTTTCCTCCTCCCCCTACCCCCATTTAAAGCGAAGATTAAGTTGTTTTCAGAATAGTGGTTCTCTAAGTGTGGTCTAGGGACCCTTAGGATGCCCTTAAGACCACTTAGGTTCTTGAGATCGAAACTATGTTCAAAACAGTATTAAGACATTATTTACTATTTCTTCCTTCCATATTCTCAGTGTACCATGGAATCTTCCAAAGGCTACATGACATGTGATATCACAAGAGATTAAATATATGAACCAGACATGAGAATCTAGGTTATTTTCTTTAAGCTGGGCATAAAGATATTTGGAAAAAATGCAAAACAATGCTATTCTTTTCATTGAAATGATTTTTATTTGAAAAATGTAATCTTTTAAAAAAGAAAAATGCTATATATAATAACATGTAGTGGGTTTATTATAGTTATATTTAAATGAATAAATACATATTCCTTATTTTTAATTTCAAATGTGGTAAATATTAGTGTTAACAGTTATTATGGAAAATGAAAAAACTGCATTAAAGAAAAGCATACTATTAGAAAATTTCCTTTGTGAAAGGGAGAATGATTGAAGAATTAATGAGATAGAATACAAAAGTGGTGATGGTGAGGAAGTTAGAATGGTGAGGGGCTCACGTTAGACCAGGGCTGTCAGAGGGCAGAAACTATGACCTGCCCGAGCCCTCTTTCTCTTTCTCAGTGTACAGCATTATATCTAGCACACAGGGACAGGATATCTCAGGATATTGAGTGACCAGGTGAGTGAATAGAAAAGCAGAATTCATCCTGGTGAAAAGATATTTGACATGGTATACGAGGTCTAATTAGGACACTCCTGCCATCAACAATTAGGGTGACGTGCTTTCAATCATTCAGGATTTAATTCATCCATTTATTCAATAGTTATTTATTGAGTACATATTATGTGCCAGTTTCTATGTATAAGTCATATTACGTCTTAGATTTTCTCATCTCTAAAAAGGAAGTGCGAATAAGCTGTGAAAACCCTTCCAGCAATGTCTTCCTCTGGATAATACCAGAACTCTATCTTTGTCTCTCTTGGATAAGCTAACACAAGAAGGAAGATAACTTTCCTCAGGCAAAAAGCATTGTCTGCTTTTAAGTGCTACTGCAGAAACTTAAGTGGCAGATGGTCTACTGCCTTGGTGTTTTACAGATAGAAAAAGGTTTGAAATGAAAAAAATTTAAAGCATGAAATCAGCTAGCTCAATCTTATTTCCTAGATTTATTCAGTATTTGACTTCAACTGAAAAATTTCAATTTAGAGAATTTGGAAACCCTACTAGTGTCTCTCCCCTAGCAGAAAGAGGATGCTCAAAGGTCTTTTGTGAGAAACCTGCAAGATTTTGTGCAGTGAATGCAAGTGAGAAAACTATGTCATGCTTGAAATGGACCATGACTTTGGAAGAACGAATGCCCTTTGTCATTTGTCCACAACTTCCATTCTGGTTGGCAAAGTCTTAAACATTAAAGCTCCATTTGCCTGTTTCTTGGAGCCTTGTGCGAATGGGTTCCCAACCATATTAGTCAGTTTTCATTAGATAATGTTGCAGTAACAAGCAACCCCCACATCTCAGTGGCTTACAATGAAAGTTTATTTCTTGATCACGTTTCAGATCGTCTGTGGGTTGGAATGGCACTGCTCCTACAACAAATATATTCTTCCTTTAAGAATCTAGGTTGAAGAAACAGCCACCATCTGGGATAACTATTCTTACGGAAAATGAAAAAGAGATATGGGTGAATCACACAATAATTCTTATGTAGAATGTGGCATATGTCACTTTGGTTCACATTCAGTCGGCTAAAGCAAGTCTCATGTAGCCTGTGGTCAATGAGGGCGAGGAATATACTTCTTTCACAGGAATTTTCTGTAAATTGCTATTGCTGAGCAATGGGAAGGGATAGCATATTTCTCTTACAGAAAGGGAGAGGGAACCATTGAGAACAATAATACAATCTAGCACACTGTTTTTTAAAATTGAGGTAAAACTGACATGTAATATTATATTAGTTTCAGGTATACAATATAATCCATATTTGCACATGTTGTGAAATGATCACCATAAAAAGTCTAATTAACATTCATAACCTTACATAATTATACAATTTTTTTCTTATGATGAGATCTTTTAAGATCTATTCTCTTGGGCTCCTGGGTGACTCAGTGGGTTAAAGCCTCTGCCTTCAGCTCAGGTCATGATCCCAGTGTCTTGGGATGGAGCCCCACATCGGACTCTCTGCTCTGCATGGAGCCTGCTCCCTCCTCTCTCTCTATGCCTGCCTCTCTGCTTACTTGTATCTCTGTATGCCAAATAAATAAATAAAATCTTTAAAAAAAATCTACTCTCTTAGCAACTTTCAAATATGCAATATGGTATTATTATCCTTAGTCACCATGCTGTATGTTATATCCAAAGATTTATTTATATTCTAACTGGAAGTTTGTATCTTTTGATGTCTTTCACCTATTTGTTCCAACTGCCCCCACTTCTGGTAAGCACCAATATGTTCTCTGTATCTGAGCTTTTTTGTTTGTTTGTTTGTGGTTTTTTCCAACTTTTAATTCCACATATAAATAAGGTGATATCATATTTGTTTTTCTCTGTGTGACTTATTTCACTTAGCACAATGCCCTCGAGTTTCACTGGTCTTGTTATAAATGGCAAGATCTTGTTCTTTTTAATGGCTGTATAATATTCCATCTTCTTTATCCACTCATTCACTGATGGACACTTAGGTCATTTCTATTTCTGTATCTTGGCTATAGTAAATAATGCTGCAGTGAACATGAGGATGCATATATCTTTTCAAATTAGTGTTTTTGTTTTCTTCAGATAAATACCCAGAAGTAGAATGACTGGGTTGTAGGGTAGCTCTATTTTCATGTTTTGAGGAAACTTCATACTGTTTTCTGTAGTGGTTGTATCAATTTACATTCCCATCAAGAGTGCACGAGGGTTCCCTTTTCTCCACATCCTTACCAAGAACTGTTACTTCTTATCTTCTTAAAAATAACTACTCTCACAGGTGAGATTCTAGGATTTGAGGCTTGGGGTGACAAAACAGAGAGTAGGTCTATACTCTGCACTCTGAGGGGGTCAACACAGACTTGGGGAAAAGCAGCTTTAGTATATATGTCCTTAGGAAGATAAATTTATCATGAAAAAAAATGCCCTGAGTTTAAAAGACCTATGATTGGCTTTTCTTTGTTGTAGTAAATAAGTCCCTTTATAGATGTGCTCTTTAGTACCCTAAATCCTGAGATGTCACACTGCTGTGGAGTAAGCCAGCCTCCTAAGCTGAATAGGCATGCAAAGGTAAGATTAAACTAGTAATTCTGTTTGTTTGCTGCACACACCATTGTTTAGCTAGAAAAATTGAATTCCTTTTCAGTCCTCTCAGTGTGCTTAATAAATGCTTCAGGTGCATAGCACTGTGTGTGTGAGGCAGGAAGGAACAAAACATTCCCTAGGAATGACATATTTATTAACCTCATTGAGAAATTCAAGAACTGTACCTTAATGCCAGTCAGGAAATAGGTGAGCCTGGCAAAGAAGGATGGAGAAGACCTTCCTATAGCACACCTGCCTTGTCTTCCACGGCACAGGGTAGCCGGGATGACAGTGCTTCTGTGTGAGCATCAGGAGCCTTGGGTTCAAGTGCCAGCTCTGTGGCTTTGAAGCTTGTCACCTTGAACATGTTATTGTTACACTCTCTTGGTGTCCTCAACAGTTGCCATGTTTGGAGAATCTTTTATGTATGATGCACTGTCGTTTCTCTGCTTTAACCTTGTTTGGTTTTTATTATTGCTTTCTATAGTGGTAAAATACACATGACATGAAACTTGCCATTTTAACCATTTTTGAATGTACAAGTCAGTGGCATGAAGTACATTCACAATGCATCTGCCTTAATCTGGTCAATCCTCTGAGGTTGTGTGATCATTGTCTTCATTTCACAGATAAGGAACCTAGGACTCTTGAGAAGTTAAGATGATTCTTAGAAGATTCCTGGCACCCATCAGGTGCTAAATACAGGGCAGCTATAATTATCGTACTCCTTCCAGGTCACTGCCTAGAAGATCCTCTTTAAAGCCTTGGAAAAGGAAAAGAGAGAATGGAAGTTCTAGATTCATTAGTTTTTCCTGAGGTAGCAGCCAAGGAAGAGAGTGAAAATGGACCCCAGCAGCCTTGCCTTCCCTGTAGATGGGTGTCCAGGCTCCAGCGTCAATGCTGATCTCCCAGGGCTGACCCATTCCATCCACAGCCCCTGGAGGAAGGAAATGAGTTAAGCCTCTCTTCAGACACGTTTGTATTGATTCTGTCAGTTTTGTGCTGCTTGCTGACAGGAGATAGATGGCTCATAACGCAGCCTGGCACAGCACATTATGTCCCGTCTTGGGGCTCCTAAATCATTTCGAAATTTTAAATTCCCTAATCAATATTTTATGGTGAGCACAAGACAGTGATCAGGCCTGTTTCTCTCCAGGGCGTGTGCACACATACTGGGACTAGTGGATATGAGTTCCAGGAGGGGTCAGCCCCATCTGGCTGCATCCTCCTGAGGACAGTCATTCGGCCAAGCCCTCGCAGGTCATGGGATTCCAGTGGACTCCTTTAAGGGGGAAGAAACCCAAGGACTAAGAGATGACGAGGGCGTCTTTGATCAGCTCATGGCAAAACCGAGACCTGGACACAGGGTGTCTGAATCCGAGACCAAAGCTGTTTCTGTGAAACCACGCCTGGCACAGTGTAGGTGCTCAACAAATACTTGCTCAGTGTTGAACACATGTTAACACTCACAAAATGCCAAAGTTTGGGCCAAACAAGTCTTTATGCTTCTTAAGCACTCACTAAGCACCAGCCCGTCCTCTAAATTCTTTACTTTTAAAATGTCAGTCCTTACTCACCCTCCCATGAAGTAGGGACTATCAGTATCTCTATTTTACATATGCAAAATGGCTCTGGGAGGTGGCACCTGGCAAGTGAGAAGGAATCTGCTTTGAAATCCAGGCATTTGTGCTAGGACCCGTGCAGTCACCACCGTGCTGCATTACCCCAGACCCCGACCCGAGACACTGAGTTTTCTGTTCCCTGCTGTATTTGGACATGTCCACAATGCACCTGTGTTTCCCGACATGGAAAAGACAGATTAGAGAAGAAAAAGGATATTGGTGGGTCAGAAGGTAAGCAATTGGCTGTCCGATCCAAGTTCTTGGGTGATACTGGTGAAGAAAGATGCTGAAAGCAAAGGCCAGGTTCCCGGGTGTTCAGAGAAAGTAGAAGCTGGGGGAGAGGAAATGGCTCTGGTTCCCTGAGGCTTGTAGAAGAAACTAGGTGCTCAACAAATGAATTTTGATGATGCTGGCAATTAGCAGCCTGTTTAAATGCTGCAGTAGAGAAGGAAGGAAGGAGGGAAGGGAAATAAACAAACAAATAAATAAATATGCCCATATATATATATATATATATATATATATATATATATATATATATATTCATAAAGACTTCCATACAGGACAGGATCTGGTCCCTCCTGCCCTCCCTGCCTCCTCTTGCTCATTGCCCTCCCCAGCCACCCGCCCTGCTCCAAGATTCCTACATCAGGACCTGCTTTACCATCACTTCTTTTCTTGGCCTGATAGGCTCCTCCAAGTGATTCTCCTGCGCCTGGCTCTTCCTTGTCATTTAGATCTCAGCCTATAACAATATCACTTGTGCAGAGAGGCGTTCCTTGCTCATCTCGTCTACACTGAGAACAGAGCCCTTCATCCTGAATGTCTAAGACAGCGCCTGACACACAGGAGGTGATAAGCAAATACAGAATGAATGAAAGGATGGATTCAGGGACGTTTGGAAGAAGGCCCCTCCGGTGTCAGGCAAAGCACACTGCAGCTAGAGCTGGCTAAGAAGAAAAAGTATGAAACAGCCCTGCCAGAGCCTCGCCACACTCACTGGCCTGTGAGTGATCTTTTCCTCAGTCAGGGATCCCACTCACCACCTCCTAGGGAAGTTCACATCATGTTTGGGCAGCTCTGACAGATGCAAAGTTCTTCCTTATTTGGGCATGAAACCCGACCCTCTGTAGCTTCTACCTATTTATTGGTTTTGATTCAAACCCTGGGGCTCCCTGGAAGCTATGCTCTATCAGCAGAAAGCTCCCAAGGTACAGGAAGCCCCACTGCTGTGGGCCAGCTGTGCAGGCCAGAGACCCCAGGGGATAGCTGCTGGGTGGGGGCCTTCGGGATCTCATGATACACCCTGTAGCCATTTTAGCTGTCGGAGTCAGCTTGCTTTTCCAAGGAGAAACATGCAGGGAATTCTGGGTCAATGTTCTTGTAATCCTCCCAGAGCAGTAGGAGGTTTTGCCAAGAGCAGGGAAGGAAAGCCAAGGACTTGGCTGTTTTCCCTTTAAAAAACCCTATTACAGATGGGGCGGTGAGAATAGCATTCTCTTCCACTCTCACGTTGTTTGATGTGTTGCAAAGCCCTTTCAGGCATATCAGGGGTGCTCTCATCAATCTTAACACTGCCTCTGGAGAAGCAGGGATTTGCCTAAGACACTCTGCCAGCAAGAGTTCAACACCCCTGGCCCTCCTCAAATGCTTTACTCACACACTAAGTAAGGATACTACGGATGACTTCAGGCTTATCTGTGATTCTAGAGTCATGCTCCTCAAACCGAGTGCATAAAAGTCAACTGGAAAGTTCGTTAAAAGTTCGTTAAAACACAGATTCCTAGAGATTCTCCTTCTGCCAGGTATAACAAGCACCCAGGTGGTGCTGATGCCCGGACGCACCTGCCAAGATGGCTGCGGCCGGCTTCGCACTGTTGCCTCTCTCTGAACTCCAGGAAGTCGCAGGTAAGTAAAAAAGTATTTTGCACAAGGTGTCTTGTTTGATCTCACAACGACCCCATGAGATAACTATATTTATTTTTCCCGTGTCATAGACGAGAACGCAATGGTGCAGGAGGTCAAGTCACTCACCTGCAGTCCCTCATCTGGTAAACAGCTGAGTCTGAATTTTGCTGATGTCAGAGCAATGGATTCAACCACAATGCCATGCTCCTTCCTGGAAGTGAGAGGGGTTTCCAGCTCACTGAGTTTCCTATCCTCACTGGAAGAAGGACCCTGCTTCTCACTGGGCACAGAGATGAACGCTGAGTTCCCTTGAGTTTAGAAAAGAGACTAAACTTGGGGCGTCTGGCTGGCTCAGTAGATTAAGCCTTTGCCTTCTGGCTCAGGTCATGATCTCAGGGTCTTGGGATCGAGCCCTGCATCGGGCTCACTGCTCAGCAGGGATCCTGCTTCCTCCTCTCTCTCTCTGCCTGCCTTTCTGCCTACTTGTAATCTCTGTCTGTCAAATAAATAAATAAAATCTTAAAAAAAAAAAAAAAAAGGAACAAAGAAAGAAAAGAGACTAAACTGCTTTCCAGGCTCGCCCTGGTGTTGAGGTGCTCTCATTCCACCCTGGTCCGCCATCTGACCATTCCCACAGGACCACTTCGAACTTCTGCTAAGCTCCAAATGCTGGCGTATGGGGTGGAGCCGCCTCAGGGGAGACTGCCAGCAAGTTTGTTGTGGGGACCTCCATCCCTACGCACTCCTCCTGTGCCCCCATATCTCGCCCTCCATCCTCTGTTTCTCTCCGTCCTCCAAGCTCCCGCATGTTCCCCTCTGCAGGGTCCCCACTGCTCACTCCTCCCTGCCTTCCCTAGTAGACATTTGGAACTTTTCCTGCTTTTTGATCTTTTGAACAGAATGACAATTATTAAATTCTCAAAATGAAAAGGTTAACAAGTTCGTGAGTAGCTCCTTCCGCAAGTCCTCACATTTAAAAGAGGATCAAGGAAGAAAGCAATGATTAACCAATAGAATTCATTTCTAGAGGCAGAATTTCTGGCATCAGGATGAGACAGCAGAATGACTTGGGACAAGGATCTTCCTCACTTTCCTCTCTGTCCTGTATTTATTTGTGGGATTGCATGTTTAACGACCATCTTCCCGCTGAACTGTGGGCTCCGTAGGGGAATAGAGACTTCATCTGTTTTGTTTTTGCTGTTGCCCCAAACCAAGACATGTAGTGGATTTGAAACATAGTCACAACTCAGATGTGCAAAACAATGTTGTTTTCCTACAGCTGTCACTAGCCATCATTTTTTTTTTTTTTTGTTACTGTGAAAAGACCAATTCTTGACAATTAAAGGTACCTTGGTCAAACTCTGGTTCAGTTTGTAGTCTTTTTTCACTAATTCCTTAGTTAAAATTCACATTTTATTTTTTATTTTATTTTTCATTATGTTATGTTAGTCACCATAAAGTATATCATTAGTTTTGTTGTAATGTTCGATTTGTTAGCTGTGTATAACTACTAGTGCTCACCCCAATGCATGCTCTTAATTCCCGTCCCTGGTCATCCTATCCCCCCACCTCCTTCCCTCAGTTTGTTTCCTGGAGTCCAGAGTCTTTCATGGTTTTTCTCCCTTTCGATTTCTTCCCATTCAGTTTCCGTCCCTTCCCTGTGGTCCTCTGCTCTGTTCCTTATGTTCCATATATGAGTAAAACCGTATGGTAATTGTCTTTCTCTGCTTGGCTTATTTCACTTAGCATAAGCCCCTCCAGTCCCATCACTGTGGATGCAAATGCTGGGTTTTCATCCTTTCTGGGCTGAGTAATACTCCATTGTATACATGAACCACATCTTCCTTATCCATTCATCTGTTGAAGGGCATGTCGGCTCCTTCCACAGTTTGGCTATTGCAGGCATTGCTGCTATGAACATTGGGGTACACATGCCCCTTCTTTTTACTACATCTATGTCTTTGGGGTAAATACCTAGTAGGGCAATCACTGGGTCATAGGGCCTACCTCTATTTTTAACATCTTGAGGAACCTCCATACTGTTTTCCAGAGTGGCTGCACCAACTTGCATTCCCACCAACAGTGCAAGAGGGTTCCTCCTTCTCCACAACCTCGTCAACACTTGTTTTTTCCTGTCTTGTTACTTTTGGCCATTCTGGCTAGTGTAAGATAGTATTGTCGTTTTGATTTGTATTTCCCTGATGGCTAGTGATGCTGAACATTTTTTCATGTGTCTCTTAGCCATCTGTATGTCTTCTTTGGAGAAGTGTCTCATCATGTCTTCTGCCCATTTCTTGACTGGATTATTTACAAC
This sequence comes from Mustela nivalis, assembly GCF_964662115.1. Classification (NCBI taxonomy): domain Eukaryota; kingdom Metazoa; phylum Chordata; class Mammalia; order Carnivora; family Mustelidae; genus Mustela; species Mustela nivalis. The sequence goes on from NC_139035.1 coordinate 24,434,575, forward strand.
TTACTTATTTTAAATGTAAACTTCCTATCAGCACCTTTGTACCTTATCAAGTGTTCTCTCTTCTACCTGGGATAGCACCTGCCTATAGGAAGGAGTTACGGAATCACGGCAATAAGAGGTGGGAAGGTTCTTGTCTGGTTTGTGTTCTTGCCTCTGGTCCTGGCTGACCTTTGAGGTGGAGCAGTTGGTCCTACCAGTTTTAGGGGCATCACCCTCTGTTCTCATTGCATTGGTTGCCTCCATGATTACATGCAGCTGATATAATCTATGGTCTGTCCTTGTGGTTCAGAACAAGGGACCCTGACCAATGCCCAATCAATGTATAATAGGGGAAATTTCTTTCCACTCAGAATTCTGTAAGCAACCATCTGGAGAGGTGCCCTGGAAGGAACAGGTGGAGTCCTCTCAGGACATCCACCTTACACAGCTCTGTGATTTTTTTCTCAAGCTTCTTCTCCTTCAGTGGAGGTAAACGGTCCCTACTTCATGTCTTCCATCCTGCCTAGTCTACATAATTCAGAAAGATTCATCTTCTCAAGTGCCTAGTTCTTGCACTGGAAAACCAGGGCTCTTAAGATGAATGTCTTTCCTGTGAATTTAAAAAATTGAACTTGAATGTCAAAGACTTCTTCTTCTTGGGAAATTTAATTCCTTGCTCGCTGTTCTACTTCACCCCACCCCATGTCATGGATAACTCAGACTCTGAGGATGGAAGGCTAATGGACAACAGAAGCTATAAAATTACCAGCAGTGAAAAATATGTAAAATAACATTACAAAATATTATTCTGCTTAACTGCAGGCACAAGTGTTTATGGACTAAATAATAATAGTGTGGATTCAGAGTAAATTCTGGGCTCAAATCAGGGCTCATTTTGAGGTCCTTAGAGCCTCGGGATGTTGAATAAATGAGGATCGATTGGCACTTGAAGAACCACATCCTAGGAAGAGTCCAGACTAACACGGTGATGTTTATGACAATAACGTTTCATTTACAAGGGTTTTTTTCTGCAGACTATTTTATAATTTATCCTTTATTTTATTAAGCAATGCATTGTATGAAGCATAGGGCTAGGACATGTTCCTATGCAAGGAAAGAAAATTTATTAAGTTGCTAGTGTTTATAAATTTCCCTCTCTCTCCAGCCCATCCAAAATAATCTTGTTATCTAGCCCAATTTTCTCCTCTTGTAGAAATGCAGAGTCTGGGTGCCTGGGTGGCTCAGTGGGTTAAGCCGCTGCCTTCAGCTCAGGTCGTGATCTCAGGGTCCTGGGATGGAGTTCCGTATCCCTGCTGAGCAGGGAGCCTGCTTCCTCCTCTCTCTCTGCCTGCCTCTCCGTCTACTTGTGATTTCTCTCTGTCAAATAAATAAATAAAATCTTAAAAAAAAAAAAAAAAGAAATGCAGAGTCTTAGGTACCCTTCCAGATTTGGTGAACCCAAATCTGCATTTTAATGAGTGAGTTATACTCATCATTGAGTAGTTGAGAAACTCTGCTATAAATTACATCCATTCATGCCTTACCTTCTGACCCTGTGTCAGGTGTCCATGTGGCCCCTGATTCTTTGCCTCTTATCCTGTTCTCAACCCCTTTTCTACCAGGAAGATGGGAGCTGGAGATCCTTTGGTTTACTTTGTGAAGACTTGCCCTGCTCTGTGCTAACAGGAAATTAGCATTTCAGGGTCTTATTTAGGTTTGCATTGCACTTCAGCATGGAACTTGAAGTTTCTCCAAGCATCGTTTTTTTGGGAGAATGTCGGCATGAAGGAGTGAGGCAGATTTCCCTTGGTCACATCCTGTCCTTCGTATCTGTTGCTCCCCAACTGTGCTAATGAGATCACTGTGATCCTGTTATTCTCTTTGTTGAGCACAAACAGAGCTCATCCAAGTTTGTATCTCCCCCAACTGGCTTTTCAGGTGAGGGTGGAGGGGGTCTGTCCACTCCCTCTCCCCAGGGAGGTTATCCCTCCCCTTGCGTGGATGCTCCTGTATTCTACCTGCGGAGGGAGAGGTACTCAGTGGCTGCTGGCTGTTGTGCTCCGTTGCTGATTGAGATGAAGCATCATTGCAACAGCTACTTTTTATTTAGCACTTTCTGTATGCCAAGCCCTGTGCTAGGTTTTATGATTTCCATTTTACAGCTGATGAAACTAATTCGTAGAAATATTAGTTGATGTGCTCAAAGCCCTATGATTAGCCAGTGTCTGAGCTCGGAGACAATGCCATGTTCATACTCTGAAATTCATACTTTCCCCACACCACTTTTTAGTTTTTTTCAGACATGCTTGTCTTTAAGGGCTACAATTCCTAAGTTCTCTTAGTCAAAGGGATAGATTCTCCTAATTTTAATCTTTGCAGACCTCTAGGGGAGTGGCTTTTATATTTTAGTGCACATCAGAACCAGTGAATGGGCTTGTTAAAACACTAATTCAGCAGGTATGGGCTGGGGTCAGAGTGTCTGCATTTCTCACAAGTTTCCAGGTGATGCTGCTGCTGCTGGCACAGCTCACACTTTGAGAACCACTGTCTTAGTGGATTAGGGAAGCCGGAAAGTGTGGGAAGTGAGGCACCCATTGTTTCCAGCCCCTTCAAGCTGGGGTGCGGGGAGGGCAAAGCTGCTGTAGCACCTGTGGCTTGCTGAGTGCTTCCTGAACATTACTTCACAGGAGAGCAGAAGGGTAGTTATTTGCGTCTGTTTCAATTTAGTGTCTCTCATCTGGGTAGTGTTTAGGCTGGTCCACTGCCCTAAACTCACGAGGGTCACCTGCTAACAAGCTGAGGACTTTAAAAGCATACAATAACCTGAGTAAAGGCCTGGAAACTGAAAGCATGTTGATTTATGGGCATTTCCCAGGAAATAGTAATCCACTTCCAAGGGGGAAAAAAGCCCTGGCTCATTCTTCCAACTGGATGGTTTATCCAAAATTTATGAGATTTGTAGAAATGGGATTCACCATGTGCCTTTCCTTAGAGATATATTTTTTAAAAATGTGTATATCCAAGGTTCCAAAAAGGTTCAAATTGGAATTTTTATCATGGGACATCAAGCATGTTTGGGTGGACCACTGCGGGTCTATCTACCTGGCAACCCAGTAGGCATTCAGTCAGAGGGAGTCATGATGTATGGAACGTTGGGGCTAAGAGTGTTGGGCTGTGGAGGTAGATAGGGCTGTTATGAATGCTGGCTCTGCCACTTAACAGCTGAGAGTCCATAGGCATATTACTTAACTTGTCTGGGCTGCATTGTCTCCAGAATCAAGGCTGATATAAAAAATATTTAGCCAACAGATACGGCATGGGCATCAGCTAGTCAGAATGGATGGAAGCCAAATCAGAACAATGCCAGCTGTAAACAAGCCAGAACCAGTGTGGACTGGCTTGCATTTTCAAATAGGATATGGGTTCCATCTGTGGTTTATCTCTGCATAGGGGAAATGGGTTTTACTCAGTAAGGAGGAGGTCGTGTGTGTGTGTGTGTGTGTGTGTGTGTGTGTGTGTGTGTGTATGCATGCACGCTTGTGCTGTGCTCTCAATAAACAGCAGGAGGCTTTCTTGGGACTGGAAAGGAAGATTTCCTTTGGAAGCCACATATACTCTCTGTTGCAGGATTAGGAAGGATACCCCTTTTGGAAACCTTGGACTATGGACAGTTTGGCCCATCCCACTCCCATTCCATAATCTGGTAGCCAGTGGATGTGAAGCAAGAATGAGAGAGGATCCCAGTGATTGATTCATCTTACTGTGCTGTCTTTGGAGAGAGGCAAAGTCAGAAGCTACTGAATATACAGAATGTATTGAATTTATAGAAACTATTGCCTGAGATACTGAAAAGCACACAAGAGTGTGTAAAGGCAGGCATCCTCCCCCAGACTCAGTGGAGTACCTGAACACTCTTTGTACTGTCATACAACCATGGGCTGCCTTGGTTTATTTTTTCTGGGCAATAGGACAATACTAGTTACCTACCTCATTGGCTTGAATTGAGAAGGAAATGAGCTAATCGATATGGCACAGATGGCACACAGTAGGAACTTGATGAAAGAAAACTGTGTTGGACCACCAATCTCCCAGGCCATGTACTTAATGTGGCAGATGCTCTCTGGGGCTTCGAGGTGGCTCAATCTACTGGTTGAGGGCCAGTGGAGGGGGGAGGGTTACCTGGGAGCTGTACGGATCTTGCTTATTGATAACCTGAACAGGTCCTTATGGGAAACTTACACTAACTTCTAAGTCAGATGAGCTACTCATTTTCCTTGGAGAATAAGTCAAATAACAATACTGTTGTGGGGTGCCTGGGTGGCTCAGTCATTGAGCGTCTGCCTTTGGCTTAGGTCATGATGCCAGGTTCCTGGGATCGAGTCCTACATCGGGCTCCCTGCTCAATGGGAAGCCTGCTTCTTCCTCTCTCACTCTCCCTTCTTGTGTTCCCTCTCTTACTGTGTCTCTCTCTGCCAAATAAATAAAATCATAACCCCCCCCCCCAAAAAAAAAAGTACTCTTGTGTTCTAACAAGCAAGGTGGAGGAGTCTTTCTATTTGGGGCCTCAAGAGAGCGTTTCAAGACATTGGTGGAGGAGAGTAATCTCTGTGCAAACAGCTTGGGAAGCTGCAGAGGCCACGGGGTGGCTGACAACAGGCTGAGTGGGTCAGTGTCCATGAAGATGAGGGATGGTGACCATGGAGCAGGTACATACCTCAGTGTCCTCCCCAAGCTCAGATGGGGTCTCTGTCAGCCCTTGCAGGGGCACATGGTGGCTGCAAGAAAATGGGGGCAGAGGAGGAGTTACTTTGCTTCAGCTGTAGGGACAATCAATGATTGAGGCCACGGCAGCCCCCCGAGATCCTGGTGGGAGGCAAATATCCAGCCATGGGGCAGGTGGAGATGCAGACCCAGAACCTTCTGTGGTCTGGAACACCATTGCCTGGGAAACACCCACCCACTCTGCCTCCATCCTTGGACATTTCATCCTCTGTTGGTCCCTTCAGTTATCTGAGACATTTGTCTTTACCTTATCTTTGGATTATTTTACAAGCTTGCCATCTGTCCCATATGAAACTCTTTCATCTCTTGAATCATGTTATTTGCTCCTCTGATCATCCTCTTACCTAACCACCTCTCCTTGGAAGTCTCCTTCCTTCACCTGCATCTTTCCCTTTGGTGCCTGTTCTCATTCTCACTCTGGGCAACTCTGGACTCAAGATTTCAGTTGCCCCGTGCATGGATGAGCCCCTAAATCTCCATCTCCGTCTCCAGCCAGACACTCTTTCTTCAGTATTTAGATACTCTCTGGATCTTCCTCTTCAGTTCCTTCCTGGATCACTGCACCAACCTCCTAACGTGGGTCTCACTTGAGGCTCACTGTCTTCCAAACCACACTCTTTCTATTGCCCAAATGGTTTGTTTTGCTTTTCCCCAAAGTACCCATTAGATCATATCCCTGAACATCTTCAGCGATTCACCAATACCAAAAGGGTAACTGCCTAGTATGGTAGGTTTTTTGGTTTGCTTGTTTTGTTAAGAGTACTTATTTATTGAGAGGCAGAGCACAAGCAGGAGGGACAGAGGGAGAGGAAGAGAGATTCTCAGGCGGACTCTGCCTGATGTGGGGCTCTATCTCACAACCTTAAGATCATGACCTGAGCCTAAACCCAGAGTCGGACACTTAACCGACTGTGCCAGCTAGGTCCCCCAGCCCAGTATGGTTTAAAAGCATCTTGCTACTTGAGGTTTGCTTCCTCGGCAGCCTTTCTTATTACTCTCCTACCCTTAACTCCCACTCTGGCCTAATTGAATTTCATGTTCCATTTCTCAAATGTACTGTGCATCTCCACTTCCCCATGCTTTGAGACATGCTGTTATCTTTTTCCAGAATGCTCTTCCTCTCCTGAATGCTAGTGACTTCTTTGTCTTCCTGGCTTGGCTAGAAAAGCACATCCTCTGTGAAGGGGTGTATGACACCTGTACCCTCACATAGGACCCCATGCTCTGAAGATTCCCACATTTGGTTTAATACTCTGCTCTCACCATCTTAAAATTCTTAGTAATTTTTTTTCTTTAGGACGAGGCTCTGCATTTTTATTTTGCTCTAGAGCCCATAAATTATGTATCTGGTCGTGCTGACGCCCCCACAACACCATCTACACAGCGCAGCCATGACACTTACGAGGTGGTGGTACTGTGGTTATTATCTGTCTGCTTCACCCACTGGCCTTGGGACTTCTCGGGGCTGGCGGAACGGTGTCTTGTTCATCTCTCTTCCCCAGCCTGCAGGGCAAAGGTTGACACACAGTAGGGGCTCAATAAATAATTGTTGACAACATTAATTCAGGCCTATGGGTCCTTTTCCCCCTTAGTCTGTGAGAACAGCCTTTCCCTTTGAAAGACATTTGCCTTGTGAAACCAGAAACTCTGAGTTCCAGTTTCAATTTTACTTTTTTTTTTTTTTTTTTTGGAATTTGGCCTTATTATCTAATGTAAGCCTGTTTCCTTCTTGGAGGCCCAGATTCCTGATCTGTAGCGTGAAGGGCACGAATGAACAGAGCAGCCCATGGGGGGGATGGGGGGCTACTGGTCTGCTGCTCTCCCGCTCCTCCCCCTCGCCCCTTCCCTGAACTCTGGGTGTCTCTCTCTCAGGATGCTTGAGGAGCCTCATCCTTTGTCCTTGTTTTTCCACACGTTCTCTCTCACTTCTCTTCTCTTGTTTTCCATCAGGAAAGGCAAGGCCAGACTCTTCACTCAGCAGAAGCAGTGTTTGTTGACATTTGGAAAAAAAAAAGAAGAGAAAAGTCAAAGATCCTTCAAAGTCATGGTGTTTGAATATTTAAAGACGATGAATGCTAGAAACATTGACAGGTCCTGTGTCAGGCTTCATTCTGGTTCCTCTGCCCATTATTTCATCTCTAAAAACAGAAGGAGCTCCATTTTCAGGGGCTTTGTGCAGAGCCATTCAGACTTCCTGCCTGTCCGCTCCTTCCCCCAGCTCCCTGCCGCTCTGCTGCTGTGGTTCTAGGACTGCCCCTCACCTGGCATGTCCCGGGGAGGGGGCGGGGCTGGAAGAGGACATGGGATGGGAGGAGGACTGGGTAGTTGGGCTCTAAGGCCCTGCCCCCACCTCCATTGCCTTCACTGCTTTTCTGTATTAGGATAAGATTTCATTGGATAAAAGGGGTGGTAATACTAGAAAATGCATGAAAGCCTCTGTCTACTGACCCAGGGTCAGCTCTCAGTCTGGGTATGGGGTCCTAGCAGGTTGGACTAACTCTGCAGCATGATTCTTGTCAATAAAAGAGAGTACAAATTATTAATGCTTTCTGTTCTTACTCTCAGCCAAATTATTATGGAGGAGTAGGGTTCTTAGGCTGGCCTCCTCACCATTTTTTCCCTGGCCATGGTGCTGAGTTTTGGCTGGGGATCAACTTTCTTGGCAAAAGCTAGGACAGAGCTGTTGCTAACATTGCCATGGACATTAAGTGTCCTTGGACCCCACTTCTTCACCTGAGGACTTGTGTGCTTGCTAGGCAGCCATGCACAGCAGGACAAAGGGCAGGGGAGTTCTGCTAATTCCAACCCCCCCTGTCCTCTTATCCCCAGATATAATAACAGTAACAATAATAATTTTTTTCCCAGAGAAACTTCTGGTCAGCTCAGCCATGGAAAACTGTGGGACAGAGCAAAGCACATGGTGTCGAGCAGACAGTGCAGAAGTCCACAGTCTGACAGACCGGAGTTTGAGTCCTCATTCTGTCCCTTAGCTAGCTCTGAAGCAGCTAGATGTGCCTGGTGCTATGTTACAGCCTATGGAGAATGAAAAGGAATTTGCACTCTAATTGGGGAGAAAAAAAAATTTTAACTTTCTGGGTAGCAGGATAGTTGTCAACTCTCTCCACCTCTACTCCCTAAACAAGCCAGAGGGAAACCCAGAAGTTGAGGAGAAGTTGGGCATGGTATCGCTCAACATGCAGGACAGTTGGGAGGGGACAAAGGCTTTTGGCAGAATAATCAGCTCAAAATTGCATTAACAGGATAAATGTGTGTCTTTTCAGCAACCCTGATGATGAGTTTTGGCAGGAAATGAATCCTTGCTGTTTGAGATGTATCCGGTATATTTAGAAATCTGGGGAAGGAGCAAACTACGAACTTGAGTGGTAAACCTTAATGTCCTTTCTCCCATATATGGACACAAGAGCCCCAGAACACATGTCCAGCAGCAGAAACTGGGGACAGATTAGGTCTATCTTTGGCTCACCACAGACAGCAGAGCCCAAGTAATGGAGGTCTTGGGACTACGTGATACGTGGTTGGACGGAGTGGGTTCTAGATGGGCAGAGGAGGGTAAGGAAGGGAAACTTCAGGAAAGGGCTAAATAAGATGGGGACTGAAGGAAAAGAAAGAAAAAGCAGTGTAGGGGCATCGGGTTTGGTCCCACAGAAGACTTCTCTGAGCTCCAGGGAGTGTCCATGTGCAACCTGCAAGCATAATGGGAGCTCAACCTCAGAGAAGTGAGGGTTTCTTAAGGCCCCAACGTTGCCTCATGGAACAGATAGGTTTTGAGCTGAATCTGAAGGGCCAGAAGATTCTGTAGACAAGTGGAGGGGATCAGCGAGGCCATTCCGGGTGCAAGAATAATATTGCTCAGATGGCATATTTTCAGTCCTAACCTCTCCTGTATCCTCCCGTCTCCTATCCTCCTCCCCACTCTGATCACGCCCATCGAGTTCATCTGCCCCTGGCAGGGGCCACCTCACCAACGAGCCTGCTGCATTTACACAAGCCTGGGGCTGGCTCTTTCTGGGGTTTGGAGGAAACACAAACAATCCGTACCCTGCCTCAGAAGTCTAAACAGAGGAAGGCATATTTCACATTTCCAATTATGACACAATCTGGTCGGTGTGGAAGTGGGAGCCTGTTGACTTTAACAGCCCAGCTGTTCTTGTCTTCCGGACAGCAGTCGAAGTATCTTCTGAACAGAGGGGCGAACAGTCTAAAGTTCTGGTGGGAGTCCTCCAGGATTGCCATAGGAGAGTGCCATGGTAACATGGCCCTGGGGCCTCTGTGTTCCAGGCCGCACAACGCATTCCTAAATGTCATCATTACTGAGAGGAATAGTCCCATATTTCGTAGGATTCCCTAAGAGACATTATTTATCTGGGCTTCCAATTGCCTTACTTCCCCGGCTCCTTCTTCCTCTCCGACCTTCCTTACTCAGGAGGAGGTAGCTGGGAAAAACCCTCATTTCTTTCTGACCATCAAAGCTGTACTCTGTCTGCTTTCCCCAAACCTCAGGGGCCTTTTCCTCTCTCCCTTAGATTCCGGTGTGCAGTTTTTCTTTCCACCAAGGAGGGGCAAGCCCCTCTAACTGCCAGGGTTTTTCATATGTGGATACTAGACCTCTTTTTGGCTCTCGGGTTTCTAACTTCTAATTACCTTTGAATGCCTCACCTTTTTCTATCCACCTTTTGAACCCTATTACTTGTTTCCCGTGTTATAAAAGAGGCCGCCCCGCAAAATTAATTGCAAACCAGTACAAAATGTAAATGTAGTAGAAAATATGATTAATTCCTTTTCTAAAACGGACGTGTGGTTAAAAATGGTTTATTCGTTTGCAGCTCAAACCTTTGTTCCACTAGCCGCTGAGCTGGTACAGCTCTTCAAGCTTCCTGGGGAGGGTCAGTATGACCCAGCAGAGCCTCTCACCAGTTGTGCACATTTGAGGTTTTACTGTAAAGCAGTAAGTGTGATTTTTAAAAATATAAATACACCAGAAGTTTGTGAAATGAAAACTATCCTCTTCAAAGTTGTCAACTTCTAAGTACTCCGCACATGCCACTTATGTATTTAGAATTGATAATGCAGTTCTCCATCAGAGTTTCATCTGGTTCTGTTCATAAAGCACTGAAATTTGTCAGAAAGTTGAGTATTTCAGCTTCTAAGTTATATTTGCAAGATAACTTCTTCCACGTGAAAGTGCCCTAAAAGTCTTTATTAGCTCACATCTCTCGATTTTTAGCTTCAGAAAGTATCACCACAGTAACCATACTCTCACGCCCAGGATGCTGCTCGTATGTAAAAACACCGATTGAACGTCGGGTTCGGTTCATACAGTAACCCTCCCCCGCATATCTGCTGATTTGCTTTCCGCAGTTTCGATTACCTCCAGTCAACCGCGGTCTGGAAGTGCAGGAGCCTCCTTCTAACGAATCCTGGAATCACCAGCAGGTCAATCGCAGCTTACGTTTACATTACAACGCCTGCGTCATTTACTACAACTCGCTGGCTGCATCTCATCACGTGGGCATTCTGTTGGCTTACGTCATCACAAGAAGGGTGAGTACAATGCAAAGAGATATTTTGAAAGGGTTCACATAAGTTTTAATACACATATTGTAATTGTTTTATTATTAATTGTTGCTAATATCTTACTGGTTTTTGTTGTTGTTGTTGTTTGTTTTTATCAATTAAGCTGTACAATGGGTATGTTTGTATAGGAAGAACATAGTATATATATGGTTGAGGACTCTCCGTGCTTTCACGCATCTGCTGGGTGTCTTGGAACGTATCCACCGCAGATAAGGGGCGGGGAGGGACTACTGTAGGTCATAGGAGAAGAGCTCATCCTTTTCTCCACTCTTATCCTCATACGAGCCCTCAAGTTTTCTGCCAATGACTTTAGACGGTCTCCTGTCTGGAGACAAAACTTTGCTGTAGCGGAAGGTGTTCACAGAATAGCTGCAGACTCTGAATAGGATTCCTAGAGAGGAGTTCCAAAATATCCTGAATGACTGTAGCTTGAAAAGAGAGACTTTTTTCCTAGGGGTCCACCTGGAAGGAGATGGTTATTAGGCTGGGGGCAGAGGAGGTGTCTTCCCCCATTACATGCACCTGTGTAGAGGGCTGTCCTTTAGAATAACACCGTTGACCATTCTTCTTCCTCTCCCCACCCGTGCCCATCCCTTCCAGGGGCAAAGGGTAGTTGTGTCTGACCTTGAGTTAGGGAGAAGGATTGGGCGTGGGTGGCTCAGCCTCTTCTGGGCTCTACTTTCAGATCTATTAGCCTGCAGATGCGTTGGCCTGAAGTAAGACACCTCCTGGAGAAGTCTGCATAGGTGGGTCTGATTAACTTGGAAGTGAAGTATTAGTAAGTCCTCCTGGCCACAGCTCTAAAACCTTGCAGTCAATAATGGTGGTGATATTTTGAATTCTCTCTGTATGACTCCCATGTATCTCTCTCATTTGGTTTAATCTCCAGATGATAAAGAAATAGGTGTTATTTATTAGCCTTTTAAAACACCATCAACTATGTTCATTTAGATGTATAAATTTCTGTTGCCTGTATTATGAGACTGGCTTCCTTGTATTGTGCCTGATGTAGTAAAAATAAGGAGCCACAAGAGAGAGTCTTCCTGGGCCCTATCCTTTAATTTAAAAAATTCCTCCAGAAATACGGAAAAAGAGAAGCTCCCACAGGGCAGGACTGTGTTGTTTAATGTGATCACACTTTCTTTCACTGCTGGTTGTGTTGTTATCTCTCTTTGCCTACTCACTGAGGCTCAGGTATATGCTTGATGGAGAGCCTTAAGTGGAGGTTTTCTGGGGAAAGGCCAGAGGTTCATCACCCCAAAGACCTGTGTTGCACCTCAACTCTAGGAAGACTCTTTTTTCTTCCTGGTTTCCTTGGGCCCTTCTAACCCCAAGAGCAGGGAGGACTTAGTTCACTTCCTCACAGGAGCAAGGAGAACAGGATCCTCACCCAAAATAGCTATAGACCTCTCCCTGCCAGGTAGGGTGTGTGTGTGTGTGTGTGTGTGTGTGTGTGTGTGTGTGTGTGTAGGGCAACTGTGTGCATCCAGACCTGCTGGGACCTGAACTGGGCACTCTGAGGCTGGGTCTCAGTGGAGGCCCACACTGAAAGTTCCACCAGCTTCTCCCACAGAGTCCCTGAAGGCTTCCCCCTTATATTCATCCTGGTAACTTCAGGCTCCAGTGGCTCCTTTGCTCAGGAAATGGAGGTAGTTGGAGATGGAAATGTGGGGGAAACTGTGTGTGGTCAATCCACCATCTTTCCAAAGTCATCCTTTTCCAGCCTGTTCCAACAGGTATCAGGCCCTTGTCTGTCTCCAAGAAGCAAATACGATCAGTGGTTTATAGTAATCTTAGAATCCCCAGGCACTTGAGGCCTTGTTTGGCCCCAATGAAAAAAGCAAAACCAAAACCAAAATCAGGCCCTTTAGCAAGGGCTGATTTGATTGATGTGCCATATAATCTGACCCCTTCCTAGCTTGAGTCCGGTAATTTGTTCAGGCTGTCCTCTTGCTTTGATGGTTTAGGAATCCTTTCTTATCTAGTCCAATCAAATTTGCCTTTGGGTTTTCCCCACTGAGCTGGGCACTTCTGGTTTCCTCACCTCTGGTCCCTCTGTCTCTGGATTTGGATTTTAAGCTCTTTTTTTCCTGGGGCTTTGTTGTGTTTGCCCTACTAGATCTTACCCTTGTCCTGGATCTTCGGCTGGGGACCTTCGGCTGGGATCTTCGGATGGAGCCAGCTCTGCCCTCTCTGGGTGGTGGAAATCAGGCAAGTGTCTGAGAGCGAATGCAACAGAACTGGGGGCTGACAAGGGGGAGTTTTGCCTTAAATTAGAAGTAGTCCCTTCTTGCTGGTAAGTGTGCAATTGAGTGGCCACATTTGTGATGTTTCCAGAGTGAGTTTGGTAATAATGGTTTTGGATACACCAGGTTGTGTCCAGTACTTTTATAGCTGTTGTGCAGGTCTCAAAGAAAAGTTGCTTTTACTTTTGTTTTATTGAGAACAGAACAGTAAGGTGTAAGCAGGAAAATAAGTAGGATTATCAACCAAATCAGAGACAACTTCTATAAGATTCCTTTCCATCCCACTGTCCTTGTTTCTATGGCATGTGAAAGTTAGGCCAAAAGAGGCTTAAGTAGGGAAAAAAAACTTTAGTAGTAGAGAAGCTTTAACTCTTGATGTTTTATTTTCTCCCTCCTTAAATACCAAAACCAGACCACAAGTTTGGGTGTTCAATTTTTGTTTCTAGGACACAGAGGGAAATCTAGAGTTTTTAGAGCTGTCAGAAAATTAGAAGTGATTTGATTCAAAACCTCCTTTCTGTACATGAAGTAACTAATAACCAAATTGGTGAGATGAGGCAGCCAAAGCCTCATAGCCAGCTGGTGGCAAGCAGGGAACTGGGTGCCAATTTCTGGATTTCCCAGCTAGTTCTCTGTCCTCTCATGTCCTTTCATGACCAGTGGAAGGAAAGGAGGAGAAATGGGATGTCAATGTCCCCACTCCCAGGTAGACACTAAGGATGCGGAGTGGGAACCAAGAAAGAGGAATGCAGAGAATTAGTTAAAGCATGGCATGGTGTTTTTAATTGTCAAGTTTAGGTCAGCTGGTTGAGAAAAATTCCAAATTCATATGTAAGTGTTCACTAGATTTCTCTAAATTTTGCAATATAAGGTGTGTAAGTCATGTGTTTAAAACAGTATCCAAAAACCTCACAGAAGCAGTTATGAAATATTTTGTTTTACTGGCAATGGGACAAAAAATAATTGGGCATTAAATCAAGGAAATGGGGAAAAGGGAGCTGCAAATCAAGGGAAATGGTGGAAAATTAGGTCTTAGTGGAGAGAAATGTGTACATATGAACTGCCTGATGTTTCAGGAAAAGAAATATGGTGCTGTAAATTTCCTTTTTAACCCTTTTCACTCAAGGGCTGAGTTGTTCTTGCCTGATTGACAGTGTCTGGACAGCGAGCTACTCTGGGGGGCGGGGAGGATTGTCTTCTCCTTGACCCACATTGTCAGAAATGAGGTGTGATGATTTAGATGGAGATCCATGCTGTGATCATATTCCTGCGACTATCACAACATCCCCCTTTCTCTTGCCTCCAACTGGCAGAGGGTGGCTTCATTCTGATGGGAGCCTAGACCCAGGGAGGAGAGCATGTAAAGCCCTTTGCTGGAGGGCACTAGGGCCCTGCTGATGTGCCACCCGGCTTCATTAAATCCCGCTGAAAGCATGCCTTATTATCTGTCTACTCTATACATAATTTCTATAAATTATAAATTAAAAAATAAATAATAAACACCTTTTTAATTGCATATCCTCTTTTCCTCTTGTCAATTAAAGTGAACTTGCAAAGCTGCTTAACACAAAAAAGCTACACAGACATCAACTCTTGTTAGATGCAGTACAAGTTGTTACACTGATTTTCCCATAGCTGCGAGGATTAATCACAGATAATCATCACAAAAGGATCACACCCATATAAATAATATAAAAATAGCAAAATGCCCAACATGGAACTACTGAGGAAGAAGAAAATCCCTTAAGAATGGGTAGCTCTGAGTTACCACTTAGGGGCGGAGAAGAGGACAAGGACGGGAATCAGTGCTTGCGTTGGAAAGACCCCAGATCTTGTCCGTTTGATTAGGGATTTGGGACCAGAAAAGTAGCTGAGGGACTGGCCCTGGGATGCAGACAGGCTTTTAATCCCTTGTCCTTGATGATATTAATTTGTCAGAGAGCAGCCTTTAACTCCTGTTGCCTCCATGTGAAATAGGTCATGAAACTTTGTAGAGACAGAGAATATGCACAGATGAGAGAAATGATTCAAAGCTTCAACAGAGTTCAGGTTAGACATGAGGGAGAACTTTTTTAGAGAAGGCCAAATGGTGACTTGATGGCGTAGGAAAGAAAGAATTCCTTTGCCCAGAGATCTTTGAAATGGAAGTCAGTTCTCTCAAATGACTTAGGCTGGGTCTCGGAGGTGGAGTGGGGTGGACAAGATGGCACCTTAGAGTACCCCCGCCCTCAGACTGGGCTCTGTTATGTCTTCATTTGGGGAGGTCACTGGAAGGATGTGACCCCTGGTTGACCCATGAGGTGGACCCCAGCACTCCTCACCCCAGCCCCTGTCCTTGGAATATGGGTTCTGTTTGCATTTCTGGCTCCCAGAAGTGGCCCCAAGGACAGAGCCTTGAGATGGCAATGTGGTGTCGAGACCATCTGGATGGTATACATGGCTGAACCCAGTGAAGGCCTCTAAATAAACTTTAAAGAATTGCAGACAGTTGTGGGGAGCTACCTAACTTGCGGCCACCCAAGGCAAGCCTCATTTGTAAGTTTTCCTGGCTGAGGCTGAATACCCCTGCCACCTGCCAGCATGCACGGCTGCCTCTTTCATCCTTTTCTCCCTGCCCGAGTACAAGGGCTGGTTTCAGATTACACCTGCCTGGGATGCTCCCTAGTTTCCAAACTAATACTAGTATCTTTCCAGGGCACGTGGCAGCACTTAAACCAAGACCACATCCAAGGTCATTAAAGAAATAACTGTGACATACTGTCCGTGACTGGTATTCTGTGGCTAATAGAAACCCACATGGCTGTGTGTGATGTGACAGTTCCAGTGAAAGGATGGTTAGCACTATCGCCTGCGGAAAGGGAGAAGGGAAGGATAGAGTTTTGCTCCTTTCTCACAGGGGGCTTCAATACAAGAGACCATGGTGGGTAATCTCTAGAGCTGAGAGCCAGCAAAGGCCTGGTAGATGGAGGCCATATCCCAGCCTGTAGAAGTTCCCATGAAACGCCAGAGAAGGGCTTCGCTCACCCACATATTCTGTCTGAGACCCCCTCTTGCGGCAGTTGCCCACCAACCTTGGCAGGAACCACATTACATGCTCTACCTTAGTGATAACTGGCTCGGTCAGAGGGAGACTCCTAATCTGCACCACATACATTATCCTTTTCATTCGTTTCTGAGTGGGACACATGAGGAACAAAGGTATATGGCACAGCGTTAGGCAAGAAGAGGTAGTCATTTTTCCACCTTGACTTCCAGGTTTCACAAAGTGATGGGGGTCTTAAGTCTTTCTTGCTTGAAGCAAGAAAGGCACCTGCTCTGGGAGGAGGGTCTGGGAGCAGGGGAGCACCATGTGTGGGGAATGAGGATATTGACATAATTATGCCATCTCAGAACCAGGCGCTTGGTGACAGGACAGGCAGGCAAAAACTTACGGGTGCTGGTTTGAACATTGCTCCGCTGGAGTTTGAGGCTATCACGTGTGCCCTCCCTGTGTGGAGCAAAATGAGATGAAGCTCTGGCGAGATCTCATCAGGTAAGATACACTGAAGTCTGAAATGCTGTCCTTCGGCTTGCTGGCAAGAGCTCTGCTCCTGCTCAGACTGAACCGGATCAGCTTTTGAGTTGACAAGGCCAGTGAAGCTGTCTTTCATCAACACTTGCAAGTTAAATTTTAAAAGGGGAAGCTTTACCCCTGCGTCTTGTTTCTTGACATCTGTATGGCTGGTCTTCCAGCATCCGGAGAGAGAGCTTTACCTGCAGCCACTGCTGCGCTGATGGGCTGAGCCCCAATCATCCGGGAGACCTCTGTGATCACTGGTGCTCCCAGAAGCCGAGACTGGGGGTGTCTTCTCAAGCTGTTCTGCATGTTGCTTTCCATTTTAACCTTCAGGTAGTTCTTTCCTTCCTCCTGCTAATTTCCTGGTTTGCTTTGCTTTGGAATCATGTGGTTGTCAGTCCCGAAGACGGCAAGACAAGGCATCTGCGGGCTAATGAACAGCTGCGGGAAGATAATTAATGCTCTCCCACCTTCCTTGCAGCCTTTACCACCTCACCACGACACAGCCTGCAACATCTGTGCTTCCCAGCAGCTGAGCTGTAAAACACCCTTCCCTGCTCCTCACAAAACAACTGTCAGATGGGTCGGCACCCACGTTAAGGGCAAAACTTACAAAATGCTGCAAAAGATGAGCTGTGTTACTCCCAAGTCACAGATGTGGAGTCTTTCCGTGAGAGGACTGTAGAGAACTTGGTTTGGGAGGTACCTGGTTCTGGTGTGGTGTGGATGGTGCATGGTGTGGATGGTGGATGGTGTGGAAAGTGGGAGGGCGGGGACAAGAAGGGTGGTAGGGGACTGCTTCCAGTCTCTTCTTTCAGGGAAGGTTGCTGGACATGCAGACTTTTGAGCTGATCCAGAACTGCTTTGACAATCACCAGAGGAGAGGGTCATCCCAGTCTTCTTAGGGTCCCACTCAGGGACAGTATCCAAAACAATGGACTGAATAGCACAGAGACCATTCAGAGCAGACATTGGTGGTGAGCTCTTGGCCACTGGGGTGTGTTCTAGCTACCCACAAGCTTTGGTCTCATATTCCATGATCCTGCTTCAGCTCTAAATATAATAACATTTACTGAGTACCTTCTTTATGCCAGAGATGGTTTTAGGTGCTTTTGATAATATTGCACGTGAAGGGTATAACAGAAATTGCTTTAACAATAATGTTAATTTTGTTTCCAGGTTAATGAGCGCTAATTTGCATGTGCAAGACTTTAGCCCCATCTATATTTGTAGGATCAAAGCCTCTTTGAAGTCTTGCCCATCACCATCCTTCATCTAGGTATTTCTGGACATTTGCAGGGGGCGTTTCATCATTGATCACGAATGGACCTTTCATAGTCTCCTGATTCAGGCTCCTGATGGTGTCTTTAACCCACAACACACTGCAAGGAGGGTACCCTGTGGCTGGTACCCTCCATGGGAAATTGCTTTCCTGAACTGCGCTGCTATATTCTGATACTTTTACCTGCAAACTTTCTGACATTACTATGCTAATAAACGACAACAGGGTTGCACTTTGTCCTCTGTGCCCTAGTGTGAAGTATTACAAGTATTCCTATGAAAACAGCTCCTACACTTCTGCTTGTGGGCCCAGCCTGTATTAAGCAAAGCCCAACTGGAAATCTTATATATAGGATCTTATTTCCTTACGTTCCTTATCTCTCCATAGCTGGAGCTCCAACTCTCTCTCCTTGTAAGCCGCTTTCTCTCCATGCAAGCAAATATCTGACATGAGGGCTGTGAGTGTCTCTGGCCCCACACAGGCCACAATCACCTAGCATCAAGTAATTCAACTAATGTCAAGTCTCAAATTGCCTTGCCTTGGGGATATTTACTGGTGGTGTGCAGGAAATGATGTGGCATTATGCAAATGTGGTCCAAATAAGTTTGAATCAGAGCAGGGAAAGACTTTCATGCCAAACAGACTTTAAAACCACCCTTCGCCTAGAATAATATGGAGCCTTCCCAGAGAATCTACCAGTTAGAGGGATCATGGAAATGGAGCTTAGGATGGGAATTTGGTGCTGTAGGCTTAAAGAGGCATAACCAGGATTTTGCAGAGAAGAGAGGAGCAGCTTTCTAGAAATTAACTGGACTTAGTTCTTAAAAGATTAGTCTTTGGGCAAATGCCTAAGACAGGACTCAAACTATATTCCAACTTTTAGGCAGAACCATGTGGGCCCGCAGAAGAGAGCTCAAGCAGGCCCAGGATAGTCTCTGACTTACTGTTCATCACTATTCAAAGAAGAGGTATAGGAAAGGAATATAGGAAGTCACCGCCTTTCTCTATAAATTCTCAATAAATCCTTTTGTAAAAAAAAAAAAATCATTAATAAATTTCCATGGTAAAAAATACTCTTTAAGTATTGTTAAAATACAGATATCTGGCCAGAGATATCTACATGACTAACATAGTTTAGCCTCTGGTATCTAGACTTTGCAAAACCATTCCTATTAATGAAGTTAAATTCTTTTTTCCTTCCTTCCTCCATCCCCCCATCCCTCCTTCCCTTCCTTCCTTCCTTCCTTCCCTTCTTTCAGATATATTTATTTATTTGAGAGAGAGTGTACAAGTGGGAGGGACAGAGGGAGAGGGAGAGAATATCGAGCAGACTTTGTGCCGAGTGCAGAGCTTGAAAGAAGTTGAATTCTTTCTGAATATCCTGAAGGGAAGCAGATTTTGCTCTCCTAAGATATATTTCTCTGGCATATTGATTATTATAAGCTGGGTATTTTTAAGAGACAGCAGACACAAGTGAAACTCTGAAACTGGGTAGCAGTTAGGCTTTTGTAAGAGACAGTTATATTTATAAAGGAAATCTCCCCTTCTAAGTGTGTCTCTATCACTGTACCAGGAAGAGGGGGCTGACTCAATCTCTAGAAACAGTTATCAGAGGAGAAGGCAACAATTTAAATCTTCACAACTATGCCGTTGTTTACTGTGTGCTTCCAGCTCGCCTCCCACAACTGATTCCACACTCCCAACATCTTCTTTTCTCTTTAGCTGATGATGGTATTTAAGGGGATGGTTTCAGCCATTTTGGGAGTTAGCTTTTTTGGGTTTCTCCCATATATATTGGAGGCATATGTGTTATTAAACTTTTGTTTGTTTTTCTCCTGTTAATCTGGCTTGTGTTGATTTAATTATTAGACCAGCCGAAGAACCTAGAGGGGTAGAGAGATTTTTCTCCCCAACAGAACCAAGTAATATTACTTATCATTATCTTCATTATTTAACTTCATTCCTTCTTTTTTTCCTTGATCCATGGATTCCATTCATTTTGAGTCTGGCAAGTAACTTCTTCATGATAATTTGCTCAAGGGAAAATTGCGATGAAGGACAAGCCCTGGCCCTCAAGCTGCTCATAGTTTAGTGGGGGAAATGGACAAGTTAACAGTATAGGGTGTGATTGCTTTTATATAGAAATGCACTAGATGCAGTAAGAACATATAGAAGAGATACCGGAATCAGATTGGCAGGGAGGGTGAAGGGTAAGATTAGGGAAGACTTCAGAATGGAGGCAACTCTAGAGGTGAGCTCAATGAGTGCTAATTAGATGAAAGGGATTCTCAGAGTGAACAACATATACAAAGAATGAAGCCTTGGAGAGCCTGGTGTGCCTAAAGAATTGTCACAAATTCTCTACAGTCTGAAATTTTGATGTGAGTGTATCAGGGCTGAGTTATGGGAGTTGGAGAGAAGCTTGATCATAGAGAGCCTTATAGATGAAGGATTTCATGTTAACGAGGCCATGGTTTGTCCAAAAAACAACAGGATACCACTGATTGATAAATTTTAAGCATAGGTTGACATGGTTAGAGTAGCTTTTTAGAATGCTCACTGCTGGGGCGCCTGGGTGGCTCAGTGGATTAAGCCGCTGCCTTCGGCTCAGGTCATGATCTCGGTGTCCTGGGATCGAGCCCCGCATCGGGCTCTTTGCTCAGCGGGAGCCTGCTTCTCTCTCTCTCTCTGCCTGCCTCTCTGCCTACTTGTGATTTCTCTCTCTGTCAAATAAATAAATAAAATCTTTAAAAAAAAAAAAAAAGCATGTTTAGAATGCTCACTGCTCACAAAAGCTCCAAGTTTAGTAGTAGCTGCATCATTCAGTATTAGAGCTCAGACAGAGTCTGTTGGAGACGCCAATGAATATTTGTATTTCCTGGATTCTCCATGGTTTTTCAGAGCACATACAAGAGTAACATGGTCTCATTTGTTGGAGCCATGAGTGAGCTGCTCTGAATCCTACAGGGATGGCATCTGAAGACCTTGCTGACCATTTTCAGTTTAAATGCTTAGATCAGCTCCAGCATGGAGAGCTTTTGATATGCCCACTTTTGACAAAGTGAGTGATTGAAGAATAATGTCAAAGGGCCTCAACTCTTTGTCCTTAGAGAGCCATCTTGGTCTTGGCAGAGGACAATATGTTGACATAGACTGAAATGATCACTCTGAATGAAAAAATTAAGGGGCTGCTAGTTGGCTTAAGGCAGCTTCACTGGCTGTTCGAATAATACAATTCTCAGCCTTATGGATTTTCAGAGTTTTTATTATCCACCATTATTATCCACCAGCACACCATTATTTGGACAGAAATAATACTTTTTTTCACACTATTATTTCTGAAAACTTGATGTATCCCTTCATTGCTCTACCTGCTTGGAAGATGTATTTCTGAAGTCAGGCAAAGAAAAGTGGATGCCTGCTATTCACAATGCAATTATCATGACAAGTATTTCTAATTGCCACTTCCCTTCCTCCAAGCCCTCCTTTTCTTCAGACATTGAGGATTGCTGGTAATCTTGGGTTATTATCACACTGAGCTGCTAACCTGAGTCTTGACACTCTTCCTGGAGACCCGTGTCAGAAATAATTATAGCTGAAGAGAGGTGATTCTTCCTTCGTTATTAACAGTTGCTGGTGTTGGTGTCTAACATTGATTAGCAATTTGAAACAATGCATTCTTTGGGCTCCAACACACATTTTGTTTCTCCTGTGCTGTGGAGGACAGCACACATTGTTCTTCATTCCCTAACCTCCTTTTGCCTGTTGTGTGTCCTTCTGCGTGTTTTGAGAAGGAGACTTTCATGCTCTAGTGATTTATTTACTTCTAATGTTATTTTCTCCTCTTTCTTGCTTTTCAAAGTTTGTTGGCGAAGTGGAGAGAATTCACCTCTTGGGGCAGGATGTGTGTGTGTGTGATTGTGAGAGTTCTTTGAGAGCTGAGATAGGACGACCATTTAGCACCCAGTAGCCCAGGTCTTCTGCAATGGAAGTATGAGAGAACAGGGAGAGGTGGGGCTGATTTGAACAGGAAGGAGGGAAAGGCAGGGGTGCTGCTTGCACAGCTGCCTGCTTCCAGGAAGCCCACCTTTTTTCTTTTAGACAAACTCTTACCTGCTTATTAGCTATAGAGACTGTGATTGCCTTGGTGGGGGTTTTGGGGGAGATGAAGCAAGAAGTTTATAATCATAGCTCTGGGAGGGGTTTGCTCAGCTGTGGTTTTTGTCTGCTCTGGAGGTAGGTTTTGTCTGCTCGGGAGCACATACACTGCTCAACAGACCATCGTTAAATGTCACCTCTGTTCTGAAGAGGCTGTCTTGCATACGGTTGTATAAAGTCAGAAGAACTTCATGAAGACAGTATGAACATAGGAAAATTCCTTATTGGAATTCTAATACCTCCTTCCCTCCTTCTTGAATGAGCTGAGCAGGAAAATGTCATTAAATAAGACGCTTTCTTTCCTTGTTTGTTTCTTCTTAAAATTCAACAAAAGCCAGAATTACAGTGCCCAAGTGTATTTTAGGTGCTTTTGTGCTGTAATGTGGTTGCATGTTTTATTGAGACACGTCCATACTTTAGTCTTTGGATAGACAAAACTTCCTTGACTCTGGCCCTGACTCTTTGAAAAGACAACTGCTCAAGAATTCCCCTAGTAACTGGATTTGTTGTACAGTGAGGTTGGATGGCCACTGGAAGTCCAGGGTCTCAGTGTGATGGTCTTATGTGAAACGTGGTTTATTTGCATTTGCATTTTTTCATCCATTCAATAAACATAGATTAAAATACTGCATCATACTGGGTGATAGTCTAAGCATTATTAATATTTATTGATAATTTGTTATGTTTTAGGAGCTTGCACGCACATTATCAGAGTGGCTGTGTGGCATGGAGGTTACTAATATGGACTTTGAACTCAAGCAAATCTGTTTGAAGTCCCAGTTCTATCAGTTGTACACGTGTAATGTTAGACATGTCCACTAACTTTTCCAAGCCCCAACACACTTATTTGTGAAATGGGGATCATATTAATTCCTACTGGGGGATGTTGCTGATAGAAATAAATGACTTAATGCATATTAAGTGCTTGTATTACATGGCACATCATAAATTTATGTTGTCTGCTCTCATTTTATCTTCACAAGACCCTGAAGAGTAGGTATGATAATACTGCCATTCTACAAAGATAACCCAATATTACAGAGTTGCGAGAATTTATATCCTAGATTTTAGAACATTAAATCACTGTGTCTATACTTACTGTTTTATGGTGGAAACAGTTGAGGACAAGAGAAGCCGTGAACTGTGACTTCCAGGCCAGGTTTCATTTGTTCCTCAGTGTTTCCCCTCCCTTGCATTACAATCTCCATGGCCATCTATAAGGAAACTCTTTGAAATGTCTGCAAATGTCTGTCACTACTAATGTTAGCATCGGCCCACCCTTATTTGAAGGTTGACTGCACAGTTTATATTTTCCAGACCATTTTCATCTCTTCTGTCTGTGCTCTTTGGGCCTTTCCATCCTCATTAACACCTCTACCAGAAAGGAAATGTAAAGGGAAATAAAACTTAAGCTACTCAGTTTTGCTCCTTATTAGCAGCTCTTTTTAAAAGATTTGGTAGGTGGGGAGGCTGACTTTTAGCTATAGTGAGATTTTTTGATTATAGCCGTGGATTTAAATGAGCTGGGCTACCTTTCTTGTGGTTACCATGGATAAATGAGAGTCGATTGTCTGAGCCCCACTGGGTCTGTGGCCACAGAAAGACCCCCTGACAGCCCAGCCAGCAGCTCTGGGCCTTCTGGCTTGCTGTCAACCCCCTTTTACAGACCCTCCACTAGGGGCTCCTCATTCCACATTAGAGACAGAGGAACCTCTCTAAGGTCCCGGTGCCCTTGGCCATGTTAGTTAGGACCACTGCTTTGCACTTGTGTAAGGAGACCTGGATTTGTGCAAGGTGGTGGCCCTGGGCTGACCTGAATCAGAAAAACACAAGGCTAAAAATCAGAATGTGTCAAACATTTCCTCTCATTCTGGTTATATTTTAAAACCCTCTGTAGCTATACAGCATTCTCCTTGGAGTGTGCAAGCTTTCCTTTGCCAGAAATCCTTGTGGGTTTCCCTGCTGCTTGTTATCTGGACCTTCAGCTATGGCCTGGGAAGGTAGCTTGGCAGCCATGCTTCTGTAACCCTTCTAAGTGGATCCCCTTCCCTTGGGTTTTGAACTTGGGAGTGTCAGGAGAATATAGTCCCCAAAACTGTGCTCTTTTGAACTATTCCACTCCTAATTCCTCTGCCCAGTTTGTCATAGACCTCTGACACCCCCTCTTATCTTTAATTACTTAAAGGTGGTCTCTGTGACTTGATTTCCAGCAGCCAAGTATGGGCCGAATTTTAATGGTGGATATGATGTTGAGCAGCTACTTTGGAACTGGGAATCACCACTTTAGTGAATGGCCTTAGTTTCCCTATCTGCAGAAGCATGAGGCTGTTCTAAAAGACATTTGGTCCTTTTGGTACTAACTTTCTGTGATTCTATAAATGTTGGTTTTAGGAAGTTCTACTTCAGATTCATGGAGCCAAAAACAATATATAGGCAGGAAATCAGGCGATTGGTATATAGGCTAGAATTTTCATTAATCACATGATTTCAAATTCTACATCTTATTTATTTCTCTCATAGAATCTTCTGTTAAAGTCTTAGCAGTCTTGTGAGAAGGGATACCTTCAATGGAAAGTCTTTGAGTGTTTCATGAACCAATAAGAAAGTTATTATAAATCTAAGCTATAATTATAAGTATTTTAAGATTTCACTGATGTAACAAAAGAGTAGTTTGTTTTTAGAGTCTCTAGGAAATGCTTCCCCCAGAATTTAGAGATATTCTTTTTCATTCTGTATACTTAGAGTTATAAATAAATGTTTTTTGCAGTTAAAAGTTTTTATAAGATGTTCAAAAATTTTTGGTAAAATTAAAATGATTCCTTTTTCATAAGTAAGAGATCAAATACAGGGAAAGTGATGTCCTGGAGGAGAAAATATACCAGGCCAGAGTCAGAGGTCCTGGGTTCACATCCCAGCTCTGTCGTAATTAGACTCTAAGCTCCTTGAGGGCAGGGCTCTATTTCTTTAGCTCCCAAGAGAGCACCTGGACTGAATCCCTGCTGCCTGTTGTGTTCATAAATATAACAAATATCTAATAATAAATAAAAGAAAGTGTAATAAATAGAATAATAAAAAGAAATAACTGGATGACCTTGGGCACCTTGTTTCACTTCCCCATCTCTTATTTCATTAACTCAGAAAATTCAGGGCTGGGCTCTGGGTGGGACCCAAGACACAAAGTGCCCCGGCTCTTGAGGAGTGGGTGGTGTAAGAAGAGATTACATCCCCTTTTTCACTCATCTCAGGCTATCTGGAGGAGTAAATGATATGGGACCATTGTTACTGTTTGCCATTCATGGGGGTGTGGAGAAGCTCCAGTCATGCCTGTTCCTGGCACTCGCAAATTTCTGGGAAAATTCCTGTTTTCATCCCTCTGTATTTCTACATCACCACCAGGTAGAATTCATCCTGCTGAAAAGGTCTGAGCCTTCATTTCTTTGGAGATCCTCTAAAAAACAACTGCTTATCACCAGGGTCCAAGACACCCATAGGTATAGTAGTGCTGTTTATCTGTTGTTTCTCTCCTCTGGTGTCATTTATCCACCTTCATCTGAGGTCTGGAAGCAGATGATTCTCTCTTGCTGAATTGTCAGGTCAATAGCATCCTGCTTGTGTCACAAGGCTTGCGTTGTTCACATCATTTCATCTCATACTGTAGGTGTTTTATCATTTCACATCATCATGAGGAGGTTAACTACAGTACACAGATTGAGAGAGAGAGAGAGAGAGAGAGAGAGAGAGACCACACTCACATAACTTTTGTTACAGTATATTGTTCTAATTGTTCTTTTTTGGTATTAGTTACTGTTACTTTCTTACCATGCCTAATTTATAAATTAAACTTTATTATAGCTACATATATATAAGGAAAAACACATTACATATAGGGTTTAATACCATCTGTGTTTCGAGCACCCACTAAGGGTCTTGGAATGTGTCCCCTGTGGATAGGGGAGCTACTGTATGCAGAATATTTAAGAAGCTTCTGCGAACAGAGTTGGCCTTAGTGGGGATACATAGCCTGGAAGTTTCTGATTCCCCCAACCCTCCCTTCCCCTTCAAAGAAACTTGAGTTCTTTATTTTATTCTGTCTCTGGCTCCCATTGGGATTTAGATTGGAATAACATGTTTAATAATTTCAGAAAGAAAGAATTTGGGATCAGGGAGAAGAGAGAAGCAAGTTGGTCATCAGAATTGGAGCTTTTAGAGTTGAGCCTTGGGGAAAAAAAGATCAGTACTGTGTTTTGGGAGGAAGAAAGCAGCCAAAGGATGAAGCAGGGGGAGTGGGGACTATGGATGAGGGGTGGGAGCCTCCTGGGCCTGGCTGTTCCAGCATGGAGTTCCTGGGAGGGAGGCCTGAAGCCCTTCCCCCTTTGAGTTGGGGGAGAGGGAGGTTTGAAGACCCTCTGGTGAGCAGCGAGAGTCCTTCAGGGGGATGAGGGAGGACCCTGTATGCTATAAATGGAACTCACAAATTTTCCTTTCAGGAGCATTTAAGTTACTCTGTATCTCAAGAACCATAAATGCACTGGAAAAAGGAATTAACAAACAGGCCCCTCTCTTCAATTCTAGGAGACAGCCGTGCTATATAAGCTTAACAAATATATTTTAAACTCTGCTGGGTTTCTGGTTACAAAAGTCATGCCTGTTCATTGTAGAAAATATTAAAAAAAAGCATCTAGAAGAAAAAATAAAAATCACCTAGATCTCCCCTCCTGAGAAATGACCACTGTTAACATTCTGGCATGGAGATTTGCAGTCCACACATATGCTTCCAACAAACAGGATTATAACACCTAGGCCATTTTGTAACTTGTTTTTTTACTTAACAATAAATTCTGAATATTTTTTAAAAAGGTTTTATTTATTTATTTGAGAGAGAGAGATCACAAGTAGGCATAGAAGCAGGCAGAGAGAGAGGGGGAAGCAGGCTCTCTGCTGAGCAGAGAGCCCCAACATGGGCTCGATCCCAGGACCCTGAGATCACAACCTGAGCCAAATGCAGAGGCTTAACCCACTGAGCCACCCGTAAATTCTGAATATTTTTATATGTCTTCAATATTTGCCTTCAGCATAACTTTTAACATATACCCAGCACTCTTAGCTGGTTCTTCCTGGCTGTCGATGCCCCTGAGAAGCATGGGGGCAGATACAGTTTCACCAGCTTTGCTCTTCTCTGTGTGGAACCTCCCTCCCTCTGCTTTGTCCCATCTCAGGGTTTGATGAGTCCTATGTCCTTGTCAAGGCAAGTGTTTCCACCCTTGCTCTTGATTGCCTTCCCTTCAAGAAACTTGCTTGGCCTTGCCTTTACCACTTAGATTTTCATTTTTTAAAAATTTTTAATTTTTTATAAACTTATAATATATTTTTATCCCCAGGGGTACAGGTCTGTGAATCGCCAGGTTTACACACTTCACAGCACTCACCAAAGCACATACCCTCTCCAATGTCCATAACCCCACCCCCCTTCTCCCAACCCCCCTCCCCCCAGCAACCCTCAGTTTGTTTTGTGAGATTAAGAGTCACTTATGGTTTGTCTCCCTCCCAATCCCATCTTGTTTCATTGATTCTTCTCCTACCCACTTAAGTCCCCATGTTGCATCACCACTTCCTCATATCAGGGAGATCATATGATAGTTGTCTTTCTCCGCTTGACTTATTTCGCTAAGCATGATACGCTCTAGTTCCATCCACGTTGTTGCAAATGGCAAGATTTCATTTCTTTTGATGGCTGCATAGTATTCTATTGTGTATATATACCACATCTTCTTGATCCATTCATCTGTTGATGGACATCTAGGTTCTTTCCATAGTTTGGCTATTGTGGATATTGCTGCTATAAACATTTGGGTGCTCGTCCCCTTCGGATCACTACGTTTGTATCTTTAGGGTAAATACCCAGTAGTGCAATTGCTGGGTCATAGGGCAGTTCTATTTTCAACATTTTGAGGAACCTCCATGCTGTTTTCCAGAGTGGCTGCACCAGCTTGCATTCCCACCAACAGTGGAGGAGGGTTCCCCTTTCTCCGCATCCTCGCCAGCATCTGTCATTTCCTGACTTGTTGATTTTAGCCATTCTGACTGGTGTGAGGTGATATCTCATTGTGGTTTTGATTTGTATTTCCCTGATGCCGAGTGATATGGAGCACTTTTTCATGTGTCTGTTGGCCATCTGGATGTCTTCTTTGCAGAAATGTCTGTTCATGCCTCTGCCCATTTCTTGATTGGATTATTTGTTCTTTGGGTGTTGAGTTTGCTAAGTTCTTTATAGATTTTGAACACTAGCCCTTTATCTGATACGTCGTTTGCAAATATCCTCTCCCATTCTCTCAGTTGTCTTGTGGTTTTGTTAACTGTTTCCTTTGCTGTGCAAAAGCTTTTGGTCTTGATAAAATCCCAATAGTTCATTTTTGCCCTTGCTTCCCTTGCCTTTGGCGATGTTCCTAGGAAGATGTTGCTGCGGCTGAGGTCGAAGAGGTTGCTGCCTGTGTTCTCCTCAAGGATTTTGATGGATTCCTTTCTCACATTGAGGTCCTTCATCCATTATGAGTCTATTTTCGTGTGTGGTGTAAGGAAATGGTCCAATTTCATTTTTCTGCATGTGGCTGTCCAATTTTCCCAACACCATTTATTGAAGAGGCTGTCTTTTTTCCATTGGGCATTCTTTCCTGCTTTGTCAAAGATTAGTTGACCATAGAGTTGAGGGTCTATTTCTGGACTTTCTATTCTGTTCCATTGATCTATGTGTCTGTTTTTGTGCCAGTACCATGCTGTCTTGATGATGACAGCTTTGTAATAGAGCTTGAAGTCCGGAATTGTGATGCCACCAACTTTGACTTTCTTTTTCAATATCCCTTTGGCTATTTGAGGTCTTTTCTGGTTCCATATAAATTTTAGAATTATTTGTTCCATTTCTTTGAAAAAGATGGGTGGTACTTTGATAGGAATTGCATTAAATGTGTAGATTGCTTTAGGTAGCATAGACATTTTAACAATATTTATTCTTCCAATCCAGGAGCATGGAACATTTTTCCATTTCTTTGTGTCTTCCTCATTTCTTTCATGAGTACTTTATAGTTTTCTGAGTATAGATTCTGTGACTCTTTGGTTAGGTTTATTCCTAGGTATCTTATGGTTTGGGGTGCAATTGTAAATGGTATGGACTCCTTAATTTCTCTTTCTTCTGTCTTGTGGTTGGTGTAGAGAAATGCAACTGATTTCTGTGCATTGATTTTATATCCTGACACTTTACTGAATTCCTGTACAAGTTCTAGCAGTTTTGGAGTGGAGTCTTTTGGGTTTTCCACATATACTATCATATCATCTGCGAAGAGTGATAGTTTGACTTCTTCTTTGCTGATTTGGATGCCTTTAATTTCCTTTTTTTGTCTGATTGCTGAGGCTAGGACTTCTAGTACTATGTTTAATAGCAATGGTAATAATGGACATCCCTGCCGTGTTCCTGACCTTAGCGGAAAAGCTTTCAGTGTTTCTCCATTGAGAATGATATTTGCGGTGGGTTTTTCATAGATGGCTTTGATAATATTAAGGTATGTGCCCTCTATCCCTACACTTTGAAGAGTTTTGATCAGGAAGGGATGCTGTATTTTGTCAAATGCTTTTTCAGCATCTATTGAGAGTATCATATGGTTCTTGTTCTTTCTTTTATTGATGTGTTGTCACATTGACTGATTTGCGGATGTTGAACCAACCTTGCAGCCCTGGAATAAATCCCACTTGGTCGTGGTGAATAATCCTTTTAATGTACTGTTGAATCCTATTGGCTAGTATTTTGGTGAGTATTTTCGCATCTATGTTCATCAAGGATATTGGTCTATAGCTCTCTTTTTTCATTGGATCCTTGTCTGGTTTTGGGATCAAGGTGATGCTGGCCTCATAAAATGAGTTTGGAAGTTTTCCTTCCATTTCTATTTTTTGGAACAGTTTCAGGAGAATAGGAATTAGTTCTTCTTTAAATGTTTGGTAGAATTCCCCCGGGAAGCCGTCTGGCCCTGGGCTTTTGTTTGTTTGGAGATTTTTAATGACTGTTTCAATCTCCTTACTGGTTATGGGTCTGTTCAGGCATTCAATTTCTTCCTGGTTCAGTTGTGGTAGTTTATATGTTTCTAGGAATGCATCCATTTCTTCCAGATTGTCAAATTTGTTGGCATAGAGTTGCTCATAGTATGTTCTTATAATAGTTTGTATTTCTTTGGTGTTAGTTGTGATTTCTCCTATTTCATTCATGATTTTATTAATTTGGGTCCTTTCTCTTTTCTTTTTGATAAGACTGGCCAGGGGTTTATCAATTTTATTAATTCTTTCAAAGAACCAGCTCCTAGTTTTGTTGATTTGTTCTATTTTTTTTTTTTTTGTTTTTATTTCATTGATTTCTGCTCTGATCTTTATGATTTCTCTTCTCCTGCTGGGCTTAGGGTTTCTTTCTTGTTCTTTCTCCAGCTCCTTTAGGTGTAGGGTTAGGTTATGTACCTGAGACCTTTCTTGTTTCTTGAGAAAGGCTTGTACCGCTATGTATTTTCCTCTCAGGACTGCCTTTGTTGTGTCCCACAGATTTTGAACCGTTGTATTTTCATTATTATTTGTTTCCATGATTTTTTTCAATTCTTCTTTAAGTTCCCGGTTGACCCATTCATTCTTTAGAAGGATGCTGTTTAATCTCTATGTATTTGGGTTCTTTCCAAACTTCCTCTTGTGGTTGAGTTCTAGCTTCAGAGCATTGTGGTCTGAAAATATGCAGGGAATGATCCCAATCTTTTGATACCGGTTGAGTCCTGATTTAGGACCGAGGATGTGATCTATTCTGGAGAATGTTCCATGTGCACTAGAGAAGAATGTGTATTCTGTTGCTTTGGGATGAAATGTTCTGAATATATCTGTGATGTCCATCTGGTCCAGTGTGTCGTTTAAGGCCTTTATTTCCTTGTTGATCTTTTGCTTGGATGATCTGTGCATTTCAGTGAGGGGAGTGTTAAAGTTCCCTACTATTATTGTATTATTGTTGATGTGTTTCTTTGATTTTGTTATTAATTGGTTTATATAGTTGGCTGTTCCCACATTGGGGGCATAGATATTTAAAATTGTTAGATCTTCTTGTTGGACAGACCCTTTGAGTATGATATAGTGTCCTTCCTCATCTCTTATTATAGTCTTTGGCTTAAAATCTAATTGATCTGACAGAAGGATTGCCACTCCTGCTTTCTTCTGATGTCCATTAGCATGGTAAATTCTTTTCCATCCCTCACTTTAAATCTGGAGGTGTCTTCAGGCTTAAAATGAGTTTCTTGGAGGCAATATATAGATTGGTTTTGTTTTTTTATCCATTCTGATACCCTGTTTCTTTTGATTGGGGCATTTAGCCCATTAACATTCAGGGTAACTATTGAAGATATGAATTTAGTGCCATTGTATTGCCTGTAAGGTGACTGTTACTGTATATGGTCTCTGTTCCTTTCTGATCTACCACTTGTAGGCTCTCTCTTTGCTTAGAGGACCCCTTTCAATGTTTCTGGTAGAGCTGGTTTGGTGTTTGCAAATTCTTTGTTTTCGTTTGTCCTGGAAGCTTTTAATCTCTCCTTCTATTTTCAATGATAGCCTCGCTGGATATAGTATTCTTGGCTGCACGTTTTTCTCATTTAGTGCTCTGAAAATATCATGACAGCTCTTTCTGGCCTGCCAGGTCTCTGTGGACAAGTCTGCTGCCCATCTAATATTTTTTCCATTGTATGTTACAGACTTCTTTTCCCGGGGTTGCTTTCAGGATTTTCTCTTTGTCACTAAGACTTGTAAATTTACTATTAGGTGAAGGGGTGTGGGCCTATTCTTACTGATTTTGAGGGGCGTTATCTGAACCTCCTGAATATTGATGCTCATTCCCTTTGCCATATTGGGGAAATTCTCCCCAATAATTCTCTCCAGTATACCTTCTGCTCCCCTCTCTCTTTCTTCTTCTTCTGGAATCCCAATTATTCTAATGTTCTTTAGTCTTATGGTGTCACTTATCTCTCGAATTCTCCCCTCGTGGTCCAGTAGCTGTTTGTCCCTCTTTTGTTCAGCTTCTTTATTCTCTCTCATTTGGTTTTCTATATCGCTAATTCTTTCTTCTGCCTCATTTATCCTAGCAGTGAGAGCTACCATTTTTGATTGCACCTCATTAATAGCTTTTTTGATTTCAACTTGGTTAGATTTTTGTTCTTTTATTTCTTCACAAAGGGCTTTTATATCTCCCAAGAGGGTTTCTCTAATATCTTCCATGCCTTTTTCGAGCCCGGCTAGAACCTTAAGAATTGTCATTCTGAACTCTAGATCTGACATATTACCAATGTCTGTATTGATTAGGTCCCTAGCCTTCGGTACTGCCTCTTGTTCTTTTTTTTGTGGTGAATTTTTCTGTCTTGTCATTTTGTCCAGATAAGAGTATATGAAGGAGCAAGTAAAATATTAAAAGGGTGGCAACAACCCCAGGAAAATATGCTTTAACCAAATCAGAAGAGATCCCAAATCGTGAGGGGGGAGAAAGGGGATAAAAAGAGGTTCAGAAAGAAAGAAAGAAAAATAAAAAAATAAATAAAGAAAAGAAAAGAATTAAAAAAAAGAAAATGAATAAAGAAAAGTATAAAAAAGAAAAAATATATATATTAGATAAACTAGTTTAAAAACATTAAAAAAGAAAAGGGTCAAAGTTAAAAAAAATTTTAGCAGAAGAAGAGAAAAAAATGAAAAAGAAAAAAAATTAAATTAACTGCAAGACTAAAAAATCACAGGGAGAAAGCCATGAGTTTGTGCTTTGCTTTCTCCTCCTCTGGAACTCTGCTGCTCTCCTTGGTATTGAAACTGCACTCCTTGGTAGGTGAACTTGTTCTTGGCTGGATTTCTTGTTGATCTTCTGGGGGAGGGCCTGGTGTAGTGATTCTCAAGTGTCTTTGCCCAAGGCGGAATTGCACTGGCCGGGCTGAGTAATCCGCTTGGGTTTGCTTTCAGGAGCTTTTGTTCCCTGAGCGCTTTCCGTAGAGTTCTGGAGGACGGGAATACAAATGGCGGCCTCCTGGTCTCCAGCCTGGAGGAGCTGCGAGCCCAGGGCCCTACTCCTCAGTGCGCCCTCAGAGAACAACGCCCAGTAACTCCCGTCTGCCTGACCTCCAGCTGCGCTCAGAGCTCACCCAGCCTGCGGCTGGTTCAAGGTAACCCCAAGGTGTGCGCTTACTGTCAGCTCTGTCTCTGTAGCCGGCTTTCCCGTTGAATACCCGCAAGCTCTGCGACACTCAGACACCCCTGATCATTCTGTGACCCTGCGGGACCTGAGGCCACGTGACCCCGCATGGGCTTCGCCCCAGTTTAGCCTCTGGAGCGATGTCCCTCAGCGGAACAGACTTTTAAAAGTCCTGATTTTGTGCTCTGTTGCTCCCCCACTTGCCGGGAGCTGGCCCCTCCCCCTGGGGTCTATCTTCCCGTCGCTTTGGATTCACTTCTCCGCCAGTCCTACCTTTCAGAAAGGGGTTGTTTTCTCTATTTCTAGAATTGCTGTTCTTCTCTTCGATGTGCCGATGGATTTGCAGGTGTTTGCAATCTTTAGATAAGCTATCTAGCTGATCTCCTGCTAGCTGAAGTAGTCTCAGCCTCCTACTTCTCCGCCATCTTGACTCCTCCCCCCTTTTTTCTTTTTTTTAA
Organism: Mustela nivalis; assembly: GCF_964662115.1. Taxonomy (NCBI): domain Eukaryota; kingdom Metazoa; phylum Chordata; class Mammalia; order Carnivora; family Mustelidae; genus Mustela; species Mustela nivalis. The sequence continues at coordinate 24,467,858 of NC_139035.1, forward strand.
CATCTTAATTTTATTTTATTTTTTCCAGTGTTCCAAGATTCATTGTTTATGCACCACACCCCATGCTCCTTGCAGTATGTGCCCTCCTTAATACTTACCACAGGCTCACCCAACCCCCCTCCCAACTCCCCTCCAACATCATCAGTTTGTTTCTCAGAGTCCACAGTCTGTCTTTGTTTGTCTCCCCCTCCGATTTCCCCCAACTCACTTCTCCTCTCCATCTCCCCATGTCCTCCCTGTTATTCCTTATGCTCCACAAGTAAGTGAAACCATATGATAACTGACTTTCTCTGCTTGACTTATTTCACTCAGCATAATCTCTTCCAGTCCCCTCCTTGTTGATAAAAAGTTACTACTTAGTTTTTCCTGTCCCTGTGCATGCCTTTTAGTTCATGACCTTTGATTCCTCCCACTTAGTAGTAGATTGTCATAAGAAGAGTTCTTACTTATCGTCTCTCCTCCGGTGTTTCTCCTCCAGCCTGTTTTTAACATATTATTGGCCTATTAATCATATTAAGTAATAGCCATGATCTCTCACTCCTCTGCTGAAAAGCATTTAGTGTCTTCTCACTGCCCACCATGTCAAACCCAGACATCCTAGGCTGGCAGGTAGAACCTTTAGGTATGGCCTCATTTCACATATGAGGGAGGAAACTTTAACCCTTCTCTTTCTGTCTTCTCACCAAATCCAATTAGTCACAGGCTCCTGTTGATTCACCCTGCTTTTATGCCACTGACTGGCCCTCTTTCTGTCCACTTTCTTTGCTCCTGCCTTAACTCACACCCTCTTGATTATGGAATTATGACAGAAGACTTGTTCCTGGTTTTCCTGCCTCGGGTCCTTTCCCCTCTACATTATTCTTCATATCACACACAGAAGGAAATGCAACTATTGTGCATTCCTTTAAGATGTTTAATGGCTTCCCATAGTATCTAGAAAAAGTCCCAATTTCTGAACATAACCTAAAGGCTCTTCCCATGTCCCTTTATCACCTCTTGGATGTTAGGCTTAAATCACATTAAGTGCCTCCGTCCCTCTGTGTCCCGGGGGAGCCTCCAGTCTCCTGCATGCTGCCCAACCCCTCTTTTGTCTTCCCTGTACCCTTCTCTGAGACTCTGCTCCTGTCCCTGGGTTAATGGCCATCTTAAGTACTTCCACAGGAATGTGTCCTGTCCTTCCCCTCATCTTAGCTCCAGTCATATTTCCCTATAGTTGCCCTTTTACTTGTCTGTGGAGTAAGGAAACTTAATGATTCTTGAGGGCAAAAGATGGTGTCTTAGTATTTTCCCAACACCTAGTATAGGGGGTACAGCATGTTTTTTTCAATCATTTTTGGTGTATGAATGAATGCATAAGCATCCTAATATTTTGCAGAAGTGTATCAAATAGTCACTGAGCAAATGGGGTGGTAGGCACTTATGGCCCCTCATTGGTGATACAGCCAAAAGGACAGTTGTATCTGACAGGCAACTCCCATGATTGCCCTAAGTCTTTGTCCTTCCGTGTGTGCTTGAGGCTGATGGCACATACTCTTTTTCTGGGCTTTTTATGTTTCCAGTTTTCTTCAGTGCTTGCATATGCATAGCAGGTGGGCACAGTGCAGTCTGCGGTCATCCCAGAGGGGAGACCCCATGCCTGGAGCCTGAATGGAGTCCTCACTAGCTCGGGGCCATTTTGATCTTTGCCCATGATTTGATAGTTGTGCTCCTGGGACATGATGAGCCTAGGGTCCTCTTTCCCTGCTGCCATCTTCCCTCCAAAATCCACCCATGATTTAATAGTAATGATGGAAAAACATGCATAAAATGTTTGATTTGTATCTAGTCCAGGCTGAGGATGTGAGTGATGTCTTTATTCTATACTGGTCACAAGGCACTTCCTTTATTCATAATAGCCTTGACATGTCCCCAGTCTGAATCACTAAACCTGATCACAGTTTCCTTCTAAGACTCCCCATACTTTCCTTCTTGGCTCATGCCATGGAAACATTCAGATCAGGTTCCTCTTCATTTTAAGGCCCTCCAGCAGTTTCCAGCTGCATTTGGATCTGAAGTCTCTGTAATAATCTATGAGTTCTTGCTGTAATCTGGATCCTGCCCTCCATTCCAGACACATCCCACTTCCCTTTCTTTTTTAATCACCCCATTCCAGCCATGTCAGCCTTCTTCCGCCTTATTCTTTTAGATTCTGATCTCTTCCCCACTGAGTTTCTCCTCGCTGCCATTCCCTGTGCCTAGAATTCTCTCTCTGCTTTTTACACAGCTGGTTTCTTCTTTCTCTCCAGGTCTCAGCATGGGATACTCATGTGACCAACCTCACTAGTGGGTCCTTCCCTGTGCTCTATCACTGTTTGCTTTACATTTTCTTCATAGCATTTCTTACCAGCTCTAATTACGAATTTACTTTTTGGTTCATTGCTACTCGTCAAATCTAAGGTGTGGCACTTACTGGCTAAATGACCTTAGGCAAATTATATAACCAACTTTCACCCAAATAACCTCATCTGAAAATGGAGATGTTTTTCTTGAGAGCTATTACTTGATGCCTGATACTGTGCTAATTATTTAACATGGATTGATTTAGGCCTCCCAGCAGAGGGGCACAGAGAGATTACCTAAATTGCCCAAGGGCACACAGCTTGTTAATGGTGTAGACACAATTTGAACCCATTCAGTTTGGCTTCGGAGCCCATGCTCTTTACTGCCTTGCCAGGCTAAGATCAAATGTTCATTGAGTACATAAATGAGAACCTTCCTCTTCTGCTTTCCTGATTTTTCTTTTAGTGTTCTGCATGATAGCAGAAGAGCTTGACAGCTTTCCAGATCTATCTAGAATGCCTAGATACCCCCCACCTTGCCCCACTTACCCTACTTGGAGGGAAGTGTGGCTTCTTTGGCCCCCTGAAGGCTAGAAACTGAGCTCTAACCCCCAGGGTGGCCTTGATGAGATGGAGGCAGGGGCCTCCCATCTTTGTGCAGCGGGAGCCAGTTTCAGACAAATACGCTGTGTGTGCTTCTGGCAGCATCTGCTGCCTACAAACATCCAGCTACAAGGAATTCACTCTGGCTGATTCTTCTTTTCTTTTCCTTGACAAAAGGCAAGAACTATGCAGGAAGGAAAACCTTTACTCTGAAAAGAATTGCTAACTGCAGGACCAGCCGTACTATTTTATGGAGCAATTCAGGGAACTCAGGAGCCTGGCAGCTGGGGCAGGGGGCTGGGCTTAAGAAGACCCAGGATCTGAAGCCAGTGGTCCTGCCATCAGCACCTGACCTGGGGAGTAAGAGGTGCTGCAGAGAGATAGGCTTTGCTTTCCAGTTGCCAATGACAGATGTCATCACGCAGAGGTCCGCATTTTCACTTCCAGTACCTGCTTCTCTCTCTCTCTCTTTTAAAGATTTTATTCATTTATTTGACAGAGATCACAAGCAGGCAGAGAAAGAGGAAGGAAGCAGGCTCCCCACTGAGCAGAGAGCCCGACGTGGGGCTCGATCCTAGGACTCCGGGATCATGACCTGAGCCGAAGGCAGAGGCTTTAACCCACTGAGCCACACAGGTGCCCCCCCCCTTTTTTAATGAACAGAGTATATTGAGGGCCTACCGAGATTCGTTTGAGCACCCCTCCTAGCTGATGAACCCCACCTTTGGGGCTTTGCCTGCAAGTACTGCCCCCCTCCTCTATCCTTCATTCTACTAGCTGTATTATTGTGAACCAGGCTTGCAGCAAGGATCCCCTGAGTGAATGTGTTACCCTCCGTGGCTCACAGATGACCCCGAGCAAATCTCTCCTGCAGGGGAAGGGCATTGCAAAGAGAGGAGGCGGTGGGAACAAAGTCGTAAGATCAGGAAATTGTGTATGTGATTAGGAAATAGTGAGCTTGTGCATTTGACAGAAGATAGGATACGGCGGGATAGGGCCATATAGGGCGGGAACTTCTGGGTTATTCTCTAGATGCCCCTGATATCTATCTATTCTTTACCTTTCTCATCCCTGCTCTGTGCCCCAGGAAGCTGACTTCTGTGGTTCCATCACAGGGACTCCCTGGCCCCGAGGTTTCCCATTGGAATTGAACAACAGGATGGGGGAAGCGGAAGTGACCACCTGGGGGGGAGCTGGACAAGGAGATTTTCCTCTTGCACTCATGGTTTTTATTTAGCAAGGAGTTGAGGTGGTAAAACACATCATACAAGGACAATGTGAAGGAATGAAGGCTACTTAGAGAAGAGAAGCTGAGGAGAAAAGGAGGTTCATTCTGTGCCACACCAGAGGGCAGCTCGAGAGCCATGAGTGGAGGAGGCAAGGAATAGGCTTCAACTGATGATGGAGACAGCGGCTGACGCTTGTTTCCATCTGCCTATTGGTGGGATGAGCTTCTTACCGAGTGATGAATGCCTCGTCCTGAATGGGATTAAGTTGAAGTTAAATGCTTGCTGGTCACTGACTATAAAAAGACTTCCTGCATTGTGCTGTAAATTGGGCTGACGAAAGTCACATCATATTCTATTTCCTTTAGTTCCAGCCCAGTGATTCTATGATTTTCCTCTTGCCTCAACACAGGAACAGAGGTGGGTGGATGATGGCCACAAGGCTAAAAGCAGCAGCTGTCCAGATTCTTGGCCTTTCATTCCAGGTATGTTCTAGAGGGACTCAACAGCACAAAGAACAAAAAAATAAACGCTTTGTAGGTCAGAAGTTGAATAATCTTATTTGTTTCTATTCCTCTGCTATGGTCATCTTTGTCTTCTTTAAATAATACTCTACTTCTGTCAGTTGAGATTAACAGCATGAGTTTGATTGGTCAACCATGTGCGGAAAACGTAGAAGAGAGAACAAATGTGCTTTGATTCCCTAGTGGTTCTACCAGCTAGGGAATTTCAAAGATTTCTTTTTAAATCTCAATTGAAGATGGGATGAAGGAAATGTGCTGTGATGAAAGCATGTCTGGAACATAGAAAGGTGTCAAATGAGAAATTTCTTAATGGGGGCAGAAAAGAATCTCTCTCTTTGGCCTGAAGGGTGTTAAAAAGATACATGCTTATCTAGAACCCCAGTATCTTGAAGGAATTCAGGTTTTTCTGCTTTGTTCTTCCATTTGATAAATCAGACATAATATTTATAAATTGATTTTAAGTTTATAGACTCTTTTATGTGCATTATCTAATTTTATCTTGTGAGGCAGTTGTGGTAAGTAATACTTTTCCCATTGACCAGATGAGCAAACTAAGACTTGGAGATGCAGTGTTTCCTGTCCAAGGCCATGCAGGTCCTAGGTGGATAAGCTGGACTTTGAACTTTAACCTTACAGTCTCACTATCACATCATAATGAGAGGTTAGATTGTAAACCAGCACGTATTGTGTATTTTTCTCTTATGTCAGACTTTGCACTAAGCACTTTACATGGGTTACAGCACTCCATTTTCCAGATTTGGAAGCTGAGAATGTTTTCTCTAGCTTCTAGAGCTACCAAAACATAGACTACAATTGAATCTCAAGATTGTTACAGGCTTACAATATCTTTGACAATAGGATGAAAAAAATGTCAGTAGCATTTAACATGGGAGGATGTGCATGTCTGGGTGAACGCAGAGAATGTGGGTGCCAAGAGCCCACCCAGAGCTCCACACTGCATCTCTAACTGCCTCCTGGTCATCTCCCTTCGGTTATATTCCTGGAAACTGAAATGCTCCCTCTTAAACTAAATTCCAAGTCTCCTTCCTAGCACTGTGCCTCCTTTTGCACTCTCTATCTTGTCCCAGTACCGTGACTTCGGCTCAACTCATATAGGGTGTGTCAGTATTGAAGACTTCTAGACTGGACTTCAACAAGACTGCTCATGGCCATTCCAGCCTTTCAGTTCCCCCACTACTGTGCCTTAGATCAGACCCACACAACCTGACTTTGGCGGTGTCTGTCTGAGACTTTCCACTCCTCTTCTATTCCTACAGATTATCTCAAGTTATATTGTCCAGAAACATTGGTTTTATCCAATTGTTCCCTTTCTCTAAAATCTTCATCCTCTTTCTGTTACAGTCATTCCTTCCTCTGATGCTAACTGAGCAACTGCTAAGTGCCAAGCACTATTCTACTTGCTGGGCATCCCCGAGTGAACAAAGCAGTTACAGAACCACTTAAAAGCACACGCTCTTCAGCCAAAATTCAATGTCATCTATACTTTGGCGTAACTCATTTTTCTGGCCTTTTTGGTATTTCTGCACATCTGTGGGTGATAACCCACATTCCTTGTTGTCCAGTCATACTGAGCACTCTCAGTGTCCTTTCTTCATGCCTAGTTGTGTGGTTACCATCACCTGGAGCTCTGCTCCCCTGTCCAGATTTCTTGTGACCCAGCTCACCTACATCTCATCCCTGAATTCTTTCCAGATCTAGTCAGAATTCAGATCTAGTCCAGATCTTAGTCGTACTGTGAACACAGTGTTTTCGCATGTTATGGTTATTATCACCACCTGCATTCTTTGTACCTTTGTACCCCCCACCCTCCCACACACTGAGGTCTTTGAGTAGAGGGACGTCTTGCCTGTGTTTGTGTTCTCAGCCCTTGGCTCAGTCCCTGGCTCATAGTAGGCACCTGATAAATATTAACCACTTTGAAATGTTATAGTTCTTTTTTTTTTAAAAAATATTTTATTTATTTGACAGAGAGAGAGTGAGATTACAAGTAGGCAGGAGAGGGCGGGAAGCAATCTCCCTGCTTAGCAGAGAGCCTGATACGGGGCTCGATCCCAGGACCCTGGGATAACGACCGGAGCCGAAGGTGGAGGCTTAACCCACTGAGCCACCCAGGTGCCCCATGAAATGTTATAGTTCTTGATAGCACTCCCACCATCATCTACCACCCCCTTTTCAAAGATCCTTAACAGCTGAGTTACACAAATGTATCTTGCGCACGATTGTACAAGTTCAGGAAGGCACTTTTAGCCTCTAGGTGGCAGTGTTACTGTGCTCAAAGGGAGGGAGTTGCTCTGTTGGCCAGGAAATTGTATCAGTCCGCTAGGATACCTGCCTTCCTGTCTCCTCTTCCTCCCTCCGTCTTTTCATCCTCCCTTTTACCCTCACTTTCTCCTTTCTTCTCCCCGCCCCCTCGTCCCGCCTCTGTTTCTCTTCCTCTATTAACTCTCTTCACAGATTTTTTAAAAACACCAAAACATAATTGTAAGCCCTGAGGAAAACCTACAAGGCTGGCTGGAGACCATGCCTTCTCCCTCATACCCTTCGTGTAGAATTGTAAATTTTAATGTTTCTAATAGATCCCGTTCAAACTTTGGAGGTGTGGGGATTATGATCTTCAGAGAAGGGGAGATAGGAACCAGTTGCTTTTAGCAGAAGCCAAGTAAATAATTCAAAATGGCCTCATGGCCCATCTGCCTATCTATCTCTACTCCTGGACCTATCTTTCTGGGTGTCGGGGCTCAGCCTCGAGCACTTGGCTTTGGGGCGCAGGGCTGAAAACTGACTTGTCGACCAGGTTTAGGGAGGGGATGAGAGGCTGCATCAACAGGGGATGTTTTCATTCCACTCAGGAGGAGGAGGGTGGCTAAGTTTGCTGGGAGCCCACTACGAGGAGAGAGGGATGGAGAGGGCGGCAGGGCCAAGCAGGGTGGACACAGCGGGCTCCCACAAAGGCAGGGGAATGCAGTCGGGTTTTGCTCTCTGGTAACAAATCTAAATTTCCACCTGCCTATTTTTCCAGAATGCCCACTGCTCTAACAATTCAGCATTTTAAAGGAAGATGGTGGAGGAGGGAATTGGTAATTTAAGCATGAAAAATGTCATTTTGCCTCAGAGCAAACTGCCTTTCTTTGCCCTGACTCCTTTTGTGTGGTTTGGATTTAGGCATATCTGGAAGATCATTTGCCCAATACTAATAGGAAGGCTCACTGTGCTCGTTTGTTATGAGATGTAATGGGACCTCCTCTCACTGTGAGAGCAGCAGCCCCCTAGCACTGCTGGTTTCTATTTTTCTGTCACCAAGAGAAACTCTCTATTTCTCTCTCTCTCTCTCTCTCTCTCACACACACACACACACACACACACACACACACACACTCATAAAACAAAGAACTCCTGGATTTCTACTCACACATTTCTCTTTGAGACAAAATGCATTCATCCTCCTCCAAATTCCATACTCGTATTCTGTCCCTGCCTTGGGTTCAAGGTCATTTGATTTGGAAGGGAGGTCTTTTCACTTGCATGTGGCTAATTAATCAGACCCTTTCCTCCTGCCAAATTTCTCAATATCTTTGCTTTCTAAACAGGAGCCGTGTTTTCCATTCTTTTCTCCTTCAAGAAGCACGTGTTTATGACCCTCACTTTTGGGGGCCATGCATTTATCCTTCAGTTCTAAAGAATTCACTGTAGGTTTTTATCATTTTTTAAAAAATTTTGGATATAACTCTAAGAGGTTTAGAGCCTTACTTGAATTTTCTATCTCCTTATATATAAACATGTTCCCTTGGAGAAATCTTTTTTTCTTTTTCCCTATATTGCCCCAAATTGTTTCATCAGTGTCATTGAGCTCTGCCACCTCTGGGTGTTTTGAGGCCCATGTGTGAGTTGCCCTGTTCTCCTGAAACCAGTGAGAGCCTTGAAGTGCTGGCTGTTGGATTCCCAGCAGATTCTGCCAGTTGTCTGTTGGAGAGTAAACATCTCTCCCCTCTATGCTTTAAATATGGGGGGAGAATGAATAGAAGCATCTGTCAGCTGGATCTGGAATATGGTCAAAGCCTTTATAGTCCCCCAAAGCTCCTTGAACAAAATATTACCTTGCTTTTCTTTTTCTTGCCTTCTCAGATGGTTTCTCAATGAGGCTCAAACTGCCTTATGCCTCGGCCATGGCTGGTACCCCCTGTGACTCATTGTTGAATTTCTCTTGCTGTTGTAGGGATCCTTGCAATTTGACTGGTGCTCCAGAGCCTCAAAAAAAATGTAAGAAAACTCCCCACCCAGCTCAGTGACGTTTGCACAGCTTGACTGTTGTGCTTCTCTGATAAAGGCTTTTCTAACAATTTTTTAAAAATTGGCTGTAATGGAGGTGCCTGGGTGGCTCAGTCAGTTAAGTGTCTGCCTTAGCCTCAGGTCATGATCCCAGAGTCCTGGGATTGAGTCCTGCATCAGGCTCCTTTCTCAGCAGGGAGCCTGCTTCCTCCTCTCTCTTTCTTCCCCTTGCTTCTCCCCCCCCCCATCTGCTCATGATCTCTCTCACTCTCTCTCTTTCAAATAAAAAAAATTTTCTATGATGGAAACTGAGGCTCTTCAGGAGAAGTGATGGTTCAAAAGGTACCCAACGTGTGGCAGAGCGAGAGACATCATACGGCTCAGTAGTTGAGAGTATGGGTTTGCAAGTTGGCCTGTGTGGCGTCAGGAAAGTTTCTCAGCCTCTCTAGGCCTCCTTTCTTTATGTAAAATAGGCATAGTCATCATACCTCAAAAAGTTATTCTGAGGATCACGTGAGATAACACAGGCAAAGTTCTTAACCCAGTGCCTAACTAAACCAAGTGCTCAGAGAATGTCATCTGTAATGTACAATTAAAATGATGAATCATAAGGCTGGAAGGTACCTCAATGATCATCTACCCACTCCTTCCTCTTACAGCTGAGCATGAGGCACTCAGGAGCGTCCACAGTCACGCCACCAGTGGAAGCCGACAGCTTCTGTTAGAAGGCAGGTCTCCTGACTCCTCACCCAGCTTGCTTTTTCCCTCAGTTGCAGACCCTAGACCTCCCATCCTGTTTTGATGATGGTAGTAGGTCGTGACACAGTAGTTACAATTACAGTCACTCATTCAGTAAATATTTATTGAGCAAACGTAGTGACAAGAGCACACAGATCCTATACAGAGCAATCCTGCTGTCTTTTAGGGGAAATAAAATATGCACCAATAACTAAAATTCAGAGCACTGTAAGTAGTCATTAAATAAGGATTCACAAAAGTGCCATGGAAGGCAGAGAAAAGAGGCCCCATAAAGCTGAATGGTAGGGTAACAGTGAGCACATAGTGGGGTCTTGTTATGTGCTAGGTGTGACGGGGCATACACAATGTGAGAGCAGGAATGGTCTCTGATGTATCTTTGCATACCCAGCACCTAGAATAGTGCAAGCGTGTGATAGGTAGGCATCAGATATTCCTAGGGAGAATGAGTGACTGGGGTTTTATCTTCTTTTGTTAGTCTAGAGGTCATCATGAGGACTATTTGGCAGCACCCGCACCCCTGTCTCTGTTTCTCCTTCTTCTGCTGCTTGTTGCTTTCTTGTTCTGTGCCTGGGGGGGCCCACAGCAGGGCAGCACTCCTCAGAAGTTAGACCTGCGGTGGGCACTATAATTGCTCTGCCTTAGGGAGGACTGTACTCCAAAATATCTGACGTCTCCCCAGGGGCCCCTCCCTCCTTTCCACCAAAGCCCTTGTGTCCTGCACCCCATGCCCACTGTGCTCAGGACTACGCTAATCTGATCAGTGATTCCATTTTGTCATGTTATTGCCCAGCTTGGCTGCTCCGTTAGGAAGCAAGCTGAGAGGTGTGATCTGATTTCTAGTGGGTTCTGCTACTTTGGCTGCAGGATTGAGATGAACTGTGTGGGTAGATTTATTCCTCAAATAACCTTCCCTAGAAATTTGTGTTGGCTGACTTTGTGGAAAAAATGGGTATCATCAGTGTTATTGATCTGACCTTTTCCCCTCTCCTGGTGGGCAGTGTCTATGCCCTCACTGCTCCATTCTCTTGGGTGCAGCGAGACAATTTAGAACCATTTCTAGGAAACCCACTCTTCCCTTTGGCATTTTGGAGAAAGAAAAACATTTTTTTTGGAAGTATAATCAACATACCATATTATATTAGTTTCATGTGTATAACATGAAAAAAGATTTTTGACATGAGCACAAAATAATGGTGTTGCAATGCCCCAGACACAACTCTGGTTGTGTGGTACACTGGGGTGCATGGAAAATACTTTGGTGGAGTAATGTGGGCTTTTATTTCTAATGGAGGTTCCTTGTCTGCTGGGAATCCAGCTAACTGGCTGGGCTTTTCAGTGATTTGTGGGTGGTATAGGAAGGGGAACATTCTGATTTTTCTTTTATTCTGCAATGAGAGAGGAATGCAGGCTCAGAGAATTTTCTTTTCACTCTAGTACTTAGGTTACTACTCTCGGGGGCACTGTGTGCTCCTCATGTGGGAGGTTTGGGGAAGCAGAAAGTGCAGGGAAGTGTCAGGCTTGGGTAGCATAATCAGTTATAAAAAGAATAACCCTTATATTGTTTTGGATTTTTATCATGAGATTGTACATGTTTATTAGAGAAAAAAAATTTGGCAGTCAGATTAAACAAAATCAAGAAAGAATCATTAAAACACCGAAGCAAGGCTAACAGCTTACAGATGTTTAGCTTTCCAGACTTAGCATGTCCAGCTTTCAGGGTCAGAGGATAGAAGTGGCATAACTCCTTCTCCATCAACAATTAAAAATAACCAGGGCTGGGGCTGGGTTAGTCAAAAGAACATGCAGCTCCTGATCTCAGGGTTGTGAGTTCAAGCCCCACATTGGATGTAGAGATATCCTTAAAAATAAAATCTTAAAAAAAATAACTAGGGCTCCTTTATGTGAACTGAAGTTAATAATGAAAATATCTTGCCTTTAGATACCATATTATGTTTATAAAACATTTAAGATATATCATCTTATTTAATCTTTAATGATCTTCTCATTTAGGTTGTGAATGCTCTCATTTGTAATTTAAAAAGAATCCAAAACTGAGATTCAGAAAGGTATAGTGACTTCCTCCAATTAAATAACATCTATGTGGCAGAGTTGGGACTTGAACTGAGGTCTTTGGTTTTCAGAACTAAAGTGTAATTTACCAGGTTCCAGCCACCTTATCATTTTATGGGAGCCCTGTGTATCAATCAGTGATTGGTCAGTTACAGTAATGCTCTATAATGAACCAAAATTCAGTAGCTCACAACAAGTCTTCATGCTCTCACCCGTGGGTCCACAGATAGACTGAAGTTAGCTCATCTAGCCAGGCCTCAACTGGGTGGTCTTGTTTCAGGTTTCAGGCAGGCTGGATCCAGCTGGATCCATTTATTTCATGTGTATTTATTCTTTTATTCTGAAGACCAGATAGAAGAGGATGCTCTTCTCATGGCCAGTCCCTGGAATACGAGATCTATGATGAACCACATAAGCACATAGGGAAAGTCCCTCTTCCCACCATACCTGGGGAAGTTCCATTGGCTGGAGCAAGTCACGTGGCCACACCCATGCAATGAAGAAGGGTATACTACCTAATGGGAGGGGAAGGGGAGTAAATAATGATATAAGCCATCACAATCTGGTTTTTAATTCATTGTTTTGTGCATGGCAAATATATTTACTCCCATATCAGTACCCTTCAGTGTTGTCCAGTCAGTATCAGGCTTGATGTCTAAGATCTTGAAATTAAAGCAAATCTTGATATGGCTTCTATTCACTTACAAAATAAAGAGACAAATTATTTGCTTTCCAACCACCTGATATAAATATTAATAGGGACAGAATAACTGAAATAAATACTCTTAATTGCAAAAGGGAAGAGAGGCACCTGGGTGATGCAGACAGTTAAGCCACCAACTCTTGGTTTTGGCTCAGATCATGATCTCAGGGATATGGGATCCAGCCCTGCATTGGGCTTTCCTGAGGGTGGAGTCTGCTTGGCATCCGCTCCCTTCACCCCCTCTGCCCTTCCCCCTGCCCTCTCTCTCTCTCTCTCATAAAATGAATAAATAAAATATGAAAAGAAGTAAGAATGGTAGCAGATTGCAGTCACTGACTCCAGCCATTCTGAAACCTAGCTGTGTATAGTATAACCAGATTTCCTTATTGTCTAGGTATAAAGTCTTCTTTCACAAAGACCAGGGACTGGCAACTGTACAGGGCCAGATACTAAATATTTTAGGCTTTGCAGACCATTTATGTGTTGCAATATCTCAATTTTGTATTATGGCAAAAGCATCAGTAGACAATATAAAAATATACAGGTAGGGTTGTGTTCCAGTAAAATTTTATTTAAATTGGGTGATATAGGGTTTAATCTCTGGGCCATGCTTCACTGACCCCTTGGACTAGGCGGCCCTAGATCGCTCTGGGGTACAGCTCACTGATCCATTGTTCTTCATGTCTTTGGCTCCAGTGTTTTTCAGCACCAAGCATGGCCACTTCTGAAGAGAACTTTAAAGAGTAAGCCTTTGTTTCTGGATCAGCAACTTTTTCAAACTGCTTTCTGCTTATAGAAATCTGGCAGCCAGAGATCTTTTTACATGTCAGACAGTTATTGTCTCAGGTTGATGGCATTTTACCAATACAGGTATATCAAAATTTTTATGAGTTTCCTACATTTGATTTCAGTCAACTCCGTGTTTGTTACATCTAGGATTCATTTTGAGAGAAATCTTTCTCTTAAGACTTAATTTTGGCTACCTAGGATTTATCAGGCCTCTGCGGGATCATGCCTTTTATATTTCTAGGAGCATTTTGTCCAGCTGAAAAGTACTGATAGGCACCACTTCAGTCCTTTCAAAAGAAGTTGTGACAAAGGATGTGACAATCACATGTTGATTTGGTCTTTGTCCTGAGGCTGATAATATGGTAAGATAAAGATAGTTTAACTTTTCAAACCTACAAGTCTTGGAATTTCTGGGCTTTCTATATTTTCTCTCAGTATTGCTTGCATACTGGTCAGCTTCCTCTACAAACAACTTTGTCTTGCAATACCTTATCTATCTAACAATCAAATTGCCTTATCAGCATTCTGCCTGGACACTTTCTTGTCCAGTGCTTCAAGTTATTAGGCAGATTTCTGTCCTCCACGTTACCACAGATGAGTTTGGCCAAGTGCATCGTCACTACATAATATGAGTGGCATGTTTCCAGCTTTCTAGAACGCTTTCCTCATCATCTGCTGCCTAATCACCAAACCGTAGTCACATATTTTAGGTTCTCGTTATGACAGTACTCCACTTCTGATAACCAATTTCTCTGTTGGCCAGCTATTGCTGCAATAATGCTTTGTCATAAACTAGCCCAAAACTCATGACTTGCGAACACAAGCACTTAATCTCACCTTTGAAGGTCTGCTGTTGGATTGCCATCCTGAGTTCAGCAAGGGGTCTTGTTTCAGTTTGCATGTAATTGGGATTGGGTCCAGGCTGTTCAGGGTTCAGGTTTTTTTCATAGGAGTTTGCTTTCAGTTCAGGATTACGTTGGGCATAAGCCCCTCTTATAGCATATCAGTATAGCACTCTAAGTTGAATCACACAACACACTTAAAGCTTGTGCTTATTTCATATTTACTGATTTTCCAGTGGACAGAGCAAATTATGTGCCAAGCCTAAGGTTAGCGGAGCAGGGAAGTATACACTGTCCTCAGTGGAGAGGGGAAGGAAGTGAGCTTTTCGCTGAGTAACAATCAAATGATCATAGTAGGATTCCCTTTCAAGATAACTGATGTTTAAAAGACAAGGAAAAGAAGTAGATGTTTATCCAATTCCTTACTCAAGGCATCTGGTTTTTCGATTTCCTCCTCACCACAACTTTGTGACCAAATTCTAGCCAATGAGATGCCAGTGATGTGTGCTACTTCTGGATTTACCCGTAAAATAAATGGACGTGCTCTCCCACCACTTCTTCCACCTATGCTGGAACGTGACAGGGGCCGTCAGGGAGCCACTTGGATCCCCAAAATGGAAGCCATGTGTTGGTGAGGGCCGGCTGCCTTCCTACTCCTGGATTGTTATGTGGAAGAGAAACTTTGATCTTGTTTAAATCATGTTTTTTCTATCTTTGTTACAGCAACTTAGAGTGTACACAATACTTTGTCTAGATTTTTACACAATAGAGGGAAAGCTGTGTTTAAACCACTGCTTTTTGGGTGTCTTTGTTAAAGGAACTTACTTTGTTCCTTCACAGAGATTATACTGCTACTAGTGATGGTTGTTGAAGGGATTAAGTGAGATAGCATAAAAAAAGAAGGAACCTAGCAGACTTTCTGAATAAATGGCACTTGTAATGATAATTATAATAGTAATAATATACTATGTTAGTAGTATAATTGATACAAAACATAAGCATTAATGTAATATAGGACAGTCAATTCAATTAAATTCATAGAATATGATAATACTTATTATAATTATTATTGATCAAGTACTGGCCATATTCAGTGTAGGTTAGCTAGCTCTCTTGAACTATCAATCTTAGTCCCTGGGAGCTCCTCTTTTTTCTGCCTCCAACCCCCGCAATGTAGTAGTAGTTACTTCTGTCATCTCCTTCAGTTGTGGCCCACTCAGATTTCAACTAGTATGTTCATAAATAATCCTGAGAAGAGTGAAGAGTTAGAGGTGTTTGAGTGGGAGATCTCAGGCCTTGAGCAATATGTGTTGAGTGTGGTTGGGGTATTTAACTGGTTTCCAAAATAAAGGAGAAATGTTAAATATTCTGTTCTGTTGGCACCACATTTTCTGGACTTTTAAAATACAGCTCACTCCCTGCCAGACCCCTCTCAAATGCATGTAGGTGGTTCAAAGAAAATTCATCACCATTTCTGGAAAAACAGCCTTACATTTAATAGCCCATGGACAGAAGATCAATAATGTTCTCTATTCAGAGGAAGAATAGTATATTTTCATTACATATTCAGGTTTATAGGGAGATGTCATGAGACTGGCAAAAAGAGTGGCTCTGGTGTCTCAAAGAAGAACCATTCTTCCTTCCTTCAGCGAGCACTTACTGAGCACTCCCACAAACCAGGGGCTTCATTGGGGATACAGAAATGAGTGGGACATGTTTCCTATCTATGAAGAGCTCACTATCTAGCAGTTGCGAGAAGGCAGTATATATAATGCTTAAGAGAGTGGGCCATGAGAGTCCGTCTAATTGGCTTCAAGCCCTGACTTTGATGCTTAGTAGCCTTATGACCTTGCGCAATTTATTTCAAAGATTTGTGCCTCTGTTGCTTCTTCTGTCATATAGAGATAATAAGAGTTAATGTACTTCATAGGGTGGTTGTAAGTATTAAATAAGTTCATACAGCTAAAGCATTTAGAACACTGCCTGGCACATAGTAAGTACCTCTTTTGTGTGGCCATATTATCCACTGAGCTATAGGCTCTGTGAGATCAGAGTATCTTCTCTGCTTTGCTCACTGCTGTGTCTTTGGGAGTTGGACTTAGGACTTGGTACCAGCAGGCATTCAGTATATATTTGACTGAACTTGTAAATACTCAATAAATATTTTTTTTGTGTGTGTGTGTGTGTGTGTGAGTGTGTGTTTTAAAGATTTTCTTTATTTATTGGACAGAGAGAGTGGGAGAGCACAAGCAGGCAGAGCAGCAGAGGGAGAGGGAGAAGCAGGCTCCCCACTGAGCATGGAGCCTGATGTGGGCCTGATCCTAGGACCCCAGGATCATGACCTGAGCCAAAGGCAGTTGCTTAACCAACTGAGCCACCTAGGCTCCCCAATAAATATTTGTTGAATGAATAGTTGATTGGCATAATCTTTTTTTCCTTGCAGACCCTCTGCCTTCCATAGAAAGGGTAGTATTTACTGAACACTTAATATCTTCCAAACTCAACGTTAATGGATGATTTAGTCCTTTACAAACTTTATGAGTTTGCTGACATCACATTTTACAGATGGGGAAACTGAGGTTCCAAAGGATAAAGTAACTGGTGGGAAGTCATACAGATGCTAATTGACGGATTCAGAATTGAATACTGTGTGTTCAGGTGTTTGTGCTGTTGAACTGCTGCCCTGTCCCTCCCCCCTCAGCCCTATGTGTGCTGGCAGAGTGGATAGGATGGGGTGGTGTCTATAGGTGACCTGACACCTTTAATCCTTGGCCAGTGATGTATATATAACAAGATGGCATATAGTGTCAGAAAACTGTACTTAATTAAATTAATCTAGGACTTCCATCTCCAGGAACCAATGGCTGAAAGAACCATGACCCCATTTGTGTCTGCATAGATGGCCAAGCTGATGGCTCCATCAGCACGCTAGCGTGCACCAACTGTGTTTCCTTTGCAGGTGCCATCTGCAGCATGCCTAGGGAGCTGGGCATTATGGGAAAGAAAACACACAGAAACCTGCATTTGACATCTTGGCTGGTGTGTACTCGTCACATGGTTTATCAGTTCAGAACTGGAGAGCGAGATTTGGCTCTTGAGTGCTGAACGGCTCATTGACTAGGCTGCTCCTGTCTTCCTTCATGTTCAGGAAACAGAAGATGCAGTTGAACTTTGAGCTAATGGGTCCGTTCCATTCATTATTTTCCCAGAACACCATTTTATCATGGAAGCTCCTAAGTGTTTGACAAAGAATAAAGCATCTCATTAGTGCCTAGGAGGTTATGAGGTAGGCAGATGGTTACTGTTTTCTTCTTTTCTTGGGCAGAAGCACAAATGTCTCAGAGAGTGTGAAAGAAGCGTAAATTCTGGGGGCTCAGCAAGCCAGTGAGATAACCCCTTTCCCTGTTTCCTTTCTTACCCTTTGCTAAATGTAAAATAAAACCTTTTCTACCCTCCTGCTGTCAAGTTGGTATTTATATGCAGTATAGTCATAAAAGGACAAGAGTTCCTAGATATACTTTGATATACATTCTTGGCTTAGCAGCTACCCTCAGCCCTATGTGTGCTGGCAGAGTGGATAGGATGGGGTGGTGTCTATAGGTGACCTGACACCTTTAATCCTTGGCCAGTGATGTATATATAACAAGATGGCATATAGTGTCAGAAAACTGTACTTAATTAAATTAATCTAGGACTTCCATCTCCAGGAACCAATGGCTGAAAGAACCATGACCCCATTTGTTAATAATATCCCTCCCGTTGAATGGGAAATAAGAATAATCACAATAATAGTAACCACTATGGAAATAAGAAGTAATATTTACTGAATGCTTCTCTATGCCTACATAGAGCTAAGTGCTTTGCATGCATTATCTAATTTAGTCATCAAAACAATCTTATGAGGTTTTCATGTAACAAAAATTAAGCACCTGCTATATGCTCTTTAGTATTTTAGGCATTTGGGATAGATCAGTGAACAAAACAGCAGGAGAGAATAAACAATAGACATAACAAATGAGTTTGGTGATAAGTGCTATGCAAAAAAAAAAAAAAAGTAGAACAGAGAAAGGTATATTGGAATAAGCAGAGGGACAGTTTTCGATTTTAAATAGAATGGTCATGTTGGATCAAAGACTTGACATAAGTGAAAGAGTGAGCGGTACAGAGAGCTGGAGGGGAGGGCACCTCTAGCAGAGGCCAGAGATGAGAATCTGCTGGGTACTTTCAAGGAATGAGGGTGGGTGGGTGGGTGGAGGGCAGAGCACTAGGAAGTGAATGGGGGGAGTAGAAGATGGTGTGGGAGAGGTGACGGAGGGCACAGATAGTGTGAGAATGCAATGAGGAGCCATTGGAGACTGTGAGCAAAAGAATGTTATGCTATGACTTATTCTGGCTGTTGGGGTGGGTTCTTAGTTAATCATTCCTGTTTTACAGTTGAGGAAATGGGGATGTAGATGGGCTTGGTAACCTGTCCAGGGTGACAGAGCTCGTAAGTGGAAGGAAGAACAGGACATACCCCCCAAGTCTGCCTGACCTCAAATCCCATGCCTTTAATGACTGGACTGTCTTATCTGTTAATATGATCAAAACCACTTTTTCTTGCAAACAGGTAATTTTCTTTTAATTCTCATGTCTTCTCTCTGCTACATCTGTCCCTCCTCTCCTTGCCTAGCCATTTTGGGCTATGGTAATTTTTGGTTCAGTCTTGTAAAAGGCTTTAATCTCTTGCTATTAATGCATCCCCTTGTCTATTTTTTTAATTAAATTTTTTAAAATTTATTTATTTGACAGAGATCACAAGTAGATGGAGAGGCAGGCAGAGAGAGAGAGCCTGATGCGGGACTCAATCCCAGGACCCTGAGATCATGACCTGAGCCGATGGCAGCGGCTTAACCCACTGAGCCACCCAGGCGCCCCAATTAAAATTTTTTTTTTTTAATATTGCAGTTGGCATACAACATTATATTAGTTTGATGTATGGCATAGTGATTTGACAATTCTATACTCAGTTTTCACCATGGTGGGTGTAGTTACCATTACCTGGTTTTTAAAATGTGCCAATTCATCTGATACTAAGAATTCCATGAAATTCCATTGCTTTCTTTTGTTATCTCACTAAGGGAGTAGTGAGTGTGTGCCCACTTTGGGACTAGAAGAATGATTCCAGGCATTGGACACTTAACATCCTCTTCAGTAGCCTGGGGAGTTGATGGCAGAGGGATCATAGCCACTCAGTGGGAAATTGGGGCTCTGTTTCATTCCTTTTCCTGGAACTAGCACTTCTGTCTCAGTAGGGGCCCCTTTAATGAATCAATTAAGGAGAGTATTATTATTGGAAGCTGTTTTCAGCCCAATTAAGACCTTGCGACATGTCAGTTGGGATAATAAAAGTGAGTTAAGTCTCAATTTTTCTTTATTAGGGTGTTTATTAGAAGATTGAAATGTTCATTAGGTGGAGTAAAGTGATACAGTCATCTTTCGCTCATCAGAAGCACAATGGGACCTGTGTTGCACTCAAGGTTAAGGTGGCAGCCTCTTCTTTATACATAGAGCTGAGTTCTAACTCTGCTCCTGTTGCAGGTCAAAATAAATGTGTGAGGTTCACACTCAGTGTAGAGAAGTTTCCTTTACTTCATGTGATCATGGGGAAACTAAACACGTCTGCATGCTTAGGAGTAAGATAGTGGGTCAATATTTGGAATATCAATGAACCAAATGTTAGGTTTGGGAGGGTGGAAGCTCATGTCAGACCCTGGGATTAGCTCAGAGACTAAAATCACAGATTTTATAAACTTTGTAAATTTTGGATCTAAAATTTTTCAATTATAGAGAAAAATATGAGAAGTAAATTGTTAACAGTTCTCTACCCTCCCAGCCTTATCAAATTTTAACATTTCTCCTATATTTGCTTCCATTTTTTGCTTAACATTATGGATATAGTTGAAGCCTCTTATGTAATCCTCCCTACGCCACTTCCTGCCCCCACCTCATTCTCAAGAGTTAACTACTCTCCTGAATTTGGTATTTATCTGCCCTTACCGGTTTTTATACCATTTTTCTACATACCACATGCATGCATTCCTAGCAGTGCAAGGTATTGCTTGCTCCCAAGCTTTGTATAAATTTTAGCATATAGTATATATATGTCTGCAACTTCCTTTATTTATGCAGTATTTTATTTTTGAGATTTTTCCATGTTGACATAATCAGGTTTAATTTATTTTCTTTCTTGTACACATATTTGCCTCAATATGTCCATTCGCCTGTTGAACTTTCAAGATATTTTCAGTTTTTCCTGATTACAAACAATACCGCAGTAAACCTCCCTATATATGTTTTCTTGTATACACTTGCAAGAATTTCTCTAGGCTGGGGTTTCTCAAACTTAAAAAAGGAAGTGTTTTATGTTGCATTTTATGTTGCAATGTGGTAACATACGTATTTGCATAATCGTACACACACACTACAAGTAAAAGTTTTATGAAAACAATACATCCTTATATCAATGAAGCATTGTGATATATACATGGATATCTATCCTTTTGTCATAGCCTATCCTTTCTAATTTATTATTCCTTTTCCTACTCTATGTATGTGCGCATATGCATGTGTGTGCTTGGACATGTGCACACATGCATATGCGTGTCTTACAAAATTGATTCCGTGACGGAGAATGGGTCACAGAATGCAGTTTGGAAAACACTGGTCTGTGATACATTACCAAGAAGTGAGACTTTTGGTCATCTTGGACTTTACCTAGATATTGATAACTTGTTCTGCTAAGTGATATACTCTTTATTTTAAATTTTCTGGGTGTTTTGCTTTAGGTGTGTTCCTTTGAAGCAATAACAGATATATTTAAAACAAATTTCAATATGTTTTATTTGATGTTTTGTTGAAAATTTAATCTGTATACACATATAGTGGTATATTTGGACTTATTTCAATATTTTTGTTTTGTGTTTTTATCATCTTTCCCCCTTCTTTTATTTTTTCCCTTCTGGCCTTCTGTGGATTGATCAATTTTCTGTATTTCCACCACAGACCTCTTACATTTCTTCTGTTGGCTTGGAAGATAAAGACTGTGGTATTACTTTTTTAAATTGGTAGCTTTCCCTGCCCTTTAGAAAATACACTTTGATTATAAGTATTTATAAATAATTTCAAGTTGCTAAGTAATTTTTTCCTTTTTTTGAACACAATGTGGACCTAGTGCTCTTTTCCAATGGGTACAACTCTTACATTCCCATCTCATTATTGTTTAAAGTGTGATTTTACCTGTTTTGTTTTATTATTTAAACAGAAAAATGTTATCAATGTTTTTGGCCAGTAGCTAATTAAATTTATTGGCTTAAATGGTTTCCTGTGCTGCCATGATTCTCTTCTGTATTCATTTCTCTTTTTGCTGAAGTACATCCTTTTGTGTATCTTTTAGTAAGGAGATTTAGATAATATATTTTTTGCCTTTTTGTGACTAAACTTGCTTTTGTTTTGTTCCCACTCTTGAACAGTATCTTAACTGGGTCTGTAATTCTAGGCTAACATTTTTTTCCTCAACTTTTCAAAGACATAACCCCATTGTCATCTATCTTCTTTGTTGCTTGGAAAAGTCTTCTGTCATTCCAAATGTCATTCCTTTGTAGGCAATCTGGCTTTTCTTCTTGTAGCTTTGAAGTATTTTTCTCTTTTCTCCCTGATGTTGTCAGGCTTACTAGTGTCAGATATGGATTTATCTTTATTTTTCTTGTTTAGCAGTCAGAGGGCAGTCTTGACTTGGTGATTCTTGTATTACTCATTTTGGAAAATTCTTGGTTCTTATCTCTTCTGGAACAGCATTAGAAATCTCTCATTCCAGGAGTGCTTGGTAGCTCAGTCGGTTAAGCATCCAGGTCTTGATTTTGGCTTGGGTCATGATCTCAGGGTAATGAGATCCAGCCCCCGTGTTGGGCTCTGTGCTCAGCAGGGAGTCTGCTTGAGATTCTCTCTTTCTCCTTCTGTCCCCGGCCCTGGCTCATGCACTTTCTCTCTCTAAAATAAAAAAATACCCCCCCCCTTTTTTTTAAAGAAAGAAATCTCTTGTTCCATTCTCTATATTTATTAGCTGCTTTTAAATTTAATTTTTATTGCCAGAGCAAGTCTAGTTAATATCTGTCACCACACAAAGTTACAAATTCTTTTTTCTTGTTATGAGAAGTTTTACTTTTTTAGAAATTTTCAAATACAGGGGTGCCTGTGTGGCTCAGTGGGTTAAGCCTCTGCCTTTGGCTCAGGTCATGATCTCAGGGTCCTGGGATCGAGTCCCGCATCGGGCTCTCTGCTCAGCGGGGAGCCTGCTCCCCCACCCCCGCCTACCTCTCTGCCTACTTGTGATCTCTCTCTCTCTCTGTCAAATAAATAAATGAAATATTTAAAAAATTTTTCAAATACACAGTTCAGTATTATTAGCTGTAGTCACAATGTCACACTACATCTCCAGAAGTTATTTATAACTGGAAGTTTATGCCTTTTGATTCTTTCATCCATTTCTCTGTCTCCCCCACCCCCCGCCAACTGCTTCTGGCAACAAGAAGTTTGTTCTATGAATTCTTCTATGAATTCTTCTTCTTCTTCTTTTTTTTTTTTTAGTTTCCACATGTAAGTAACATCATACAGTATTTGTCATCCATGCTGTCATAAATGACAGGATTTCTTTCTTTTTTATAGCTGAATAATATTTCATTTTATGTATATACCACATTTCTTCATCCATTTATCTATTGATGGACATTTAGGCTGTTTCTGTATTTTGGCTAACGTAAATAATGCAATGAAAATGGGGGTGCATATATTTTCAAAGTGGGGTTTTCATTTTCTTCACATAAATACCCAGAAGTGGAATTGTTTCCACGAGTGGTTGCACCAATTTACATTCCAACCAACAGTGCACAAGTGTTCCTTTTTCTCCATATCTTTACCAAAAATTGTTGTTTCTTGTCTTTTTGATAATGGCCATTCTAATGGTGATATCTTCTTGTGGTTTTGATTTGCATTTCCCCAATGATGAGTGATGTTGAACATTTTCTCATGTACCTATTGGCCAGTATGTAGGTTTTCTTTGGAAATCTGTCTCTACAGATCCTCTGTCCATTTTTTTTTTTTAAAGCTGTACAAAGTTCTTTTTTTGGTTTGTTTTGTTTTTTTAAAAGATCTTATTTATTTATTTGACACAGTTCACAAGTAGGCAGAGAGGCAGGCAGAAAGGGCGGGGGGAGGCAGGCTCTCCGCTGAGCAGAGAGCCTGATGCGGGGCTTGATCTCATTACCCTGGGATCATGACCTGAGCCAAAGGCAGAGGCTTAACCCACTGAGCTACCCAGGCACCCCCCTCTATCCTTTTTAAAAATCATATTACTTATTTGCTATTGAGTTGTATGAGTCTTTATATAAATTGGATATTAACCCCTCATCATATATATGATTTGCAAATATTTTCTTCCACTCATAGGTTGAGTGTTTTTTTTGCTTTGTTAAAGGTTTCTTTTTGCTGTGTAGAAGCTTTTTAGTTTGATGTAATCCCACTTGGTTATTTTTGTTTTTGTTGCCTTTACTTTTGGTGTCAAATCCAGAAAATCATTACTGTCAAGACTGATGTAGCTTAGTGCTTATATTTTCTTGTAAGAATTTTATGGTTTCAGGTCTTATGGTCATGTCTTTAATCTGTTTCGATTTATTTTTTGTGTATGATATGAGGTCCAGTTTCACTCTTTTGCATGTCTGCCCAATTTTCCCAACACCACTTATTGACGGCATTATCCTCTTCCTATTGTGTATTCTTGCTTCCTTTGTCATAAATCAATTGACCATATGTGCATGGGTTTATTTCTGGGTTCCTTATTCTGTTTCATTAATCTATGTGTTTGTTTTTATGCCAATATCATATTGTTTTTATTATTATGCTTTATAATACAGTTTGAAAGCAGGAAACATGATGTCTCTAGCTTTGTTGTTCTTTCTCAAGATTGCTTTGGCTTTTTGGAGTCTTTTGTAGTTCCCTATTAACTTTAGGATTCAAATTATTGCTTACTATTTTAATATCATGCTCATTCCATTTGTGAAATTCTGGTGTGGGCTTTACATTTCTTCTGAATGATCTGGCCTGAGAGCTTCATGGTTCTCTTGGCTCATCTAGGTTGGTTTAGTCATGTGAACTCTGTAGTCTGGCATGAGTCTGAATCTCTTGAGTAACCACTTAATGGCTATGAAATCTTGGGTAAATTACATGAGTTCTACGCTTTAGTTATGTCATGTATAAAATGGAGATACTAAATGAATTGGTCACAAGAGTTTATGTATGGATTAAGTGAGATAATGTCTATGAAGTTCTTAGTTTACTTTCTTGACATGGTGAGCACTCACTAAAAATAAATGATGGCTAAAAATAAAATAAATAAATGATGGTTATAATAACTATTCTTCCATTTACAGATGACCCTGAACATAGCTGGATGAGAAGAATCCTGGAGAACTGTTATGAATGCAAGATGGGGACAAGCAGGGGGAAATTGTGAGGAAATCAACAGAGTGAGGAAAATTTAGGGAAAAGATCAGAAAGTAACAAAGTGTTTCCCTCTGATTCATTTGTCTCCTTAATTTTACTGATTCCCCTAACATGAACAGCTTTTTCATATTCCAAATGTAGCCGTTAATAGGAAAAAAAAAATAAAAACATTCTAGTTCTATTGGGCCAAAACCTGGAGCAGCTGGGGACAGTGGAAAGAACACCGTTCTTGGTAATGGAAGATCTGGGTTTGAACTTGGCTCTACTTCTTTGAATCAGTCATGCTTCATGCCACTTCCTAAAGCTTCATTTTCCTTCTCTGTAAAATGTAAATGGTAGTCCTGCTTCTTAGGGCCCTACTGAAGATTAAATGAGATCATGTGTGGGTAAATGCAGGATACCTAATAAATACTCAATGATTCTTTTTAAAAAAGAGAAAGTCAAAGAGATTTGATAACTTGTGCCCAAAGCACTGCCTCCCTGGGTCTCAACTTCAACTTGTATTTGTGTAACTCCACCTGCAGGCTGGCTCCCCTCCACTTTTCCAAGATTCCTGCAGGCAGGAAGCAATATAGCGATGTTGTAATTTGATAAAGAAGTATGGTGGAAAAGCTGGAGCCCCATTTCACATCAGTATGGTGGATACTGCCCTGTGGAAAAATGGTGCCACAACAGGTTTTGTGTGTCCAGAGATGGGAGTGATCCGTGGACGTCCTGAAGACTTGGAGTCAGAGTGTCTGCGCTTTAAGTATGTGGCATATCCAGTTTTCTCCCTCTCTGAGTTTTTTCTCCCCCATTGTCAAACTCTACTTGGAGGCTTCCCAATACTGTTACTTACAGGATCTTTTCCCTCCTTGCCCATACTGCCTTCTATATTAGCGTTTTTCTAGTTTCTCTTCTAAGTCTCCTATTTCATTTCCTTTGCATTGAAGAGTATGCACAGGGTTGGCAGAAGGGATAGATCCTTATCAACACCCAGGAAAGGACTCTTTCATGGTCTTTGAATAGGGAGAAAGCCAAGTTCTTATTCAAATGTTTTTTCTCCTTCCACTTTATTCCAGATTCAAGTGTGTTTTCACTGCAGTGTCTGGTGTTATTTCCCAAGGGAGTTCTGTGATCCTAATTCAACCACAGCCCAAGCCCTAAATTATCAGAATCTTGAACACAAATTTTCTCTAACTGTAAACAGGACATGCTACATATACCACTAAGAGGGATGCTAGGGATGAGGCATCAACAGTTCAAAGTTTGGACACCATTTTGAAAGTGGATAGTTGAAGGATACAATAGTAGAAACTAAAGCCTTCACATCAATTGACGCAAGAGACAAATTGTCAAAATAAGTGCTTCCCCAAATTAGTGATATATCAGAATATTCTGGGGAACTAGTTTTAACTTCAGATTCCTGGTCCCTACTTCATATGTCCTGAATCAGAATTACTGTGCGTGGGGCCTGGTATTTGGAATAAAATAGGGGCATTGAGTAAGGCACAGGTGATTTGGAGGCATCCTGTAGTTGAGAAATACAGGACTAAGTGATCCTGGTATCTGTCAAAGTGTTATACTGAATCAGAAGTCTCACGGAGTCTTTATTATTATTATTCTTTAAATTCAATTAGCCAACATACAGTACATCATTAGTATCAGATGTAACGTTCCACAATTTATCAGTTGTGTGTAATACCCAGTGCTCATCACATCATGTGCCTACTTAACGCCCATCATAGAGTCTTATTTTTTTTATTTTAAAGATTTTTTATTTATTTGACAGAGAAAGATTACAAGTGGGCAGAGAGGCAAGCAGAGAGAGAGAGAGGAGGAAGCAGGCTCCCTGCAGAGCAGAGAGCCCAATGTGGGACTCAATCCCAGGGCCCTGAGATCATGACCCGAGCTGAAGGCTGAGGCTTCCCCACTGAGCCACCCAGGTGCCCCCATAGAGTCTTATTTTAAAAATATTTTTGTCAAAAAAAAAATTTTTGTCCTCTTTCATTTTGGCCAAAGGAGGGGTGAGTTTGTTCATGTAATATCCTCATGGTTCTCCAAAAGACAAAGATCTTAATTCTCTAATTCACTAAGAACCTTCCCAAAAACTAATGTAAAAAATCTCAATCCATGCAAAGCTACGCAAGTCATAAGTAGAATCAGGCTCTCACCCTAACAGAGGAGGGGAAAGCCCATTGTTTGATGAGGGTAGGAAAATGGATGATAAATTTATTTCATACAGTTACAGCAATTATCCTCAACCTGGCTGAATATTAGAAACATTCTGCAGAGCAATTAAGTCAGAATCACTGGGGGTGGTGCCTAGGTATTGGTATGTTTTTCAAGAGCACCCCCAGGTGATTCTAATTGTAACTGGGCTGAGAACCCCTGCATTAGAGAAAGACACCGGCTCTCAGGGGAAAGGATAGAAAGGCAGGTTGTTAGAGCAACACAAGTGAATCTCCCTGGCTAAGAATAGCAGTTCCTTTCTCATTTAAACAATCAAGGTGGGTGAGCTTATTCTCTGGAAACTCTGAGAGGACTAGGCAGGGACTGAGAGGCAGTAGAAATGAAACAGGACATGATTTGCACTTTAATTTGGAAGAAAGCTAGAAATGCTGGATGAGCTCTTTCTAATGCCCTAACATGTGTCCCTGTCCTTATTTACACCCAACATCCCCCAAATTACTAAGTTAATGACTCTGAAGTTTAAACCTAACCTCCAAGAATCGAAAATGGGACAATATTTATATAATAATTACACTGTGAACCTCTTTTGATGAGGCTAACCTATGAAGCAGGCCAACTGTGGGAAATCTGTTACTTTTTTTTTTTTTTTAAATTCGTGCAAAAAGCTTGTTTGTTTCCATTTGGCCCACGCATGGGAGAGGGTGCAGGGTGGTCACACAGCTGCCCAGCGGGGACAGGGAGAGGCTCGGGCAGAAGCCCTGGCTCCGGGAAAGAGACTCCCCTCCCCCGCCCCGAGGCTGCTGGGCTCTGGGGCTCCTAGCCGTGCTGGAAGGGGGCCTCTGGAGGAGAAACCCGCCCACGCAGGCGGAAGAGGGGTCAGGTGTGGGTCATCTTCCTGATGAGCAGCACCTGCTCGTGCCTTCCGGAAGTCGGCGGCTCGGGGCCTGCAGGTCCAGAGGATCTGGTTCAGTCCTGCCCCGGGGCCGCGCTTGCTCCGGCCTGCAGGGTGTGACCCATGCCCTCGGGAGCCACCTCGTCGCTGCGGTCGAGTGGAAGCCCTGAGACAGGTGGGTGCGAGGCCCGCAGGTGCTGGGAGCGGGCGGTGGGGCCCTTCCGGTGAGCCCGGGAGCTCGTGGTCTATGGCGACGAGGCGGAAGCTCAAGACGCTCTGCTGGCTGCTCGCGGGGGGCAGAGGATGGCGGAGAAGGGGGTTCTGGAGGCTGAGCCTGGGGAAGAGGTTGGAGGCTGGTGGGAGGCGGGAAGAAGGGGCGTCCCTGGGTCGGTGCCGTCCAAACTCTGGAGGAGCCAGAGACAGGTCCAGTGGACCAGCAGCTGCTGCCTTAACCTTTCCTTTTAGGAAAAAAAGTAAGGAAGCTAAGCAAAGTATGGAAGGCAGGGATAAGAGCAGGGTTGGGGTCTATTGAAATACATTTCTGGTCCAAGATGGAGCCGCTCCTGCCCAGGGTGCCATCTCAGCAGATAGGAATTTCGTAACTTTCTTGTTCCTATAAATGCTCTGCGTAACTGGAAACGCTGTGTATCCAGCAGTCAGTCCCCAAATGCCGAGCCAACTCTGGGGCTTCTCATCCCAAACAAGATTGACTGTGTGGCCCCAGCCAGTCGAGTATTTTTTTTTATATGCCTATTTTTCTCTTCCTTTTAAATTTTTGATCCCATAAAAGCTTCTTTTCCTTCCACCTCCGATTTTGCAGTTCTCTTAAAGGAGACTTCACTTCGGCAAGTGTTAAAGTTTGTTTGTATCACCTGAATTGTTTCCTCCTCTTTTAACAGTTTTTGTCCATGAAGAGTGGGATCTGAAGCTGGCTACGAATGGTCTTGGGGACAAGACATACAGGCAAGGCGCCCCCTGAACGCTTTGGGTTCACTGTTCTCTCCTTCTTGTTACCAAGACAGGGCTGTGGGTAAGTCACTCTCAGATCTGTGCTCGATCCCTCACATGATGAGAACTTGTAGGACATAATCTCTTAGCAACTTTCAAGTGTGCATTACGACATTATTAACTACAGTTGTCATGCTGTGTGTTACATCCCATGACTTATTTATTTTATAACTGGAAATTTGTTCCTGTTGACTTACTTCACTCATTTCTCCCACTCCCCACCCTTGGGCAAACACTAGTCTGTTGTTTGTCTGTGAGCTTGTGTGGTTTTTTTTTTTGTTTTTTAAGATTCCGTATATAGGTGAGATTGTATGATATTTGCCTCTCTATGACTTACTTCACTTTGCATTGTGCCCTCGAGGTCCATCCACGTTGTTGTAAATGGCAAGATTTCATTATTTTTTATGGCTGAATTCCGTTGTGTATATATGCCCTGTTTTCTTTATGTGTTCATCTGTGGTAGACACTTAAGTTAGTTTCATATTTTTATAAGTTAGTTTCATATTTTGGCTATTGTAAATCATGCTCCAGTGAACATGGGAGTGCATATATTGTTTTGAATTTTTTTTTTCTTTAGGTAAATGCCCAGAAGTGGAATTGCTGGATCATATGGTAGTTTAAAAAAAAATTATTTATTTAAAATAGCACATGAGCAGTAGAGAGGGGCAGAGGTAGAAGCAGACTCCCTGCCAAAGAGGGAGTCCGATCTGGGGCTGGATCCCAGGACCCTGAGATCAAGTTTATTTCTAGTTTTTTGAGAAACCTCCATACTATTTCCCAGTAGTGACTGGACCAATTTACATTCCAACCAATAGTGTACAAGTGTTCACTTTTCTTCACATCTTCACCAAAAATTATTACTGTCGTCTTTTTGGTAGTGACCATTCTAATGGGTGTGAAATAATGTCTCATGGTGGTTTTATTTGCATTTCCCTGAGGATGAGTGATGTTGAGCATCTTCTCCTCTACGTGCTGGCCCATACATATGTCTTCTTTGGAAAAATGTCTTTTCAGATCCTCTGCCTCCTTTTCTAGTCAGATTGTTTGCTATTGAGTTCTGTGAGTTCTTTATATAATTTTGATATAAGCTCTTCATCAGATATATGATTTACAAATATTTTCTCCCATTCAGTAGGCTGCCTTTTCATTTTGAGTTAATTTTTGTGGATGGGGTAAGACAGCGGTACTCTTGCATTGTTTGGCATGTGACTGAGTTCTCTGACTCTGCCTCGGAAACAATTCTCCATTGATTCCAGCTCCACTCCCCCATTTTAGCTGCTAATCCTATTTTTCCTGAAGAAGCAGAATGCTTTCTTGGCTGAGCGTGAGCCCCAGCTTCCAGGATGGCACAGCCCTCAATGGGAGTAGCAACACCATGGGACAACTTGTTGGGAGGTGCTGATGGCACCCTTCTCTCCAGGATCTCCATTTCTGCTGTAGCAAAGGATGGCAGTGCACTCATGCTGGCAAGGCAGCTGTGAAGCAAGTCATAGCCTAGGTCCTTCCCCCATGCATTCTGCCATGTAGACATTCTGGAGCTTCTTCCTACCTCTGCCACTCCCATTGTCTCTCCTGAACTCCATTGTATGAAGTCTACAGCACATGGTTTTGTCCTTGTTAAGTGCTGTCTGCTGTCTTATTGTGTCTTTTTCCTGCAGTGGCCGCACGAGGAGGGCAGAGAACTTGCTCCAACCTCTTTCGGACCAAAAGCCCAGGGTAATCAGCTGAGCTGGACATGTTCGCTGGTGGAATGGACTTCCCACATTGTCCCACCTTCTTCAATTCTCCCTCTTGCTTCTGGTTTTATCAGCAGCAGCCTGATAATAAAATACTCATTTCTAGCAATGCTGTTTCCCCTCAAACTGGTGAGAAGAGATTTAACCCGAGGAGCATAAAGACCTAGCTGAGGGGGAACGTTGACCAAGAAAACGTTAATAACCAGCTAGTCGCCGTCACAACATTCCATTGTGACTACATTGAGGACCCCATGGGGGGACCTGTAGAAATCGCTTTCATGTTGAAGGCACTGTGGGAAAGAGGGAAACTGAGCAGAAGAGGTACCCTGGGATTGGGGCAGGCTGATCTTTAAAGACCATGAAAGGCCAATGAGAAATGCACAGGAGCTCCAAAGGCTGAAACCCAAGCATTCCCTCCAAACTGGAGCTCCTGGAGTGTGTCTCGGAGAAAGGCTGCGCTAGCAGGTTTGGAGAGGAAGCAAAGATGCTAATGAAGCGTGAACTGGCTGCTTTCAGCAGAGCCTTCTGGGCACCACGCCACTATCTCGCTTTCTTTCCTACCCATTTATTTATTTATATTCTTAATTAATGGAAATTTCAACTCCCATTAGATCAGGAGATGTCAGTAATAAACAGCCACAGCTTTAAGCAGAAATAAGCTACTGGGGAAGGGCAGAGGCTTCTCTTTCCGCTCCTGGATTCCAGTCACATGGCTGGCCTGAGCTCAGGAGAGAAAATCCGTATGCTGGTTCTGGTAGGAGAGCCAAGAGCCTGTGTTGATGGGCCACTGACCTCCATGGTTATCTATGAGTTTCTTTTTCTTCAAGCGTCACTTGAATTTCCCTCTGAATTCCTCTGTTGGAATCAGACAGCTCAGATTTGAATCCTACCCAGCTGCGCAACCTTGGGCAAGTTAATTAACCTTTCTGTGTCTCAGCCTTTTCTATTAAAGAAAGTAATAGTACTTACTCCATAGGGCAGCTGTGGGTCTTAAATGAGGTAATGTGGGGGAAGTACTTGGCACAGTGCCAGACCTGTAGTGGCCGCTCACTGGATGTTACCCATTCTCATCACCATCATCCAGAACCCAGACATACGCATACACGTATGACTGTCACTCCTCTCCCATGTGCCTCAAGCAGCCCAGCAGAAGCTCCTTCCAGGAGCAGGGCTGGTAAGCACCCTCCTTCGGGAATGTCCCGATGCTCCCTGCTCTGGGTTCTAGCATCTGCTTTGGGAATAGCATTGTGAGTCAGGCTAGGGTGGAGTGAAGTCCTGAACCTTGGAACTATTGGTGTCATTTGTGAAGCCTGAAGACCTCTGCTTGGGTATAATCCAGGGCTGGGATATTAATGTGGGACTTAGGTATAGCCAAAAAGCCCTTGATGGGCTGAGACATGGTGGAGTGATGAGAGCTGGAAAAAATAACTAGTATCCCACAGTGAGAGGAAAGATCCCAGCCCAGCTTTAAAGGAAGGCCGCGGCAGGCTCCTGGATAGCAGGCCGAGCCTGCCAAGTCAGGGCAACGATCTGATGTCACATCTTCTTGGTTTGACTCTTGGCTTCACAACTTTCTGGCTGTGGGACCTTGGACAAAGCTTGTAACCTTTCTAAGCCTTGGTGTCTTGACATGAAAAATGAGCATGAGAATAGCCGTGTTCTCCTCATGGCTGTGCATAGGATGACATGTGATACCATATGAAGTGATTTATAGAATGCCTGGCAAGTTCTCAGAAACTGGTAGCTGTTATGATTAGATCTGTTTTATTCATCTCTGTGTTTTCAGTTCCTATGATGGTGTCCGTTTATAGTGAGTGCTCAAGAAATATCAAGTAGTCAAATGGAGAATGGCACACTTGGGACAACCCACTAAACTTTTTGGGCTTGATA
Organism: Mustela nivalis; assembly: GCF_964662115.1. Taxonomy (NCBI): domain Eukaryota; kingdom Metazoa; phylum Chordata; class Mammalia; order Carnivora; family Mustelidae; genus Mustela; species Mustela nivalis. The sequence continues at coordinate 24,500,213 of NC_139035.1, forward strand.
CCCGTAATGAGGGGGTGCTGCTAGATGGCCTTGAATGCCACATCCAGATCCAGATAGAGGGAATCTGTGCCAATTGCACAGATGCCTTCTGGGCCTGGGATCCCTGGGCCTGAGAGTAGAATGTGTTTTACTTCAAGGAACAAACTTTTCTCTTCCTTGGCAAGATGACCATATGTATTGACAAAGAACAAAGTAGCAAAGGTCCCAGGTACCGCTAGAGAGAGAAATTTAAACTTCTGTGTTTGAGTCTTAAATTACTGGCACCCTTTTGGGTAAAAAAGGATCTACTAGTTATCTTGAATACGCTATTGGATTTCTTTTCTAAAGGGAAAGAGTAAGTCAAAAGGTGAGTGAGGCATTAGTCGGCATTAAGAAAGAACCAGAGCACAACTGGGAAAGAATTGTTATTCCATCCGGTAAATTTGCACTCTCTCCTCACCTTGACTACCAGCTTCACTTTGTGGCTCACCTCATCTCGGATAGGACACAGCAGAAATAGAAAAGGTCCCCGGAAGGGCAGAACAGATGGATATGGGGGACGGGGCAACTTCACACCAAGAAAGATGACACATTTCCTTCTGAAAGGAGCAGAGGAAAGGGGTGAGCACTTCCTGAGGTGGCAAGTGTAATGAATGGGGGCAGCAAGCCAATTGCAGGCTCCTCTTGCCCTTTCCCCTAAGAGGAGAAAGAGGCCGCACTTGACAAAATTAAAAGGGAGCAAATTTAGAACTGATGAAAGGAAGCGCTCTCCACTCAATGTGTAATTAACCTGCGAAGGAACCCAACCTGCTCGCTATTAACTGAGGCAAGCCGTTAGCTGGGCTTTCCGATGGCTGGAAGAATAACAGCCGTTTTGGCAGTTACACTGGTTAAGCCTGCAGGTCCTGAGGTAATTCATCCTCTGCGGTACGACATGACATGACGGCCAGGTTGAGAAGAGCCACATCCCCTGGGATGCAAAAAAAAGTGGAGGTGAGATTGGGCCTGTAGACAGAGAAGACAGTAGCGCAGAGGAGGCCGTGCTGATCCAGGGAAGGTAGGGGGCTTGACTAAGGTCACACAGCCACGTTGAGGTGGAGCCCTGAGCCCCCGCCCTCTCCCTCACAGTGTGTGGCCACCCCTCCAGCGGCATTCAGAAGGTTGCTGCGGACTCTCGTTTCTGCCTTCTTCTCCATTCCCGTCCTTGCTCGCTGCACGGTTAGTGGGCGGTGACCCCCTCCTGAAGGGTGTGGTCAGAATCTGGGCCTGGGAAATCAGGACAATCAATGTGGGGAGCTGTTCCATCCGAGTATGTTTGTTCAGGGCAGGAATTCTGACCCACTTCGTGTCCATGAGATCTTGAGTCTTCTGGAAAGTGCAAGTGATAGTATAGAATAGAGAAAAAGAGAGCTTGTTTTTCATGCGGATGTCAGTGTTACCAGTTCGAATGCTGTCTTCACTGCTTCTAGGTATGTGACCGCGGTGACTTGCTTCCTGACTCTCTGTCTCCTTATCTTACCACTGCCTTCGTACACGTGCACTGAAAAGAGTGTGGCATGCAGGGGTGCACTAACCATTCAAAAACTGGCAGGTGGAATTATTGGAACTGGAATTAGCCCGAGCTGACCCATTAGGAGAGAACCTAGCTCTATCTTTTAAATTTATTATCTCTCTACCCTTTAACTTCTCATTCACTCAACAGCTACTTTCTGAGCACCTAGGATGCACTGTGTTAGGTGCTCGCTCCAGGTGTGAACAAAGTATAGTCCCTATCCACTCGGAGTGTGCAGCTAAGCAGAGGAGACACTCATGCCCAAAGAAGAAAAACGCACTCAGAATCACAGTGCAGTAGACATATGCTGCGTTGGAGGTGGAGATTTTTAAAGCATTGTGGAGTCCTAGAAGGACATTTTGCCCATTAGATAAATATTTATTAAGCACAAACTATGTGCTAAACCCTGTGATAGGCATTCATCAAGTTATTTACTCTTCAAGTAAATCCTACCCTCAGGAAAAGTGACATCTTGGAAAGGCATTCTGTTACTTATTGGGAAGTCCAGAAAACATTCCAAGAATCTGAGCCTACGCTGGCAGTCTAATCACACACAGCTGCAAGTGAGCATTATTTATTACTAGAGGATATTCGGAATCATTCAAAAGTGGTTCCAGAGAGTTTTTGTTGTCTTGGTGAAAGATACTGGTAGGAAGTCCCAGAAGAGGATCAAGAGGGACCCTGTAGATAGTTAGAGCTCTTCTGAGGATTTTGTAGGCCCTGGGCCCTCTTACCCATGAAGACACAGCCCAGATCTTCTGAAACATCCCAAGTATATGATAGCACCTGAAATGCCTCCATAGACCCCTGCAAATTTATCTCTCTCTTTTTTGTTATTAAATTTAAAATTATTTTCCAATTTTGGTTTTAAAATTATTTACAATGGGGGATTTTTAGAAATTATATCCATATTCAAGAATTCTCATGGGATGAGAAGTATTAAATGATTTTCTAATATAATGACTTTTTTGATGAATACTAAATTGAACAATTAATGGAGTCGACATAGTATTACATCTTGTAGACATTCAATTAAACACTTAATTTCAGTTCTACACTTTTTTTTATTTGAAGCCACTTCCTTTTTTTGTTGTTGTTGTTTTGTTTTGTTTTTGTTTTTGTTTTTTTAGGTCTAAGATATTTGTAAGATACCTGGGAAGCTTTCAGATGGGAGGCCCCTTGGGGCAGCAGCAGGCATCTTCCTCTGGCCAGCTCCTAGCTCCCACCCCTTTGTCTCAAACTTGAGGACCCCTAAAGACTATGAGTGAGCCACACCATGGTAGATTTAGGTCCTGTGCCAGGGTAGTAACCTTTGGCAATTGTTGGTGAGACCTTTCCCCAGCTCTCAAATGAAGCTGCCTCTTTTCTCTTGGCCCGTCTTCCTCCCTATTTGTCTTTCTCCTGTTCTGCTTCTTTTCATCCCTTTTCTTTTACTCTCTCTCTTCCCTGTGGTTTTGTCTGTCAGTGGAGTAGCCAGTGGCTTCCCTAGACCTGCCCCACTTCGCTGGTGCCATTGAAGTAATTTCTGATCCCAGTGAGAGCATCATGGAAGGAGGGAGGGCCACAGTCCCAGCACTGGCAGAATTTAAGATAATTGTGGATGTATTTTGATTAAAACTGAAAATACAAAGTGTTTGCTGTATATTTATTTACAAAACCAATGTCCTAACATCTTTTCAAAGATGTGAAAGCAAGTGTGAAATGAGCGGCTGCACTTTTGTCCTTGGTAAAGTTTTACTGAGCAGAATGACTGCAGGGATTTTCTTGTTAGACTATATTCGAAGCAATCCTTTGCTCTACCATGGTTGTCTGTGTTCAGAAAGCCCTTCTCCTTTGTGTCTCATGAGTGCTATCCTCACATCTAAGCGGCAGGTCACCTCCTAGTGAGCCCATTGTTCACCTCCCTGGCATGATCTGAGTGCTCTTTCTTTGGGGTTCCTATTACCCTTAATAGTGTTCGCATATCCATTAAAGCAATGCCCATCTTCTGTCATAACGGTTTGCTTTATTGGCACATCTGACTCCCGCTGTAAACTCTGTGGCCAGAGGCCCTGCCTACCTCCACCTCTGTATCTTCAGCTCTGAGCACAGCAATTGGCATTATGTTGGATCTAGAAGAATGAGATAACTGGTTGGAATCCATGGGACCCTTCTTTTTGCACTGATTTTGAGTCCTTTTCAACTTTGTCTAGCCAGACCAGAGCATGCTTGCTTTGTCTCTAGGTAGAAGTCATGATGAACACCCGTTCTTCTTCGGTGTCTCTTCCTCCAAATATCCCTAGTTATGAATCATCAGCTTTAGGATCTGCCACCACCATAGATATTTTTAAAGCTGGAATAATGAAGCATGGGTGCAAATGGGAATAAATACCTCTGGCCATAAAAATAAAATAAATCAATATCACTTCTTTGTGGTCAGAGATGCTTAATAGGCAAAGGTTGCTGCCAGATTGTAAAAAATGTGTTTAGCTGGAGCGGAAGGCAAATTTAAGCTGTAGGAATGAACAGCCCAGCTGCTTTTCTCATCTTAGACTGAAATAACTTTTTCTTAGGCATTGGACGATGAATATAAATCTATTCCTGTGGACTTAATTTTGAAAGTGGTCTTGCGGAGGGTACCTAGGCAGTGTGAGCTGCTCAGGTCACTGGCCACTTTCATGAGCTTGGAGATGCATTTCAGTTTCTTCCATTGGCCTGGGAGGCCCCAGAAGTCCATTATCAACCTCTTCAAAGGCATCTTCTCATGTACCATCATTTGATTAGAATAGGATAAAGTGCCTGCTGACACCCTCTCTACCTTCCCAATCTCCCATTCAAACTCCTTTCCAGGCATTTCCCCATTAGAACCTCTGCTCAGGTCTCATGAGGCTACTTGGACTTTCTCTGGATATGCCCTGTGTGTTCTTGCCCACCTGCTTCTGGGTATGTCTCTCTGTCAGCCTGGAATGTCCCTTTGCCCCACCCTGTACATGGGACTTGCTCTTCAAAGCTCACCCCAAAGGTCACTTTAAAGTGTCTCAGTGCTCCTCTGACCAGTAACCTTCACCTTCCTAGAGGAACTGATTTCTCCTTAATCTTTGATCCTACATAACCTTCTGTGTCCCTTAATTATGGCTCTTACCACATTCTGTCATAATTTATTTCTACAATGATTATAATAATTATTCCATCAGCAAATCCTGTCAGCACTATCTTCAGAATATATCCCAAGTTCGATTACTTCCCACCACATCCACCTCTACCACTCCAGTGCAGACCACTGTCATTTCTCATCATGATTACTGAGCTCTGTTTGACCTCGTCTCCTTGCTTCCATGTTTGCCTCAGTGCAGTGTATCTTCCACACAGAAGCTAGATATGAAAGATGAATTAAATTGTATAGTTCTTTGCTCACAACCCTTAGTGCTTCCCATGTGTATTAGGATTCTTCAGAGTAACAGAACCAATAGGATGTATCTGTGTGTAGAAGAAGATTCATCATAAGGGATGGCTCACATGATTATAGAGGCTGGCAAGTCCAGAATTTGCAGTGTGGGCCTGTGCTCTGGAGACCAAAGAGAGTTGATGGAGCAGTTCCATCCCGAAGGCCCAGAGACCCAGGAGAGATGACAGAAGAAGTCTGAAGGCACGCTGCTGGAGAATTCCCTCTTGCTTGTGGAGGCTGGTCTTCTTGTTCTCGTCAGACTTTCAACTGATTGGATGAGGCCCACTCACATTATGGAGGGCAGTCTGCTTACTCAGCATTCACTAATTCACTAATCCAAAAACACCCTCCAACTTGACAGATTAAATTAATCATCAGGTCATGTCACTTGGTTCTCCTCATGTTTCCACTTGGTCCTACATGAATGAATAGTCTCTGACTGTCTCTCTTCTCTGTCCCTGTGTTCCAACCATTCTGACCTCCTTGATGTTCTTTAAACATGGATGGCGCATCCCTGTACCTCAACCCATTTCTCTGCTCTAGAGAGTGAGAAGAGGAATGCTCTCCTCTCAGATGTCCATATTCAAATGACACCTCCTCAGGGAGGTCTTCCCTGTTCTATTTCTTCTCCTACATTATTAATCCTCCTTGTCCATGTCATCCTCTGGTTTATTACTCTGTTTTGTATTTCTTCAAGATTCTCACCTGACACTGTATTGTGCATTTATCTATTCATTTTCTGTTTCTTCATCTAGAGGGTAAACTTCATGGGGGCAAGAGATGTCATCTGTTTTGGTCACCTTTATATTCTCAGCACCTAAATCAGGGGCTGGCACATTAGAGGCAACCAAGAAACATTTGTTGAATAAATGAATGTGTTGAAAACATATTAATAGGTAACATAAATTAAATGCTTACTGTTTCCTTTTATATTTGTTAAAACCTATGGGGTAGAATCTGATCTTTTTCTAGATGGAAGGATCCACAAAGCTTGGATTTTGTTGGTCTTGCTCAGTTTTGTTTCCCAACAGCTCGAACAAATAATATACACTCGAAAATGATTTGCCAAATGAATGCACGAACAAGGCAACAATCTTTTAAATTTATTTTATTTTATTTTATTTTTAAAATTTTTTTTATTTTTTATAAACCTATATTTTTATCCCCAGGGGTTCAGGTCTGTGAATCGCCAGGTTTACACACTTCACAGCACTCACCAAAGCACCAAACAAGGCAACATTTTATAGAGTAGGAGATTGAAGCATAGAGAGGTGATGTAACTTGTCTAAGCCACTCAGTAAGTAAGTCAAAGAGCCAGAATTTTAGTCTGGATGACCTAATCCCACAACACAGCCTTTAATGATGCCTGTTTCCTGACTCAGCTTTGATCTCTATGCAGATGGTGGCTCCCCTTCTCCATCTTTATCCCCCCAGTTTGTGGCACAATGCTGATACTAAATACATGTTCGTGAATAGAATGCATTCTAGTTCTCTCCTTTTCCAAGCTCTACTGTGACTGAGGTACACCCTGAAGGCTCAGAGGGCAGAAGTTTTGTTGGGAGACATTGAACTCACCCTCTCTTTTAGGGATAGGGGTCAGGAACTCAAGGCTTTGCTGTGGAACAGACTCAGGTCTTCCTACTGATGTGATGTTAGACTTCAGTTTTTCTGTCTGCATAATGGGGATAACGGGAAATGTCTATTTCCCAGAATTATTTTTAAGTTGAACCAAAATAATATATGTATATCATTTAGCTTTGAGCCTTGGACACTAATTGCTCAACAAATGCTTGCTGTTGTTCCTTGCTGATCTTCCTTCCTCTACCCAGTATATCACTCCTCAGATACCACAGTATGTCACTGACCCCATGATGGGCGTCTAGGGAGTGGGGATGGATAGAAAACATGACTTACACTTTTGTATTCTTGAATAGCATGATAGTGGTGCTTTGTGTCTTATGGTTGTTCAGTATTTAAATGAATTTATTCCCACAGCTCCCACAGGAGAGCTCTGTGTCGCCAGATCTTCCATCATGCTTCCGTGAAAGTCTGAGGCAAGTTCCAGCTGACAGACTTGGCAGTTTTTGTCTACACCAATATTCTAGGGAATCTTGGGTTGGGAAACAGTAGTGCAAGTGGCCTGAAAACAGAGTAAAAATGTATCCCTCTGCACATTCCTTCAAGCTCTTGTCAGGCATTTTTTTTTTTTTTTTTTTTTTTTTTTTTACCAATGAGAAGAATCATAGTAATGCAAATGTCAAATGAAATACTGAAAAATTCTGCTTTGACCTAGATTCCCAAACACCTGAAATGCAGTCAGAGCACTTGGAATTCCAAAAGAATCTAGACTATATTCACAAGAGTGGTGTGGATAAGAGAATAGAGAGTAATAGAGGAGAAATATTCTATAGGATGATCAGAGAGAGTCATTTGAGTAGAGATGTGAATATGGGAAACCAAGTTTTGCTAATCCACGTGGAGGAAAAGCAGCCAGGTAGAAGGAATAGCAAATGCAAAGGACTGAGGTATGGAATGTTAAGTATGTTTGAAAAACAGCGAAGAGGCCCGGGTGATAGGAGCCAAGGGAAGTGGTTGGCGATTAGAAGCTAAGAATTTAGGGGGCCAGATCTCCTAGAACTCCACTATGGCAGGGCTTTTGGATTATGGGCAGTCGCTGGGGAGTTCCAAGCACAGGAAAGACACGATTTATATCATTTACTTTTCTTAAAGATCATTTAATTTTCTTAAAGCTTTTTTGTGGCTTGCAGGGTGACCCAAGTGAAAGTAGGCAGAGCAGGAAGCTATTAAATAGTCTGGGTAAAAGGGTATGGTGGTTTGGTAGAGGTGGCAGTGATTAGAACTGGTTTATATTTTGATGGTAGATTCCATAGGAGTTTTGGGTGGATTTGAAGTGTTTGAAATGGTGTCCAGGAAGAAAAGAAGAGAGCTTTTCTTCTCCTCTACTGCAGCAACTGATTGAATGATTTAATTCAGTGAAATGGAGAAAACCCAGAAAGGAAAAAGGTTTGAGGAGACAACTGATAGAAATCCATCAATTTTGGATATGTTAAATTCAGATATCTCAAGGTAATGAATACCCCAAGGTATTGAATAAGAAGTTGAATAAAGAAGCCTGTGGGTCATGGAGGAGGACAGAGATAATGATCTACATTTTGGAATCATCATCCAGAAATGGGATTTAAAGCAGTAGGAGTGGATGTGATTAGAGAGTGAAAAGAAAGGAAGAGTGATAAAGCCTCAGTCCTGAGGCACCTCAGTGTTTAGAGGTTGGAAAGAGATGGAGCCAATGAAGGAGACTAAGAAATGGCAGTGATGTTGGAAGAAAAGAATGTGGTGTCAAATTAAAAGTCAAGTTAAGGTCAAATTATGTTAGAAATACATTTTTTAAAAAATATTTTATTTATTTATTTGACAGTGAGAGAGATCACAAGCAGGCAGAGAGGCAGGCAGAGAGGGAGGGAAGCAGGCGCCCCCCTAAGCAGAGAGCCTGATGCGGGGCTTGATCCCAGGACCCTGAGATCGTGACCTGAGCTGAAGGCAGAGGCTTTTAACCCACTGAGCCACTCAGTCGCCCCTAGAAGTCCATTTTAAGGAGGGAGTGATCTCCACATCACATGTCTCTAGGAGGTCAAGTAAGGAGAGCAATGAGAATTGACTATTGGGGTCAATACAAGAACCATACAAGAGTGCTCACAGAAGCACTGTTTATTTTTAGCAAAATATTGGAAGCATTCCCAAATGTCTATCAACAGGAGAATGAGTAAACACACTGTGCTATGTTTGCACAGTGGAATTTTATTCTGCTGAAAAATGAATGAGCTAGAGTCATGTGGATGAATCCCATGAACATGGTAGTGAGGAAAGATGTTGAGGAATATGAGCAGTTCAATGCTACTTAGACTTTAAAGTATCCAGAACAAACATTGCTTAGAGGAGCTTAAGTAGTCAAAGTACAAAGAAATACATGGAAATAAAATGTAGGAAATTTAGGATACTAGTTATTTTAAGAGTGAGAGAAGAGAAAGTGATTCAGGAGGGAGGCACAGGAGGCATTCAGCAATATCGGTAATATTTTGCTTTTTAAGGTGGGTAGTAGGTACACAGATAATCACTGAATTATTTATATTTTTTGCGTAGTGTAAATATTGCCTAAGAAATTCTAAATGAAAAGAAAAACAATTTAACTGCTGAATTTGTCAATATGTTAAGTCATTTGTGACTAGGACAAAAGCATTTTCAGTGAAGCATTTATTGGGCAAGCAGATTGAAGTGGGTTTGAGAGTGAAAGGGAAGGGGAAAGTGAAAATAATAAAGACAGAGGACTCTGGAGTTTTGCTTACAAAGCGGGCAGAGGAATGGAGTGGTCACTGGAGGGGGTGTGAGATAAAGGAGGGTTTGATTGACAGAGTAACTCCAGATGTAAAGTTTGCTAAGGCCAAGTAATATATAAAATTAAAATATAGTTTGTGCTTAATTATCTATCCTTAGCAGATAATCCAAACTCCCTGGTTTCCCTTTGGTGTTTTGGCATCTGACTGTCGGTGTTTATTAACATCTTCACCAGAGGAGAAAGAACTTGAATCAGTCCCTTTGGATAGTTGTAGAAATAATTTACTAAAAGCCTCAGTTGGGGAGGAGTTGGAAACAACTCATTTAAATGAGGTTTGGGATTAGTTGTGGATTAATACAGATAGAGCATTGAATAAAAACATCATACAGAATATACAAATTAGTTCAAGTATTTTAGAGTGTATGGTCTCGAATTAGGAAGGTTGTTCAGAATGGTGTGCAAAGCCCACTTACAACCATATCTTGCAAGAAAATTTCATGACAGTGGTGGGTTTGGGGAGACTTTTATTTATTTATTTATTTTAACTTTTAATTTTTTAAATTTCTTTTCAGCGTACCAGAATTCCTTGTTTATGCACCACACCCAGTGCTCCATGCAATACGTGCCTTCCATAAGACCTAACACCAGGCTGACCCAACTTCCCACCCCCCACCCCTTCAAACCCCTCAGATTGTTTTTCAGAGTCCACAGTCTCTCATGGTTCATCCCTTTGGGGAGACTTTTTTAATACAGTTATTGTTCTGCATGTAAGATCTGTTGCCATTAAGGAATGGGCATCGTGTTGTGGTGGTGGTTACTGTTGTTTTTCTAGTACCTGGTGGGGATTTGTAAAGATCCTTTCACCTTTCTCTTGAGGCTCATTTAGATCAGGGACACCTACTAGCAAGATAATGGTAACAAAATACCAAGTATACTGAATACAATTTACAGAGAATCTGTTGTGTGCCCTGCATTGTTGGAGGCGTTATGGCAGATTCATCAAACTCTTACAGCATGAAGCAGAGTAGGTTTTATTTCCAGCTGAGGAAACTGAAGGAGAACAGAGCTCCATAGGCAGTGAGTTCTAGGACTGGGGTCAGAACCTTGATGTCTAATTCCAAAGCCTGGGCCCTCTCCATTGTTCTGTGCAGCCTCGATTAGGCCCTGGGCATGGTCTGTTTAGCCCTCTCTGTGGGGCTGCCATTACTGACTAAGAGGACCAGTGTTCTTGCTTCCTGATATTTTGTATTGCTACTGACCATGAGACCATACAAGTAGGAGTGACTACGGTAGAAAATAGAGCAGTATACATCAGTTGGATGTTTCGAAGACCTGCAGTGAATTGGGAATAAAACCGTGACCACACATTTTGAAGCCTTCAACTTTGTAGAATGCCCTGTATTTCTGAAACATCCACAGTGACTATTGTTCTATATTATTTAAATGAGCAAGTGCCCTAGTTGCAGGAGGAAGAGATTTGTTTTTTTCATCAAATTTACTGCACATCTGTTTAAAGAATATGGCAACAGTATGAATAAATCTCCAATCAAAATATTACAGAACAAGCCAATTTTATCATATTAAAAATGTATGGCCAGACACAATGTGCTGAAAATATGAAATTACCACGTGGTGCCTTTTCTGCTCTGTTTATATCAGACTGTTCCTCCCCAAATTAAATCTTGGGCAAAAATATACCAGACAAAAAAGGAGTTAAACTTGGTCCTGAACAATTATACTGATGTTATAAAAGTATGTCTGTATAATACGACAACATTGCAGATATATTTTTAATAGCAATATAATTTTTGTAATATCTTAAATAGATTTTGAAACATTCAAATTACATATGCCATTACATATAATGATATTTTATGGATATTGGATAATATTACAATGTAGATGAATTGTAAAACTCCTTTACTAGGAAGTCTTCACATGTTTTCTAAGTAACAAGAAATCTCCCTTTGGAGGATTTCTAGTCTAATTGGTATTTTGTTTCTTTTGGGTAAGATCAGCAAATCAGTGAAGAGCCAGACTAAAACCTTCAAGTTTCAAGATAGAGCTATCATCTTTTTTAAAATTAGGTTTTTAATTTTAATTCCAGTCTGGTTAACATACGGTGTTACATTAGGTGTGCAGTAGGGCTACCATCTTTATCTTCTCTCACGGAATAGCACCATGACCATGGCCATCACACCATATCTAGATTTATGATACGCTATTAGTCCTCTCCTGTACATTTCATTCTCAAAGTGGTCTTTATGGGACGGTCATTATTAGCCCATTTTATAGATGGAAAAAACGAGGTATGGAAAGTTAATTTGCTCTAGGCTAGACACCAAGATCTCTGCCTTCGAGAGGCTTGCGTTTCTGTAACATTTGACGATTTACAGCTTTATTTTCACTCTGTCATATGGATGGTTCTCACAACAGCTCTGGTCTAGACAAGGCAGTGGAGGCCGGCCCCTCCGAATAGCCAAGTGGCTCTCTTGAGATCCCCAGTGGTGAAGCCTGGCCTTTGGATTACTGACTAGAGTTTTCTGCCAAACCTCACAGAAAACTTCACCGTGAAAAGAAAGCCATTTACTGACTGGGTGTGTGATCAACTCCAGGGAAGATGTGGTGACAGAGATAGGGAGTGGGGGTGGGGAAAAGGCTCAGAGAAAAACTTGGTGTGGATTTTCTCTGTCAGCCAGTCTCCATGGCCTTATGGCTGATTCCTATGAAGAGAGATTGCAAGCAGAAAGTGAAATGTGGATTTCACACAAACATTCTGTGAAATGTTGGGAATACCCAAAAACTCTCTTTTAAGATTACAAATTTGGATCACAGTTCCCTGGGGTATGTTGGGAGAAGGGAAGCTGAGGAAGCAGCTCAGAGTGGTACAGGCAGAAGAAGTCTCTGGGTGGGATCACACAGGGTAAATGGCTGTGTCGCTGGGGGAGGTGTCAGCATGTGGTGCACGTTGCCAACATTGTGGGCAGAACTGGGGCAGGACAGCAGACTAGGCACTGGCTGTACCATGTGGTGTCGTGGTACCCCTGGGCTCTTCCAGGGGAAGCTGGAAAGACTTTGGAGGCATGGCACTGAGCTGGCTGCATGGCAGTAATTCAGGACACATACACACACACACACACACACACATACACACACATGCACACACATGCACGTGCACACACACACACACACACACACACACACATACGTGCACACACACGCCCCTGCCTTTGGAGGAAAAGTGTGGTGTGTTGGAGATCAGGGTGATTAGAGGATACTAAAAATGGGTAGCAGCGGAGAAGGAGAAGACCAGAGAGGAGGGGGGGGTTGGGGGAGGTTCTAGAATATGGGTCTCAGATGGGTAAAGTTACTTTGCTAGGCAATGGGTGTCACTTGACAATTTGTGAGCGGAATAGTAGAGTAAGCAAAGCTCAGCCATTGACAAGTGATTTAGGAAATGAGGTACTAGATGTTTTAGGGTGGGAAGAATATTAGGATAAGAAGATACTGGTTAGGAGTCTTTTGATAATAGAGAAATAACCCATTTGGCATTTTGGCGTGGGTTTCTGAAAATGGGAATGCTAACAGAATTGGTTCGACAAAGACTCAAAATAGCATGCCAGCCAAAGAATGAGTCACGTAATGGATTATGGAGTATAACATGCATGGGAAGTGGGGAGGAGTTGAGAGATTAGCAAGGTCCATGGACTAGACGTCCCAGTGAGGGAGAAGAACTGGTAGAATGGGAGTTGCTGCATGAGGAACTGGGCGGATGGCATGCTGTATGATTATAGGGTACTCTCTCTGGAAATAAAGTTTCTGGTGGGAGATAAGAAACTAGATAGGGAAGTTCTTGGGAGGTTAGAAAGTCAAAGAACTACTCAGGAGTCAGGGTGTTTGGGGCTGGTTAGGTTGGTGGCAGACTTGGGGGAGGACCTACAGATTTCAGTGAATGAAATGCAGTGTCCATGAGGGCAGTGGATGACCAGTCTAAGGACCGCTTAGCTGCCTCAGGGAAGGGAGCTGGGCTGAATTATGTAAGAGGATGGAGTGATGATCTGGGACTTGCTGGTTACAGGGATTTGGACCTGGCTACCAATCTTGAATGGCATGGGGTGTTGGACAAACAAGAAGCCTCCCCTTGAGATGGTTACAAGGGAAATACTGTTCTCAGGAGACAAGCATGTCAAGATAAGGGAGTAAAGGGATATTTGATGAAATTGAGGGTGCAAGGGAAATCGAAGGAATGGAACTTCCAGAGACATGGGGCAAGGATTTAGGAGAAATGGGAGTGCCAGAAGCTGGATCAGGGGAGAAGCAACACCGAGTTGCTTGGAAATACAGGAAAAGAAGAGGATGAACCATCTTAAGGCCCTCAACTGAGGAAGGTAGAGTCATATGGCTGCACAGTTGCCAAGGCAAGAGGTCCTGACAGTCTGCTAAAGGGAGAGGGGCATCTCGGACCCCAGGACTCATCTGTGGCCTGAAAGAGAGGCTCTATCTCTGGGCAGCAACAGGGTGGAGAGGCATTCAGCAGGCTGGGATGCTCTGGATGCAGAGACAGAGATGGGTGGGCGACATGCTCTGAGCATTTGAGGCAGGATTCCAGGCCCCGAGATGTGGGGCTTGGCTCTGACAGGGTGAGTGCACTAAAAAAATAAAAATTAAAAAATGCACGCCACATTCCAGCACAGAACCTCTCCCTTCTTTCTAAAGTGAAAGTACTATACCACAGTGTACAAGCCCTCCAGACATTTGGCTCCTGCTTCCCTCTTAACACTTCTGTCTTGCCTCTTCCTTCACAAGGTGTGTTTCAACCATCCTCAGATGCTTATGGTTTCCTGAATGTTTTCTATAGTTTTGGGTTTTTTTTTTTTTTTTTGCTTCTTATTTATGTATTTACTTATTCTTTTTCTGCAGTTTTTATTTTTTTCCCTTTCTTTATTATGTTATGTTAGTCACTATAGAGTACATCATTAGTTTTTGATGTAGTGTTCCATCATTCATTGTTTGTGCGTAACACCCAGTGCTCCATGCAATCGGTGCCCTCCTTAATGCCCACCACCAGGCTCACCCATCCCCCCCCAACCCTCAGTTTGTTACCTGGAGTCCATAGTCTCTTATGATTTGGCTCCCTCCTCCCCAATTTTTCTCCCTTTGTTTTCCCCTTCCTTTTCCTAGTGTCCTCCATGCTATTATTCTTCATGTTCCACAAATAAGTGAAACCATTGACAATTGTCTTTCTCTGCTTGACTTACCTCACTCAGCGTGTTCTCCTCCAGTTCCACCCATGTTGATGCAAATGGTGGGTATTCGTCCTTACTGATGCTGTTTTCTGCAGTTTCTGACAGGAATTCTTTCCATCATACACCCCTTCCTGTCTCCTCTGCATACCTATGGCCCCACATCCTCCACTTGGAAGATTTCTGCTCAGGAAGCTCCTCCTCTAGGAGACTTCTGACCACTTCGTGTTGGAGGAGATGTCTCGGCTCTCCTATGTCCTCTGTTATCCTCAGTTCCCTCTTCTTACCTTGGTCACTACACTTGCCACATAATGTGATCAATCTCCTTTTTATAGAAAGCCTCAACCAACAGCTCTCAACTATGAGTTTTGAGCAAGACTTACATCTTATTCACTGTCAAAACCTCAGCATCTTTTGTGATACCTGGCGTATGGAAGGGTCTCAGTAAATTCTCAGAGAATGACTGAGAGAGCAGGAGCTGAATGAGTTTAGCCCCAGGAGGAATCATACGAAGGTGTAGTTTCCAGAGGCACCTTGATAGTGAATTGACAAGAATTAGCAAAATGTTTAGTGTGTGTGTGTGTGTGTGTGTGTGTGTGTGTGTGTGTATGCGTGTGTGCATGTGTGTGCACACTTGTGAGTTTAGTGGAGGAGAAAAGAAGGTCCAAGGTCTGGGTCATGGGTAAGTCTGCTGTACCTCTAGCAGAAACAAGGAAATGTGGTGGAGACACAAAGTTGGGAATAAAACCGAAGAGCATAGGATTGAGTCTCAGGTAGAAAACAGGTATCTCAAAGAGTAGCCGGGGGTGGAGGGTGATACATGCAAGGTAATGAAAATCAGGGGGAGAGGAGAGACAGAAGCAGATGGCTAACAGTGTTGTGACAGAGGAGCACTCACTGGAGATAGATGCACCTTTCCTGTAGGCATTTAGTGGTACAGAATACTTGTTATTATCCTTCTTAATACACGAATGCCACAGGTGGACACAGTCTTTTTTTTTTTTTTCAACATAAAGTGTAATAATTTCTGTTCCTACCTCTCAACTTCCTAACAGTTTTCTGTGGTTAGATTTTATCCCCATTTTTGCAGTTGAAAATGAGACACAGGTTTATTACAAGTCTTGGTAGTGGCAGAACAGACAGCACAATGATTCTCCCACTTTCTAGCTGTTGCTTGTTTCCCTGGGCCACACTCTGTCCCCTCAGAGGCTGGGAGGCCTGCCCTGCCCTCCCTGCAGCCTCTGTCTTGGAGAGAAGTCACTCTGGCAGTCTGCCACTCCTATGGCATGTGGCCATTTGTAACTGCGAGGCCAACAGCTTCACAATTTCATCCTTGAGTTCCATCAGACCCTTGGGTGGGTGCCATCTACTCCCCGTAATTTATTTGTTTCTAAATTTGTCAATTAAGTCTTTTTAGCATCTACTGCCTGACCACCACATTTTCTTTTCCCCTAATCTCTAGGTTCTGAGAGACCATTTGTGGCTGAGACTTTCTTTAGCATATTTTTCAGTAAGCTACTTTATAAGTATAGGTGAGGTTTATGTAGGACCAAGACTGAATTTATATAGGCTCAAAGCTCAGAATATTTTATCTGCTGTGGTTTATATCCAGATAGGAAATGGGGTAGAAATATTCCTCTTCTGTCACAGATTGTGGTTGGGGCTGGGGATTGTGTAGAAATAGCAGTGATCTCTTACTCCTGGGTGATGTTTCCCTCTTGACCCATCAGCTCTATTATCCCCATCCATCTACTGAAAGTGTTACGAAAATCTATGAATGATCTCCTGAATATCAAACCTAAATGGCTAGGCTGATGTCTCTTTTGTTGGAATTTCTAGTGACATTTGACACTTTTTTTTTTTTTAAAGGCCAAAATCCTGGGATTCATAAGCCTGAATTGAGAAGAATTTCCTTTCTGCAATTTTTTGGAGGAAGTTTGTCTTAGAATTGATGTTATTTCTTTCTTTAGTGTTTGTTAGAATTTACCAGTGGAGTTATCTGAGCCTGGAATTTTCTTTGTAGGAAGGTTTTCAAGTATAAACTCAATTTCTTTAATAGAAATAGGTCTAAGGGTGGGTTAAAGCCTCTACCTTTGGCTCAGGTCATAATCCCTGGGTCCTGGGATTGAGCCCCACATTAGG
Source organism: Mustela nivalis (assembly GCF_964662115.1). Lineage (NCBI taxonomy): Eukaryota > Metazoa > Chordata > Mammalia > Carnivora > Mustelidae > Mustela > Mustela nivalis. Next base: position 24,516,904 of record NC_139035.1, read on the forward strand.
CTCTCTGCTCAGCGGGGAGCCTGCTGAGAGCCTGCTTCCTCCTCTCTCTGCTGTTGGTCTGCCTACTTGTGATCTCCGTCTGTCAAATAAATAAATAAAATCTTAAAAATAATATGTCTATTCAGGTTACATATTTATTTATGCTTTATCATTTTTATTCTAATGAATTATACTCTACATATTTACTCTTGAGTGAGATTCACAGTTTGCATCTTTCAAGATTTTGTCCATTTCATCTAACTTGTTGATTTATGGACATACAGATGTTGATAATATTCTTATCATTTTTTGGTTATCTGTATAATTTATAGTGATGTCACCTCTCATACCCAATATGGCAGTTAGTGTTTCCTTTCTTTTTTTTTTTTCCTGATCAGTGTTATGAGAGTTTTATCAATGTTATTGATTCTTTTTTTTCAAAGACCCAGTCTTTGGTTTCATTGCTTTTTTTTTTTTCTGTTGTTTTCCTGTTTCCTATTTCATTGATTCCTGTTTTCACTTTATTATTTACTTTCTTCTGCTTACTTTGGGCTTAATTTGCTCTTTTCTTTCTAGATTGTTGAATTCAAAACTGAGGTCATTGATATATGTCTTTTCTTCTTTTCTAATATAGGTGTTTGTTTATTGCCATAAATATCCCTTTAAATATTATATTAGAAGAATCCCACAAATTCTGGTATGTTGGGTTTTCATTTTCATTCTGTTCAGGATTCTTTCTAATTTCCCTTTTAATTTCTTATTTTTCCCATGGGTTGTTTAGAACTCTGTTATTTAGTATCCAAATGTTTGGGGGATATTTTCTATATGTCTTTCTGTTGTTGATTTGTAATTTAATTCCACTGTGGTCGTGGAACATACTCTGTATGATTTGAATCCCTTTAAATTTATTGAGACTTGTTTTATGGCTATGGATGCTTTTTTAAAATCAGAGGAATTAAACTTTTGGGATCACATTTGTGATGGTCAGCCAGCAATGCCCTTGTTAGCAATTTACTGCTTTCCTGTGGGCAACATCCAAATGGGCTGCTCCTCATAAAACTGCCTCTGCTTCCTTGCTTCATCTCTCTAACCCTTTATATCCCCCCAACCTATGACTCTTGTAGAGTAAGCATGAAATTTACTTGCCTTATTTGATGGAGTAGGAGAGAGAACTGTGGAGTTAGGCTGCATAAAGTCAGAAGAGAGGGAGAGAGGGCAAATAAAGAAATAACCCAAGGAGGGCTGAGCTGTGGCTATAAAGAGATATTTTATTCTTTGGTTCATAAACTGACTCTGAAGGCAATTTCAAAAATGTTTTGAGCAATGGCAACATTACTGGATGAAGAGTTGTAGCCTTGCAGATTACTTTGAATGACAGTACTCATTTGGGTGTATGGGTTCTTGAGTGCTTTAGGAAAAAATTAATCATTTTCAGCTAAATATGTAATTATTAGTGAACATTCCAGACTCATTGCAGTACAAGCATGAAGCAATTTTCCTTTCTCTGCTTACTGCTTTTGACAATATTGTCCAACTTCCCTCTCTTAGAATGATATCATAGATGTTTTCCTGTAGCTTTTTGGTCACTTTCAATTATTAAGGTCCAGTACATTCTTATTTAATTTGCTAGTCCCATTTCCTGGACTGACCATGGTGGAGGGATCTACTGTGAGGAAGAGGCAGGGTTCTCTTCAGCATTCCTTTTATCTTCTAGCGTGTTAGAAAGATGGCCAAGATTAACAAATGGACACACATGTCTCCTTTTTAACTATTGCTTACCATCCCATGCAGCCAAATGAAGTTATTTTGGTGACAGTGGAGGAGAGGGCCCCAAATAATCAATTATAGAAACTGGGAGAGTCTGCATGCAGGGACAGCTGGCATCATATGTGAACACCCAGATGAACAGTTGCTTATGCAGTGGTCTTGACATTCTGCACTTAGGTAGAGAAAGCCCAGGTAACTTGGAAGGTCTTCTCTTTGGCCCAACAGTAGGAACCTCTCCCATCCTTGGAATTACTGTGGCTGTTTAGTCTACTGAACTTCTACTCCTCCTTGTTGTCTACTTCTCATTCATTTTTTCACTTGGTCAAATGGGCATCAAATCTGTTACATACGCAGTTAATCTAACAGAGAAAAAGAGGCCATTCTCCCTTTTTGCTAGTATCCTCAGTCTCTAAAAATACTTCTCTTTGAGCCCCCACTTTTGGCTTGGAGGATGATAGGAACATAAGATGGAAGTGAGAAAATAGTGTACTCCTTCCTCTACTGTAATAGGATGTGCTACATTTTGGCGGTAACAAATTCCCCTAAGTCTTGAGAGCTAAAAACAACACAGAAAAAATCTTGTTTAACTTACTTGTCCATTGCTAGTTGGTAGGGACGTTTATCATTGGTGAGTAGAAGGTACCCTCTGAATGGTGCTGGCTGCTGTGTTAGAGAGAGGAGAACAAACTCTGGGAGGCCCCCCACTGGCCATTTTCCACTCTGACCTAGAAGTGCCATATAATCTACAACTAGTCCCATGGTCCTGCCCTGATTACAGAGTCAGGACGTGCAAACATACTGTATGCCCGAAAGGGAGAAGATCCAGAAATGCTCCACTGATTGCACAAGTGACCACCATGTTAGTGTCCATGCTATGTTTCTGGTGGTTCTCTCTGCTCCCACACTTACCCTCGTGGTTGTCCACTTTCATAGACAGTTGGGACATGGAGGTGGCATCTGGGTGGCTGAGGCGATGATTAAGGAAGGCAGAATCTTATTCTACATATTGTTACACAGACATTCATGCAACACATTCATATTCACATGAATGGCTACTGTTCTCACGAGGCAACCTTCAAGTCTAGTTACAGGGATGGAAAAACTTGGGTTTGTAGACTCATTATCTAATTCAAGACTTGGCGTATTTGAATGCAGTTTCTATTATACATTAAAGGTACTCCATTATACATTATATGTATTTGAGAAAAGTTTTGTGGAAAACAATGTGGCCGAGGCAAAAGGGATGAAGTAGAGAAGATTTGGTTTATATATTTTAAGACCCAGCTGTGTTTCACATAGGATAAGTGTCAGTGGGAATCCAGTGGCTGGGGTGAGGCTGTAAAATTTGATGACATGGCAGTTTAAGAAAGCTGAAATCCTTTTTACTTTTAAAATACCTGACTGGTAAATAATATGATTGCAACATCTATGCTTGTGACAGGGGTTTCTGTTGTGAGAAAAGTGGATAAAAACAAAAGTTAGTAAGTAGCTGGTGAGAAATCCTGAAGACTTTTAAAATTCTTTGTCCTAAACAGGGGTAATGTGCACCTTCTAATTTGTTGTAGTTAAAATGAAACCATCATTCCATTTTTTCCCTGCCAGACGTCTACTCATACTTTGATGCCTTTGTTCCAGGACGTTCTGTCCACAGAAAGGTGGGCTTCTTCCAGGAATGTCCCCAGACCACTGCCATCCGCACTCGTTCCTCCCCTCTTTGAACCATTGTATGTGGGGGTCATTGCCACACAGCTGTTCCCTCTGTGAGCCCCAGTGGCTGAGCTCGGTGGTGATTTGAGGGCCGGCTACATACTGTGTTTGAAACACTACAGTGCAGGGATCTCACAGATATCAGAACAAGTGAAGGACAAAAGAGGATCTGTTGGGAGTGTTTGGGGGCGAACGGAATTGCCAGACCTATAGTCTACTCATTGAAGCAGATTTTATTTTATTTTATTACTATTTTTTTTAAAAGATTTTACCTGTTTATTTGACAGGGCACAAGCACGGGGGTTGGCAGGGAGAGAGAGAGGGAGAAGTTGGCTCCCCACTGAGCAGGAAGCCTGATGTGGGACTTGATCCCAGGGCCCTGGGATCATGACCTGAGCCGAAGGCAGGCGCTTAACCAACTGAACCACCCAGATGCCCCTCACCGAAGCAGACTGTAGTTATAAGACAGACATTTCAGTAACATTTTAGTTTTTGGTGGGAGTGGGAAAGTGTTATGTTGATTTTGGAAATCTGGGCCTCAGACACATGGATTTACCAGGCTGTGGAAGTTGGTTCAGGGAAGGTGTCAGGGAGGAGGAACCAAACAAACCTTAATATCTTACAATTCCTATATTACAGTGTTTAAGCAAATATTTTGCAACAGTATTTTCTGGATGAACTTCAACCTGTAAGAGGTTCACTTGGTGGCTCAAAGAGTTGTGCAAATGATTTTATTTTATATTTGTTATGGAAATGAACATTGTTTTAGCTGACATTTAAACCTCTATTCTCTTTTACTAGCCTGTCACATTGTTTCATATGTTTTGGTCAGACATGCTTCCCAGAAGAAGAAAATGGTATTTATAGGATTGTAGGACTATAATATGGAATCCTGGTATCTGTCATTTTCTGCTTATATAAGAATTCTAATAATAGAACTCTGACCAGCTTCTGCCTCTTTTTTGGATTTGGTAGCTCCCATGGAAGTAGCAATTTAAAAAACTAGTGGAGTTTCAGTAAGAATAACTCTACCTAGCGATCATTTCAACTCTATCTCCTCTTCTTGCCTGGAGTCTGAGACATTAAACCCAAGGATTTTTTGAGATGGTTTTTGTTCTTTATTCTCTTGCTCACTAAAGTACACTGGAATTTTTCAGGCCACATAACAAGATTTTTGTATCTGTAAACAAAGTCTTCATAACAAAGAATCCTTTAATGCAGCAAACTATAGTCCATGAGCCAAATCCTGCTCACCACCTGTTTTGGTAAATAAAATTTTATTGGAACACACCCATGCTTGTTCTTTACATGCTCTCTGGGGCTCCTTTGTTGTTACAGGGACAGAGTCGAGCACATGTGTGTTCTTATAAAAATGCTTATTTTTGTTTTGTGTGCATGTGGTTTTAGTTTTTGAAAGAAGCATGTGTCTTACATTACATCATGTATCTCATCATATTTCTGACTTTTCCACTAAGAACTACGCTTTATGATCTTCTCGTGTTGGTGTGTATATAAATGTCTGTTGCATCTCATGCTGCCTGATACCACATAGTGGGCCACCCCTCATTTGACACGCTCTCCCAGTGACGGATGACCAAATTCATAGTCTACAAGGTTGTCACCTATCCCACTGCAGGAGCTGACATTTGTATAGAATCCCTTATAGCAAATATCTTGAACACCTCCCCTTTGGACTTAGGTGAAAATTTCCTTTAACTATGTAATCTAGGAAGAGACATGCTAGGTCATAAGGTATGTACATTTAGTTTGTGTCAATAGTGCCAGACTGTTTCCCCTGACAATGCCAGTTCCAATATACCTGCACTCCCTGCTTCAGTGCTTGGAATTATCCAGTTTTCTGATTTTTGCTATTCTAATTGCTAAGAGTGAAGTCTCAATGTTGTTTTAATTTGCATTTTCCTGACTGCTGATGAGTTTGAGCATCTCTTGATATGCTTCTCAGGTTTTGGATTTCCTCTTTATGAATTGTGTGTTTATATTAGTTGCCCATTTTTCTAATGGAGATGCTCTCATTGGTGTTAATTTGTAGTCCTTCTAGATTCTAGATAATAATTTTGTACAGGTTTAAACCTTGAAAATATCTGTCTTCTGACTAACTTGTAGTGTCATTCAGTGCACAGAAATGATAAATTTGGTTGCCATAAAATTCATTGAGTTATTATTGTCTTAGGACTTCTCTTGGAAATTTTATTTAGAAAGTTCTACACTCTTATATCACCATGATTATTCAGCCATATTTCTTCTGTGTGGTATTAATCAGGGATACAGTTTTATTTTACTCTAATGGATCAATTTCTGGCAAATAACTAAATAGTTCTCTTTCTTCAATGATTTATAGTACTAATTTACTGTATATTTCTATCATGTCATAGATTTCTGAGTTTTAATTCCTTTGGTCTATTTCCTGTTTTATGTACTACCATAAGAAATTTTTAAAAAAGACTTTATTTATTTATTTGACAGAGAGAGATACAGTGAGAGAGGGAGCACAAACACGGGCTTGTGTTCTGCAGGGAGCCCAATGCAGGGCTCGATCCCAGGACCCTGGGATCATGACCTGAGCCAAAGGCAGATGCTTAATGACTGAGCCACTCAGGCACCCCAGGAATTTTTTTTTTTTTAACTTTTAAGATTTACTTTCATAGCAACTTTCAAATATGCAGGACAGTAATATTAAGCATAGTGTCTATGTTCTGTGTAGGACATTTTAAAAACTATTATAACTATTTTGCAGAGAAAGTCCCTCCCATTTAGTCATTTCTTTTCATGATGACCTATCTCCCAGTAGAATTATTTTTCTGTATCCATGTTACAGTATGATTATTGTGTTTCACGGAAATTTGACTTAATTTTTTAATTCAGTTGCCTTACTTTATATATCAACTCAGAGATAACATCTTTAATTCAGAGATAACAAAGTAATGCCTTACTTTATATATTAATTCAGAGATAACATCTTTATATATATATATAAAACAGAGATAACATCTCTATATATTATAATATATGTAATATATAATAATAATATATAATAGTGATAAACTATTAAATCATCCTGTCCAAGAGCAAGGAATCCCTTCATTTATTTGTTGTAAGCATCTTGTCTTTGATGTCCTTCGGGTTTTACGTTTTCTTTATAGAGGTCTTCATATACTTTTGGTGAAGTTAACTTCTAGCTTTGGTAGTTGTTTGATGATACCGTGCTTAGTATTTTCCTCTTTTTATTTTTTATTTATTTTTTTAAACTTTCTTTTTAGAAAAAGGTTTTATTTACTTAGTTGACAGAGAGAGAGAGAGGGAGAGAACATGAGCAGGGGGAGTGGCAGGTAGAGGGAGAAGCAGACTCTCTGCTGAGCAGGGAGCCCCAATATAAGACTCAGTCCCACGGCCCTGGAATCATGACCTGAGCCAAAGGCAGCCACTTAACCAACTGAGCCACCCAGGCGCCCTCCTCTTTTTATTTTTAAAAAAATTTTTATTATTTTTTAAAAGGTTTATTTATTTGCGAGAAAGAGAAAGAGAATGAGCAGGGGGAGGAGCAGAGGAAGAGAGGGAGGCAGGGAAGCAGACTCCCTGCTGAATGCAGGGCCTTGTGTGATGTGAGGCTTAATCCCACGATTCTGAGATTATGACCTGAGCCAAAACCAAGAGTCAGAGGCTTAAATGACTGAGCCACCCAGGAGCCCTTGTAGTTTCCTCTTTTTAAAATTACATTTTCCAAGTTAGGTTTTACTAGTATAGATAAATTATTTAAAATTTTTTTTATGTTGATATTGTATCTGGCAGATGTTAATTGTGTTGGTTCTTCTAGGTAGATTATCAGTCATATCTGCATAAAAGACAATTTAAATATTTGTATTCCAGTCCTTATACCTTTTATTTTCTTTCACTTACTTTTGTAACTGACCTCTATCTTAAGTTAAAATAGTAGTGATGATGGAATGCATCATCACAGGTGTCAAACATTACCAACTGCTCTTTCTGCATCAGTTATTATATAATTATTACATAATTTATTGATAAACTCTTAATAATTTATATATAGTTTTTTATTTTTTAAAGATTTTATTTATTTATTTGACACAGAGAGCGAAAGCACAAGCCAGGGGAGCGGCAGGCAGATGACGGGGGAGAAGCAGGCTCCCTGCTGAGACGGGAGCCTATTGCCTGGACTCAATCCCAGGACCTCAGGATCACTTAACTGACTGAGCCATCCAGGCAGCCCTATATTTTATATATATTCATAGTCCTCATTCTACATGTGGTAAAATATGCTGTATGATTTTATGATTTTTTGATACATTAATGGATAACATCATCTGAGCTTGACACACATGCATATGCACATGATTGTTAATTCTGTTAGTACAATTTTAGTACATTTTCATCTAAATTTATAAGTGAAAAAGTTCTAGAATTGTCTGTTCTTATACTGCATTTATCCGGTTTTAGAATCAAGATCATATTTTTCTCATGAGATAAATTAGGTGGGTTTTCTTCTTTTTTGGTTTAATTTTTTTTAAAACTGTTTTAAAATTGGAGTACAATTTTGTATAATTCTACTATAAAATGGCTAGTTTGCAGGCAGGAAAGTCATGAATACCCATTCTAGCTCTTTTAAATATTTGTTAGTCTCTTTAAGCTACCAAAATCTTATTGTTATATATTTTGGCATTTAGAAATTTCTTTTGTTTTATCAAATATATTCATTTTGTTGCTATTTTTCTTAAGTCCTTCTTTTCAGCCTTTTTTCATGAGGAGGGCATGCAACTTTTCTTTTTTTTTTGACCATTCTTGCCAGAAATCTTTATGTTTTATTTTTATTAAGAAACAAACAAAACATCTTTTAAATTTGTTCCTCTTTTGTTGTGTGTGTTCTCCATGTCATTGATTTTTGCCCTTACTATTCCTATTTTCTTTTTATTTCTTTGGGTTTACTCTAAGGCTCTTTCTCCAACTTACTTAGTTGTATGCTTAGCCAATTTATTTCTAACTTTTCTTGTTTCCTGATAATTTATTTAACACTATAAAATTTTTTCTAAGCACGGATTTACACATGTCCTACAGATTTTGACAGGTGGTGTTTTAATTATCATGCAGTCTTGAACATTTCTTAATTTCCTTATTTTTTCCTGTTTAACCCAAGAAATGTTTAATAAAATGTGATTTCACTTTCAAATGTTCCTTAAATTGTCCCTTTTTAGATAATTTCAGTTTCTGTTTCATTATTGTTGAAGAACATAGTCTGTTTGATGTCACTCTTTAGTAATTTATTGAGATTGCTTTAATAATCTATATGTGGTCTGTGTTTGTGGTCTTTAATAATCTATATGTGGTGTGATAAGAACTGCATTTTTGTTTACTGGGACAGAATTTCCACATTTTTTTTTTTTGTACTAAATCTTGAATTGTAATTTTGACTTAAATTTTCCTCTTTTCCCCCTTTCTCTTATTTATTTACTTATTTTTTTTCTCACCATAGCACATACCCTCCCTAATGTCTATCACCTAGTTACCCCATCCCTCCAGCTCCCCTCCCCTCCAGCAAGCCTCAGTTTGTCTCCTGAGATTAAGAGTCTCTTATGGTTTGTCTCCCTCTCTGGTTTCATCTTGTTTCATTTTTTCCCTCCCTTCCCCTATGATCCTCTGTCTTGTTTCTGAATTCCTCACATCAGTGAGATCATATGGTAATTATCTTTCTCCAATTGACTTATTTTGTTTACCCTCTAGTTCTGTCCACAACGTTGCAAATGGCAAGATTTTGTTTTTTTTGATGGCTTCATAGTATTCCATTGTAAATATTCACCACATCTTCTTTATCCATTTATCTGTTGATGGACATCAAGGCTCTTTCCATAGTTTGGCTGTTGTGGACATTGCTGCTATAAACATTCCGGTGCATGTACCCATTCAGATCACTATGTTTGCATCTTTAGGGTAAATATCCAGCAGTGCAATTGCTGGGTCATAGGGTAGCTCTATTTTCAACTTTTTGAGGAACCTTCATACTGTTTTCCAGAGTTGCTGAACCAGCTTGCATTCCCACCAAGAGTGTAGTAGGGCTCCCCTTTCTCCGCATCCTTGCCAATATCTGTCATTTCGTGACATTTCCTCAATACCAGCCATTCTGACTGGTGTGAGGTGGTATCTTACTGTGGTTTTGATTTGGATTTCCCTGATGCCGAGTGATGTTGAGCACTTTTTCATGTGTCTGTTGACCATCTGGATGTCTTCTTTGCAGAAATGTCTGTTCATGTCTTCTGCCCATTTCTTGATTGGATTATTTGTTCTTTGGGTGTTGAGTTGGATAAGTTCTTTATAGATTTTGGATACTAACCTGTTATCTGACATTTCATTTGCAAATATCTTTTGTCGTTCTGTTGGTTGTCTTTTGATTTTGTTGACTGTTTCCTTTGCTGTACAAAAGCTTTTTGTATTGATGAAGTCCCAGTAGTTCATTTTGCCCTTGCTTCCCTTGCCGTTGGTAATGTTTCTAGGAAGAAGTTTCTGCAGCTGAGGTCGAAGAGGACTTCCTGTGTTCTCCTCAAGGATTTTTATGGATTCCTTTCTCACACTGAGGTTTCTCAACCATTTTGAGTCTATTTTTGTGTGTGGTGTAAGGAAATGGTCCAGTTTTATTCTTCTGCTTTCCAATTTTGGCTTTCCAATTTTCCCAGCACCATTTCTTTCTTTCTTTTTTTTTAGATTTTATTTATTTATTTGACAGATCACAGATAGAGAGGCAGGCAGAGAGAGAGGAGGAAGCAGGCTCCCCGCTGAGCAGAGAGCCTGATGTGGGGCTTGATCCCAAGACCCTGAGATCATGACCTGAGCTGAAGGCAGAGGCTTTAACCCACTGAGTCACTCAGGTGCCCCTCCCAGGACTATTTATTGAAGAAACTTTTTTCCATTGGACATTCTTTCTTGCTTTGTCGAAGAAAAGTTGATCATAGAGTTGAGGGTCTGTTTCAGGGCTCTCTTCTTTTCCATTGATCCATGTGTTTATTTTTGTGCCTGTACCATACTGTCTTGATGATGACAGCTTTGTAATAGAGCTTGAAATCTGGAATTGTGATGCCACCAACTTTGGTTTTTTATTTTTCAACATTCCTCTGGCTCTTTGGGGTCTTTTCTGGTTCCATATAAATTTTAGGATTATTTGTTCCACTTCTTTGAAAAAAGTTGATGGTAATTTGATAGAGATTGCATTAAATGTGTAGATTACTCTAGGTAGCACAGACATTTTCACAATATTTGTTCTCCCAATCCATGAGCATGGAATGTCTTTCCATTTCTTTCATGACTACTATCGAGTTTTCTGAGTATAGATTCTTTGCCTCTTTGGTTACATTTATTCCTAGTTATCTTATGGTTTTGGGTGAAGTTGTAAATGGGATCAACTCCTTAATTTCTCTCTCTTCTGTCTTCTTGGTGTGTGTGTGTAGAAATGTAACTGATTTCTGTGCATTGATTTTACGTCCTGACACTTAACTAAATTCCTGTGTGAGTTCTAACAGTTTTGGAATGGAGTCTTTTGGGTTTTCCACATAAAGTGTCATATCATCTGTGAAGAGTGAGAGTTTGACTTCATTGCCAATTTGGATGCCTTTAATTTCTTTTTGTTGTCTGATTGCTGAGATTAGGACTTCTAGTACTGTGTTGAATAGCTGTGGTGATAGTGGACATCCCTGCTGTGTTCCTGACCTTAGGGGAAAAGTTCTCAGTTTTTCCCCAATGAGAGTGATATTCACCGTGGGTTCTTTTTTCATAGGTGGCTTTGATGATATTGAGGTCTGTACCCTCTGTGCCTACACTATGAAGAATTTTGATCAAGAAAGGATGCTATACTTTGTCAAATGCTTTTTCTGCATCTATTGAGAGCATCATATGGTTCTTTTTTTTTTTTTTTATTAATGTATTGTTTCACATTGATTTGCGGATGTTGAATCAACCTCGCAGCCCAGGAGTAAATCCCACTTGGTCGTGATGAATAATCCTTTTAATGTACTGTTGGATCCTATTGGCTAGTATTTTGGTGAGAATTTTTGCATGAGTGTTCATCAGGGATATTGGCCTGTAATTCCCCTTTTTTGATGGGGTCTTTGTCTGGTTTTGGGATGAAGGTCATGCTGGTCTCATAAAATGAGTTGGAAGTTTTCTTTCCATTTCTATTTTTTGGAAGAGTTTCAAGAGAATAGGTATGAATTCTTTTTTAAATTATTGGTAGAATTCCCCTGGGAAGCTGTCTGGCCCTGGGCTCTTGTTTTTGGGAGATTTTTGATGACTGCTTCAATCTTCTTACTGGTTATGGATCTATTCAGGTTTTCTATTTTCTTCCTGGTTCTGTTTCAGTAGTTTCTATGTCTCTAGGAATGCATTCATTCCTTCCAGATTGTCAAATTTGCTGGTGTATAGTTGCTCATAATATGTTCTTATAATTGTTTGGATTTCTTTGGTGTTGGTTGTGATCTCTCTTCTCTCATTCATGATTTTATTAATTTGGGTCCTTTCCCTTCTTTTTGGTAAGGTTGGTCAGGGGTTTATTAATCTTACTAATTCTTTCAAAGAACCAGCTCCTAGTTTTGTTGATTTGTTCTACTGTTCTTTTGGTTTCTATTTCATTAATTTCGGCTCTCATCTTTATTATTTCTCTTCTCCTGCTGGGTTTAGGCTTTCTTTGTTGTTCTTTCTCCAGCTCCTTTAGGTGTAGGGTTAGGTTGTGTATTTGAGTCCTTTCTTGTTTCTTGAGAAAGGCTTGTATCACTTATACTTTCCTCTCAGGACCACCTTTGCTGCATTCTAAGGATTTTGAACAGTTGTGTTTTCATTTTCATTTGTTTCCATGAATTTTTAAATTCTTTAATTTCCTGGTTGACCCATACATTCTTTAGTAGGATGCTCTTTAGCCTCCATGTATTTGAGTTCATTCCAACTTTCCTCTTGTGGTTGAGTTCTAGTTTCAAAGCATTGTGGTCTGAAAATATGTAGGGAGTGATCCCAGTCTTTTGGTACCAGTTGAGACCTATTTGTGACCCAGGATGTGATATATTCTGGAGAATGTTCCATGTACACTAGAGAAAAATGTGTATTCTGTTCCTTTGGGATGGAATGTTCTAAGTATATTTATGATGTCCATCTTGTCCAGTGTGTCATTTAAAGCCTTTGTTTCTTAGTTGATCTTTTGCTTGGATGATCTGTTCATTTCAGTGAGGGGGGTGTTTAAGTGCCCTACTATTGTATTATTTTTGATGTGTTTCTTTGATTTTGTTATTAATTGGTTTATATAGTTGGCTGGTCCCATGCTAGGGGCATAGATATTTAAAATTGTTAGATCTTCTTGTTGGACGCACCCTTTAAGTATGATATTGTGTCTTTCCTCATCTGTTTTTATAGCCTTTGGCTTAAAATCTAATTTGTCTGATATAAGGATTGCCACCCCAGCTTTCTTTAGATGTCCATTAATTATCATGGTAAATTTAAATCTGGAGGGGAACACCTGGGTGGCTCAGCTGGTTAAGCCACTGCCTTTGGCTCGGGTCATCATCCTGGCATCCTGGGATCAAGTCCCACATTGGGCTCCTTGCTCTGCGGGGAGCCTGCTTCTCTCTCTGCCTCTGCCTGCCACTCCGCTTGCTTGTGCATTCTCTCTCTCTGTCTCTGACAAATAAATAAATTTAAAAAACTTTAAAAAATTAAAAAAAATAAATCTGGAGGTGTTTTTAGGTCTAAAATGAGTTTCTTGTAGATAGCATATCAATGGGTCTTGTTGCTTTATCCATTCTGATACCCTGTGTCTTTTGATTGGGGGAATTTAGCTCATTTACATTCAAGGTGACTGTTGAAAGATATGAATTTAGTGCCATTTTATTGCGTGTAAGGTGACTGCGACTGTCTATTGTATCTGTTCCTTTCTGGTCTGTTACTTTTAGGCTCTCTTTTTGCTTAGAGTTCCCCTTTCAATATTTCTTTTAGGGCTAGTCTCATGTTTGCAAATTTGTTTAGTTTTTGTTTGTCATGAAAGCTTTTCATCTCTCCTTCTATTTTCAAGGACAGCCTAGCCCAATATAGTATTCTTGGCTGCATATTTTTCTCGTGTAGTGGTCTGAATATATCATGCCAGTCCTTTCTGCCCTGCCAGGTCTCTGTGGATACATCTGTTGCCAAACTAATATTTCTGCCATTGTATGTTATAGATTCTCGTCCTGAGCTGCTTTTAGGATTTTCTCTATGTCTCTGAGACTTGTACATTTTGCAATTAGATGACGAGGTGTTGCTATTTTGCTATTAGATGACGAGGTGTTGACCTATTTTTGTTGATTTTGAGGGGGGTTCTCTGTGCCTCCTGTTTCCTTCCCCAGATTAGGGAAGTTCTCTGCTATAATTTGCTGCAAAATACCTTTTGCCCCCCCCCCCCGCCCTTCCTCCTCCTTCTGGGATCTCAATTATTCTAATATTGTTTCGTCTTATGGTATCACTTACCTCTGGGATTCTCTCTTTGTGATCCGGTAGTTGTTTATCTCTCTTTTGCTCATCTTTTGTATTCTCCATCATTTGGTCTTCTATATCACAAATTGTCTCTTCTGCCTCATTTATCCTAGCAGTAAGAGCCTCCATTTTTGATTGCATCTCATTAATAGCTTTTTTTATTTCATTTTTTATTTCAACTTGGTTAGATTTTTAGTTCTTTTATTTCTCCAGAAAGGGATTCTCTAGTATCTTCTATGCTTTTTTTAAAGCCCAGCTAGCATCTTTATAATTCTCATTCTGAACTCTATTTCTGACATCTTACTAATGTCCATATTGATTAGGTCCCCAGCAGTCGATCAGGCCTCTTGTTATTTATTTATTTTTTTGTGGTGAGTTTTTCCATCTTGTCATTTTATACAGAGAAGAATAGATGAATGAGAGAACAAAATGCTGAAAAGGTAACAATGACCCCAGTAAAATATACACTGACTAAATCAGAAGACACCCGAAAACAGTGGGAGAAGAAAAGATAAGAAAATTGACTAGGCTGGTCAATAGAATAGAGGCACACACTTTAGTTTGGGTGTATTTTGGTCTGTTAGAAGAAACAGCCTCCCAAAATTTTAAAGAAAGAAAAGCATTTATATACAAAAAAAAGGACAAACATCGTGAAGGGATGGGATATGAGTATAATGATGAAAATTAAAAAAGATTTTAAAGAAGGAATTGATAAGGAGTTTGTTGAAAAAAGAAAATGTGATCAGGCTGGAGACTAGAATGAAGCCGTATGCTAGATGTAGGGTATATTTTACTCTGTTAGAAGAAACTGTATCCCAAAATTTTAAAGGAAGAAAAACTTATATGTATACTAAAAATAATGTTAATTACAATGAAGGGATAGATAGAATATGACTATAAAAATTAAAATTAAAAAATATTTTAAAAAAAGATATTGATAAGATAAAATAGTTAAAACAGGTAAAAAATAGGAAAGAGGTAACATTAAAAAAATGGAAAAAGAAAATAATGAAAATGTAAAAAAATTAACTTTGAATTCTATGTGTTTTATTCCTGTAGCTCTGAAGTTTTGAAGTTCTCACTGATTATGAACTTGGGTGGGTGTTCTTGCTGATCTTCTGGGGGAGGGGCCTGTTGCAGTGATTCTCAAATGTCTTTGCCTGAGTTGGGATTGCACCTCCCTTGCAAGGTGCCAGGCTAAGTAATCTGGTTGGGTTCACTCTTGGTAGCTTTTGTTTCCTGAACACTTTCTGTAGAGCTTTGGAGGACAGGAATGAAAATGGTGGCCTCCCAGTCTCTGTCTCTGGAGGAGCTTAGAGCTGAGGTCCCCACTCCTCAGTGTGCCCTCAGAGAAACGCAGTCAGTCCATCCTGTCTCTCTGGTCTCCAGCTGCACTCTGAGCTCACCTGGCCTGTGACCTAGCATTTCTATGTTTGACACATGGCCCTGTTTGGAGTCTCTAAATCCACCAGATTCCTGCCACACACTCCTGTGCTGCTCCTCCTGGAGGAGGAAGAAAGGGGTCTCCCCGGATCTGCCACTTGTGGGGTCTCTGCTTGAAGAGTAGTTGCCTGGCTGTAGCCCAAGGATCCTGAGACCACACTGTCCCAGCTAGGTCTCCACCCCCACGATGTCTCTCAGTGGAGCAGATCTCTAAAAGTTCCAATTTTGTGCTCCGCTGCTCTACTGCTTGCCGGGAGCTGGTCACTCCCTGCCTCAGTCTACCTTCCCATATATCACCTTGGATTCACTTCTCCCCATGTCCTTCCTTCCAGAAAGTGGCCACTTTTCTGTTCCTAGAATTGCTGCTCTTCTCTTTGATCTCCTATTGAGTTTGTAAGTGTTCATAATGGTTTGATAACTATCTAGCTGAACTCCTGGGACCATATGATGTTTAGGTCTCCTACTCCTCCACCATCTTGCTCCTCCTCCTTCCATATGTATTCTTTATGCTTGCTAGAATTTACTAATTATGTCATTTAGGTTTTTGGTATCTGTGCTGTTTCCTTCTGTTTAGTAAATTGGCTTCTATTTATCTATCACAACTACAATTTTTTATTAATCTCTTTCTCTCTGTGGTTTAGGTAACTGTTCCTTTATATACTTGAAGCTGTATTCAATGCATATATGTTTATTTTGGCTATACCTTTTTTTATTTCCTTCCCCCTTTTATGAACTAGTGACATTCTTTGTTCCTTTCAAAATTATTTAGCTTTAATTCTATCTTGTCCAGATAATATGATCACTACTAAGCTTTCTTTTGGTTCTGTATTTTACTAATATATCTTTTCCATTCCTTTATTTCTAATATATCTGTGTATTTTTAAAAAAGATTTTATTTATTTATTTGACAGAGATCACAAGTAGGCAAAGAGGCAGGCAGAGAGGGAAGGGGAAGCAGGCTCCCTGCTGAGCAGAGAGGCAGATGCAGGGCTTAATCCCAGGACCCAGGATCATGACCTGAGCTGAAGGCAGAGGCTTTAGCCCACTGAGCCACCCAGGTGCCCCTATCTGTGTATTTTTATGTCTATATCTTGTAGCCAGTATATTGTTGGATTAAAAACATCAGACAGGTTCTATATTTCAATTAATGAGTTAATTTGTGTTTATTCTAATTACTATTATGTTAGAACTTAATTCTATCATCTTATTAAGTTTTTTTCTATTTAATGTCTTTTTGTTTCTTTTTTCTCCCTGCTTTTTATTGGATTTATTGATATATCTCTAATTTTGTGATTGTTGCTCTTAAGACCCAAACTTCATAATGGTTAGGTAAAATCTCTTAGAATCCCTCATAATGGCATCTAATGATAGTTGAGATTTAAAGTTAAGTTACTGAGCTATATGTTATCTATTTTGATAAATACATCTTCCATGGGAGATGTCTAGAGTAAGTCTCTTCTGCTTGTAGCCAAAGGATCCTAATAGATACAGGCATTCTGGTACCACACATTGCATTTTATAGCACAAACTGTTTTGAGATTTCTAACACAGGTTAGAATCCTCACTCTTACTCATTCTAATAGCTCCTTGGAGCCTTTTCAGTAACAAGATACTAATTTAGTAATAGTTTTTTTTTTTAAGATTTTATTTATTTATTTGACAGACAGAGATCACAAGCAGGTAGAGAGGCAGGCAGAGAGAGAGAGAGGAGGAAGCAGGCTCCCTGCTGAGCAGAGAGCCCGATGTGGGACTCAATCCCAGGACCCTGAGATCATGACCTGAGCCGAAGGCAGAGGCTTAACCCTCTGAGCCACCCAGGTGCCCCAGTAATAGGTTTTAATTAAGAAATAACCATGAGCATTTGTGAGTATTTACCCTGTTATAGATGTTTTGTAAGCATTAATCATTTACTTCTTTATAAGAATCCTGAAAGGTAGATGCATAATCCCAAGTAATTCAGGTGAAGAAACAGAGTATCAGAGTAGTTACATAACTCATCCAGTCAGATAACTTGTATGTGGCAGAGGAAGGACTTGAACCTGTTTGTTCTGATGATGGTACTGTTTTTTTTCCACGGTACCACAGTTGCTCCAACATGGCTTCAGAAAACTTATGGGGAAACCCCAGGTGCTTCTGAATCCTCCTTCATTTTACTTCAGCCCACTGATGGGGGCTCACTTAGACATCTTACTAAGGACTTGCAAGTGGCTGAAAGGTCAGCATCCATCGAACTCATTGCACTTGTGATTCAGAATCTTATTGAAAATCTGATCTCCTGAGAGATGAAACGCTGGTGGGTTACTGCATTTCTTGGTTTTCTTATTTAAAAATAATTAATTTTGTCCATAGTTTCTCATCTCTTTTTCTTTCCCTAGTGCTGAGGTGGTGGACTGGGTTGGGGACTGAGGGAAGGAACTAGGCATGGAGGCAGGTCCAGCTTTGCTCTTACTGGCAGTGAAGATGGTTGATAGCTTAGGGAGAAGGGGCTCCCTTGCTGAAATTTGCTGCCAAAACTGCCTCAGAGGCCACAGGGGGTAGGGCTGGGGCATGCTGTGTCCATGCCTTGGACTTGGGGGGGAGGATCCTGGGGCAAATGATAACAAGAGTCCTCCTCCTTTCTCTTTATTACCAATGGCTTAGAAGGTAAATGAGGGAGGAGACTATAATGGGGAAAAGTGGACAACACAGCCCAGAGCCCAGGCCCAGCTTGTCCGGGCATTTCCATCTGTCCCAGATAGGCTAATGCCTTCTGTTCCTGCCTCTTGCTCCTGAAGCAGATCTCTCTCTTACGAGATTCAGAATCTCCTGAGAACCAGAGTGCAGTACATATTCTTGAAAGTCACAGTTATAGGTGGGAATGTGACCAAATGTCTCATACCATTCATTCATCATTCCATGTAACAGGCTGCTGCTGGACAAGGCTCCTGTGGGCCAACTTGTCCCAGCCAGCTCCTTAGCATCCTGACTTCAGGGAACTGGCAATTTTACCTTGACTGACTTTGGGTTGGGTAGTGGAGAGTTTCCAAGAAGTGGATCAACTTTGTTGGAAGACCTGCCTTATATTTTATTTTTTGCTACATGTACACAGTAAGCTCATTTCATTTTCCAAGTAACATTTTACTTAAAGGTAGGTACAATTTCCCCTCTTTTACAGAATTAAAAATTGAGGTCTAGGAAGTTAAATAAATTCTTTAAGACCCCAGAACTAGTAAGTGATAGGAATGGGATTCAAACTCATGTGTGGTTCCTTATTTTTTATATCAATCAAGGACATTGATCCTTCTCAGCTGTGCTATTTACTTTGGTTGAGAAGACAGCCCTGGGATGCCTGGGTGGCTCGGCTGGTTGGACGACTGCTTTTGGCTCAGGTCATGATCCCAGAGTCCTGGGATCGAGTCCCTCCCAACTCCATGGGGAGTCTGCTTCTCTCTCTGACCTTCTCCTTGCTCATGCTCTCTCCCACTGTCTCTCTCTCAAATAAGTAAATAAAATCTTAAAAAAAAAAAAGCCCCTCCCTTGCCCTTTAGAAATGTGATTTATTTTGATAGTGATGAACAAGGGTGGTGATCATTCCAGAAAGAATGGATAAACCTTCCATTGGAAGCTTTTGGATTTTGTTTGAATTTTATCTTATCTGAGTTACAGAAATTAATGAGCTACTAGATCTGGACCTGGTGTGCTTTGATAAAAGGACTTATTTTTAGTGCCTTAGCATTTAAAAGGATCTGTTATAATTTCATGCTTAAATAACACTAAATAAGGGTCTGTGCTTGTCTAGCATAATTGGAAGAAGTGAAGGAAAAGGAAACAGTTACTTTCAAACAAATGGCATGAATGCATCTTGGGAGAAACTTGAAGATAGAGAAACCTCCAAACAAAACAAACACGGAGAGTTTAATTATCTTCCTTGGAGTGCATTTCCTGTGGGCCAGAGATGGCCTTGAAGAGCAGAAGGACCCACAGGCTAGGCTGGAGATATATGGGGTAGCAGTGAGAGTTAGCTGCAGAAGGCAGGGTTGCCTTAGTTAAAGAGTGATCCTGCCCATCAAACAGCTTTCCTGAGTTGCCTGAGGAGAGGGGGAGAGGACACATAGGAGGGAGTTTCTCTAACTCTCTCAGAGTGATGGTGACTTGTCCTTCTGTCTTTCAAATCACCATCCACCTGGCCTTTATGACCACCTGTCTTAGTACCCCCAGCCAATGGGGAAAAGTTGACTAAAATAAAGAAGAATAGGACAAGGTAGAGCCGATAGTACAGTAAAAGGACTGGTCTCTCAGACCTCTGCATCAGCCCACAGTCACTGAGTAGCTAGCTTTCCTTCTCCACTCTAATTGCTTTCCCTGCCTGGGAGCCTCTTAGCGCCAATTCTCTGACACGCAGTGCTTTTTTGCCCCACCCTGTTTGTAGCCACGCCCTTCTTTGCTCAACCTGCGCCCAGTTCTGCCTCCCGCCAGCCTTTTTCTCCCATAGTAAAATTTTGCTCTTTGTGCATTTGCATTTCTGCTGACTGCAAGGATCAGTTTAATTTCATGGGTGTCATTTCCTTCAAGAAATCTCTCTCTGAGCAGCGGCCCATCGAATCCCCGATAAAACATATTTTCCTACAGTAATGATTTTATGGGCCCATAAGTCATGAATTTATTATGATCTCAGCCCCTGCTGCTGATTGCTGTAAAATGCAAAGTAATTAACAGCGAGCGGTAGCAGTTATTCCCACCTGGTAACGTGTTCCTTCGTTCGCTGATGGGTTTGATTAAAGTAATGACTGAAGAGTGAAGCCTGGCTGTAAAATATTAGCATGATTAATGCTGTATCCTAAATAAGAAACAAAACTAACAGGCACGATCTGAGAAATTAAAAAAAAATACACAATCCTTCCCTTTCCACCCTCACCCCCCTTTAAGCAATTGTTCCAGCTCATTTAGAATATGTCTTCCTTCCCATTAAATAATGTATGGATTCCAAGGCCAGGGGCTGGCTAGCAGAGCATGTCACACAGTTTCCATAACATCTCAAGTGCTAGTGTTAATTTTTTCCCCTTTCCCCTTGGATTTTCAGAATGGAGCTTCGATGACAATGTACTTTGAGCTAGAGTCTAAGTAGCCGCTGCAGGGACCCTTTCATCCCACATGGGGTTTGGGTCTTCTTGGTCTCTGTGGCACACAAGTTAAAGGCACTTTGGTGATTTTGCTCCTCCAGTGGACCAGCTAGAACTGGGAGAAAGTTGTGGGGTGAGGGTAAAGGGTTAGTAAAGCCAACTTCAACTAGAGAGGGATGATTAAAGTTGCTGACCTTCAACTTTACCTTTCCCAATGTCAGGAAAAACTTGTTCTGGTGTCCCTCTGGTCTGGGGACAAATAACCCATAAAAATGTTGAGGGTGATGCTTCAACACTTCATCATCCTTATTCTGGATGCTGTGAAGATATACAATTTTCTTAAAACCCCACCTTCCCCGGAAGGCCAGGTTGGAGGCCCTCTTGACTGTAGGGTTAGAGGCATTCATGCATGTGGAGCTCAGAAGGTCTTGTCCTCTTGTTTCTGAGAGCACCCCATACTCTGAGAACCAGGAGGCTGTACATGTACATGTTAGCAAGTAGAGATAGTCAGGGGCCAGGCTGGGCCAGAGGAGGTGGCCTGCTGAGGAGGTCATGGACATAAAGGAGAAATGTGCCTTTGCCCACCCCTACCTCCTCCCATGGCCCTGGAACTAATTTCCCAATGACCTCTGTAGGCTGGGACAGAAAGAGACAAAGGGAGGCAAATTAGGATTTGCAGGAGTATGTGGATACGAGGAGAATCCTCCAGCCTTTGGCTCTGCAAAGATTTAGGAGGGTCTTTTTTATGAAAGGGTTGTTTGGCCAAGGGTTGGAAGACCAGAGCTATGGGAAGACAGTCTCATTTCATTGATTTATTATCGGGCACCTTCTATACGCCAGGCACAGGGATATAGTCTCTACCATTAAGAAGCTTCCTGGCTAGAAACTCAAAGGGAAGAGGACAAAGAAAACCTCATTGAGAAAGGACAGGAATAAAAGGGGAAATGGGAGTGTTGGGACGGGCCTCTTGGCCATCATGGCCTTGGGGAGGGGAGTGGGTGAAGGGCTAGAGAGAGAATGTCACCCTGCTACATAGGAGACATGTGACTCACAGAGGTGATACACTGTGTGAATTTGGAAGGCAAGAGACCACCTCTCATGGGAGCAATGGGCATCATCATTCTGGCTCACAGCCATGAAGAGCAGAGAGAACAGTGCCCTTGATCTACATCTCTCCTTGCTTCAGGAGAGCCCAAAGGATTTCAAAATGCAACAAGGTCGCTGTGGAGGAAGAGATGGGACATGTATAGGACCATCTTAAGGATTCAGGGGCCTAATTATGAAGAAAGAAGTGACTGGTCTAGATCCTCTCTTGGTGAGGGGTCAGACCCTATTAACCAGTCAGTGCCCATTTGCATAGTGGGTTGTGTTTGCCATGCCAAGATTCTGAAGGCTGTGCTTCCACACTGACAGGCCACCTGGCTGTGTTTGGGCAAACTACAAACAATGGCAGTTTTCACAACTCTCTTATCAGTCCCTGTAATGTCACCTGTGCTACCCTGGGAAATTATCCAGCAGAAAGACATCAGATTTTTCCTGTAGCAGAAAGACAGCTGCTTTCCAGGTAGGAGGTATTCCTGCATTTTCCTAATCTAGGATGAAACAGTAATGAGGTGAGGTTGTGGGTCAGGTGAGAAGAAATCTATAAAAAATTATTTTAATTTTTTCTTCCCTTCTTAATAAATTAGAAAAAATATCTTTTTGCATGAGGTTTCAGGAAAAAATATAATAAACACGGGCCTTTCTGCCTTTACTCCTCCAGCCTTTGCTTCTCACAGAGGTAGAAGAAGGAAAAGTTACTGGGATCGAGGTGCTGGTACCAGGAAGATAAACGCAAAGCCTTCCCTCTCTCCACCGCTGAGCAGGTCAAAAAATGATTGCGTTGGGCATGAAGGATTTATGTCTGTCATGAGTCAGTCAGAGTGTCGGGGTAAATCAAGGCTGACATTTTTAGCATCTGGGAAAAAAAAAGCAATTGCATTTTATGTCTACATTTTGCTCGGCTAATCAAGGTACGGAAGAGACAGTCTGCCCAGGGAAACTTTTCCACTTTTTATTATTTAGGTAGAGTTTGGTTTTCCCCATAGAAACACAGAGAAGGTCTATAAAGGCTTCAGTTCAGAGTCAAGAAGAAAGGGAAGGGCCCTCCCCGTCAAATTTGATTTGGAGAGAGAAGTTGGTTGAGGAAGGGGATCTGGGCTGGAGCTGGACATGGGGTCATCTGAGCCATCTCGGAAACAAGCCAATGGATGGGCATCTTTGTGAAAAATTTCTCTTCTCCATAGGTCTCCAGTTGGACCTCTGATACAGTTGCACCATTAAGGAAAAAGTACTGTGGTTCGATGCTTTTGACTAAATTGGCCAGCTATTAATTGACTACTAATCAGACCTTTAACTGAAGGCACCAGCAAAATAAGCAGATCACTTAAAACCGTTGAACTGGCTGACGTATATTGACATAGTTCAAGATCAAGCCACAGTTAATGTGTGCAACGGGAAAAGAAAAATGAGCAAATTTACTAGTGATATTTCTTTTTAGCCTTCTATTTCCAAGGCTAATTATCGGTTTATCTAAGTGCTTTGCCTTAGTAAATGAGGATGTATTTGGATTTCAGAAGTCTTCTGTTTTGCACCAGGGACTAGATTCAGCAAATACACTTTCATGTGTTAACGTACAGTAATCATGATAACTTTTTTTTTTTTTTTGAGAGGGAGGGGATCTGCCATCTCTTTAAATCTCCAGTGCCTCAGGAGATAGTTATGATCTCTTTTATGGATAGGGAAATATGAGGCTTGGAGATATACCCCAGGTGTATATTCCAGTACTAATATACTCCAGTTTCTGTTCCTCCTAGAGAAATGCTCCAGGTTATATCCAGCTCTTCCTAACTGGCAGGAGCTAGAGAAATTCTCTGGACAGACGCAATTCTGCCTTCATAATTTTCATCCTAACTTCTCTGTCAGCTGTTTTCAGATTTAATCAAAGCAGAGTTGCCCAGTTATTCTAAGAATGTTGGGAACAAGAGGTTCAACAGAAACGGATTTCATGGATGACCAGATTTTTCTTTTCATTGCCCTGAAATAGCTTGGGAACCAGCCACTGGTCCTGGAAGTGTGTACTTAGGATAATAATAATAGCTAAGATGTATTGATGAAGTTCTAGAACCTAGGTGAGGTTTGGTGGGCTGAGGTCCGGAGCCGAAGACCAAGAAAGAATTCTTGAGACATCTTTGGTGCAAAATGGTGGTTTATTAAAGCACGGGGACAGGACCCGTGGGCAGGAAGAGCTGCTGCCCTGGGTTGTGAGGGATGGCAGGTTATATACCTTGCGATTGGGGAAGGTGAGGGGAAGGGAGTTTTCAGCAGAGTTTTCAAATATGTTAAAGAGGGCCTACAAGGTGCCGGAAGGAGGCCTTGCCCCTGTGGCTTGATCAATGTTGTCTTTAGACCAGCCATTAACATTAAGATAGTTGGGAGACTTTTTGGTGGGATGTCACAATCTTGCTATCATTTACATTCCCTTCTACCTCAGCCTCCTCCAGTTCCGTTTATGGTGGGGAGGGAGACATTAGGGCTTCTGGAACTGAGAGTTATCTGCCTCGGGAAATTTGTGCTATTGATAAGGTAACCTCCCTGTTTGTAGATCTCTAGGACATCTGTAGAGCAAAGGAGATTCCTGTCCTGCAGGATTGTGATCTCTGCAAGTTAACTATTTATCGTTTTATGGCAGTCAGGGGTGCCTGAGGAATACCACATATATTACGGAGGGGAGCGGGTGGAGAGGGAGGTGTGGGGCGCCAGCTTCTGCTCTGTCCTCAGTCAGCCTCCTGCTCCCTCATCAGTATTACCTCCTTGTTGTGTGCCAGATGCCATGTTAAGCTTTTCTTGTGTAATTATTCATAGAGGTTCCACGGAGTCCTAGCAGGTGTGCCTGTTATGAACCCATGTTCCAGCTGAGGGCTGGAAAAGTTTAGAAACTTTTCCATGCGTTTACTTAAGAAGTGATAGCCAGGATAGGAAGTCAGGCGGATTGACCTTAGAGCTCAACACTGGTGGAGAATGCCAGGAACAGATATGCCAGGCCAGAATGTGTTTTGGTGGGACTAGTATTAGCATTGCTTTGTGATGTCTGATGGCAGAGATTTGAGGGTTGGTTTATTTTTTTTTTTTAGAATTTTAAAACTCTTCTTCTATATACTTAGTTTTAAAAGAATGGAGTAGGAAATAATCATTTGAGATCTCAGTCATTTCTTTCCTGCCCAGAGCCATAGGATCTTTAGAAGCCTGCTAAGAAGGTGATGAAGACCTTAAAGTTATCTTCAGAATATCAAAAAGTCAAACCAAAATTGATTTACTGATAATAAGGCATCAGGGTGTAAGTCAAACACCAAGTTCATGGAATTATATTAACTCTGAGGTAATGTGAATTATTGCGCACTGATTGTTCTTTGATGAATAAAGATAGGAAAACAGAATGTTCTTTAGTAAAGATTGTCAGACAAAAACATTAAAAATAAGAAACCTTGTAAGGAGAAGAAAAAGGGGGTCTTTGCTGATAGAAAGCCTGGGAGCCCCTGATACCAAGGTTTTTTTTTTTCTTTTTGTTCTCTATATCTTGGCTATTTGTTGAAAATGTTAGCAAAATATCCTCAAAGCCCAATAATTTATGTAAAGTGTTATGCAAATACTAGTTTTTTGTTATTAATATTAACCATAATAGTTATGGTAATGATCTTGCTTTGGAGCAGGTGATTTCAGGTAACAATTGTAACCAAGATGTTTATTTTAAACTTTTCATTTCCTGAGGCTACATTTGTTCCCTCCTTCATCAAATCCAGCAGTAGCATAGGTATGCCCTGAGCACTGTGGGCTGTGTGTGCGTATTCATGTGTGCCTGTGGGGGGGGGGCATGAGCAGTGCATGCGTACATGATTGTGTGAGCGTTGTGTTGCCTTCACCTGTCTTGTGTAGCTGCAGGTTACAGAACTCTTTGTTCAGAAACGTAGCTTGAAAAGGTGATGAAGCATTTGGCTTGTGGTGTGGGTTTTTACTCCCACATTTTGCCATTAATTAGACAAGCCTCACCACCAAATCCTCTACTGTCTCTGTGGGGGCTGAAGGGTCTGTGAGAAGCTAGATTTGAAAATCTGGCTGTCGTTGTCTTGGGCCTGTGCCTATACACACAAGGTGGTTTGAATGTCACGAGAGGTTGTGAAATCAGGTGTCCCCAGGTATGGCTCTGACACAACCACGTAATCCCCCAAAACGGATCTTATTTAATTCTTCCTTTTTAACTAGTTGTTTTGATGCACGTTGGAAACAATCTGAGTAACACTATTAATTGGGCAGAGATTAGCACATAGTCAAATCACATGTGCTTTAAAAAAAAAAAAAAAACAGAGCCCTCTTTATTAAAATAGAATAAAGTGTAAATTGATCTGTAGCAACCTAACTCTGTACTCCTGGTTAAAAAAAGGATATCAAGTGGAATAAGATTGGCTCTAATCTTTAATTGCTATCAATCACTTCTTAGTCTGCCTCTGTACTTCCTTTATATTGTTTCAAGGAAAGCCCTAAACATCCTTTTGTGATTCTGTGAGGTTAACACCGTCTGTCTGCAGCTTCTCTGCTTCTCTGCCTGCATCATCCTTTCCTTCCACTGCTGCTTCACCTGGCCCAGTGCTAGCTCATCCTCCAGCAAGCCAGGGGGCTCCTGAGTACCTGCAGCTCACTCTTGGTGTCCATTTCTTACTCCAAAGCTTCCCTCTGCTGCTCTTGCTTGCATCAAGCTGTCTTTCTTCTCTTGGTGTGTCTTGGGTACTATTGGTCTCCTTACAACACCTGCTGCAGGGAGACCTCCCTCCCCACCACCTCTGTGCACACATGAGCAGGGTGTGTTCTGGCCTGTGATGGCCCCTTTCTAGTCAGTGCTGTGTCATTTCTTCTTTGCTTTGAAGCTTATTATTTATTATTCACTTTTACATCGACTAGGCCTCTTCTATAACATCAGTTTTCACAGCATGCCAAAGAAGTTGCCAGGGGCTTAAAATAATTCCACCCCCATCTTATTTCCGTGACTTACATTGGAGAGGATGGTTAAAAATCACAGTGTATAGTGGTTTCTCACCAAGAGGAAGCATAGCCGTGGCCTGCCAGGGGGCTACAGGCGGCTGTTCCCTGGACCAGGTATAGAGCTAGGTAGGGACCTGAGTTGATTTTAATTGGCATTTTTCTTCATGGCAATCTTTGCAGATTTAGGGAGCTGGAAAATACATAGACTAAAATGGTGGCCAAAAAGACATGCCAAGAGAACACTGCCTGTCCAGCTGGCTGAAGTTAGGAAGGTTTTAGGCTTTAGAGGGTGACATGAGTTCAGATCCTGACTCCCTGACTTATTAGCTTTGTGACTGCTAAATCTCGGTTTCCTAATCCATAAACTGAGAATAATGGAACCTACCTCCTAGGTAGAATATGGGGAATAACGAGATGACAAGTTTAAAGCAGCGAGCAGAACACGTAGTAAGTCCTTGGGTGTCATAGAGGACTGTAGTAGACTGAGAGAGCTGGAAGCTCTTGGGGTACATGAAACTTGACAATTACTAGTGCAGTCATGCTTCCAGTGAATTCTTAACACTGGCGAGAATAGATAAACACAGAACTGCCAGAAATAAAGTTTCTAAGAAACACCGCCTTTACTACACCCCAAACCCTTTTCATCCTGTGGACAGTGGATGCTCAGGGGACTTTGCCCATTAGGTGGCAGTGAAGCTGGAGGGATGGAGCTATTCCAGGCTAGTTCTTTGCCTTCAGGCAGTGCCTCTGGTCGAAAAGAAAAGACAAGACTCAAATCTTTAGAAGCTGGGAGAAGGGAACAGAAGATAAGTCTCTAGAAAGAACTGAGAGTCTGAAAGAGACTTAGAAGAACCCCAGAAGCCTAACTTCATAGAAAATCAAGTGCAAAGGTCTGAAGGTTGAAACATGGGGAAAAAAGAAAGCTGCAAGCCTAGGGAAACTGGAGGCGCTGTACCTGTTGGAACTTTGGTATAGGAATACACAGAGAGCCTGACACTGACCTAGGGTATCAGCTGCAGGGGCGTATGGGTGCGTGTGCACACATGCATGTGCACAAGCACACGCAGCAAGTGTGGTGATCACTCCCCTTGACAAAGTCCTGTTCCTCCAAATGTGCCCTTGACCTCCATAGAGCCTCTGGTTTTTTCTTCTCTTTAGCATCACCGATTATTCCCTTTCTTACTGCATTGTTCCTGCCTGTTTGCGCACATGTTGTAGTATTTTCCAAGTTAAAATCCAATCAGAATAAAATCCTGTCTTGACCCCTTTTCGCATCAGCCAATACCTCAATTCTCTGCTTCTCTACAGGGCCGAACCTCTAAAAGCTGTTGAGTTGTGTTTATTTTCTCTCCTCTTTTGGTCATTTTTCAGTCTGCTCCTTTGCCCAGCAGGTGCCTCAAGCTCCCTGACACAGTCTTTGCACTGTCCAGGGACAACCCTCTAAGTCTTCATGTTTGTGGGTCCGTGACCATCATGGCCAGGGCTGACCATGTTCCTTCTCAGCACAGCCCCCTCCTGGCTTCCACGACTCCACGTATTCCCTGGTTGTCCTTTTCCCTGTTGGCTACTCACTCTAGTCTGGCCTCTCAGAGTGGGGCTGTGCTCTAGGGCTCAGCTCTGGGCCCCCTTGTGTGCCTGTACATACTTCCTACATAATCTCCCCTATTTCTGGAGCTCTCTGTGCCATCTGTATACTGATGATGCGTACACTGGTGTCTCCCATCCAGAAATCCCCTCTGAGGTTCAGATGCTTTTATCCACCTGGTGACTTGACACCTTTGCCTGGATGTCATCATGTCCAAGGTGTCTCAAAAGACCCATGTCAAAATGGAATTGTTCACTCCCCCACCCCACAACCTCTTCCTTTCCCAGAATATCCTGTTTCCATGAACAACACCAGTGTCAATGCAGTTGTTCAAGCCTGCAGCCCTCATTTCACAAGTAAGTGCTATCACATCTCTTGCATTCATTTGTGCAGTTAGCATTTATAGTTGGTTCTCATCATTTGAGGTAGTTATGTGCTACAGAGTCATGAGAATAATACAGATTTGGGGACTACTAGGCCATTGCTCCTAGGGAAAACACACAGTTTGGTTCTTGTGAAACCTCTGGTCACAACATTTTTGTCAACTGCTTAAAGGTTTTATGTGTGTTTCTGTTAGAAGATACCTTCTTGATACTACTGATTCATTAACATTGCACTCGGAGTCAACAGCATTATGACTCATTTCTGAACAAAGTTTATCCAACAAATATTTTCTCTGCAAGCCCCATCACAGCCACTTGGCATGTTGGAACACTAGGAAACACTTGAGCACTACATGTAGGCATCCTGTGAAACACTGTAAGCACGAGCAGAAAGCACAAAAAGGCAAAGAAAGTGGCACCAGGTATCCAGTGAGAAGAACATTTTTTTATGAACCAATGAAACTGAACCAATAAACAAGTATTTCCTTCTAGCTAGGAACACGTGTGTTGGGCAACTCAGAGTTCTCTCCTGTCTGCAAGTGTGCATATCTGTGAGCAATGACAAAAGGGCCACAAATACTGATTTTGGGGTAGAGTGTAGTGAGTAGGCAAATTCACGAATATGGGATCTATGAACAATGAGGATTGACTGTAGTCATATTTCCCTACTGGACACCGTGCTAGGGGAGTTATGTGGCTACGCAAAATAGACGTGATCTCTCCTCTCATGGAATACACTCAATTCTAACCCATGAGTGTATTTTGAGTTCATCTGCCTTTCTCAGATTCTTCCCCCAGATACCCTAGCTCTTATCACCATTATTTCTCATTTGGGCAGTACTTGTTAAGGAACCTCCTTCAGTCCTGTCCCCTTCCATTCTGTTCTCCAAATATAACCAGAGTAATTCCTTTAAACATGAATTATTCAATTTTCTGCATTTTATCCTTCAGTGGCTTCCCTTCCAATATTTACCATGACAGCCATCTTGTCTACCTCCACACACTCATCTTGAACCACAGCCTTCCTTTACCCGTGTTCCAACTTCACTGGCGTCCTTTCAGAATCTCGTCTGTGCCAAGTTCTTTGTTGCCTCTGAGCTTTTGCATATGCCTTTCCAAGTGCCTGTGCCTAGAGCACTCAGTATTCTGTTCCCCCTCAGATCCCATTCTCTAGCTTTCCCTGAACACCTGCTCTGCCTTGTTATTCTCCCTACAAAGATACCCTACTTGTTTATAAGGTGCTCATTATTTAAGATACTTATATTTTGGCTTGTTTACTGTGTCACCCCCACCAGACTTGAATTCCGAAAGGGAAGAGACCATGTTAGTTTAGTTTACCACCTATTCCTTTTACCTGCTCTACAATAAGCAGGTAGTCAATATTTAGTGAATCAGCAAAGGAATGGCTTAGAGTGTATACAAACTTGTGTCAGCTAAGGTAGAAAAGCCCCAGCATTATCTATATCCAAATTTATTTTAATGTTTCCAGTCATCTTAAGCAGTTTTATTCTAGTTCCTTACTCTGGATTTATAAGTTAGCACTTTCATTAAGTCTAGTAGTCCATCCTCTAATAATGCTAGTTCTCCTGTGTGCAACTCAGTATTTCAGGGTCTGTGACTGTACCACAGATGACTGATAGGGCAGCATAGCTTCAAGCAGTGATTTAGAAGACTTGGTCCCTGGGGCATCTGAGTGGCACAGTCAGTTAAGCATCTGACTCTTGGTTTCTGCTCAGGTCATGATCTTGGGGTCCTGGGG
Organism: Mustela nivalis; assembly: GCF_964662115.1. NCBI lineage: Eukaryota > Metazoa > Chordata > Mammalia > Carnivora > Mustelidae > Mustela > Mustela nivalis. The sequence continues at coordinate 24,547,204 of NC_139035.1, forward strand.
TCAGGCCCTGTGTCAAGCTCTGTGCTGAGCATGGAGTCTGCTTGAGATTCTCTCCCTCTGTCCCTTCCCCCACTCATGCATGTGTTTTCTCTCCAAAATAAAATAAATAATATTTAAAAAATAAAAAGACTTGGTCCCCATGATGGCTTCTGCTCACCTAATAGCCAGATATATTGTGCTAATGTGGAATTGTCTGGGGAGAGCCTCCAAAGGCACTGACCAGCTAGGAGAGCATCAAGAATACCTTACAGGGCCATGGTGGTACAGTGAGCCATGGACACCTACTTCAAGAAGGTATGTTCAGCTTATTATTTTGCAATTTGATTATGATATCCCAAGGCACTGTTTTCTTCACAGTTATCTTACTTATATCCCTGAACTTCTTGAATCTGTTTATCACCAAATTTGGAAAAGTTGGTCCTTATTTCTTCAGATGTTTTTTTCTGCCCCGTTGTCTGTCCTATTCTGGCTTCCAAATATGCATATATTAGAAGTTTTGATACTGTCCCCCAATGTTAAGGTTCTGTCCATTTTAAAATAATTTTCCCCTCTATTCTTCAGATTGGATAATTTGTGTTGTTCTATCTTCAGGTTCTCTGACTTTCCTCTGTCATCTCATTCTGCTGTTAGGTTCATCCCATGAATTTTAAATTGTAGAATCTGTATTTTTCAGTTTCAGAACTTCCAGTTTAAAAAAATAGTTCATCTGCTGAGATTTCATATCTTTTGTTCATTGTGAGCACATTTTACTTCACACTATTGAGCAGAATTATAATAGCTGCTTTAAAATCCTTCCCTGATAATTCAAATTTCTGGGTTGACTTGTTGTTAATCTCTCTTTTTTCTTGATCCTTTGAATTTTCATGGTTCTTATAATTTTATATATTTTTCTTATATTGAAATAGAGTTGACACACAATGTTAACATTAGTTTTAGGTGTAAAACATAGTGATTTGATAACTGTATATGTTCTACTATGCTCACCACAAGTATAGCTACTATCTCTCCTGATACATCACTGTTACAATATCACTGACTATATTTTTTATACTGTGCCTTTTATGCCTGTGACTTATTCCTTCCATAGCTGGAAGCCTGTATCTTCCACTCTCCTTCATCCATTTTGTCCATCCCTACCCCTTCCCCTCAGACAACCATCAGTTTGTTCCCTGTATTTATGGGTTTTTTTCTGCTTTTTGTTGGTTGGTTTTTTTTTTGTTTTGTTTTGTTTTTTGTTTTTTAGATTCAGTATGTAATTGAAATAATATAGTATTTGTCTTTCCCTGTCTGACCTATTTAAAATGTCAAATATTTTTTATTTCACCCTCAATACTGTTGACTTTATTATGGACACTCCAGATTCAGTTATGTATCTTTGAAGACTATTGACATTTTGTTTTACCAGAAAATTACTTTGGTTGGATTTAAACTGCACATCTTGTCTGTTGGCCAATAGCCAAATGTAGTTCTTTTATCCTTAGCTGAACTGCTTTTGAGTCTGTCTGGTACTACGTAGTTGAAGGGTGAGCCAGAGGTTTGAGCAGGGTAGAGTGTATGCACAGAATTTGGGGGACCATCTATCTAACTCTCTTTTGTTTTTGTGGTTCTCTCTTTCCAGTGACTGTAAATATGCCAAACTCTTGTCTTCTGGTTCTTCAGGCTGGAAAGATTATGGTTTTCTGTTTAGACTACTTTAGTAGCTTAAACCACCCTATGAAATTCTCTTTCTTAAACTTGTAAGAATGGGTAACTCATTCCATGCAAATTTCCTTCTTCAAAGTCTTGACACCTCTCCAGAATCTGCCTGGTTTGGTTTTTCACTCTTCAGTCTTCAGGTTATTTTTTATTTCCTTTCTGCATTTTTTCCAGAGTTCATTATTATCTGTGGGAAGTTTACCATCACAGGAGTATGGTGTTACTGGGCCACACTGGAAGTGACACCCTAAGATTTACCTTTACTTTTGGATAGACATCCCTGCAGGCCCTTGTGAAACATGTTTCTCAAATGAAGGATAAAGTCAGGAATCAGGGGTTTGGTGATAGAAGACATTGCTGACCATAACATCCAGGTGATCCTATAGAAATGAATGAAGAGGGAAGTGTCTCTGGTTTCTGTGTGTTAATAGTTGGGGTAAGAACACTCTTGGGCTTGGCAGTGAGAGTGCAGATCAGCTCTGTGCCACAATTCATCTGGTCTATGACGATTGGTACAAGTTATTAAAGATGTTTCACAGAAAAACCAACCTAATGATACCTGTCCATGTGATGGTAAAGATTCAGTGGATAGAAGATGCTTCAGGGCCTCTGGTACCTATAAGGTACTAGACATACTTTCCTCCTCTTCTCTATACATTGGAAATGGCCTTGTTTGCCTTGTAGTGCACATCTCCTTATAGGATCTTGGGGAGAACCGAAGTTAAGCCAGGATCATTGAAGAACACACAATGAGGAAATGGTAGTCTTTTCAATGAATCAATTAGGAAAAGTGGATATCTACCTACAACATAATGAAACTTGACCCTAATCTCAAATGATAATAAAAAATCAACCAATTTCAAGCCCAAAGCATAGCTATTCAACCCATATGACTTTAGCAAAAAAAAAAAAAAAAAAAAAAAAAAAAAAAAAAAAAAAGTAGGGAAGAGCTTATTGGCATTGGTTTAGGCAATGATTTTTCTTTTATATGCCATTGAAAGCACAAGTAACAGAACCAAAGTAGGTAACTGTGATTTTATAAAACTAAAATGCTTCTACAAAGTAAAGAAAACAATAAACAGGGTTAAGAGACAATCTAAAGAATGAGAGAAAACATTTGAAAACAATACATCTGATAAGTGGCTCTTATTAAAAGTATTTAAGGAACACATCTCCTTAGCATAAAAAGGCAAATAGCTGAATAAAAAAATAGACAAAATATCTGGACAGACATTTCGCTAAAGAAGATATATGAATGGCCAACAGATATCTGAAAGGGTGCTGAACATCTCCAATCATCTGAGAAATGCAAATCAAGACCACAGTGAGCTCTTTTACAGAACTTTGAATGGCTATAACCAAAAGATAAGACACTGCAGCAAAGAACTACAAGAAGCTTTTAGGATCTAAGGTTCCTTCCAGCTGACACCCAGTAAAAACGAAAACTCCTAGTCATAGAGGCTGAAGGATATTAGTTCTGCCAACCTCCTGAATGAACTTGGAAGAATATTTTTCCTCTGGCAAGCACTCAGGTGAGAAAAGAGCCTGGCTAACACATGGATTGCAGCCTTATAAAACCATAGCAAAGAAGCTGGGTAGGCTTTGTCCGTATTCCTGAACCATGGATGTTATGAGAGAGTACGTGTGTCTTACTGTAGGCTGTTAAATTTGTGGTAATTTGTTATGCAGCAGTACAAAACTAATACAAGTACCGAAACTGACTCAAGAATCAATGGAAAACTTGAAAAAAAAAAAGGAGGGTTATTAGGATTTCATTGAGTTCTAGAGTGAGTTTTTAGTATTATTTTATCATATGGTAGATGATTTCATATGTAGATGACTGTGAAGTCAGACCTGGGTTTGAATCCCAGCTTTGCCAATTATACACAATATAACTTTGGCCAGTTATTCTGGCTAAGCTGCAGTTTTCTATCTATGAAACAGAAGTAATAAAACTTGCCTCGTAGGGTTTTCTGCCCGTTACATGAAAGACTGTAAGACGTAAGGTTTCTACGGCACCCACCGGAGCTGCTCCATGGTAGGCATCCAGTAGATGCCAGCTGTTGCCATCATCATTGTTACTATTAAATGAGAATGGGGCTCATAGAAAACCACTGATTTTTAGGCTGAGAAGGATTCACTGGGACGAAGGAGGAGCTGCAAGAAGGTGGGGTTGGGGTAGGAGTGAGTCTGTTTTCATAAGTGGAGAGAAAAGGGGGTACATTTTGATAGTAAGGCTAAACTAAGCATGGGAGAGACATTGATGTGGGGAAGTCCTGTGGAGTTTGGCTAGTGGAGTAAGTTAGGCCCACTCTGGACCTCAGCCTCGAGGGTTAAAGATGAGATTAAGTATTTAATGTCCATTCATAATTAGGTCCTTAGGAGCCCTGTGGAGCATTTCATGGCACAGTCGTTTTTCTCTCTCTATTTACATTTCCAGCTCTATGGGAAAGAGCATTGATTCTGCAGTCTGATGTGTCTGTGTGCAAAGAGAGTTCCCCAGCAGAATCACAGCCCAGTTATTCATTTGCAGGTTTAGAGGATAGAGGGTGGTCATGGTGGCCTAGGAATCTGTTTGCAGCCTGAAGCCAGGACTGGGGGCTTGGAGGAGGCATGGCATATTTTTGGGTTGTCAGGAAAGTGGATCTCTCCTAATAGGTGTGGCATACAGGTGGCAGGAGAACAGGAGAAGGGGCTGAAGAGAATAATTGCATCTGAGGATGAGAGCACTGATAACAGGACCAGAATCCTCTGTGCCCTCAGTAGGAGGAGCAAGACACCAAGGGAAGGGGCAGGTCAGCTCAGGGCATGTGGGCTCAGCCTTCAGCTTCCCCCATTGTCCTTAGCAAGGCAAATTGTTGGCACACATCAATCCTGAAGGTAACAAGCTGGCTTCAGCAGCTTCTGATTTATTCATCTATTTTAACTTATTTAAAACATGTCCTTAGGTCTGGGGCCTCTGGATCTACTCCAAATTATTACCTGGCATTTAATATAAAATCAGAAATTCCTGTTGATAAGGATACCAAGTCAGAAGGTTGGAACTTTGGACCAAAACTTGGGGACCCAACCATGAACTTCCTATGAGTCCTTGAGAAACATTGCTTTTCATGTTATGCCTCAACCTCTCTGCTTTTCAGTATCCTGCCTGTCACCCTCGTCTCATAAGTGAGGATGAATGGGTACAGGGGTGTCAGGGACTATCTGACCTCTCCACCTCACTCACTTCCCACAGGCATCTGAACCAAATTGTTGAGAGAAAAACTTAGTGTGCACTACGAACCTCTGTCTCCTCTTAATGTTTCTTCTCATCAGCTGGTACTGCTATCCCCTTTGTAGAAACATCTTGTTTGGCTCCCACCTTGTGTGCTTTTGTTGAGTCTACCCCATAAGGATTTATGAATGTATCTACTTTTCTGAAATGCCACAGCCACTAATTTGATTCAGATCAGGGTCATTCCTTGTTTAGGTGACAACAGTTTCCTAATTACTTTCCTCATCTCCACCTTATTCTCTGTGCCCCACACTCTTCCAACCTGAGTGGTCTTTCTACAGGGGATCTCTTGTCCTATTGGGTGGAACTTGCTTAAAACCTTTCAGAGGTACCCTTCTGCCACCAGGTTAAAATTCATACACCTTGCAGGTTAAAGTCCCAAAGCATTGGATTCAATCCCTGCTGCCGCCCCATGACTTCCCCTCATTAGATCCTGCCCTCCACTTGAAGCTCACACTAGACTCCAGTCTTGAGAAACCACTCACCGAGATCTTCCTTATTTCATGATGGTCCCTTTGCCTGAAACATTCTTCTGTCTCTCCCTCTCCTCTTCCTTTAGCCTGTGTTTTCCCTCATCTGGCAGATTTCAACTTAGTTGTGACTTCCAAAGGGATGTTTTCCCTAAGGTTTCAGAGCCCACATGCAGTGCCCCTCTCATGCGTGTTTACATCTTGGGCTTCTCTTATCATCGTTGCAAGTGCTTTGTCTTGCCTGATCTCTTCAACAAACAGTGAGCCCTGTGATGGCCAGGGCTATGTTTGCCTTGCTCATTTCCATATGTCCACCTATTAGCACTGTGCCTGCTGCAGAACAGGGGCTTGATACATATTTGTTAAATAAGCAAATATTAAGAGTTACTCAACTATAAGTCACGTTTTTTTGGGTAGAGGAAATCTGTTAGTGAGGAAGAAACAAACAAGATTGTTTCATTCCAGAAGGTCACGGGCATTTCTTCAAAACCTTGTGCCCCTTTCCAGGGTTAGGAAGGAGACTACTCACCCCCAAAACACTGGGATCTGTTTCATACGATTGGCTGTGTTAGTTTGTGGGCAGAAAATGGCTTTTGAAAAAATGCATGGTCCAACAATTCCTTGTTTGCTTGTCTGGTAGGCCTATGAAGGAGGGACTGGTAGAAACGGGCCTTTAGTGGACTAGCGATTCTTCTATGACTGTAGGCAGCTAAACTCAGAAAGGGTCTGACTGATTCTCATTGCCCTGACCACACACAGGAAGTGTGAGCGGAGAGCCACGGAACAAGCCTGCAGCTTGGTTCCCTCTGTTCCGAGATGATGAGCCTGCGCCCTCAGGCTCCGATAGGCTGCCAATCTCATCCATAGTGTTTGAATGCTGCCCTGCTGCTGGGAGAACAGAAAACAGTGCATATCAGCATGGAGCATAGGCCCACTGAGAAGACAGGAGTTGGGACAGAAAACTTTCTATTCTGTCACCTGATGTAAAATCAAGGTGACCGTGAAATCACAGGAACTAGATTAAAGGAAATGTCTCTGGCTCTTTTGTGTACTATAGAGCTAGTCTAACTGTGGCAACAATGTTATAGGTTTTTATAGCACCTTTCTTCCCTAGGGCACAGGGCACTTCACTGTCCATTAACAGGCTTTCAATTGAATGAGTTCTCCCAGGACCCCAGTTCTGATATCATTTATTTATTTTGTAGCATTAGGTTTTTTTGTTTTTTTTTTTTAAATACATGAAAAAATGGTTGAGAAATAGTCTGTATTGGCATGAGCAGAGCACTGGGTACAGGTGAGTGTATTAAATTTATCCATTAACTATTAGACAGAATTGAAGAGTATGTAATGAACAGAAGGGAGTTAAAGAAGAACTGATTTTACACAAATCATTACAACCCAATTGTGGCATTGTTAGGGAATTAGGGCCAGTTTATACTTTGAAAACAGTGAATAATTGGAAGGGAGGATTTCTTTCTCTGCACAAAGACAATTCTCCCCTCCCCCAGAAGAAAACCTTCCCCTATCCTTGGAAGTCATCCCAAATGTGTACATAAGAAAAATGTAAAATGGACTTAAAATGAGGCCACCAGAATGTTTGAACTTTTGTCTCTGGTTCTTAAACTAAGTCAGCACCAGTGAGCTTGCCTCTACTAAGACTTCTGTAAAATGTGATTTACAACTAGTGGAAACCAACGTGGAAAGAAAAGCAGCAAGCATTCATGGTGTTTTCATGAAACTGTTTATTGAAGAAAAAATTAGTGAAGCAGTAAACATATATTTAGGTGCAGAGCTAAGAAAGATTGCCGAGAATGACTTGAAGCTGTAGTACTAGAAGACAAATGCTCAGTCTGTGGCAAATAGTCCTGATGTACCTAGGGGCACACTCATCCAAATGAGAGTTCTGTGGCAGTTCTAGTTCAGGTGGATCACTTCTGCTTCTGGCCAAGGTAGAGTAACAGAGGCTAGATTTACCTACTCACACGAAATAGCTAAACAGCTGGATAAGGAGCATGACACAATGACTTGTAAGACGTTAGGCGTCAGAGAACAAAGAGATAGTGATCCCCCAGAGAGAGAAAACAAATGATGTGTGTCCTCTGATTATGTCAGTGTTACCAAGAAAGACTTTCTAGGCCATGGCATAGGGAGGGGAAATGCAGAAAAACCTTGGGTATCTCCTTGGTTTGAGCAGACAGAGTTGATAGTCTGGGAAGGCCAATATGGCTGGACTTTGCAGGGCAGATGCTTGCAGAGAGAGCTGCATAGAGAGTGGAGTCTCCCTAACATCTGCAGCTGGGTACTGATTGGCACGTGCTCATAAGGAAAATCCCCAAAGCTGGGGATGGAATAACTTGAGAGGATTGGAAGGGACAGTCTCAAAACTCAAACAAGACTGGGAATATAGTCTCTTCCCAGAAAAGTGGAAAATTTCAGAATTCGTGAGACATTAGGTAGAGTACTCAGAAGAGTGCTGCTCCAGCAGTGCATTTGAAGTTAGTCCTAGACAAAGCACTGCTCTGATCCTGTCTAGCAAAGTTTAAAATAATGACCAAAAAAGGATCAAACTGCTTCCAAGTAAATTAATGGTGAAGTAGAGCAAAACTCAAGATTATTAATAGAAGTACAAAAATATCCAGCACCCAACAAGATAAAATTCACAATGTCTGGCATCCAGTAAAAAATTACCAGGCATGCAAAGAAGCAAGTGAATATATGATGTATAATCAGGAGAAAAATCAATCACTACCAACCCAGAAATGGCACAGATGACAAAATTATTAGACAAAGACATTTCATATGCTCAAGAAGCTAGAGAGAAGATGGGGCATATTAAAGATCATATTGTGAGAAATATATTAAAAAACTTCTCAAGATAAAAACTATTTCTGAGATGAAAAATACACTAGACAAGATTAATGGCAGATTAGACAATGCAGAAGAAAAGATTATTGAACATGAAAATGCAGTAGAAACTATGCAGAATAAAACACAAAGATAAAAGCCTGGGGGTAGATAATGAACAGAGCCTCAGTATACTGTGGTGTACTTCCAGTGGCCTGAGATCTATGTAATTGGCATCCTCTAAGAGAGGAGAGCAAAGCAGCAAAAAAAATTGAAGGCATAGTGACCAAACATTGTCCAAATTTGATGAAAACTGTAGATCTGTAACTTAAAGGCTCACCAGTGCCCAAGAGGCAGAAGGAAACCATAGGAGCACATCACAATCAAACTGTGTAACATTTGGTGGTAAAGGGAATAAACCGTACAAGCAGCCAGAGAAAGAGGGATACATTATGTATAGAGGAACAAAGTTAAAGATGACAACAGATTTCTCATCAGAAACAATACAAGAGAAGAGAGTGAGCCAACACTTAAAGTACAGATGAAACAGTTACTGTTAACTTAGAATTTTATACCTCATGAAAATGTTTCAACAGCTAATGTTAAAAAATTAGAAAATATTTTTTCAGGTTACAAAAACTGAGAAAACTTGGTACCAGCATACTCTAACTATAGAAAAAGTGTCCTTTAGATAGAATGAAAATGATACAATGGAGATACGAATCTATACAAAGGAATAAAGAACATTAGACATGGTAACTCTGTGGGTTAATATACAACTTTAAACAATTACTTTAATTTTTTTGAAAGAAAATGATCATTGAAAGCAAAAATAGTAGCTATATTGGAGTTTATAACAGAGAAGCAAGATGTAGGGACAGTGGTATTGTAATAAGCATTGTGTGGTGACAGATGGAAGCTCCACTTGTGGTGGGCATAGTATAAGGTATAGACTTGTTGAGTCACTATGTCATTTAACTGAAAATGTAAAATCTTGTGTCAACTATAATAAAATAAATAATTAAAAATGTATGACAACAATATCACAAAGGTTAAGAGAGAGGAAATGAAATTTTTTGTTGCTAGGTTCTTGAGCTATATATGAAGTAGTACAATATCATTTGAGGGTAGATTGGTTAAAGGTAGATAGGTTAAAGATGTATACATTATATAAACTTTAAAGCTACTCCAAAACAAAACTACAAAGAATTCTAGCTAAAAATACAACCAGGTAGATAATACGGGATCATAGGGGATACGCAACTAATTCCAAAGTAAGAGCAGTGTGTATTAAGGTTACCCTGATTGTGTGATGGTTTAGCGAGTATATACAGATGGCAAAGCTTATCAAATTACATATGTGACTTTTACCTTAATAAAGCTGTTAAAAGGGAGGAGTCAAGATGGCGGAGAAGTAGCAAGCTGAGACTGCTTCAGCTAGCCGGAGATCAGCTAGATAGCTTATCTAAAGATTGCAAACACCTGAAAATCCATCGGCAGATCGAAGAAAAGAAGAACAGCAATTCTGGAAACAGAAAAACAACCACTTTCTGAAAGTTAGGACCGGCTGAGAAGTGAATCCAAAGCGACGGGAAGATAGACCCCGGGGGGAGGGGCCGGCTCCCGGCAAGCGGCGGAGCAACCGCGCACAAAATCAGGACTTTTAAAAGTCTGTTCCGCTGAGGGACATCGCTCCAGAGGCTAAACCGGGGCGAAGCCCACGCGGGGTCAGCGTGGCCTCAGGTCCCGCAGGGTCACAGAAGGATCGGGGGTGTCTGAGTGTCGCAGAGCTTGCGGGTATTGGAACAGGAAAGCCGGCTACAGAGACAGAGCCGACAGTAAGCTCGCAGCTCGGTGTTACCTTGAACCGATCGCAGGCTCGGTGAGCTCGGAGCGCGGCCGGAGGTCAGGCAGACGGGAGTAACTGGGCGCTGTTCTCTGAGGGCGCACTGAGGAGTGGGGCCCTGGGCTCTTGGCTCCTCCGGGCCGGAGACCAGGAGGCCGCCATTTGTGTTCCCGTCCTCCGGAACTCTATGGAAAGCGCTCAGGGAACAAAAGCTCCTGAAAGCAAACCCCAGCGGATTACTCACCCGGGCCCCCGGGTAAGGGAGGTGTAATTCCGCCTGGGGCAAAGACACTTGAGAATCACTACAACAGGCCCCTCCCCCAGAAGATCAACAAGAAATCCAGCCGAGACCAAGTTCACCTACCAAGGAGTGCGGTTTCAATACCAAGGAGAGCAGCAGAATTCCAGAGGAGGAGAAAGCCAAGCACGGAACTCATGGCTTTTTTCCTGTGATTTTTTTTTAGTCTTGCAGTTAATTTAATTTTTTCTTTTTCATTTTTTTTTTCTTTTTCTTCTCGCCTTCCGGTAAAATTTTTTTTTTTTTTAACTGTTACCTTTTTCTTTTTTAACGATTTTTTACTAGTTTATCTAATATATATATTTTTTCTTTTTTACATTTTTCTCAGGTGTTTTCTTTTCTTAAAAAAATTTTTTTTCTTTTCCTTTTTTTTTCTTTTCTTTTTTCTTTTTTTTTTTTCTTTCTTTCTTTTTGAACCTCTTTTTATCCCCTTTCTCCCCACTCACGATTTTGGATCTCTTCTAATTTGGTTAAAGCATATTTTCCTGGGGTTGTTGCCACCCTTTTAGTATTTTACTTGCCCCTTCATTTACTCTTATCTGGCCAAAATGACAAGACGTAAAAATTCAACGCAAAAAAAAGAACAAGAGGCAGTACCGAAGGCTAGGGACCTAATCAATACAGACATCGGTAATATGTCAGATCTAGAGTTCAGAATGACAATTCTCAAGGTTCTAGCCGGGCTCGAAAAAGGCATGGAAGATATTAGAGAAACCCTCTCGAGAGATATAAAAGCCCTTTCTGGAGAAATAAAAGAACTAAAATCTAACCAAGTTGAAATCAAAAAAGCTATTAATGAGGTGCAATCAAAAATGGAGGCTCTAACTGCTAGGATAAATGAGGCAGAAGAAAGAATTAGTGATATAGAAGACCAAATGACAGAGAATAAAGAAGCTGAGCAAAAGAGGGACAAACAGCTACTGGACCACGAGGGGAGAATTCGAGAATTAAGTGACACCATAAGACGAAACAACATTAGAATAATTGGGATTCCAGAAGAGGAAGAAAGAGAGAGGGGAGCAGAAGGTATACTGGAGAGAATTGTTGGGGAGAATTTCCCCAATATGGCAAAGGGAACGAGCATCAAAATTCAGGAGGTTCAGAGAACGCCTCTCAAAATCAATAAGAATAGGCCCACACCCCGTCACCTAATAGTAAAATTTACAAGTCTCAGTGACAAAGAGAAAATCCTGAAAGCAGCCCGAGAAAAGAAGTCTATAACATACAATGGTAAAAATATTAGATTGGCAGCTGACTTATCCACAGAGACCTGGCAGGCCAGAAAGAGCTGGCATGATATTTTTAGAGCACTAAACGAGAAAAACATGCAGCCCAGAATACTATATCCAGCTAGGCTATCATTGAAAATAGAAGGAGAGATTAAAAGCTTCCAGGACAAACAACAACTGAAAGAATTTGCAAATACCAAACCAGCTCTACAGGAAATATTGAAAGGGGTCCTCTAGCAAAGAGAGAGCCTACAAGTGGTAGATCAGAAAGGAACAGAGACCATATACAATAACAGTCACCTTACAAGCAATACAATGGCACTAAATTCATATCTCTCAATAGTTACCCTGAATGTGAATGGGCTAAATGCCCCAATCCAAAGACACAGGGTATCAGAATGGATAAAAAAACAAAACCCATCTATATGTTGCCTCCAAGAAACTCATTTTAAGCCCGAAGACACCTCCAGATTTAAAGTGAGGGGGTGGAAAAGAATTTACCATGCTAATGGACATCAGAAGAAAGCAGGAGTGGCAATCCTTATATCAGATCAATTAGATTTTAAGCCAAAGACTATAATAAGAGATGAGGAAGGACACTATATCATACTCAAAGGGTCTGTCCAACAAGAAGATTTAACAATTTTAAATATCTATGCCCCCAACGTGGGAGCAGCCAACTATATAAACCAATTAATAACAAAATCAAAGAAACCCATCAACAATAATACAATAATAGTAGGGGACTTTAACACTCCCCTCACTGAAATGGACAGGTCATCCAAGCAAAAGATCAGCAAGGAAATAAAGGCCTTAAACGACACACTGGACCAGATGGACATCACAGATATATTCAGAACATTTCATCCCAAAGCAACAGAATACACATTCTTCTCTAGTGCACATGGAACATTCTCCAGAATAGATCACATCCTCGGTCCTAAATCAGGACTCAAACGGTATCAAAAGATTGGGATCATTCCCTGCATATTTTCAGACCACAATGCTCTAAAGCTAGAACTCAACCACAAAAGGAAGTTTGGAAAGAACCCAAATACATGGAGACTAAACAGTATCCTTCTAAAGAATGAATGGGTCAACCGGGAAATTAAAGAAGAATTGAAAAAAATCATGGAAACAAATGATAATGAAAATACAACGGTCCAAAATCTGTGGGACACAATAAAGGCAGTCCTGAGAGGAAAATATATAGTGGTACAAGCCTTTCTCAAGAAACAAGAAAGGTCTCAGGTACACAACCTAACCCTACACCTAAAGGAGCTGGAGAAAGAACAAGAAAGAAACCCTAAGCGAGCAGGAGAAGAGAAATCATAAAGATCAGAGCAGAAATCAATGAAATAGAAACCAAAAAAACAATAGAACAAATCAACGAAACTAGGAGCTGGTTCTTTGAAATAATTAATAAAATTGATAAACCCCTGGCCCGACTTATCAAAAAGAAAAGAGAAAGGACCCAAATAAATAAAATCATGAATGAAAGAGGAGAGATCACAACTAACACCAAAGTAATACAAACTATTATAAGAACATACTATGAGCAACTCTACGGCAATAAATTTGACAATCTGGAAGAAATGGATGCATTCCTAGAAACATATAAACTACCACAACTGAACCAGGAAGAAATAGAAAGCCTGAACAGACCCATAACCAGTAAGGAGATTGAAACAGTCATTAAAAATCTCCAAACAAACAAAAGCCCAGGGCCAGACGGCTTCCCGGGGGAATTCTACCAAACATTTAAAGAAGAACTAATTCCTATTCTCCTGAAACTGTTCCAAAAAATAGAAATGGAAGGAAAACTTCCAAACTCATTTTATGAGGCCAGCATCACCTTGATCCCAAAACCAGACAAGGATGCCACCAAAAAAGAGAGCTATAGACCGATATCCTTGATGAACACAGATGCGAAAATACTCAACAAAATACTAGCCAATAGGATTCAACAGTACATTAAAAAGATTATTCACCACGACCAAGTGGGATTTATTCCAGGGCTGCAAGGTTGGTTCAACATCCGCAAATAAGTCAATGTGATACAACACATCAATAAAAGAAAGAACAAGAACCATATGATACTTTCAATAGATGCTGAAAAAGCATTTGACAAAGTACAGCATCCCTTCCTGATCAAAACTCTTCAAAGTGTAGGGATAGAGGGCACATACCTCAATATCATCAAAGCCATCTATGAAAAACCCACCGCAAATATCATTCTCAATGGAGAAAAACTGAAAGCTTTTCCACTAAGGTCAGGAACACGGCAGGGATGTCCATTATCACCACTGCTATTCAACATAGTACTAGAAGTCCTAGCCTCAGCAATCAGACAACAAAAGGAAATTAAAGGCATGCAAATGGGCAAAGAAGTCAAATTATCACTCTTCGCAAATGATATGATACTATATGTGGAAAACCCAAAAGACTCCACTCCAAAACTGCTAGAACTTGTACAGGAATTCAGTAAAGGGTCAGGATATAAAATCAATGCACAGAAATCAGTTGCATTTCTCTACACCAACAGCAAGACAGAAGAAAGGGAAATTAAGGAGTCAATCCCATTTACAATTGCACCCCAAACCATAAGATACCTAGGAATAAACCTAACCAAAGAGACACAGAATCTATACTCAGAAAACTATAAAGTACTCATGAAAGAAATTGAGGAAGACACAAAGAAATGGAAAAATGTTCCATGCTCCTGGATTGGAAGAATAAATATTGTTAAAATGTCTATGCTACCTAAAGCAATCTACACATTTAATGCAATTCCTATCAAAGTACCATCCATCTTTTTCAAAGAAATGGAACAAATAATGCTAAAATTTATATGGAACCAGAAAAGACCTCGAATAGCCAAAGGGATATTGAAAAAGAAAGCCAACGTTGGTGGCATCACAATTCCGGACTTCAAGCTCTATTACAAAGCTGTCATCATCAAGACAGCATGGTACTGGCACAAAAACAGACACATAGATCAATGGAACAGAATAGAGAGCCCAGAAATAGACCCTCAAATCTATGGTCAACTCATCTTCGACAAAGCAGGAAAGAATGCCCAATGGAAAAAAGACAGCCTCTTCAATCAATGGTGCTGGGAAAATTGGACAGCCACATGCAGAAAAATGAAATTGGACCATTTCCTTACACCACACACAAAAATAGACTCAAAATGGATCAAGGACCTCAATGTGAGAAAGGAATCCATCAAAATCCTTGAGGAGAACACAGGCAGCAACCTCTTCGACCTCTGCCGCAGCAACATCTTCCTAGGAACAACGCAAAAGGCAAGGGAAGCAAGGGAAAAAATGAACTATTGGGATTTCATCAAGATCAAAAGCTTTTGCACAGCAAAGGAAACAGTTAACAAAATCAAAAGACAACTGACAGAATGGGAGAAGATATTTGCAAACGACATATCAGATAAAGGACTAGTGTCCAGAATCTATAAAGAACTTAGCAAACTCAACACCCAAAGAACACATAATCCAATCAAGAAATGGGCAGAGGACATGAACAGACATTTCTGCAAAGAAGACATCCAGATGGCCAACAGACACATGAAAAAGTGCTCCATATCACTCGGCATCAGGGAAATACAAATCAAAACCACAATGAGATATCACCTCACACCAGTCAGAATGGCTAAAATCAACAAGTCAGGAAATGACAGATGCTGGCGAGGATGTGGAGAAAGGGGAACCCTCCTACACTGTTGGTGGGAATGCAAGCTGGTGCAGCCACTCTGGAAAACAGCATGGAGGTTCCTCAGAATGTTGAAAATAGAACTGCCCTATGACCCAGCAATTGCACTATTGGGTATTTACCCTAAAGATACAAATGTAGTGATCCAAAGGGTCACGTGCACCCGAATGTTTATAGCAGCAATGTCCACAATAGCCAAACTATGGAAAGAACCTAGATGTCCATCCACAGATGAATGGATCAAGAAGATGTGGTATATATACACAATGGAATACTATGCAGCCATCAAAAGAAATGAAATCTTGCCATTTGCGACAACATGGATGGAACTAGAGCGTATCATGCTTAGCGAAATAAGTCAAGTAGAGAAAGACAACTATCATATGATCTCCCTGATATGAGGAAGTGGTGATGCAACATGGAGGCTTAAGTGGGTAGGAGAAGAATAAATGAAACAAGATGGGATTGGGAGGGAGACAAACCATAAGTGACTCTTAATCTCACAAAAGAAACTGAGGGTTGCTGGGGGGAGGGGGTTTGGGAGAAGGGGGTGGGATTATGGACATTGGGGAGGGTATGTGCTTTGGTGAGTGCTGTGAAGTGTGTAAACCTGGTGATTCACAGACCTGTACCCCTGGTGATAAAAATATATGTTTATAAAAAACAAAAAGTTAAAAAGAAAAAAAAAAAAAACAAAACAAAGACATGAAATGTACAGGAAGTTCTGAAGCTTTCCCAGAAAAGCCTGTGCCCCCAAAACAAAGTAATGGCTCTAAGTAGCAACAACTCTAATGCTTTATTGGACTGGGGATGTCCCCTGGAATATCACTGATCATTTGACAGCTTGCCAAGTGCCCTTGGAAGTAGCAATAGGTCACAGAAGACTCAAGGTACTCTAGGAGGTTGAAACAGATCACATCAGCCCCTCAGTAACCTGGGAGGTAATAGTGGGCCAGGTTAGCCTCAGAATCCTCAGAAGTAGTACGGAGCCACATCAAGCCCAAAGCATTCTATAGCTTTGGTATGGCCCACATCAGATCTGAGACAAAAGGATCTCTGATTTTCTAATTCCAAGACATCTTTCAACAGGGAACAGTGGGAAATGTAATGGACAACAGGCATACTCTGCTAGTCATGCATTTTTCCAGCCAGCGGAATAATAACTGACCTCAAGTTACAACTGAACTAAGACTCCTAAACAAAACAGAGCTTTTTCCAAATTTAAATTAAATCAACTTTTGAAGTCATTGGTAAAATGATTAATAGCTCCCCAAAGACATGGGCTTAATTTTTTTCATTTTTTAAAAAGATTTATTTAGGTTTTAAAAAAATATATTTTAGGGAGCCTAGGTGGCTCAGTGGGTTAAGCAGCTGCCTTCGGCTCGGGTCATGATCTCAGGGTCCTGGGATCGAGTCCCGCATTGGGCTCTCTGCTCGGCAGGGAGTCTGCTTCCTCCTCTCTCTCTCTCTGCCTGCCTCTCTGCCTACTTGTGATCTCTCTCTGTCAAATAAATAAATAAAATTAAAAAAAAAATAAAGCTGTTAAAAGAGAGTAGATAGATTTTCTACTCACCATATAAAAAATAAAATATTTATTTTTAAATAATAGTGTTTCATAGTTCAGATTAATATGCCAGAAATAGACCTTCACAGTTCGTGAGAATAAATTAGAATTGTAGAAGCACAACATGTACAAGAGCTAGAAGGTATCTTAAAAAACACCTAGTCCTCTGTCTTCATTTCACATGAATGAAAATGAAGGTCCAGATAAATATAAGTTGCTCTACCTTATTAGAAATCATCTGAGAGTGAACAATAATAGAAAAGAAACCAATCCTTACTTGATTTGTTTGTCTTTCCTTGAAACTTCTTGGGTCCAGATCCTCCATGGGTTATGGCTTTTAAAACCACATCTGTCACAGTGTGTCCCAGAACAAGGAGAGGACAGTGTTTTGATTAAGATGCTGCAACTCAGGCTTAGAGGGGAACAGCACTAGGACTAACTGGGAATAGCAACAGCTGAATTATGTAGTTAAACCCAAGGCAGCTGCCTTGTTGCCAGTAATCATGATCCTCTTGAATTCTTTAAGTAAGCAGTGGCTTCAAAGACCAAGGGTATTAAACTTCAAAAAAGCACATTTGGGGAATTAATCAATCTAATAAATATGGTGCAGAGGGAAGAAGTATTAAAATCTATAACTGGATGGGATTTTGAACATCTGAATAGACACTATAATTAAAGCATAGTGGATTACAATTGCTCTGGAAAAGAAGATTGGAGATTGCTTGCTCTTTGCAAAGTGGATTTACAAAGGGTGGCTTAAAAATCTATGAGCAAAGAAAAATCTGACTTGGAAAGGAAAGGAACAGGAGGGAATCAAATGAGAATATGCAACACAAGTTAGGGCAGCCAAAGAGCAGGGTGAATTAATGTGAGCAAATGAGAATGAGAAAGGCTTTTCTGAATAACCAGGAAAAAATGGAGGCAAGGGAAAAGAGAGGCTGGCTGATGGATGAAGGCGATTATAAGATTAAAGATGACTTTGAAGGCTGCTGAGGTACAGCTACATTCCCTGTCGCTCCCTCTGCCAACTCTGCTTTAAAAAGACCGATGAAGGAAATAAACTCGGACAATTAACAGGCAATGAACACTCCTCCAAAGGAGCATTTGATAAAAAGCAGAAAAGGAAACATGTTACACCTTTGGCTTTCCATCAGGAAAGAGCCCTGCTAATCAAAACTGGAAAGCAGTTCAGCATGGGGAGCTTGCCTTAGGAGAATTTTTGGTGTTTGTATAGAATTTAAATAAACTCAGAAAAATATCAGCCTGTGGAAAAGCTAGAAACACCTTTGTAATAAATGTCTGCCAAAACTGATGTCAGTGTTTAGCAGAATAGTGGAATTGACTTGGACATAGAAAAAGAATCTATAAAAGTACAAAAATAAACATTGCTATAGTTGTTCAATAGCCCAAGAGTTTAGGTATTTAAATTAAATTAGTCATGTCACGCTTTAACTCTTAAGCAAAATTAAAAAGAAAGACTATATGGTATGAGCAAGAGAAATAACGAACTATCATGAACTTTTCTAATGGAGGTGTGAAAATACATCCTTGTCCTTTTCCATTTGGGGCTTTAAGGATTTGGACAACAAGCCCACATCATTCTCTACATGTTATGGCAATAGGGATTTACCTACTTTGCTTGATATCAGGGATCTCTGAATCCCACTTCCCTTAAAGTACTTCCCTCTTCCATCTGCCAGGAAGCTTGGGATTCTCCAGGCACATCTCTCATTGGATGAACACATACTTGCAGGCTCAGTGTAGTTATATTACCTAGGAAAGTTAAAGTACCTCGCAAAATACATTGTTCTTAAATACTATGTAATGGATTGGTTTGGGTTGGTCTTCTTAAAGAATAACTACGAGATACAAAGGCTTAAAGAAATAGTAAGAGCTAACATTTATGGAGTGCTCCAAGCACCTTGCTAAGTGATTCATAAAAGATGATTTCCAATCCCCTGGTTGATGCTTTGAAAAAGGTATGGTATAATCCCATTTTGCTGAATGAAAAAACAAAGGCATAAAAAGATTTAGACAGTTTCCTATGAAACAGCTGATGATTTAGAAGGATAGGAGACAGGGTGCTGTAGAGAAGATATGGGATCTGTCAGTAAAGGAGGGGATCTGAAGACCAAAAAGTCCCACCTTTTAGAAAAGTGTCCTCTGATTTTTCTGTACAGGGCTAGAGATCTTTATGGTCCCCTGTTATGGTTAGATCATAACTAAAACTCTATGGCTTTCCAGTATTAGAGAGCAGGGTCCTAGGTGAAAGAATTAGAGGATCAGTGAATTTTGGTCATAGGTGGGCAGAAGATTGAGAAAATGACATAAACTGGGACAGGGTCCCTGCAGTGAAAAAAACTGTCAAGTCTAGAGCAGCTCAAGGTCTCCTCTCGGTGGCTTCACTCCCTTACCCATGCTGGCGTGGAACTCTCCACTGCTCTCTAGATAAAACTTTCCCACATAGGGAAAGACTGCTTACACGCTTTTTCATGAAACACCAGTGTGTTATCTTTAAGGCTCTGTGCATTTGTGAACCTGTCATCTTTCTGGGGCCTAGGGAGGAAGTAGGCTGTGGATGTCTGTCTAAGAGCTGAGAATAGGCTTGTGTAGGCAACACTGGAGACTCGGGCTGGGGGCTGATGGTAATAAGCCAGGCATGAAGGGGCTGGAGGGAAAGCCTGTCTGGATGGCCTGGAGGCTTATTTCCTCCTGCTTTTGGTTGTATAGGTAGAAGCTGGATCAGCCATCTGAGTCAGCTCATTAGAAAGACTGACTAATCCCAGCAGCTGATTTCTTCACTTCTAAGCCCTAGTTGTTACACAGTCAACTAGATATTCCTCAGCAACCTTTTCCTAGAGAATTTGTTTCAGAACATTAGGAGACAGGTTCTTTCCACTAGAGCCTTTTCCATTGTTTACGCAGCTTTCCTCTACTCAGAAGCATCTCCCCGGGATGGGAAGGAACCTGCACATACTGCTGCTTTGCCGATGGGCTTCTCAAAAGAGATCTGATTTTATTTTATGTGGCAAGGTGGAGCTTGTACTTATATCCTCTTCTCAGGGCTGGGCAATGATGAGCCAGGTGAGCAGTGCTGGAAGGGTGCCCACTGAAATGGAAAAACAGAGTATGCAGTGGGAGGGTGCTCAGGCACCACCTGAAGGTGCCTGTGGTTACCAGCAACAGAGCAGGGATCAGTCCTGAATTCTGAGAGGCAGCCTGGGTGGTTCCCAAAAGAACGATCACGGAGTAACCAGGAGGAGGAATCCAAGCCAATGCCAGGAAGATAGGAATCTAGAAGTCTAGATTAACGCTCTCAAACAGGGACGCCTGGGTGGCTCAGTTGGTTAAGCAGCTGCCTTTGGCTCAGGTCATGATCCCAGCGTCCTGGGATCAAGTCCCACATCTGGCTCCTTACTCAGCAGGGAGCCTGCTTCTCCCTCTGCCTCTGCCTGCCATTCTGTCTTCCTGTGCCTGCTCTCTCCCTCTCTCTCTCTGATAAATAAATAAAATCTTAAAAAAAAAAAAAAAGCTCTCAAACAACAGTAGTTTGAAAACAGGGGTAAGCAGGTGGGGATACTCAGGCAGCACTAGATGCAAGAAAACATAGCGCAGCACACAACCCCCATGCATAGACCTTGCCAGGAAAAGCCGACATTGTCCAGAGCAGGTTCAGGCATGGGCAGGCAAGGGTGTATGGTCAAACTGAATGTATTTACAGAGAGTGGGGCAGGGGATGGGGCAATGCCTGTCAGCACAAGGTACCAGAAAGAGGCAGAAGCCAGGGTCAGTCAGGCTGAACTTGCCAGGAAAGCCAGAGGAGAGGTCAGCTCTGATGGTGTGTTGAGAAAAGCCTGTGCTGTCTAGATAGGGCTCTGAGAGTCATAGCAGATGATCATGGGTACAGAGAGCAGGACGTGGTGTTATCTAAGGTCAGCTAATGGAGGATCGAAAGCTCAGTAAATTCCAAGAAGGTAAATTGGTTCAAGCCAGATTAATAATAAATACTCAGGAGAATGTTAAAGGAGCTCTGGTTTGGACAAGTTACCTTGCTGGGTGAGGACTTCCTTCTGGGCAACTCCTAAAAACCCAGTTGTCCCTTCCTTAGGACTTAGCAGAGGCACCTAGAGATCTCAGCAGATCAGGGAAGCTTTGGTTCCCTTGGGGAATGAGGGGAGGGAGGCATTCTCCCCATTCATCTTGATACATTGGAATCTGAATTCTGTGGGAGGGCATGGTCTTTGAGTGGAATTTATTTCTGGGGCCTTTGGAAGCTAAATCCTGGAAAGGTGGTGGTTATCCTGTAGGGACTCAATGTTCATTAATAACCGGTCCTTTTCTGTCTTTCTATGACAGAAGTAGTGACCTGCTCATTTAAGTCCTGAGGAAAATAACAACACTGGTTTATTGATGTATGCCTTTGCTCATGCATTTGGTGAATATTTATTGAAGAGGCACGAGGCATGGTGCTGTGGATATGATGGCCAACTAGTCGGTACAGTCCCTGCCCTCCAAACACCTTATAGCAAAGAGAGCAAAACAGAAGTGACCAGCAATTGTATTGCTGTGAGATTCGTGGGAGACAGTAAAGATACACATAGGACCACAGGCAAGAGCTATCTACCTCAATGTGGACATCAAGGAAGGTTCTAGGAGATAGTCAGGCTTGGACTCCGAACTGCTCCTGGTGGCCTCTCTCCCCTTCTCCCCCATTCTGGCACCAAATTCTTTACTGCTTTCTAAGTGAAACCACCTCCCATAAACAGGCAGGACTGGTACCATCACACACATTTACCTGAAACACATTAATGTATTATCTCTAAGGTTCTGTGCATTTGTAAACCTTTTATCTGTAATTGTGGAATGAAAGATTATTTCTTGTTCAAAGGAATTTCAGGCTTTAGCAAATGGATATAATGGGTACTTTTTCTGTTTTAAAAAAATTGTGAGCAGAGAGTATGCTTCATGGAAAGCGAGCTCATGAAGTATTATTATGAAGGACCGAGTCAGACCAATTTCTTCTGTATAGTCTTGTCGGAGGCAGGGCCTCCGCCATTAAAAGATGGCGCCTGGCTAGTTGCCAGGTTAGGATTGCCTCGTGAGACTAAGCAGAACGCCCAAAGAGGAAGTAAACAGCATTGGTTGCTAGCAAAGTTCGTTTAGGTGCACAGCCTGATTCGTTCCCTCCTGTACCCTGCTCGCTGATTGGTCATGTAAGCATATATAAGTGTGTAGACTTGCGGAAAGAGAGAGAAGATGCATCCGAACCAGGGTTCTTGTCGTCCTTGCGGGGCGAGGGCGATATAGTCTAACATACCATCACAATTAAAAGATAGTTCCAAATTGGGAGAAGTATTTGCAGCACGTGTAGTAGATGAATTCCCTCCTAAATGCATAAAGACTATTTAAAAATCATTAGTGAAAAAGATAAACAAGGAGATAGAAATGTGGGCACAGGACTTGAGAAGACAAGGTAGTCGTCCTGCTAATTTATAGTTTTTACTTGCACAATTCTTGCACATGAAGAAAGCTCAGAATTGTTATGGAAAATTTAAAAGAAACTTAATCTGACACATTATAGTGATAGACATATTATTATTGTGTTGCATGATAATTAGAGTTAATTTGCATAAAGGCTGTAATTAGTATTACTTTTAGCTAGCCAAAGTTTCAGTTCTTTTTCTCACTTTTAAAATTTCTTGGTAACTATAATTATTGTCAAAGACGTCAGTTTTTCCCTCAACACCCTCATGTTCTCTCTCTCTCTCACAGATATACTTGTATATGAAGGGAAAGTGGTAATTGTCCTAGATCAGGTTCCCAAATTTCTGTTGGCTCTACCTCTCCCATGACTGAAGCTTCCTCTGTGATCACTAGGTGCTCCTATTTCTGGAGCTGTTACTTGTTGAGCAATGGGAAGTTTTTAGCTCTTTTCCTACTCCCACCCTTCCAGGTTAAAGACTCAAGGCAGAGAACTCTGTGCTTTGAGGGCGTGGACAGTCTTTCTAGAGAGAAGGTGGCAGCAGTGGGGGGCATTCGGTGATGGAGCACAAACAGGTCAGTGAGGGTGGCTCTGGGGAGTGGAGATGGAGGGGCAGAACCACAGGGCTGTGTAGTCCCATGGTATTAGGATGAGAGAGGATCCTGGAAGACCAAGGAAGGGGAGGGGCTCAGTTTCTCTCATTCTAGGATGAGGGGCTGCAGTGCCAGAAACCAGCAACTCCAGGATTTTTTCCCTGGCAACCATTGCAGTAAAGAGCTGGTTAGGAAGAAGCACAGGTCTGTGCACATGAGGACAATCAATGGAGCAAGAAAGCAGGACACTTACACTGCTCTCTGACTCAGGCTGTCTCCTCTGACCTCCGTACCTCGTGTTCCTGAAAGTGTCGGCTCTGGGTCCTTTAAGACTTGTCATGATTTGTAGGAGCCCTAGGAAGCTCCCTTCTACCTCTCCCCTGCACATGGCTTAGTTGATGCGATAAATTCCTTTCATGGGAGATAAAATTCTTAATTCTACAATTAAAGATAAGAGGCTTAAAATACCTAGGAGAACGAATGCATTATTATGAAGGTGTTTTATCAAGTTGTAAAAGACTTGAGGTTATGGAATCCTCTTCTGTTTTTGATGGAAGCAACAAGAAGGCAGAAGGACCAGGAGATCAAGACTGGGCAGATGACATTGGAAAGAACCACATCAGGGTGACCCTTCTCCTGGAATCTTAAGGAGTCATTAAGAGTCTTTAAGAAATGAAAATGCCTGAGGCCCAGTGTCATTCTGGCTCATATTATAGAAGTGATGTGTCTGCCGAAGCCAGAGCAGCAGGTGAGGAGAGTTGGGGATGATTGATAGCAGGCTACACTTACAGTAAACAGTAATATCCCTGCGTCCCCCCCGCCCCCCGCCACCACCACCTAGTATATTCAGGGTCCTCTTTCCGGGGCAGCTGAAAACCCTGAAGGTGAGAAACTTGCGGAGTTGTGAGGATCTCATTGCTCTGTGTTTTGGCTCTTCTTAGCATAGTTGTTGGCTCCTGCATTTTTTACTGAAGACAGCTGGGAGGGAGTGAATGTGGAGGTCTTAGGTGGGGAACCAGCTGCTAGATTGCATGACTAAGATCAGGTTTTCTGTGACTTACGTTGTCATCCATACATCACCTCCTGTTTCTCTGACTGCCCCCTCTTGGCGTTTTACAGTTTGTCCTGTAATTACACAGGGGGTGGCGCACTGCTTGCATATGTGTGAGGACATGCCCATTCCATTGTTTCAGTCTATGGAATAGTTTATATGAAGATTATTAAACAGAAGTTATCAGACCCAAGAAACAGGAATTGGAAGGTTGAGAAGGTTAATGAGAGAGCTGTAAAGAAGCTGGTGGACTGTTTACAAACACTGCTTCACACCGAGGTTATTTAGAAATTCGGAACCTATAGGAGTCCCTGGAGGGAAAAGGGGATATTACATGTGCAGATATTTTATTTATTGTCTTCTCCCCAAACAGTAAGTAATAAACAGATGAAACCACAAGGTTATAGAATTGTATTACCTCTTGGCTGTGGCCAAGTAAAACTTTAATTTTCTAGCTAGAGATAACAGACATCTCCTATTACTCAGAGGCAGGGGAAGGGCTACTGTAAAATCTTCACATAAGGGGATTTGTTCTGGGCTTTAGTGGTTCCCGGGGAAAAAATGCACAGAGGACTGGATGATGTAGGAGAGAGTTTCATGGATTAGGGTAAGCTCCCTCCCAGAGACAGGCTAGGCAGTTTATACAACGATGCCTGAACATCAACTGGGCATTCTAAATTCTATTGGTAGACCATGGCTTATTTCCCCATTCCCAGGTCTTCATGTCCAGCTCTTAGGCTCACATTAAAAGTTCATAAGACCAGCAGACCAGTGCTTGACTTCTTTCTACCATTTGTGTCCTGCAGGATTGGAGGTTACAGCTGTTCGTGACTATACGAGAAAGGTGGGGATTGCATGTATATAAATCGTGTTGGATTAAACCATGTCACAGTAACAAACGACCCTGATATCTTACTGGTTTAACAACAGGAGTTTATTTTATGCTTCTACAAAATCCATTGTGGTTTCCTGTAACTCTTCAGGAAGTTGTCCCTGTCCATCCACCTACCCGTCGTGCTTCAGTACTTTTGGCCCACCCTGAGGTACATAGCCCCCAGACTCTCCATCAAGGGAAAAGATGGAAGCTGGAGAATGTCCCTGAGACTTTTTGCTGACTCATCCTGAATTACTGTGTTGTTTTGTCAACTTCAAGGTGGCTCATTTCATGGTCCTCTGTGCATGCAGGAAGGGAAGGAACTGCACATCGGTGAGCCTGACGGCGGTCTGCTGTGGTGCTCTTCCCACATGCCGTAATTCTGAAAACTAATGACAGGAGCTGAATATATTATTATGTCTGCTTTTCAGAGCATGACACTGAGACTCAGAAAAACTGAGGACTTGCCAATGAGCTACTGGGTCAATATTCAGGGCAGGTCTATTTGCCTCTGTTCATAAGGTGTTTGTTTGATTTTTTTTCTCCAGGTAAAGGAGTGGCTTGTTTGTTTTTATTTGCTTCTGTGTTCTTATGCAATGTATATTCATGACTGGCCTGTGTTCTTTCAACTGTGAAATACCATCTCTCAAACCTCATGAATGATCTCTGCCAAGACCTTATAAGCATAGTGAAGGGAAGAGGGAAACAATTATTAGGTGAAAGTAGTCACTTCATACAATTCAGGCAGAAGTGCCTTTTTTTTCCCTCCACTAGTTTGGGGTATATTTTTCCCTTTTAATAATGAACCCAATTGCCCCAACCCCATGTTTTGTCTCTGCTAGTTACAGTTAACCTTAGATAGGGTAATTAATGAATGTCTTAGGGCCTCAGTTTTACCATCTATGAAATGAAGCCAAGGAGAGTTTCCCTGTATCATGTCTTGATGTTTAATTACTTCGATAGGCAATCTGGAACCCATGATTTCCTTGGAGGCTAGAGCTCTGCAGATATAAACTCTTATCATCGTTATTTTCCTTGTGACAGGTTTATAGCCTCTGGGACTCACTTGGTACCTGTCACTTACCTGCCTCTTGATCCTTTTCTACAAAGTTTTATCTATCATTGTATCTCAGGATCAAAAGAGTGTATAAAATTGGGCTCATGGGGGATGGTGCTGGCAACGCATTGTTTTCTCCAGGACACCGTAGCTACTGGGCTGCCTTCAGCAGCAGGAGTCATTTTAGGAAGGACTGAAGTCTGGTCTGTTTGTGGTCATCCAGCACTGCACATCACTGTATTGAAAGATGTGAATATTTTTCTGGGTAAGAGGACCTTATCTGATTTGTCTATCTCTCCTAGCTCTTGGTTTCCTTGTCCAAACTTTCCAAAACAACATCCTCAGTCACTCTCCATTGGGTCATACTTTTCCCCCTGTAATGCTTTCATACTACATGACATCTTATGTATTTGTTTTTTATTTAGTGTCCCTTTCCCCCACTCCATCCAACCACATAGACATCTGGAATATAAGCTTCATGAGACCAAGGACTGTTTTATTTACTGTCACTTTTCGGAGCTTGACTGTGCCGGGAACATGGGACACATTTGTTGAATGAATGGTTGGTAGGCACTCTAGAACGCTGCCTCTTCTGTGTATCTGTCCCATGAATGTTTGTGTCTGCATTGTGTGTGCAGTGAGGAGAGAGTATATAAAAAAATCACACCAATACCTTGCCTTAAGTAATAGTGTAGTTAGGGAACAAGGCCACATGGCAGGAGATGGAACTCCACAGCACTCCACAACTCTCCCAAGTGATTCTAATTGTATTCATTGTACTGTGCCTTCTAAACTCCCCTTGTGCAGTACTTGTCGGCAGGCCATTTTTCTTTATTCTCTTTCTTAAATTGAGACTTTTTGCTCTAGCAGTTAACAGCTGTGGTGTTTCACCCATGAGTTGTCTGGCACCCAGTAGAGTGGCGAAGTGATCCCTGTGTTAGCTTATCGATATCCGTTTGGTACATTTGTCTTGTGGTCTAGCTCCTTCTCAGTCTGCCCCAACTGCTCTTTAACCCTGTAAGTTATTTTAATCTGAGGTGCTCCGCAGATGGAAGTTATGCCTCATATGCCATATAAATTAATATTATGATGCTGAGACCATTCCATTTGTCTAGGGATTTGCAGTGATTTACTTTTTATGAGTAAAGTTTTATTCAGCTCTTAACAATGAAACATAAAACTGTTACAATTGTAATGAAACCTGTAAAAGCACAGAGCGTAGTCTCCAGCAAAATGTCCCAGAAGTGGGGGGCGGGGTGATGATACTTCTGAGAACCGATTGAGGAAAGCTTTGGTCCATCATTTTCAAAGGTCTACTTGGCAGATTTTGGGTGTTTCAGACCAGGGCCCCAAACCAATATGGTTTACAGCTTTGACTCACAGCCTCTAAGCAGCATCAAAATTTGAAACTCTGAGTGTTCGCAGAGAGCTTAAAAATGGTCCTAAAGGGGCGCCTGGGTGGCTCAGTGGTTTAAGCCTCTGCCTTCAGCTCAGGTCATGATCTCAGGGTCCTGGGATCGAGCCCCACATTGGGCTCTCTGCTCAGCGGGGAGCCTGCTTCCCCTTCTCTCTCTGCCTGCCTCTCTGCCTACTTGTGATCTCTCTCTATCAAATAAATAAATAAAAATCTTTAAAAAAATGGTCATAAAAAAGGTGAACTTCTTTCTAGGATCAAAAGAGTGTATGACCTCTTTGCCAGATATGGAACAGGTTGTTGTTACATCAGTCATTGTTACAGGAGGTAACAGACAGCAGGATTACATCAGGATAATTTTAGGAGATTTTTATTAAGAGGATCATTTTTAAAGGTATGGTGTAGGCAAACTAAGCAGTACATTGGAAGCTAGTAAAAGTGGGCTCCAGCACTGCCCCGCAGTCTGAGGGAGTGGCAAGAGTGACTGACTCCTGGAGCTCTAGGATTCAGGGCTTCTGGGAGAATCATTTGACTATAGCCAAGATTGCTGGAATGCAGATGGCCCTAGAAGGCAACCCTTCAGTAGAGGAGCTGGGGGAATTCCTCAGTATTCTGGTCTCCTGCCATTACTCCTGACTGACCGAACTCCACTGGAAGGTGGACGACAAGGGTATTCATGGATATAGTCTACATAAATTAGAACTTGTGGGAAACAGAGCCATGGGGAACATAATTAAGAGTGAATCTGCATGGGGTTTGCAGGGGTGGGAAGGCTTTCTTTATGGGGAGGAAAAGGTCAGTGCCAGGATCTCAGCCATTGTAACAATGCTCTAGTGCTCAAGTGCTCTAGTGCTCAAGCTGCCCTAAACCCTGGCTGTGCCCAGGTCCCCTGGGAGGTCTTCTTAGGCTAAAACCAGTTATATAATTTTTGGTTCCTGAGGTTTTCTGAATCTGTCAGAGTGGGGCAGAAGGGCAGGAGAAAGAGGAATAAGAACACTGGGAAAGTTGGACTTTCCCAGAAAGGGAATATAATGACACTAGCCATTAGTGTCACAAATTTCACCATTAATTAAAGATTTTACCTTTTTTTACTTCCCTGCAGGTGTTAGAATTCCAAAGCTTTATGTTACAGTTTAGGGTTATGGGAAATGTTTTTGGCACCATGGGAGTTCTTTGTAATGTTCCTGGCATGAATCATTTGCTTTTGTCAGTCTTCATCAGCCTTCATAAAAAGCTGTGGTCATCTTTTTAGACACTAAGAAAGGGTTTAGGGAGATGAGAATAAGCAAGAATGGTTATGTCGGTGCTTCTCAAGGTTCTCTAATCTTGATGAAGGAAGTGGTCTAAAGACCACACAAGTGTCTGAATCATAATCCAAAGGAAGAATTTTCAATTTTGTTTGGTTATTGGCTGTATGTAGAGCAAGGGAAAATCAGCTATCTCATCTCTTCACTGTTCATCTCTCTTCAGAATGCTGTCTGACACAGGTACTTATGAATTCCTATCTATCTATTTACTTATTTATTTATTATGAAACCTAAAAAATGTTATTTATACTCCTCCATTCATGATACATTATCTTTAATCCATATAAGGTTAATTATTCACTCATTCATTTAGTCATTTATTTCCTTTTACCCCATTTCCTTCTCTTTGCCCATAGGCAACCATTCTAAAGTCTAATGTGCATCCTCTTGTTTGGATATATTATCTTAAAAGGTAAATTATTGTTTTATTAAACATGTACTTTAAGTTTACATGATTGTATTATACACATATTGGCACTTATTTTAGGATCCATCCATGTTACTATATATGTACATACACACTATTGCTTCTATTATCCTTTGCATAATTACCTAGTAGTACAATTGCTGAGTTGTAGGGTAGTTCTGTTCTGACTTTCTGAGGAACCACTGTACTGTCTTCCAGAGTGGCTGCACCATTTTGCATTCCCACCAACAGTACAAGAGGTTCCCTTCTCTCCTCACCAATACCTGTTGTTTCTTCTGTTGTTAATTTTAGCCATTCTGGCAGGGGTGGTATCTCATTGTGGTTTTAATTTGTATTTCTCTGATGATGAGTTATATGGAGCACCTTTTCATATGTCTGTTAGCTGTCTGGATGTCTTCTTTAGGAAAGTGTCTATTCATGTCTTCTGCCCATTTCTTAAGATTTTTTTTTTTAATTTTTTGAAAGACAGAGATCACAAGTAGGCAGAGAGGCAGGCAGAGAGAGAGGGGGGAAGCAGGCTCCCTGTCGAGCAGAGAGCCCGATGTGGGGCTCCATCCCAGGACTCTGGGATCATGACCGGAGCCGAAGGCAGAGGCTTATACTGCTGAGCCACCCAGGCGCCCCCTTCTGCCCATTTCTTAACTGGATTATTTATTTCTTGGATGTTGGGTTTGATGAGTTCTCTATAGATTTTAGATATTAAACCTTTATCAGATATGTCGTTTGCAAATATCTTCTCCCATTCCATAGGTTGCCTTTTAGTTTTGCTGACTGTTTCATTTGCTGTGAAGAAAATTTTTATCTTCATGAAGTTCCAATAGTTCATTTTTGCTTTGTTTTCCTTGCCTTAGTGACGTGTCTAGAAAGAAGTTGCTATGGCCAAGATCAAAGAGTGCGCTGCCTGTGTTCTCCTCTAGGATTTTGATGGTTTCCTGTCTCACATTTAGGTATTTCATTAATTTTGAATTTTTTTGGTATATGGTGTCAGGAAGTGGTCCAGTTTCATTCTTCTGCATGTGGCTGTCCAGTTTTCCCAACACCATTTGTTGAAAAGACTGTCTTTTCTTCCATTGGATCTTTCCTGCTTTGTCGAAGATCAGTTGACCGTAGGGCTGAAGGTTCATTTCTGGGTTCTCTATTCTATTCCATTGATCTGTGTCTCTGTTTTTGTGCCAGCACCATACTATCTTGATGACTACAGCTTTGTAGTTGAGCTTGAAATCTGGAATCATGATGCCTCCAGCTTTGCTTTTGTTTTTCAAGATTGCTTTGGATATTTGGGGGTCTTTTGTGGTTCAATAAAAATTTAGGATTGTTTATTCTATCTCTGTGATAAATATTTAATTTTGATGCAAACATTTTTTTGGGAGGTCTTAATGGCTTGTGCTTTGGAAGTTTTGATTAAGAAGTCCTTCTTCATACTGAGGCCACATATTCTCATATAGATTTTTTTTCTGCTTAACTTTATTTAAAAAATGCTGTTTGCATTTAGATCCTTAATCCATCCACTTTCCAGCTTTATATGAAATATTAAGTAGAGATCTAGTTTTATTTTTGTCCATGTAATTAGCTAATTTCCCCAACCTTATTCACTAAATAACCATTTTTTTCCCACTTTGATTTGTAGTGCCATCTTTATCATACATTTAAATTCTCATGGATACATGGTTCTCTCTCTCTGAACTACCATTGTTCTCTGTGGAAAATGCTTTTCCATTGTCCATGCCAATATCACCTTATTTTCATTACTATGACTTTATTACTATATTTAATATGTGGTAAAACAACTCCATGCTTCTTTTAAATTTTTTTCAGGATACCTGGGTGGCTCAGTCAGTTAAGTGTCTGACTCTTGATTTCAGTTCAGGTCATAATCTGAGGGTTATGAGATCAAGCTCTGAGTCAGACTCTAAGATCAGCAGGGAGTCTGCTCAAGATTCTCTCTCTGTCCTTCTTCTTCTGCCTCTCTGCCTCCCTCTCTCTCTAAAATGTAAAATGGATAGATAGATAGATAGGTAGATAGATAAATCTTTAAACTTCTTTTCTCAAGGTTGACTTAAATATTTGTGGATCTTTAAGTTTCATATAAGATTTCAAATGAGCTTATTGATGTTCTCAAAATTCCAACTGGTATTTTAAATGAGATTGCATTGAGTTTATACATTAATTTGGGGGAGAACTAACAGCTTCATGGTATTAAAATCCTATAGATTTTTATAAATTGATCTTGTACTTTGCAAACTTGCTGAATTCTCTTTTTAATTTCTCTGCAAATAATGACATTTTTATTTCTTTCTTGAAATGCTTTATTTCTCCTATTTTTTTTTCTTTCTGTATAGTGTTGGCTAGGACTTCTAGTACTATGTCAAATATTTGTAGTGCTAATGATTACTTATTTTTCTTGCTCCAAATTTTATAGGGAAAGCACCTAAAATTATCCATTAAGTATAATATTGCTATAGGTTCTTGTGATATGACTTTTAAAAAGTTAAGAAAGTTGACTGGATTTCTGACTTGATAAGAATATATTTTTTAAAATGTCATCATAAATGGAGGTGTTGAACCTTATTAAATAATGTTTCTGCATTGAGAGAATTACATTTTTTTAAAGTCTCTTAATATTGTGAATTACATTTTAGAGTTCTCTGATTTTTTTTGAAACCACTGCTTCAATACTGGAGTAACTACTCATAATCATTTTTTAATTTTTTCTTATGCAAAATTAAAAAGTACAGAGAATAATATAACCATCTCTTGTATACCCACCACTTGGGTTCCATAATTATCAATTTATGGTTCATTTTGCTTCAACTATTGCCCTTTCTTCACATCCCCCAGACTGGATTATTAGAAGCAAATTCCAGACAATTGTATCATTTCATCAAAAAAATGCTTCAGTATATATCTTTCAAAGAAAAGAACTTTAAAACCACATAATCCCTGTATCATTATGATGTATTTATGTTTAATTATTTAGCTAGACTTTTACTTAGTTTTTTCATCTACATTTAACAATATTAATTTCTTATTTTTATTTAGTTTTTTTGTATTTTTAAAAGACTCTGTTTTAGAGAGAGGGGAGGAAATGGGGAAGGGCAAGGGAGATGGAGAGAGAGAATGTCAAGCAGACTCCCCACTGAGTGTGCAGCTGAACATGGGACCAGATCCTATGACCCCAAGATCACAACCTGAGCCAAAATCAAGAGTTGGACACTAAACTGACTGAGCTATCCAGCTGCCTCTTTTATTTGGTTTTAAAGAAAATACTGATTATTGTTGCCTTATTAAATTAGCTGGGTGTTTTTTGCTTTTTCCTTTCTCCTGAAAAATTTGTACAGCTTAGGAAATAGCTAATCCTTAAAATTCTTGCAGAATTCACTTCTGAAACAATCTGAACATGGAGTTTATAATTTTTTTTTTGAAGGGAGGTCTTTGAGATACTGCTTTTTAGGTATACTTGTTTGTCCATGTTCTTTGTTTCACCTTGCACTAATTTTGGCACTTCACATTTCCTGTTTTTCTAGGTCTCAAAGTTATTAATATGAAGTTGATAATATTATCATTTGAATCATTGTTGTTTTTATAGCTGTTTGCTGTTTTCCCCCTGTATTTTATTTATTGGAGTATTTCCAATATTTCTTTGCTCAGTTTTGCCAGAGTTTTCTTTCTGTTGCTTATTTGTTCAAAGAACCAGCTTGAACAATGAACAATAAACATCAAGATATTTAACTATTTTGGTATCTCTTGCAGCATTTTGACTTTTTTTTTTAATTTGGTTATATCTATAAGAATGTTTGTAGTGGGGACTTTTGTATGCCAAACCTCCTGAGGTATTTTATAGTTTTGAAAATATTTTTATGTCCTCATATTTGGATTACAATAACATCCTAGGAGTGAAATTACTTTTCCTTTAATGCTGGACAATTATACTCCACTATCTTTTTAAAAAAATTCCATTATCATCTTGGTTTCATTGTTCTTGAAACTTTTAGTGTTAACCTGACTCTTGCTACTTCACAAGGAACCTTTTGTTCCCTTCCCTTTTGGAAGCTTTAAGTATTTTTCTGTGCTTTAATATTTTAAAATTTTATTATAATATGAATAGGTGTTGATTTTTTATTTTTTCCTTATCTGTCCTCTAAGAGCCTTTTCATTCTGAAGGGTATTTAGTAATAAAATAAATACATAAATAAATTAATATAATAAAAAATAAATACATAAATAATTTATGCATTTATTTAAACAAATTATTTAAATTATTTAATAATTTAAATAATTATTTAAATTATTTAATAATTTATTTAATAAATTATGTATTTATTTAATAAATTATTTATGTATTTATTTTATTACTTATTAATCCTGAAATGTTTATCTACATTATTTCTTTAAATATTTTCCTTTTTTCTATCTCTCTACCCCCATTCCCTCCAGGATTCCATTATCTAGATGTTAGTACTTCTATTCGCCATATTTCTTAGCTTTTACATTTTTCCCTAATTATATTTTCTGTCTATTCTTTCTTGTTGCTTTTATGGAAAATTTCTCATTCTGATTCTCCAGTCCACTAATTCTTTCTCTAGCTCAATTTCATCCTGTTATTTACTCCAGTTACATACTTTTTAAAATATCTAGTATTTCACTTGGTTCTTTTAAGGATATCTTATTCTTACTTTACTTCACTAATATCATCACACATCTCCTTAAACATAGTTATCTTACTAATGTTACATTCTTCCATTTGTTGAAATGGTTCTGCTTAAGATAGTGTACGATGTTCTGTTTTTGTCTTTCTTTACTATAGTTATTTGGGTGTATAAGCTCATGCTCTGCTGTGGATATCCTGTTCACTGTCTGGTAATATTTGTTGGAAAAGACCAAATATCAGCTCAAGTCCCTATCTACTAAGACACATTTTAAAGTATAGAATGTGTTGAGCCCTAGGCCATAGCACAACAGGCACCATCAAAGCACTTCATATCCTTGCCTTTTACTGCCTGTCCCCTGGGCAACTTCTGTGGGTAGGTTTTCCTTAAAATTGAATAAACAGCACTGGAATGAATCTGTCTCCACAGACTGTAATTTCTCCAGGCATGGAAATTTGGGGGAAGACTATGTGGAGGTCAGGATACTGAAGGGCTAAGGCTGCTGCTTATATTTATGCAGGGGGCTCCAACTCATGGCAGAGAGGGATGAGACTTTAATCCACCTCTACTTCTCAGTTGTGTACCTGGTGTGAGGCACTACCTATCTGGAGGCAGGGGTATCTTTCCCTAATACACACAGTGTCATGTCTTCCAGCAGTGGCCTTCCAGGAGGGCCTGGCCACCTGCCCCTGCATTCAGCATCTCTTCCCACCAGCATGCATCTGCATTGCTTAATTATACTGCCAACAATTGTCTGGAATGTAAAAGGACTTTTTCAGGGAAGAAGTTGGTGATAGTTTTCTCAAAACAACAAGGGAGGTCAAGAGCTACAGCAAAAAGCTTTACTCCCATCTACTTTCTCACTGCTACCTCTCACAGCCTTTTGTCTCAGAATGCAGTATACTCCCCGCCTACTAGTTAGGAACATCTTCCAGCCTCCTATGAGATTCACATGCTCTTTTATTAGCTCTGAAGTGTCACATGCCCCACCTGCTTTTTCATGTACTCCAGCGTTGAAATTTAACGGAGTCAGCAAATATTAGGTTATTGTCTTCATAAGATTCAGAAGCTGAAATGTATATCTTTAAAAATATTACCTCCTCTGGCTTTTCTTCTGAGAAAAATATTTTGGGGGGGAGGCTTTTTCTTGAAGACCTTTAAGGCAACTGAAAAGAAAAAAGAAAACCTTGTATGTCCCCAAATGAGGGTTGGTTGGTATATTGGGATTCTCCAGAGGAACGATACCAAAAATAAACAAAGGAGGAAGTGTATCAGGAGGATTTGGCTAACATGATTATGAAGGCTGGGAAGTCCCACCATGCACTATCAACAAGCTGGAGACTCTGGAGAGCTGGTGGTCTCATTCCAGTCTGAGCCTCATAGCCTGAGAACTGGATGAGACAATGGTGTAAACCCTGGTGCAGGAGCATGCGAAGACTAGTGTCTCAGCTCAAATGGGCAAGCAGGAAGCAAGAGGGGTGAATTCCTCCATCCTCTGGTTTTTGTTCTATTCAGGCCCTAAATGGATTGCAGGTGTGTACTCACACTGGGAAGGGCAGTGTGCTTTTATGGAGTCCACAGACTCAAATGTTAATCTCATCTGGAAGAATCATCACAGACCCAGAACTAGTGTTAATTTGGGCCCAGTCAAATTGACACATAAAATTAACCATTGCAATTGGGAATCATGATGTTAGAGGTGAAGCTGGGTAGAGAAAAACACTCACTACCTAGATGACAGGACCAAGAAGACCGTGACTCTATCCTTACTCGGTCAGTTCTTCTGTCATCATTTCCTCGCCTCTTAATCGGCAGCGAGGACAAATGCCCCTATTGCCCTCACATGGTGGTTGTGTTGCTCAGTAGGATAATACCTGCGGAAGGCACTCTGCACACCACTACACACAGGAAGAGAGACGGCAGCAATATTTAACATGAACCAAAGAGCATTTGAAATGATATTAACTCTCAGGAGACAGGATGTTCTTTGGCTGGGAAGGCAGTAATCCCTCCCCCCAGCGACCTCAGTGAATTTCAGACAGATCTTCAAAGCAGATCGGGTCTCTGCAGCACAGAGTGGTGAAAATATTCCAAATTCTCTGACCTCCCTAAGATAGAGAAGGTTGGCATCAAGGACAAAAGCTTTCAATTGCATTGAATGTGGCCTGGACAGGTTCCAACTGGGTAATTACTTTAAGTTTACTTAAAATTTCCCCTTCAACATCGTAGGGATAGAGCATCCCTCACTTTCTGGACTCATGGTCTGTTCGGTGTTGCTAGGCATATGTTGAACAGCTGCCCCAGTCACCCACCTCAGCCGACACTGCATTTTAGTAATGAAGTTGGGGCTCGAATTGGGAAAAGACAGGAGCACATTTCTTTGATTAGTGTGCAGGACAAATGTGGCCTCTCATTGAATGGAAGGGAGTGTGTTGAGCATGTTTTTTTCCTCCCTCACATCAGAGGCAGGTTGAAACTGAGCAGGATTTTGAGAGGCAGCTTTGAGAGGTGCTCTGATATGAATCAAATTAAAATATATTAATTGTCATGATCAATAAGCACATCAGTTACTCTTTGATTATGAAGAATACATGTTCTTGAAAACTTGGGTAGAAAACAAAATTTAATCGAAGGAATTGTGTCCTCTGAACATCTTATGCTATAAAACTGAGGATATTTTTAGGCAGAAAAGTGCCTCCAATCTATGGGGGTGAAGGCAGGGTCTTTGGCAATGAGGGGTTTCACAAGACTCCAGATCAGAGGCTTATTTTGAGTAGTCTCCACTATGCTACCCCTCTTCTCTCCCACTCCTCATTCTCCCCATCATCTAGTTAACATAATGATTCCAGTGAAGGCACTTAACTTTTCTAAGCAGCAGGTTCTTCCATCCACAAAATAGGGATACTGTGGGTGCCTATCTTATAGGGCTCTTGTGACAAAGAACTTTAAAACTCCTGACACATGGAAGGAGCTCAGTAAATGTTATCAATTATTACTACTACTATTATTACTCATCTTTGAGATCCAAGTTTAAACCTAACTTCCTTTGTAACTTTTCTTTGTTAACTTCTGCCCTGATTCCAAGACTAGGTTAGGCAAATGGCTTTATGCTTCCACAGAACACCCTGCCTTCCCTGTAAAAAGAAATAAGACTTTTTTTTGAGTATATGCCAAGTTTTATGCACTATTTGAATTATTTTCCATGTATAGACTTCGACCCTATTTTACAAATAAAGGAATTTAGATACTGAGAATTCATATAGCTCACGAAGGGTGGAATTTAAATGTAGATATTTTTATTTCCAAGCTCATATATATATTTTTAAATTTCAGCATAACAGTATTCATTGTTTTTGCACTACACCACTGCTCCATGCAGTACGTGACCTCTTTAATACCCACCATCTGGCTCCCCCAACCTCCCACCCCCAGCCCCTTCAAAACCCTCAGGTTGTTTTTCAGAGTCCATAGTCTCTTATGGTTCACCTCCCCTTACAATTTCCCTCACCTCCCTTCTCTCCATCTCCCCACGTCCTCCATGTTATTTGTTATGCTCCACAAATAAGTGGAACCATATGATAATTGACTCTTTCTGCCTGACTTATTTCACTCAGCATAATCTCTTCCAGTCCAGTCCATGTTGCTACAAAAGTTGGGTGGGTATTTATCCTTTCTGATGGAGGCATAATACTCCATAGTGTATATGGACCACATCTTCCTTATCCATTCATCCGTTGAAGGGCATCTTGGTTCTTTCCACAGTTTGGCGACTGTGGCCATTGCTGCTATAAACATTGGGGTACAGATGGCCCTTCTTTTCACTACATCTGTATCTTTGGGATAAATACCCAGTAGTGCAATTGCAGGGTCATAGGGAAGCTCAAAGCTCATATTTTTAATGATGACATTTATCATATTTTGTGGTGATTGTTCATTTAATTTTCTTTTCTTTGCTATATAGTAAGCTCTGTGTATCCACTTGCCCCTCATCCTTTCCAAAGCAACTACTAACTCATGTGTGGGGTTCCCTCTCTTCAAGATACATTGATGCCCACAACTTTCTTACATTTTGACTTCTCAGTTTCACCTCAGCTAGTAACATCTTTCTCTGTGTTCTCTATTTCAAGGTCAGTTACATCAATAGTACCTTCGCTGACAGCTAGATATGCTCTCATCCTTCTGATAACCTACCGTACTGTATCAGTCAGGAGTTTTGACTGCAAGTGATAGAAACCATCTCTGATACTTTTAACCAGAAAGGGCATAGATTGAAAATACATGAAGGGCTCAGAGAATTGATGAGATCAGGAATAGACTTAGAAAATTAGAAGGGAACAAGGATCCTATTACTCTCATTGCAGTGTCCACCAATGCCCATCTCCCTGCCTTATCTGTTCAGGATTCAAAGTCCTAGAGTCTGACTAGCCAACATAGGGCCCAGTGCCTGCTTGCCTCTCTGTCTCTTTTTAATTTTATTTATTTATTTGACACAGAGAGAGAACACAAGAAGGGTGGTGGAGTGGCAGACAGAGGGAGAGGGAGAAGCAGGCTCCCTGTGGACCAAAGAGTCCAATGCAGGGTTCGATCTCAGAACCTTGGGATCATGACCTGAGCCAAAGGCAGACACTCAACTGACAGCCACCCAGGTGCCCCTTGTGGCCCAGTGCCTCTTTTCTAGGATAGAAAAATATGGGATGAACAAGGATATGGGTTCTTTCAGCTTCTGTAATGGAAAATGGTAGTGAAAGGCACTGTAAATCACCCATGCCCAAAATCACATATACACAGATAGAAGGATATTTCCTCACAGGTTAAGCGGATGGATGCTTGGTAGCAAAAACACATTTGTCCACTGTACATTTTGGTTGTTACCTTTGATCACCTCTACCAAATTGTTATTTCCCAATTCCATTTTCACAAGATCAGAAAGGTTGTCAGAATTAAGCCCAGGTTCACTAATATACCAGGTGATCTCACTTAAGAAGATTCCTTGTGCTGAGTTCTTTTTGTCCCTTTAATTCCTATACTATATGCTCTATGAAGACCTGCCTGGTTCCCCAGGCTGAACACAGGCCTTAAAAATTGAGGGTAGAGAATGCCTTGTGGGCTGTTGCAATTATCCCATTTTATTTACACTTCTCTTTTCAGAAATGCCTTGGTATCTGCCTACATTGGACCAGTAGTCTTTACTTCTGTGTGCTCTTATGTTGATTATTTCTGCTCCCCTGACTTTGTGGTTCTAGACCTAGCTCATGAGTCTTATGTAGCTTCACTCTGGCCAGCCATATCTCCTGGGAGTCTGTATCCAAATCTGTCTGCACCATGTCTTAAGCCTGTACACTGTCACTGCTGTCTCAATCCCTTTGGAGTTTCCAAATTCATGTTGATGGTGGTGGGAGAAATTAATATGACC
Organism: Mustela nivalis; assembly: GCF_964662115.1. NCBI lineage: Eukaryota > Metazoa > Chordata > Mammalia > Carnivora > Mustelidae > Mustela > Mustela nivalis. The sequence continues at coordinate 24,586,414 of NC_139035.1, forward strand.
CTTGTAACTAGTTAGAGACCGAAGATCAGTCATGTTTTTAAGTCTCAGTCATCTCTCTCAAATTCTAATAAATAGCATACTCTACCTCTTTCTCAAGAACTAATCTTCAGAATGAATCTCAGTTCTAGTGTAAAGCTGTTGACTTGTTCCCTTTTTGTCAGTTCTGTTTGGTAATACCTCAGTGGTTTCCAGGACTATGAACTTGTGTTAGATTCCGACATTGACCTTGAGCCCTGCTGGCTGTGACACATTTCTCTGGTGTCACCTGCTTGTTTGTTGAAGCCAAATGCCAAGCATACTTTTAAAATGTTCTAGGAAGAAAATGGCTGCAGTTGTGGATGGCTTGATAAAAATAAAACCAAACAGCCTGGGATGTTGTGAAATAACTAGTTAGAACTCTGATCCCTCTCTCTTTTTCTGTTTGCTTTGAAGCTCCTGTTCAGTCTTCACTATTCAGCTTGGTCTTTACCTTTTTGATTAGGTGCTGAGTATTTCTCTCATATATGCTGGGATTTTTGATACAACATTTCTTTGGGTATTATTTTCTTTCTTTTCTTTACTACTCTACCATAGGATGCACTTGGAAATGCCTTTGCCTTCTTGTCAGTGTTCTTCATTAGCCTGTCTGTGGAAAACCAGCCCAATCAGAATGGAAGGTTTTATGTCATGTTTCCTTCATACATCTGTGTTGTTTTGCTGAATTCTAGGACATCTGATGTAGACCATGTTCCAAGAAAGGACACTTCTGCACATTAGCTTTTCCAAACCTTCTCCAATCTCCTTCAGTTTCCCACATTAGCAGTCCTCTTTGCTCTCAGCAAATGGTCTTGCTTTGTGCTTTTGTGAGACTATGGGAGCCATCTGGCAGTTTCTTCTTCTCCACCTGCTCCTTCAAAACTTCTGCCTTTATTCTTCTTCTATCTTGGAGGAGGAGGAGTCACCCTTTGCTGAGCTCACCCCTGACCCCAGTAGGTACTACTGGTTTCTATTTCCTCTTTCAGAATGTTGTTCTATCTGCATTGCCTGAGCATTTTCAATCTCCCTTCCTCTCTGTAGGATCTTTCCCATATGCGTTTAAACAAGCTTGATCTATGCCTCCAAAAGAATGGTCCCCGATCTCTCCTTGCCAAACTTCTTGAATATGTGGGCTCTACCCACAGAGTTTCCTCACTACTGTGTCCCTCCAAATGTCCTGCAATCTGGCTTTTATTGTCACAAATTCAGAAGTTCCTCTTTCAGAGTTCACTGTTAACTTCCTAATCGCCAAGCATAAAGGCACATTCTCAGATTTTATATCTTTTGTTTTATTGACAACACTAGCACTGTTAGAAGTTGACCCCATCTTTCCTGATTTAAATTATTATTTTTTTATTATATTTAGTTAGCCAGCATATAGTACATCATTAGTTTTTGATGTATTGTTCAGTGATTCCTTAGTTGCGTATCACACCCAGTGCTCATCAAAACACATATCCTCCTTAATGTCCATCACCTGGCTGCCTTATATCTCCACCCACTCCTTTCTGTAACCCTCAGTTTGTTTCTCGGAGTCCAGAGTCTCTGATGATTTATCTCCCTCTCTGATTTCATTCCATTCAGTGTTCTCTCCCTTCCCTTATGGTCCTCCATGCTATTCCTTATATTCCACTTATGAATGAAACCATGTGATAATTGTCTTTCAAGTGACTTATTTCACTTAGCATAATTCCTTCTAGTTCCATCCATGTTAAAGCAAAGGGTAGGTAGGTTTTCATTTTTTCTGACGGTTGAGTAATATTTCATCTACATATGAACCATATCTTCTTTATCCATTCATCTGTTGAAGGACATCTTAGCTCCTTCCACAGTTTGGCTATTATGGACATTGCTGCTGTGAATGTTGAGATGCATGTGCCCCTTTTTTCACCATGTCGGTATCTTTTGGGTAAATACTTAGTAGTGCAATTTCTGGGTCTAGGGTACCTCTATTTTTAACGTCTTGAGGAACCTCCGTATTGTTTTCCAGAGTGGCTGCATCAACTTGCATTCCCACCAACAGTGTAAGAGTGCTTCCCTTTCTTCACATCCTCACCAGCATTTGTTGTTTCCTGTTTTATTAATTTTTGCCATTCTTTAAAAAAATATTTTTATTGTGTTATGTTAGTCACCATACAATACATCATTAGTTTTTTTTTATTAATTTCTTTTCAGTGTAATAGAATTCATTGTTTATGCACCACACCTAGTGCTCCATGCCATATGTGCCCTCCATAATACCCACCACCTGGCTCCCCCAACCTCCCACCCCCTCCCCTTCAAAACCCTCAGATTGTTTTTCAGAGTCCATAGTCTCTCATGGTTCATCTCCCTTTCCAATTTCCCTCATCATTAGTTTTTGATATAGTATAATTCTTGCCATTCTAACTGGTATATATTGGTAACTCTTTGTGGTTCTGATTTGAATTTCCCTGATGGCTAGTGATTTGAATATTTTTTATCTGTTAGTCATCTGTTGTATGTCTTCCTTGGAGAAGTATCTGTTCATGTCTTCTGCCCATTTCTCGAGTGGATTATTTGTTTTTTTGGGTGTTGAGTTTGAGAAGTTCTTTATAGATCTTGGATACCAGCCCTTTATCTGTAGTATCATTTGTGAATATCTTCTCCCATTCCGTGGGTTACCTCTTGGTTTTAATAACTGTTTCCTTTGCTGTGCAGAATGTTTTAATCTTGACAAAGTCCCAAGCATTCATTTTTGCTTTTGTTTCCCTTGCCTTTGGAGATGTGTCTTGAAAGAAGTTGCTGAGGCTGATGTTGAAGAGGTTACTGCCTATGTTCTCCTCTAGGATTTTGGTGGATTCCTGCCTCACATTGAGGTCTTTCATCCATTTTGAGTTTATCCTTGTGTGTGGTGTGAAAGAATGGTTTAGTTTCATTCTTCTGCATGTGGATGTCTAGTTTTCCCAGCACCATTTACCAAAGAGACTTTTTTTCTATTGGATATTCTTTCCAGATTTGTTGAAGATTAGTTAACCATAGAGTGAAGGATCAATTTCTGGGTTTTCTGTTTTGGTCCATTGATCTGTATGTCTGTTTTTTTATGCCAATATCATGCTGTCTTGCTGATCACAGCTTTGTAATATAACTTAAAGTCAGGCATTGGGATGCCCCCAGCTTTGATTTTATATTTCAACATTCCCCTGGCAATTCAGGGTCTATTCCAGTTCCATACAGAGTTTAGGATTGTTTGTTCCAACTCTGTGAAAAAATCAATAATATTTTGATATTGAAATTGTAGATTGCTCTGGGCAGCATAGACATTTTATGCTGTTTATTCTTCCAGTCCATGAACATTCTCCCTTGCTTTCATAAGTGTTTTATAGTTTCTAGAGTATAGATCCCTTGCTTAGGTTTATCCCTAGGTGTCTTAACGGTTTTTGGTGCAGTTGTAAATGGAATCAATTCCTTAATTTCTCTTTCTTCAGTTACATTGTTAGCGTGCAGAAAAGCACCTGATTTCTGTGCATTGATTTTGTATCTTGCCACGTTGCAGAGTTGTTATATGAGTTCTAATCATTTGGGGGTGGAGTGTTTTGGGTTTTCACATAAAGTATCATGTCATCTGCAAAGAGAGAGTGTTTTACTTCTTCTTTGCCAATTTGAATGCTTTTTATTTCTTTTTATTGTCTGATTGCTGAGGCTAGCACTTCTAGTACTATATTGACCACCTTATTTTTGTTGAATATTTAAATACTATTTAAATTTTCCTATGTTCTTTTATCTCTCCTCCAGCCATCTAGCTGTTATGTCCCTTAAGGCTGGGAGCACTATGTTACAGGTAGATACATATTGTTTCCAGAGCACCTAGTATCATCCTATGTACCAGTTGATGTCTAATAAATTGTTAGCACAATAATAAAAAAATAATAACTATTTTCTAATGGAGGAATAACACTATTCTGAGTGAATTATTCACTCATTCAGTCACTTATTTATTAACAAATGCTTAACAGGTGCCTACCATAGACAGATTGTTATATGCTGTGTTATAACAACTCATAAATCATGCATAATTCCTGCTTTCAGAGAACCTCTAGTCAAGTGAGTAATGTATACACATAATACACAAATATAATACAGAATGGTAAGTATTTTGATGGGGAAGTTCTTAATTGGGGGAGTGGGAGTCAGGGAAGGTTTCCTGGAAGGAATAATATATAAACTAAGAGTTAGGAAGGCAAATGGAGGGAAGAGGAAGCAAGTGTTCCTGGAAAAAGAGTGTGTTCAGAGGCTAATGCGCATGATATTTTCAAGGAATTTACTGAAAGGAAATTGGAACCATGAAGTATAGTGAGTGAGGGAGATGAAGCAAATAAGTATGTGGGTTATGTCTAAATCAAAACTGGTATTTTACTCCTTTCCCTATTATTATGTATTTTACTACTGTTTACTATTTAATCTTTACAGCCTTTTGAGTAGTAGGTGGCAGCTGTTTTACAGAGGAAGAAACTGAATTTGTAAGACTGAAACTTACTAAGTCAATAGAAGTCTGAAAATATTATCAGTTCTCTTTTATAAATTTTTCATCTTTTTAAAAAATTTTTATTGTGTTATGTCAGTCTCTATACAATACATCAGTAATTTTTGATGGAGTGTTCCAAGATTCATTGTTTACATTAGGCAGCTTCCCTTTTAACTGACCCCCTAAGTAACAAGAACAAACACGGTAAAGTAGGAAATCATAATTAAAGAAAACCCATCAAAGAGCTAAAAATATAAAGGAACCTGTGGAGTGATTTTGAGAATAAAAGAGTCCCCTGGTTGGGTTCCTCACTGGGAGAACAGTGGGAATGGGAGGAATCTACCATAGGTGGTGTTTCAGTTACCTATTAATGCAGGACAAGGTGCCCCAAGCAGGAGCTTTGAAGAATAACAATTGAAATTTTTCTTATTCTGTCATCTGGGCTGGGCTCAGTTGGGTAGTTCTTCTGTTCCATGTGGTGTCTTCTGGGATTCAAATTTCCAGGATGGTTTCTTTACTTATATATTTGGTCCTCAAAATTGCAGTTCTTTTACCAGTGTAGTTTTCCAGAAGAGTTAGAGGCCAACTGGTCTTCTTTCTGTCATTCTGTCAGATCTCTCCAAGTCGCTAATGTTGGCTTTCTCATGGAATAATGGTCGTAGGGTAATTGGGTTTTTAATATATGGTGCCTGCTTTCAAAGACAGAAGATGTGGAAGCCATAAATTCTCCTAAGGTATGGACTTGTAAGTACTAGAACATAATTTATGATGCATTCTTCTGTTCAAATCAAGTCTTAGGTTCAGCTGAGATGTCACCACTTAGTGGAATAGCGTGTGTGTAGCAGAGGAAGAATTGATGGTGGCCATCTTAAAGACCATCTATCCCACTCTTCCCTTTTACTACAGTAATTCACTTCCCTTCCATGTGAAAACTACACCAGAACTCCCCTATCAAGGTCACCAAAATCTCTCCCAATTATGGTAACAGGCTCAACTCCAACATCTCATGATCTGCATCAAGTCCAGATGTGGATAAGGCTTCTCAATCTGGAGGAGAAGTTACTATTCCCCACTTCCATATCCAAAATAAAACAATAAGACAGTGATAAAATAACTGCTGTGGTCACTCCAATTTTAAAAGAGGGAAATGGAAGTCATATGGCAGTCAGTTGTCCACAGCAATTATAAAATCCAGTTGGGCTTACGTCCGCAGTACTCCTTGCTCTGAAGACTATGGGATATTCCATGATAAAGGCACAGTGCTAGTCTTTGGGACTGGTCTTTTGCAGCTTTTGGCTCTGTCCTCTGGGATCTGGGCTGTGATCTCTGATGTATCCTTAAGAAATGGTTTGATTTTTCAAGGGAGTTTGTTTTTTCAAGTGAGTTAATAGCCTTTTGTATGTCCATAGAATTTTTCTTTCTTTCTGTGCATTTTAGTCTGAACTTGTGTTGCTTTTTATAAAATTGTCTTTAAAACTTTGTGAGCATTCTATGAATCTTACAGGAGGGCTCACTTCATTTTAGAAAGTCACCTACAAATGTCTATGAGAAAGGTCTCTTTCCAGTTTGAGCTGCAAGTTAGGGAGCTTTAGTACAATACTTGAAAGATCCTTAGGTTTTTGTTTAGTTGAGGGTGTTTGAGACAATGCCATAAATCCTTCTGAACTCATAGAAAGATTGTATTTATTTATTTTTGAGAGAGCAAGCACAAGCAGAGGGAGTAACAGAGGGAGAGGGAGAAGCAAACTCAGCACTGAACAGGGAGACCAATGCAGCACTCAATCCCAGGACCCTGGGATCATGACCTGACCCAAAGGCAGGTGCCCAGCCAACTGAACCGCCCAGGCACCCAGTCCTTCTGAACTCTTAACAAGGAGTCTTATAGACCCTTTTAATTTGATCTTTACCTTGAGGCCACATTGTACTGGAAGTGGTCTTTGCCCTGACTTTATTCTTACTTAAAGAACTTTTTACCAGCTGAAAAAGTTGGGAATTTAAAGAGTAGAGTAAATATCTCCATTCATTGAAATGACTCAGAAGCAATAATAACCCAGCATCTATGAGCACCCCTAGTACCTAGTCTGTGTTCCCTAAATACTATTCCTAATCTAAAGAAACAAGGACTCCTTGGAGAAATGGCTGATTCCAAGTTTAGAGCAATAATTGTACAAGATTGTTTTGAGCATCATGAGGTGCTAGAGAACTGACAAGGTACCCAAGACTAATGGATCACAATGGTGAGAATGGGGAGAAATTAGAACCAATGTACATTGCTGGTGGTTCAATTGCTATGAAAAACAATTTGGCATTCTCAAAAAGTTAAACATAGAATTGCCATATGATTTAGCAGTTCCACTCCTAGGTATATATCCAAGAGACAAAAAAACAGAGACTTAAACAGATAAGTGTATGCCATTGTTTATTGCAACATCATTTACAATAACCAAAAGGTGGAAACAATTTAAGTGTACATTGACAGATGAATAGATAAACAAAATGTGGTCTGTACATATAGTGAAACATTATTCAACCAGAAAAATGAGTGAACATTGATAGATACATGCTACAACATAGATGAATCTTGAAAATATTGTTAAATGAACTAAACCAGAGAGAAAAGGACAAATATGATTTGTATATTTGTATGATTCCACTTACATGAACTATCTGGAAGTGTCAAAATCATAGAGACATCGATTTTTGGTTACTAGAGGCTAGGGGTGTGGATGAAGAATTATTATTTATTGGGTATAGAGTTTCTGTTTGGAATAATGGAAAAGTTTTGAAGTAGATAGTGATGATTATTGCACAACATTGCAAATGTAATACCACTGTACATTTAAAAATGACTGAGATGGTAAAATTGATGTTATATGTATTATACTACAATAAACATATTTTTAAAAAACTAATGGTCATGCCAAAAGAACAATGAAGCCAACTTGTAGAGCTTACACTGGGAAAGTTGATGACTACAAAGAATAATAACTACATCTGATTGAAACATATGAAACACAAGAACCCATGACTTCAAACTGGTAATAAAAAATGGTCATTATTGGGCATTTCTAGGGCACTGCTGATTACTCTGAATATTGGTTGAAAAAATGAGAAAGATTTAAGCAATTATCTTGCCTTTCCTGTTGGAACTATATTCAGGAAAATCAATGACTGATAAAAGACAAGTCCTTCATTACAGAACTCCAGTTAATGGAATTGAAAATTCCCATTTGCTGAAAAGATGAGCAAGTCAGGAAACAACAAATGTTGGAGAGGATGTGGATAAAGGGGAACCCTCTTACACTGTTGGTGGGAATGCAAGTTGGTGCAGCTACTCTGGAAAACCGTGTGGAGATTCCTCAAAAAATTAAAAATAGAGCCACCCTCTGACCTGGCAATTGCACTATTGAGTATTTACCCCAAAGATACAGATGTAGTGAAAAGAAGGGCCCTATGTACCCCAATGTTCATAGCAGCAATGTCCACAATAGTGGAAAGAACCAAGATACCCTTCAACAGATGAATGGATAAAGAAGATGTGGTACATATATACAATGGAATATTATTTAGCCATCAGAAAGGATGAATACCCAACTTTTGCATCAACATGGATGGGACTGGAGGAGATTATGCCGAGCGAAATAAGCAGAGAAAGTAAATTATCATATGGTTTTACTTACCTGTGTAATATAAGGAATAGCATGGAGGACATTAGGAGAAGAAAAGGAAAAGTGAATTGAGAGAAATCAGAGGGGGAGATGAACCATGAGAGACTGTGGACTCCAAGAAACAAACGGTTTTAGGGGAGAGGGTGGTGGGGGGATGGTTGAGCCTGGTGGAGGTCACCTATTGCATGGAGCACTGGGTGTTATACATAAAAAATGAATCTTAGAACACTAAATCAAAAACTAATGATGTAGTTTATAGGGACTAATAATAAAACACAGTAAAAAAAATTCCCATTTGCAACCTCTATTGAGACAACAAGTCATAAGTTGATCAAATTATGCACAATTTTTAGGTTAATGATTAATGAAGGGGTGCTTGGGTGGCTCAGTGGGTTAAGCTGCTGCCTTCGGCTCAGGTCATGATCTCAGGGTCCTGGGATGGAGTCCCACATCAGGCTCTCTGCTCAGCAGGGAGCCTGCTTCCCTCTCTCTCTCTTTCTCTCTCTGCCAGCGTCTCCATCTACTTGTGGTCTCTCTCTGTCAAATAAATAAGTAAAATCTTTTTTTTTTAAAGAAAGATTAATGAAGGATATTATAATGGGGGATCTGACCCCATTGTTCAATCTTAGCATCACTGAAAATGGGACCCCAAATACCATGTACCTTATGATACAATGCAATAAGAAGTATATATTTCCATCCAGGAATGTTTATCACTTTAAAAAAAACCCGGAACTTGAATCTCATCAAACTTCCAGCTTTAAGAAATATGGAGGATAGAAGAACAAGTTCAATAACACCATGAGGAAGCAAACAGCCAAATTTTCAATATAGGACATTTTAGAGGAGAACAAATGACCCAGTTTTACTAACTTTTCTGGGAAAAAGGATAAGCATGAAGAAAGAAGGGGAGGAGTGTTATACTATAAAGTCTAACAATCCAATGCAATGTGTGCACCTTGCTTAGATGCTGAATAGAACTGACAACTTTGAAACAATCCAGAAAATTTGAAATATTTACATGTTTGATGATAGTAAACATTTTACAAGTTCTTTAATGTTTTTTTTAATATAATTTTTTATTTTTTATAAACATATATTTTTATCCCCAGGGGTACAGGTCTGTGAATCACCAGGTTTACACACTTCACAGCACTCACCAAAGCACATACCCTCCCCAATGTCCATAATCCCACCCCCTTCTCCCAAAACCCATAATGGTGTTGTGGTTATATAGGTATAGATAGATGGTAATGTTTTTATCAGTCAGAAGTCCATACTAAATAATTTGGGAGTAAAATGGTGTGATATCTCGGTTTTGCTTCAGAATATTACAGGATAAATAAAAACAACAAATTTGGAGGGATAGATAAAACAAGATTGGCAAAATATTGATTGTCACTACAGGGAAATGTGTGTGTGGGTCATTATATTATTCTCTGCGTTTGTGTTTAAACACACTAAAAGGTTTTAAAAATTGCACATCTTTTTCTTGAATAAGACAATACAATCCAAAAATGAAGATTAGGACTGTGTTCCCACTCTGCCTGGTTTTTAAGCCATAGAAGTTAATTGGAGAGTCATCAGCACATGCCCCAGCAGAAAGGAGCTGCGACACGTGGAGGCTTTGCTTGGGAACACAGAAATATTTTGAGTGGCAGCTTTGAGGAGCAGAGATCGAATTGAATTAAAAGACATGGTCTGCATGCAAACAGTTGGATCATGTCAGTGAGGACTTTATGTTCCTTTTGTGCTTCTGGCCTGCCGGTCCCCTCTTTGTGCCAACAGCTCTGTCTCTCACAAGCTGGAGACCGATTCTTCATTCAGTGAGTTAATTTTAAATGAAATGAAAACCCAAGTCATAATGTTTGGTTCACTACCCAGGCAACAGGCACTGTCTGCCTCATTAATGATTAACACAGCAGCTGGTAATGTCTTGCAGCTGGTTGACCAGTTTAATGATGCCAAAATTTGGTTACATCTTCCTCCTGCTCTGACCAATACAGGAATAAGCTTTTTTTTTTTTTTTTTTTTTTTTTTTTAAATAGTGGCTCAAGCTTGGTGCTCCGTGGATACCACACCTATCAATCTACATGGATTATCAAGAAGGAGGAGGAGTATTTCTTGTACTGGGACTAACTCAGGTGTAGAGGCTCTGATGCTTTGGCTGGGCCAGACACAAAGAATGCATGACCCAGAATACATTTATCTGATGTTGGAAGAAACAGGGTGTTAGCTACCTTAAGAGGCAAGGCTGAATTCCAGAAAGAGTTAAGGGTCTCTGTTTTTAGATTCTATCTGTGGAAGAAGGTCTAGGAGGTCTCAGGCAAGAAAAGAATTAAGAACTTACTGTTCCAAGAAGTGCATGTAGGGTCCAGAACTGAAGGTTAAAGAGCAGATTGGGGCAGGCAAAAGTTCTGAAAACCAGGCTGCAGTAAGCTGCAAGAAAGACACAGCTTCTATAACTCTATGATAGAAATACCAAACTAACTCATATTTCTGCTAAGTCCCAGATCTGAGAAAACCTGAACCAGAAGTGTGAATGGGAAGAGGCTTTTGTCTGACTGTGGCCAATCATTGCACTGAAAGGCAGACTGAATGGGATGAAGGTGAACAGGTGGGCTGGGGATCTATCCGGTCATTCTCTGGAAGTCAGAACTAAGTTTAGTTTGTGTTTTCTGAATGTCTCACTGTCTGTTCTGCCACAATTCACTAATTTCTTAGCCTCTCCTAGCATCACCGTTAGCTTTAGCATCTCTGATGATCTCAACCAGCTCCCCTTGGACCACTTTGTAGAGCAACTTCTAATTTACAGCAGTCTGGCGTGGCTTGCTAATTGAAGGTGCCATATTAGAACAGAGCTCCAACTGTTCTGGGGCCATCTTTGTCCTGGCTGCTTGACTTTCTTGATGCCTCTGATTAAGATACACTGTTGACATTCTAGACTACGAAGATGGATTTTGAGTTAACTCCTTGTACTGTTAATTTGCTACTATGAAGACCGATTTAAGTACTTGTACTGTTAAATTGCTTTTACCTGATGCATGTTGCAGCTGTGCTGTGCCTGTTTTGTGACCTGGGCCATTTGTTTTTGAGCATTAGAGTTTGCAAGGACATGAGAAGAGAATAGGGTTTTAGTGATCACACTTTCTCTCATCCCTGCCCCAGCCTCCTGCTCACAGGCACACAGACATGTGCGTACATGCATATGCAAGCCTCCGCACTCTCGTGTTGGAAGGAAGCCTCCCTGGTGCCGAAACAGACACTATTTCATTTAAAAGAAGTGTTTCACTACTACCCTTCTGCAACCTTGTCAGGGTAAGAAAAACTTTTCAGTGCCATCTGGTAAGTTAGACTGAGCATCAGCACTGGAGTGCGTGTCTGTTGTGCTGAAACAGGCCTCTCTAGGATCGAGTAGCTGACATTCCTGGGCTGTCCAGGAAAGGGGACACTTCTGAGCCCTGCCTCCCTGAGTGCCAGGAACCCACCCCTGTCCCAACCATCACTGTCCCCTTTTGGATGCACTCATCCTCTGTGAGTCATGCATGTGCTCACAGTCCCACCACTTGCCTGGGGTCCTGGCAAAGCCCTAGTTCAGTTAATGAGGAATTTAATAATCTCTGTTCATGCCAATATGGGGCCGGAACATCTAGCTCCTTTTTATCCAACCCCAGGCAATTTTCCTTCGTTTCCACAGTAGCACTAGTGGAACGCAGCTGATTGCAAGTCCCTGCAGTGCAACCCACTATCAAAGTGAAAATTGAGGATGAAGAGAGCCTTCCTGTCTGTCCTCCAGCAGGGCTGACTCCTCCCCCTATAGCAGTCAGAGCTGAATGATGAAATGAACAAGTCCCCAGCCCAGAGACCACAGCCTTTGCCAGTGAGGTTGGCAAGATGGCGGTGTATGTGTCCCTTCACTGGTCCAGAAGTCCTGGGGTTGGGGAAGTTGAGGAGTAGAGGCTGTGTTAAGCCAGGTTTCCCTCTCCATCACTGGCCCTTGGCATGTTTGGGTGATTCTGCAAACTCTCTCCCTCAGATGTGCTTCTGTGTCCTTCCTACAGCTGTGTCAGTGGCCAGCCCTGCATGCCTAGAGCTGCTAATGACAAGACACAGTCTGCTGGCAGAGGCGAAGCCCAGAGCCTAGTCATTGCTGGGAAAGAAGCTTTAGATGGCATGGTGGCTTTGCAGGGTGTGGACTTGGGCAGGCAGAATGTGGTTTCCAGAACTCCCTTTTCTGTACGTTTCTCATGAAGAAAAGCAGCAGGCGAGGTTTGTGCAAGTGAAGGAGGGGGCCAATGAAGTAGCAGCTCTTGTGTAGCTCCTGGATATCTGTGAGCCAGAAGCAGCCACTGGGCCTGTGTTGTTCCACCCCTTCTGGATCTCCTAGCCTCCCTGACTCTAAGGCCAGATACATGTGTTTGGCTCTGTGAGAAAGGAGCCTGGCTTCAGGAGAGCCATGCCAGAACCATGCCACCAAGGCTAGAGGCAAAAACTGTCATGGCTTTCAGTCCGTCCTTTGGCTTTTGAGCTCCTGCTTGTTCTTACTCCCCCTGCTGTCCTGACTGCCTAACCGTGGTCACCAAGCCCCAGCATCAGCTGCACAGATGAAACCTCTTAGCCAGGTTTCACAATTGCATTCAGTCAAACCCTTGTAATAAATCTGTCTGCCCATCTATCCTTCTGTCTGTGAGTCGGCCTGCCAGTCTGTCTGTGTATCCATCAGCTCTCTTAGTGGTTCTCCTTCTTTGAACTCTGACTGGTACAGGTTGAAATAGAGATGTTAACCCCCATGAATTCCCTTAAGACTGCTGTCTAGGGACTTGAGGATAGTGTACTTGTGACTGGGGATGCTCCACCATGTTTTTCCATGTTCTGTTCTGAGAAATGGTCCCCAAATCTTACATACTCTGCACATATAGGAAATCATATTTGCTGGTTGAAAATTGTATTGATTTTGCAAAAGCCTCTTCTAAGTACCTATCAAGAGTCCCCCTCACTGTACATATTTTTTCCTTTTTCATCCCCATTCCTCCTTCATTTAAATCTTTGGGAAATTTGAGACTGTCTGGTCCTGAATCATCCTAAGCCTAAAAGACAACTTCCCTGCAGGAGCCAGGTGGGTGAGAGACTTCAAGAAAAGGGCTCAGCTGGGAAGTTAGTGCAGCAGACCCTGTCAGCAGCCCCTCTAGCACAGGGCAGGCAGATGAAGGAGGGAGCATCATTTGCTTTCTCCTACTGCCGTGTGGGAGCATCACAGACCCGTCGCTCAGTCCAAGATCAGAGAAAGTTCCAAACAAGAAGACAGCTTGGTCCAACTATTTCCACTGGCCCCCTGCTGACTACTGGGAACTTGTTGGGAGATGAAGGCTGACACTCCCTTCCCCTAGCCCAGGCAGCAGAAAAGGGGTCCCTTCTCTCCCATCACTGAAGGTAGAGCCTGGAATACTGCTACCTCTGACTAATGTGCCGTAAGTCCCTTGTATAGGATATGAAGTGTGTTTTGCATTTTGAGGTTTGATGGGTAGGTTCATGCCTTCTGGTAATTTCTCAGCACAAAATAGTGACAGCTTGAATGAAATTCAACAGTTAACGTTTTTTTTTCCCCCAGCTCTTCGTTATTGTTTTTGCCAGCTCATTACTTCCCCTAGTTAGAATTGGTAGCAGAAACAGAAGGGGTGAAATACTACCAGGGGGACTATTCCTTCAGTGTTGATAGCAGGTGTCTCCATTAGGCTTTTCCTAAGAGCCACATCCAGGTGTAGCAAATTAGTTAAGAGGGCCATGGGTTCATTTGCATGTGATCTGCATATGGTTTCCGAGTACCTAGATAAACAGCGCTTGTGCCTTTCAGGCAATTCTAAGTTTAAATTTTGTTGCTTTTACTCCGGTCTTTCCCTCTTTGTCTTTTTCTCTTGTTTCCTTCCCACAACTCCATGATATTTGGCTTTACACCAGAACCCCCACAATCACATACATGGAAGAAGGTTGAAGGGGAAGGGGATAACGCAGAGAGCTATGCGGGAAGATGTCTATGCTGCTGTGCGCTGGGGTCTGTTAATGCTGAAGACACAAGGGTGGGGGGATGCGAGTTGGAATTGCATGAGTCTATTCTTGAAGGGTTTTCTCAACTGAAAGACCAACAATGACGAAAGTGGTGTTGATGGTGTTTGTGACAGTAATAACTTTGAGTCTGGCATACCATGAAGTTCCCACCTCCCCTGGCCCCAAATACCCTCAGGTTCATCCATTTTATTGCTATATTACTGTAAATGCTGACTTGTTACTGATCTGCAGCCTGCATGGAAAAGTCTGGCTGAAGTTGGTCAGTGCTGAGTAATCACTGAGTAAAACAACTCCACATTCAAAGGATTCTTCTAGGATCCTTTAGGGAAAATCCAGTCATCTCTCCCAACTCCCTCACTCTCCTGTCCTCACTTTCCCAGCCTTTTCTCCTTGCTGCTGTCGGATTCAGAGACCGTTCAGAGGTTTATTTTCCTTGCCAACAGCCTGCAGGCTTAAAAACACAAGCTTACTTTTTCCTTTGGCTGAGCTAAAAGAACATCTCCATCTGATTTCCTTGGGGACTCCATACAGTGTTCTCTAACTTTTTCTTTTCTCTAGCTCTGCTTCTGTCTTTTCTACAGCAGTCTTCCTTCCCTATTTGCCTTCCCCACTCCCGCCCCCTCCGCTGTCTGCACTCTGCACAGAATTACACAACACTCAGTCCACAGGGCATGGCAGTGGTGGGGAGAGGAGTGGAGGAGAGCAGTGCTAGCGACAGCCCTGCGTTGTACAGGGCAGCGGGGTGGCTAAGGAAGCTGGAGCCGTGTAACGATGGGCACGAAATCCTGTGATTACACACTCCATGAAACCTGCCTGGCTGCGGCTGGATGCCATGCCAGGAGGATTAAGGAAGTTTTGTTAAGACCCTTAAAGAAGCCATGAGTGGCAGCAGTTACCAGAACTGTAGGAGATTTGTTGGAGTAAAGCACCATGAGACTGCCTGGCCTGGTGGGAGGGAGAGAGAGACATTATCCGGATCTACATTAAAGCCTGGACACTGGAGGGACCTGGAAGCCGGGATGCCAGGGTGTGCTGGGATTAATTGACCACCTTTCGGTGCCAGAGTGAAGAAGGCTTAATAGCAGACTCTGGGGAGTCTACAAAACAACCTTTTTGTATTCTTCCTGTTTTGAGTTGTGTTTAATTTGTTCTTCCTTCAAGTAGCTCCACGTGCTTTCTATACCCCACACAGTATCCAGATGATCCCATTTTATCCTGCATCTCCCATGGAGGTTGGGTATGGCAGATGCCAGACATTCTGGATCAGGATGCAAGAACCCATGTCTAGTCCCTGTGATGTCATCTCTAATCCAGGTCAATCCTATATTCTCTTAAGAGGAGAAGAAATGATTGGTCACCTCATCGTATTGATAGGCAAAAACATCAGTGGGCAAAAGGGACATTTGCAGAGTGTTTTTCTAGCAGAAATCTCTTCTGAGAACCTGGGAGAAACTCTAGTAATATATTCAAATGATTATGCATTTTGGATTTTAAGTTTTTTTTTTTTTTTTATATCATAGTTGGTTCAGATTGCTGTCTGTTTCAAATGCAAGTTCCCCTCTGTCTTGCTTCCCTGGTGCAGGGTGATGCTGGGATGTCTAAGGGCATTTTGGAATGCTAAGGAGAAACTGAGGTAAGACATTTAGTTTGTGTTTAGTGGGTCTGTTAATGTAAGTTCCATTTGTAGTTACATTGTTGCCAGCTGCTGGCATGGCTGGGATGGCTTCCAGGAATATTTTTGCCACCCTCAGTACCATCACCAGCCTCCAGGATTGTAGGGCTGTAGGTCTTATCATGATATCAAAATGTGCTTTTTTGCCTGGAACTGGATGTATGTGGACGATAAATAAATTTTAGATTCATGTTTTAGATTCATGTTTTAAATTCATGTATAGAATTAAAATCCCCTGAAATATCTTGCTTTTCCTAAATCTTCCTTCCCCACCCCAGTTAGGGTTAAAACCTTTGAGATTAAATGGAAAGATCCCTGGGATAATGTGATTCTAGTTGAATGTTGGACACTATCTAATTGGGTGAATTTGTCTAAGTTGGCATATCTTTTTAGATCCCACTCTCCTCACCTCTCATCTGGCCATAATTAAAATAGCCGAGTCTTTCTTACAGGATTTTAGTAGGTGCCACTGAGAGTAAATGAGAAGCTAAAGTCGTCTGAAAAGTACAGAGTGCTTTGCCAACAGAAGGGATTTTTTTTTATTTATCAAGTCAAAGAAACCATCTTCCAAACCTGAGATTTTAGGTGCTTAGACTAGGATTCCATGTGAGTCAATATTTTGCCTTTGTCCTGACAATCACAACCCCTTTGCATTTTATAGATCTGGTGCATAAAGCCATGGCATCTTGAGGGTGGTATGGATGATGGGGAGATATAGTTGTATATCTTAGATGCTGGAGGTTATTGGAGGTTGTTTGTGGATTAGAGGGGACTTTATTCACATTCTCAAGAGGCTGCTCCTCTGTGCTCTGAATCCTCTGATGCTTCTAATTGACTTGCAGGTATCTTGTCTCTCCTTTGAAATGTCACCTAGTTCTTCTCAAGTACATTTCTAGGCAATCAGAATCAATACATTGTTTAGATTAAGCATATGAGATAGTGATTGACAGTCCAAATAGGGGTGTAGGCTTCACTTCCAGCATCAGTTCTGGTATTAGATGCTGCTGAAACCCATTCATATTTATGAGTAGGGATCAATGATCTAGAAGACAGTGTCTTGAGAAGACACGTAGTGTAGAGTGGAGTTTATCACAACTGGCCTTTAGGCTCATTTGTGTTGTATATGGCCACTTTCCCACTCAGTACTTCTATGTCCACTTACTTTTGATTATGAGACAGTGAAACAGCTTTTGAGGATGTGTCTTTGGACATGGACCACCCTAGACTGACCCATGTGAGAAGTGACATGTAAACTTGGCTTCCTCATGTTACAGCCCAGTCATCTGCCAAATCACAGTCTCCTACAGCATTCTGCCATTCTTGGGGCTTTTATCCTTATGGGGCAGATACATATATCTCTATCTACATCTGGATTCTAGTCCCATCTCAGTCACAAGAAGCTGTTTGTTACCTGCCCTTCTTTGACTCTTGTCTACATACTTTCAGGGTGACATATGTGTGTGTGTCTTGTGTACATCAAGGTACCTTTATCTGGTAGGTAGAAGGCTGAGCTTTCTTGGGACAGACTGAGGAGGGTAAGGGGTAGTAATGGCCGTGGACCTGGGACAGGCTGCCTCACTAGCAGTCCTTCACTCTGTTCTTTCTGTCTGGCCCTTTTCCCTTCACACTAGTTTTGTGACTCTCCCTGTGGCTGCCTGCTTGTCCAGTCCACTCTGGCAGCGCCGGCAGCTCTCCTCATTGCTATTTGTGTGAACATTATGCCCAACTAGGCTCCTGTCTTTTCTGATGCCTGGATTTCCTGAAAATTTATGCTTTAAGATGACTCTTCCCATATGAAACGTGGAACAAGGGGTACCCTGAGGTGGGAAATCCTGAAATTCACTGAGACATAAAGGGCACTAGGATAGTGAATGAATAGAATGTCCTTAGCCTGGTCCTTTCAAGCAGTACACTCTCAGTAAATCCTATTATCAGTGTTGGTTGTGGTAGTGGTAATGCTATTTTTTTAATTGACTTTTATTTTTTTAAATTTTTAAATTAAATTTATTTATTTTCAGCATAACAGTATTCATTATTTTTTCATCACACCCAGTGCTCCATGCAATCCGTGCCCTCTCTAATACCCACCACCTGGTACCCCAACCTCCCACCCCTCGCCACTTCAAACCCCTCACATTGTTTTTCAGAGTCCATAGTCTCTCATGATTCACCTCCCCTTCCAATCTCCCCCAACTCCCTTTTCCTCTCTAACTCCCCATGTCCTCCATGCTATTTATTATGCTCCACAAATAAGTGAAACCATATGATAATTGACTCTCTCTGCTTGACTTATTTCACTCAGCATAATCTCTTCCAGTCCCGTCCATGTTGCTACAAAAGTTGGGTATTCATCCTTTCTGATGGAGGCATAATACTCCATAGTGTATATGGACCACATCTTCCTTATCCATTCGTCCGTTGAAGGGCATCTTGGTTCTTTCCATAGTTTGGAGACCGTGGCCATTGCTGCTATAAACATTGGGGGTACAGATGGCCCTTCTTTTCACTACATCTGCAATTGCAGGGTCATAAGGAAGTTCTATTTTTAATTTCTTGAGGAATCTCCACACTGTTCTCCAAAGAGGCTGCACCAACCTGCATTCCCACCAACAGTGTAAGAGGGTTCCCCTTTCTCCACATCCTCTCTAACACATGTAGTTTCCTGTCTTGTTAATTTTGGCCATTCTAAGTGGTGTCAGGTGATATCTCAATGTGGTTTTAATTTGAATCTCCTGACGGCTAGTGATGATGTAACGCTATTTTTTAAAAAAAATTATTATCACTATCATTTTTATCATTATCACTTTTTAACACCTGCTCTCCCGCCTTCACTCTGTGAGAGAGAGGGACCTAGAAAAGTGCTCCTTGAATGTCAGTGTACACACAAATCTCCAGAGTATCTTGTTAAAAATGAAGAATAAATGAAACAAGATGGGATTGGGAGGGAGACAAACCATAAGTGACTCTTAATCTCACAAAACAAACTGAGGGTTGCTGGGGGGAGGGGGTTTGGGAGAAGGGGGTGGTATTATGGACATTGGGGAGGGTATGTGCTTTGGTGAGTGCTGTGAAGTGTGTAAGCCTGGTGATTCACAGACCTGTACCCCTGGGGATAAAAATATATGTTTATAAAAAATAAAAAGTTAAAAAAAAAAAATTAAAAAAAAAAAAATGAAGATTTTTATTTAGAAGTTCTAAGCTTCTGAATTTTTAACAAGTGCTCAGATGATGCTGGTGCTCCTCGTCCACAGACCACAGTTTGAGTTGCAAATTTCTAAAGGACCCAGAAAAGGGCAGGAGACAGAGGGCAGAGAATAGGATTTGGATGTTCAGGTTCTGAGTACCTCTGAGACTGGAGACAGTGTGCTGGAGGCTTTGTAATTTCCCCAAGTTTATTATTATTGTTTTTTTAATAGTGGTTAAACAACTGCCTTCCTATGGAAATAGATTGAATGAAAAGGTGCAAAGCTTGTTTTACATCATATCATAAAAGAAGTCTCCATTCTTCCTAGCAGTCAGTGCTGGAGAACAACATTTGTCTTGTCCTGGATGTGTCGTGGCAGGTCTCCAGAGGACCCGAATCTTCCGGTTCATGGAAAGAGAGAAAGGGGAAGGTTGTGGGAGGCCTCAGAGAGAGTAGTGATCTTTTACGGGTCATATTTTGTGTGATCTGTTCAGTCTCTTTGGACTCTTGCTTCCCCCTCTAGTAGATTATAAACTTGTTGAAGACGACGGACTTCAAGCAGAAATAATTTTTCCCTATTTGAGCTTTCCTAATATTAGTGCCACTTGCAATTAGAGCTTGTTCAGGGCCAAATATCATCTCATGTAACCTGCAGAGCAATTCTAAAAAATAGTTGCTGCTTTATCCCAAGACAATTCTCACCATCTAACATATTTTGTTTTGCTTGTTGTTTTGTTTATTGTCTCTCCCAACCAGACTGCAGGGTCCATGCAACTTTGTTCATTGCTTCCCAGTCCCTAGTAGAGCACCTCACACATAGTAGTTGCTCAATATGCATTTGTCACACAAGTGATTGGATGGATGAGAAAATCAAGAATTAAAAGATTTGCCTTAGGTTATCCAGATATTAAATTCTATAGTACAAACCCAGAGCCTGTACCCTTGGCTCTGAGGCTCTTCTCTGTCATGCACACTTTCTATTATTTTAGCTACTTCCTAATAAGCTCACTGCCATAAGCTTAGGTAGGTCGTGAATCCTACCACTCAGCTGAGTCCTTGGCTGCTAAGGCCAAGTGCTGTGGGTACCACCTTGGTACTTAATGTTGGCTGTCAGTGATCTCTGTGAGGTCACAGTAGGACTGACAGGTCATCTGTGCTCCCAGATAAGCCAGGGAAAGATGCTTCTGGAGAGCACCCACTAGAGAGCCAATATTCCAGCAGCCAGCTCCGTGTGAGATGTTCTGTGTAAGGCCCATATCATATTTTTCTTTATGAGGTTTGCCACTTACTCAGCCCCAGCAGAGGATTTGCTTATTCACTGTTCTTTTTGGCTCCCAAGGGAAATGTTATAAGGTACATGTTTGAGTCAGAGGGGAAGCAGTCAGGCAAGTCGAGAGTGGCACCGTTCCACAGGCTGTCCTGCTTTCCCTATTTGACACAGCAGTTGGATGCTGACAGTGGTCCTTCTGCTGAAAAATAGGCACTGCTTTCACATGTAATCAGAGACTCAGGATGGCAGCTTTAGCAGAACAGCAGAAAACAAAATCAACTCATTTCCTAAAGCTAAGTTCTTGAATCAAAATTAGCATCTCAGAATATCCTGACACAAAGGTACACAGAGTGAGGTGACCTTTATTGAGCAAAGCAGTCCCATCTTGCCCTACCACAGCCCTGGGCCAAGGATCCAGAAGACTGATGCTGGGCATCTCTTCCCAACTGTGCTCACAGGCATAAAAGTGCAAGTAATTACACCTGACACTTAACACATTCCAAAATGCCCTTGAATATAACTGGGCCCAATGGGCATGAGGCCAGAAATGAGATCCAAATTGATAGAAATGAAATGTGCTGTTCCCTGAGATTGTTGTAATCAGGAAAGGAAGGAAGAAAAGGATGCTGTTCTGTGCCAGAAAACCGAAACTTTCCATTTTGGTTATTTTAAATAGCTTATTCTGTGCCGGAGCCATGGTTCATGGAAAGTCAACATCAGAGAATTACGTAGACTTTTGTCATGTAATCAAGATAGGACATCTGCTAATTGGTTCATTGTTCATCTACTGTAGCCCCAAATGAAATGCTCAATTTATAATGGCTTTATCCAGTGACAAGATCTGTTGTTTTTATGTCCATTAGCAGAAAAGCCCTTCAAATTATCCTTTTGAGAAATTTTTGTGCCTAACTGGTTTCATGAATTTAGAAGGACTTGCAAACTCCTGTAACCCAGTCTAAAACAGAGTTTCCTATGGCTTAATGTCTCGATGAAGGGGTTAATTTTCAGAACCCTTTTCAATATATAGTAAATATGGGAACAAGATCATGGAAAACAGCTCTCAAAATTTGGATGATCGGTGGCTCATACCTTACCTCAGCTCATGAGTTCATATTGTAACAAAGGGCTGAGGAATTTTCTGCTTGAGGTACATATATCATAACAATCTCCAAACCCAAATGAGAGCCTAGCTCCATCAGGAATAACGAATGTCCAAGCTGTTTCAGACCATAATTTATTTCTGTGCCCAGAGTTCATCACATGATCCACCACCACTTCTCATTTTCTGAAAATAATTTCTCTAGATGTCCATGGGCTTCCAGCTCTTGTCACCCAGAACAGTAAAGAATAGTCACATCACCTCATGTAATTTATCCCAGTGTCCACAAATCTCTCCAGGTCTCCACAAACAGAGCAGAATGCAAAATGCAGAAGACGATTGTTCATCAGGGCATGGGCATGTCTCCAAGTGCGTAGTAAAAAATGTGAATAAAAGAGAAAATTTTGGACGTGGGGCTTTTATCCAGTGGCTCTGATTTTGTCCTCGCCTTCACTCTAAACTGTGAATGGGCTTCTGGCTACAGAGAGATTCCCCTTGTTTCTAGTGTGAACTCCCCATTAGATGGATGGTCTGATGCAGCTCAGTCTAAAATCAAACTGGTATCCTGTCTCAGTTGTCATGGGAAATACAAGAGGAAGTGAACAGAGCAGCAATCATGTTTCAGACCAGAAATAGGAAGTCAAGTTTAGACCTTGTGAGAAAAGGGTGTTCCACAACCATCTCTGTGTATCTTTGCTTCTGAGTCACTGGTATTTATGATTGGTACCAAAGTTATAGGAAAGAAAGAAAAGGACAGGAAATCAGGGGTATCCTGCCTTGAGTCAAGGTGGTTACATCTTTTCTTGCAGTTGCTTTCAGATAAGTATTATGTTAGGGAAGCTAGAAGGGGAAAATTGCAGTGAAAAATTCACCCAAAGTATCATCAAACTCAGTACAGCAAGTCCCATGGAAGAAGTTATTCTAAAGTTGCTCTTATGTCTTAGAAAAGTAAATTAGATACAGCTAGGGAATACCAGGGAAATACCTGTAATCATTATTTGGGAGTTCAACAAGAACCAGTCAGGCACCTAGTTCCTGCCTACACAATTCCTTCTCCTATTTCAAGCCACTTGTAGGTCATAACCAGAGTGACCATTGACTTTTTGATTGCTTCTCATATCCTTCTATCACCATTCCATTTTTCCACTGTACCTTCTTCTTCAGCCAGAGAATTTATTCATCTTTTTGTGTCAGTCATCCTGTCTTGTTCTTGCCATCACCCCCAAACAGCTCTCCATTGTGTAAGTGTAAGCACCCATCTCTCTCTCCTATTTGACTGTGTATCAATCATCTTCGCAAGCCGTACCCAGCACACTCCTAACAACATAGCAGGAGTTCATATAAATTTATGGAATAGATATATTTGGAACCAAGGAGAACATCCCATTTTCAAATATTCTATGTTTATATTTATACATATGTATGTAAAAAATATATGTATATAATCTCTAAGCTATCTTTAATAGATTGAAATAAGTTCATCATTAGCTACTCACTATACACAGGGATCTTTGGTTTCTTTCTTGATTATAAACTTGTCGCATATAGATACAATTTTTAAAAATTTTTTTACCCTCTCATATGTTCCTACTGCAGTGCTAGCCATATGTGAATTGGAATGGAACTTAGAACAATCTTCCACTTAAAAAAGACAAACTCTTATAAATAGAGAATAGAATGGTGGTTTCTGGGAACTGGAAAGTGGGGAAAATGGGGAGATAAGAGTCAAAGGGTGCAAGCTTCTAGTTATAGGATAAGTAAGTTTTGGAGATCTAATGTAGCACAGTAACAATAGTTAATACTGTATTATATGCTTGAAAGTGTCTGAGAGAGTGGATCTGAAACGTTCTTTACCACCCCCACAAACACACACATACGCACACACACACACACACACACACAAAGGTAATTATGTGAATTGATGGGAGTTGTTAACTAATCTTATTGTGGTAATCATTTCACCATATATATGTATACCAAATCATCATATTGTATATTTTATTTTATTTATTTTTTTAAAGTTTTTATTTCTTTATTTGACAGAGATCACAAGTAGGCAGAGAGGCAGGAAGAGAGAGAGGAGGAAGCAGGCTCCCTGCTGAGCGGAGAGCCTGATTCAGGGCTTGATCCCAGGATGCTGGGATCATGACCTGAGCCGAATGCAGAGGGTTTAACCCACTGAGCCACCCAGGTGACCCCATATTGTATATTTTAAAGATATACAATGTTATATGGTAATTACCTCTTAATAAAGCTATGGGGGTTGGTAGAGGAGAAAGAGCAGTTTTCCATCAGGAAGTAATTTTTTTCCCCTGTGAGTTACATTGTTTCTTTTCAAGGTATTTGGAGCACCCTCTTGCATCCTACACAATAATGCCCTTTGCTGACAAATCCTAACTTTTTCTTTGAAAAGTATTGTGTTTTCTTTTTGTATGCTGTTTCCATAAAAATTCTAAAGGTTCTTATGTCAGTAAGTGAGGAACTGTGGAAATTATTTGAACAGTAACGTTCACAACCATTTGAGGCAAAGGGATTTGTCTTTTGCCTAATTATCCACCAGTTTGCCCTGGTTCTTTTCACATGAAGCCCTGTCCTGGGGTCTCTAGAGATGTGAAGGCCCTAGGCTTAGGAAGACCTCACGTCTTCAGTGAAGGTCAGTGAGCTTTCCTTCATTGCCTCTTTTCTCTTCTTCCTTTACTTCACGTGCCCTAGAAGAAATGAAACAAACCCCTCCATCTTCCCTTTCCTTGACAGAGTGGACCTGCTGCCTCCTGCTGCGTATCTCTTTGAAATCAAGGGGTTATAAATGTACCTCTAAGCGGCCACTGCTGTGTTTTTATGATGGGTGGCAAATTAATTTCTTACCTGTTGGAGTATCCTTTTGCCCACATGCCAGGTGTCAGAAAAAGCCCGTAACTCTCTAGATTGCTGTGATAAGTTACCTTTGCCTTTTCCTTACTCCCTTTGTCTTTCTCCCTGGCTTTGTGGTTGACCTTGAACAGAATGCTTTCTTGACTGTTGCAGGGCTTATCACATAGGTTACCAGTGGTCATTGGATGCCTTGAGATCCCTAGTTCTATTATTCCTGCTTCTCTCTCACCCCCAATCTATAAAATATTTTTCTGTTGTTTTTTTTCCCCCCCAAGAGGACAAAGTAGATCATGTCTTAAGAATGGGTGCCAACACATATAGTTAGCTTTCAGGAGATTGCTTGTTGTTATCTACAGTAACTGTCCTCCCTCCTGTGGGAGACTCCCAAAGCTTACAGCCTTGGGCTGTAAGAATCTCTGTTCATCCTCAGGAGGCTGAAGGTGTAGTAGTAGCAGGAGGTAGAAGGGTAGAGACATGACACAATAAAGCCATTTTAAGTGTTATTCTTTCCACATGATAATCTAAGGCAATTTAACCCAATTATTTTATTAACTGTCAATGTCCTTCAGGATATATCGATTCCCTCTCCCCTATTTTTTTTTCTGTTTGTTTTTTTGTTGTTGTTGTTTGTTTGGCCTAGAAAGAATGCAATGATAATGAATTTTGGTATAATACTTTGTAATTCCCAGTTCACTTTGGGATATTCTCTGTTATACTATTTTCAAAATAGCCCTGTAAGGTAGGCAAGGCTGGTTATATTATCACTGTGTGCACACTTCCTTCATCCTGCTTTTTACTTTCTATATTTATACATCAAAATCAAGTGAACTTTGAGCTAGCTTTTGCCATTCTGCTCCACAGGTAAGAAAACTGAAGCCCCGGAAGGTGAAGTGACTTGCCTAAGGTCCATGGATGAAAGTTAAAAAAATTCAGGTCTCAAGCTCATGCTGTCCATACACTTTAAAAAAAAAAATTAACTTTTTTACTTTGAAATAAATGTATATTCACATGAATTTGTAAAAAATAATGCACAGAGATCTACATTACCCTTCTTTACCCAGTTTTCCAAACTATAGTACAATATCATAGGATATTGACAGTGATTTGGTCAAGATACAGAACATTCCCAACACCATGAGGATCTTTCTTACCTCCTGCCCCCACCCCCTCCTAAGCTTTTTTTTTTTTTTAAAAGAATGTATGTATGTATGTATATGTGTATGTATGTATTTGAGAGAGAGAGAGTGCATGAAAGTGGGATGGGGAGGAGCAGAGGGAGAGGGAGAAGCAGACTCTGCTGAGTGTGGAGCCCAACGTGAGGCTTGATCCCACGACACTGAGATCATGACCTGAGCTGAAATCAAGTGTTGGACACCCAACTAACCAAGCCACCCAGGTGCCCATGCCTCCTTAACTTCTGACAACCATTGATCTGTTCTCCATTTCTATAATTTTGTCATTTCATAAATTGTTATGTAAACAAAATAATGCAGTATGGGACTTTTTGGGATTGGTTTTTCACTCAACATAATACTGTGAGGATGTATCCAGGTTGATGCATGTATCAGTAGCTTGTTTGTTCTTGTTGCGTAGCATTCCATGACGCAGAGGTACCACTGCAATGTGTTTGACCATTCACCCACTGAAGAACACCTGGGTTGTTTTTAGTTTGGAATATCAGAATAAGGCTGCTGTACATGTTTAAGTAGGTTTTTGTGTGAATGTAAGTTTTCATTTCTCTGGGACAAATGCCCAGGAGTGCATTTTCTGGGTTATGCAGTAGTTGCATGTTTAGTTTTTTAAGGAAGTGCCAAACTGTTTTCCAGCGCTGGGTGCACCATTTTATATTCTCAGCAGTGCAGGTGTGATCCAGTTTTTTCCACATCCTCCCAACCTTTGGTGTCACTATATATGTATTTTTAGTCATTCTGATATATGTGTAATGATCTTATTGTGATTTTAATATGCATTTCTCTAATGATTAATGATGTTGAACATATTTTGACATGCTTATCTGTCATCTCTATATTCACTTTAATGACATGTCTCTTTATATCTTTTATCTAATTATATTTTATTTTTTTTGTTTTTTAACTTTAAATTTTTAAAATTTTTATTTTTTTAAGGTTTTATTTATTTGAGAGATAAAAAGAGAGAGGAAGAGAACACGAGTTGGGTAGAGGACCAGAGGGAGAGGGAGAAGCAGGCTCCCATCTGAGCAGGGAGCTTGATGTGGGGCTCAATCTCAGGACCCTGAGATCATGACCTCAGACAAAGGCAAACACCTAACTGACTGAGCTACCCAGGCACCCTGTTTTTATCTTTTACTGTCAAATTGATTTACTTATAATTTCTACATACTGGTTCTTCATTAGGTAAGTGGTTTGCATATATTTTCTCTCAGTCTGTACCTTGTCTTTTCAGCCTCTTAACAAGATCTTTTGTTGAGCATAATTTAAAAAATTTTCATAAAGTCTAGTTTATCAGTTTTTACTTACATGTATCATATTTTGGCATCAAGTCTAAGAACTCTTTGCCTAGCCCTATATTCTGAAGGTGTTCCTGTGTTGTTTTCTAAAACATTATAGCTTTATATTTTACATTTAAGCCTATGATATACATATATAGATAGACATATATATGTATATCTGTATATCTATTTTTTTTTAATTTAGGAAAATCAGTTTTACTTACCAAAGTTATATAAAACAGCTTACATTGATTCTTAATTATAATTAAGAAAAAAAATAATTTGTTAGGCCTCTTCATCCTTATTTGGACTTAGGGTTTTTCAATAATGTCCTAACAATACAATCAGAAATTCCTTTTTAAAAAATATCAACTCTAGGGATATCTGGGTGGCTCAGTCGGTGAAGCAGGTCATGATCCTGGGGTCCTGGGATGGAGCCTCACATGGGGCTCCCTGTTCAATGGGGAGACTTCTTTTCCCTCTCACTCTCCCTCTGTGTGCTCTCTCTCTTTCTCTCAAATAAATAAATAAAATCTTTTAAAAAGAAGAATAAAATATCAATGTGATACCATATTTTTGCTTATCAATCTTTCCTCTCTGCTCCCCTTTCTCTCCTCCCTCTTTTCCATCCTTCCTTCTTTCTATTCCAATACTCCTTTCTTATCAGCTCTTTTGTGTTTAGAAAACTTCTTTATTATTTTTAGGATAGATGTACTGTTTCTAAATATTTAGTTTTCCTTCATTGGAAAATGCCATGATTTTCCCTCTATTCCTGAAGGATATTTTCACTGGATATAGGATTCTGGATTGACAGTTCTGTTCTTTTAGCACTTGAAAAATATTGTGCTACTTCCTTTTAACTCCATGGCTTTTGAAGAGATATATGATATCATTCAGATGTGGTTTTTTTTGGTCTGTAGACAAGTTTTTATTTTTCTCTAGCTGTTCTCAAGATTAGTTTTAGTTTTCAGAATTTGACTATGACATGTCTTTCTTTAGGTTTATCCTTTTTGGGATTTACTTCATTTTTTTTTTATAATAGTGAAATATGTATAACAAGGTTTTCCACTTTAAGTATACAATTCAGTGGCATTAATTACATTTACTGTGTTGTACAACTGTAATTACTATCTTATTTATAATATTTTTATCACCTCAAACAGAAATTCTGCATTCTTTAATCAATCACTCTCCCTTTCTGCCTCCTCCCAGCCTCTGGTAGCCTCTAATTTGCTTTGGGTCTCTGAATTTGTCTATTCTACATAGTCTACGAATTCTACATATTGCATGTAGAATCATATGATATTTGTCTTATGTCTTATGTCTGCTCATCCATCTTACAATATGTATCAGCACTTCCTTTTTTTGGTTGAATAATATTCCATTGGATGGTTATTCCACATTATGTTTATCTAGGTTCAGTTTTTTCGTGTGTGGATGTCCAATTATTCCAGCCCCACTTAATGAAAAGCTATCTTTTTCTTCCATTATATTTCTTTATTAAAGGTAGGTTGACTGTATTTATATGAGTTTATTTCTGGACTCTATTCTTTCTGCCTTTCTATTCTTTCACCAACATGTTTGAATTACTATAGCTTTTTAGTAAGTTTTGAAATGGGATAGTGTCAGTCCTTCACCTTTGTTTTTGTCTTTCAATATTGTGTTGACTATTTGGGGTCTTTTCCCTCTCCATGTAAATTTTAGAATGAATTTCTCAACATCTACAAAATGACTTGCTGGGATTTTGATTTGGATTGCACTGAATCTATAGACCAAGTTGGAAAGAACTGACATCTAGACAATATTGAGTATTCCTATCCATGAACATTTATCTCTAATGGTTTGTTTTTGGCTTCTTTCAGCAGAGTTTGTGATCATGGGATCAATCCCCATATTATGTACTCCTTGGCGCAGAGTCTGCTCTGGATTCTCTCCCTATACCCTACACTCCCCACTTTCAAATAAATAAATAAATCACAATACTATCCATAGTTGCACCCCTAAAAATGAAATACTTAGGTATAAATCTAACACAATATATACAAGATCTGTATGAGAAAAACTACAAAACTCTGCTAACATTTTGTTGAGAGTTTTTGCATCTATGTTTATGGGAGATATTTGTAAAATTTGTAGTCTTTTTATAAAATTTGTGATTTCTTTGTCTGATTTTAGTCATAGGATAATGCTGACCTCATAGAATGAGTTAGGAAGTATTTTCTCTGCTTCTGTCTTCCGAAAGAGATTTTTTTCCCATAAATGTTTGGTGGAATTTACCAGTGAACCAATCTGGGACTGGTGCTTTCTATTTTGGAAAGTTATTAATTATTGATTCAATAGCTTTAATAAATATAGGCCCATTCAGGTAGCCTACTTCTTCTTGTGTGAGTTTTGGCAGATTATACTTCTTTAATTTAATTTTTAATTTTTTTTAACATATAATGTATTATTAGCCCCAGGGGTACAGGTCTGTGAATTGCCAGGTTTACACACTTCACAGCACTTACCATAGCACATACCTTCCCCAATGCCCATAACCCCACCACCCTCTCCCAACCCCCCACCCCTGGCAACCTTCAGTTTGTTTTGTGAGATTTAGAGTCTCTTATGGTTTGTCTTCCTCCCTATCCCATTTTCTTTCATTTATTCTTTTCCTACTCCCCAAACCCCCACACGTTGCTGCATCTCCACTTCCTCATATCAGGGAGATCATTTGATAGTTGTCTTTCTCCTATTGATTTATTTTGCTAAGCATAATACCCTCTAGTTCCATCCACGTTGTTGCAAATGGCAAGATTTCATTTCTTTTGATGACTGCATAGTATTCCATTGTATATATATACCACATCTTCTATATCCATTCATCTGTTGATGGACATCTAGGTTCTTTCCATAGTTTGGCTATTGTGGACATTGCTGCTATAAACTTTCGGGTGCATGTGCCCCTGCGGATCACTACATTTGTATCTTTAGGGTAAATGCCCAGTAGTGCAATCCCTGGGTCATAGGGTAGCTCTATTTTCAACTTTTTGAGGAACCTCCATGCTGTTCTCCACAGTGGTTGCATCAGCTTGCATTCCCACCAACAGTGTAGGAGGGTTCCCCTTTCTCTGCATCCTCGCCAGTATCTGTCATTTCCTGACTTATTAATTTTAGATATTCTCACTGGTGTGAGGTGGTATCTTATTGTGGTTTTGATTTGTATTTCCCTGATGCCAAGTGAGGTTGAGCACTTTTTCATGTGTCTGTTGGCCATTTGGATGTCTTCTTTGCAGAAATGTCTGTTCATGTCCTCTGCACATTTCTTGTTTGGATTATTTGTTCTTTGGGTGTTGAGTTTGATAAGCTCTTTATAGATTTTGGACACTAGCCCTTTATCTGATATGTCGTTTGCAGATATCTTCTCCCATTCTGTCAGTTGTCTTTTCATTTTGTTAACTGTTTCCTTTGCTGTGCAAAAGCTTTTGATCTTGATGAAATCCCAATAGTTCATTTTTACCCTTCCTTCCCTTGCCTTTGGTGATATTCCTAGGAAGACGTTGCTGCAGCTGAGGTTGAAGAGGTTGCTGCCTGTGTTCTCCTCAAGGATTTTGATGGATTCCTTTCTCACATTGAGGTCCTTCATCCATTTTGAGTCTATTTTCATGTGTGGTGTAAGGAAATGGAACAGTTTCATTTTTCTGCATGTGGCTGTCCAATTTTCCCAACACCATTTGTTGAAAAGACTGTCTCTTTTCCATTGGACATTCTTTCCTGCTTTGTCGAAGATTAGTTGACCATAGAGTTGAGAGTCTATTTCTGGGCAGGTTGTACTTCTTAAGGAATTGGTCCATTTTATCTAGGTTATCAAATTTGTGGGCATAGAGTTA
This sequence comes from Mustela nivalis, assembly GCF_964662115.1. Classification (NCBI taxonomy): domain Eukaryota; kingdom Metazoa; phylum Chordata; class Mammalia; order Carnivora; family Mustelidae; genus Mustela; species Mustela nivalis. Next base: position 24,617,078 of record NC_139035.1, read on the forward strand.
TTCATAATATTCTTTGATTATTCTTTTAATGTCCATGAGGTCTGTAGTGATGTCCCTTCTTTTGTTTCTGATATTAGTGATTTGTGTCCTCTCTCTCTTTCTCTAGTTAGCTTGGCTAGAAACGTACTGATTTTATTCATTTTTTTCAAAGAACAGGGTGTAGTTTCAGTTGAGTTTTCCCCTATTGATTGCTATTTTCAATTTCATTGATTTCTGCTCTGATTTTTATTATTTTTTTTCCTTCTGCTGACATTGGATTTAATTCACTCTTCTTTTCCTGGTTTCTTAGGATAGAGATTTAGATGATTAATTTAAATCTTTCTTCTTTTCTAATATATACATTCAATATTATAATTTTTCTCTAAGCACTGCTTTTGTTTTATCCCAGACTTTGGATAAGTTCTGTTTTCATTTTCATTTAATTCAAAACATTTAAAAAGTTCTCTTGAGATTTCTTATTTGACCTGTGTGTTATTTAGGAGTGTGTTGTTTAATCTCCAGGTATTTTGGGATTTTCCAGCTATCTTCCTGTTATTGATTTCTAGTTTAATTACACTATAGTCTGAAAGCAGACATTGTATGATTTCTATTCTTTTAAATTTGTTAAGGTGTGTTTTATGACCTAGAGTGTGCTCTTTCTTGGTAAATGTTCCATATGAGCTTAAGAAGAATGTGTGTTCTGCTGTTTTGAGATGAAATGGTCTATAGTTATCCATTATATTCAGTTGATTAATGGTGCTATTGAGTTCAACTATGTCTTTACTGATTTTCTGCCTGCTGGGTATGTCCAGTTCTGATAGAGGGATGTTGAAGTACCCAGCTATAATAATGGATTCATCTATTTCTCTTGGCAGTTCTATCAGTTTTTTGTCTCATATATTTTGACACTCTGTTCATAGGTCCATACATGCTAAGAGTTGTTATGTCTTCTGGGTGAATTGACCTCTTAATCATTATATAATGCTCCCTCTTTATCTCTGGTAACTTTCCTTGCTCTGAAATCTGCTCTGTGTGAAATTAATGTAGCTACTCCTGCTTTCTTTTGATTAGTTTTAATATGGTGTATACATTTTCCATCCATTAACTTTTATTTAATCTATATGTGTCTTTAAGGTAGATTTCTTTTAGGCAACATGTAACTGGGTCTTATCTCTGATGATCTTTGTCTTTTAATTGACAGATCTAGACCATTGACATCCAAGTGACTGTTATATAGTTCTATTAATATCTGCTATAATTGTTACTTGTTTCTATTTTTGTGCTTGTTCTTTGTTCCTATTTTGTGTTACACTCTTTTTTCTGAGGTTTGTGGTTAACTGAGCATTTTAAATAATTTCACTTTCTTCCTTCCTTAGCATTTTCGTTATACTTTTTTAAAACTTTTTTTAGTGGTTGCCCTAGTGTTTGAAGTATACATTTACAACAGTTCAAATCTGTTTTCAAATAACACTGCCATTTCACAGTGTGAGTAGTACCTTATAGTAACCAAGTAATTTTGATTTCCTCCTTCATATTCTTTTTTTTTAAGATTTTATTTATTTATATGACAGACAGAGATCACAAGTAGGCAGAGAGGCAGGCAGAGAGGGAGAGAGGAAGAAGCAGGCTCCTTGCCGAGCAGAGAGCCCGATGTGGGGTCCGATCCCAGGACCCTGGGATCATGGCCCGAGCTGAAGGCAGAGCCTTCAACCCACTGAGTCCCCCAGGTACCCCTTGTATTCTATTTCTGCTGTCATTCATTTCTCTTATACTTAAGCATGTATAACCCAGTATATATTAAATATACTAATATTTAAATATGTTAATATTAAACATGCATATTAAATTTATAAAGCGTATTAAACATGTATATTAAATAACTATATATAAAGCACATTAAACATATATATTAAATAACTCATATTAAACATGTATATTAAATATATATAAAGCACACATAATCAAATACATTATGGGTGTTAATATTTTGAACCAACTTATCTGTTACATCAATTAAGAATAAAAAGCTTCTATTTTATAACTTGTTTTTAATTTATCACTAATTTCTTCTCTACTGGTCTTCCTTTCTTTGTATAGATCAAAGTTTCTGATGTTTATCAATTTTCTCCTCTCTAAAGAACTTCTTTTAACTTGCAACTACCTGTTGCAAGGCAGGCCTGTCAACAACAAATTCTCTCAATTTTTGTTTGGGAAAGTCCTTTCTTTCACTTTTGAAGGATAATTTTGCATGGCACAGAATTCTGGGTTGGTGTTTATTTTTCCTCTCAACAGTTTAAATATTTTACTTTATTCTCTTCTTGCTTACATAGTTTGAGAAGAAGTTAAATATAATTCTTTGCTCTTCTATAGGTGAGGGCTTTTTCCCCCTCTGGCTTCTTTGAGGATTTTGTCTTTAGTTTTGATTTTCTGTCATTTGAAATGGTGTGGAAAATGGCTTTGGTGTAGTTTTTATATTATTTATTGTGCATGGTGTTTTCTGAACTTCCTAGATCTGTGGTTTGGTATCTGACATTAAGTTGGGAAAATTAGCAGACACTATTGTTTCAAATATTGTTTCAAATTTTATTATTGTTTCAAATATTTCTTCGGTTCCTTTCTCTCTCTCTCTCTCTTTTTTAAATGGTATTCCCAATACATATATGTTACACATTTTGTAGTTGTCCCACAGTTCTTGGATATTCTGTCCTGGTTTTTTCAGTCTTTCTTCCTTTCTTTTCTTTTCTTTTTTTCCCTGTTTGCTTTTTGGTTTGAAGGTTTGCATTGAGATACCCTCAAGCTCAGAGTTTCTTTCCTCAGCATGTCCAGTCTACTAAAAGCTTATCAAGGCATTCCTCATTTCTGTTGGTATTTTGATCTCTAGCATCTCTTTTTGGTTCTTTCTTAGAATGTCTCTCTCTGCTTACATTGCTTGGATGCTCTCTGCTTTATCTGTTGGAGACCTTAGCACATAATCACAGTTATTTTAAATTCCTGGTCTGATAATTCCAAGAATCTATGAGTCTGGTTTTGAGGCTTGGTTTGTTTTTTCAAATTGTGTGTTTTTTTAATCTCTTAGTATGTTTTATAATTTTTTCTTGGTAGAAATGACATGATACACTAGGTAAAAGAGAGTACCACAAATAGGCTGTTAGTAATGTGCTATTGGGGGAGACGAAGTGTTCTGTGGTCCTATGATTAGGTCTCAGCCTCTTAGAAAATGTTAGTTTCTCTAGACTGTAAATGCCACATATGTTTCTCACTCTTCTGTGCTCCCCCTACTGCCTTTGATTGGGACAGGTTGGTTTGAATGTGCTGGAGTTGGATACTTCCCTTTTCTCATGGGAAAAATTGGAGTGGAGGCGGTGTTGAGTATTTCCCTTCCTCCATATGGAAGGTTAAAATGGCTGTTTTTAAATATTTCTCCTCCCATAGAGGAGTTAGGCTCTGACAAAACCTCAACAAGTTAGGCTCTGGTTAAATAGCTTCTTTTGAGGGCAGACCTTGTTAAAGTAGAACAGAGCACTCAGGCATTTTCCAAAATGTTTCCTTTTCCTTTCCCCCCTGCTAGAAGCATGAAAGGGATTTTGTCTGATACTCACTGTGAAAACCAAGTCAAGCTCCTGGAGGCAAAACTCAGAAATATGTGAGGCCTCCTATGAATGCATCTCCCTAGAGTTTTTAACTGTCAGGAATTGTGCACACTTGAACTTCTAGCAGTTGTCAGTTACAGTTCAGGCTTTCCTACCTGATCACTGGTTTCTTAGGAGGTTTAAGCTCCTAGGTTTCTGCTTGGGTAAGTCCCGATTCTCTGTATTCACCCATTAATCTTTGCAGTTTTGAGGTCAGTGGTTTGTCCTGTAATTTCTCATTTGGATCCAAGAAGATTTATTGATTTTATGGTTTGTTCAGCCTTTTTACTTATTGTTAGGTTGCATTGGCAACTTACAAGCTTATTATATGCTGGACCAAAAGCCAGAAGTCAAAAAGGATTTTTTTTTTAACTTTCTTTTTTTTTTATTAAGTTTTTAATTTTAATTCCAGTATAGTTAACATATAGTGTTATATTAGTTTCAGGTGTACAATATAGTGATTCAGCAATTCTGTCATTCTAACAGCTCAGTTCTTACCATGACGAGTGTACTCCTTCATCCCCATCACCTATTTCACCCGTCCCCCCACTTGCCTCCCCTCTGGTAACCATCAGTTCATTCTCTATGGTCAAGTCTGTTTCCTGGTCTCTCCCTCCCATTTTTCCCCCTTTCCTGGTTTGTTTTATCTCTTAAATTCTACATATTTGAATGATTTCTTTCTCTAACTTATTTCTGTTGTTCTATGTTCTAGTTCATTGATTTTTTCCTCTGCCTTATTTATTCTGCTATTACATTTTTATTTATTTATTTTGCTGCTGTTAAATTTTTAAATTTGGTTTTTGTACCTTTCAGTTCTAAAATTTCCAATTGGTTCTTCTTTATATCTTCTATTTATTTGCTGAAGATTTCTGTTTCTTTGTCTGGATTTTGTATTTTTTCATCCATTTCAAGCATGTTTGTAACTGATAATCGAAACATTTTTATGACAGCTGCTTTAAAATATTTGTCGTTTAATTCTGACATCTCTGTCATTTTAGTGATGGTATGTATTATGTTTTTTAAAAAAAATTCAGTTTAATATTTTGCTGTTTCTTGTTATGATGAGTGATTTTCTACTTAAACCTGACCTTGTGGGTATTATGTTATGAGACTCTAGAACTTATTAAAATTCTTAGTTTTAATAACTATGAAATCCCTCTGGAAGGGAAGGGAGTTCATCAACTCATTACTGCCATATGGGGGGTAGAAGTTCAGGTTTCCCACTAAACCTCCACTGACAACAGAGCACAGGCTCCTTGTTAATGCTGGGCAGGGATGGGGATTCTGGCTTCAGTGTGATACTTCTCTGGTTGTGAGAAGTGAAAGTTCTTCACTATTTATTCCTCATGTGGTCTGTACCACATAATGGGGGTGGCTTATTGCCACTGAACAGTGGTAAAAGTCCTGACTCTTCACTAGGCTTCCCCTGACACCACCTTAGTGAGAAGGGGAGGTCTGTCTTGGAACTTCTGAGTAGAGGTAGAAGGCTCCTCATATCTCTGATGTCACTGTATGTAGATGGGTGAGGGGAGCTCATTACCATCCAGTTGGAATGTTGTGCTCATCGTTTTTTGTTACCCCACATTAGGTGGATTAAGGTATTTTGTGGATTAAAGTGGGTTATTGCCCTGTCTAGGTTTTCCACTTGGCCTTTGCTGACATGGGTGGGGATGGGGCTGCAGTAAAACTGTTGTCTTTGGCATAGAATGATTATTATCTAAAAGCTTTCAGTCTTTAGCATATTCCCCTTTCTTGGTCCTTAGTTTAGAATGAGTGGACGTGGTCTGCACTTGCTGCCATTTCCCAATTTCCAGCTTCCTCAGCTTCAAGTCTGAGACATATATGAGGCAAAAAGAAAACCAGAGAATTCAGCATTTGCCATTCCTTGGGTCCCGTAATCCCTAGTCAGTTGACCTTCTTCTCTCCACCTTCCAGAATTTTCTTATGTTTATTTTATATATAATTTCTAGAGTTTTTAGTTGTGCTTAGGAGAAGGAATAGGGTAAAGTGCATATTTTCTATCTTACCAGAACTGTCCATAAACTTTTAACAAAACTTAAATTTCCCAATTACTTTGAAGTATGGTTTTCATATTCTCCTTTTCTAGACTAGTAGCTCCTTATTAAGTATCTGAATCAGTATTTTTAAAACTATAAGCTGTGGGGTGCCAGGGTGGCTCAGTGTGTTAAGTCTCTGCCTTCGGCTCAAGTCGTGATCTCAGGTCCTGGGATCAAGCCCCGCATTGGGCTCTCAGTGGGGAGCCTGCTTCTTGCTCTCTCTCTCTACCTGTCTCTCTGCCTACTCGTCATCTCTCTGTCAAATAAATCAATAAAATCTTAAAAAAAAAACCCTACAAGCTGTGACCCATTAGTGAGTCATAAAATCAATTTGATAGGTCATGACCAGCATTTAAAAAAAATGAAGTAAAATAATAGAAGGGAAAACAAAGTACCTCATACATAGCAAGGGAAATAATTGTTGTATTACCCTTTTGATGGTTGTGTGCATATATATGTGAATACCGGGTTGCAAAATAACATGTATTTCTTGGATGTGGGTTACAGTCAACAGAGTTTGAAAGCCAGTCACTGAGATGGCAAAAAATGGTGAGAGGGAGTGAAGAGAAGAATTCTTTAAGATGTTTTAGATGAAACCTCCTCCCACCCACAGGCACTAGATGGTTTAGGTTATGTTAGCTGGGTACAGATTGGAGAGGTCACGTTTGCTATTTGAAAGTACTCTCTCCCTAGAAGGACTTGCCTGTAGGTTGAAAGGAAGAGAATTAAGTATCATTGTTGGCCCTGAACCTGAGATCCTTCCAGCCCCTGAGCTTGGCAGCAAGTAGGTTCTTATAGGGAATGTTTGAAGGAGATGCCTTTGCACTCCATACCTGGATTCATCCAGGCAGATTCTCTCAGGAAGAGTAAGTAGATTAGCACCATCCACCACAGCCCCAGACACCTACATCTCTGAGTTAAAAGTGAAGTCTTGCTGGATACTTCTTGTTCTCTGTTGGCATTGAGTGAGGCAGAGGCGGTAGGGAGAGACTGGGAGCCAGAACTCTGATGGAGAAGGCACAGGACTCTTCCTTGGTGGAGAGTGTAAAATAAAACCTTTCAAAAACGGTAGCAAGTTGAATGGCAAGACCTGTTTTATTGAAGGATAAGCACAGGAGGTTGGGTATCAATCAGGTAAATCTCAAATGACCAGAGCACCTTAAATTGCCCTGGAGTTCTCCATATCATTTTACTTTAGGAGACTTGGAGTAAACTTAACTGATGGGATCTCATGCTAGAGGCATGGTGTGTGCCCTGGAGATTCTTTTTTTTTTTTTTTTAATTTATTTATTTGACTGAGAGAGAGAGAGATCACAAGTACACAGAGAGGCAGGCAGGGGGCGGGGGGAGCAGGCTCCCTGCTGTGCAGAGAACCCGACATGGAGCTTGATCCCAGGATCCTGAGATCATGACCTGAGCTGAAGGCAGAGGCTTAACCCACTGAGCCACCCAGGTGCCCCTGCCCTGGAGATTCTAATAAAGAGCCTTGATTGCCTGTTTTACGCCGGGCTGAATGCTAGGTACTTTTACATGGGTATTGTATTGACTCCTTAGAATTGCCCTGTGAGCAAGTATGATTAGCCCCAGTTCACCTATGAGGGTGATGAGGCTCAGAGAAGTTAAGTAATTTGTCCAAAATTAGAGTTTGAATGTGGTGGAGTCAGGATTTAGAGCCTGATGTGTTCAGTCCAGCATGCTTTGGACTGTGCCACAATTGCTTTTATAAAATGAGGCTGTGAGAGAATGCAACCAGCCTCCCTGAGAACGAAAAGGCCCAGATATTTTTTAAAGATCTGCAAGACCTGCTGTTGATATGTAGGCCAGTGAAATGGCTTCATGATATAGGACTCTTTCTGCAGCTTGACTATTTAAAGAAAATGTATCATCTTCCCTAAAACAAATTTTACTGGTTAAAAAGAGATCACCATGAAATCTACCAAAGCATAAAACAAAATGTGAAATATGACAGGAGATATAAGCTATTTCATCTAATACTGAATGGTGCATTTTCAGAAAGAGCTGTAAATTAAATAAAGGAGCACATATTTGAAACTGTTTAAGCTTTTAACAAATATTTGGGACAGTGAAGCTGTTATGGAAACTTACTGTCGGTGATAAAAGAACCAGTAGAGATAAATTCTGGTTAATAAATCCCGTCATTTTGTCAATGGAGTAGAAAGTACTTTCAATAAGAGGTTCATGATGCAGGACACATTCCAGCAACACTCTCTTCAACATCTGGACTAGGTGGCATGGTCTAAACCCAAGTAACAGCCTGCGGCTACCATTCCTGTTCTCCCCCAAGGTTAAACAACCAAAGAAAACCCAAGTGGATACCTGGACAGTCCTTACCCGGCACCAGAAATAGCACAGTGGTTCCTGAACAGATTAATAGGGACAGTACTAAGGTATAAAGTGCAGGCTGAGCAATACAGGTAGAAACCTTAATAACTGACTCTTTGGCTCTGAGTGGCTATAAAGGATTCTTCAGGGACAGTGTTTTATAAAGCAACACAATTGCCTGAATCAGCTGGATTGACTCTCTTAGCTAAGGTGGTGGTGGTAGTGGGGCAGGGACGGGGGGTGGGGAATATTTGCATGTCTAAATCAGGTACATTATTCATTGTGCAGGGGTTTAATTAAAAAAGAAAAAAAATTATATGCTGTAACCTTATGTAGGAAAAATGACTTTTTTTTTTTTTTTAAGTCATCATTCCAGTGACACCTGGATCATTACAGCAAAGAAGAATTTAGAAGTTAATTACCTACAGGGTGTTTACATATGTTATCACAGGAGCTTGGAGAGCAAATCAAGATAGACCTAGGTGCTTTTTACTTAACCTGCAGCCAGCCTTGTCTTTTCAGTCCCTCAGATGCAAATACAATATCATTATGGAGGTAACTCAATTTACATAGATGTATTCCTGAAAACCAGATGTGCTGTGTGAAAGCCAAATTGTTGTGGATCAAATTATGTTTTATATCCTAAGGGAACTTGTTATTTAAGCATCTGTGATGCTTGCTATGACTTAAAGCATTGGAATTTATAGACCAAATGGTTGCCTCTGTACTAAGATGGTGTGTCTGTGTTGTAGACAGGGTCATGTGCTATGGGGAAAAAAAAGTGTTATTTAACTTAACACAACCAAGAGTTATTTCTGGTTTTTTTTTTTTTTAAATCAGAATCTTATGCAGGTTGGATTGCCACACCCCCTCAATGCTGCTGTCCCCCAGGGACCCAGCAACTCAGGAACTCAGACTATATCATTCTTGGAACTCTGACATTTCCATTTCATTTGACCACAAATAGATGCATGGAGGCAAAAAGATAGGAAGGTGAGTGCATAGGAAATTGAAAATGCTTTGGTGACCACGGTCTGCCACCCTGGTATTTATCACTGTGATTGCTTCTGTGGGTTTTGGAAACATTGATGGCACTTTCTGGAATAGCCAATTGATTTTCAGAGCTCTTGGTACATTACACATTCAATAATACTTTTTGTATACAAATATAACTCTTCATTAAAATAACAATAAAGGCAATCTCTTAGAAAGAATATATTGGCCATCAGATTCAGGAACCAGAGGAAGAAAATCCATGGGAAGGGAGTACAGGCCCTTAAAAGGAGTGTTGGCACAAAATGCTATCCGTGTAATATCATTAGTCATACAGCACATAGCTTCTGGTTTCCTTTGCCTTGACTTCATAGCAACCTCCTGGACTAGTCTCAGATCACTCTTCTGACTCTGATCCTCCTGTTTACTTGTGCTTTCCCTGCATGTTCCCAAATTGGTCTCCAAACTCAACCTACAGCCCTGATCCTTACCTTCATTCTACATCCTTGGTTTGTAATTTGCTTAAGTGGCCTTCCCAATATCTGACCATTGTCCACATTCGGCCCATATCACTGCTCCCATGTAGCATATGCTTCTGAATTCCCTAAAGCCTGCTCAAGAACATCACTCTGGCGATTCTCCCTTTCTCCTCCATCACCAAATTTCTCCTCTTTAGTAAACTTCCTTGTCTACTGCACATTAACAGTCCAGTGTTTCTCCCATCATAAAAGAAGGAGGACCCTTCTCAACCTCTATTCTCATTCTTTTAACTACTACCTCCTTCTCACTACTTCAGAGCATCTTAAATTTTTTAAAATGAATTTCTCTCCTTCCATTCTTACCTGAAACTACCCCCAGTCAGGCCATCACTACTGCTGTTCTCCTGAAACTGTACTTGTCAAGGTCACCCTTGATTACCATGTTGCTGAATCCAATGGTTATTTTCAGTCTTCATCTTACTTAAAATCTCAACAGCACTTGACACACAGCTGTTCACTCTCTTCTCTGTAAAACTCTTTTTCTTCTTGGCTTCCAAGATAATTACACTTGCCTAGTTTTTCTCCTACCTTTATAATGCTCTTTCTCAGTCTTTTCATTTTCCTTTTATCCCTATCCTCCTGCCCCCATTTCCTCACCTAAATATTAGAGTGCCACAGTGCTCAGCCCCTGGATTTCTTCATTTTTTTCTTTATCCATAGTCACTCTATATGTGATCTAGTGTAGATTTATGGGTTTAAATAGCATCTCAGTGTTGATATGATCCAAATTTTTTAACCCAGTTGTCTTCTCTGATAAGACCCATATATCCTACTGTTATTTGACATATATACTTGGGTGTCTAATAGGGACAGCAAATTTAACATCTCCAAAACTAAGCTCTGGATCTTTCTCCAAACCAGGTTTTCTTACTCTTTTCTCCATTTCAGTAATGGAACTTCATCCTTTAAATTGCTAGGATAAAAAAAATCCTGATACTCAGCCTTAACTCTTCCCTGTCACAACCTTCATTAATCTTTCAGAGATTCTTGACAAATTTTTCTAAAATCTGACCACTTCTCACAACTCTCATCACATCTCACCTGTGTTATCACATAACTTCCTAGGTGATGTCTTGAGTCTATGTTTGTCCTCCACGCCCCCCCAAAACTATTCTTATTATCCAAAGTGACCCCATGAAAATATAAATCAGGTCATATCACTCTTCTGCTTATTACTGTAATTGAATGGATTCCCATGTCTCAGACTGAAACCCAAAATCCTCATGCTCACCAATGGAGCTCTGTGTGTCCTGGCTCTTTTCACTTCAGCCACTTTGCACCACTGCTATCCTTGAACACATCAGGCAGTTTCCCCTCCTAGGCCTTGACCTTGCTGTTTCCTCTGCCAGGCATGCTATTTTCTCAGCTGTCTGCATGGTTCACTTATTCACTTCCCTCATGTTTTCACTTCCGTCATCTCTGTGAGGGCGTCCCTGATCACTTATTGAAAAACTGCAACTAATTCCCTCCTATTTTCTATTCCTCTAACATGATTTATTTCCCCCTTACCATTACCACTTCAAATCACCATATTTTTAAATTGTTTGTCACCATACATCATAAGTTTTTGATGCAGTGTTCCATGATTCATTGTTTTCATATAACAGCCAGTGCTCTGTGCAATAGGTGCCCTCCTTAATACCCATCACTGGGCTAACCCATCCCTCTACCCCCACCCAAGATACAGTGAAAAGAAGGGCCATATGCACCCCAGCAGCAATGTCCACAATAGCCAAACTGTGGAAAGAGCTGAGATGCCCTTCAGCAGACGAATGGATAAAGAAGACATTGTCCATATACACAATGGAATATTACTCAGCCATCAGAAAGGATGAATACCCAACTTTTGTATCAACATGGGTGGAACTGGAGGAAACACACCATATTTTTAAAATTATTTCATTGTTTGTTTTTTTAAAAAGATGTTGTTTATTTATTTGAGAGAGAGCACACAGAGGGAGAGGGAGAGAAAGAAGCAGACTCCCTCCTGAGCAGGGAGCCTGACAGGGGGCTCGATCCCAGGACTCCAGAATCATGACCTGAGCTGAAGGCAGATGCTTAACCAATTGAGCCACTCAGGCTCCCCTTATTTCATCTTTTAATTTTATCTTCAGTGTTGTAGTATAAGCTCTATGAGGGTAAGAAACTTGACTGATTTGCTTACTGTACTATCTCTTCTGGTTCAAATAATGCTCAATATATAGTAATGGCTAGAGAAACATTTGTTGAATGAAGGAACAGTTGGGAACAGGAGGGAGACAAATCACAATAGACTCTTTTTTTTTTTTCCCCCCACAATGGACTCTTAATCTCACAAACAAACTGAGGGTTGTGGGAGGTGGGAGGGATAGGGATAGGGTGACTGGGTTATGGACATTGGGGAGGGTATGTGCTATGGTGAATGCTGTGAAATGTGTAAGCCTGATGACTCACAGCCCTGCACCCCTGGGACAAGTAATATATTACGTGTTAATAAAGATAATTTTAAAAAATTTTAAAAAAGAAAGAACAGATTGGTGATAAGATTGTGTTGTCAAGGGTAATTTGAAATTCTGCTCTTGGGAACACTGTTTGTATTTTCCCATAGAAATAATAAAATTCATGGTTAAATCCTGTACATTGGCTTAAAGACTAAGTTCTCCAATATGCTTAAAACTGGGGTTATTAGTTGAGGAAATCATACAGTGTCCCCTAGCTAGCTGGTGCCAATGAGACACACTTGAAAACAATTGGTCACAATATAGCATTGTGAGTGCAAGACAAAGAATCACAGAATCCAATGGGAAGCTCCGAGGAAGGAGGAGTGATTTTAACCCACTGAGCCACCCAGGCACCCCAGGAGGAGTGATTTTAGAATTGGAGTTAATTTCACAGAAGTGGGTCTGTAAGAATAATTGAAGTTTTGCCACAGAGAAAAGGAAGGAAATTTAATAGGCAGAAGGAATCGTATATCAGATGACACAAGTATAGAAGTATATGATATATTCATAAAAAGGAGAACAAATACTTTGTGACTTGAATATTGGTGAGAGAGGCAGGTGGGTCAAAGTTGTGGAAAATGCCATGAGCCATGTTAGGGAGCTGAGATGTAGTCTGTCAGTGCTAAGAAAGTTTTCTGGGCACGTATTGCATGGAGCACTGGGTATGGTGCATAAGCAATGAATTTTGGAACACTGGAAAAAAATTAAAGTAAATTTTAAAAAAAGAAAGTTTTCTGGATCGAATGGAGTTTTGGAGACTGGTAAAGAAGCAAAAGCTCATTGCTTCTCTTAGAAATTGTCTTAACACTTTGTGGCTTATCAGTTGTTGGGTTCTCAAATTTCTTTTGGTTTCTAAGTAATTAAAAAAATAATTGGGCTACTTTGAAGTTTAGGTAATGACTAGGGTCTAAAATCTTATGTACTTCTAATTTATTGTGATAATTAATATGCTCACTTATACATTGTTTTCAGAATGTCTGACCTCTTGAAGTTCAAATAGGAATTTACTGTTTTAACCAAACATTATTTATGATATCCACATACATGGTAGTTAAATACTGTTGTGTTGGGGCACCCAGGTGGCTCAGTTGGTTAAGTGTCTGACTCTTGATTTAAGCTCAGGTCATGATCTCAGGGTCCTGAGGTCGAGCCCCACATCAGGCTCTGCACTCAGCACAAAGTCTACTTGAGATTCTCTCTTTCCCTTTGGTCTTTCCCCAGCTCACTAAGTAAATAAAATCTTTAAGAAAATACTGACATGTTATCTTTGTGGTCAGAACTACTCAATAAAGTCAAATTTGATCTTTAGCAAGACGCTGGTGACCTGGATAAAAGGCACAGGAGGTTTGCCTATCAAAAATGCATGTATCAGAGTCCGGAGAGATTTAGCCAAGGGAAAAGATGAGAGAATCAAGATTCAAACTTATCTTGAGCTGGAATCCTGAAGACTCAGTCTATACCAAGTAGAAAAAATTATTATGCAGAAAGCTTAATGTCCTAAGTTTAGGTTCAGAAATTTAATGATGTGAGTCAAGGCTGGGGAAGCTTGAGCTGGCAGCTGATAGGAATCTAAGTACCAGGTACTATTCTAAGAGCTCTGTGTGAGTTAAATCATTTAATCCTAACAGCATCCTTATGAGGTAAGAGCAATTATACTTCCCATTCTACAGGCACCCAAATTTTCTCAATACCATGTAGCCACAGAATGGTAGAAGTGAGATTTGAACTGACAATGGTGACTACTATGCAATATTCCATGGCAAGAGTTGATGTGAAAATTGTGCTGTGTGTGTGAAAATTTTAGAATATTAAGGCTTGAAGGAAACTGAGAGATCAGGATATTCATGGATTCTTCCAGCTTCTTGGGCAATGCCTTAGAGGTCCCCTCCAAGAGCAGTGGATAGGTAACTCAGTGGGCAGCAAAACCAGCACACTTCCATTGGTTCTGTTCCCATGTTGGGGATACAAATATGGTTTCATTTGAAGCAAGAGTTCACACAGCTTTTTAAAACAGTGCCTTTGATCTTATAGCCTAAGCACTTATTTTGTTGACGAGGGTGCCATGGTCAAAGTAATGAGTGTAATATTAGCTAACAGTGAAGTGGGGCTTCTTGAACATAAAACCCATTTTTATTTTTAATATGACTCCATTTTTTAAAAAAATTATCATGGTAAGAAGGCTTAATGTGAGATCTAACCTCTTAAATTTTTAACTGTATGATGCATTATTGTTGACAATAGTACAATGGTGTATAACAGATCTTCAGAGCTTATTTGTCTTCCTTAACTGACTCTTTATGCACGTTGATTAGTATACTGCCTGTGTCTCCCTGCCCCTCTCCCCCTGGAAATCACCATTCCACTCTATGATTCTATGAATTTGACTATTTTTACAAATATTTTATAAATTTTACTATTTTACCTCATGTAAGTGGAATTATGTAGTACTTGTTTTTCTGTGATGGGCTTATTTTACTCAGCATAATGTCCTGAAGCTTCATCTGTGTTGTAATATATGGCAGAATTTCCTTCTTTTTTCAGGTGGAATAGTATTCCATTGTATGTATACACCTAATTTTCTTTATCCACTTGTTTGTCAGTGGACATTTTTATTTTTTCCATGTCTTGGTGGTTACAAATAATGCTGAGATGAACATAGGAGTACTATTATCTCTTTGCGATCCTGATTTCAATTCTTTTAGATAAATACCCAGAAGTAGGATTTCTGGATCATATGGTAGCTCTATTTTTAATTTTTTTGAGGACCTTCCATATTGTTTACCAAAAAAGCTGCTGCATTATTTGTGTTCCAACTAACAGTGCATAAATATTCCACTTTCTCGACATCCTTGCTAATGCTTGCTATCTTTTTTTTTCAATATAATAACCATCCTGACAGGTATGAAGTAGTATCTTGTTGTGGTTTTGATTTGACTTTCCTTCATGATTAGTAACAAAAAGCATTTTTTAAAATATACCTCTCAGCCATTTGTGTGTCTTCTTTGGAGAAATGTCTCATCAAGTCTTTGGTGAC
Organism: Mustela nivalis; assembly: GCF_964662115.1. Taxonomy (NCBI): domain Eukaryota; kingdom Metazoa; phylum Chordata; class Mammalia; order Carnivora; family Mustelidae; genus Mustela; species Mustela nivalis. Next base: position 24,632,132 of record NC_139035.1, read on the forward strand.
CTTAAAAACAGCATTGTGTTCCACCTCTGGGGATGGCTGTTCCTTCTTGCACCATGTTTCATATACTGTACTTAATTCAGGGGCTACATGTTACCGACCTACAAAGTGGTCCTGAGGAAGGGAATCAGAATGCTATGGGGTCTGGAAACATACATAGAGTGAATGAAGTGATTAAGAATGTCTAGCCTGGAAGAAAAGTTAAGAAGGCTGTCAGTTATTTCAAATAAGAAGGGCCACTTTGTTTAAGAAGGAAAGGTTTTGTGATTAAAAAACATTGGTCTCAAAAGTAAACATAAAAAGTTGTTTAATAAAATTCCAGAAATGAAAAGGCATCTCATGAGCTAGTAAGGTCCCTGTCATGAGATATATTCAAGCCAGGCTGTGAGCACTGTAAGGATGCTATAGAGGTGGTCCCTCCAATGGTTGGGAGGTTTGACAACTTAGCTTCCGAGAACACTTTAAACTGTAGGAATATATGAGTCTAAGAGGTCCTTAGTCCAGAGGGTAAGCCGTTAAATCTTTACACCCCATTTGATGTTACAAATACCATTTTAGATTATATTCTTTATCCAAGGTCATTTACCATAACCCTTTATATAAATCAATAGATGATATGATTTTGGCAATTCCCAACTGATCTAACAATATATCAATTCTAAACATAGAATACACATTAGATTTGGTTCACAGATCAAAGAGTTTTAGAGCTATGAGGTCCTTAGAGATTGTCTGATCAAATCCTTTTATTGCAGGATGACAAAATTGAAGTTAAGAGGCAGTGTGTCTGCTCCTGCCTTACCTAGCTCCTTACAGGCATAAGGAATGAACACGCTTAACCCTACCCTTTTCTGAGCCAGTACAAACTAGGGCAGGACACTAGCAACAGTCTTTGGTGCACATCTGGGAAGGCCTAGAATTTGTTGAATAATGATAGCTGCAGTTTATTAAGTGCTAGCACTGCTCTAGACACAATTATGGGTGTTTTGTGAACAATATGAAATTTACTCTGTGAGAGCAGGATTATTATTTTTTATATTACAGATGACGAAATGAAGCTATGTGCTTTACCCAGGATCACACAGCTGGTAGGGTAGTTGACTTCAGATTCAAATACACAAACGTTTGACCGTAAAGCCTGTGCTCTTAACTACTTTACATGCCATTCAGTTACAGCCCATATTGGCCCAAGTCACCTAGGGCTCTGTCTTTGCCCATCAGATTGGATCTTCCTAATGTAGGTATTCTCCTGGGTCATGCTTAATCTCAGTCCTCCTTTTGGACATAGTATGGAACCACTGACTTGCTTCTTAGGACCAGTGTTGGCAGCCAGACCATCACCCCAACTTTGAGTTTGTGATATTTACATAGTTTTCACCTTGAGTTAGGACAGGTGAAATAATTTACTCAAGGATACAGACAGTATAAGAAAGATCTGGAAGATGGACCCCAGAATTCTTTTACCCAGTGCAGTGCACCTTCTTCTGTCCTTCATTCTATTTCCCCATAAAGCTATAAATAAGATATATACTTTGTAATTTTTAATTCAAGCTTTGCTGTAAAAAGTAAAAAAGTGAAAAAAGCCATGAGTCATGCTCCATTATCTTCTGGCACTGACTTGCTGTGAAGCCATTCAGGATAATGTGGGTCTCTAATATCCTTGTAGAAAACGCAATGTTTTTCTCCTTATATAAGGTCAATCTGCAGGTTCAAGAATTTTTCTCATTAATGCAAGATTTTTAAAAGTATTTATTCTGAACTATTTGGTATATCCTGTTTGTTATAAATGATAAATCATGTACATGGTTGATCTCCTTTGTCTTCCATAGCTATCAGCTTCTCTTGAAGCATTTTTATAAAAGATTTCTATTCATTTCTTAGTTTTTTAAATTTATATTTAGAAACTACTTAAAACAACTGTAGTATTAAAGTTTTAATTCCAATAGTGGGTTTGTCTGTTTCTCCTTTCAGTTCTGTCAGTTATTACTTCATAAATTTTGAAGCTCTAATATTAGGTGCATGCACATTTAGGATTATTCTCTCTTCTTGAGTCCTTGTCATTAAAAAAATCCCTCCTGATTCATGATATTAGTCATTGTTCCGAAGTCCCCTTTTCTGATACTAATAAAGCTACTTTAGATATTTTAATCTGACTGATGCATATCTTTTTTCATTATCTTACTTCTTCTTCTTCTTCTTTTTTAAATTGATTTATTTATTTTCAGAAAAACAGTATTCATTATTTTTGCACCACACCCAGTGCTCCATGCAATCCGTGCCCTCTCTAATACCCACCACCTGGTACCCCAACCTCCCAAACCCCACCACTTCAAACCTCTCAGATTGTTTTTCAGAGTCCATAGTCTCTCATGATTCACCTCCCCTTCCAATTTACCCCAACTCCCTTCTCCTCTCTAACACCCCTTGTCCTTCATGATATTTGTTATGCTCCACAAATAAGTGGAACCATATGATAATTGACTCTCTCTGCTTGACTTATTTCACTCAGCATAATCTCTTCCAGTCCCGTCCATGTTGCTACAAAAGTTGGGTATTCATCCTTTCTGATGGAGGAATAATACTCCATAGTGTATATGGACCACATCTTCCTTATCCATTCGTCCGTTGAAGGGCATCTTGGTTCTTTCCACAGTTTGGTGACCGTGGCCATTGCTGCTATAAACATTGGGGTACAGATGGCCCTTCTTTTCACTACATTTGTATCTTTGGGGTAAATACTCAGGAGTGCAATTGCAGGGTCATAGGGAAGTTCTATTTTTAATTTCTTGAGGAATCTCCACACTGTTCTCCAAAGAGGCTGCACCAACTTGCATTCCCACCAACAGTGTAAGAGGGTTCCCCTTTCTCCACATCCTCTCCAGCACATGTTGTTTCCTGTTTTGTTAATTTTGGCCATTCTAACTGGTGTCAGGTGATATCTCAATGTGGTTTTAATTTGAATCTCCCTGAGGGCTAGTGATGATGAACTAAAACCACATTATTTTACTTCTAACCAATTCATCCAGTTTACTTTTTTTCTTTCCTTAAATTATTTTTATTAACATATAATGGATTATTTGCCCCAGAGGTACAGATCTGTGAATCATCAGGCTTACACATTTCATAGTACTCACTGTAGCATATACCCTCCCCAGTGTCCATAACCCACCTTCTCTGTTCCTCCCTCCCCCCAGCAACCCTCAGTTTGTTTTGGGAGATTAAGAGTCTCAGTTTACTTTTTGATTAACATTAGCATGCTCCATCTTTCTCTGTTCTCTTGCTTTTGATCTGCCTGTGTTGTTGTGTATTTTCTTCTAAAGATTTTATTTATGTATTTGAGAGAGAGGGAACATGAACAGTGGGGGCAGAGAATGGGAGGGGGAGAATCAGACCCCCCACTGAGCAGGGAGCATGGTGCAAGGGCTAGATCCCAGGACTCTGAGATTATGACCCAAGTTGAAGACAGACACTTAACCAGCTGAGCCACCCAGCTGTCCCTGTGTTGTGTTTAATATGAGTTTCTTGCAGACAACTATAGTTGGGATATTTTAAAATAAATTTACATTTATTTGTAATTAATAATACAAATGATAAACACAACCATACAATCCCTGTTGCTTATCACAGCAAGTGCACTCCTTAATTTCCATCACCTATTTCACCCAACCCCATATCACACCCCCTACCTGCTCTCTGGTAGCCATCAATTCATTCTCTATAGTGAAGAGTCTGTTTGTTGGTTTGCCTCTCTCTCTTTTTCTCCATGATCATTTGTTTAGTTTCTTAAATTCCACAAAAGAATGAGATCATACGGTATCTGCTTTCTCTGACTGACTTACTTTGTTTAGCATAATACTCTAGCTCCATCCACATTGTTGCAAGTGGAGAGATTTTATTCTTTTTTATGACTAACATTCCATTTATATACATAACACATCTTCTTTTTTTTTAATATTTATTTATTTGACAGATCACAAGTAGGCAGAGAAGCAGGTAGAGAGAGAGGGGAGGCAGGCTTCCTGCTGAGCAGAGAGCCCCATGCGGGGCTTGATCCCAGGACCCTGGGATCATGACCTGAGCCGAAGAGGCCTTAACCCACTGAGCCACCCAGGTGCCCCACATAACACATCTTCTTTATCCATTCATCAGTTGATGGACACTTGGGCTGTTTTCATAATTTGGCTGTTGTAGATAATGCTGCTATAAACATCAAGGTGCATATATTCCCTCTGAATTAGTGTTTTCATATTCTTTCGATAAATACCCTGTAGTGCAATTGCTGGATTGTAAGATAGTTCTATTTTTAAGTATTTGAGGAATCTCCATACTGTTTTCCAGACTGGCTGAATCAGTTTGCATTCCCACCAACAGTTGTAAGAGGTTCCTCTTTCTCCACAATCTTGCCAACATCTGTTGTTTCTAATGGTTTTTGGTATTAGCTATTCTGACGGGTGTGAGATAATATCTAATTGTAGTTTTGATTTGTATTTCTCTGATGATCAGTGATGTTGACCATCTTTACATTATGTCTGTTGGCTATCTGGATGTCTTCTTTGGAAAAATTTCTATTCATGTCTTCTGCCCATTTTTAATTGGATTATTTGATTTTGGATGGTGAGTTGTATAAGTTTCTTATATATTTTGGATACTATCCTTTTACCAGAGATGTCCTTTGCAAATAACTTCTACCATTCCATGGGTTGCCTTTTTAGTTTTGTTGTTTGTTTCCTTCACTGTGCGGAAGCTTTTTATTTTGATGAAGTTCCAATAGTTTATTTTTGCTTTTGTTTCCCTTGCCTTGGATTTTTGTTGTGAGTTGGAATGTTCTGTAGATTATCAGGTCAAGTTGGTTGCTAGTAGAGCTCACGTCTTCCTTAACTTTTATTTTTTCTGTGCTCTCTGGAATCTCTTCTCTTTTGTATTCTATTTTGCATTTCCATGTGAATTTTGGAGTCACTTACTACATTCCTTGTAAGACTGCTGATGTTTTAGCTGAGATTGCATGAATCTATATATATGTAGGACAACTGATATTTTTATGGTAGAAATATCCTTAATCATGAATATGTAGTTCTCTTTATGTCTTTCATTTTTGGTTAATGCTTTCTCCATAAAAACATTGCCCATATTTTGATATATTTATGTCCAGATACTTTATATATTTTATGGTACTTCAAATATTTGAAAACATTCTGCTCATTGCTACTGTATAAAATTACAATGTTTGTATATGAATTTTAGTCTAGCCACTGCCATATTTTCTTAATAATTCTAGTAATTTTTCTGTAAAACTCTTTGGATTTTCCAGGTAGATAATCATATATCTGTTTCTATCATTCCAATATTTGTAGCTTTTATTTTCTTTAATACTATTATATGGGTTAGGCTCTCCAGTGCTAAGTAGTTGTTCTTCTTTATGAAACTTTATCCTGTTACTAATCATACAGAAAATAATTCTAACAAATCTCTATTGAGGTGATGTTTCTTCTAGGTTTTTGGTAAAATACCATTTACTAGGTTTAGGAAGATATTGTATACACATACTGTTCCTGTCTGTTTGCAGAATTAAATTCATACCAAAGAACTAAGAGTCTATTCTAGACTCATAAAATGAACTACGAGTCTGTTCTATGCCAGAAATTGCACTGGAGATTTGAGATATAACACAAAACAAAACAGATAAAAATCTGTGCCTTAATTTTTTAAAAAATATTTTGTTCCAGGAATATTTGGTAGAATTACCTATGAGTGTTTACTTGGTGGAACATTTAACAGTGACTGGCCCAATGCCTTTTACTGTAATTGTTCTCTATTTTTTTGAGATGGTTTTGATAAGTTATATAGGAGTTTTTGAGTTTTATCTATGTTTTAACACACATTAGCATAAAATTAGTGATAATTGTTTTTATTCTTCTAGCTTTTTAAAAATTCTTATTGTTTTTTTATTATGTTAGTCACCATACAGTATTCATTAGTTTTTGATGTAGTGTTCCATGATTCATTGTTTGCATATTAACACCCAGTGCACATTGCAGGACGTGCCCTTTTTAATATCCATCACCAGGCTAACCCATCCCCCCACCTCTCTTCCCTGTGAAACCCTCAGTTTGTTTCCTGGATTCCATAGTCTGTCATGGTTCCACTCTCCCTCTGATATCCCCCTTCATTTTTCCCATCTTGCTCCTAATGTCCTCCATGCTATTCCTTATGTTCCGCATATAAGGGAAGCTGTTTAATTGTCTTTCTCTGTTTGACTTATTTTACTTATATTATACTTAATATAATTCCCTCCAGTTCCATCCATATTGATGCAAATGGTGGGTATGCTGAATAATATTCCATTGTATATATGGACTACATCTTCCTTATCCATTTTTCTATTGAAGGGCATCTTGACTCCTTCCACAGTTTGCCTATTGTGGACTTGTTGCTATGAACATTAGGGTGCATGTGCCCCTTCTTTACACTATATCTGTATTTTGGGGATAAATATCCAGCAGTGAAATGGCTGAGTCATAAGGTAACTCTATTTTTAACTTTTTGAGGAACCTCCATACTGTTTTCCAAAGTGGCTGTATCACCTTGCATCCCCACCAATAGTGTAAAAAGGTTCATGTCTGAAAATATCTCTACTTTTCCCACCCAAATTGGTAATTGGTTAGTACAAGAATCTAATATAGAAAATATTTTCCTTCAGAAAGTCATTGCTTGGGGCACCTGGGTGGCTCAGTGGGTTAAGCCTCTGCCTTCGGCTCAGGTCATGATTTGAGAGTCCTAGGATAGAGCCCCACACCGGGCTCTCTGCTCAGCAGGGAGCCTGCTTCTCTCTCTCTCTCTGTCTGCCTCTCTGTCTACTTGTGATATCTCTCTGTCAAGTAAACAAATAAAAAGTCTTAAAAAAATCATTGCTTAAGTGTCTGTGTAGGTATCCATATTGGTATAGAAATATCTGAAGCTATTGTGCTTCTTAATCCCATCTATACTGCCTGTTTTTTCTCTCTGGAAGTTTTAGGGACTTTCAGAGAGGGCTTACTTCCACCCATTGTACCATACCCTTTTCAGTCTAGAAAATTATGTCTTTTCTACTGTGATTAATTTATTGTCTTTTTACTCTGTGGTAAATTTTCTTCAATTTGGTTAGCAGTCTCCCTTCCTAATTTTTATTTCTGCCTCCATACACTGAATTTTGTTTCCTACATGCTCCTCTTATTCTAGCACTCTGCAATTGCTTCATTAAAGCTTTGTCTTTTCTCATATCTTTGAAGATACTGATAACTTTTAAATTTTTTCTTCCCTTTCTGAGGAATCTCTGCACCTCTCCCATTTGTTCAATTTGATTTGTCTTCCTTACAGGCTTTGATAGCCTTTCCTTACATATTTGATAATCTTTGGTTGTATTTCAATGATTGAGAGAGCTATAAAAATTTATTTGATAAGAGAGTACATAAAAATTTATTTGATAATCTCTCAACATTTGGGGGGTTTTCAATGTTGAGTATAAATATGGACCAAAATACTGGAAGTTATCTGTTGGAATACCTTGTTAATAACTTTGTTTATTTTCCTAACCTTATTTTATTAACTATTTTCCTATATTTTATTCAGATTTATTCTCTTGTGTTTCCCCCCTCACTTCCTAGCTTTTCACCATTTCCTCCTTCCTAAGTACTTAAACATATAAATTTTTTTTTTAAGTATCACTTTGCCTGTGTTCTACAAAGTTTGATGAATGGCAATAGTTTCGTTGTTATTCAGTTCTAAATATTCTGTAATTTCTGGGGCACCTGGGTGGTACAGTCAGTTAAGTGTCATACTCATTAAGTGGTTTTGGCTCAGGTCATGATCACCAGGTTGTGAGATCAAGCCCCACATTGGGCTCCATATTCAGTGTGGAATCTGATCGACTCTCCCTCTTCTTCTGCCCTTCCCCATCCCCCAAGATAAATAAATACATCTTTAAAAAATATTCTGTAATTTCCATTAGGTGTTCTTCTCTCTTTACCCATGAATAATTTAGAAACTTGTATATGTGTACACATACATGTCCACAACCTTGTTTTCCATTCATATGTTTAGTTTTTAATTGCATTTATCAGAAACATCTGGTCTTTGTGATACAAATTATTTAATTTGTAATTTGTAATTAATTTAATTATTGAAAGTAGTTGATTATTGCTTTAAGGCTTAGTATGTGACCAGTTTTCATAAATATCCCCTTTATGTTTGTTAAAAAAAAAATTACCAAATTGTTGGTTGCAGATCCTGTATATGTCTTACACAACCCAAGTATCAATTTCTAAGAGAGGTGTGTTAAAATTTCACAATGTCATTGTGGATGTTCTTTCTCCCAATAGTCTTTTGTTTTTTGCTTTATGCATTTTAAACTATTTTATTGGGTATATTCAAATATAATATTATATCTTTTTGGAGAAGTGAATACTTTTACCATTATGAAATTATTCTATCTCTAGTAATGCCTTTGCTTTTAAGTCCACTTTTGCTTTTAAGTCCACTTTTGGGGATGCCTGGGTGGCTTAGTTGGTTAAGCAGCTGCCTTTGGTCCGGGTCATGATCCCAGCGTCCTGGAATGGAGTCCCACACCGGGCTCCTTGCTCAGCAGGGAGCCTGCTTCTCCCTCTGCCTCTGCCTGCCTGTGCTTGCTCTCTCTCCTTCTCTTTCTCTGACAAATAAGTAAAATCTTAAAAAAAAAAAGTCCATTTTTGCCTGATGTGGACACAGCTAAATGATTTTTCTTTGTTAATGTTTATATCTTTTATAATTTTTCCATATTTTTACATTCTTTTTTAAAAAATCCTTTTTAATAATCTATGCCTTTTTTAAATTAATTTTTTATTTTTTATAAACATATATTTTTATCCCCAGGGGTACAGGTCTGTGAATCACCAGGTTTACACACTTCACAGCATGCACCAAAGCACATACCCTCCCCAATGTCCATAATCCCACCCCCTTCTCCCAAACCCCTCCCGCCAGCAACCCTCAGTTTGTTTTGTAAGATTAAGAGTCACTTATGGTTTGTCTCCCTCCCAATCCCATCTTGTTTCATTTATTCTTCTCCTACCCACTTAAGCCCCCATGTTGCATCACCACTTCCTCATATCAGGGAGATCATATAATAGTTGTCTTTCTCTGCTTGACTTATTTCGCTAAGCATAATCTATGCCTTTTAACCAGAGTTTATTTTTATTTATTATAATTACTCATATATTAGTTTTATTTCTTCCATTCTATGATATTTTTGTTTTTCTTTTTGTGTTCTTTTTTCCTTCTTTCTTGCCTTTATTTGAATTGATGTATCTTATTTTCCTCCTCTATTGCTTTTAAAGTTTTCAATTCTTTAGCTACCTTTGAAATTTTTAAAATATATACATAACAAAATATAAAGTTAATTAATATTTTACCTTTCTCCCTCAAAATATAAGACCTTGTAATGGTTTAATTTTATTCACCTCTAACCAGTGTCTAGATGTCCACCCTTTTAGCTCTCTCTTTTTCATTAGATCGTAAATTTGACACTTTATTATTGTTTTATAGAGTCAGCTTTTATATAAGTTTATATATTTACTTTTTATTTCAATTTATGTGCCACCAAAGTGAGCACAACATATTTGCTTTTTATTTCAATTATATTCCTTCCGATATGTTAGAACTACTTTTGCTATTTTCTTCTTGAGACATATACTTTAACATTTTCTTCAGCAAAGGTTTAACAGTGGTAAACTCATTGTTTTTTAATTTTTTATTTCTTTTCAGCTTAACAGTATTCATTGTTTTTGCACCACACCCAGTGCTCCATGCAATCCATGCCCTCTGTAATACCCACCACCTGGTTCCCCCAACCTCCCACCCCTGCCCCTTCAAAACTCTCAGATTGTTTTTCAGAGTCCATGGTCTCTCATGGTTCACCTCCCCTTCCAATTTCCCTCAACTCCCTTCTCCTCATATTTTTAATAGCTAAAAATATCTATATTTCATTTCTGTTCCTGAGATATAGCTCATATTAGTATACAATTTTAAGGCAATGCAGTACAACTCAAACATAATACAATAAGCATAAGCCCAAATACTCATTTTTATAAAGTGCAGGGTCACATTATTTTAAGGTTGACATAATTTGATTGAAATTAGCTGGCTAGGAGTTCCCAAATTCTGGCTGTATGATGCAAATCAATGTTGATCTCAGAATTACTTAGGCACAATGTAGTGGCCAGGTGTATACTTCAGCTTAAGTATTGATGGGGTAATTCTGGATCCCATGATGGGCTGAGATTTCCAAGAGAGTAACAGTGATCATAACTAAGAATCTCTTAGTTGGGGAAATTGGGAATCGTCTTTTTTTCACTTGTTTCCCTCTTTAATCTTTGATCTATACATGGTAAGAATTGGAGCCAGAGAAGATTTTATCTTCATTTGAATTATATATATATATTTACTTAATGAAGAATTACATTATTGCATGGGGATTTTACTGTACTTATTTTGTCATCACTTAGGAAAAATGTCAATATTATATTGTCTTCTGACTTCACTGCTGCTATTGAGATATTAGTTATCAATTTAATTATTATGACCGTGCAGGTAATCTCTTTTATCTGTTTGCTGTTGAGGTCTTCAGTTTATTTTTGGTGTTCTGCAGTTTTACTGTGATTAATCTTGGACTCTTGGAGATCTTTAAAATGAGATTTCATGTCTTTCAACAGTTCCGGAGAATTTTCACCCATTGACTTTTGAATATTCTGTCTTTTTTGCCTTCTAGTTTTCTGTTTCCCTCTGAATGCTCCACTCATTAAATCTGTGTTTGGCCTTCTGACTCCGTACTCTTGAGTTTACTCATATCTATTTAACAACCACCCACAACAAAATATAAAACCTTACAATTACCCCAGAAGGTTTCTCTTTTGTTGAACTTCTCAGTTATTTCATTGTTAATTTCAAGAAGTTATATTTAGTTGTTTTTCAAATTGGCCTAGTCATGTTTGATAGTCTTAGCTCCTTATTTATTTAATAAATTCCTTTCTCTAATTCTTTAAACATACTAAAAATAGTTGTTTTATAATTCTCTATTTGATAATTCCAAATTCTAGAGTCTGTTTTATTGTTGTCACTGTTGTTCCTAGCTGATTTTCACAAATGGTGGCTTTTCTTACCCTGAGTTTTGTGAATTTTATTGTGAACTTATATTTATTGCAACATTGTGGGAGGTTTATGAAGCCTGAATAGAAGGAACTTCACCAAATACCCTGAACATTTTGTGTTTGGTTTTGTTGTTTTATAATTTTCTCTCAAACTCTTTTCTCCTTTGAATGTATGTTTCAATTTTTTTATTGTTATTCAGCAAGAGAGATATCAGTTGTATATAAGTTTTTGAAGATAAGAATTATTTTTAGAATGACATTTCTCTCTTTGGGTGATTTCTCTTCAAATGTATACTGTAATTTTCATGTGTTTTTGTTATGTTCCTTTACTCAATTCTTTATTTTGGTCTGGGGGTCATAGATGCCCACAGTTTTCAGCTTTTAAGATTTTGGTTCAGCTTTGAGTAAGGTCTCAGAAATTACAGGCTTTCTATCTTGTGATCTGGTACCCGTGATCATGGTGTCTTCCTGACCCATTTCACCCCAGTGACGTACCCTGTCCAGAGGTTAGGGTTAGAAACAATAAAGTGGGATGTCAGCATTGTTTTTCCTTAAATGTCCCTCCCTCTGAGTACCATCCCATTCATTTGCTTCTCCCAAACACTTCTTTTTCTTATTTTATTTATGTTTTTATTTTAATTCCAGTTAGTTAACATACAGTGTTCATTTCAGGTGTACAGTGTAGTGGTTCAACAATTTTATATGTTACTCAGTGCTCATTGTGATAAATGTACTCTTAATCCCCTTCACTTATTTCACTCATTCCCCAACCCATCTCCCCTCTGGCAACCATCAGCTGGTTCTCTATAATTAACAGTCTGTTTCTTAATTTGTTTCTCTCTCTTCTTTTTGTTCTTTTGTTTTGTTTCTTAAATTCCATATATGAGGGAAACCACACACTATTTGTCTTCTCTGACCTGTTTCACTTTGTATAATATTCTCTAGCTCCATCCATGTCATTGCAAATGGCAAGATTTTGTTCTTTTATATATATATATAATATTTCATTTATATATATATATATAAATAAATATTTTTCAGTCATATAAAGAATATAAAATACAAATAATTTTATTAAAGAAGATAAAGAAGCTGTAGTATACAGATAAAGATATCTTCTTTATCTGTTTCATCAATGGATGGTCATTTGGGCTGCTTCCATATCTTAGCTATTGTAAATAATGCTATTATAAACATAGGGGTGCATATAGTCCTTTGAGTTAATGTTTTCATATTTGGGTAACTACTCAGTACAATTACTGGATCATAGGGTAGTTCTTTTTTTTTTAAGATTTTATTTGTTTATTTGACAGACAGAGATCACAAGTAGACAGAGAGACAGGCAGAGAGAGAGAGGGAAGCAGGCTCCCTGCTGAGCAGAGAGCCCAATGCGGGACTTGATCTCAGGACCCTGAGATCATGACCTGAGCTGAAGGCAGCGGCTTAACCCACTGAGACACCCAGGTGCCCCATGGGGTAGTTCTATTTTTAACTTTTTTAAAAGGTAATATGCACTTAAAAAAATGCTTTTCTTTTTAAATGTAAATTTAATTTAATTAACATATAGTATATTATTAGTTTCAGAGGTAGAATTTAGTGATTCATCAGTTGCATATAACACCCAGTTCTCATTATATCATGTGCCCTCCTTAATGCCCATCATCCCACCCACTTCCCCTCCAGTAACCCTCAGTTTGTTTCTTATAGTTACAAGTCTCTTATGGCTTGTCTGCCTCTCTGTTTTCGTGTTTTTTCCTTCCCTTCCCCTATGTTCATCTGTTTTGTTTCCTAAATTCCACATATGAATGAAGTCATATGGTATATCTTTCTCTGAATTATTTCACTTAGCATAATACCCTCTAGTTTTATCCACGTCATTGCAAATGGCAAGATTTCATTCTTTTTGATGGCTGAGTAATATTCTCTCTCTCTCTCTCTCTCTCTCTCTCTGTGTGTGTGTGTGTGTGTGTACAAACATATATGTATATATACACTACATCTTCTTTACCCATTCATCAGTTGATGGACATTTGGACTCTTCCTGTGTTTTGGCTATTGTGGATATTGCTACTATGAACACTGAAGTGCACGTGCCCCTTCGAATCACTGTTAGTATCCTTTGGCTAAATACCTAGTAGTGCAATAGCTGGGTCATAGGATAGCTCCACTTTTAATCTTTTGAGAAAACTCCCTCCTGTCTTACAGAGTGGCTACATCTATTCTTAACACTTTGGGGAACCTCTATATTGTTTTCCACAGTGGCCGTACCAGTTTGCATTCCCACAAAGAGTGCAATGAGGGTTTCTTTTTCTCTACATCCTTGCTAACACCTGTTGTTTCTTGTGGTGTTGATCTTAGCCATTTTGACGGGTATGAGATGGTATCTCATTGTAGTTTTGATTAGTATTTCCCTGATGGTAAGTGATGATGAACATCTTTATATGTGTCTGTTGGCCATCTAGATGCCTTCTTCAGGGATATGCCTATTCATGTTTTCTGCCCATTTTTATTTTTTTTTTATTTTTTTTAAAGATTTTATTTATTTATTTGACAGACAGAGATCACAAGTAGGCAGAGAGGCAGGCAGAGAGAGGAGAAAGCAGACTCCCTGCAGAGCAGAAAGCCCGATGCGGAGCTCGATCCCAGGACCCTGGGATCATGACCTGAGCTGAGGGCAGAGGCTTAACCCACTGAGCCACCCAGGCGCCCCTCTGCCCATTTTTAAATTGGATTATTTTGTTTTGGGGTGTTGAGTTGTATAAATTCTTTATGGATTTTGGATTTGAACCCTTTATCAAAGATATCCTTTGCAAATACCTTCTCCCCTTCCTTGAGTTGTCATTTTAGTTTTGTTGATTATTTCCTCTGCTGTGAACTTTTTTTTTTTTTAAGATTTTATTTATTTATTTGACAGAGAGAGATCACAAGTAGGCAGAGAGGCAGGCAGAGAGAGAGAGAGAGGAGGAAGCAGGCTCCCTGCCAAGCAGAGAGCCCAATGCGGGACTTGATCCCAGGACCCTGAGATCATGACCTGAGCTGAAGGCAGCGGCTTAACCCACTGAGCCACCCAGGCACCCCAGCTGTGAACTTTTTATTTTGATAAGTCCCAGTAGTTTATTTTTGTGTTTGTTTTTCTTGCCTCAGGTTTCCCAAAGATTTTTGGTCACGAGTTTATTAATCAGTCTTTCCTGGGTAATTACTTTTAAGGAACTTATTGAGGAATTGAGGAGCTATTCCAGCTTCTAGAATCTTCCTAAATCTTGTTCTGGAATTCTCAGTATTTGGCACATATGCCTCATCGTTTATACTTGTTTTCTTATTCCACAATTTAAAAAAGAATCTTTTGTTGTTGTTTTCCTGAGTTTAAAAGGAGATTTATGGTGTAAAATATGACCTTACTCTGCCAATTTTACATGAAAATCCCCTTATAATGTTTATTAGCTTAACAATTTATCAACATTAAGTAACCAGTTTGAGAGCAGAAGTTGTGGGAAGGGCAAAGGATTAAAATATGTTAGATTATTGTAATATCTGTTTTACCCTTATCCCCTCTTATCCCCTCTTCACTAACACAAAATAGTAACGCTTGGACCACTCTTCTTACAGCCTGGCTAATTCATATCATCCTGGTTTGCTTTGGTATCTGTTTCTGTGGTGGAGATGACAAACTGACCCAGAAGTCATGCTTGTCCTTCCATACTGGTGAGCTGTCATTGTAAAGTTACTGCATTTTCAGAAATAATATTTGTTCATTCCTCTGCACCTAGGATGGTCATGCAGCTAGTTCTCACCAAGGGAATGGAAACAAAAATAATGATGTCACTTTAAGGCCAAGGGTATTAAAAAGAGGTGTGGCTTTCCTGCCTTCTCTTTTTCCATCTGCCAGAGTAGAAGAGATGGTTTCCAAGCTCTAGATCGATGGAACTTGAGTCTTTCAAACACCAAGTGGAGAAAAAAAGCTTATCTAGCAGCAACTCCTATACTGGAATTGCTATTTATTGTACTTTTATTTTGTAAGGGTACTGCATTTTTGGAATTGGTTTGTTATAGCTGTGTGCATTACCCTAACTTACAAAATCTAGGTATTCCTTCTGAGAGACCCCCCACCCCACTTTTTTTTGTGGTCAGAAATACTAGGAAATCACACTAAATATTCCATGCTATGTGATTCTAAGCATATCAAGACCTTCCATCATCTTTAATGCTTATCTAATTTGAGTCCTTAATGAAGTTGCCTTTTGACACATGGTTTTATTTAATGACATGAATCGCTTTAAGGTTTTATTTTATTTGCTTAGCATATTGCCTGGGAGATGTTTTCCTAATATTGTGATTAAGAAAGTACATTCTTTTTTTTAAATTTTTTTTTTTTTTATATTTTTATCCCCAGGGGTACAGGTCTGTGAATCACCAGGTTTACACACTTCACAGCATGCACCAAAGCACATACCCTCCCCAATGTCCATAATCCCACCCCCTTCTCCCAAACCCCCTCCCCCCAGCAACCCTCAGTTTGTTTTGTGAGATTAAGAGTCACTTATGGTTTGTCTCCCTCCCAATCCCATCTTGTTTCATTGATTCTTCTCCTACCCATGTAAGCCCCCATGTTGCATCACCACTTCCTCATATCAGGGAGATCATATGATAGTTGTCTTTCTCTGCTTGGCTTATTTCGCTAAGCATGATACGCTCTAGTTCCATCCATGTTGTCGCAAATGGCAAGATTTCATTTCTTTTGATGGCTGCATAGTATTCCATTGTGTATATATACCACTTCTTCTTGATCCATTCATCTGTTGATGGACATCAAGCCAACGTTGGTGGCATCACAATTCCGGACTATTACAAAGCTGTCATCATCAAGACAGCATGGTACTGGCACAAAAACAGACACATAGATCAATGAAACAGAATAGAGAGCCCAGAAATAGACCCTCAACTCTACAGTCAACTAATCTTCGACAAAGCAGGAAAGAATGTCCAATGGAAAAAAGACAGCCTCTTCAATAAATGGTGCTGGGAAAATTGGACAGCCACATGCATAAAAATGAAATTGGACCATTTCCTTACACCACACACAAAAATAGACTCAAAATGGATGAAGGACCTCAATGTGCGAAAGGAATCCATCAAAATCCTTGAGGAGGCAGCAACCTCTTCAACCTCAGCCGCAGCAACATCTTCCTAGGAACAACGCCAAAGGCAAGGGAAGCAAGGGCAAAAATGAACTATTGGGATTTCATCAAGATCAAAAGCTTTTGCACAGCAAAGGAAACAGTTAACAAAATCAAAAGACAACTGACAGAATGGGAGAAGATATTTGCAAACGACATATCAGATAAAGGACTAGTGTCTAGAATCTATAAAGAACTTAGCAAACTCTGGGGCGCCTGGGTGGCTCAGTGGGTTAAGCCGCTGCCTTCGGCTCAGGTCATGATCTCAGGGTGCTGGGATCGAGTCCCACATCGGGCTCTCTGCTCAGCAGGGAGCCTGCTTCCTCCTCTCTCTCTGCCTGCTTGTGATCTATCTCTGTCAAATAAATAAATAAAATCTTAAAAAAAAAAAAAAAAAAAAAAGAACTTAGCAAACTCAACACCCAAAGAACAAATAATCCAAACAAGAAATGGGCAGAGGACATGAACAGACATTTCTGCAAAGAAGACATCCAAATGGCCAACAGACACATGAAAAAGTGCTCTATATCACTCGGCATCAGGGAAATACAAATCAAAACCACAATGAGATATCACCTCACACCAGTCAGAATGGCTAAAATCAACAAGTCAGGAAATGACAGATGCTGGCGAGGATGCGGAGAAAGGGGAACCCTCCTACACTGTTGGTGGGAATGCAAGCTGGTGCAGCCACTCTGGAAAACAGCATGGAGGTTCCTCAAAATGTTGAAAATAGAACTGCCCTATGACCCAGCAATTGCACTATTGAGTATTTACCCTAAAGATACAAACGTAGTGATCCAAAGGGGCACGTGCACCCGAATGTTTATAGCAGCAATGTCCACAATAGCCAAACTATGGAAAGAAAGTACATTCTTATTCCACAACATTTTTATGGAAGGGCAAAAATGCCCTTTGAGATATTTTATCAAATGCCTTTTTAAAATCCCAGAAATTTTACATATTTGATGTCTGCCATATTTTTCTGTACTAAGAGTTGCTTTTATTTAATTTCTTCCTGAGACTTGATACATGGTCTAGTGCTATGATTTTAAACTCTGTAATATTCCCTTCCAAGGGTTTTGATGAAATGTGATGTCCTTCTCACTTTCTTTCCCATTCTGAAGCGAGAGCACAATGGATCCCTGGCAGAGATTTCTCTATCCATACAACAATCATTTATCATGATAATTTTAGGAAAGGATAGTCTGGTTATCAGTCAATTGTAGACACTTGCTATAATTGGATATAAAGATAGGGTTTCATTGAGTTGATCAGATTCTGGGGTCACAAGTTAGTGCAAGTAGGAAGGAAGAGGAGTTGGAAATCTTACAAACTGTTTGGAGGTGGGAGGGTTTGCCGGACTCTGTTTCTCTGATATTCAGAATTCTTCACACAGTCACTGCTCACAGCAGGCTAAGGGTCCTGGAAGATGAACAAGAGAATAGATCAGGTGACAGCAGCCAGGAATTTTCTTATATAACTTTATGTAGTGACTGAGTAGGCGTGAGTTACTGTTCCTGGCACTGAGACTTAGCAGGTGCAATAAGACAATAGGGGAAAGTTTGTCCCGAGAATGACAGAGGGCACTGACAGAGCTTGGCACAAGCAGACTTACAAGACTAGTGGTTCTGCTGTGTGCCTTGGCAGTTTGTCTAGTCTCAGTGAGTCTCCCAGCTAACATGACCCATGTGCTCCCTAGAGCTGGTACAAAGGAAGTTCATGCTCTATTCTGCCTCCTTCAGGATTATGTAGGGGCCACCCATTCTTCCCTTTTAAAGTTTCAAGTGTTTGATTCATGAATTTCTCATCTTAAAGCATTTCCTACTGAGTTGACAAAGCCTAGGGGTTAATTAAAGCTGCAGAAAGAGGCAGGCTGTCTGGTTCTTCCTTACAGCCTGGCTGGGAGGCTATAGTCTGGCCGTTTTGAGCATGAACTTGGAGGGCCTCCCAACTGGAATGGAATCAAAGACTTCTGTGGCTTCAGGTTTGTTTACTTTTGGCATTATCTAATGTTTTTTGGCCCTCCGATTCAGAGGCAAGGGCTCTGAATGGCCCTAACCTAGTATATAGTCAGCACTGGAAAGAATTAATCCCACTGCGACCAGCAACATCCTGGTTGTTTACCCTGAAGCATACTGAGGGTGAGGACTGGGCCAGCTGTCTGAGACATCCCCTGAAAACTCCCAGTGCAGCTGAATTTTCCCCTCCCTTATGCCAAGCAGACCTATCATTACTAGATCACACTGCTCTGGGCCATGTGTCAAGCTTACTATGGGCCAAATAATACAGTAAAGAAGAATGGAAAAGGGGCTGCATTTTGTTTTCTTTCATTCTCTTTGCAGAAAGCCTGCAAGTGTTATGCTAAAATCTGCCTATTGATTTGGTATAAATAGACCCCTTTCTCTAATCCAGATGCAGCTATGTGCCCCTCTGTTCAGGGTTGGTGATTCTCTGTTGTGTCTTGGGAGTAATAAGAAGATTCCACTGGAAAGAATGCAGGCAAATCAGCCCAGCTGAGATTACATAAAAAGAGAAGGAAAATTGGAGAAAGTATGTAATAAACCTCAGTATCTAGTTGAGTGTGATTTTTAACAAAAGACTCTTGCATTTAGCTCAATGACTTAAGATCTTTAGATAGTAACTAAATACATTTTATTCAAACTTTTCCAGTGCTGGGTAGGAGCCATTTCAGTAGGCAAGGTAATTCTACTGGAAAGCCATAAGCTGTTAAAATCAGAGGCTTAGGGGTCGATTTCAGCTCTTGGTGATTGTATTTAGAACTTCAAAGCTGTGGGCCCTGTTAATGAGCAGCTAGGCATCTTACAGGGAATTTCTACTTTCCAGATCCAGGAGAGAAGCCTCTTGTCTTGAAAGATCTGGTGAATCTTTGATTCATATATATATATATATATATATATATATATATATATATATATATATATTATTTATTTTTAATTTGATTTCTTTTCAGTGTAACAGAGTTCATTGCTTATGCACCACACCCAGTGCTCCATGTAATACATGCCCTCCATAATACCCACCACCAGGCTCCCCCTACCTCCCACCCCCTCTGTCCCTTCAAAACTCTCAGATTATTTTTCAGAGTCCATAGTCTCTCATGGTTCATCTCCCCCCAGTTTCCCTCAACTCCCTTCTCCTCTCCATCTCCCCGTGTCCTCCATGTTATTTGTTATGCTCCACAAATAAGTGAAACCATATGATAATTGACTCTCTCTGCTTGACTTATTTCACTCAGCATAATCTCTTCCAGTTCCACCCATGTTGCTACAAAAGTTGGGTATTCATCCTTTCTGATGGAGGCATAATACTCCATAGTGTATATGAACCACATCTTCCTTATCCACTCATCCATTGAAGGACATCTTGGTTCTTTCCACAGTTTGGTGACCGTGGCCATTGCTGCTATGAACATTGGGGTACAGATGACCCTTCTTTTCACGACATCTGTATCTTTGGGGTAAATACCCAGTAGTGTAATTACAGGGTCATAGGGAAGCTCTATTTTTCATTTCTTAAGGAATCTCCACACTGTTCTTCAAATTGGCTGCACCAACTTGCATTCCCATCAACAGTGTAAGAGGGTTCCCCTTTCTCCACATCATCTCCAACACATGTTGTTTCCTGTCTTGCTAATTTTGGCCATTCTAAGTGGTGTCAGGTGGTATCTCAATGTGGTTTTAATTTGAATCTCCCTGATGGCTAGTGATGATGAACATTTTTTCATGTGTCTGATAACCATTTGTATGTCTTCATTGGAGAAGTGCCTGTTCGTGTCTTCTGCCCATTTTTTGACATGATTATCTGTTTTGTGTGTGTTGAGTTTGAGAAGTTCTTTACAGATCCTGGATATCAGGCTTTTGTCTGTAATGTCATTTGCAAATATCTTCTCCCATTCCATGGGTTGCCTCTTTGTTTTGTTGACTGTTTCCTTTGTTGTGCAGAAGCTTTTGATCTTGATGAAGTCCCCAAAATTCATTTTTGCTTTTGTTTCCTTTGCCTTTGGAAACATATCTTGAAAGAAGTTGCTGTGGCTGATATCGAAGAGGTTACTGCCTGTGTTCTCCTCTAGGATTCTGATGGATTCCTGTCTCATGTTGAGGTCTTTAATCCATTTTGAGTTTATCTTTGTGTGTGGAGTAAGAGAATGGTTGAGTTTCATTCTTCTACATATAGCTGTCCTATTTTCCCGGCACCATTTATTGAAGAGACTGTCTTTTTTCCACTGGGTATTTTTTCCTGTTTTGTCAAAGATTATTTGCCCATAGAGTTAGGGTCCATATCTGGCTCTCTCCTCTGTTCCACTGGTCTATGTGTCTGTTTTTATGCCAGTACCATGCTGTCTTGGTGATCACAGCTTTGTAGTAAAGCTTGAAATCAGGCAACATGACGCTGCCAGTTTTGTTTTCCTTTTTCAAAATTTCCTTAGCAATTCAGGGTTCTTCTGATTCCATACAAATTTTAGGATTATTTGTTCCAGCTCTTTGAAAAATATCAGTAGAATTTTGATGAGAATGGCATTAAAAGTATAAGTAGAATTTTGATGAGAATTGCCTAGATTGCTCTAGGCAATATAGACATTTTAACAATGCTTATTCTTCTGATCCAAGAGCATGGAATGCTCTTCCACCTTTTGTGTCTTCTTTGATTTCTTTCATGAGTGTTCTATAGTTCCTTGAGTACAGATCCTTTACCTCTTTGGTTAGGTTTATTTCCAGGTATCTTAGGGTTCTTGGTGCTATAGTAAATGGAATTGATTCTCTAATTTCCCTTTCTATGTTTTCATTGTTAGTGTATAAGAAAGCAACTGATTTCTGTACGTTGACTTTGTACCCTGCCACATGACTGAATTGCTGTATGAGTTCTAGTAGTTTGGGAGTGGAGTTTTTTGGGTTTTCCATATAAAGTATCATGTCATCTGTGAAGAGAGAGAGTTTGACTTCTTCATTGCCAGTTTGGATACCTTTTATTTCTCTTTGTTGTCTGATTGCTGTTGCTAGGACTTCTAATATTACGTTGAAAAGAGTGGTGAGAGTGGGCATCCTTGTCGTGTTCCTGATCTTAATGGGAAGGCTGTGAGGATGATATTTGCGGTGGTTTTTCATAGATAGATTTTATGAAGTTCAGGAATGGTCCCTCTATCCCTATCCCTATACTTTGAAGCATTTTAACCAGGAACAGATGCTGGATTTTGTCAAATGCTTTTTCTGCATCAGTTGAGAGGACCATGTGGTTCTTCTCTCTTCTCTTATTGATTTGTTCTATCACATTGATTGATTTGCGAATGTTGAACCATCCTTGCAACCCAGGGATGAATCCCACCTGGTCATGGTGGATAATCTTTTTAATGTGCTGTTGGATCCTTTTTGCTAGGATCTTGTTGAGAATCTTAGCATCCATATTCATCAGTGATATTGTTCTGAAATTCTCCTTTTTTGGTGGGGTCTGTGCCTGGTTTGGGGATCAGGGTAATGCTGGCTTCATAGGAAGAGTCTGGAAGTTTTCCTTCTGCTTCAATTTTTTGAAACAGCTTCAGGAGAATAGGTGTTATTTCTTTCTCATATTTTTACTGTTCTATAGTTCCACTATTCTTGGACTCATGATGCCTGCCTTTTTCTTTTTTTTCTTATTTGTCTTTGCCTCTGCTTTACTTCTCCGATGCTACCCATAGCTCTTTCTCTCCTGCCCTTAGATATTTTGACCTTGTAGAGGAGCATTTTCCAACAGACCTATGAGACCACACAATAAAAAGTTGGGGTGCCTGGGTGGCTCAGTGGGTTAAGTCTCTGCCTTCAGCTCAGGTCATGATCTCAGGGTCCTGGGATCAAGCCCCACATCAGGCTCTCTGCTCAGCAGGGAACCTGTTTCCTAACCCTTCCCCTGCCTGCTTCTCTGCCTACTTATGATCTCTGTCTGTCAAGTAAATAAATAAAATCTTTTTTTAAAAAAAGGCCTTATGGTCTATTTAGAATGAGAAATGATTCATACTTCACAACTCTTTTGGAAATTTGTAACTTTTTAAAAGCCATTGAAGAAAGTTATTTTCATTTGTTTATATGAATATATATTTACTTATTTAGTATCAAAGTGTCTACTAGCTTCTTAAGAATTACTGGTTTTTAGAATTTGCTTTGGACATTGACACTATAATGCCCACAGGCTGAATAATCTGTCTAGACCAGTAGATATGCTAGTTACTGAGGAATAGCCATAGGTCATCAAGTTTTCTGAAAAGACTTGCTTTTGATGGCAAAGAACGAACATTGACTAATCATGTAAGTAGAAATGAGAGGAATCAAATGTTCAGTAAAGCACAGAAGGACTAAAATAAACTGGATTGGCTGCTGTCCACTAAGGAGGTGCTGAAACAGGGATACTCTTGATCCTCATAAAAACGAATCCCTGACAGAGCCCTCAAAAAGGAATGACTCAGAGAGTAAATTCTCCATGATGCATGGAACATGTAGATACAAAACCTGTGTTGCATAACTGTATAAGAGACAACATGGGGAATTAAAGGCACATACTAGGTAGAGAATTAATAAAGAAAGGGGGTTTAATCTCAATGCTCCCACTAATTAGATATGTGAGCTGGGCAAGCCATTCATTCCCCAAGCCTTATTTGTCAAATAAAAGGGTGAGACAGGACTCAAGTTCATTCCCAGTTCTAAAAGTCATAATATATAATGACTCTCCAAGTTGGAGCACAGTGGAAATTAAACTGATACATATTTGCTCCAGGTCTCTGGGCTTCTCTAGCCCCATTTTATTCTTGAAAAAATATATGCATCTCAACTGTATGTGTTGCACTAATTGGTAAGAGTGTTTCATTTTGAGTCTGTAACAAATCACAAGTTTGGGAAAGGAGAGAGTGCCTGAGATAGGAATGTTACAAGTATCTTGCAGACTTCAGTTACCTCTATTGAGAAGAAAGTACTTCTGCAATCTAAAATGAGGTATTTTTAAAAATAATGTATAGCAAACATTTAATTAATAAATACCTATTATATACTAGGCTCTGTTCCAGAACTTGAGGCAGTGTGTGTGTGTGTGTGTGTGTGTGTATGGGAGACCCCCCCCCCCCGCAAAAAAAAGACAATATGTCCTCCTTTCATGAAGCTTATTTCTTAGTGGTGGGAAACAGATAATAAACAATATGCTCAATAAGTAAGTATAAAGCAAAAAGTAAATTATATATTGTGTTAAAAGTTGCTAAATTCTGTGGACAAAGGTAAGGGTGAATGGAAGTTTATAATTACAAATAGGGTGGTGAGGGTAATTCTCACTGAGAAAGGGAACTTTGAACTAAGACCTGAAGGAGGTGAAGGAGTAAAAAATGCCTGTCTGAAGAAGAAGGAGGCCTACAGCAGAAACAGTGAAGAGGCAAGAATATGGCTTACAGGTTCTAGGAGTAGCAAAGCAGCCTGTGAAGCTGGAGAGGTGTGAATAGGCAGGTATATTGAAACAGAGGAATCTGAGATGCTTGGTCTCGCTGGAAAAAATATCACTAAGCCTATTAGAGTAACTTCCATCCTCATCAGCAGCATAGCCTGGCCCCAGACTTCTTTTCCTTATAGGAAGCCTTGTAGGAGTCTCAGGAATGGGACTCCATGCTAATCTTGAGATACCAAGTTATCAGAATATCCATCCTCTCATCAGCAATAAAGCATCCAGCCTTTGCATCTGTAGCAGTCTCCCCTGTAATTTATTCATTCTTTGGTTTAAATGCTGACTCTGTCATTATCTGCGTTTATTACCATTGCCATTGTGTATGTTTGATGGGGGGCAGGGAGGCAGGAAGCCTCTGGGCAGATTCCAGGTTGGGAATATGCATCTCTCTTCACTCTTACTTCTCCGCTAGTCCTCTGCCTTTCCCAAGGCCTGAGCCATGGACAGCTGTACAAAATGCTATGAAATAAGTAAGTGTAATCAGTGGCCCTCTTGAACTTTTCTGTGTCTGCCTCCTTTCTTGTCCCTACCATGCCTCTCCCAATGTTCTTGACTTCTAAGAACCCAGTGTGGTATAGGATATCTGCCCCCCATCTCTTTACCCCCTATGAACCATCAATACTTACTTTCAGCTAGGAGCTGATCACATTAACATAACCCTGGTGATTACCTCTTGTTGGGCAGGTTCTGTTTTTTGGCAGGAAATTAAAAAATTACTCTTGTGTTGCCATTTCATGTGTCATCAAGTTAGAATGGAGAAGATATAGGGGGGATGGGGAGGTGCTTCTCAGCTTCCTGCAACCCTGAAAATTATTACCAAATGGTAGGCAGCCACCTACTCAGAGAATCAGTGAGGACCCCTGATGCCTCCTTATCTCCAGCTCAGTGCTACCTGCTTTCCATAAATCACCTTTCTCCAGGATTTCACTGCCCTTTTTTTTCCCCCTCCTTCTTTTTCTTTTCTTTTCTTTTTTTTTTTTTTTTTTTTTTTTTTTTGGTTAGGAAACCTTCTGTAGATAGTAAGATATATAAAGTGTTTGTGTGAGCCTCTGAATTACTCTTCCTCTTGGGAGACAGGAAGTGGCTCAAGACATAAAGGAGAGTGGAAGGAGTTGTTGCCCAATGGCCAGCAATTTGGTTTATTTCACAAGATTACGTTTTCTGTGTTGTTTGCAATGTGAAATAGCGTGCACAGGTGCCCCCATTTGATTCAATTTCAACCCTCATAATGATTGATGATCCCACCTGATCACATCCAGATCACTTTGCTGTTCACCCTTGTCTGCTGGGCTGCAGTCTATGTGTGGGGAGCCAGAGCCAGACCTTTTAAGGACTCAGAATGAACAAACATGTCTGTCTCTCCCCTCTCCAGATATTCACCCATTTAAATTTTTTATTCAATCAACCAAAGTCTAGTCTACATTTCTTTGAGAAGTGGCACTGCCGGAGCAGAGAGAGTATTAAACTGAATGGAGGAGTTACAAATATTAGAAACGTGAACGCCCTGGAGAAACTAAAATGAAGAAGAGAGCATTTTGTGACCCAGATATGACCTTGTGTCCTCGTGTTCTAACCATTGCCACCATCACTTCAGCATCGTCATGAGTTAACACAATAACCATCAGTTGTTGAATATTTATTATGTTGTCATTTTTACAAGTATTTTATGAGAATAGATTCTTTAAATTATCTCAACCACCTTAAAAAGTCACTCTTATTATCCCCACATCTCCAACAAAGAAACTGAGATTTTGGAGGGGTTTAGTTTCATGCCTCATGTCTAAGCCAACCACATAGGCAAAAATCTCTATAGCCAAATAAATGGTTAAAATGTTTATGTATAAATATAGATAGGTCTGTAGGTAGTAATACATTTTAGCAAGATTCTAAAGGGCTTCTTTACATGGGAACCTTTCCTGGTGTCTTAAGATAGGATTCTGTCACACATTGACTGCTCAAGAACATATCTTCTGCTCCAGTAAGCCACCTCTGCATTACCCTTGATCTGATGCCTCCTCTCTCTTTGTTGGATCTCTTTCTCTGTTTTGGTTGGTTGGTTGGTTTGTTGGTTGTTGTTGTTTTTTCTATCCCAGTAGTGACATTTGACTCCTCCTGGGAAGGTGTCTATGAACAAAGGATGCAAAGACTTCTTTGTTAATGAGTTTAAATACCACTCCTCTGAGAAGCCTCCCTATCACCAAGGCAGAGAGCTCCCTCCTCTGTGCTTGCAAAGCACATTGTTTCTAGTTCAGTTAATAAGACTGTTCATATTATTAATACCGTGTTCTATGCAGTGCTGCATAGCCCTTCCTTGAAAGCATCAGGCTTTGTTCTAAGACTTTAGCGTTTACTGACCCATCTAATTCTCCCAATAACCCTGCAAGGTTGGTGTTATTGCTAATACACATAAGGAATGGAGGTACAGAGATCAGTAACTTGCTCAATGTCATCTAGCTAGTAAGTGGCAGGGTCAGGATTATGGAGTTTGGCAGTTTGGTGCTAGCATCTGGGCCTAATCACATTCCCTTTCCACAGTGGGCTTTAGCCTGTTCACAAGTCTGTGGTCCTGACTGGACTGCAGCCTCCTCAAAGGCAGGGAGTATACCTTGGGCATCTCTCTGTCCTCAGCTCTGGGCACATTGCCTGGCACCTAGCAGCACCTGGGAGTTATTTGTTGGGGTGAAAGAAAGGTGGTTCCTAGAGAAGGACTGAGAGGCAGCCAGAGAAAACCACCTGGGTTTATCTCTGCTTTAAGGCATTAAATTGCTGCCTGGACCCTTAGTTTCAGGTCGGAGAAAGCAAGAGGCAGTGGAGATATTGCAGAACAAGCATTGTTTGACTCTCTGACACTGTCCCTTCTTGCCTCTCTTATGTTTGCATCTAAAAACCTACCTTGGTTTTCTCCCACTTGGGCTGCACGCCTCATTGTCCTTTGTCCTGTCAGTTATGTCTCCACGTAGCACCTGTTGCACTTTGTTACAACCACCTGTCGCCCCTTCTTTGCCACCCTGACAATGAACTCCTTGAGGGAATGACCTTGTCTTTATCACCTTCCCATTGACTGATGCAAAGCCTGGCCCACAACAGGCCTTCAAATGGTGCTTTCTAAATGAAAAGATGCTTAGCCATTGCTAGACTTGGTACAGGTGGGCCAAGAAAGAACAAGAAGGAAGAAATTGTTACACCATTGGGGGAACAAAAAACGAAAAAACCACCATATTCCAGCCCAAAGAATGGAGAATCATTTATTTATTTATTTATCATCATCTTTCCTCTCTTTCCTTCTAGCTCTTGTCTTTTGATAAGCAATGCAGACACATTCTCTTAGGTTTGGTTAAGAGAAGCTAGAAAGGTGGTTGGATTGGGTCAGGGGGTAGGTAGTTAGAGGAAACATAAAACAATAAAGATGATTTAATTTATATCTGATCACAGCAATCAGCTGGCTATGCCATCAATTATTACACCCTAGAAGTTATTAAAGAGCACCTCTGTCATAAGTACCTTATTAGCTCGGGATTTATGGAGCACAGAGCCACAGCAGGAAATACTGATATTTCTCTCACAGCGTCACTGTGGATGTCAGGGTTGTCTGTCTTTCAGCCCTCTTTCTTCTCACAGATCCTCACGCTTAGGCCCTATAGACTCAGGCCAAGTCCCAGAATATTTTGCTCCTAATATGGAAATCTCACTCACTTGTGTTTCAATTCATTTTGTGTATTTCATATTTGTGGGTATTATATTCCTGCAAAAATATTCCTGGGCTCATTCAAATACTTCTAGAGTTTTCTATATCAAAAGTCACCTTCTTTGATAGGACCTCTGGTTTCAGTCTACTTTTTAAGAGGAAAAAAAACTAGACATCAGACCTCACTTTATATACGGTAGCATGAGTCCCAGAACTTGAGCCCTTAGTTTCGTTGGCCTGTGCTCTATCTTCCCTCATTGAAGCCCCAGTGTAAATAGGTCTCAGCCTTCACCTAAGGAAGGCTCCTTACTCAGGTCTCTGTACTTAATATAAATAAATAAGTTGCCTTGACATAAAAGGGACATTTCTTTTTAACAAAATTAGATGCTTTTCTCATCCCTAGAAGCAATTTATTCCCAATTATAACCAATTATTATGTGTGATATAAAAAAAAGTCCATCAAATTGCATTTTAAAATTTGGAAACTTGGTAGGGTAGAGTAACAATATGGAGTCATTCATGTCAGTTCAAGTCAGTTGTGGAATTTTTCCTTTTAAGATAAGATTTTTGAGAACTGAAAGAATTTCCACATTTTGATCTTTTAAAGTACCAAAGTGACAACACAGGCAGGAAGAGATGACACAAGAAAAGCAGCAATTTAGTTATTTACCCAGAAATGCAGAGTTAGGTTTTATTAATGAGTGGCTAGATCACACCTGACATTTTACAAAGTGACTTACAATCACACCTATGCGTGTGGGTGCACGCAGACACACACACACACTCACACACACACACTTATATATTCCATATGTGCAATAGAGTAAGAGGGTAGAACTGGGTCTGCTTCCTTAGAGGCAGAATCAACCATAAACAGTGCCCATCTTGGCAAGAGAAATAAAAGAAGTACATGCATGAAATGGAGAGATCAGGAATGAAACCCATGAATGATGAACACTAGCTGGGCGAGCTTTCTATGCACTCTCATCAGTCACTCATACACATACATACATAAACACACACACATACACATACAGAAATGTGTATGCATTTATATCCTTTTACAAGTCCTCACTGGGTCTAGATTGCTATTGCTGCTCTCATCGTAGGGTCAAAGGAATCAAACTGTTTGTGGGAATAATGTCCAAAGTAGTATTAGATATTTGAGCTCCAAATACTTACACTTTCACTCGGCTGGTGACCTCATGGTTTCTCAAGCATCAGCTTGACTTCTTCATATTCCACATATAAGTGAGATCATTCTTGTCTTCCTGTGTTTGGACCGTTAAACTTAGCATACTGTCTTCAAGGTCCATCCATGTCACAAAGGGCCAGATTTCCTTTTTTTTTAAATTAATCTTTTTTTATATCTATCTATCTCGGCAGCTATCTCACATTTTTTTTCAAATTACATTTATTTATTTTCAGCATAACAGTATTCATTATTTTTGCACCATACCCAGTGCTCCATGCAATCTGTGCCCTCTATAATACCCACCACCTGGTACCCCAACCTCCCACCCCCCCACCACTTCATTCCCCTCAGATTGTCAGGAAATGACAGATGCTGGCGAGGATGCGGAGAAAGGGGAACCCTCCTACACTGTTGGTGGGAATGCAAGCTGGTGCAGCCACTCTGGAAAACAGCATGGAGGTTCCTCAAAATGTTGAAAATAGAACTGCCCTATGACCCAGCAATTGCACTATTGGGTATTTACCCTAAAGATACAAACATAGTGATCCAAAGGGGCACGTGCACCCGAATGTTTATAGCAGCAATGTCCACAATAGCCAAACTATGGAAAGAACCTAGATGTCCATCAACAGATGAATGGATCAAGAAGATGTGGTATATATACACAATGGAATACTATGCAGCCATCAAAAAAATGAAATCTTGTCATTTGCGACAACATGGATGGAACTAGAGCGTATCATGCTTAGCGAAATAAGCCAAGCAGAGAAAGACAACTATCATATGATCTCCCTGATATGAGGAAGTGGTGATGCAACATGGGGGCTTAAGTGGGTAGGAGAAGAATCAATGAACAAGATGGGATTGGGAGGGAGACAAACCATAAGTGACTCTTAATCTCACAAAACAAACTGAGGGTTGCTGGGGGGAGGGGGTTTGGGAGAAGGGGGTGGGATTATGGACATAGGGGAGGGTGTGTGCTTTGGTGAGTGCTGTGTAGTGTGTAAACCTGGTGATTCACAGACCTGTACCCCTGGGGATAAAAATATATGTTTATAAAAAATAAAAAATTAAAAAAAAATAAAAAAGATCATGGCAAAAAATAAACTCAAAATTTCAGTAATCACTTTAAATATAAATGGCTTAAAATGAACTGTTGAAAATTAAGGAATATCAAATTAGATTAAAAGAAGCAAAATCTAAGCATAAATATTTTATTTATAAAACATTAATCCTTTCAGATGATACAGAGAAAATTAATCCAACCAAAACAGTGTTTAGCAATATTCTCCAGCAAAGAATATTAAAGGTTCTGAGACCTAAATCCTATCCAGGAGTTTGCTCAGCTAAAGATGATTGCATCAGACCATGTGGAAATACATCTGTCTTTTCTAGCTTCAGCTTTATGTACACAGGGTTAGAGCTGCTCTGCATATGGGGTAGAGTGATTATATTTGAGGAACTACCTTATTTGAAGCAGGTGGTATCTTATAACTGTTCATTATATCTCATAACATACTCCTTGATGTTTTTTTTCCTCTTTTAACAGTCATACCTACAAATATAATTTAGAAGTTTCTTTTTTTAAATAAACTTTTAAGCCTTTCATGCTTTCACATTGTTAAGCTTTCACATGTAAGGGAGAATTTGGCTATTTAAATTCTAGCTCCATTTGTCATTTCTCTGAAATTTTTAATAAATAATCCTCAAAGTTCTCTTGTCTCTACCCTCTCTGTTAAGAAGTTTGTTATCAATCTAATTACCTTTCCTTTGTGGGTGATACTTTCATATTGGAAACTTTTGGAACTTCTCTTGGTTTTTGTTGCCCTTATATTATATTTCCATCTATCTTGGTGGGGGCTTTTCCATCTATTCTGCTTAAGATTGTATCATACCAATACTAAACATTCATCCTTTAGTCTTTTGTTCTTTGTAATTCGTAGTCATTATTTCTTCAGATAGTATATCTGATGCTTTTTTTAACTGTCCCTATTCTTCTGGATCTATTATAACTTTTCTACTTCTACTTTTAACTCCCAAATTTGTTAGATTTTTATTTGTATTTTCTACCCTGCCTTTCCTGAATGCCTTCTACAACTGATCTTTCATCTACGGAATTTATTCTTTGGCTCTCTCTTATTTTTTCATTTAGTTCATATATGTATTGTTCATTCCAACCATTACAATTTTTTAAAATTACCAGTATGCCTCGTTATGACATCCTTCTTCAATTATCAATAGCTCCATGGATATAGTATTGAGAAATTCTTGACTTACATGCTGTATTAATACTGATTTATCCAACCAACAAAAAAATTCTGATTTATCTGGTATATAGTGTTTTGATATTTCTCTTTTATTTTGGTCGTGCTCCTCTATGTGTGGCTGTTTTGTTCTTGAGATTATTTCCCATTAATTTATCAGTCATCTTGACTAGTTTTATAGAGTAGCAGTCCAAAGATCTAGTGCTAGCTTGCAAAATTTCTGATGGGTTTGGAGGTAAAGCATGTCCTTGAAAAAGGTTCCAAGTTTCCCAGAACATCATAGACTGGGTTTGACAAACTCTGTTTTTTCTTTCCTCACTGACTCTCTCCTTCGGGGAAGTTTGATACTTCTTGACACTACTCTATGTTGAATTCTCTCAAGTAATTACGGTTGCCAAGTTCTATCTGGGAAGTAGGATAAGAATACTCAGGATCCCGCTGGTCTTCTTTTACCTGTTATCTACTTAAAAAGCTGTTGTGTTATGTCATTTGGACTAGTGTCCAAAATCTATAAAGAACTTAGCAAACTCAACACCCAAAGAACAAATAATGCAATCAAGAAATGGGCAGAGGACATGAACAGACATTTCTGCAAAGAAGACATCCAGATGGCCAACAGACACATGAAAAAGTGCTCCATATCACTCGGCATCAGGGAAATACAAATCAAAACCACAATGAGATATCACCTCACACCAGTCAGAATGGCTAAAATCAACAAGTCAGGAAATGACAGATGCTGGCGAGGATGCGGAGAAAGGGGAACCCTCCTACACTGTTGGTGGGAATGCAAGCTGGTGCAGCCACTCTGGAAAACAGCCTTGGAGGTTCCTCAGAATGTTGAAAATAGAACTGCCCTATGACCCAGCAATTGCACTACTGGGTATTTACCCTAAAGATACAAATGTAGTGATCCAAAGGGGCACATGCACCCGAATGTTTATAGCAGCAATGTCCACAATAGCCAAACTATGGAAAGAACCTAGATGTCCATCAACAGATGAATGGATCAAGAAGATGTGGTATATATACACAATGGAATACTATGCAGCCATCAAAAGAAATGAAATCTTGTCATTTGCAACAACATGGATGGAACTAGAGCGTATCTTGCTTAGCGAAATAAGCCAAGCAGAGAAAGACAACTATCATATGATCTCCCTGATATGAGGAAGTGGTGATGCAACATGGGGGCTTAAGTGGGTAGAAGAAGAATCAATGAAACAAGATGGGATTGGGAGGGAGACAAACCATAAGTGGCTCTTAATCTCACAAAACAAACTGAGGGTTGCTGGGGGGAGGGGGTTTGGGAGAAGGGGGTGGGATTATGGACATTGGGGAGGGTATGTGCTTTGGTGAGTGCTGTGAAGTGTGTAAACCTGGTGATTCACAGACCTATACCCCGGGGATAAAAATATAGGTTTATATAAAAAATTAAAAATTAAAAATAATAAAAAAAAAGAAATGGGCAGAGGACAGGAACAGACATTTCTGCAAAGAAGACATCCAAATGGCCAACAGACACATGAAAAAGTGCTCCATATCACTCGGCATCAGGGAAATACAAATCAAAACCACAATGAGATATCACCTCACACCAGTCAGAATGGCTAAAATCAACAAGTCAGGAAATGACAGATGCTGGCGAGGATGCGGAGAAAGGGGAACCCTCCTACACTGTTGGTGGGAATGCAAGCTGGTGCAGCCACTCTGGATAACAGCATGGAGGTTCCTCAAAATGTTGAAAATAGAACTGCCCTATGACCCAGCAATTGCACTATTGGGTATTTACCCTAAAGATACAAACGTAGTGATCCAAAGGGGCACGTGCACCCGAATGTTTATAGCAGCAATGTCCACAATAGCCAAACTATGGAAAGAACCTAGATGTCCATCAACAGATGAATGGATCGTGTGTTTTTTTTAGGGGGATTTATTTATTTGTTTGAGAGGGGAGGTGAGGCCAAGGGAGACGAAGAGAGTCTCAAGCAGACTCTGCACTGAGCATAGAGCCCAATGTGGGGATTGATCCCACGACCCTGAGATCACAACCTGAGCCAAAGCCAAGACTTGGGATGCTTAACTGCCTTTGCCACTCAGGCACCCCAGCCATATGACTTTTGTCTTTCATTCTGTTACTTGAGTGTATCACGTTTGTGTGATCTGTGTATGTAGACCCATCCTTGCATCTGAAGGATAAATCCCACTTATGAATGATACATGATTCTTTTAATGTGATGTTAAATTCAATTTGCAGTATTTCATTTAGTATTTTTGCATCTGTGTTCATCGGTGATGTTGGTTTATAATTTTCTTTTCTTTTTTTTTTTAAGAGTTTTTTTTTTTAAAGATTTTATTTATTTATTTGGCAGAGAGAGATCACAAGTAGGCAGAGAGGCAGGCAGAGAGAGAGGAGGAAGCAGGCTCCCTGCTGAGCAGAGAGCCGGATGCGGGACTCGATCCCAGAACCCTGAGATCATGACCTGAGCCGAAGGCAGCGGCTTAACCCACTGAGCCACCCAGGCGCCCGGTTTATAATTTTCTCTTATGGTGTCCTTAACTGGGTTTGTATGAGGATAGTTTTGACTTCTTAAAATGAATTTGAAAATGTTCCTTCCTCTTGAATTTTTTGGAAGAGTTTGAGACGGGTTGGCCTTAATCCTTTGAATGTTTGGTAAAATTCATCAGTGAAAGTATCTGGTCCTTGACTTTTCTGGGGAGGTTTTTGATTGCTGACTCAATTTCTTTACTAATAATTGGTCTGTTCAGATTTTCTGTTTTATCATGATTCAGTCCTTGTAGGTTGTATGTTTCTGGGAACTTGCCCATTTTTTCTATGCTGTCCAATTACTCGGCATATAATTTTTCCTAGCAGTTTCTTATGTATTTCTATGCTATCACTTGTCTCTTCATTAATGACTCTTGAGACTCCTAGGGTGTTCCTTTCACAAAACAGCTGACCAAACTATTAAAGCCAAAAGGAACCTAGAGGCTTTGGTTCTAATTCCCTTCTTTTACAAAGAGGAAACCTGGGTCAGAGAGTGACCAGATCTATTTATGGTCCCATAACTTCTCAGTGCCTAAAGTCAGACCTTCCTTCCAAGACCTCCTCTTACTACTGTATGGTACTTTCTAGGCTTGTGGAGTTTATCACTCTCTGTCACTGTCTCCATCCTGGCAGTGGCCTTTAGTTTTGTTGGTTGAAATCCACGTCATTATATAGTTCCCCTTATTCTGGACCAATCAGTTGCACTGGATCCCTTTAATAGATCGAGAATTGTATGTACCTGTGCCATGAGTACAGTACACTCTAGAGCTCCCCAAATGGAAGTCTTATCCATTCAAGAAATATTTGTTGAATGATTACTCTTTGCCAGGCCCCTTTCATGTATTATAAATGCATCAGGGTATGAGACAGCCTCCACCCTCATGGAACTTCATCATTAGGAAAATAGAATCCACAACCATCACTGGCTGCAGATGAGCAGCTGTTCATTTTGGGGAGATGTGTGGCCCCTGTGGTCCACTGTAGTTCTTGGCATTCATTTGAGGTATTGGTATGTCCTAATACCTACCGGCTAAATTTATTTCATTTTCTTGCCTGGTCTCTGATTTTTAAATCTTATATTTTAAGTTTAAACCCCCTGAGTCACAACTTTACCCTCATAGAGTAAGAACCTGATGACTTTCAACGGTAAGGACAAGTGTGATTTCAAGTTTCCAAGCCCCAACCAGCTGGATCCAGTCTCTGGTTATTAGAGGATGAAATAAATCAGGCTTTGTAATCAGGACAGGTGCACGAGGAGACAAAATTAGACTAAGCAGGGGATACCTTAAGTCACAACTGAGGGACATCACAGGAGTGGATGTTGGTGGAGGAGGGAGGACAGCTTTAATCAGAGAGAGTGATTATGGAATCTAATTAGCCTCTCATTTTCATTTGCAGAAGGAACATTTAATTCACTTAACGCCACTCCACAGATCCTTCTACTCCCATTTGTACCCAGGGGAAAACAAATTCCAATGTAATAGAGCATTTGGACAGCAGTAGACTCTAGCAGGGAGAGTGTGTAGCTGAAAATGAGGGGCCCTGGGTTTCAGTCTTGGCTCTACCTCTAGTAGCATTGTGACCCTGAGCACAGTGCCTCACCCCTAGAGGACCCAGGGCCCATCTGCTCAGTATGGAAATTGGATTAAAACATTTTAAAGGTCTCTTTAGCTGCAAAATGCTATTCCTGCTTTTTCACTGCATATCTCCATACTATGGCCTAGTAAGGCATGCAGTTAGCATTTTGGAATTACTGACTATAGTTCTGTTGATAAGAGCTTGAGCTTTGGAATCAGGCAAACCTGAATCGAGTGGTGACCCTGCCCACTTAGCTTTGGGTCAGTTACTTAATCTTTCTAATGCTTAGTTTACAGAATTAGAACAATAATAATACTTGTCTTACGGAATTGATCTATGGGTCAAATGGGCTAAAGCACTCAAAGCACTTTGAACCATGCTCAGAGCATTGTAAGATTCAGTAAATGCTTAGCTAATACTATCTACTCATCTGGTTAGCTTAAAGTTTTAGAATAACTTGGATATTTTATCTAATTTATAAAAAAAAAATATGGGGTGGGTCTCTTTCTTGAAAAAAATTGCTTGATGACACGGCTGGGGAGGTTTAATGCTAAGTAAGCTAAGTAATGGAGTGAGACCAAAATAACTCCACAGATATAAAGCATTTAATGTGGGAATAAATGAAGTTGCCACCCAGAACTAACAGCCAGAGTCCTGGCTGGGCTGTAATTAATGAATACAATGGCCAAGATTTATAAGAATATTTTAAGAAGTAACTGCATTGCATGGAGCAATGGGTTTTATGCCTGGGCTGAGGTAAGATCAATGGGAAATCCACTCAGTTCAAGATTTAATGGGTGGGGATGAGGCTGTGTCCCCAGAGTTGTGCAGTAGTGGCTACCTGGGATATTTTCTCCCAGGGAATGTGAAAATCTTGTGGATCACTTGGAGCCAGAGGAGAAAGAATGGGAGCCCACACCTCTTTCCCCATTAGAAAATGCAGAGAAGCAACTCCCAACTCAAACTTTTCCAGAAGGCCTTCTCTTTTGATGCCTTACGTATATCCTGGCTAGAAGGTAGGTTGTTTCTTTTGCCTTTATTCTTGAGGAAGACTTGAAGCAGAACTGCAGCGGGTACAGCAAACCTTGCTGCCAGAAGCTTGGGCATCCCAAGCAAGGAAGTGCTGTGTCCCTGACATGGCAGGTAAGCATACAACAGGCCTCTGCAGATGGCTTTGCTGTCGGCAGGGATAGCTAGTACTTTTCCAAAGTTCATTTCAGGTGCCCATTTGTACCCTGGG
The DNA here is from genome assembly GCF_964662115.1 of Mustela nivalis. Taxonomy (NCBI): domain Eukaryota; kingdom Metazoa; phylum Chordata; class Mammalia; order Carnivora; family Mustelidae; genus Mustela; species Mustela nivalis. The sequence continues at coordinate 24,668,439 of NC_139035.1, forward strand.
GCCCTACAGTAAGCTGGGATTTTTTGACTTGTCTCATTTTCCTCAGGAGCAGAGAGACATAACTCATAATGTCCGTCTAAGACCTCTGCAGTGGGATTTGGGGATAAAATGCACATATATGTTTTCAGTTCCCCTTTTACTTTCTGCTCAGGGAGGACTGAAGAACCAGAGTACAGCTTGCTGAGTCTCCCTGGACTTGATTTCTGAGTACACGAGACCAGGAAAATGTCTAATTTAGGTTCACCCCTCGGGAAGGTGATTTTCCATCTTCCCTTGGTCCATTCTGAACACTTTTATGCTGTGCCAGCTTTGTTCCTGTGGTTCCTTCTGTCTGCATGTCCTTCTCCCAGGAGCCAACCTCAACTCCTTCAAGGGTCCTTTTCTGGGCTAGCAGTGACTTTGGCTGAAGATAAACCTGCACATTTTGTTCTCATTGTTCATGGATTTAATACCTGGCTCCCTGCATGTCACTTGCTTGCAGTTTTTGTAGCTTTGTGGCCCTTTCTTTTTCTTAGTTCACCCTGTTCTTTAGTCCTGCCTCTTATAAATACCTTCTTTGTGAAATACTCATCAACGACTTACAAGTTTCAATTACAGATCTTAAGTTTTGTTTTCTGAAATGATTCTTAACATTTCTTTCTTAGTTATTCCATGGGCAGAGAACCTTGTGGTGAGATACTGGTCTCCATCAGTCCCAAGGATATATTCCATGCATTTATATGGAATTTTACATTTTATTAGTAATATAAAAATGTAGCTCATATTCAAAATCTAATCCCCCCAATACTATAAAGTAACTATCATTATCCCAGTTTTACAGATGAAGAAAAACAGAGGCCCAGGAAAGTTAGGTGATTTGCCTAAAGTCATTCAATTAGAAAGTAGAAAATTAAGATTTGAATATGAGTTTCGACTTTAAGTTCAGTTTCTAATCTACTGCATCATGAACTGACATAAGGGATCAGGGCTCCTGTGTGTTTTTCTCATTTTCTATGAGCAGTAGTCTCTGGGTTTATGTATCAGGGTCACTCTGTTTTTTCATCCTGTTGCCGAGATGCTACAGGTTCAGGTTACAGAGCCTTTGCCTTTCCCATGAAAAGTCATGCAAAAGAGTGTGGACTTATCCTAGAGATCAGGCACCTAAATGGATTCTATCCCAATCATTTCTCTCTGCTTGGTACCAAAAAGACAACTGAGTGGAGTTGTCTTACTAACAAATGCAAGGAACAGATACTCTTCCTAAAAGAAAAGATAATCTTTATGTCTGCTAGGTTAGGAAATTACACAGTGAACCAGTCATTTATTTTGGTGAACAGTATTTATTACGTATCTACGAACACCTAAGTATTAGGTAACATTGGACAAGGGCACAGAGAAATAACTGTAAATAGTTGCTGAGGATCCTCAGATAAACAAGACACACACTTATCTTACTGAATCATAATCAGCGATGGGGGAGGAGATTAAGGGAGATGAATACCTGTTAAACATTATTACATAATGTGTGTAATGTGTACACACATACACCTTGAGAAGGTGTATACACCTTGAGAAGGTGTATCTGAAGGGCAAGTATGTCTGTTCATCCCTCTCTTTCTTGTGCTCAGCATGGTGCATGGCACATAGACATTTTCACCAGCTCTTCTGAGAGTAAAGGAATAGAACCATGAAAGGACAGAAGAGGATATATGACTCTCTTGGAGAGGTGTGGAAAAAGGCAACCAGAAAAAGGCTTTGAACATGAGGTGATATTTAAAATCTTTTTTTTTTTTTTTTAATGTAGTAGGTTTCTACAAACAAGTAGGGATTTATTTTGGGGAGAAGTGTGAGGAGAGGGGAATGTGGGTTCTGAAAGAAGAGGACATGGGAGATGTGGCTAGAAAGGGAGTTGGGGCCAGGGAATGAAGGGCCTTGGGTTCATGCTAAAGATTTGATTCTGCTTTATAGGTGCTGGGAAGCAGAGAATGTGTTAAGGCTGTGAAGTGATAGGTTTAGTATTATATTTAGAGTGGGGCAGAGACTGAAGGCAGGTCTCCATGAAGGCACCATGTGGTTCTTCACTGCAGCCTTGTGGGTCTTTACAGAACAGCTCAGGCTGAAGCATGATTGATGAAGATGCTATGATCTGAGGTAGGAAAGTTGGGGTAAAGAAGGTTGTTAGGATGGGAACAAGGGAGACTGGGATGGAGGTCATGATATATCATGATGAATTCAAGATACCTTTGGGAAATCCAAGGGGATGTATTCAGGAGACAAGTTGTGACAAAAGACTGGATTTGTGGAGAGAAGTGGGATCTAGGAATTTATAGGTAGAAGTTATCAGCATGTAGGAATTATGCACTATTGGAATGAATAAAGTCACCTTGGGGAGAGTAGTAAGAGGGCTTAGAAAATGCTTCTTGGCATTAACCAACTCTTAGACTGATAAGGCAGTTTAGAGGGCTTAGTAGTAAGAGGGCTTAGAAAATGCTTCTTGGCATTAACCAACTCTTAGACTGATAAGGCAGTTTAGAATTTTGAGTCCCCTTTGTCTAGAAGCATCTTTTTCTGATAAGACTAAAAAGACCCATTTTTATCTCTGACCCAGTGAGGTAGAAAATCTTGAGATTATTTTTATGAACTTTATAGGAAACCTTTCCTTCAGTTCTTCATCCTCACTAATACCATTTAAGTTAATTCCACCCCCTGACCAAGCCCCTGGTATATGAGAATCACTATATTAGATATTGTAGGGCTTACAAAAGGAGTGAACCCTCCCTTCAAGGAATGTCTAGCTTCTAGAGAACAGTAAGCAAGTGACTATAGTGCAAGGTGGAAGAAGAAATTACCATTTGCCTTAACCAACTGGATGCTCTGAGTGTTCAAAGATGAAGGAATTCATATGTTTGCAGAGGTCAGGAAACGTTTTACAGGAAAAGTGGTCTTGAAGAAGAACAGGTTAATGACAGGCTGATAGTAGAGATTAGTGGTAGAAGAAACAATAAAAGTGACAGGATGAAGTTCACCTGGTTTGTAGGAAATGTTGGGCATTAAACCTGAGAAGGTGGATTAAGGCCTTGAATGCCAGAACAGAGAGATTGTATTTGGTTTCACAGTTTGAGGAACTTGAACTATCTTTCAACAACATTTAAGTGGTCAGTGGTATGCCTTCACCAGTTTCAGAACAAATGGGTGTTAGAAGAACTGTGGTTGGTCCTTCTTCAAGGAGAAAGTTAATCGATTGGTATTACAAAGTCATCATACATGGCCAAAGTTGAAATCCACTTCTGAACATAGATATTGTTTGTTTAGGACTAAGCCACAGCCCCAATTCCCATTCCCTTAGATCGAGATCTGTATTTTCTTAGTACATGGTTCCCTTGAGGGGACTGCTCTTGTTTTTCTTGTGAGTCATTTGTTATCTTAAATATTGGCATCTGTGAGATAAGAGTTTTCTAAATCACATTCACAGAATGCTTATAAACATGCCTCATGTTTAGAACAGGTTTCTTCATTGACCTTGTGCCATTGATGTGCTTGAAGCTATTTCAGAGCATTAAATTCCCCAAAGCTTTACCATAGAAACATACTCCCAGGTCATAACTCTTTCCTCTCTCTGGGCATGGACCCCCAACATTTATGTGGCGGCTCACATAACCAGTCCAGCAGGAGTTTCAGTAAAACCTGAACTGCCATAGGGATACAATATCTCTTTTCCTAATTGCTCATCATTTCCTCCTATTTCTTCTAACAGCAATTGAAGATGCCATTATACTCCCTTTTATGTCAGTTGATGGTGCATAATTCTCTCCTGGAACAGCCAACGACTGTATTTACTAACACATTAAAAAACATCAATGTGTATTCAGGCCACAACCATTTTTACACCAGTATTTTATGTGTGCATCAAATGGTGGAATTTTGAAAAGGGGCTTCATTCTTATAAAAAGCGGCTCCTACTCTTACAGACAGAATGTACAACCGAAGGCCTGTGCATAAACAGACATACTCATTATTCTCCGTATCATCCCCCACTGAGGCCCACCCTAGCCCAACTCCATTTTCTGTCCTTCCCTGCCTTGCTCCGTTCATGGGAGGCTGTCCACGGCAGACCACATCACCTGGGCCACCCCTGCCTACTGGCTCCTGATTGGGTTAGGCCGGTAGGAGGCATCAGCAAAAAGACTAGAGGACTGGAGGAGATTATGGTATTTCTTTCTTGCTCTCTCCCTGTTCTGCTCTCTCTGTTTCATATGTGGTATTTCTGGCAGTAGCTATACTCTGCCATGACTATAGCATTCCTTGGGGTCTGGTGATACTAATTCTTCCCCTTGTCCCTTCTTCCCTGGAAATGTAAAAGCTTTCATCAGTTACCAGTCACTGGGTGCCTTCATATCCCCACCCATCACTCTATGGGTAACCCCTTCACATAGGTCTCTTCATCTGAGCCATTTGGGGTGTATTGCATTTTCCATTGAGAATCTGATGGAAACACCAGATATTACAGTTTTTAAATTATTTGGCTAATAAGCTCTCTGTTCACCTTGCCCATAACCTGCCTGGACCTTTCTTTAATGGTCATCAAGGGGTCCACTATGAAAATATCAAAATTAATTAATTATAGAAAATTGATGCTTACTCCTAAAAAAAAAATGGGGCCAGAATATTCTACTTTGAATGAAGACACTATATGGTAGGTTTTATATACATAGCTTATGGGAGTACAAAAGATGATAAAATTTTGATGTGAATAATGTGTTCCCTGATGAAAATAGGTCAGAGGAAGAGACATAGTGGATCAACTCCATGTGATTTAGCAGACAGAGATTTTTAAGTGTGAAAAGGAAAGATAGGGTAGATGGGACATTGAAAAATACCAAAAGCTTTTCCTACATATATTGGGTCCTAATAAAGGGTTGCTACTTCTGATCTGTGTGATTAGTGTAGGATGGAAGGCTATGAAATTATACCCAATTCCAAGTGCTCTTTTGTAAGAAATGCATAGAAGGCTTAGAATTAGAATTCTGGAGATCTAGATCCATTCTCAATTCTACTGCTGTGAGGGCTTCAGCATGTCATTGAGCCTCAATTTGACCATGGAAAATGGGGATAATTATAACCATTTTAGCTATTGCACAGGATCGCTAGGATTATCAAATTTAATTATAAACATGAAAGCAGTGGAGTATACACACATGTTATCCACTACTAAAATAAGATCTTAATATATAATATATATATAATATAATATATATATATATATAAAATTTTTTTTTAGTTTTTTATTTTTTATAAACATATATTTTTATCCCCAGGGGTACAGGTCTGTGAATCGCCAGGTTTACACACTTCACAGCACCACCAAAGCACATACCCTCCCCGATCGATATCCATAACCCCAACCCCTTCTCCCAACCCCCTTCCCCCCAGCAACCCTCAGTTTGTTTTGTGAGATTAAGAGTCACTTATGGTTTGTCTCCCTCCCAATCCCATCTTGTTTCATTTATTCTTCTCCTACCCACTTAAGCCCCCATGTTGCATCACCACTTCCTCATATCAGGGTGATCATATGATAGTTGTCTTTCTCTGCTTGGCTTATTTCGCTAAGCATGATACGCTCTAGTTCCATCCATGTTGTCGCAAATGGCAAGATTTTGTTTCTTTTGATGGCTGCATAGTATTCCATTGTGTATATATACCACATCTTCTTGATCCATTCATCTGTTGATGGACATCTAGGTTCTTTCCATAGTTTGGCTATTGTGGACATTGCTGCTATAAACATTCGGGTGCATGTGCCCCTTTGGATCACTACATTTGTATCTTTAGGGTAAATACCCAATAGTGCAATTGCTGGGTCATAGGGCAGTTCTATTTTCAACATTTTGAGGAAACTCCATACTGTTTTCCAGAGTGGCTGCACCAGCTTGCATTCCCACCAACAGTGTAGGAGGGTTCCGCTTTTTCCGCATCCTCGCCAGCATCTGTCATTTCCTGACTTGTTGATTTTAGCCATTCTGACTGGTGTGAGGTGATATCTCATTGTGGTTTTGATTTGTATTTCCCTGATGCCGAGTGGTATGGAGCACTTTTTCATGTGTCTGTTGGCCATCTGGATGTCTTCTTTGCAGAAATGTTTGTTCATGTCCTCTGCCCATTTCTTGATTGGATTATTTGTCTTTGGGTGTTGAGTTTGCTAAGTTCTTTATAGGTTTTGGACACTAGTCCTTTATCTGATAGGTCGTTTGCAAATATCTTCTCACATTCTGTCAGTTGTCTTTTGATTTTGTTAACTGTTTCCTTTGCTGTGCAAAAGCTTTTGATCTTGATGAAATCCCAATAGTTCATTTTTGCCCTTGCTTCCCTTGCCTTTGGCGATGTTCCTAGGAACATGTTGCTGAAGCTGAGGTCGAAGAGGTTGCTGCCTGTCTTCTCCTCAAGGATTTTGATGGATTCCTTTCTCACATTGAGGTCCTTCATCCATTTTGAGTCTATTTTTGTGTGTGGTGTAAGGAAATGGTCCAATTTCATTTTTCTGCATGTGGCTGCCCAATTTTCCCAACACCATTTATTAAAGAGGCTGTCTTTTTTCCATTGGACATTCTTTCCTGCTTTGTCTAAGATTAGTTGGCCATAGAGTTGAGGGTCTATTTCTGGGCTCTCTATTCTGTTCCATTGATCTATGTGTCTGTTTTTGTGCCAGTACCATGCTGTCTTGATGATAACAGCTTTGTAAGTCTGGAATTGTGATGCCACCAACTTTGGCTTTCTTTTTCAATATCCCTTTGTCTATTCGAGGTCTTTTCTGGTTCCATATAAATTTTAGCATTATTTGTTCCATTTCTTTGAAAAAGATGGATGGTACTTTGATAGGAATTGCATTAAATGTGTAGATTGCTTTAGGTAGCATAGACATTTTCATAATATTTATTCTTCCAATCCAGGAGCATGGAACATTTTTCCATTTCTTTGTGTCTTCCTCAATTTCTTTCATGAGTACTTTATAGTTTTCTGAGTATAGATTCTTAGCCTCTTTGGTTAGGTTTATTCCTAGGTATCTTATAGTTTGGGGTGCAACTGTAAATGGGATTGACTCCTTAATTTCTCTTTCTTCTGTCTTGTTGTTGGTGTAGAGAAATGCAACTGATTTCTGTGCATTGATTTTATATCCTGACCCTTTACTGAATTCCTGTACAAGTTCTAGCAGTTTTGGAGTGGAGTCTTTTGGGTTTTCCACATATAGTATCATATCATTTGCGAAGAGTGATAATTTGACTTCTTTGCCCATTTGCATGCCTTTAATTTCCTTTTGTTGTCTGATTGCTGAGGCTAGGACTTCTAGTACTATGTTGAATAGCAGTGTTGATAATGGACATCCCTGCCGTGTTCCTGACCTTAGCAGAAAAGCTTTCAGTTTTTCACCATTGAGAATGATATTTGAGGTGGGTTTTTCATAGATGGCTTTGATGATATTGAGGTATGTGCCCTCTATCCCTACACTTTGAAGAGTTTTGATCAGGAAGGGATGCTTTACTTTGTCAAATGCTTTTTCAGCATCTATTGAGAGTATCATATGGTTCTTGTTCTTTCTTTTATTGACGAGTTGTATCACATTGACTGATTTGTGGATGTTGAACCAACCTTGCAGCCCTGGATTAATTCCCACTTGTTTGTGGTGAATAATCCTTTTAATGTACTGTTGAGTCCTATTGGCTAGTATTTTGGTGAGTATTTTCGCATCTGTGTTCATCAAGGATATTGGTCTATAGCTCTCTTTTTTGATGGGATCCTTGTCTGGTTTTGGGATCAAGGTGATGCTGGCCTCATAAAATGAGTTTGGAAGTTTTCCTTCCATTTCTATTTTTTGGAACAGTTTCAGGAGAATAGGAATTAGTTCTTCTTTAAATGTTTGGTAGAATTCCCCCAAAAAGCCATCTGGCCCTGGGCTTTTGTTTGTTTGGAGATTTTTAATGACTGTTTCAATCTCCTTACTGTTTATGGGTCTGTTCAGGCTTTCTATTTCTTCTTGGTTCAGTTGTGGTAGTTTATATGTTTCTAGGAATGCATCCATTTCTTCCAGATTGTCAAATTTGTTGGCGTAGAGTTGCTCATAGTATGTTCTTATAATAGTTTGTATTTCTTTGGTGCTAGTTGTGATCTCTCCTCTTTCATTCATGATTTTATTTATTTGGGTCTTTTCTCTTTTCTTTTTGATACGTGTGGCCAGGGGTTTATCAATCTTATTAATTCTTTCAAAGAACCAGCTGCTTTTAGTTTTGTTGATTTGTTCTACTGTTTCTTTGGTTACTATTTCATTGATTTCTGCTCTGATCTTTATGATTTCTCTTCTCCTGCTGGGTTTAGGGTTTCTTTCTTGTTCTTTCTCCAGCTCCTTTAGGTGTAGGGTTAGGTTGTTTACCTGAGACCTTTTTTGTTTCTTGAGAAAGGCTTGTACCGCTATATATTTTCCTCTCAGGACTGCCTTTGTTGTGTCCCACAGATTCTGAACCGTTGTATTTTCATTATCATTTGTTTCCATGATTTTTTTCAATTCTTCTTTAATTTCCTGGTTGACCCATTCATTCTTTAGAAGGATGCTGTTTAGTCTCCATGTATTTGGGTTCTTTCCAAACTTCCTCTTGTGGTTGAGTTCTAGCTTCAGAGCATTGTGGTCTGAAAATATGCAGGGAATGATCCCAGTCTTTTGATACCAGTTGAGTCCTGATTTAGGACCGAGGATGTGATCTATTCTGGAGAATGTTCCATGTGCACTAGAGAAGAATGTGTATTCTGTTGCTTTGGGATGAAATGTTCTGAATATATCTGTGATGTCCATCTGGTCCAGTGTGTAGTTTAAGGCCTTTATTTCCTTGTTGATCTTTGCTTGGATGATCTGTCCATTTCAGTGAGGGGAGTGTTAAAGTCCCCTACTATTATTGTATTATTGTTGATGTCTTTCTTTGATTTTGTTATTAATTGGTTTATATAGTTGGCTACTCCCATGTTGGGGGCATAGACATTTAAAATTGTTAGATCTTCTTGTTGGACAGACCCTTTGAGTATGATATAGTGTTGTTTTTCTGTTTCTAGAATTGCTGTTCTTCTTCTCTTTGATCTGCCGATGGGTTTGCAGGTGTTTGCAATCTTTAGATAAGCTCTCTAGCTGATCTCCTGCTAGCTGAAGTAGTCTCAGCCTGGTACTTCTCCGCCATCTTGACTCCTCCTCTCCTATAATTTTTTTTGTGTGTGTGAGAGAGAATGACCAAGCAGGAAATAGGGTCAGAGAAAGAGGGAGAAGCAGACCTCCCTCTGAGCAGGGAGCCTGATGCAGGGCTTGATCCCAGCACTCTGAGACCATAACCCCAGCCAAAGGCAAACACTGAGCCACCTAGGTGACCCTGTCTTAGTTTAAATACTCGGGGTGGTTCAGGAGTTCTATTTACATTAAATGAGTTCTCTAATACTTTGGGCCACCAACCATTTTTTTAAAAGTTACTATATATTATCTTGAAACCTTGTGACATGTGTGTGCTTGTGTGTGTGTGTAGTGAAACATCAGTGATTCAAAATTGATTGGTCATTTTTGAACTGCCACCAGTTCTAAATAGCCAGATATGGTGGCAGATGGACAAGGCTGCGGGAGCTGAGAGACGTGTGACTGCTCAGTCAGTATTTGTCACTAGGTTGATAAATGACCCTCAGGACTAGGAAGTGAGATCTCAGTCTCGACATCACTTGAGAGGCTTAGGAAAAGGAGAACCTTCTTGTGGGCTGTTCAGCTTCTAGAGCCATGTTTTTCATCCTCTGAATTGAGAAATATTAGTGGGTTATGAGATCAATGTAGTGGGCTGCAACCAGCATTTTTAAAAAATGGAATAAAACAGACTATAAAATATTGAGGTCTCTTCATGAGTGGTTTTATTTTGGGAAATTTTGTTTCAGTATTTTTATTTATGAATGTGTATGCTCTACCTGACAATGTAAAATCTATTTCAAAGAAGTTTAAAATATATTTTAAAAAAGAAAAACCACTATAAAAAAGAAAAAGCACTATTCAGGACAAGTTGAAGGCAAACAAAATATCTAATTTGGAGGGAGGTGCTTCACTCCTGGAGCCCCCCCCAAACAAGGATAAACACACTGAGTCCTTGGTTTTCTAGGAGGTGGCCAGCTGCATGGGCCACACTGGACATGAATCTCTTAAAGGGAATGCCTGCTCCCTACCATTGCAGATAGTACACACATGTCCAGCATATTCGCACACCTTCACTTGGAAGAGCTCCCCCAACTCTGGGAGACATTCCAAAGCACTGGTAGATTCTCAGAAGTCAGCATTCATCCTAGTATAGAATTCAAGAAAGGGGGCTGTTGGTTTCTTGCCTGAAGCTGCCTATAAAGCTTCATTAAAAAGGTCTCTTCTCTTCCTTCCCTACACATGCTACTGTTTGCTGGAGCCATGCATGAGCCCTTATTAAGCATGCACTTCTAAGCAAGGAGCATTGACTTCCTCTTAATTGAGGCATAATAATTAGAGCATTAGCACATTAGGAGGGTGAGACAGCATGTTTAGCTTTTGTGATTAATTATCTGTGGATTGTAATAAGTTGTTAAGACATTAATTACGCTGGCATGTTTACTGCTCTAGGTTGCACAGGCAACGTTTTGCTGGGGCAGGTTGTAACATGTCTAAGGAGGTAGCTGTGACGGGAGTCACAGGCAGGTTGGGTCACAGAATTGTGTCTGTGGAGCCCACAGCCCTGTCTGAGGGAGCAGGAATTGAGGCCTGCTTCTTTTCTTCCTGTGTGGACTGAGCTTTTTTTAAATGTTGACTTTGTGAAATGAAGACACTGAGCTCTCCAAGTTCAAAGCTTCTTCAACCCTTCAGTTAAAAGGTGAAACATGACAAAGACAGACTTGTGGGTCTTCCCCTTAGGCACACGTGTGCATCTGTCTGTTGTGTTGGCTGAGGGCAGAGGAGACAGCAGTGGGGAGGAGCCTGGACTCCTGAACTGGGCAGGAGCAAGGAAGAAGGGCCTGGAACTTCTGGGTGAAAGTATGAGGAAGAAAGCACTCTCCAAGACGGTTTTGATGTCACAGGGTTAGAAAGGTGTAACCATAGGCTGGTGTGCAGAATGTGATGGAGGCAGATGATGGTCCTTATAACTTAAAGAGAACAGAAACTTATTACCGAGGAAGAGCAGTGTGGGGAGCCTGTACCTGGAGACATCCCTTACTAATTGTTTTAGGCTCTTTGTGTAGACTTCCCTAAGAGTAGGTTATATTCTTGATGACAGGGAAGATCGGGGACAGATGTCTAAGAGGTACATGAAATACACATTTTGGCCTAATGTTGAATAAAGCCACCACCAGGTTGTAGAACTGGGCTCATGTTCAGCTTAGGTAGGTTGACAGGTAGGAAGCATGGCTTAAAAGAAAGTAAATAGCTGATTTACTTCAAGATTACTTTGTTTAATGTTATAAGCACCAGATTTTTAAAAAAATCAGTAAAGATTAGAAATAGGATTTTATTTAATCTCTATTACTCCACCTTGATTAGTTATTTATATTGTAATAAACATCTGTAGTTGCAAAAGGATATAGTGCTCTTCCTAAAACGGTCCAGATAACACACTCATATTAGCTCCCCATTAATTTCCTCATTTTCACATTTATTTAGCAATTTAAAAGTTCTAAATAATTAGTTTTATTCTTAAAATTAACAGCTTTCACAATGACCATTAATTTTTGAAGCATTTTACCACTGCAGTAATAAATGTATATTTAAACCTTAACTGGTAGAATTTCAACACATAAAGCACATAAGGAGATGTTCATTTCAAAGTCCGTGTACAATGCTTTCCTGTATTTGGAAGTAAGTATTTAGATGTTAACAATAACTGAATGATAAAATGATATGACCTTCTTTTTTTTTTTTCTTTAAACTGAAGGAATTATCTTGACCAGAAAATCCGATGAACTAGGTGATCACACATAACTTCAAGGGTACTGGAAATTATGTTGAAGTGCGCCTTTGGTTATTTAGCCTTCCACTGTCCATAGTCAGACAGAATAGCAGATTCTGGCTAAGCACCAAGTTCAAAGGCTGGTTTTAAGTGTATCTTAGCCTCCTTCATGGAAACTCAATGGCAGCTTCTGCAGAGGTTGAAACACCTTTATCAAGAGTTTGGGGCCATTCTTTAGGGCAGGTTGAGAAGGCATCATTTAAACTGAGAGAACTAATATCCAAGAATACCCTGGGGGTGGGGGTAGAACCTGGACCTGAGCTGCTCACCCTTGCCACCATCTTGCCATATAGGCAAGGGAGAGTCTCTTTATCCAGCCCAGTGTGGCCTGGGGAAGGAAGCTGAAGAGGGTGATCTGTCAGCCTGAGCTGGAACTGGTGGGCATCACCAGCCTTCAGAGCCCCCAGGCAGCCTGTAGCCTAGAAATGTGGGGAGGAATGAGGTGGACCCTCATACGGCCTCACCACAGAAAGTATCTTTCTTAGCTCCCCTGAAGAATGTTCAGTTCTAAATGCAGAGTGACTCTTCCTGAGCCTCTTTACCTTGGGTTATGAGAGTCCGCCCTGCCAGGCTAGGCCAGAGAGAGACATTTTCAGACTGCAGAGCGTATCCCTCACTTGCAGGTGGAGGCCTGGTGGGTCTCAGATCCCATAGAGCGTACGTCCTTTCACAGCTCAAAGCTTTCCCCTTCACTTTCCTGTTCTTTCTCATTGTCTTATTCTATTCGGAGCATTAAATGTGGTGTAGTCAGCTTCTCTCCCACTAGACTACCTCTAGAGTTTGGAAGGGGGAATTTATCATTACTAGATACATATCAAGTCTTCCACACATATCTGAGTACAGCAAACATTAAAAATTAATGCCTCGAGTGCTGTGAAGTGTGTAAACCTGGTGATTCACAGACCTGTACCCCTGGGGATAAAAATATATGTTTATAAAAAATAAAAAATTAAAAAATAATTAATGCCTCTAATAATAAAGCCCAAAATAAAAATGCTGTTATTACTAATTGTAATTTATTGCAAATTGGCAGTGTCTTAAGTGCCCTGAAGAACATAAAGGTAAAAAACAGCCTTCTTTGAATAGGTGAGTGAGATGAATGATTCCCTCACTCCTCAGAGTCCCTGCACAATGATACTTGTAGCGTTTCCATCAGGAACACCTTCTTCCCGCTTAGAGGCCACATCTGCCCCTTAACAGTGGGGGAGGAAGAAGGTGGTAGAACTTTTTAAAAGGGTGATGGTAACCATTCTTTTCTGTGGTCCATGAGACTATGATTCACATGGCTGCTATCAGCTGGCATTATTAGTTATTTCTTCATATATGCTGTAAGTCTCTCTACTTAAGTAATATGTCACTTGAGATTTAGACTGTTTTATGTCTTCCAGTCACTGTTGCAGGGTCTTAATATGAATTATTGTAAGTGCCCTTAAAATGGAATTGTGTGTGTGTGTGTGTCCCTACCAAACTGTAATCTCTTTGAAGTTAAAGACAATGTGTTACTTATCTTTGTATTCACTGTTCTTAGCAGTACCCTATCTTCTCTACCAACAGGTATTACTTGGTTATATATTAAGCTATGTTAACTTTTCTCAAAGCTCTTATATTCTTTTTTTTTAAATTAACATATAATATATTATTAGCCCCAGGCATACAGGTAAAGCTCTGATATTCTTAAACATTGGTCAGACATGTGATTCTACCCATTCACTTATTCATTTATCAAATATATGTTTTGCATTTCCTGAAGGTCTATGCTAAGTGCCAAGGATACAGAGGCAAACCAGCCCAGTCTGTACCCTCTGGGAACTTATTTTCTAATGGGACAGACAATCATTGAATAAGCATGTGAACAGTCGGGATAATTTCCAACCACTATAAGGACTGGTAGGCAAACTGTGAATCAAGGGCAAGGGGAGATGGAGGGGGAGGAGGCTAGTTCAGAGAGGGCGGTCACAGTGTGAAGGAACTGGGACTCTGGCTCACTTGATATCTGCTTAGATCCTGGCCTGGGGTCACTGTGTGCTCAGCCCTCCATGACCATCTGTGGAACTGCATTGAAGGAAAGGGTAGAATGGAAACCACAGAGAGGAAAGGAAGTGGGAGGACAGGCAGAAAGCAGAAGTCACTGTAGGCTGGAGCAGTTTAATGCTTTAAATAGGGCTCTGGGCAGGGACTGTATGGCAGCCTTGTTCTTCACTGGAATTTACTCCCTGCAGAATTAATTGCTAAAGTCCTTCAGAAAGCAGCAGGGAAGTATTACATGCCCAGAAAACATTCTGATAGTGAGGTTTGTGCTTATGTCATATCTGAAAGAAGAAACCCAACTTTATAGCCTTCATATTTTTTTTTGCAGAGCCTATTAGAGTACTTAATTTAACACACATAGATACACACACACACTTGTGTGTGTGTGTGTGTGTGTGTGTGTGTGTGTGTGTGTATTTGATTGATTGACTTCAGGTCTAAAACCAAAGAAGGAAAAGGATTTTTTAGTTTCTAAAAGGCTGTACTTTTTGTCCCCTAAAAGAAGATGTGCCACAAGAATGTCAAAAGATAGTTTAAAAGGAGAAATGCAGGATTATGCGTTTCTCCTGGTTATTGCATATAAATTGCTTCTCTGCCTGAAAGATCATGTTCCATGGGGGCCAGCAAGTGACTGACTTAATATTGTTGGTCCCTGTGCTACAGACTGAATTGAGTCCTTCTCCCCAGTAGTGGGGTGATTGTGTCTAGAATACCAAGCACAGGAGGTGGGCATTAATTAGGGCTAACAGCCTATAATTGGAGTTGCCTTTATTCCTCCTTCCATTCTCCAAGCCTGAGACTGTCAGAAGGCTCGTTTTCACTGAAGCGTCATAATTAACGCAGAGACTAATGTGAAAGGCAGATGAGGTTGAAGCCCAGAATAGCTCAGAGCTACCCAAGGGTATATGTGTGCATAGCTGGGGGGAGCCAGCATGGGAAAAGAGGAGACAGGCATGTGGATTGACCTCCAGATGTTTTCTTTTTAGAGAGGGAGTTTGGGGGTCCATGCTGCAGTCTCCCTTTCACATTCCTACAAGAACTTGATGCACTGAAGGTCTCACTGATGGACAGGATTTCAGAATACTGGGCTCCAGAAGTTGCAGGAACCACATTTGGAAAGTCTCAAATCCTCTGCTTTGCTTTTTTATTGTGTTTGTTTGTTTGTCATGGAAGATTGCTTCCCTCGTGGGACTGACATCATTTTGGGGTGGAAGTGCTAGGACCTGGGAGGTCTGGTAGATGTAATAGTGTCCACAAAACCACTGGGATGCCTTGGAAGAAAATTCAAGGTATTTCTCTTATTAATGCTGGTCTTCCAATTCCCCTGAACTCTGAGAACCCATTTAAGTGATTACTTCCGTGAGAAGGCTAGTAAAAAAGCAAGACTAATAGATTTCTTTACCTAGCAGCTCTCACACGGCAGAGGACCCGAAATGCACTTACAGTCACTATCATAGTCTACTCTTTCCCCCTTAGTTCCGCTTAGAACATAATGAACGAAACACCTGCAATTTATCTCATAAGAAGACCAGATTTCATGAACTTCCCATCAAGTGGCTTGTAGCACTCCTTGCTCACATTTACACAAATTTACTTAATTCTGTGCCATTGGAGAGATGGGAGAAAGGTAGGATGATGGGAGGGCCTCTGCCGCATCCCTGCTCCAGGTCCCCAGTTATGAGAGAAGGACAGTGGTCTAGGTTCCCGACATGGGCTTCCTTGGAGTTTTCAGACAAAAAGTCATAGGCTTCATTTCCATCCTGAGCCGTTTCTTAGAAGGGAGATCCCTAAATGTACTCAGTTTCCCTCTTCTCATCAAGGGGAGGTACCAGAGAAGTGCCCCATGATGTGCAAAGAGAACAAAGACAGTATTTGCTAACTTGACTTGGGGATGATTGGCATGTTGGGGATGTTGTCTTATTGCCCTCACTGCTACAGGAGATTTTGGGAAACTCAAGCCTTACAGCTCTTATAGTGAAGATGGCAAATGAGATCCAGATTATTCAGAGCCAACTGCAAATTCACAGATGCTGGAGGCACCCACATGCAGAAACCAGCTGCTTTGTTTCTGTAGAATGCTTGTTTGCCCTAGTGGGCTTCTGAAAAAATCCTTTCTCTGGGGCACTAATCTACTAAGTCATTACATTGCTTCATTGGTAGATTTCTCAGGATTATTTCAGTTTTTATTCTCATGCTTGGCCACGTTGGCAAAATTAGGGATAAATCATTTTCCCCATCTCAGAGTAATCAGAACCTGAATTATTATAGACATTGTTTTCTGATTTTTCAAACTTCCAGTGACATTTAGTAATTTACCTGTGCTGAAATGCTTGCAAACACAAATAATATGAGCCAAAGCCAGCCAGTGTAAACTTCTTAACATTACTTGGGAAAAAGTCACTGGGTATGTGAGCTTTTGAGCTGACTGGGGATAACATGCAATGGGGTGGAGGAATGGTGAGCTGACACACACCGGCTGGTGTGGCCATACTGAACTTCTGCTGAATGGGCACCTGATACACTGGTTCTTTCATTGCTTGAGTGTCATATCTGTATGCAGCCTGTGCTGGTTTTGATAGTGGCACCAAGGTATTTTGAAGGAAAGATGGTATTGTAAAGTTTAGTCCATACACTGAACTTTTAAAAGGCTGGAAATACATATATATATAAATGCTGGGGATAAAGTCCAGATCTCTATGTTGTCTTATTTCTTCATGATAAATCTTTAGTGGGCTAGCATTAGTCACTATTTTCCCCCCAACTTTTCTAAAATGTTAGAAGCTAGAAAAGCATGAGAAAACAGGCTGCCTTTAGAAAACCCCAAGTTTCAGACAACTAGACACTATCTTATCATCCTTCATTTGTCATTCCAAGGTTTCTTGGAAACCTTGGGAAGAGATTAGCAGATTGGACAGTAAGTAGGCCAGTTGTGAAGGGCACTGAATGTTGTGCTGTAGTTGTGTGGGAAAGAACACCAAGGAGAAGGCTTAAAGTGTGGGCTCCATTGTTGGACTGCCCATGCCACTCCGGAGAAATCACATCAGCTCTCTGTTCTCAATCTCTTAATCTGTCAGAAGGGGAGGAGACCTCACTGAAAAGACCCTAGTTCTTTCCATATTTCTGTTCTCTATCCTTAGACTGTCAGATCATCTCTCATGATGGCAGGAGGGCTGCTGCACCACAGAATCATAAACAAATGTCTGAAGGCAAACACAGGGCCTGCTGTATTCTAGAGTTTCTAAGATGTCCTTGTCTGTAAGATGCACCATTGTTTTGTATAGCACCACAAAAGAAACAGCACTGCCAATTAGATTGTGACAAGCTGTTTATTGTCACATGCATCCTGAATTATTGAATCGATGAAATACAGTATATAGTATATTGTCTTCATGTCGCTAAGAATGCCTCTAAAAACTTTTGCCATAGCACTCCGCCTCTATCGGCAGACTCCCCACATGCCAGCCCTGGAACTAATCCCTGCGAGTTCCACTGTAGCTGCCTTGGTCTGTGTTTGTCCTCCTGTTCTCTTGCTTCCTAAGCCCCAGGATGTTTGCTGCCATGGCAGCACCCTGGCAAGTCCACGCAAGCCCATGCCATTTGGCCATGGGAATAGGTAGATGTTCTGCCTGTGACGGCCTGTGTTGGAAGCATGGGTTTTGACGTAGTTTGTCTGAAGACATCTGGAGGGCCTCAGTAATCTTGTGTCTCTTTGTGAAATGATGACCAACCTGGGAGCATCAAGTTTTAGTTGCTTCTCATTTTTCCCTCTGTCATTCCCCTCTTCGTTCACTCTTTAAGCCCTGACATCACACCTCCCAGTGATATGTTCACACTTCAGCCTTGCCTCACACCTTGTTTCTGGGGAAACAGGCTGATAGAACTACCACAGTTACCTCTCACCAGTCAGGATTGGTTCTAGCTCCTTGGGAGAGGAGTGGACCTCAGAAGAAACCTAGAGCTCTCCCAGCAGGAAACAGAAATGACATGGTTATAGAGTGAGGAATTAACAGTGTTTGATTCTTGTCTGCCCTGGTTTACTGAGTTGTTTAAGACTTAAATGAGAAAACAAGTTGTGAAGGCACTCAGTCAACCATAAAGTAACATAAATGTAGAGTTGTCAGGGTGCCTGGGTGGCTCAGGCGGTTAAAGATCTGCCTTCGGCTCAGGTCATGACCTCAGGGTCCTTCGTTGGAGCCCTGCATCGGGCTCCCTGCTCAGTGGGCAGTCTGCTTCTCCCTCTCCTGACCCTCCTTCCCTGTTTGTGCATGCGCATGCTCATTCTCTCTCTCTCTCTGTCTTAAATAAATAAATACATAGATAGATAAATAAAATGTAGCGTTCTCATTAGCCTTAGGAATATTCTCAAGTTCTAGAGCATTACTATTAATTTGCTCATTTAATGAAAATGATTCAAGAAGCACCTACTAGGGGCACCTGGGTAGCTCAGTGGATTAAGCCGCTGCCTTCGGCTCAGGTCATGATCTCAGTGTCCTGGGATCGAGCTCTCTGCTCAACAGGGAGCCTGCTTCCCCTTCTCTGTCTGCCTGACTCTCTGCCTACTTGTGATCTCTCTCTCTGTCAAATAAAATAAATAAAATCTTAAAAAAAAAAAAAAGAAGCACCTACTATTCTCCAGTCATGTGGCTGGGATAGATAATAACAGAGCTTCTCCCTATAGGGGCATCTTGCCTATAGGGCAAATGAGCAGATAAATTCCATGTGATTACAGTTTTCTAGAGAGAAATAGAGAACCACTGAAATTTTTAAGAAGGATGGTTTAGAAAAATCTCTTCAATAAGGGTAGAAGGAACAGACTTTTGGTGGGGAGGGGAGGTGGGACAGGAAGCAAGGAAGCAGAGATACCACTATGTTATGTGGTGTTTCCTTTTATTTGTTTAAATCAATTTTGAGGAGTTATTTTTATTATGAATGTTTTTCATAATTTAGGATTTCATGAATATTACAGACTCCACATAAGTCCTTAATATCTCCATATATGTCTCCTAAAGGAGAGGTTAACATTTTGAAGGGAAGGGAAGGGATCTTCATGGCCTTTACCCCAGACAGTCATCTGCTTAATGGCTCTTTTTTGTCTGTGCTGTTAGTTCTGATTAGACCGCTGGGGTACTAATGAGTGCAAGGTCAATAATGTGACTCCCCAGGAGGGCCAGTTACCCCTGCTGAGAAAAGAACCACAGACTGAATTTCTGTGTGTGGCTGGTCATTTGCAGCCGTGAGCCACTTGTTACAAAGTGTGCAAGGGGCATATCTACTAGTTCATTCACTCATCCCTATTTTTATTTATTTGCTTATTCCTTCCTTTTTCTCTTAGCTCAAGCTTCCCTAACAAAATACCATAGATTAGGGGACTTAAAAAATGCACATTTATTTTCTCTCCACTCTGGAGGCTGGAGCCAAAATCAGAGTGCAGACTGACCCAGTTCCTGGTGAGGGCTCTCTTCCCAGCTTGTAGATGGCTGCCTGCTTTCTGTGTGCTCACGTGGCCTCTCCATAGCACACATGGAGAAGGAGAGCAAGCTCTCTGTTATCTCTTCTTATCCTCTTATAAAGGATACTAATCCCATCATGACAGCCCTACCCTCATGATCCCATCTAACTCTGTTTGCTTCCCAAAGTACCATCTCCAAACCATCACATCTTGGTTAGGGCTTAGGGCTTCACCATATGCATTTTGGGGGTTTATAAATATTCAGTATGCAGCAATTCTTTTTTGAATTCCTTTTTTCTTTTCCTTTCTTCCTTCTTCTTCTTCTTCTTTTTTTTCATTTAAACTGCATGTTTTAAACATCTTGTATGGATCAGCTACACTGTTAGGCACCATTGGCACAAAAATAAACTAGTTGAGACCTTGTTTCAAAGAGGTCTAGTGGGAAAAAGGAGTGAGAAAATCAAAGGTGTTACTGTGGTGTGAGCACTGTACAAGAGTGACACATGACATTCCGTGAAAGTACAGAAAGGAAATATAAACCTTCATGAACATAACCTTCATGGTGAGGGGCAGCGAGATGGAGGGAAAGGAGTGGGAGGCAGCATATTACTGAGGAGAGAGCATTAGGAAGAAAACTCTCTGATGGAGAAGAGATGCTTGGGCAGAGTGTTAAAGCAAAGGAGACATCAGCCTGGCTGGGGTGTTGGAGATGGGGCTGGGTTTGAAACTCCAGTTAGAGGGATCCCTCAGGAAGAGTATTAAAGTATGTGACAGCGTGTTGTGTGCAGGGAACAGCGAGCTTCCCATGCAAGGTGAGACCTGGGTGACCATGAGGACAGTCAACAGACAAGGCTGGGAAAATGGACAAAAAGCCAATCACGAGTGTCCCTCTCTGGCATGTTATAAAGTTTCAATTTGTCTTGAAGATCTTAAGAGGCTCTGAAGGTCTTAAACAGGATGGTGATATAAACAGATTTGCATTTTTGGAATGTGGGTGAATTTAGGAATGTGGAGGGTATTTGGGCAATGTGGAAGGGAAAGAAAGTTACAGTGGTTAACCTGTGAATCTACTCTGAGTGTTACTGGTCCTGTTAGTGGAGGATCAGTAGAGGTATTGATACTGGTTTTGCCCATACAGGATGTTACACAGAGATGGAGGGTTGAAACTACTGGGGTTTGATAAAGAAAATAATGCCTTAGACAATGTTCAAGAGAAGATGATCACCATATGTAGGGATAGTTTCAGGAAGACTTACTGACTATGGAAATTTATGGGTTCTCTTGTGCTAGTGAGATGTTCACCCCCCTTTAATCACTTCTTTATCTAACATGTGCTACATCAAGAATATCAGGCATTCTGAAAGAGTGCTATACCTAGGTTTGAGAAAGGGCTTCATCTTCTTATGTCAGAGCGAGCACAGCTTGTCACTGTAGATGGTGGCTAATATTAGGAGCTCAGAACTGTGAGTGATGGTGATGACATGGTCATAAAAGTTTTCTTTTGAACTTGAGTTGTGGAGCTAATAAATAAATGGGAATATTATTAGATTTTCTAAAATTTCCCTACAAGTTTCTATTTTGGAGTCACAAAATAAATATGACATAACTCAAAGCTTCCTGTCTTTTTCAAGTGAGCATTTACTCAATGGGATTTATTACCATACATATAGGTAAATTTTAGTGAGTGATATTTTCTCTCATGTTGTTCAGAAAAAAAAAATAAAGTACTGTCCACTCATCCTACCCTCCCTGAATGGAGGAAGAATACTTAATCTACATGTCACTTTCTTTTGCCAGAAGTCGGTAACCCCCAGTATTTTTAGCTCCTTTTGAGAGTGCATTAGTAATGTTGCTTCTTTTTTTTTAACCCTTTCCTGCCTTATGTACTGGCATCAGCATATTTCTAGTTTCCTGCTTGGACCTGCCAGAGTAAGTCTGGGGCTGTTCCTCTTTCATTCACCTCCTGTTCAAAAACCTTGACTAGGTTTTCTTAAGTTTTTAACTGTCTTTTTACGTTTTTTTTCTTTTTACTTTTTATACATTAAGTCTTGTTCTCATCTTTATCCTTTCTTAGTGGTAGTATCCTTTCTAGAATGTATGTCATTCCACATAGCCATCCAGAGATGTCTCAGGTCCAGGATCTCATACCTGTTTCTCTTCACCAATTGTGTGTCCACCTTTCAGAGATGGGATGAAAGAGCTGTATAAATTCATGCTGTACTGATACACAGAACTTGTAGGCACATAGTGATGAATGCTGTGTTCAAAAGAGCTATAATTCGGGGCACCTGGGTGGCTCAGTGGGTTAAGCCTCTGCCTTTGGCTCAGGTCATGGTCTCAGGGTCCTGGGATTGAGCACTACATCAGGCTCTCTGCTTAGCAGAGAGCCTGCTTCTCCCCATCTCCTGCCTGCCTCTCTGCCTACTTGTGATCTCTGTCAAATAAATAAATAATATCTTTTTTTTTTTTAAAGAGCTATAACTCTACTTGACATAGTATGATTGCCTGATTTTAAATCCAGGCAGATTATAGGGTGAAAACAACTTCTGGTGAAAATGTCTCAATAGTTTATTTATTGAGCACTTAAGGGGAACTTAAAAAAACTTAATATCAAGTAAGTGGTGCCAATCTGATCTGCCTCATCAGTTGAAATTGGGGTTTACTCTTTGTGGTATGAGGTCAGAGAGAAGCAAAAAAATGGAATGATTCTCACTCTCCTGTTTCACCTCCTGTGTCTTCTGTAAGAGAGGTGATATCCATTAGGTGCAAGCATAACCCACATATATTGGCATTAAAGAGTTAAAGAGCAAAGACCTAGTTATACATCAATAAAGTGAATTAAAGCTGCACTTTATCACACATAAGAGCTTTTAACTTCAGTGTGTAGCTGAGGACATTTATTATGTGAGGCAGGAATAGCCACAGATGATCAGGCATTGCAGTAGTGAGAGTTTTTCCAGGCAGTCCAGAAAATATTTATTCCTCATCTAGAATTGTGCAAGACTTAAAGCAAGACAAAGCAAAGCTACTCTCTTGTAGAGGAGGAGTAGGCATTTGATGAATGATAAGGTAAGTCACATGGCCCATTAGCCTATATTGCCAGTATCCGTGCAGCGGCAAGTAAGAGGTTGAATTAGGAGCAGAAGAGTTCTGGAAATAGACACGGTGCTTCTGCATGAGCTGCTGGAGTAGCTGCCCTCAGATGGAGGAGAGTAGCAGCACAGTACAGTTTCAATACTAGAGGGCTTTTTTTTTTCCCCTCAAAGACTGACTTCATTATTTCATTCAAAATATATGATGAATTTGAGATGATTCACTGATATACAAATATTAGGATTAAAATTTGTGTCAAATAAATGTTAACTTTAAAGAAATAATTTGCTTTGTAAAAATTTTCTAGCATGGCTTTATTCTATTTGGTGATACAGAATTTACATAATGTGAGATATACAAATCTAAGCATGAATTTTACTGAATTTTGGTAAACATACACAACATCACAGTCAATGTATAGAACATTTTTATCACCCACAAAATTCTCTCAAGCCAAGTCTAGTCAGTTCCCATGCCCAAATAGCAACCAGCAACCTGATTGCATCATGAAAGCTTGTCTTGCCTGTTCTTGAGTATTATATAAATGGAATTGAACACTAGGAACACTCTTCTTTCTGGCTTCTTCTACACAAGACAGTATTTTAATATTTATCCATTTTGTGTGTTTCAGTAGTTTATATTTTTAGTAATTAGTAGTATTCCCTTATATGGATAGATTAAAATACATTTATTCTCTTGCTTAGGGACATTGAGATTTTTTCTAATTTTTGGTTATTGTGGTTAAAGCTGCTGTAAATATTCTTATACAAGTCTTTTTTGTGGGCATATGTTTTCATTTATTTTGGTTACATATATAACAATGAAATTGTTAGGTGTAGGTGTATGCATATTTAAATTTGTAAGGAACCAGCAAACTTTTCTCCTGAAGTGATTGACTGTTTTGTACTTCTGGCAGCAACAGTGCAGGAGAATTCCAGTTGCTCCACATTCTCGGCAACATTTGGTGTTGTCTTTTTAATTTTAGCTCTTTTAGTTGGTTTGAAATAGTAAATGGCATTCCATTGTTCTTTTAACTTGCAATTCTCTGATAAGTAATGGCTTTGCATACTTATTTCCAACTTAAGTGCTATTTATGTGTTAGATTATGTCCTTATACCTTTTTGTGTATGTATGATGTGTCTGTTGAAGTCTTCTGTCTACTTTGTAATGAGGTTATTTATCTTTGTATTATTAGTTTATAGGAATTCTTTATATATTATAAATACAGATTCTTTGTCAGATCTGTGTATTGCATATGTTTCTACCAGATCATGACATGCCTTTTTATTTTCTTAACAGTCCCTATACGTGATTCTTTTTTTTTTCCTTATACATGATTCTTGACAGTAATGGTGTTTTTATTTTGTTCTCTGTAAGAAATATTTGGCAACCACAAATTTATGAAGATATTCTCCTATCTTTATTTCTAGGACTAACATATACACATAATATATTGTATATATATAATTCTTCTTGAGTTGTATTCTTGTGTATAGTGTGAGGTAGAGGTTGTAATGTTAGTTTTTCTTAGATGTTATCCAGCTGGTCCTAGCATATTTGCTGAAAACACTTTTCTTTTCACTATTGAATTATCTTGGCATTTTTCTCAAAATCAGTTGAAGCTATCATGGAGTTTTAGTTCCCACCCTGAGACTTAAGCAACCCCTTCTCACCTGCACCTCAGAGGGTTTCTTCTCTCCTTCTCTGACCCCATTCTTTCTCAAAATTACTAATCAAGGCCCATAGGAAAGGTCGAGGGTAGGTACAGACTCTCCTTGGGTCTGAGGCTTCCATTTGCCATGCAAACCCACACTTGAGTTTGAAAAATATAAATTCAACTATTTTCTTCTTTCTCTTTTGACAGCAGTTGCCTCTTCCTGCTACTGCTACAGCAAAAACTCAAGCAACTCTTGGTCCCTTCTGAGGTCTTGCAACCTTTTGGACTTGAGTTTAAGGTTTTTTAATGACCTCAATTTTGATTTTGTAAATTATGCGGTGGAAGCCATACTCCTAGTAAATTATTTATTTCAGATAATTTACCATTCCAATGTATTATCTAGATTTTCTGTTTGTTTTTTATTTTAGTTTTTATTTCTGTGCTGAGATTTTCCCAGTGGTTCACATATTAGTTCCATCTTCTCCTTAATATCATCAAGCATAATGTTAGCAGCTGTTTTAAGTTCTTTTCATACAGTTTCCAGCATCTGTTGCTATTGATCACTTTGTCTCTAGATTAGTCACATTTTCCTGCTTATTCATATGTCTGTGATTTTAAATTTTGATATAATTTTATTTGATTTGTGTTTTCATGATATAAATTTGTGAGCCTTTTACATTTAACCTATTTCTGTCTTTATATTTATAGGGGAATTCTTGTATATAACATGTAATTAGGTCTTACTTTTTTATCCTATTTGACGTAATGTTTGGACCATTCACATTTAATGAAAATTGGTACAATTGGGTTTAAGTCTGCTGTGTTGCTATTTGTGTGTTCCATCTGTTCCTTGTTCCCCTTTTCTTCTTTTACTCATTTCCTCTAGATTAATTCAGTAATATTTATAATTCCATGGTAGCTCCTTAGTTTGTTTGGTTTGGTTTATTAGCTGTAACTTTTTTTTTGTAGTTCTTGCTTTTAGGGTTTATAGTATGTATTTTTAAGTATTTTCAAGTAATATTCTTTCTTATCTCATCTAGTACAAGAGCCTTACAGTATTCTACTTCCATTTCCTCTCCCCCATCCTTTTGATACTATTTCCATACATTCTAGTTCTACATATGTTATAAACTCAACACCCTGCTCTTAATTTTGTCTATTAAATAATCCATGATCTTTTTAAAAAATTATTTTTATTAACATATAGTGTATTATTTGCCCCAGGGGTACAGGTCTATGAATCATCAGGCTTACACATTTCACAGCACTCACCATAGCACATACCCTCCCCATTGTCCATAACCCAACCACCCTCTCTGTAGTCCTCAACCCCCCAGCAACCCTCAGTTCATTTTGTGAGATTAAGAGTGTCTTATGGTTTGTCTCCCTCCAGATCCCATCTTGTTTCATTTTATTCTTCCCTATCCCCCAGCCCCCCATCCTACCTCTCAAATTCCTCATATCAGAGATGATATGATAATTGTATTTCTCTGATTTACTTATTTTGCTCAGCATAAAACCCTCTAGGTCCATCGCAGTCGTTGCAAATGGGAAGGTTTCATTTCTTTTGATGGCTGCATAGTATTCCATTGTGTGTGTGTGTGTGTGTGTGTGTGTGTTCTCTGTGCATGTGTCACATCTTCTTTATCCATTCATCTGTTGATGGACATCCAAGTTCTTTCCATAGTTTGGTTATTGTGGACATTGCTGCTGTAAACATATGGATGGATGTGTCCTTTTGGATCACTGTGTTTGTGCGATTACTGGGTTGTAGGGTAGCTCTACTTTCAACTTTTTGAAGAATCTCCATGCTGTTTTCCAGAGTGGCTGCACCAGCTTGCATTCCCACCAACAGTGCAGGAGGGTTCCCCTTTCTCCACATCCTCTCCAACATCTGTCATTTCCTGGCTTGTTAATTTTAGCCATTCTGATTGGTGTGAAATGGTATCTCATGGTGGTTTTGATTTGTATTTCCCTGATGCCAAGTGATGTGGAGCACTTTTTCATGTGTCTGTTGGCCATCTGGATATCTTCTTTGAAGAAATGTCTGTTCATGTCTTCTGTGAATTTCTTGATTGGATTATTTGTTCTTTGGGTATTGAGTTTGATAAGCTCTTTATAGATTTTGGATACTAGCCCTTTATCTGATATGTCATTTGTGACTATCTTCTCCCATTGTGTCAGTTGTCTTTTGGTTTTGTTGACTGTTTCCTTTGCTGTGCAAAAGCTTTTGATCTTGATGAAGTCCCAGTAGTTCATATTTGCCCTTGCTTCCCTTGCCTTTGGTAATGTTTATAGGAAGAAGTTGCTGTGGCTGAGGTTGAAGAGGTTGCTACCTGTGTTGTCCTCAATGATTTAGATGGATTCCTATCTCACATTGAGGTCTTTCATCCCTTGTGACTCTATTTTTGTGTGTGGTGTAAAGAAATGGTCCAATTTCATTCTTCTACATGTGTGTTCCCAATTTTCTCAGCACCTTTTGTTGACAGCACACCTCAGTGTGGTCTTTTTTCCACTGGTCATTCTTCCCTGCTTTGTCGAAGTTTAGTTGACTATAGAGTTGAGTGTCTATTTCTGGGCTCTCTATTGTGTTCCATTGATCTGTGTGTCTGTTTTGTGCCAGTACTATACTGTCTTGATGATGACAGCTTTGTGATAGAGCTTGAAGTCTGAAATCTGATGATAGAGTCTGAAGTCTGATGTCACCAACTTTGGCTTTCTTTTTCAACATTCCTCTGGCTATTTAGGGTCTTTTCTGGTTCCATATAAATTATTTGTTTAACTGTTCATTAAACAAATAGTTTGTTCCATGTTCATTATTTGTTCAACTTCTTTGAAAAAAATTGATGGTATTTTGATAGGGATGGCATTAAATATGTAGATTTCTTTAGGTAGCATAGACATTTTCACTATATTTTTCTTCCAATCCACGAGCATGCAACATTTTTCCACTTCTTTGTGTCTTCATCAATTTCCTTAATAAGTACTTTATAGTACTTTATAATCTGATTACAGATTATTTGCCTCTTTGGTTAGTTTTATTCCTAGGTATCTTATGGTTTTGGGTGCAGTTGTAAATGGGATCGACTCCTTAATTTTGCTTTCTTCTGTCTTGTAGTTGGTGTATAGAAATGCTACTGATTTCTGTGCATTGGTTTTATGTTCCGATAATTTACTGAATTCCTTTGTGAGTTCTAGCAGTTTGGAGTGGTCTTTTGGGTTTTCCACATAAAGTATCATATGCAAAGAGTGAGTGTTTGACTACTTTTTTGCTGATTCAGATGCCTTTAATTTCTTTTTGTTGTCTGATTGCTGAGGCTAGGACTTCTATTACCATGTTGAATAGCAGTGGTGATAGTAGATAGCCCTGCCATGTTCCTGACCTTAGGGGAAAAGCTCTCGTTTTCTCCCCATTGAGAATGATATTCACAGTGGGTTTTTCATAGGTGGCTTTGATGATTTTGAGGTATGTACCCTCTATCCTTACACTATGAAGTGTCTTGGTCAAGAAAGGATGCTGTACTTTGTCAAATGCTTTTTCAGCATCATATGGTTCTTGTTCTTTCTTTTATTAATGTAATGTATCACTTTGATTGATTTGTGGATGTTGAACCAACCTTGCAGCCCAGGAATAAATCCCACTTGGTCATGGTGAATAATCCTTTTAATGTACTGTTGGATCCTATTGTCTAGTATTTTGGTGAGAATTTTCACATCCATGTTCATCAAGGATATTGGTCTGTAATTCTCCTTTTTGATGGGGTCTTTGTCTGGTTTTGGGACCAAGGTCATGGTAGTCTCTTAAAATGAGTTTGGAAGTTTTCCTTCCATTTCTATTTTTTAAAACAGTTTCAGGAGAATAGGTATGAATTTTTATAATGATTGGTAGAATTCCCCTGGGAAGCCGTCTGGCCCTGGGCTCTTGATTGTTGGGAGATTTCTGATGACTGCTTCAATCTCCTTACTGGTTATGGGTCTGTTCAGGCTTTCTATTTCTTCCTGGTTCAGTTGTGGTAGTTTTTATGTCTCTAGGAATGCATTTATTTCTTCCAGATTGTCAAATTTGTTGGCGTAGAGTTGCTCATAGTATGTTCTTATAATTGCTTGTATTTCTTTGGTGTTAGTTGTGATCTCTCCTCTTTCATTCATGATTTTATTTATTTGGGCCTCTTCTCTTTTCTTTTTGATAAGGTTGGTCAGGGGGTTAATCAATCTTATTAATTCTGTCAAAGAAACAGCTCCTAGTTTTGTTGATTTGTTCTGTTGTTCTTTTGGTTTCTATTTCATTGATTTCTGCTCTGATCTTTATGATTTCTCTTCTCCTGCTGGGTTTAGGCTTGCTTTGCTGTTCTTTCTTCAGCTCCTTTAGGTGTAGGGTTAGGTTATGTACTTGAGACCTTTCTTGTTTTTTGAGAAAGACTTGTATTGCTGTATACTTTCCTCTCAAAACCACCTTTGCTGTGTCCCAAATTTTTAACAGTTGTGTTTTCATTTTCATTTGTTTCCATGAATTTTTAAATTCTCTTTAATTTCCTGGTTGACCCAATTCATTCTTTAGTAGGATGCTCTTTAGCCTCCATATATTTGTGTTCATTTCAACTTTCCTCTTGTGATTCAGTTATAGCTTTAGAGCATGTGGTCTTTAAATATGCAGGGAGTGATCCCAATCTTTTGGTACTGGTTAAAACCTGATTTGTGTCCCAGGATTTGATCTATTCTGGAGAATGTTCCATGTGCACTAGAGAAGAATGTGTATTCTGTTGCTTTAGGATGGAATGTTCTGAATATATCTGTGATGTCCATCTGGTTCAGTGTGTCATTTAAAGCCTTTATTTCCTTGTTTATCTTTTACTTGGATGATCTGTCCATTTCAGTGAGGGGAGTGTTAAAGTCCCCTACTATTGTTGTATTATTGTCGATGTGTTTCTTTGATTTTGTTATTAATTGGTTTATATAGTTAGCTGCTCCCATGTTTGGGGCATTAGATATTTAAAATTGTTAGATATTCTTGTTGGACAGACATGTTGAGTATGATATGGTGTCCTTCCTCATCTCTTATTATAGTCTTTGGCTTAAAATATTATTTGTCTAATATAAGGATTAGACCACCCCAGCTTTCTTTTGATGTCCTTTAGCATAGTAAATTGTTTTCCAACCCCTCACATTAAATCCGGAGGTACCTTTGGGTCTAAAATGAGTTTGTTGTAGACAGCATATTTATGGGTTTGTTTTTTTATCCATTCTGATACTCTGTGTCTTTTGATTGGGGCATTTAGCCCATTTACATTCCAGGTAACTATTGAAAGATATGAATTTAGTGTCATTTTATTGCCTGTAAGGTGTAAGGTGACTGTACTGTCTATTACTGTCTATTGTCTGTTCCTTTCTGGTCTACTACTTTTAGGCTCTCTCTTTGCTTAGAGGATCTCGTTCAGTATTTTCTGTAGGGCTGGTTTGGTGTTTGCAAATTTTTAAAATTTTTGCTTGTCTTGGAAACTTTTTATCTCTCCTTCTATTTTCAATGACAGCCTAGCTGGATACAATATTCTTGGCTGCATGTTTTTCTTATTTAGTGCTCTGAATATATCATGCCAGTTCTTTCTAGTTTGCCAGGTCTCTGTGGATAAGTCTGTTACCAATCTAATATTTCTACCATTGTATGTTGCAGATATGTTATGTATGTTGCAGATATGTTAT
Source organism: Mustela nivalis (assembly GCF_964662115.1). Lineage (NCBI taxonomy): Eukaryota > Metazoa > Chordata > Mammalia > Carnivora > Mustelidae > Mustela > Mustela nivalis. The sequence goes on from NC_139035.1 coordinate 24,698,365, forward strand.
GTATGTTACAGATGTCCTGAGCTGCCTACAGGATTTTCTCTTTGTCACTAATACTTGTAAGTTTTACTATTAGATGATGGACATGGATGTATTTTTATTGATTTTGAAGGGGGTTCTCTGTGCCTCCTGGATTTTGATGCTTGTTCCCTTTGCCATATTAGGGAAATTCTCTACTATAGTTTGCTCCACTATACCTTCTGCTCCCCTCTCTCTCTCTTCTTCTTCTGGGATCCCAATTATTCTAATATTGCTTTGTCTTAGGGTATCACTTGTCTCTTGTATTCTCCCCTCGTGGTCCAGTAGTTGTCTCTTTTTTGCTCAGCTTCTTTAAGAGCCTCCATTTTTGATGGCACCTCACTCACGGCTTTTTGGATTTCAACTTGGTTGGATTTTAGTTCCTTTATTTCTTTAGAAAGGATTTTATTTCCCCAGGAAGGGATTCTCTAGTATTTTCCATGCTCTTTTTGAGCCCAGCTAGCACCTTTATAATCGTCATTCTGAATTCTAGTTCTGACATATTACCAATGTCTGTATTGATTAGGTCCCTAGCTGTTAGTACTGCCTCTTGTTCGTTCGTTCGTTCTTTCTTTCTTTCTTTCTTTCTTTATTTTGGGTGAGTTTTTCCACCTTGTCATTTTATCCTGATAAGAATATATGAATGAGAAAATATATAAAGTATAATTTATAAGTGTCTTTTTAAAAAAGATTTTACTTATTTATTTGATTGACCGAGATCACAGGTAGGCAGAGAGGCAGGCAGAGGAGGGGGTGGGGTGGGGAAATAGGCTCTCTGCTGAGCAGAGAGTTCGATGCGGGGCTAGATCTCAGGACCCTGGGATCATAACCTGAGCCGAAGGCAGAGACTTTAACCCACTGAGCCACCCAAGTGCCCCTATATTTTATATATTCTATATAATTTAGTATTTTATATATTCTTTTATATAAAATATTTAATTATTTTATTTATATATTTATATTTTATTTAAATATAAAATATTTATATTTATTTTATTTATGTATTTAAATTTATATATTTATTTATTTAAATATAAAATATTTATTTTATATAAAAGAATATATAAAATACTAAAAGGATGGCAAAGACCCCAGAAGAAAATACACTAGCCAAATGAGAAGAGACCCAAAACTAGGGAAAATGAAAATAAGAATAAGAATATATATATTCCTCATATATATATATATATATATACACACACACACACATTAGACTGGTGAATAGAACAGTGCCACCCACTTGGTTTTGGGTGTATTCTGGTCTCTCAGAAGAAACTACCTCCCAAAATTTTAAAGAAAGAAAGACATACATATATGCACAAAAATATGGGTAAGCACTATGAAGGGGTGGAATTTGATTGTAAAGTTGAATATTTTAAAAATACTCTAAAAAAGGAATTGGTAAGTTGGTGGGTAAAAGAAAAAAATGGAGATAATGTGATCAGGCTGGAGACTAGAATAAAGTCATGTGCTAGATTTAGGATATAATTTGATTTAATAGAAGAAATTATTAGAATTATTAGAAATAGAATAAAATTAGAAGTTATTAGAATTATTTATTAGAAGAAATTGTATCCCGCTCCTTGGCTCTGTCTCTGTAGCCGGCTTCCTTGCCCCGATTCCTGGAAGCTCTGCAACACTCATACACCCCCAGCCTTTCTGTGACCCTGTGGGTCCTGAGACCACACTTTCCCCATGAGGGCTCCACCCCCGCATAGCCTCTGGTGTGATGTCCCTCAGTGGAGCAGACTTCTAAAAGTTCCGATTTTGTGCTCCACTTCTTGCTGGGAGCTGGTTCTCCCTGTGCGGACTATCTTCCCGTCCTTCAGATTCACTTCTCTGCACGTCCTACCTTACAGAACATGGTCGATTTTCTGTTCCTAGAATTGTTGCTCTTCTTCTCTTCTATCTCCTGTTGAATTTGTAGGTGTTCAGAATGATATGATAACTATCTAGCTGAACTCCTGGGACCTAATGATGTTTCATTCTGCTACTCTTGCACCATCTTGCTTCCTTCTCCCTGTCTTAAATAATCCATGATATTTTAAGGAGATTTTAAAATTTTAAAAAAAAAGTGCCTTTCTGTGTTTATCCATGCATTTAACTTTTCTAGAAATCTTTCCTTTGTATAATGCTGGTTTCCATCTGCTATCTACATTCTGATTGAAGGGCTGTTATTAAGTTTCTATAGTTCAGGTCTGCATGTGATGAATTCTTTCAGCTAACATTTAGCTGTTCTTCAAAAAATTTTTTTTCTGTGGCCTGTGTCACTTCTTCTTTGGATACTCCAATGCTATGTAAATTAGCTGAAGGTCATTGATGCTGTTTCCTTTTCTTCTTTTGCTCTGTGTTTACTTTGGTAGATTCTGTCACTGTGTCTTCAAGTTTATTAATCTTTTCTTCCATCTGATTTAAACTGCTTTTAGCACCTATCAGTGTACTTTTCTTTTTTTCTTAATTAATTTATTTATTTTCAGAAAAACAGTATTCATTATTTTTTCACCACACCCAGTGCTCCATGCAATCTGTGCCCTCTATAATACCCACCACCTGGTACCCCAGCCTCCCACCCGCCACTTCAAACCCCTCAGATTGTTTTTCAGAGTCCATAGTCTCTCATGATTCACCTCCCCTTCCAATTTACCCCAACTCCCTTCTCCTCTCTAACACCCCTTTTCCTCCATGATATTTGTTGTGCTCCACAAATAAGTGAAACCATATGATAATTGACTCTCTCTGCTTGACTTATTTCACTCAGCATAATCTCTTCCAGTCCTGTCCATGTTGCTACATAAGTTGGGTATTCATCCTTTCTGATGGAGGCATAATACTCCATAGTGTATATGGACTACATCTTCCTTATCCATTCATCCGTTGAAGGGCATCTTGGTTCTTTCCATAGTTTGGTGACCATGGCCATTGCTGCTATAAACATTGGGGTACAGATGGCCCTTCTTTTCATGACATCTGATTCTTTGGGGTAAATACCCAGGAGTACAATTGCAGGGTCATAGGGAAGCTCTATTTTTAGTTTCTTGAGGAATCTCCACACTGTTCTCCAAAGAGGCTGCACAAACTTGCATTCCCACTAACAGTGTAAGAGGGTTCCCCTTTCTCCACATCCTCTCCAATACGTGTTGTTTCCTATTTTGTTAATTTTGGCCATTCTAACTGGTGTCAGGTGATATCTCAATGTGGTTTTAATTTGAATCTCCCTGAGGGCTAATGATGATGAACATTTTTTCATGTGTCTGATAGCCATTTGTATGTCTTGATTGGAGAAGTGTCTGTTCATATCTTCTTCCCATTTTTTGATATGTTTGCCTGTTTCGTGTGTGTTGAGTTGAGTTCATTATAGATCCTGGATATCAACCTTTTGTCTGTACTGTCATTTGCAAATATCTTCTCCCATTCCGTGGATTGCCTCTTTGTTTTCTTGACTGTTTCCTTTGCTGTGCAGAAGCTTTTGATTTTGATGAAGTCCCCAAAGTTTATTTTCGCTTTGTTTCCTTTGCCTTTGGAGCCATATCTTGAAAGAAGTTGCTGTGGCTGATATCGAAGAGATTACTGCCTATGTTCTCCTCTAGGATTCTGATGGATTTATGTCTCACATTGAGGTCTTTTATCCATTTTGAGTTTATCTTTGTGTGCGGTGTAAGAGAATGGTTGAGTTTCATTCTTCTACATATAGCTGTCCAGTTTTCCCAGCACCATTTATTGAAGAGACTGTCTTTTTTCCACTGTATATTTTTTCCTGTTTTGTTGAAGATCAATTGACCATAGAGTTGAGGGTCCATATCTGGGCTCTCTACACTGTTCCACTGGTCTATGTGTCTGTTTTTATGCCTGTACCATGCTGTCTTGGTGATCACAGCTTTGTAATAAAGCTTGATATCAGGTAACGTGATGCCCCCAGCTTTATTTTTGTTTTTCAACATTTCTTTAGTGATTCGGGGTCTCTTCTGATTCCATACAAATTTTTGGATTATTTGCTCCAGCTCTTTGAAGAATACCGGTGGAATTTTTATCAGAATGGCATTAAAAGTATAGATTGCTCTAGGCAGTATAGACATTTTAACAATGTTTATTCTTCCAATCCAAGAGCATGGAATGGTCTTCCATCTTTTTGTGTCTTCTTCAATTTCTTTCATGAGTGTTCTGTAGTTCTTCGAGTACAGATCCTTTACCTCTTTGGTTAGGTTTATTCCCAGGTATCTTATGGTTCTTGGTGCTATAGTAAATGGAATCGATTCTCTAATTTCCCTTTCTGTATTTTCATTGTTAGTGTATAAGAAAGCCACTGATTTCTGCACATTGACTTTGTATCCTGCCACGTTGCTGAATTGCTGTATGAGTTCTAGTAGTTTGGGGGTAGAGTCTTTTGGGTTTTCCATATAAAGAATCATGTCCTCTGTGAAGAGAGAGAGTTTGACTTCTTCATTGCCAATTTGGGTACCTTCTATCTCTCTTTGTTGTCTGATTGCTGTTGCTAGGACTTCTAATACTATGTTGAACAAGAGTGGTGAAAGTGGGCATCCTTGTCTTGTTCCTGACCTCAACGGGAAGGCTGCAAGTTTTTTCCCATTGAGGATGATATTTGGTGTGGGTCTTTCATAGATAGATTTGATGAGGTTCAGGAATGTTCCCTCTATCCCTATACTTTGAAGTGTTTTAATCAGGAATGGATGCTGGATTTTGTCAAATGCTTTTTCTGCATCAATTGAGAGGACCATGTGGTTCTTCTTTCTTCTCATATTAATTTATTGTATCACATTGATTTATTTGCGAATGTTGAACCATCCTTGTAGCCCAGGGATGAATCCCACCTGATCATGGTGGATAATCTTTTTAATGTGCTGTTGGATCCTGTTTGCTAGGATCTTGTTGAGAATCTTAGCATCCATATTCATCAGTGATATTGGTCTGAAATTCTCCTTTTTGGTAGGGTCTTTGCCTGGTTTGGGGATCAGGGTAATGCTAGCTTCATAGAAAGAGTCTGGAAGCTTTCCTTCTGCTTCAATTTTTTGAAACAGCTTCAGGAGAATAGGTGTTATTTCTTCTTTGAAAGTTTGGTAGCATTCCCTAGGGAATCCGTCCAGTCCTGGGCTCTTGTTTTTTTGGGAGGTTTTTGATCACTGCTTCAATCTCATTATTAGATATCGGTCCATTCAGGTTGTTGATTTCTTCCTGGTTCAATTTTGGTAGTTTATAGTTTTCCAGGAATGCATCCATTTCATTTAGGTTGCTAAGCTTATTGGCATTTAACTGTTGATAATAACTTCTGATGATTGTTTCTACTTCCTTGGCGTTAGTTGTGATCTCTCCCTTTTCATTCATAATTTTATGAATTTGGGCTTTCTCTTTTCTTTTGGATTAGTGTGGCCAATGGTTTATCGATCTTATTGATTCTTTCAAAAAACCAGCTTCTAGTTTCATTGATATGTTCTACTGTATCTCTGGTTTCTACCTCATTGATCTCAGCTCTAATCTTGATGATTTCCCTTCTTATGTGTGGAGTTGGTTTGATTTGTTGTTGATTCTCCAGTTCTTTAAGGTGTAGAGACAGCTGGTGTATTGTGGATTTTTCAATTTTTTTGAGGGAGGCTTGGATGGCTATGTATTTCCCCCTTAGGACCGCCTTTGCTGTATCCCATAGTTTTGGACAGAAGTGTCTTCATTCTCATTGGTTTCCATGAATTGTTTCAGCTCTTCTTTGATCTCCTGGTTGATCCAAGCATTCTTAAGCAAGGTGGTCTTCAGCTTCCAGGTGTTTGAGTTCCTTCTGAACTTTTCCTTGTGATCGAGCTCCAGTTTCAAAGCATTGTGATCTGAGAATATGCAGGGAATAATATCAGTCTTTTGGTATCGGTTGAGTCCTGATTTGTGATCTAGTATGTGGTCTATTCTGGAGAAGGTTCCATGTGCACTTGAGAAGAATGGGTATTCTGTTGTTTTAGGGTGGAATGTTCTATATATATCTATGAGGTCCATCTGGTCCAGTGTGTCATTCAATGCTCTTGTTTCTTTATTGATTTTCTGCTTCAATGATCCATCTATTTCTGAGAGAGGCATGTTAAGATCTCCTACGATTAGTGTATTCCTATCAATATGACTCTTTATCTTGATTAACAGTTTTCTTAAGTAATTGGCTGCTTCCATATTGGGAGCATAGATATTTACAATTGTTAGATCATCTTGGTGGATAGTCCCTTTAAGGATTATGTAGTGTCCTTCTGTATCTCTGAACTACAGTCTTTAGTTTAAAATCTAATTCATCTGATATGAGAATTGCTACCCCAGCCTTCTTTTGAGGCCCATTGGCATGAAAGATGCTTCTCCATCCCTTCACTTTCAGTCTGGGTGTATCTTTAGGTTCAAAATGGTTCTCTTGTAGACAACATATGGATGGGTCCTGTCATTTTATCCAATCTGCAACCCTGTGCCATTTTATGGGCACAGTTAGGCCATTCACATTGAGAGTGATTATTGATAGATACGTTTTTATTGACGTTGAGTTACCTTTGAAGTCTTTCTTTCTGTAGACTGTCTCTATATTTCTGTTCAATGCTATTCTTAGGATTTTTCCTCTTTTATAGAACCCCCCTTAATATTTCCTGCAGTGTCGGCTTGGTGGTTGCATAGTCTTTTAAGCCTTGCCGGTCTTGGAAAGTCTTTATCTCTCCATCCATTTTGAATGTCAGTCTTGCTGGATAAAGTATTCTTGGCTGCATGTTCTTCTCGTTTAGTGCCCTGAATATATCTTGCCAGCCTTTTCTGGCTTTCTAGGTCTCTGTGAACAGGTCTGACGTTATTCTGATGAGCTTCCCTCTGTAAGTAAGGAGCCTCTTTGCCCTGGCAGCTTTCAAGAGATCATACCTACAATTATAATTCCTCAATTTGACTATCAGGTGTCGTGATGTTTTTTTGGAATGTATAATCTTGGGTGGAGACCGTTCAGCCTCTAGTACATGAACGCTGGTTCCATTCACGAGATTGGGAAAATTTTCATGAAGGACTTGTTCCACTATATCTTCTAGACTTCTTTCTTTCTCCTTCCCTTCAGGGATTCCAATAATTTTGACGCTGGAACGCTTCATGGCATCATTTATTTCCCTGATTCTGTTTTCCTGGCTTCTAAGCTGTTTGTTCCATGTTTCCTCCTGATCCTTTCTCTCTGTTTGTCTTCCAGATCACTAATTCTATCCTCTGTCTCAGTTACCTTAGCTTTGAGAGAGTTTAGATTAGACTGGAACTCATTGAGAACATTGTGAACCTCCTCCCTGGTAGCTTTAAGCTCCACCCTAACATTGTGAACATCCTGTCTGGTCGCTTTTAGTTCGGCCCTAATCAATTCCGTTTGGTCATCCATGGCTTTCTCCAACCTAGCTATTTCCTGGATAATTGTTAGCCTGAATTCTCTTTCCGACATTTGTCTATGTTGATAGCCGTTAGCTCTGTTGCAGAAGGTCCATCCTCTGTATTTTTCTTCTGTTGGGCATTCCTCCTCCTAGTCATTTTGGTGGGAGATGACTGAACAGTTATAGCTGGATGTATCAACTGTGATGCAGTCAAGGTGCACCCTGGAACACTTCTGAGCAATCAGGATTCTCCACCCAAATGAGAGACAAAAGAAAAGAAAAAAGAAAAAAGAAAAAAAAAGAGAGAGAGACTGGAAAGAAAGGGAAGATGAAAGAGAAGGTTCAGCCCAGATGGGCCCCAAGGTAAGATTTATGAAGTAGACAAACAAAAAGAGACAAAAAGACTGATACAAGTATATTACAAGAGAAAAAAATATATATATATGCAAATAAAGGAAGAACCTCGTCAAAAAGAACCCCAAGTGTAAGATTTATATGCTATTAGGACAAACACAAAAACACAGAAACACTGGTGGAAGAAGAAGATGGGAGAGTTCTTATAAATTCTCAGTGTGTGCGAGGAAGGTTGTTTTGATTCTTCCTGGATGTATCTTGATATCTTTGTTAAAGGACTCAACTTTCCTAAGATAAAGGGGATTAAAAATTGGTTTACCTATAGGGGTAGTATTGATTGGGGAAAGGGGATTACTTTGAAGTTTAACTCTTGAATATTAGAGAATAAAAATAAAAAGGAATAAACTCGACTAAACTAAACTAAAATAAAAAAAAAGGAATTCCAAAAATAAAAATGCAAAAGAAAAAACATAGGTGTATGTATCAAAAAGTTCAGGTTAGAAGGGTATTATGGAATTTGATGTACTGTACAGCTCGCTGTGATGGTAAATAGGTTAAAAAAATTACCTATGTGTAAAAAAGAAAATGAACTGGAATAGTGGGAACGAGTGAACAATACAAGTTTTCCTATGAAGTAGTGGTTGTTCTCTTGTAGTCCTTTTTTTTTTTTCTCTCTTTTTTTTTTTTTTCCTTTCTTGGTTTGTTTTCTGGGGGAGGGGCCTGCCACATGTGTTGTCAGTCAATGATGTTTCCTGAGTTAAGTCCTTCCGCCCCTCCAAGGGGGTGGGCTCTGAGGAAACTGGTTTTTTTTCAGGCTTTTGTTCTCTGGCAGTTTTTATGTTTGTTCACTTTTTTTTCTCTCACCTCGACCGCCTTTGATGGTTTTTGTAGTTTTAGAGGAAAACCAACCACACCCTGATCTCCCTCTCAGAGAGAAGCCTCAGTCTGGGTGCAGAGCCTAAAGTTCCCCCTTGGCCGCTGGCAGAGCAGGTTCCAAGTTGCAGACCGTTGGGGGCGCAGGATCTTTTGCTTGTACCCAAAGCCAAGGCAGTGGTGGCTGTCTGGGAGCTCTGGACTGCCAGAGAGGTTCCAAGCAGCGATCACACACTGAGATTTTGCCGCTGGCCCCGGGCTGGGAGTTCCTGGTCTTGCTGGGTCTAAGAGCGCCCGGCTTGTGCGCACCAATTTCAGGGGCGGCTGTGGGTCGCGTGCGCATCTCAGGCACTGAGAACCGGGCGCAGGTCCGAGAGCACCAGGCTGGGCTTTTGCGCACCTCTGTCAGGGGAGAGTTTGGGGTGCGCGGCTTAGGCTTTGAAACAATGGCGCGGGTCACAGAGCGCCGGCCGGGCCTTTGTAACTCTCTCAGGGGAGCATGAGGGACGTGTGCTCCGGCTTAGGCTTTGTAGTATGATTCCCGCGTTCTGCCGACCCATGTGGCTCCCATCCCCTCACAGGAGCTAGAACCCACTCATTCTCTGGCGCACTGGCGGCTTAGGGACCAAGACCTGGTTTTTCTGCCTCAGCGCCGGGGAGGCTGTCCTGGGACCAGGGACTTAAGCCCCTGTCCCTAGCCACCCCGATTCCCACAATTTCCCCCTGCGATCCTTTGCTCTTTTGGAGTGCTTTCAACCAGTCTCCAAGTTAATGCTGGTCCCCAGACGCAGGGAACTCTCGCTTGTATTGGGGTATTACTTTCCAACTGGTCACCTCTGGTGGCTCCCTCCCCCTTTTGTTTATCTTCTGATATCAGTCCGCTGTTCCCACTCCGCTTTACCTGCCCACTGGCGTCTTCTGCCCCTGTAGAGATCCAGACGTGTATAAATCTGATCTCAGGCTGATTTCATGGGCGAATGGAGTTCTTTGGTAGGTAATCAGCTCACTTTGGGGTACTGGCTAAAAAGGCACCTCCTCCTACTCCCCCGCCATCTTGTCCCCCTCAGTGTAATTTTCACCTCACATATTGTAGTTTTAATCTCAAGAAGTACAGATTTGGTCTTTATAATGCCTGCCTTATCTCTAACATTTGTAACTTTTCTTCTATATACTAGAACAAATGAAATATAGTTATAACTGTTAATGTTGTTGTCTACTAATTCTGTGACCCGTGTCATTTATATACCTTTTTCCATTGAATTGATTTTTCTCTTCACTATGGATTTTACTTTTTAGCTTTTTCATGTCTTATAATTTTTGGGTAGATGATAGCCATTTTATATTTTACCTTATTGGAATGTTGGATGTTTTTATATTTTTATAAATATTCCTGAGCTGTGTTTTGAGACACAGTTAAGTTACTTGAAAAACTTTTGATTTCTCTTAGACATACTTTAAAGCTTTCTTAGGTGGCATGAGAGAAGTTTTTATCTAGGCATAACTTTCCACCACTACTACAGCAGCACTTTTGTGAATTATGAAGTTTTTCTGTTCTGGCAATGGGAATATGAATTATTTCAACCATGTGTGAGTTCTGAGATTATGTCCCCCCTCTGTTTCTCTTGGGAGTTTCTTTCCTCAGTCTTGGGTAATTTCTGTACATGCATACCCCAAGAGTACTCGACTGAACACTTAAGGCACTTCTCCCTCTTTTAGTGAAGATCCTTTTCAGGACATTGTCATTTGAACTCTGGTCACATTAGCCTTCCTTGTATCCCATCTGTATCTCTTCAACTCAAGTAGAGTACTGGGTTTGGGCTTGGGCTTTGTTCCCCCTCCCTACATCTTAGAAGCTAACTCCAGGCAGTAAGGTGGGACAGTTGCATTCCCCCCTGATTTGTCTCCCTTTTCTCATGCACTTTTGTCTTCTACTGTTTGATATTCTATGTTTGAAAACCATTGCTTTACATATTTTGCACATTTAAAAAATTGTTTCAGGTGAGAGGGTGAATCCAGTCCCTGTTACTCCATGTTGGCTCAAATGGAAGTGTATTTTGGTGTAATTTCACATGTACAGAATGTTTAAAAAGTACTTTAAGGTACTCTCATGAATGTTTTATTTGTTTTCACCAGTCATTTATATTTTACCATTTGCTTGCAAGTGCCCGCTCTCTTGCGGTTTTTTTTTTTTCCTGGAAAAAATTTTTGAGAACAAGATCAAGACATCATGTCCTTTTATGCTTAAATATGTCAGTGTGCATATACTAAGAAAAAGGACATCTTCTTACATAATCGGATTACAGTTATAAAACCCAGGAAATTTGATATTAATACAATAATGTCATCTCATCCTTTTTATCAATTGTCCCTATAAGGCCCTGAATAGTAACTGATTGTTCCCAGTCTAGGACTAAATCCAGGACCCTGAATTACATTCAGTTGTCACATCTCTTTAGTGTCTAATTTAGAACAGTTCTTTAGCCTTTCTTTGTGCTTTTTGACCTTGATATTTTGAAGACTTTTAGCCATCTGCTTTGTAGAATGTTCCTCAGTTTTGATTTGTCTGATGTTTCTTCATGATTAGATTCAGGATATGCACTTTTGGCAAGAATACTACTGAAGTGATAGTGTATTCTCCTCAGTGAATCTTATTAGGAGGCATATAATGTCAGTTTGCTCCCAAATTGGCTATGTTAACTTTGGCTTGGATAAAATGGTGTTTTCTAAGCTTCTGTACTTAAAAATTTTCCCTTTGTAATTAATAAGTAATTTTAGTGAAGTATTTTAAAAATCTATGAATATACAGCTGTTATCAGACTCTTACCTACCAGTTTTAAGCATCCAATGATACATTTCTAACTTTATCAGTCTCTTTATTTTTCAGTTGGATTTTACTATAAGGAAAAGCATTCATTGCTCTCCTCTTTGTATGTTTTTATGATGGCAGACTCATGGATTTTTAAATTTTATTAATGGATTATAAAACATTTTTCTTTATTTATTTAGATATTTGAATCATCCAGATTTGAGGAATGGAGATTCCCCCAATCTTCTCCTGTTATCTTTTAACAGGTCTTCATATTTCTTTGAGTATTTTTTCAGAGATAGATGAGATACTCCAGACTTTGCTTGTATTTTCCCTGCATTAGCCCTGGAATCACAATTTCTTTTCTTTTCTTTTTGAAGATTTTATGTCTGTCTGTCTGTGTGTTTTATTCATTTATTTATTGAGAGAGAAAGAGGGGGAGAGAGAGGAAAGAGAGCATGAAAGTGGGGGAGGGACAGAGAGAGAAAGGGAAAGGGAGAATCTCAAGCAGACTCTGCATTGAGCAGAGCCCAAAGTGGGGATCAATCTCATGTCCCTGAGATTATGACCTGAGCCAAAATCAAAAGTTGGTTGTTTAACCAACTGAGATACCCAGGTGCTCCTGGAAGCATCATTTCTTAATGAGTTCTTGGTTTCTGAATATTATTATCCTTACCATGAACCAAAGATATGGGTGTACTATGTACTTATTATTACCAGTGTGCCATCACTTAGAGGCCCCCGAAGTGACATAGCTTAGAAAACTACACACACACACACACACACACACTCTCTCTCTCTCTCTCTTAATCCTACCTTTATCTATGTATCAAAAAGCATGAGTTCTTATACCTTCAATTAATTCAAATGCCACAGGATATATCTTATTTTCCTTTTCCTCATATTTTAAATCCATTCTCCAACAATGGGAAACCTGGCTCCTTAATATTCTCAATATATTCATTAATAGTATACTGATAAATGTTTAATAAATTATTCTTCAAAAAAGCAGAACAAAATAAAAAGATTTGTAACATTTGATTATTTTTGTAGTATGAATACTTCCCCTTTGGCCAAATTCAGTCTATTAACATGCCTACATCAGTGAACATAGAATTGGAGAGATATGTTCACAGTTGAGATGGGGCGAGTCAGTGGCAAAACCTATACAGTGTAGCATGGAATGCATAAGTGTTATTATAATTGCAAACCCAGACTTCTGTAAAAAGTACATATATTGACAAGAGTCAATATTTTATAACTTTTTGAAAATGTACATATAGTGAAGTAAGTCTTATATGTACAATGTCAATGAGTTTTGATATGTAACTAACATATATATTAAGATACAAAACATTTTTATCACTCTAAAATGTTCTCTGATGCCTTTTCTCAGTCAATTAGTTACTCAAAGGAAAGGACGATTCTAACTTTTTCCATCATAGATCAGCTTTGAGTATTCTAGATCTTCACTATAAATTAAATGACATATACCTCTTTAAATCTGTATTTCTTTTTTTTCTCAGCAAAATATATGTGAGATTCATCCTTATTGATGCATATATAAGTAGGTTTTATTATGTTACTAGGTAGTACTCAATTTTTAAATATACAATAATTTGTTTATTCATTTTCTGATAATGAGTATTTGCATTCTTTTTACTTTTTCTGGTTATTATGAGAAAAGTTGCTATTAATTATTTCCATATAATTCATTTTGTAAAGAAATGTTTTTATTTCTCTTTGACATATATCTAAAAATGAAATTTCTGGTTAATAGGGTAGATGTTTGTTTAATTTTATATGAAGCAAGTAGTTCTTTTTCCTTAACTGTGTCATTTGTACTCTCATCAGCAATATATAAAATTTTGGAGCAAAGTTCAGTCTTTGCAGGCTTTTTATTTTAGCAGCTCTAGTGCATGGATGATAGTAGACTGTGAACTTATTTTGCATTTTACTAACTGCTAGTGATGTGTGGATTTTATGTGTGTTCATTGACCATTACATATATCATTTAAATTTTTACAAATGTAGTGTCAATGTATTTTTCATAATATTCTCTTCATTTCTTTTTAATGTCTATGGGAGGGACACCTGGGTGGCTCAGTGGGTTAAAGCCACTGCCTTCGGCTCAGGTCATGATCCCAGGGTCCTGGGATCGAGCCCCACAAGATCTTATTCTTTTTTATGAATGAATAATAATTCATTATGTATAGATACCACATCTTTTTATTCATTCATCTATCAATGGACTCTTGGGTTGCTTCTGTAGTTTGACAGTTATAAATACTGCTGCTATAAATGTAGAGATTCATGTAGCCCTTTGAATTAGTGTTTTTGCATTTTTTAGTAAATAATAGTGGGAATACTGTATCATAGGGTATTTATATTTTTAGTTTTTATTTTTTTGAAGTTTGCCAACATATATTTTTTTAATTTTTTATTTTTTATAAACATATATTTTTATCCCCAGGGGTACAGGTCTGTGAATCACCAGGTTTACACACTTCACAGCACTCACAAAAGCACATATCCTCCCCAATGTCCATAACCACACCCCCCTTCTGCCAACACCCCTCCCCCCAGCAACCAGCAGTTTGTTTTGTAAGATTAAGAGTCACTTATGGTTTGTCTCCCTCCCAATCCCATCTTGTTTCATTGATTCTTCTCCTACCCACTTAAGCTCCCATGTTGCATCACCACTTCCTCATATCAGGGAGATCATATGATAGTTGTCTTTCTCTGCTTGACTTATTTCGCTAAGCATGATACGCTCTAGTTCCATCCATGTTGTCGCAAATGGCAAGATTTCGTTTCTTTTGATGGCTGCATAGTATTCCATTGTGTATATATACACATCTTCTTGATCCATTCATCTGTTGATGGACATCTAGGTTCTTTCCATAGTTTGGCTATTGTAGACATTGCTGCTATAAACATTCGGGTGCACGTGCCCCTTCGGATCACTATGTTTGTATCTTTAGGGTAAATACCCAGTAGTGCAATTGCTGGGTCATAGGGCAGTTCTATTTTCAACATTTTGAGGAACCTCCATGCTGTTTTCCAGAGTGGCTGAATCAGCTTGCATTCCCACCAACAGTGTAGGAGGGTTCCGCTTTTTCCGCATCCTCGCCAGCATCTGTCATTTCCTGACTTGTTGATTTTAGCCATTCTGACTGGTGTGAGGTGATATCTCATTGTGGTTTTGATTTGTATTTCCCTGATGCCGAGTGATATGGAGCACTTTTTCATGTGTCTGTTGGCCATCTGGATGTCTTCTTTGCAGAAATGTCTGTTCATGTCCTCTGCCCATTTCTTGATTGGATTATTTGTTCTTTGGGTGTTGAGTTTGCTAAGTTCTTTAGAGATTTTGGACACTAGTCCTTTATCTGATATGTCGTTTGCAAATAACTTCTCCCATTCTGTCAGTTGTCTATTGGTTTTGTTAACTGTTTCCTTTGCTGTTCAAAAGCTTTTTATCTTGATGAAATCCCAATAGTTCATTTTTGCCCTTGCTTCCCTTGCCTTTGGCGATGTTCCTAAGAACACGTTGCTGCAGCTGAGGTGGAAGAGGTTGCTGCCTATCTTCTCCTCAAGGATATTGATGGATTACTTTCTCACATTGAGGTCCTGCATCCATTTTGAGTCTATTTTCATGTGTTGTGTAAGGAAATGGTCCAATTTCATTTTTCTGCATGTCCAATTTTCCCAACACCATTTATTGAAGAGGCTGTCTTTTTTCCATTGGACATTCTTTCCTGCTTTGTTGAAGATTAGTTGGCCATAGAGTTGAGGTTCTATTTCTGGGCTCTCTATTCTGTTCCATTGATCTATGTGTCTGTTTTTATGCCAGTACCATGCTGTCTTGATGATGACAGCTTTGTAATAGAGCTTGAAGTCCGGAATTGTGATGCCACCAACTTTGGCTTTCTTTTTCAATATCCCTTTGGCTATTCGAGGTCTTTTCTGGTTCCATATAAATTTTAGCATTATTTGTTCCATTTCTTTGAAAAAGATGGATGGTACTTTGATAGGAATTGCATTAAATGTGTAGATTGCTTTACGTAGCATAGACATTTTCACAATATTTATTTTTCCAATCCAGGAACATGGAACATTTTTCCATTTCTTTGAGTCTTCCTCAATTTCTATCATGAGCACTTTATAGTTTTCTGAGTATAGATTCTTAGCCTCTTTGGTTAGGTTTATTCCTAGGTATCTTATGGTTTTGGGTGCAACTATAAATGGGATTAACTCCTTAGTTTCTCTTTCTTATGTCTTGTTGTTGGTGTAGAGAAATGCAACTGATTTCTGTGCATTGATTTTATATCTTGACCCTTTACTGAATTCCTGTACTAGTTCTAGTATTTTGGAGTGGAGTCTTTTGGGTTTCCCACATATAGTATCATATCATCTGCGAAGAGTGATAATTTGACTTCTTTGCCCATATAGATGCCTTTAATTTCCTTTTGTTGTCTGATTGCTGAGGCTAGGACTTCTAGTACTAAGTTGAATAGCAGTGGTGATAATGGACATCCCTGCTGTGTTCCTGACCTTAGCGGAAAAGCTTTCAGTTTTTCTCCATTGAGAATGATATTTGCGGTGGGTTTTTCATAGATGGCTTTGATGATATTGAGGTATGTGCCCTCTATCCCTACACTTTGAAGAGTTTTGATCAGGAAGGGATGCTGTACTTTGTCAAATGCTTTTTCAGCATCTATTGAGCGTATCATATGGTTCTTGTTCTTTCTTTTATTGACGTGTTGTATCACATTGACTGATTTGCGGATGTTGAACCAACCTTGCAGCCCTGGATTAAATCCCATTTGGTCGTGGTGAATAATCCTTTTAATGTACTGTTGAATCCTATTGGCTAGTATTTTGGTGAGAATTTTCGCATCTGTGTTCATCAAGGATATTGGTCTATAGCTCTCTTTTTTGATGGGATCCTTGTCTGGTTTTGGGATCAAGGTGATGCTGGCCTCATAAAATGAGTTTGGAAGTTTTCCTTCCATTTCTATTTTTTGGAACAGTTTCAGGAGAATAGGAATTAGTTCTTCTTTAAATGTTTGGTAGAATTCCCCTGAAAAGCCATCTGGCCCTTGGCTTTTGTTTGTTTGGAGATTTTTAATGATTGTTTCAATCTCCTTACTGGTTATTGGTCTGTTCAGGCTTTCTATTTCTTCCTGGTTCAGTTGTGGTAGTTTATATGTTTCTAAGAATGCATCCATTTCTTCCAGATTGTCAAATTTGTTGGGGTAGCATTGCTCATAGTATGTTCTTATAATAGTTTGTATTTCTTTGGTGCTAGTTGTGATCTCTCCTCTTTCATTCATGATTTTATTTATTTGGGTCCTTTCTCTTTTCTTTTTGATACGTCTGGCCAGGGGTTTATCAATCTTATTAATTCTTTCAAAGAACCAGCCGCTCCTAGTTTTGTTGATTTGTTCTACTGTTTCTTTGGTTACTATTTCATTGATTTCTGCTCTGATCTTTATGATTTCTCTTCTCCTGCTCGCTTAGGGTTTCTTTATTGTTCTTTCTCCAGCTCCTTTAGGTGTAGGGTTAGGTTGTTTACCTGAGACCTTTTTTGTTTCTTGAGAAAGGCTTGTACCACTATATATTTTCCTCTCAGGACTGCCTTTGTTGTGTCCCACAGATTCTGAACCGTTGTATTTTCATTATCATTTGTTTCCATGATTTTTTTTCAATTCTTCTTTAATTTCCCGGTTGACCCATTCATTCTTTAGAAGGATGCTGTTTAGTCTTTATGTATTTAGGTTCTTTCCAAACTTCCTCTTGTGGTTGAGTTCTAGCTTCAGAGCATTGTGGTCTGAAAATATGCAGGGAATGATCCCAGTCTTTTGATACCAGTTGAGTCCTGATTTAGGACCGAGGATGTGATCTATTCTGGAGAATGTTCCATGTGCACTAGAGAAGAATGTGTATTCTGTTGCTTTGGGATGAAATGTTCTGAATATATCTGTGATGTCCATCTGGTCCAGTGTGTTGTTTAAGGCCTTTATTTCCTTGCTGATCTTTTGCTTGGATGATCTGTCCATTTCACTGAGGGGAGTGTTAAAGTCCCCTACTATTATTGTATTATTGTTGATGTGTTTCATTGATTTTGTTATTAATTGGTTTATATAGTTGGCTGCTCCCACATTGGGGACATAGATATTTAAAATCGTTAGATCTTCTTGTTGGACAGACCCTTTGAGTATGATATAGTGTCCTTCCTCATCTCTTATTATAGTCTTTGGCTTAAAATCTAATTGATCTGACAGAAGGATTGCCACTCCTGCTTTCTTCTGATGTCCATTAGCATGGTAAATTCTTCTCCACCCCCTCTCTTCAAATCTGTAGGTGTCTTCGGGCTTAAATGAGTTTCTTGGAGGCAACATATAGATGGGTTTTGTTTTTTTTATCCATTCTGATACCCTGTGTCTTTTGATTGGGGCATTTAGCCCATTAACATTCAGGGTAACTATTGAGAGATATGAATTTAGTGCCATTGTATTGCCTGTAAGGTGACTGTTACTGTATATGGTCTCTCTTCCTTTTTGATCTACCACTTGTAGGCTCTCTTTGCTTAGAGGACCCCTTTCAAGATTTCCTGTAGAGCTGGTTTGGTGTTTGCAAATTCTTTCAGTTTTTGTTTGTCCTGGAAGCTTTTCATCTCTCCTTCTATTTTCATTGATAGCCTAGCTGGATATAGTATTCTTGCCTGCATGTTCTTCTCATTTAGTGCTCTGAAAATATCATGCCAGCTCTTTCTGGCCTGCCAGGTCTCTGTGGATAAGTCAGGTGCCAATCTAATATTTTTGCCATTGTATGTTACAGACTTCTTTTCCCGGGCTGCTTTCAGGATTTTCTCTTTGTCACTAAGACTTGTAAATTTTACTATCAGGTGATGGGGTGTGCCCCTATTCTTATTGATTTTGAGGGGCGTTCTTGAACCTCCTGAATTTGGTGCTCTTTCCCTTTGCCATATTGGGGAAATTCTCCCCAATAATTCTCTCCTCTATACCTTCTGCTCCCCTCTCTCTTTCTTCTTCTGGAATCCCAATTATTCTAATGTTGTTTCGTCTTATGGTGTCACTTTTCTCTCATATTCTCCCCTTGTGGTCCAGTAGCTGTTTGTCCCTCTTTTTTCTCAGCTTCTTTATTCTCTTTCATTTGTTCTTCTATATCGCTAATTATTTCTTCTTCTTCATTTATCCTAGCAGTGAGAGCCTCCATTTTTTATTGCACCTCATTAATAGCTTTTTTGATTTCAACTTGGTTAGATTTTAGTTCTTTTATTTCTCCAGGAAGGGCTTTTATATTTCCCAAGAGGGTGTCTCTAATATCTTCCATGCCTTTTTCGAGCCCAGCTAGAACCTTGAGAATTGTCATTCTGAACTCTAGATCTGACATATTACCAATGTCTGTATTGATTAGGTCCCTAGCCTTCGGTACTACCTCTTGTTCTTTTTTTTTTGTGGTGAATTTTTACGCTTTGTCATTTTGTCCAGATAAGAGTATATGAAGGAGCAAGTAAAATACTAAAAGGGTGGCAGCAACCCCAGAAAAAGATGCTTGAACCCAACCAGAAGAGATCTCAAATCGTAATGGGGAGAAAGGGGATAAAAAGATGTTCAAAAAGAAAAAGAAAAAAAAAAGAAAAGAATTTAAAAAAGAAAATGAATAAAGAAAAGAATAAAATAGAAAAAATATATATATTAGATAAACTGGTTTAAAAACGTTAAAAAAGAAAAGGTAAAAGTTAAAAAAAATTAGCAGAAGAAGAAGAAAAAATGAAAAAGAAAAAAATTAAATTAACTGCAAGACTAAAAAAATCACAGGGAGAAAGCCATGAGTTCCGTGCTTTGCTTTCTCTTCCTCTGTAATTCCGCTGCTCTCCTTGGTATTGAAACCGCACTACTTTGTAGGTGTACTTGGACTTGGCTGGATTTCTTGTTGATCTTCCAGGCGAGGCGCCTGTTGTAGTGATTCTCAAGTGTCTTTGCCCCAGGCGGAATTACACCGCCCTTACCAGGGGCTGGGCTGAGTAATCCTCTTGGGTTTGCTTTCAGGAGCTTTTGTTCCCTGAGCGCTTTCTGTAGAGTTCCAGAGGACGGGAATACAAATGGCGGCCTCCTGGTCTCTGGCCCGGAGGAGCCGAGAGCCCGGGATCCCACTCCTCAGTGTGCCCTCAGAGAACAGCGCCCAGTTACTCCCATCTGCCTGACCTCCGGCCACACTCCGAGCTCACTGAGCCTGCGTCTGGTTCAAGGTAACCCCGAGCTGTGAGCTTACTGTCGGCTCTGTCTCTGTAGCCGGCTTTCCCATTCCAATACCCACAAGCTCTGCGACACTCAGACACCCCCGATCCTTCTGTGACCCTGCGGGACCTGAGGCCACACTGACTCTGCGTGGGCTTCGCCCCAGTTTAGCCTCTGGAGGGATGTCTGTCAGCGGAACAGACTTTTAAAAGTCCTGATTTTGTGCCTCATTGCTCTGCTGCTTGCCGGGAGCTGGCCCCTCCCCTTGGGGTATCTTCCCGTCTCTTTGGATTCACTTCTCCGCCAGTCCTACCTTTCAGAAAGTAGTTGTTTTTCTGTTTCCAGAATTGCTGTTCTTCTTCTCTTCGATCTGCCGATGGATTTGCAGATGTTTGTAATCTTTAGATAAACTATCTAGCTGATCTGCTAGCTGAAGTAGTCTCAGATGGCTACTTCTCCACCATTTTGTCTCCTCCCCCTTCTATTTTTAGTTTTTTAAGGGATCTCCATACTGGTTATCATAGGTGTTGCTCCAGTTTGCGTTCCCACCAACAGTGCACGAGGGTTCCTTTTTTTTCATATCCTTGACAGCACTTTTGCTTCCTGTGTCCTTGATTTTAGCCATTCTGACAGGTATGAAATGATATCTCATTGTAGTTTTGATTTGTATTTCCCTGATGTGTGAAGTTGTGCATCTTTTTATGATCTGTTGGTCATCTAGATGTCTTTTTTGGAGAAATGTCTGTTCATGTCTTCTGCCCATTTTTAAATTAGATTATTTGTTTTTTAAATGTTGAGTTGTATAAGTTCTTTATATATTTTAGATACTAACCATATATTGGATGTGTCATCTGCAAATATTTTCTCCCATTCCATAGGTTGAGTATTGTTGGTTATTTCCTTCACTGTACAGAACCATTCGATTTTGATGTAGTCCCAGTAGCTTATTTTTGCTTTTTATTTCCCTTGCCTCAGGAGATATATCTATAAAAATATTGCTACAGCCAATGTCAGAGAAATTACTGCCTGTGCACTCTTCTAGGGTTTTTATGGTTTCAGGTCTCATATTTTGAATTCACATGTGTGTATGGTGTAAAAAAATGGTTCAGTTTCTTTCTTCTCATGGAGCTATCGAGTTTTTTTTGAACAAAACTTGTTGAAGAGACTGTCTTTTTCCCATTGGATATTCTTTTCTGCTTTGTCAGAGGTTAATTGACCATATAATTGTAGGTTTACTTCTGGGTTTTCCATTCTGTTCCATTCATCAATGTGTCTGTTTTTGTGCCAGTACCATTCTATTTTAATTACTGCAGTTTTATAATGTAACTGAAAGTGTATAATTGTGATACCTCCAGCTTTGCGTTTTTTTTTTTTTTTCAAGATTACTTTGGCAATTTGAGGTCTTTTGTGATTCCATAAATTTTTGGATTTTTAAAATATAGTTCTGTGAAAGTGCTGTTTGTATTTTGATAGGGATTACATTTAATCTGTAGATTGCTTTGGTTAGTATAGACATTTTTAAAAAATTGTAGTATAGACATTTTAGCAGTATTTTTTTCTTCCAGTCCATGAGGATGGAATGTCTTTCCAATTTTTTGTATCATCTTCAGTTTCTTTCATAAATATTTTGTAGTTTTCAGCTTATAGGGGTCTTTGACCTGTTTGGTTAGATTTATTCCTAGGTATCTAATTATTGTTGGTACAATTTTAAATGGGATTGTTTCCTTAACTTATCTTTCTGCTGGTGCTTTGTTAGTGTATAGAAATACAGCAGATTTCTGTACATTGATTTTATATCCTACTGATTTACTGAAGTCTTAAAATTTGTACCAGGTTTTTGGAGGAGTCTTTTGAGTTCTCTCTATATAGCATCATGTCATCTGCAAATAGTGAAAGTTTTATTTCTTCCTTGCTGATTTGGGTGCCTTTCATTTCTTTTTTCTTTTTCTTTTTAAATTTTTTATTTTTTATAAACATATATTTTTATCCCCAGGGGTACAGATCTGTGAATCACCAGGTTTACACACTTCACAGCACTCACCAAAGCACATACCCTCCCCAATGTCCATAATCCCACCCCCTTCTCCCAAACCCCCTCCCCCAAGCAACCCTCAGTTTGTTTTTTGAGATTAAGAGTCACTTATGGTTTGTCTCCCTCCCAATCCCATCTTGTTTCATTTATTGTCTCATTGCTGTGGCTAGTACTTTAATGCTATGTTGAATAAAAGTAGTGAGAATAAACATTCCGGTCTAGTTTCTGACCTTAGAGGAAAATCTTAGTTTTTTTCCTATTTAGGATATTAGCTGTGGGTTTTCATATATGACCTTTATTATGTTGAGTAATTTTCCCTCTAAACCTGTTTTGTTGAGGGCTTTTTTATCATGAATGGATGTTGTACTTTGTCAATGCTATTTCTGCATCTGTTGAGATGATCATATGGATTTTATCCTGTCTCTTATTGATATGCTGTATCACGTGGATTGATTTGTGAATAATGAACCACGTTTGTATCCCAGCAATAAATCCCATTTGATTGTGGTGAATTATTTTTTTAAGATTTGGTTGGACTCTGCTAGTATTTTGTTGAGGATTTTTGCATCTGTATTCATCAGAGATATTAGCCTATTGTTCTCCTTTTTGTGGTATCTTTATCTAGGTTTGGTATCAGGGTGGTACCTCATAGAATGAATTTGGAAGGGTTTTTTTTTCTTCTATTTTTTGAATAGTTTGAGTAGAATAGGTATAACTTCTCTTCAGGTGTTTAATAGAATTCACCTGTGAAGTTGTCTGATCCTAGACTTCTGTTCAGTGGGAGTTTTTTGATTACTGATCCAATCTCTTTGCTTGTAGTCAGTCTTAACAAAATTTCTATTTCTTTCTGTTTCAGTTTTGGCAGGTTATATGACTCTAGGAATTTATACATTTCTTCTATGTTGTCTAATTTGTTGGTGTATAGTTTTCCATAATATTCTCTTATAGTTGTTTGTATTTCTGTGGGGTTGGTGGTTATTTCTCCCCTTTTCTGTGATCTTGTTTCCTTCCTTCCTTCTTTTTCTTTTTTTATGAGTCTGCATGGGGATGTATCCATTTTGTTGATCTTTTCAAAGAACTAGCTTCTAGTTTCCCTGATCTGTTATATTTTTATTGTTTTATTTTAGTTTCTATATCACTTATTTCTGCTCTTACCTTTATTATTTCTTTCTTTATTCTGGCTTTGGGTTATGTTTGCTAGTTTTTTAGCTCCTTTAAGTGTAAGGTTAGTTTGTCTCTTTGAGCTTTTTCTTGCTTCTTGAGGTAGGCCTGCATTGCCATAAAACTTCCCTCTTAGAACTACTTTTGCTACATCCCAAAGGTTTTGGAACATTGTGTTTTCATTTGTTCTCACATACTTTTTAATTTCTTCTTTGATTTTCTTGGTTGACCCATTCATTGTTTAATAGCATGTTATTTTTTTTAATTTTTTATTTTTTATAAACATATATTTTTATCCCCAGGGGTACAGGTCTGTGAATCACCAGGTTTAAACATTTCACAGCACTCACCAAAGCACACACCCTCCCCAATTTCCATAATCCCACCCCCTTCTCCCAAACCCCCTCCCCCCAGCAACCCACAGTTTGTTTTGTGAGAGTAAGAGTCACTTATGGTTTGTCTCCCTCCCAATTCCATCTTGTTTCATTGATTCTTCTCCTACCCACTTAAGCCCCCATGTTGCATCACCACTTCCTCATATCAGGGAGATCATATGATAGTTGTCTTTCTCTGCTTGACTTATTTCGCTAAGCATGATACGCTCTAGTTCCATCCATGTTGTTGCAAATGGCAAGATTTCATTTCTTTTGATGGCTGCATAGTATTCTATTGTGTATATATACCACACCTTCTTGATCCATTCATCTGTTGATGGACATCTAGGTTCTTTCCATAGTTTGGCTATTGTGGACATTGCTGCTATAAACATTCGGGTGCACGTGCCCCTTTGGATCACTACGTTTGTGTCTTTAGGGTAAATACCCAGTAGTGCAATTGCTGGGTCATAGGGCAGTTCTATTTTCAACATTTTGAGGAACCTCCAAGGCTGTTTTCCCGAGTGGCTGCACCTAATAGCATGTTATTTAACCTCCATGTATTTATCATCTTTCCAGGTTTTTTCTCACAATTGATTTCTATTTCATCGTATTGTGGTCAGAAAGGATGCATGGTATGGCTTCAGTATTTTTGAATTTGTTGACACTTGTTTTGTGGTCTAATATGTGACTATTATACAGAATGTTCCATATGCACTTGAAAAAGAATATGTATTCTGTTGTTTTAGGGTGGAATTTTCTGAGAATATTTGTTAAATCTATCTGGTCCAGTATGTCATCCAAAGCCACTGTTTCCTTGTTGATTTTCTGTTTGGATAATCTGTCCATTGATGTAAGTGGGGTATTAATGTCTTTAACTGTTATTGTCTCTAAAAGTTAGTTATTTTATGTTTGTTATTAACTGTTTCATGTAGTTAGGTGTTCACATGTTGGGTGCATAAATATGTTGGGTGCATAAATAGTTACAATTGTTCTATTTTCTTGTTGGATTGTTTTATTATATAGTGTCCTTCTTTGTCTCTTTTTACAGACTTTGTTTTAAACTCCATTTTGTCCAATAGAGGTATTGCTACTGTGGCTTTTTTTTGGCATCAATTCACATGGTAAATGTTTCTCTATCCCCTCACTTTCAATCTGCAGGTGTCTTTAGGTCTGAAATGAGTCTCTTGTAAAGGCAGCATATAGATAACTCTTGTTTTGTTTTGTTTTTTGTTTGTTTGTTTTTAAACAACTGTCACTCTGTGTCTTTTGATTGGAGCACTTAGTCCATTTACATTCAAAATAGCTATTGATAGATATATATGTATTGCCATTTTGTGACTTGTTTTGTGGTTGTTTTTCTAATTTATCTCTGATCCTTCTTTTGCTTTTTTTCATAGTTTGCTGGTTTTCTTTAGTGATATACTTGGCTTCCTTACTCTTTATCATTTGCATATCTATTACTTCTTTTTCTGCTTGTAGTTACCATTTGGTTTATATGTAACATTTTCCGCATGTAGTGGTCTTTATTAAACAGATGGTTGCTTATTTTTTAACTCATTCTTTACTCCTCTCCCCTTCATGTTTCAGATATTTGGTATCATCTTTTACTTCCTGTAGGCCTGGTTTAGTGGTCATGATTTTTTTTAAGATTTATTTATTTGAGAGAGAGAAACAGAGAGAGAGAATGCAAGCAAGGGCAGTGGCAGAGGGAGAGGAAAGAAGCAGACTCCCTGCTGAGCATAGAGCCTAATGTGGGGCTCAGTCTCAGGACCCTGAGATCATAGACTGTCTGAAATCAAGAGTTAGACACTTAACTGACTGAGCCACCCAGTTACCCTGGTCGTGAATTCTTTTAACTTCTGTTTGTCTGGGAGACTCTTTATCTCTCCTTCTATTCTGAATTATAGCTTTGTTGGGTAAAGTATTCTTGGCTGCAGGTTTTTCTCTTTCAGAATGTTGAAACCATCATGGCATACCCTTCTGGCCTGCAAAGGTTCTGCTGAAAAATCTACTGATAGCCTTATGGTATTTCCATTGTATGTGATTGTGTTCTTTTCCCTTACAGTCTTTAAAATTCATTCTTTATTACTATTTTTTGCCACTTTAGTAATTATGCTTCTTGGTGTGGACCTCTGTGGGTTGTGTTTGTTGGGTGATTTCTGTGCTTCCTGAATCTGGATCTGTTTCCCTTCCCAGATTTGGGGAGGTCTCAGCTATTACTTCTTCAAATACATTTTATGCCCTCCCCCTTCTCCTTCTGGGACCCCTATAATGTGAAATGAATTCACTTGACAGAACCACTGAGTTCTCTAAGTCTGTTCTCATTGTGCCATATTTGTTTGCCTCTCTCCTGTTCAGCATGATTGCTTTCCATTACTCTATCCTCCAGGTCACTGATATGTTCCTCTGCTTCCTGTAGCCTACCATTTTTCCATTTTCATTTATTTATTTTTATTTTTATTTTTAATAGTTTTTGTAACTATGCATTTAAGTTTCCTAATATTTTCTTCCACAATGTCTAATGTGCCATTATCCATATATAGGGTATTTTCCATCTCACATATATTAGGTTTAATTTCTAGAATTTTGATTGAGTTCTTATAAAACATCTTCTAAATGTACAGTAAACATTTGAATTTTTTCTCTAGCTTCTTGAATATGGGGCATAGAATTATAATAACTGCTTAAAAAACATTGTCTACTGTTCTATCATCTATCTTTTGGGGAGATAGTTTGGATTCATTGTTTTATTTGTTTTTATTGCTGTGAGTCTTCTGTCTACCACTATGCTGCTTTTCATCATTCTAATATTTGATTGGTTGTCATTCATTGAAATTTTACCTCATGGATGCTAAATTATTTTTACTATTATAAGTACTATTGAGTTTTTTTTTTCTGACACAGTTAATTTACTTGGAGGTGGTTTAATGCTTTTAGGTCTTGAGTTTAATCTCTGTTATTATGGGAGCAGGACAGTGTTTAGTCTTGGGCTAATATTACTTCACTATTAAGGAAACACCATCACGCCATTCTTATAATTCTACCTGATGTTACCTGGATTATGAGGTATTTCTACTTTGGCAAGTAAAACTCATCTGACTAAGGTCCTCTGGGGACTGTTTCTCTAGTTGATTCTTTCTCTAACCTTGACCTGAATGTTGGGATAAACACTCTGAATATTTGAGAGAGCCCTCTCACTCTCGTTCTGTCTTTCTCTTACCACTCCCCTGCCAGCTCTTTCCTTTGTGATACTCTGACATGTATACTCTACCTATCCTTGTCTCCCCACTCCCAACTCTAGCCCATCAATTCAGAAAGTCCAATAGGTTCTATATGGGTTCTTTCCTTTTACCCCATAGTCAAGAAGCTCTCTCTAGGTCCTTGGCTCAAGATTTCATAGGGTTTACTTATTTTGTTTCCATTATCTCAGAGATCTATTCTTTTCACTGACTTATATCCAGTGTCTTCAAAAACATTGTTTCATGTATTTCCTCGGGTTTTTAGTTGTTTCATGTAGGAAAGTAAATCTGGTCCCTGTTATTCTATCTTGGGTGAAAATAGAGACCCATATGTCTTTTAAAAATTTAAGTGAGGAGGAAAATGGCAGAGTAAGGTAATCCAAAAATCTATCATTCAAAAAAAGAAAAAGAAAAAGAAAAAGAAAAAAAAACTGTTAAAAACTGGGTCAATTTTTAGTAAGTCTGGAAACTAACTCTGGAAGCTAACTAAAACTTTAGTAACTCTGTAAACTAACTAAAAACTTGCAAAAACCAGGGGATACTTACTCAAGGAAACCCAGCTTGATCTAAATAAATAGAGTGAGCTTTGTGATACTTTAAACCTCCCTGATGCCATCCCCTACTCTCCAGCTCATAGGTACCCTTGAAAATAATCGTTTATATTCTGGCACCAAAAGGAGCAGAATGGACTTATTACAAAAAGCATTTTAATGGTTTTGAGAAATGAGAAAGTCTGACTCATACACAAGAAAAGAAAATTTATCAGCAGAAACTGTTTCTGAAGAAGCACAGACATTGAACTGACTAGACAATGTCTTGAAATCAGATATTTTAAATATGTTTAGCTTAAGGAAACCATTTGTAAAAAAAAACTAAAGGAAATTATGAGAATGATATGTCAGAGTACATCAGTAAAGAGAAAAATTTTTAAGGAAGCAAACAGGTATTTTCTATGACAAAGGACAGTACCTGAAGTGAAAACCTAGTGGGGCTCAATAGCAGATTTTATCAGTTAAAAGGAAGAATCTTTAAGTTCTTAAAGAGATCAATTGAAATTGTCTAGTCTGAGTAATAGAAAGATAAAAGATGGAAGAAAAATGATCAGAGCCTAAAAGACCTAGGCGATAGTATCAAGCATACAAACATATACATAGTGGGAGACCTAGAAGCAGAGGAGAGAAAGGGGAAAAAAGAATATTTGAAGAAATAACAAGTGAAATCATCCTAGAGTTGGTGAAAAATTTGAATCTGCACATCTAAGAGTCTCAGTGAACTCCAAGTAGATAAACTCAAATAGATCCACACTAAGATGCATTATAATGAAACTGTTGAAAGGCAAAGAATACTGGAAACAGTAAGAGAAGTAACTCATTATAAACAAAGTATCCTTAATAAGATTATCAGCTGTTCTCTCATCAGAAACCATAGAGTCTAGAAGGCATCAATGTGATATATTCCAGGTGCTGGGAAAAAAAAAACAACTGTCAACCAAGAATTCTATCCAGCAAAATTATCCTTCAATGATGGGCAAATTAAGACATTTCAAGATAAACAAAAACTGAGAGAGTTCATTGCTAGCATATAGTAACTTGAAGAGACACAAAGAAACAAAGAATGGTAACTACATATAAAATTATAAATGTTGTATTAATGTATTTTTGTTTATGCTCCTTTTTCCCTTTCTTATTTAAATGATAGCTACATAAAACTATAATTATAAATCTATGTCAGTGGATACACAATGTATAAAGACAATGTGTGATGATAATAACATAGGGAGGGGACAGAACTGTATAGGAAGAAGTTTTTGTGTACATAAAAGTAGTATTGAATTATAACTTAAGATTTTAATAAATTAATATTGTTATAAATATGTTAATACCCAGGACATCTACCAATAAAATAACTCAAAACTATATAATAAAAGAAATAAAAGTGGAATTAAAATGATAGACTAGAAAATATTTAACACAACATAAAAGTGATGGAGGAATTGAGGAACAAAAGTGATGTGACATACAGAAAGCAAATAGCATAATGGAAGCAAGTCCTTATCAGTAATGATAAATGTAAATAGATTAAACTCTCCAATTAAAAGGTAGAGATGAGTAAATAAATTAAAAATCATGATTCAATTGCATGCTGTCTGTAAAAGATTTACTTTAGATTTAGATGTTCAAATAGACTGAAAACAAAAGTATGGAAAATATACTCATGAAAACAGTATACAAAGAGAGCTGGAGTAGCTATACTAATATCAGACAAATTACTTTAAGTCAGAAGTTGTTTAGAAAAACAATAAGAACATTAGATAATGATGAAAGGGTCAACTCATCAAAAAGTGTAACAATTATAAACAAATATGAAACTAATAACAGAGCTACAAAAACACCTGAAGTCCAACTGACAAAACTGTGGAGTGAAACAGTCCACCAGTAATAGCTGGAGGATTTAATAATGGATAAACAAATTGACAGAACGTCTGCAAAAAAAATGGCAAGGTAAATGAACTACACTATAAATCTACAAGGCCTAACAGACATTCAGACATTCTTCTGAAGTACACATGGAACTCTATATACCCATGATAATTGAAAATACATTCACACAAAAACCTGTGCATTATCATTCAGCATATTACTCAGCATAGCCAAAAAGGGGAACCACCCAAATATCTATCATTTGATTAATGGACAAATAGTAGTATATTTATCCAATGGAAATTAATAATCTGTCAATAAAAAGGAATGAAATACTACTACATGCTACAATATGGATGAATCTTGAAAACATTGGGCTATGTGAAAGAATCCAAACATAAAAATATACAGTGTATTATTCCATTTATATGAAATGTACTGATTAGGCAAGTCCATAGAGACAGAAAGTAGATTAGTGGTTGTCACAGCTAGGGAAAGCATAGAATGGGATGACAATTTAGAAAATACAGAGTTTCTCTTAAGTGTGACAACAATATGAAAATACACAGTACTGATGGTTGTATATCACTATGAATATACTAAAAACCTCCAAAGAGTATACTCTAAAATGGCTAAATGTGACTATTATGTCCTTGTAAATTTTATCTCAACAAAAAATAAATTTAAAAACTTAAGCAAAGAAAAAGTATTATCTTTTATATTTGCGATTTTTAAATTTTTTATTTATTCTCAGCATAACAGTATTCATTATTTTTGCACCACACCCGGTGCTCCATGCAATCCATGCCCTCTCTAATACCCACCACTTGGTTCCCCCAACCTCACACCCCCACCCCCGCCACTTCAAACCCCTCAGATTGTTTTTCAGAGTCCACATAGTCTCTCATGGTTCACCTCCCCTTCCAATTTCCCCCAACTCCCTTCTCCTCTCTTTGCATCAAAAAATGGGCAGAAGACATGAACAGACACTTGTCCAAAGAAGACATATGGATGGCTAAATGATATATGAAAAATGTTCGTCATCACTAGCCATCAGGGAGATTCAAATCAAAACCACATTGAGATATGTATCTTTCTTCTAAGACTATTTTTTAAGATTGTAGCTTTATCTTTGGCTTTCACTGGTATGATTATGATATGCCTAGATGAGTTTCTCTTTGTGTTTACCCTTATCAGGATTTTGGAGTTTCTTGGTTCTGTTGCTTAGTTTTCCTTAAACTTGACATATTTTTGGCTATTATTTTTTAAGTACTTATTTTTACCATTTTATATTTCTTTTCCTTCTGAGACTTTAATGAAAAGAGCAT
Organism: Mustela nivalis; assembly: GCF_964662115.1. NCBI lineage: Eukaryota > Metazoa > Chordata > Mammalia > Carnivora > Mustelidae > Mustela > Mustela nivalis. Next base: position 24,728,595 of record NC_139035.1, read on the forward strand.
TAAGCAGATGAATATTTTCCTACGTGTCACTTAATATGTTTTTTGATATCAAATTCTTTCTGTTCCTCCTACTAGATTATTTGTACTGATACATCTTCAAATTAACTTACTCTTCTTTCCCCAATATACTAGTGAGAATTGCCATTAGATTTTTCATTTCAGTAACTGTACACTTTAGTTCCAGTATTTTTGTTTTTAAATTTTTAATGGTTTCCATTTCTCTGCTGAGATTCCTCACATGAACATTTATTATCACAAATTCTTTAAGTCCTGAACATATTTTATACAACTGATTTAAAGTCCTTCTTGGCTGTTTATAATATTCTTTTGGATATCAGTTTCTATTGAATGCTTTCTCTCTTGGCTCTAGGCATATTTTTCCATTTCTTGTTAAGTCGAGTAATATTTTATTCGAAACTGGACATTGTGTTTATGATGTCTTGGAGACTTTGAATTCTGCTGTTTTCCTCTGTCGAGTGTTAATTTTTGTTCTAGCCACTTCATTGGGCTGGATTTAAACTCCAAATGGTAACTTCCAGGTTGTGTTTAGCTGATAAAATATCCTTTCAGACTTTATAAGTTCTGTTTTTACCAAGTCTCTTGAATTTTCCCCGTGACTATGTATTCCAATGATCAACCCAGTATTGGGCAGACTTTATATTCAGATATAGGTGTTTACTCCACTCTATGGCTCCATTCTTCATATAATTTTCACCCTAACCCTCCTTTGCCATGTCTAATTTCCTTGGTTTCTTAAGCTGTAGCTTTGCCAGCTCTAATTTCCTTGATTTCTTAAGCTGTAAGAGTACAACTTTCTTCTATGCTATACCATATAGATTGAGAAGTGGCCTTGTGTGAAAAGTTAAAAATACAAATCTACCCTAGTGGACTTTGTTCTCCAAGAGTCCATTCCTAAAAAGTTTCTGCCTACTCTTGATTACTCTGTTTTTCAGGGATGCTGTAATGAAGTACCACAAACTGGGTGGCTTAACCAACTGAAATGTATTGTTTCATAGTTTTGGAGGCTAGAAGTCTGGGAGCAATATGTTAGCAGGGTTGTTTCCTTCTGAGGGCTGTGAGGAAGAATCTGTTCCATGCCTCCCTTCCAGCTTCTGGTGGTTTGCTGGCAACATATGGTGTTGCTTGGCATGTGAGTGAATCAGACTGTGTCTTCATCTTCACATAGTGTTCTCCCTTTGTGTGGGTCTCTGTGCCTGAACTTCCTGTTTCTGTAAAGGACACCAGACCTACTGGATTACGGTCTATCTTTATGACCTCATATCAACTTGATTATCTCTATAAGGTATTGTAAACTGAATAAAGTTACATCCTGAGATATTGGGGGTCAGGACTTCAAATAATCATTTTTTGGGGAAACTACAACTCAACTCATAACAGTTACACTCCATTGTCATACAGTTGTTGTTTGTAAAATATCTTGTCCAGGTTTTATAATTATTTTTTTCCTCCTAGTTTTGCTGATCTCTTCACCCCACTCCTCTTTGGCAAACATCATTTTGTTCTGTGTATATATGAGTGTGTTTTAGCTTTGATTTGTTTGTTTGGTTGGATTTGGGTTTTTTTTATTCCAAATATAAATGAAATCATATGGTACTCGTTTTTTTCTGTGTCTGACTTACTTCACTTAGCATAATACCCTCTAGGTTGATCCAAATGGTCTATCCATTGCCAAATGTCAATATCTCATTCTTTTTAATGGCTGAGTAATATTCCATTGTATATATATATATATATATATATATATATATATATATAAAGAAAATGTGGTATATATATATATACCACATTTTCTTTATCCATCCATCTATCAGTGGATACATGGATTGGTTCCATATCTTGGCTATTATAAATAATGCTGCAGTAAACATAGGGGTGTATATATCTTTTCAAATTAGTGTTTTCATTTTCTTTTCATAAATACCCAGTAATGGAATTACTGGATCATGTGGTATTTCTGTTTTCATTTTTTGAGGAACTTTCATACCAGTTATTATAGTGGCTGCATCAGTTTGCATTCCCATTAACAGTGCATGAGGGTTCCTTTTTCTCCACATCTTCACCATCACTTATTTCTTGAGTTTTATTCTAACCATTCTGACAGGTGTAAGGTGATATCTCATTGTGGTTTTGATTTGTATTTCCCTGATTTCATATGTTTATTGGCCATCTGTATATCTTGACTTTGGAAAAATGTCCTTTCAGATACTCTGCCCATTTTTAAAATTGGATTATTATCGTAGGGTTTTGTTTGTTTGTTTGTTTGGTGGTGAGTTGTGTGAGTTCTTTTTATATTTTGGGTGTTAATCCCTTGTTGGGTAATAATTTTCAAATATTCCTTTCCATTCAGTAGGTTGCCTTTTCATTTGTTGGTGGCTTCTTTTATTGTCAGGTTTTATAATTGCTATCTTTGTATACCTGCTATTATTGGAAATAGGAATTGTCTGAAAATTTTTTTAGTAGGTAGTCATTGTGGATAACATATGGTAGATGGTTTGGTTTGATTTGTCTTGTCTTCCCTTATACAGTATTACTTTTATTTCAACAGAGAGTTAAATACCAACTCCTTAAAACTTTCAGATTTGGTTTTATACATTTCTGGATAGGACTCCCTCTAATTTATCCTTATGCTAGGCCATGCCCTTCATCGAGGTAAAGGGTTTATAGATAATTAGCTCATGGGCCTAATCTGACCTGAAAATTTTTGTGTGGCCCACAAGCTAAATGGTTTTTACATTTTTAAGGAGTTGAAGGAGAAGGAGGAAAAGAAACATAGATGACTATATGTGACCTGGAATCTCTAAAATATTTACCATCTGGTTCTTTACAGAAAATACTTGTGACCCCTGTTCTGGGGATAACTCCTTGCTTCTCCACTATATACTTTTTAGAGTCATAAATGACTCAGTGAGGTCTCTTCACCTAGGTTGCCTTGGAACTCCATCTCCCAGCACCACGTCATCTTTGGTGTCCCCCTTCAACTTTTTTTTCCTGTAGTAGCCTCCTCTGATAGCTCTCATGGAACCTTACCTTGTGCAAGCTCAGTTCAGCTCTGACAAAGAACCAAAGGGGACCCTTCCTCCAGATTTGGGGGCTGCATTATCTGTGCAGTTTGCACTTCCTTTATAACCTCACCTGAAAATTCAAGCTACCTCAAATGCCCCCTCAGCAGCAACAACTTTGTTCTGCTTTTACTCTACTTCTCTACCACATGTTCACCTGACAGAGCTGTTGTGAATATGGGCTTAACTAAAGTGAAATGAGCTAAGCCTTCCTCCAAGGTTCTATGCTGCCTGTTGTTTGCACCTATAAACAGTTGCTCATATATTTGTCGAGTTTTATAGTTCTTTAAGATGGAATGATAAGACCATTTCAACTCTTACTTGGCCTAACGTAAAATCCTAAGTCTTAATTTTAATGTTTATGAATGTACAAAAGATGAAGCTTTGAACCTAAAAGAGTCAAGTAACTGAACTAATAGTGCTCCTTCTCTGAACACACACAAGTACATATAAAATAAGAAGCTTTAGAATGCTATAACCTCAATGAAAATGTATAATATAAAAACAATCTCCCTAGGATCACAGGGAGATGACAAGTACATCTGTATAGCTTAGCTTGGCTTCTGGGTGGAAAAAAGTCCTACCTGATTTATGTTAAGTCTGGGTCTATGAATCACAGGGGTAGTGCTTTGAATTTTTTAAATTTATTTTTTATTTTTGGCATAACAGCATTCATTATTTTTGCACCACACTCAATGCTCCATGAAATCCGTGCCCTCTATAATACCCACCTGGTGCTTTGAATTTAAAGGACCTTCTTGTCCTGAGAGATGCCAAATTAAGAAATCAACATAAAATTTAGAGCCATGTGACAGACATTTCATATATGACTGAGAGAATCAAATATAAAACCATTCTTAAGAGTTCTGGGGAGATGGTAGTGTAAGAAGATTGTAAGTTCACCTCATCTCTTGGATACACCTTAATAATAGCCACATCAGTGCAACCCATTGAAAACTGGCAGAACAGACTTTCCACAGTTAGTCATAGAGAGGAGACCATATCAAAAAGACAAGGAGAGGGTGGAGTCATGTTAGGACATCAAACGGTCTTTGAGACAAACCACAAAATGGGAGGAACACAACTATGGAGAAGGGACAGGAACAGAGTGCACACCAATCACTCTAGGTTCAAGAGACCTGCACTCAGAAGACCAGTCCCCATAGCATTTGGTTTTGAAAACCAGTAGGGCTTGAATTCCTGAGCATTTATAACCAGTGGGCCTTAACTCTGGGTACTTTTAAAATCAGTGAGATTGATTTGGGGTAGCAGTTTGAGGGTGCCTGGGTGGCTCATTCGGTTAAGCGACTGCCTTCGGCTCAGGTCATGATCCTGGAGTCCTAGGATTGAATCCCGCATTGGGCTCCCAGCTCCTGGGGAGTCTTCTTCTCCCTCTGACCTTCTCCCTTCTCATGTTCTCTCTCACTCTCTCAAATATATAAAGAAAATCTTTTAAAAAAAAAAGTAGCAGTTTGAAAAGCACTGGGATATATCTGAAGGAGATTTTTATTAATCTCAGAAGATGTTCTGGAGGGGCAGAGATCTTTAAGAGACTTCTGCAAGAGCAAAAGAGCTGGTGGGAGCTACTCTTCCCCTCCTCTCAAGCCTAAATAGCTAGATACCTGTGGGAGTCAGTGCAAACATCCTCCACCTGTCTTCCTAACACTGCATGTCCCACCCCTGCATTCTGCATACCCACCCCATCCAACATACCCCGCTTGGCAAGAGTCCCTCCAAGGCATCTCCTGCCATGTCACATCATGCAAGCAGCCCTGGCTCCACTCTAAGGTGACTCCTGGGGAGAGGGGAAGATAACCACACACACCAGTTCAACTTCAGCCCTAGGAACTGAACCATATATCTGGTAATGCATAGAGAGTTGCCTGCTGATTATTGCACCTCAGCCCCAGTTGTAGGCAGGCATCTGATCAGACTGCCAGCCCTATCAACAATACCAGCCTCTCAGGGGACAACACAGGGAAAGCACTCTGTTGCTCAGTGTGATTATAGTCCCAGCAAATAGGTCGAGGGCAGGCATCTGGTCTGCCTGCCTACACTGCCTAACTACAAGCCCATAATGGCCCCATAGTGACCCATTAATGGCACAGGGACCAAACCTGCCCACAACAGGCAAAGTGGGCCATTATAGCCAAATGGACTGAATGCAAACAAACCTCAGCTACAACAATAAAGCACATGCAACCCACATAGGAGACAACCCTGAAACTGCTGGGTTTGATGAATAGGGAACATTGTGCTAGAGCGACCCACAAGGACTCTTCTTCATAAGGCCACTACTTTCAAGATCAGAGGACATATCTGACATTCCTAATACATAGTAACAGAGAGGTAGACAAAATGAGGAGACAGAGGAATATATCCCAAGTGAAAAAATAAAAGGACAAAACCACAGCAAAAGACCTAAATGAAATGGAGATAAGCAATATCCCTGATAAAGAATTCAAGGTATTCACTATGAAGATACTTACTGGACTTGAGAAAAGAGTGGAGGACCTCAGTGAGACCTTCAACAAAGAGAAAGAAAATATAAAAAGGAGCCAGTCACTTCTACAACTCAATAACTGAAATTAAAAGTACACTAGAAGGAATCCATACTAGATTAGAGGAGGCAGAAGAAAGGATCAGCAAGCTGGAAAACAGAGTAATGAAAAGCAGCCAAGAAGAACAGCAAAAAGAAAAAAAGAATAATAAAAAAGTAGGAATACAGGGGCACCTGGGTGGCTCAGTGGGTTAAGCCGCTGCCTTCGGCTCAGGTCATGATCTCAGGGTCCTGGGATCGAGTCCCGCATCCGGCTCTCTGCTCAGCGGGGAGCCTGCTTCCCTCTCTCTCTCTCTCTGCCTGCCTCTCTGTCTACTGTGATCTCTCTCTGTAAAATAAAAAAAAAAATTTTAAAAAAGTAGGAATACATTAAGAGAACTCAATGACATCATCAAGCCAAGAGGCACAGAGACCTCCCAACAAAATCAACCCAACCAGGTCCACACCAAGACACATAATAATTAAAATAGGAAAAAAATTCATTCTCTATAAAATAAATGAATACATAAAATTTTAAACTTTCTTTCTTAAGAATAAATAAGTCTTCAAAAATAAGAAGGGGGGGCACCTAGGTGGCTTAGTCATGTAAGCATCTGACTCTTGATTTTGGTTCAGGTCATGATCTCAGGGTCACGGGATCAAGCCCTGCATGGGCTCCATGCTCAGTGGTGAGTCTGCTGGAGATTCTCTTTTTCCCTCTCTCTCTGCCCCCTCTCCTTTCTAAAATAAATAAAACCTTAAAGAATAATTAAAATTGTAAAAAGTAGTGATAAAGAATTTTAGAAGCATCAAGAGAAAAGAAAATGGCTGCATACCAGGAAAACTCTATCGGCTGATTTTTTTAGCAGAAAGTTTGCAGAACAGAAAAATGTGGCATGGTATATTCAAAATGCTGAAAGGACAAAACTGCCCAGCAAGGCAATCATTCAGAATAGAGGAGGTATAGAGTTAAACAAAATTTTAAGACAGACAAACAAAAGTTAACGAAGTTCATCACCACTAAACAGCCTTACAAGAAATTCTTTGCGTTTCTTTGAATTCAAAGAATTCTTTGAGTGGAAAGAAAAGGCCATAATTAGGAGGAAGAAAATTGTGAAAGAAAAAAAGTTTCACAGGTAAATACAAACATAATAAATAGCTTAATAATTTCTACAACTAGACAGAAGTTAAGCCACAAAAACAGTAAAATCAATTGCATCTATAAATATCAGTCAAGGGATTCACAAAATAAGAGGATGTAAAGTATGACAGCATATGCATAACAAGTGTGTAGGAGAGTAAAAAGTTTGTGCTTTTAGGATGGGTTCAAACTTAAGTAACCATCAACTTAATATAGACTGCTATATGCATAAGATGTTACATATGAGCCTAATGGTAACCACAAATAAAAAACCTGTAAGAGGATACTGCAAAAATAGACACATAGATTAATGGAAGAGAATAGAAAGCCTAGAAATAGACCCACAATCATGTGGTCAATTAATGTTTAAAAAAAAGTGGGAAATAATATGCAGTGAGAAAAAGATAGTTGCTTTGACAACTGATATTAGGAAAACTGGAGAGCTACATGTAGAAGGAAGAAACTGGACCACATCCTTACACTGTACACAAAAATAAACTCAAAATGGATTAAGGACCTAGATGTGAGACCTAAAACCATTAAAACCCTAGAAGAGAGCACAGGCAGTAGTTTCTTCAACATTGATTATAGCAATATCTTTCTAGATATGTCTCTGGAGGCAAGATAAAACAAACAAACAAAATTAAACTATTGGAGAATACACCAAAATGAAAAGATTCTGAACAGTGAGGAAAACAAACAACAAAACTAAGACAACCTATGGAAGAAGGTTGGAGATATTTGCAAATGACACATCCAGTAAAGGGTTAGTATCCAAAATCTATAAAGAAAATTTTCAAACTCAACACCCAAAAAACAACCCAGCTGAAAATGAGCAGAAGACATGAACAGACATTTCTCCAAAGAAGACACCAAATGACCAACAGACAAATGAAAAGATGCTCAACATCACTCATCATCAGGGAAATGCAAATCAAAACCACAATGAGATATCATCTCACACCTGTCAGAATGGCTAGAATAAAAATCCGAAGAAACAACAAGTGTTGGTGAGAATGTGGAGAAAAATGAACTCTTGTGTCCTATTGGTGGGAATGCAAACTGGTACAGCCACTGTGGAAAACAATATGAAGTTTCCTCAAAAAGTTGAAAATAGATCTGTCCTATGATCCAGTAATTACACTACTGGGTATTTACCCAAAGAATATGAAAACATTAATTGAAGGAATATATGTGTCTCTATGTTTATAGCAGCATTATAGCAGCATTATTTATAATAGCCAAACTATGAAAGCAGCCCAAGTATTCAGTGATAGTTGAATAGATAAAGAAAATGTGGTGTATATATATATATACAATGTAATATTATTCAGCCATAGAAAAAAACGAAAATCTAACCACTTAATAACATGGATAGATCTAGAGTGTATTATGTTAAATTAAATAAGCCAGTCATAAAAACACAAATACCAAATGATCTTACATATATGTGGAATTTAAGAAACAAAACAAATGAATAAAGGGGGGGGGGGAAGACAAAACAAAAAACAGACGCTTAACTATAGAGAATAAATAGATGGTTACCAGGGTGAGTGGGGTAATGGGTGGAATAGGTGAAGGAGATTAAGACTGTACTTACCTTGATGACCACTGAGTAATATATGGAAATGTTGAATCACTATATTGTATGCCTCAAACTAACATAACACTGTATTTTAACTATACTGAAACTTAAATTGTACTACATATGCAAAAAAAAAAAAAAAAAAAAGGAGAGAGAGAGAGAGAAATGAGTCCAAGCATATCATATCACTAAAGAAAGCCACAAGACCACAGGGAAGAGAGCAAGAGAAGAAGTGAACAGAAAAGAACTACAAAAACACCTGTAAAACAAGTAATGAAATGGCAATAAGTACATAGGTGTTAAAAATTACTTTGAAAGTAAAAGGATTAATTGCTCCAATCAAAAGACATAGGGTAACTGAATGAATGAAAATGCAAGACCCACCTGTGTGCTGCTTACAAAAGAGTATTTGAGAGCTAAAGACACATGCATATAGAAAGTAAAGGGATGAAAAAACATTTACCATGAGAATGGATGCAAAAAGAGTGCTGAGGTAGCAATATTTGTATCGGACAAAATAGACCTAAAGTTTGTAACAAAAGAGAAAGGACACTACATAATTATAAAGGGAACAATCCAATCAGAGGATATAAAAATTGTAAATATTTATGCTTCCAACTTGGAAGCACCTAAATACATAAAGAAACTGTTAATAGACATAAAAGAAAAAATTTACAGTGATACAATAATAGCAGAGGGCCTTAACACCCCACTTAACTCAATGATTAGAGCATCCAGACAGGAAATCAACAAAGCAACAGTAGTTTGAATGGCACATTGAACCAGGTGGCCCTAACAGATATATTCAGAACATCTACCCCCAAACAGCAGAACACACATTTTTTTAAGTGCACACACAAAATTCTCCAGAAGAGATCATATGTTAGGCCACTAAACAAGTCTTAATAAATTCAAAAAGACTAAAATAATATCATGCCTCTTTACCAACCACACAGTACAAAACTAGAAATCCACCACAAGAAAAAATTTGGGAAGAACACAAATACATAGAGACTAAATGACATGCTCCTAAACCATGAATAGATCAACCAAGAAAATCAAAGAGGAAATTGAAAAATAGATGGAGACAAATGAAAATGAAAACACAATCCAAAATATTCAGGTTGCAGCAAAAGTTCCAAGATAAGATTATATAGTCCTACCTCAAGAAGCAAGAAAAATGTCAAATAAACAGCCTAACCTTACACCTAAAAGAGCTAAAGAAAGAACAAAGAAACCCAAAGCCAGAAGAACAAAGGAAATAGTAAAGATTAGGGCAGAAATAAATGAAATAGAAATTTTAAAAACAAACAAACAATAGAATAGATCAATGAAACCAGGAGCTAGTTCTTTGAAAAGATCAAGAAAATTGATAAAGTATTAGCCAAACTCATCAAAGAGAGGGAGAGGTAGAAAGAGACAGAATGAAGACTCAAAATCAGAAACGAAGGAGGAGAAATAACAATCCATACCACAGCAATAGAAAGGATTATAAGAGAATATCATGAAAAATTATATGCCAACAAATTGGACAACCTACAAGAAATGGGTAAATTCCTAGAACATGTAACCTTTCTAAACTGAATCAGGAAGAAATAGAAAATTTGACAGACTAATTACTAGCAATGGAATTGAATCAGTAATAAAAAAAAATCCTAATAAACAGAAGTCCAGGATTTCACAGGTGAATCCAATCATTTAAAGAAGAGTACTAACTATTCTTCTCAAACTGTTCAAAAAAGAAGAAGAAGGAGAAGGAAAGCTTCCAAAGTCATTCTGTGAGGCCAGCATTACCCCAGTACCAAAATCAGACAGACTACAAAAGAGAAAAGTGCAGGCCAATATCTCTGATGAACATAGGTGCAAAAATCCTCAAAAAATATTAGCAAACTGGGAGAGGAGTCAAGATGGTGGAGAAGTAGCAGGCTGAGACTACCTCAGGTAGCAGGAGATCACTAGATAGCTTATCAAACCATTACAAACACCTACAAATCCAATGGCAGATGGAAGAGAAGAAGAGCAGCTTCTAGAAACAGAAAATCAACCACTTTTTGAAAGGTAGGACCAGGGGAGAAGTGAATCCAAAGCAATGGGAAGATAGACCGTGGGGGGAGGGGCTGGCTCCCGGCAAGCGGTGCAGCAATGGAGCACAAAATCAGGATTTTTAAAAGTCTGCTCCACTGAGGGACATCGCTCCAGAGGCTAAACTGGGGTGAAGCCCACATGGGTCCAGCATGGCCCTAGGTCCCACAGGGTCACAGAAGGATCAGGGGTGTCTGAGTGTTGCAGAGCTTGCAGGTATTAGACCGGGGAAGCCGACTACAGAGACAGAACAGAGGAGTGAGTTCTCAGCTCAGGGTTACCTTGAACCGGTCACAGGCTTGGTAAGCTCGGAGCACGGCCGGAGGCCAGGGAGATGGGAGTAATTGGGCGCTATTCTCTGAGGGCCCCCACTGAGGAGTGGGCCCCGGGCTCTTGGCTCCTCCAGGCCAGAGATTGGGAGGCTGCCACTTTTGTTCCCGTCCTCCGGAAATCTATGGAAAGTGTTCAGGGGACAAAAGCTCCTGAAAGGGAGCCCAAGCAGATTACTTAGCTCAGCCCCTGGTAAGGCAGTGCAATTCCACCTCGGGCAAAGACACTTGAGAATCACTACAACAGGCCCCTCCCTCAGAAGATCAACAAAAAATCCAGCCAAGACCAAGTTCACTTACCAAGGAGAGCAGCAGAATTCCAGTGGAGGAGAAAGCAAAGCACGGAACTCATGGCTTTCTCCCCATGATTCTTTAGTCTTGTGGTTAATTTAAATTTTTTTAATTTAATTTTTTTTTCTTCTGCTAAATTTTTTTTAACTTTTACCCTTTTTTAACGTTTTTAACTAGATTTATATTCATTCTTTTTTATATTTTTTCTTTATTTTTTTTCATTTTTTCATTTTTTTTTTGTACTTCTCTTTATCCCCTTTCTCCCTCCCAGGATTTGGGGTCTCCTCTGATTTGGTTAAAGTGCATTTTCCTGGGGTTTTTGTCACCCTTTCAGTATTTTATTTGCTCCTTAATATACTCTTATTGGACAAAATGACATGGCGAAAAAACTCGCCACTAAAAACAGAACAAGAGGCAGACTGAAGGCTAGGGTCCTCATCAATACAGACATTGGTAATATGTCAGATCTAGAGTTCAGAATGATGATTTGCAAGGTTCTAGCCGGGCTCAAAAAAGGCATGGAAGATATTAGAGAAACCCTCTCTGGAGAGATAAAAGCCCTTTCCGGAGAAATAAAAGAACTAAAATCTAACCAAGTTGAAATAAACGATTAATGAAATGCAATAAAAAATGGAGGCTCTTACTGCTAGGATAAATGAGGCAGAAGAAAGAATTAGTGATATAGAAGACCAAATGACAGAGAATAAAGAAGCTGAGCAAAAGAGGGACAAAAAGCTACTGGACCACGAGGGGAGAATACGAGACATAAGTGACACCATAAGACGAAACAATATTAGAATAATTGGGATTCCAGAAGAAGAAGAAAGAGAGAGGGGAGCAGAAGGTATATTAGAATTATTGTAGAGAATTTCCCTAACATGGCAAAGGGAACAAGCATCAAAATCCAGGAGGTACAGAGAACCCCCATCAAAATCAACAAGAATAGGTTCACACCCCGTCACCTAAGAGTAAAATTTACAAGTCTTAGTGACAAAGAGAAAATCCTGAAAGCAGCCCGGGAAAAGAGGTCTGTTACATACAATGGTAAAAATATTAGATTGACACTGGACTTATCCACAGAGACCTGGCAGGCCAGAAAGAACTGGCATGATATATTCAGAGCACTAAACGAGAAAAACATGCAGCCAAAAAAACTATATCCAGCTAGGCTATCATGGAAAATAGAAAGAGAGATAAAAAGCTTCCAGGACAAACAAAAACAAAGAATTTGCAAACACCTAACCAGCTCTACCAGAAACATTGAAAGGGGTCCTCTAAGCAAAGAGAGAGCCTAAAAGTAGTAGATCAGAAAGGAACAGAGACAATATACAGTTAACAGTCACCTTATAGGCAATACAATGGCACTAAATACATATCTCTCAATAGTTATCCTGAATGTAAATGGGCTAAATACCCCAGTCAAAAGATATGGGGTATCAGGATGGATAAAAAAACAAAACTGATCAATATGTTGCCTACAAGAAACTCATTTTAGACCCGAAGACACCTCCAAATTTAAAGTGAGGGGGTTGAAAACAATTTACCATGCTAATGGACATCAGAAGAAAGCAGGAGTAGCAATCCTTATATCAGATCGATTAGATTTTAAGCCAAAGACTATATATAATAAGAGATGAGGAAGGACACTATATCATACTCAAAGGGTCTGTCCAACAAGAAGATCTAACAATTTTAAATATCTATGCCCCAAACGTGGGAGCAGCTAACTATATAAACCAATTAATAACAAAATTAAAGAAACACATTGACAATAATACAACAATAGTAGGGGACTTTAACACTTCCCTCACTAAAATGGACAGTCATCCAAGCAAAAGATCAACAAGGAAATAAAGGTCTTAAGTGACACACTGGACCAGATGGACATAACAGATATATTCAGAACATTTCATCCCAGAGCAACAGACTACACATTCTTCTCTAGTGCACATGGAACATTCTCCAGAATAGATTACATCCTGGGTCCCAATTCAGGTCTCAACTCGTATCAAAAGACTGGGATCATTCCCTGCATATTTTCAGACCACAATGCTCTGAAGCTAGAACTCAATAACAAGAAGAAATTTGGAAAGAACACAAATATATGGAAACTAAACAGCATCCTTGTAAAGAATGAATGGTAAACCAGGAAATTAAAGAAGAATTGAAAAAAATTCATGGAAACAAATGATAATGAAAACACAATGGTTCAAAATCTGTGGGACACAGCAAAGGCAGACCTGAGAGGAAAATATATAGTGGTACAAGCCTTTCTCAAGAAACAAGAAAGGTCTCAAATACACAACATAACCCTACACCTAAAGGAGCTAGAGAAAGAACAAGAAAGATAGCATAAACCCAGCAGGAGAAGAGAAATAGTAAAGATCAGATCAGAAATCAATGAAATAGTAACCAAAGAAACAGTAGAAAAAATCAATGAAACTAGGAGCTGGTTCTTTGAAAGAATTAATTAAGATTGATAAACCCCTGGCCAGACTTATCAAAAAGAAAAGAGAAGGGACCGAAATAAATAAAACCATGAATGAAAGAGGAGAGATCACAACTAGCACCAAAGAAATACAAACTATTATAAGAACATACTATGAACAACTCTATCCCAACAAATTTGACAATCTGGAAGAAATGGATGCATTCTTAGAGATGTATAAACTACCACATCTGGGCCAGGAAGAAATAGAAAGCCTTAACAGACCCATAACCAGTAAGGAGATTGAAACAGTCATCAAAAATCTCCAAACAAACAAACGCCCAGGGCCAGATGGCTACCCGGGGGAATTCTACCAAACATTTAAAGAAGAATTAATTCCTATTCTCATGAAACTGTTCCAAAAAATAAAAATGGAAGGAAAACTTCCAAACTCATTTTATGAGGCCAGCATCACCTTGATCCCAAAACCAGACAAGGATCCCATCAAAAAAGAGAGCTATAGACCAATATCCTTGATGAACACAGATGCGAAAATCCTCACCAAAATACTAGCCAATAGGATTCAACAGTACATTAAAAGGATTATTCACCACGACCAAGTGGGATTTAATCCAGGGCTGCAAGGTTGGTTCAACATCCGCAAATCAGTCAATGTGATACAACACGTCAATAAAAGAAAGAACAAGAACCATATGATACTCTCAATAGATGCTGAAAAAGCATTTGACAAAGTACAGCATCCCTTCCTGATCAAAACTCTTCAAAGTGTAGGGATAGAGGGCACATACCTCAATATCATCAAAGCCATCTATGAAAAACCCACCGCAAATATCATTCTCAATGGAGAAAAACTGAAAGCTTTTCCACTAAGGTCAGGAACACGGCAGGGATGTCCATTATCACCACTGCTATTCAACATAGTACTAGAGGTCCTAGCCTCAGCAATCAGACAACAAAAGGAAATTAAAGGCATCCAAATTGGCAGGGAAGAAGTCAAATTATCACTCTTCGCAGATGATATGATACTATATGTGGGAAACCGAAAAGACTCCACTCCAAAACTGCTAGAACTTGTACAGGAACTCAGTAAAGGGTCAGGATATAAAATCAATGCACATAAATCAGTTGCATTTCTCTACACCAACAGCAAGACAGAAGAAAGAGAAATTAAGGAGTCAATCCCATTTACAATTGCACCCAAAACCATAAGATACCTAGGAATAAACCTAACCAAAGAGGCTAAGAATCTATACTCAGAAAACTATAAAATACTCATGAAAGAAATTGAGGAAGACACACAGAAATGGAAAAATCCTCTATGCTCCTGGATTGGAAGAAGAAATATTGTGAAAATGTCTATGCTACCTAAAGCAATCTACACATTTAATGCAGTCCCTATCAAAATCCCACGTATATTTTCCAACGAAATGGAACAAATAATCCTAAAATTTATATGGAACCAGAAAAGACCTCAAATAGCCAAAGGAATATTGAAAATGAAAGCCAAAGTTGGTGGCATCACAATTCCAGACTTACAAAGCTGTTATCATCAAGACAGCATGGTATGGCACAAAAACAGACACATAGATCAATGGAACAGAATAGAGAGCCCAGAAATAGACCCTCAACTCTATGGCCAACTCATCTTCGACAAAGCAGGAAAGAATGTCCAATGGAAAAAAGACAATCTCTTCAATAAATGGTGTTGGGAAAATTGGACATGCAGAAAAATGAAATTGGACCATTTCCTTACATGACACACGAAAATATCCTCAAAATAGATGAAGGACCTCAATGTGAGAAAGGAATCCATCAAAATCCTTGAGGAGAAGATAGGCAGCAACCTCTTCGACCTCAGCTGCAGCAACGTGTCCCTAGGAACATCGCCAGAGGCTAGGGAAGCAAGGGCAAAAATGAAGTATTGGGATTTCATCAAGATCAAAAGCTTTTGAACAGCAAAGGAAACAGTTAACAAAATCAAAAGACAACTGACAGAATGGGAGAAGTTATTTGCAAATGACGTATCAGATAAAGGGCTAGTGTACAAAACCTATAATGAACTTAGCAAACTCAACACCCAAAAAACAAATAATCTAATAATAAATGAGCAGAAGAGCTTAACAGACATTTCTGCAAAGTGACATCCAGATGGCCAACAGACACATGAAATAGTGCTCCATATCACTTGGCATCAGGGAAATACAAATCAAAACTACAATGAGATACCACCTCACACCAGTCAGAATGGCTAAAATCAACAAGTCAGGAAATGACAGATGCTGGTGAGGATGCATAGAAAAGGGAACCCTCCTATACTGTTGGTGGGAATGCAAGGTGGTGCAACCACTCTGGAAAACAGCATGGAAACAACCACTCTGGAAAACAGTTCCTCAAAAATTTGAAAATAGAACTACCCTATGACCCAGGAATTGCACTACTGGGTATTTACCCTAAGATACAAATGCAGTGATCCAAAGGGGCACATGCACCCGAATGTTTATAGCAGCAATGTCCACAATAGCCAAACTACGGAAAGAACCTAGATGTTCATCAACAGATGAATGGATCAAGAAGACGTGATATATATATTCCACCAATGGAATACTATGCAGCCATCAAAAGAAATGAAATCTTGCCATTTGTGACAACGTGGATGGAACTAGAGGGTATCATGCTTAGTGAAATATGTCAAATCGGAGAAAGACAAGTATCATATGATCTCCCTGATATGAGGAAGTGGAGATGCAATGTGGGAGGCTAGGGGGGTAGGAGAAGAATAAATGAAACAAGATGGGATCAGGAGGGAGACAAACCATAAGTGACTCTTAATCTCACAAAAAAAACTGAGGTTTGCTGGGGGCGGGGTTTTGGGAGAGTGGGTGTTGTTATGAACATTGGGGAGGGTATGTGTTATGGTGAGTGCTGTGAAGTGTGTAAACCTGGCAATTCACAGACCTATAACCCTGGGGATACAAATACATTATATGTTTATAAAAAATCATAATAATAATAAATAAATAAAGATGAAGGAAAAACAGACAAACAATGAAAAAAATTAGCAAACTGGACCCAAAAGTACATTTTTTAAAAAGTGATTCACCCCAATCAAGTGGGATTTGTTCCTGGCATACAGCAGTGGTTCAATATTTGCAAATCAGTCATATCACATTAATAAGAGAAAGAACAAAAACCATATGATCATTTTCATAGATGAATTTGAAGAGTACATCATCCATTCATGATAAAAACTCAACAAAGTTGCTTTAGAGGGAACACACTGAACATAATAAGGCCATATATGAAAAACCTATAGCTAACATCATACTCAGTGGTGGAAAACTGAGAACTTTTCCTCTAAAATCAGGGATAAGAACAAGGATGTCCACTCTCACAACTTTTATTCAACTAGTAATCAGATAATGAAAAAATCATTATTGGTAAGGAAGTAGAATTTGTACTATTTGCAGATGACATGATACTGTGCACATAAAATCCTAAAGACTCTACCAAAAATCTACAAGAACAGATAAATGGATTCAGTAAACTCACAGGATACAGCATTTATATACAGAATTCTGTTGTATTTCTACATACTAACAATGAATTAGCAGAAGGAAATTAAGAAAACAATTCCATTTATAATTGCACTAAAAAGAATAAAATACCTAGGAATAAACCAAGGAAGTGAAAGATCTAATCTTCGAAAACTCAGGAGGCACGGATTGTAAGGAGCACTGGGTGGTACATAAGCAATGAATCATGGAACACTGAAAAAATACAATTAAATTTTAAAAGAGAAAACTATAAAACATTGATGAGAGAAATTGAAGATAACACAAACAAATGGGAAGATATTCTATGTTTATGTACTTGAAGAACCAAGAACCATATGTTAAAATGTCCGAGCTACCCAAAACGATCTACAGACTTAATACAATCCCTATTAAAATACTAACAGCATTTTTCACAGAATGAGAACAATTAATCCTAAAATTTGTTTGGGATCACAAAAGAAAAAAAATTCTTAAGGAATAAATCTTTAAACTTGGCGTACTGTATTTCCACAGATAAGAGTTTATTGAAGATTAAATAAAAATTTAAATTATATAGTACAGGAGAGCGTTCCACTATATGCATGAGTCAGCAGATACAACAAACATCAAGGAATTGGGTTATTGAGAATTTCTGACTATTCAACAATCTTAGAGGTATATGTCTAAAATGATTAAATAAGTGAAAGGAAAAAAACAGAGAAGAGCAAGATGGTATAAAAAAGACCAAGCAGTTTCAAAAAGGAATTGATTAAAACTTACGTATAAAACTAGTTATATAAGATGAAGCTTAATTGTTCTGTTAAATAAGTATATCCTGCCCAGCTGAAGAGATAATTACTGAAATTAGAAAAAGCTTCTCAGTGGGATATAAAATTTTGAAAATATGACAGAGAGGTCAAGATGTGTAACAAAGAGAATATTCTGTTAAAAATTATAGAACCAACACTTCTGATATAAAACAATTACAGTAAGTAAAAATTTTAAAATGTTAAATCTGAAGAGCAAGCAGAAATGAGGAGGAGTTGAAGAGAAATAACAACAGAACTAGAAAGAATAAAAGAAGATGAATGAGTATTAACTAATATAGCACATTGGAGAAAGACAGTGTGTCCTCATGCAGTTGAAGTTAGTGAAAAAGAAAGAAGACTACAGACATTACACAGCCTAAGAAAGTCTGGATCTGAGGCATCAGATGCATTTGAAGGCTGAGATGAGGGGTGGGAACCAGGAAGAGACTGTAGTGTAGAAAGTCTGGATTTAGGAATACACATAGTGCTGCTTAAGATGTCAGGGCTATGCAGAACATATGGTTATTGAGTGAAGTCTACCTGTGAATGATGAGGTTTCCACCTCACCTGCTAAAGCACTGGCAGTTGGGCTGATACACTATATTGAAATACAGTTCATGAACCTAATACCCCCTGGTCCTCAGCTGTTTGGTCAGTGGAAGCTTCTGGATATACATCTGTGTGTCATCTCTTAATACTCTTAGCTGTTTTAGTTTTCTCTAAATGAGTCAAGCTTTAGCACTTCTTCAAACATGGCAGGAGTCAAGGCAATTCCAGCATTCAGTCCCAATACTCAGACTCTTTACAACATCTCCACCAAGTCTCTGGCTCTTTCTTTCACTTCTTGCCTGGTGGTCGTAGTAGATTAGGGTATCCTAGGGGTGAGATAGTTGAGCAACCTTCTATGACTGTGCTTAACTTGTCTGATGAATAGAAGTGGAGCCCTGGTGAACAGAAAGAGAGGGAAAATCAGTTTTATGAAAAAACTGCTATGAACCATCTTCTACATTTTTCTTTGGAAGAGTGTAGGTTTTTTGTTCTTCTCTTCCTTCATGCTTCCTAGGAGTAAAATTGTTTGCTTATAAGGTAGACGTATGCTTGCTTTTATAATAAGCTGCTAGATCTTTTCCCAAGGTAGTTTAACCATTTGGTATTATGTATAAGAGTGCTGGGTTACCACCATTGGGTATTATCTATTTTTTTAATTTAATTATTTTAACGGTATGCTTTTATTTCATGGTGAATATCAATTGTATTTCCTTGAGGACTTAAGATAAATGAGTACTTTTTCATGTTTATTGGCCCTTTTCCCATCTTTTTCCCATCTTTTTCAGATCTTTTGCCTGTTTCTTATTAGGTTGTTTTGTATTTATTAATGAGTTGTAGGAATTTTTCACATAAACTGGATAAGGTTTTCACATAAACTGGTGTAAGGATTTTTTTAAAGATTTTATTCATTTATTTATTTGTCAGAGAAAAAGAGAAATCAAGAGAGCAAGCACAAGCAGGGAGAACAAAGGCAGTGGCAGAAGCCGGCACCCTGCTGAGCAAGAGGTCGATTGTGGTACTTGATGCCAGCACCTTGGGATCATGACCTGAGCTGAAGGTAGACACCCAACTAACTGAGCCACCCAGACGTCCCATGAAGTGTAAGTTTTTTGTTTTGTTTTGTTTTGTTTTTAATTTTTTATTTTTTATAAACATATATTTTTAACCCCAGGGGTAGAGGTCTGTGAATCGCCAGGTTTACACACTTCACAGCACTTACCAAAGCACATACCCTCCCCAATGTCCATAACCCCACCCCCCTTCTGCCAACACCCCTCCCCCCAGCAACCCTCAGTTTGTTTTGTAAGATTAAGAGTCACTATGGTTTGTCTCCCTCCCAATTCCATCTTGTTTCATTTATTCTTCTCCTACCCACTTAAGCCCCCATGTTGCATCACCACTTCTTCATATCAGGGAGATAATATGATAGTTGTCTTTCTCCGCTTGACTTATTTCGCTAAGCATGATACGCTCTAGTTCCATCCATGTTGTCGCAAATGGCAAGATTTCGTTTCTTTTGATGGCTGCATAGTATTCCATTGTGTATATATACCACCTCTTCTTGATCCATTCATCTGTTGATGGACATCTAGGTTCTTTCCATAGTTTGGCTATAGTGGGCATTGCTGGTATAAACATTCGGGTGCACGTGACCTTTCGGATCACTACGTTTGTATCTTTAGGGTAAATACCCAGTAGTGCAATTGCTGGGTCATAGGGCAGTTCTATTTTCAACATTCTGAGGAACCTCCATGCTGTTTTCCAGAGTGGTTGCACCAGCTTGCATTCCCACCAACAGTGTAGGAGAGTTCCCCTTTCTCCACATCCTCGCCAGCATCTGTCATTTCCTGACTTGTTGATTTTAGCCATTCTGACTGGTGTGAGGTGATATCTCATTGTGGTTTTGATTTGTATTTCCCTGATGCCGAGTGATATGGAGCACTTTTTCATGTGTCCGTTGGCCATCTGGATGTCTTCTTTGCAGAAATGTCTGTTCATGTCCTCTGCCCATTTCTTGATTGGATTATTTGTCTTTGGGTGTTGAGTTTGCTAAGTTCTTTATAGATTTTGGACACTAGCCCTTTATCTGATACGTCATTTGCAAATAACTTCTCCCATTCTGTCAGTTGTCTTTTGATTTTGTTAACTGTTTCCTTTGCTGTTCAAAAGCTTTTGATCTTGATGAAATCCCAATACTTCATTTTTGCCCTTGCTTCCCTAGCCTCTGGCGATGTTCCTAGGGACACGTTGCTGCAGCTGAGGTCGAAGAGGTTGCTGCCTATCTTCTCCTCAAGGATTTTGATGGATTCCTTTCTCACATTGAGGTCCTTCATCTATTTTGAGGATATTTTCGTGTGTCATGTAAGGAAATGGTCCAATTTCATTTTTCTGCATGTCCAATTTTCCCAACACCATTTATTGAAGAGATTGTCTTTTTTCCATTGGACATTCTTTCCTGCTTTGTCGAAGATGAGTTGGCCATAGAGTTGAGGGTCTATTTCTGGGCTCTCTATTCTGTTCCATTGATCTATGTGTCTGTTTTTGTGCCATACCATGCTGTCTTGATGATAACAGCTTTGTAAGTCTGGAATTGTGATGCCACCAACTTTGGCTTTCATTTTCAATATTCCTTTGGCTATTTGAGGTCTTTTCTGGTTCCATATAAATTTTAGGATTATTTGTTCCATTTCGTTGGAAAATATACGTGGGATTTTGATAGGGACTGCATTAAATGTGTAGATTGCTTTAGGTAGCATAGACATTTTCACAATATTTCTTCTTCCAATCCAGGAGCATAGAGGATTTTTCCATTTCTGTGTGTCTTCCTCAATTTCTTTCATGAGTATTTTACAGTTTTCTGAGTATAGATTCTTAGCCTCTTTGGTTAGGTTTATTCCTAGGTATCTTATGGTTTTGGGTGCAATTGTAAATGGGATTGACTCCTTAATTTCTCTTTCTTCTGTCTTGCTGTTGGTGTAGAGAAATGCAACTGATTTATGTGCATTGATTTTATATCCTGACCCTTTACTGAGTTCCTGTACAAGTTCTAGCAGTTTTGGAGTGGAGTCTTTTCGGTTTCCCACATATAGTATCATATCATCTGCGAAGAGTGATAATTTGACTTCTTCCCTGCCAATTTGGATGCCTTTAATTTCCTTTTGTTGTCTGATTGCTGAGGCTAGGACCTCTAGTACTATGTTGAATAGCAGTGGTGATAATGGACATCCCTGCCGTGTTCCTGACCTTAGTGGAAAAGCTTTCAGTTTTTCTCCATTGAGAATGATATTTGCGGTGGGTTTTTCATAGATGGCTTTGATGATATTGAGGTATGTGCCCTCTATCCCTACACTTTGAAGAGTTTTGATCAGGAAGGGATGCTGTACTTTGTCAAATGCTTTTTCAGCATCTATTGAGAGTATCATATGGTTCTTGTTCTTTCTTTTATTGATGTGTTGTATCACATTGACTGATTTGCGGATGTTGAACCAACCTTGCAGCCCTGGATTAAATCCCACTTGGTCGTGGTGAATAATCCTTTTAATGTACTGTTGAATCCTATTGGCTAGTATTTTGGTGAGAATTTTCGCATCTGTGTTCATCAAGGATATTGGTCTATAGCTCTCTTTTTTGATGGGATCCTTGTCTGGTTTTGGGATCAAGGTGATGCTGGCCTCATAAAATGAGTTTGGAAGTTTTCCTTCCATTTCTATTTTCTGGAACAGTTTCAGGAGAATAGGAATTAGTTCTTCTTTAAATGTTTGGTAGAATTCCCCCGGGTAGCCATCTGGCCCTGGGCTTTTGTTTGTTTGGAGATTTTTAATGACTGTTTCAATCTCCTTACTGGTTATGGGTCTGTTCAGGCTTTCTCTTTCTTCCTGGTTCAGTTGTGGTAGTTTATATGTTTCCAGGAATGCATCCATTTCTTCCAGATTGTCAAATTTGTTGGCGTAGAGTTGCTCATAGTATGTTCTTATAATAGTTTGTATTTCTTTGGTGTTAGTTGTGATCTCTCCTCTTTCATTCATGATTTTATTTATTTGGGTCCTTTTTCTTTTCTTTTTGATACGTCTGGCCAGGGGTTTATGAATCTTATCAATTCTTTCAAAGAACCAGCCGCTTCTAGTTTCGTCGATTTGTTCTACTGTTTCTTTGGTTACTATTTCATTGATTTCTTCTCTGATCTTTATGACTTCTCTTCTCCTGCTGAGCTTAGGGTTTCTTTATTGTTCTTTCTCCAGCTCCTTTAGGTGTAGGGTTCGGTTGTTTACCTGAGACCTTTCTTGTTTCTTGAGAAAGGCTTGTACTGCTATATATTTTCCTCTCAGGACTGCCTTTGTTGTGTCTCACAGATTCTGAACCGTTGTATTTTCATTATCATTTGTTTCCATGATTTTTTTCAATTCTTCTTTAATTTCCCGGTTGACCCATTCATTCTTTAGAAGGATGCTGTTTAGTCTACATGTATTTGGGTTCTTTACAAACTTCCTCTTGTGGTTGAGTTCTAGCTTCAGAGCATTGTGTCGAAAATATGCAGGGAATGATCCCAATCTTTTGATACCGGTTGAGTCCTGATTTAGGACTGAGGATGTGATCTATTCTGGAGAATGTTCCATGTGCACTAGAGAAGAATGTGTATTCTGTTACTTTTGGATGAAATGTTCTGAATATATCTGTGATGTCCATCTGGTCCAGTGTGCCGTTTTAAGGCCTTTATTTCCTTGTTGATCTTTTGCTTGGATGATCTGTCCATTTCAGTGAGGGGAGTGTTAAAGTCCCCTACTATTATTGTATTATTGTTGATGTGTTTCTTTGATTTTGTTATTAATTGGTTTATATAGTTGGCTGCTCCCACATTGGGGACATAGATATTTAAAATCATTAGATCATCTTGTTGGACAAACCCTTTGAGTCTGATATAGTGTCCTTCCTCATCTCTTATTATAGTCTTTGGCTTAAAATCTAATTGATCTGATATAAGGATTGCCACTCCCGCTTTCTTCTGATATCCATTAGCATGGTAAATTCTTTTCCAGCCCCTCTCTTTAAATCTGGAGGTGTGTTCGAGCTTAAAATGAGTTCCTTGGAGGCAACATATAGATGGGTTTTGTTTTTTTATCCATTCTGATACCCTGTGTCTTTTGATTGGGGCATTTAGCCCTTTAACATTCAGGGTAACTATTGAGAGATATGAATTTAGTGCCATTGTATTGCCTGTAAGCTGACTGTTACTGTATATGGTCTCTGTTCCTTTCTGATCTACTACTTTTAGGCTCTCTCTTTTCTTAGAGGACCCCTTTCAAAAATTCCTGTAGAGCTGGTTTGGTGTTTGCAAATTCTTTCAGTTTTTGTTTGTCCTGGAAGCTTTTCATCTCTCCTTCTATTTTCAATGATAGCCTAGCTGGATATAGTATTCTTGACTGCATGTTTTTCTCGTTTAGTGCTCTGAATATATCATGCCAGCTCTTTCTGTCCTGCCAGGTCTCTGTGGTTAAGTCAGCTGCCAATCTAATATTTTTAGCATTGTAAGTTACAGACTTCTTTTCTCGGGCTGCTTTCAGGATTTTCTCTTTGTCATTGAGACTTGTAAATTTTAGTATTAGGTGACGGGGTGTGGTCCTATTCTTATTGATTTTGAGGGGCGTTCTCTGAACCTCCTGAATTTTGATGCTCTTTCCCTTTGCCATATTGGGGAAATTCTCCCCAATAATTCTCTCCAGTATACCTTCTGCTCCCCTTTCTCTTTCTTCTTCTTCTGGAATCCCAATTATTCTAATGTTGTTACGTCTTATGGTGTCACTTATCTCTCATATTCTCCTTTTGTGGTCCAGTAGCTGTTTTCCCTCTTTTGCTCAGCTTTTTTATTCTCTGTCATTTGGTCTTCTATATCACTAATTCTTTCTTCTGCCTCATTTATCCTAGCAGTGAGAGCCTCCATTTTTTATTGCACCTCATTAATAGCTTTTTTGATTTCAACTTGGTTAGATTTTAATTCTTTTATTTCTCCAGCGAGTTCTTTTATATCTCCTAAGAGGGTTTCTGTAATATCTTCCATGCCTTTTTCAACCCCGGCTAGAACCTTGAGAATTGTCATTCTGAACTCTAGATCTGATATATTACCAATGTCTGAACTCTAGATCTGACATATTACCAATGTCTGTAGCCTTTGGTACTACCTCTTGTTCTTTTTTTTTGTGGTAAATTTTTGTGCCTTGTCATTTTGTCCAGATAAGAGTATATGAAGGAGCAAGTAAAATACTAAAAGGGTGGCAACAACCCCAGAAAAAGATGCTTGAACCCAACCAGAAGAGATCTCAAACCGCGATGGGGAGAAAGGGGATAAAAAGAGGTTCAAAAAGAAAAAGAAAAAAAAATAGAAAAGAATTTAAAAAAGAAAACGAATAAAGAAAAATATAAAAAAGAAAAAATATATTTATTAGATAAACTAGTTTAAAAACGTTAAAAAAGAAAAGGGTAAAAGTTTAAAAAATTTTTGGCAGAAGAAGAGATAAAATATGAAAAAGAAAAAAATTAAATTAACTGGAAGACTAAAAAATCACAGGGAGAAAACCATGAGTTCCGTGCTTTGCTTTCTCCTCCTCTGGAATTCTGCTGCTCTCCTTGGTGTTGAAACTGCACTCCTTGGTAGGTGAACTTGGTCTTTGCTGGATTTCTTGTTGATCTTCCGGGGGAGGCACCTCGTGTAGTGATTCTCAAGTGTCTTTGCCCTAGGTGGAATTGCACTGCCCTTACCAGGGGCTGGGCTGAGTAATCCTCTCGGGTTTGCTTTCAGGAGCTTTTGTTCCCTGAGCACTTTCTGTAGAGTTCCGGAGGACGGGAATGAAAATGGCGGCCTCCTGGTCTCCGGCCTGGAGGAGCCGAGAACCCAGGGCACCACTCCTCAGTGTGCCCTCAGAGAACAGCGCCCAGGAATTCCCGTCTGCCTGACCTCCGGCCGAGCTCAGAGCTCACCGAGCCTGCGATCGGTTCAAGGTAACCCCGAGTTGTGAGATTACCATCGGCTCTGTCTCTGTAGCCGGCTTTCCCACTCCAATACCCGCAAGCTCTGCGACAGTCAGACACCCCCAATCCTTCTGTGACCCTGCGGGACCTGAGGCCACGCTGATTCCGCGTGGGCTTCGCCCCGGTTTATCCTCTGGAGCGATGTCCCTCAGCGGAACAGACTTTTAAAGGTCCTGATTTTGTGCTCCATTGCTCTGCCGCTTGCCGGGATCCAGCCCCTCCCCCCAGGTCTATCTTCCCATCCCTTTGGATTCACTTCTCCACCAGTCCTACCTTTCAGAAAGTGGTCGTTTTTCTGTTTCTAGAATTGCTGTTCTTCCTCTCTTCGATCTGTCGATGGATTTGCAGGTGTTTGCAATCTTTAGATAAGCTATCTAGCTGATCTCCTGCTAGCTGTAGTAGTCTCAGCCTGCTATTTCTCCACCATCTGGACTCCTCCCCTCCATGAAGTTTAAGTTTTGCAAGTAATTTTTTCCCTAGCCTGTGACTTATCTATTTTTTCTTAATTTTTTTTATGGATGGGTAGAAGTTTTTGTTTGTTTGTTTTAAATTTTTATTTATGTATTTATTTTTAACTTTTTCAATTTATTTATTTTCAGAAAAGCAGTATTCATTATTTTTTCACTACACCCAGTGTTCCATGCAACCCTTGCCCTCTATAATACCACAACCCTCCACACTCCCGCCACTTCAAACCCCTCAGATTGTTTTTCAGAGACCATAGTCTCTCATGGTTCACCTCCCCTTACAATTTGCCCCAACTCCCTTCTCCTTCTCTAACACACCTTGTCCTCCATGATATTTGTTATGCTCCACAAATAAGTGAAACCATATGATAATTGAATCTCTCTGCTTGACTTATTTCACTCAGCATAATCTCTTCCAGTACCGTCCATGTTGCTACAAAAGTTAGGTATTCATACTTTCTGATGGAGGCATATACTCCATAGTGTATATGGACCACATCTTCCTTATCCATTCATCCGTTGAAGGGCATCTTGGTTCTTTCCATAGTTTGGCTACCGTGGCCATTGCTGCTATAAACATTGGGGTAGAGATGGCCCTTCTTTTCACGACATCTGTATCTTTGGGGTAAATACCCAGGAGTGCAATGGCAGGGAATCTCTATTTTTAATTTCTTGAGGAATCTCCACACTGTTCTCCAAAGAGGGTGCACCAACTTGCATTCCCAGCAACAGTGTAAGAGGGTTCCCCTTTCTCCACATCCTCTCCAACACATGTTGTTTCCAGTTTTGTTAATTTTGGCCATTCTAACTGGTGTCAGGTGATATCTCAATGTGGTTTTAATTTGAATCTCCCTGAGGGATAATGATGATGAACATTTTTTCATGTGTCTGATAGCCATTTGTATGTCTTGATTGGAGAAGTGTCTGTTCATATCTTCTTCCCATTTTTTGATATGTTTGCCTGTTTCGTGTATTTTGAGTTTAGGAGTTCTTTATAGATCCTGGATATCAACCTTTTGTCTGTACTGTCATTTGCAAATATCTTCTCCCATTCCGTGGGTTGCCTCTTTGTTTTATTGACTGTTTCCTTTGCTGTGCAGAAGCTTTTGATTTTGATGAAGTCCAGAAGTTCATTTTCGCTTTTGTTTCCTTCCCTTTGGAGCCATATCTTGAAAGAAGTTGCTGTGGATGATATCAAAGAGATTACTGCCTATGTTCTCCTCTAGGATTCTTATGGATTCCTGTCTCACATTGAGGTCTTTTATCCATTGTGTGTTTATCTTTGTGTATGGTGTAAGAGGATGGTCGAATTTCATTCTTCTACATATAGCTGCCCAGTTTTCCCAGCACCATTTATTGAAGAGACTGTCTTTTTTCCACTGTATATTTTTCCTGTTTTGTCAAAGATTATTTGCCCATAGAGTTGAGGGTCCATATCTGGGCTTTCTCCTCTGTTCCACTGGTCTATGTGTCTGTTTTTATGCCAGTACCATGCTGTCTTGGTGATCACAGCTTTGTAGTAAAGCTTGAAATCAGGTAGCGTGATGTCCCCAGTTTTATTTTTGTTTTTCAACATTTCCTGAGTGATTCGGGGTCTCTTCTGATTCCATACAAATTTTTGGATTATTTGCTCCAGCTCTTTTAACAATACCAGTGAATTTTGATCGGAATAGCATTATAAGTATAGATTGCTCTATGCAGTATAGACATTTTAACAATGTTTATTCTTCCGATCGAAGAGCATGGAATGGTCTTCCATCTTTTTGTTTTTTCAGGACCTGATGGATTCCCTGGGGAATTCTACCAAGCTTTCAAAGAAGAAATAACACCTATTCTCCTGAAGCTGTTTCAAAAAATTGAAGCAGAAGGAAAACTTCCAGACTCTTTCTATGAAGCCAGCATTACCCTGATCTCCAAACCAGGCAAAGACCCTACCAAAAAGGAGAATTTCAGACCAATATCACTGACGAATATGGATGCTAAGATTCTCAACAAGATCCTAGCAAATGGGACCCAACAGCACATTAAAAAGATTATCCACCATGATCAGGTGGGATTCATCCCTGGGCTACAAGGATGGTTCAACATTCGCAAATAAACCAATGTGATACAACAAATTAATATGAGAAGAAAGATGAACCACATGGTCCTCTCAATTGATGCAGAAAAAGCATTTGACAAAATCCAGCATCCATTCCTGATTAAAACACTTCAAAGTATAGGGATAGAGGGAACATTCCTGAACCTCATCAAATCTATCTATGAAAGACCCACAGCAAATATCATCCTCAATGGGAAAAAACTTGCAGCCTTCCCGTTGAGGTCAGGAACAAGACAAGGATGCCCACTTTCACCACTCTTGTTCAACATAGTATTAGAAGTCCTAGCAACAGCAATCAGACAACAAAGAGAGATAGAAGGTATCCAAATTGGCAATGAAGTAGTCAAACTCTCTCTCTTCACAGATGACATGATTCTTTATATGGAAAACCCAAAATACTCCACCCCCAAACTACTAGAACTCATACAGCAATTCAGCAATGTGGCAGGATACAAAGTCAATGTGCAGAAATCAGTGGCTTTCTTATACACTAACAATGAAAATACAGAAAGGGAAATTAGAGAATCGATTCCATTTACTATAGCACCAAGAACCATACCTGGGAATAAACCTAACCAAAGAGGTAAAGGATCTGTACTCGAGGAACTACAGAACACTCATGAAAGAAATTGAAGAAGACACAAACAATGGAAGACCATTCCATGCTCTTGGATTGGAAGAATAAACATTGTTAAAATGTCTATACTGCCTAGAGCAATCTATAATTTTAATGCCATTCCGATCAAAATTCCACCGGTATTCTTCAAAGAGCTGGAGCAAATAATCCTAAAATTTGTATGGAATCAGAAGCGACCCCGAATCACTAAGGAAATGTTGAAAAACAAAAATAAAACTGGGGCATCACGTTACCTGATTTCAAGCTTTATTACAAAGCTGTGATCACCAAGACAGCATGGTACGGGCCTAAAAACAGTCACATAGACCAGTGGAACAGAGTAGAGAGCCCAGATATGGACCCTCAACTCTATGGTCAATTAATCTTCGACAAAACAGTGGAAAAAAGACAGTCTCTTCAATAAATAGTGCTGAGAAACTGGACAGCTATATGTAGAAGAATGAAACTGGACCATTCTCTTACATGTACACAAAGATAAACTCAAAATGGATGGGTAGCAGTTCTTAATTTTGAGGAAGCCCAGTCTATGATTTCTTTCTTTTATGATAATTTATATCTATATTCAGTCTAAGAAAACTACTTACCTCCAAATTGCAATGATACTAATAGCATAAAAAATAATAATGAGTAATAGTTTTACCTTTACTTTGGGACCAGGAGTAACTGTAAATTAATGTTTGTGTATTAAGTAAAGTACAGGTCAGCGTTCTTTTTTTCCCCCATATATTGTATCTAGTTGTTCATAATTTGTTAAGAAGGTATTCTTTACCCCATTGGATTGCTTTGACATTTTGCTATGAGTATACCTATGAGTATATTTATGATTTTTATTCTGTTCCATTGCATTAACTTCTTTAATGCCATTGCCATGTTTCTTGATTACATTATCTCTATAAGTCTGAAATCATGTGTTGCAAACCATGTAAGTTTATTCCTTTTTAATATTATTTTGGATATCCAAGTCTTGTGCATATTGACTGACATTTTAGAATCAGATGATCAATTTCTACAAATAAGTTAGCTGAGGTTATGATTGAAATTGCATTCAAGCAATTTGTAGAGAATTTTGGAGATCAGAATGTGGATAATTGACAGTTTTACAATATTTAGTCTTATAATCCGTGAACATGTTATATCTTTCTACTTGGTAGCTTTCAGATTTCTCTGGGGTGTTCCTAGTTTTCATTTTACAGCTATTCTTAAATTTATTCTTAATTATTTTATGAATTTCAATGATTTGGGGAAGAGTTGTTTCTCACTAAATTTTGTAATTGCTACTACAATGTAAAATACCATTGATTTTTATATTACCTTAAAATATTGGAATTTTTCTAAATACATTTATTGGTTTTAGTAGATGTTTTGCAAGTTTCTTATAATTTTCTGTGTTAGTCTTGATATCATTTGCAAATAATTTTATTTCTATTTTTATTTTTATGTATTTTATATTCTTTTCTTCACTTATTGCCCTGGCCATCACCTCCAGTAAAATGTTGAGTAGGGATGATGACAATGGACATCTGTGTCTTTTTCTTCTTAACAGTCTTATGGAAAAAATATTTAATCCTTTATCACAAAATATTACAATATGTTCTATTTTTCGTAGATGTCTTTTTCGGATCAGTGAACTTATACTTTATTTCTAGTTTGATGGGAGTTTTTAAAAATTTAATTTAATTTAATTTTTGTGTGTGTGTTCTAAAATTCATTATTTATGTGCCACACCCAGTGCTCCATGCAATATGTGCCCTCCTTAATACCCACTACCAGGCTTATCCCACCCACCACCCTATCCCCTCCAAAATCCTCAGTTTCTCAGAGTTCACAGTATCTCATGCTTTCTCTCCCCTCTGATTTCCCCTGACTCACTTCTCCTCTCCATCTACCCATGTCCTCTGTATTATTCCTTATGCTTCTCAGGGAACTGAAACAATATGATAATTGACTCTCTCTGCTTGACTTATTTTCACTTAGCATAATCTCTTCCCGTTCCATGTTGATACAAAAGTTGGGTATTCATCCTTTCTGATAGAGGCATAATACTCCATAGTATATATGGACCATATTTTCTTTATCCATTCATCTGTTGAAGGGCATCTTGGTTCTTTCCACAGATTGGCAACTGTGGCCATTGCTGCTATGAACATTGGGGTGCAGTTGGCCCTTCTTTTCACTACATCTGTATCTTTGGGGTAAATAGCCAGTAGTGCAATTGCAGGTGGATAGGGTAGCTCTATTTTTAATTTCTTAAGAAATCTCCACATTGTTTTCCAAAGTAGCTGCACCAAGTTGCATTCCCACCAACAGTGTAAGAGGGTCCCCCTTTCTCCACATCCTCTCTAACACTTGCTGTTTACTGTCTTGTTAATTATGTCCATTCTGACTGGTGTAAGAGGGTATCTCAGTGTGGTTTTGATTTGAATTTCCCTGATGGCTAATGATGATGAACATTTTTTCATGTGTCTGTTAGCCATTTATATGTCTTCTTTGGAGAATTATCTGTTGATGTCTTTCGCCCATTTTTTTTTTTTGCCCATTTTTTGACACGATTATCTGTTTTGTGTGTGTTGAGTTTGAGGAGTTCTTTATAGATCTTGGATATCAGCCCTTTGTCTGTACTGTTATTTGCCAATATCTTCTCCCATTCCATGGGTTGCCTCTTTTTTTTTTTAATCTTTTTTTTTAAAGATTTTATTTATTTATTTGACAGAGAGAGATCACAGGTAGGCAGAGAGACAGGCAGAGAGAGAGAGAGAGAGAGAGGGAAGCAGGCTCCCTGCCGAGCAGAGAGCCCGATGTGGGACTCGATCCCAGGACCCTGAGATCATGACCTGAGCCGAAGGCAGCGGCTTAACCCACTGAGCCACCCAGGTGCCCCTTTTAAAAATCTTTTTTTTTTTTTTTTAAGATTTTATCATGGGTTGCCTCTTTGTTTTTTTTGACTGTTTCCTTTGCTGTGCAGAAACTTTTGATCTTGATGAATTCCCAAGAGTTCATTTTCACTTTTGTTTCCTTTGCCTTTGGGGATATGTCTTGAAAGAAGTTGCTGTGGCCAATGTCAAAGAGGTTACTGCCTATGTTCTCCTCTAGGATTTTGATACATTCCTGTCTCACATTGAGGTCTTTTATCCATTTTGAGTTTATTTTTGTGTGTGGTATAAGAGAATGGTCGAGTTTCATTCTTCTACACATAGCTGTCCACTTTTCCCAGCACTGTTTATTGAAGAGACTTTTTCCCACTGTATATATTTTCCTGCTTTGTCGAATATTATTTGGCCATAAAGTTGAGGGTCCATATCTGGGCTCTCTCCTCTGTTCCACTGGTCTATGTGTTTGCTTTTGTGGCAGCACCATGCTGTCTTGGTGATCACAGCTTTGTATTAAAGCTTGGAATCAGGCAACATGATGCCCCCAACTTTTTCTTTTTCAACATTTCCTTAGCAGTTCGGGGTCTCTTCCATTCCATACAAATTTTAGGATTGTTTGTTCCAGCTCTTTGAAAAATATCAATGGAATTTAGACTGGGAGACATTGAAAGTATATTTCGCTCTAGGCAGTGTAGAGAGTTTAACAATGTTTATTTTTCTGATCCATGAGCATGGAATGCTCTTCCATCTTTTTGTGTCTTCCTCAATTTCTTTCATGAATGTTCTGTAGTTCCTTGAGTACAGATCCTTTACCTCTTTGGTTGGGTTTATTCCCAGGTATCTTATGGTTCTTGGTGCTATAGTAAATGGAATTGATTCTCTATATTTCCCTTCCTATATTTTCATTGTTGGTGTATAAGAAAGCAGCTGATTTCTGTCCATTGATTTTGTATCCTGTCACATTACTGAATTGCTGTAAGAGTTCTACTAGCTTGGGGGTGGAGTCTTTTGGCTTTTCCATATAAAGTATCATGTCATCTGCAAGAGAGAGGGTTTGACTTCTTCTTTGCCAGTTTGAATACCTTTTATTTCTTCTTGCTGTCTGATTTCTGATGCTAGGACTCCTAGTACTATGTTGAACAACAGTGGCAAGAGTGGGCATCCTTGTCGTGTTCCTAATCTCAAAGACTGTAAGCTTTTCCCCATTGAGGATGATATTCGCTGTGGGTTTTTCATAGATAGATTTTATGAAGTTGAGGAATATTCCATCTATCCCTATACTTTGAAGGGTTTTAAACAGGAACGGATGCTGTGTCTTGTAAAATGCTTTTTCTGCATCAATTCGGAGAACCATGTGGTTCTTCTCTCTTCTCGTACTGATTTGTTCTAACACTGATTGATTTGTGAATGTTGAGCCACCCTTGCATCCATTAATAAATTCCCACCTGGTCATGGTGGATAATCTTTTTTTTTTTTTTAATTTTTTATTTTTTATAAACATATATTTTTATCCCCAGGAGTACAGGTCTGTGAATCACCAGGTTTACACACTTCACAGCACTCACCAAAGCACATACCCTCCCCAATGTCCATAATCAACCCCCCTCTCCCAAACCCCCTCCCCCCAGCAACCCACAGTTTGTTTTGTGAGAGTAAGAGTCACTTATGGTTTGTCTCCCTCCCAATCCCATCTTGTTTCATTTATTCTTCTTCTACCCACTTAAGCCTCCATGTTGCATCACCACTTCTTCATATCAGGGAGATCATATGATAGTTGTCTTTCTCTGCTTGACTTATTTCGCTAAGCATGATACGCTCTAGTTCCATCCTTGTTGTTGCAAATGGCAAGATTTCATTTCTTTTGATGGCTGCATAGTATTCCATTGTGTATATATACCACATCTTCTTGATCCATTCATCTGTTGATGGACATCTAAGTTCTTTCCATAGTTTGGCTATTGTGGACATAGCTGCTATAAACATTCGGGTGCACGTGCCCCTTTGGATCACTACATTTGTATCTTTAGGGTAAATACCCAATAGTGCAATTGCTGGGTCATAGGGCAGTTCTATTTTCAACATTTTGAGGAACCTCCATGCTGTTTTCCAGAGTGGCTGCACCAGCTTGCATTCCCACCAACAGTGTAGGAGGGTTCCCCTTTCTCCGCATCCTCGCCAGCATCTGTCATTTCCTGACTTGTTGATTTTAGCCATTCTGACTGGTGTGAGGTGATATCTCATTGTGGTTTTGATTTGTATTTCCTGATGCCGAGTGATATGGAGCACTTTTTCATGTGTCTGTTGGCCATCTGGATGTCTTCTTTGCAGAAATGTCTGTTCATGTCCTCTGCCCATTTCTTGATTGGATTATTTGTTCTTTGGGTGTTGAGTTTGCTAAGTTCTTTATAGATTCTGGACACTAGTCCTTTATCTGATATGTCGTTTGCAAATATCTTCTCCCATTCTGTCAGTTGTCTTTTGATTTTGTTAACTGTTTCCTTTGCTGTGCAAAAGCTTTTGATCTTGATGAAATCCCAATAGTTCATTTTTTCCCTTGCTTCCCTTGCCTTTTGCGTTGTTCTTAGGAAGATGTTGCTGCGGCAGAGGTCGAAGAGGTTGCTGCCTGTGTTCTCCTCAAGGATTTTGATGGATTCCTTTCGCACATTGAGGTCCTTCATCCATTTTGAGTCTATTTTTGTGTGTGGTGTAAGGAAATGGTCCAATTTCATTTTTCTGCATGTGGCTGTCCAATTTTCCCAGCACCATTTATTGAAGAGGCTGTCTTTTTTCCATTGGACATTCTTTCCTGCTTTGTCGAAGATGAGTTGACCATAGATTTGAGGGTCTATTTCTGGGCTCTCTATTCTGTTCCATTGATCTATATGTCTGTTTTTGTGCCAGTACCATGCTGTCTTGATGATGACAGCTTTGTAATAGAGCTTGAAGTCCGGAATTGTGATGCCACCAACGTTGGCTTTCTTTTTCAATATCCCTTTGGCTATTTGAGGTCTTTTCTGGTTCCATATAAATTTTAGCATTATTTTTTCCATTTCTTTGAAAAAGATGGATGGTACTTTGATAGGAATTGCATTAAATGTGTAGATTGCTTTAGGTAGCATAGACATTTTCACAATATTTATTCTTCCAATCCAGGAGCATGGAACATTTTTCCATTTCTTTGTGTCTTCCTCAATTTCTTTCATGAGTACTTTATAGAGCAGAAATCAATGAAATAGAAACCAAAAAAACAATAGAACAAATCAACGAAACTAGGAGCTGGTTCTTTGAAAGAATTAATAAAATTGATAAACCCCTGGCCCGACTTATCAAAAAGAAAAGAGAAAGGACCCAAATAAATAAAATCATGAATGAAAGAGGAGAGATCACAACTAACACCAAAGAAATACAAACTATTATAAGAACATACTATGAGCAACTCTACGGCAATAAATTTGACAATCTGGAAGAAATGGATGCATTCCTAGAAACATATAAACTACCACAACTGAACCAGGAAGAAATAGAAAGCCTGAACAGACCCATAACCAGTAAGGAGATTGAAACAGTCATTAAAAATCTCCAAACAAACAAAAGCCCAGGGCCAGACGGCTTCCCGGGGGAATTCTACCAAACATTTAAAGAAGAACTAATTCCTATTCTCCTGAAACTGTTCTAAAAAATAGAAATGGAAGGAAAACTTCCAAACTCATTTTATGAGGCCAGCATCACCTTGATCCCAAAACCAGACAAGGATCCCACCAAAAAAGAGAGCTATAGACCGATATCCTTGATGAACACAGATGCGAAAATACTCAACAAAATACTAGCCAATAGGATTCAACAGTACATTAAAAAGATTATTCACCACGACCAAGTGGGATTTATTCCAGGGCTGCAAGGTTGGTTCAACATCCGCAAATCAGTCAATGTGATACAACACATCAATAAAAGAAAGAACAAGAACCATATGATACTCTCAATAGATGCTGAAAAAGCATTTGACAAAGTACAGCATCCCTTCCTGATCAAAACTCTTCAAAGTGTAGGGACAGAGGGCACATACCTCAATATCATCAAAGCCATCTATGAAAAACCCACCGCAAATATCATTCTCAATGGAGAAAAACTGAAAGCTTTTCCACTAAGGTCAGGAACACGGCAGGGATGTCCATTATCACCACTGCTATTCAACTTAGTACTAGAGGTCCTAGCCTCAGCAATCAGACAACAAAAGGAAATTAAAGGCATCCAAATCGGCAAAGAAGAAGTCAAATTATCACTCTTCGCAGATGATATGATACTATATGTGGAAAACCCAAAAGACTCCACTCCAAAACTGCTAGAACTTATACAGGAATTCAGTAAAGTGTCAGGATATAAAATCAATGCACAGAAATCAGTTGCATTTCTCTACACCAACAGCAAGACAGAAGAAAGAGATATTAAGGAGTCAATCCCATTTACAATTGCATCCAAAACCATAAGATACCTAGGAATAAACCTAACCAAAGAGACACAGAATCTATACTCAGAAAACTATAAAGTACTCATGAAAGAAATTGAGGTGGATAATCTTTTTAATGCACTGTTGGATCCTATTAGCTAGGATCTTGTTGAGAATCTTGACATCCATATTCATCCGGGATATTGGTATGAAATTCTCCTTTTTGGTGGGGTCTTTGCCTGGTTTGGTGGTCAGGGTAATGCTAGCTTCATAAAAAGAGTCTAGAAGTGTTCCTCCTGTTTCTACTTTTTGAAACAGCTTTGGGAGAATAGTTTTTATTTCTTCTTTGAATATTTGATAGAATTCTCTAGGGAATCCATCACGTCCTGGTCTCTCATTTTGTGGGAGGTTTTTGATTACTGCTTCAATCTAGTTACTAGATATTGGTCTATTCAGCTTGTCCATTTCTTCCTGATTCAGTTTTGGATGTTTATAGGTTTCTAGGGATGCATCCATTTCATCTAGGTTGCTTAACTTATTGGCATATAACTATTGATAATAATTTCTGATGATTGTTTCTATTTCCTTGGTGTTAGTCATGATCTCTCCCTTTTCATTCATAATTTTGGTAACTTGGGTCCTCTCTCTTTTCTTTTGGATTATTTTGGCCAGTGGTTTATCAATCTTACTGATTCTTTCAAAAACTCAGCTTCTGGTTTCGTTGATGTGTTCAACTGTATCTCTAGTTTCTCTCATTGATCTCTGCTCTAATCTTGATTATTTCCCTTCTTGTGTGTGGAGTTGGCTTAATTTGTTGTTGATTCTTCAGTTCTGTAAGGTGTAAGTAGAATTGGTTTGTTCTGGATTTTTCAGTTTTTTTGAGCAAGGCTTGGATGGCTATGTATTTCCCTCTTAGGACTGCCTTTGCTATATCCCATAGGTTTTGTACTGATGTGTCTTCATTCTCATTGGTTTCCATGAATTGTTTTAAGTTCTTCTTTGATTTTCTGGTTGATCCAAGCATTCTTAATCAGGGTGGTCTTTAGTTTACAAGTGTTTGTATTCCTTCCATACTTTTTCTTGTGGTTGAATTCCAGTTTCAAAGCATTGTGATCTGAGAATATGCAAGGAATAATCTTCATCTTTTGGTATTGGTTGAGCCCTGATTTGTGACCAAGTATGTGGTCTGTTTTGGAGAAAGTTCCATGTGCACTCTAGAAGAATGAATATTCTGTTGTTTTAGGGTGGAATATTCTGTATATATCTATGAGGTCCATCTGGCCCAATGTGTCATTCAGTGCTTTTGTTTCTTTATTGATTTTCTGCTTGGATGATCTATTACTGAGAGTGGTGTGTGAAGATCCCCTACAAGTAATGTATTCATATCAGTATGATTCTTATCTTGATTAACAGTTGTCTTATGTAGTTAGCTGCTCAAGTACTTTGGGCATAAATATTTACAATTGTTAGATATTCTTGGTGGATAGACCATTTAAGAACGATGTAGTGTCCTTCTTTATCTCTGACTCTAGTGTTTAGTTTAAAATCTAATTATCTGATATGAAAATCATCACCCCAGCTTACTTTTGAGGCCCATTGGCTTCTCCATCTTCACTTCTCCATCCCTTCACTTTCAGTCTGGATGTATCTTTAGGTTCCAAATGGGTCTCTTGGAGACAGCATATGGACGGGTCGTGTAGTTTTATCCAATCTGCAGCCCTTTGTCATTTAGGTTTTTTTTTTAATCATGAATAGACATTAAAAGTTTTCAATCTGTTTTCCTGTGTCATGATTATATATAAGTGGATTCAACTCATTTAGCATTTTTAGTTTACATTTTGCAATTTGCTTTACATTTTAGTCAGTAGTTCTTGTTCTCTTTGTCTCTCTTTTTGTAATGCCTATTTCAGGTTCTGGTATAGCATTATTCTTGACACACAAAATCAGTTGGAAAGTGTTCTTTTTGTTTTCTTAAAGAGATTGATTACATTTGGTTTTATTTCTTCATATATGTCTGATGGAATTCACCAATAAAACCACCTGAGCCTGCTGTTTTCTGTGTGGAAAAGGTTTTTTAAAATAATAAATTTATTTTCTTTAGCAGGTGTATGAATTTTCCAGTTTTGTTTTATCTTATATCAGTTTACTAATATGTATTTTTAAAAGAATGTGTCCATTTTATTTAATCTGTAGAATTTGTTAGCATAAAATATATAATAGTCCCCTATTAATCCTTTTTTAATATGTGTACAGTCTTTAGGGAAAATCTACTTTTTGTTTCTGATATTGGGACTTTGTTTTATGGACTTTTTGTTTTAATGAATATATCCAGGTTTTTATCAACTTTATTTTTTCCTTTTAAAAAAATTTTCTGTTCTCATTTTTATTATTTCCTTTTTTGTAAGCAAGCTTCCTTGACTTTCCTATTACAAATGTTTAAAAGATACACCTCAATTTTTTTTTTAAGAATTAAATGAGAAAAAACTTTTGGCACATAATACTAAATTAGTGATATTCATTATAATAATTATAGAGACTTCCCTGATACTTCATGTGAGATTTCTCTAAATTTCTGGTTAACAATGATTGATATTAAGGATTTTTTTTTCTGTATGTAGACAGGAGAAATTTCTTTAAAAATTTTATTTGAGTATAGTTGAAAGACAGTTTACATTAGTCTCAGTTGTATAACATATTGATTCACTATCTCTATGTTATGCTATGCTTACCACAAGTATAGCTACCATCTGTCACCATACAATGCTATTACAGTATTGTTGATTATATTCCTTATGCTTTGCCTTTTATTCCTATAATTTACTTATTCATTCCATAATTGGTATCCTATATCTCCCACTTACCTTCATCCATTTTGCCCATCCTCCAAGCCCTCTTTCTTCTGGTAACCATTAGTTTGCTCTCTGTATTTATAAATCTGGTTCTGCTTTTTGTTTGTTCGGTTATTCCTTTGTGTTTTTTTTCAGATTCCACATGAGTGAAATCATATCATATTTTTCTCTATCAGTCTGACTTATTTCCATCTAGATCCATCCATGTTGCCCCAAATGGCAAGATCTTATCCATTTTAATGGCTGTGTAATATTCCAGGGTGTGGATATGTGTGTGTGTGTGTGTGTGTGTGTGTGTGTGTGTGTGTGTGTGTACACCACATCTTCATTACCCATTAGTCTATCAGTGGGCACATAGGTTGCTTCCGTACCTTGGCTATTGCAAATAATGATACAGTAAACATATGGTGCATGTATCCTTTTTAATTAATGTTTTCATTTTCTCTGGGTAAATACCCAGTAGTGGAACTGTTGGAATATTTCTATTTTTATTCTTTTGAGGAACCTCCATACTGTTTTCCACAGCAGTTGTACCTCTGTTTTTCTACCAACAGTTCATGAGAGTTCCCTTTTCTTCACCCCCTTGCCAGTGCTTAGTTCTTGTCTTTTTTATTTTGGCCATTCTGATAGGTGTAAAGTGATATATCATTGTGGTTTTGATTGGCATTTACATGATGATTAGTGATGTTGAACATCTTTTCATGTGTCTGTTGACCATCTATATGTTTTTGGGAAAATGTCTATTCAAGTTTTTGCCCATTTTAAAAATCAGATTTTTTAAAAATGT
Organism: Mustela nivalis; assembly: GCF_964662115.1. Lineage (NCBI taxonomy): Eukaryota > Metazoa > Chordata > Mammalia > Carnivora > Mustelidae > Mustela > Mustela nivalis. Next base: position 24,768,154 of record NC_139035.1, read on the forward strand.
TGAATTGTGTAAGTTCTTTATATATTTTGGATATAGCCCCTTATCACATAAGTCATTTGTAAATATTTCCGCCATTTAGTGGGTCGCCTTTTAGTTTTGTGGATAGTTTCCCTGTATAAATTTCCCAAGTAAAATCAAAAGGTTTTATTATGATGCAGTTTCAATAGTTTGTTTTTTCATTTTTCTTTTTTTTTAATTTTTTATTTTTTATAAACATATATTTTTATCCCCAGGAGTACAGGTCTGTGAATCACCAGGTTTACACACTTCACAGCACTCACCAAAGCACATACCCTCCCCAATGTCCATAATCCCACCCCCTTCTCCCAAAACCCCTCGCCCCAACAACCCTCAGTTTGTTTTGTGAGATTAAGAGTCACTTATGGTTAGTCTCCCTCCCAATCCCATCTTGTTTCATTTATTCTTCTCCTACCCACTTAAGCCCCCATGTTGCATCACCACTTCCTCATATCAGGGAGATCATATGATAGTTGTCTTTCTCTGGTTGACTTATTTCGCTAAGCATGATACACTCTAGTTCCATCCATGTTGTCGCAAATGGCAAGATTTCATTTCTTTTGATGGCTGCATAGTATTCCATTGTGTATATATACCACATCTTCTTGATCATTCATCTGTTGATGGACATCTAGGTTCTTTCCATAGTTTGGCTATTGTGGACATTGCTGCTATAAACATTGGGGTGTACGTGACCTTTCGGATCACTACATTTGTATCTTTAGGGTAAATACCCAGTAGTGCAATTGCTGGGTCATAGGGCAGTTCTGTTTTCAACATTTTGAGGAACCTCCATGCTGTTTTCCAGAGTGGCTGCACCAGCTTGCATTCCCACCAACAGTGTAGGAGAGTTACCCTTTCTCCGCATCCTCGCCAGCATCTGTCATTTCCTGACTTGTTGATTTTAGCCATTCTGACTGGTGTGAGGTGATATCTCATTGTGATTTTGATTTGTATTTCCCTGATGCCGAGTGATATGGAGCACTTTTTCATGTGTCCGTTGGCCATCTGGATGTCTTCTTTGCAGAAATGTCTGTTCATGTCCTCTGCCCATTTCTTGATTGGATTATTTCTTCTTTGGGTGTTGAGTTTGCTAAGTTCTTTATAGATTCTGGACACTAGTCCTTTATCTGATATGTCGTTTGCGAATATCTTCTCCCATTCTGTCAGTTGTCTTTTGATTTTGTTAACTGTTTCCTATGCTGTGCAAAAGCTTTTGATCTTGATGAAATCCCAATAGTTCATTTCTGCCCTTGCTTCCCTTGCCTTTGGCGTTGTTCGTAGGAAGATGTTGCTGCGGCTGAGGTCGAAGACGTTGCTGGCTGTGTTCTCCTCAAGGATTTTGATGGATTCCTTTCACACATTGAGGTCCTTCATCCATTTTGAGTCTATTTTTGTGTGTGGTGTAAGGAAATGGTCCAATTTCATTTTTCTGCATGTGGCTGTCCAATTTTCCCAACACCATTTATTGAAGAGGCTGTCTTTTTTCCATTGGACATTCTTTCCTGCTTTGTCGAAGATTAGTTGACCATAGATTTGAGGGTCTATTTCTGGGCTCTCTATTCTGTTCCATTGATCCATGTGTCTGTTTTTGTGCCAGTACCATGCTGTCTTGATGATGACAGCTTTGTAATAGAGCTTGAAGTCCGGAATTGTGATGCCACCAACGTTGGCTTTCTTTTTCAATATTCCTTTGTCTATTCGAGGTCTTTTCTGGGTCCATATAAATTTTAGAATTATTTGTTCCATTTCTTTGAAATAGATGGATGGTACTTTGATAGGAATTGCATTAAATGTGTAGATTGCTTTAGGTAGCATAGATATTTTCACAGTATTTATTCTTCCAATCCAGGAGCATGGAACATTTTTCCATTTCTTTGTGTCTTCCTCAATTTCTTTCATGAGTACTTTATAGTTTTCTGAGTATAGATTCTTAGCCTCTTTCGTTAGGTTTATTCCTAGGTATCTTATGGTTTTGGGTGCAATTGTAAATGGGATTGACTCCTTAATTTCTCTTTCTTCTGTCTTGCTGTTGGTGTAGAGAAATGCAACTGATTTCTGTGCATTGATTTTATATCCTGACCCTTTACTGAATTCCTGTACAAGTTCTAGCAGTTTTGGAGTGGAGTCTTTTGGGGTTTTCCACATATAGTATCATATCATCTGCAAAGAGTGATAATTTGACTTCTTCCCTGCCAATTTGGATGCCTTTAATTTCCTTTTGTTGTCTGATTGCTGAGGCTAGGACCTCTAGTACTAAGTTGAATAGCAGTGGTGATAATGGACAACCCTGCCATGTTCCTGACCTTAGCAGAAAAGCTTTCAGTTTTTCTCCATTGAGAATGATATTTGCGGTGGGTTTTTCATAGATGGCTTTGATGATATTGAGGTATGTGCCCTCTGTCCCTACACTTTGAAGAGTTTTGATCAGGAAGGGATGCTGTACTTTGTCAAATGCTTTTTCAGCATCTATTGAGAGTATCATATGGTTCTTGTTCTTTCTTTTATTGACGTGTTGTATCACATTGACTGATTTGCGGATGTTGAACCAACCTTGCAGCCCTGGAATAAATCCCACTTAGTCGTGGTGAATAATCCTTTTAATGTACTGTTGAATCCTATTGGCTAGTATTTTGGTAAGTATTTTCGCATCTGTGTTCATCGAGGATATTGGTCTATAGCTCTCTTTTTTGATTGGATCCTTGTCTGGTTTTGGGATCAAGGTGATGCTGGCCTCATAAAATGAGTTTGGAAGTTTTCCTTCCATTTCTATTTCCTGGAACAGTTTCAGGAGAATAGGAATTAGTTCTTCTTTAAATGTTTGGTAGAATTCCCCCAGGAAGCCGTCTGGCCCTGGGCTTTTGTTTGTTTGGAAACTTTTAATGACTGTTTCAATCTCCTTACTGGTTATGGGTCTGTTCAGGCGTTCTACTTCTTCCTGGTTCAGTTGTGGTAGTTTATGTTTCTAGGAATGCATCCATTTCTTCCAGAGTGTCAAATTTGTTGGGGTACAGTTGCTCATAGTATGTTCTTATAATAGTTTGTATTTCTTTGGTGTTAGTTGTGATCTCTCGTCTTTCATTCATGATTTTATTTATTTGGGTCCTTTCTCTTTCTTTTTGATACGTCTGGCCAGGGGTTTATCAATTTTATTAATTCTTTCAAATAACCAGCTCCTAGTTTCGTTGATTTGCTCTATTGTCTTTTTGGTTTCTATTTCATTGATTTCTGCTCTGATCTTTATGATTTCTCTTCTCCTGCTCGCTTAGGGTTTCTTTCTTGTTCTTTCTCCAGCTCCTTTAGGTGTAGGGTTATGTTGTGTATTTGAGACCTTTCTTGTTTCTTGAGAAAGGCTTGTACCGCTATATATTTTCCTCTCAGCACTGCCTTTGTTGTGTCCCACAGATTTTGAACCGTTGTATTTTCATTGTCATTTGTTTCCATGATTTTTTTCAATTCTTCTTTAATTTCCCGGTTGACCCATTCATTCTTTAGAAGGATGCTGTTTAGTCTACATGTATTTGGGTTCTTTTCAAACTTCCTTTTGTGGTTTAGTTCTAGATTTAGAGCATTGTGGTCTGAAAATATGCAGGGAATGATCCCAATCTTTTGATACCGTTTGAGTCCTGATTTAGGACCGAGGATGTGATCTATTCTGGAGAATCTCCCATGTGCACTAGAGAAGAATGTGTATTCTGTTGCTTTGGAATGAAATGTTCTGAATATATCTGTGATGTCCATTTGGTCCAGTGTGTCATTTAAGGCCTTTATTTCCTTGCTGATCTTTTGCCTGGATGATCTGTCCATTTCAGTGAGGGGAGTGTTAAAGTCCCCTACTATTATTGTATTATTGTTGATGTGTTTCTTTGATTTTGTTATTAATTGGTTTATATAGTTGGCTGCTGCCACGTTGGGGGCACAGATATTTAAAATTGTTAGATCTTCTTGCTGGACAGACCCTTTGAGTATGATATAGTGTCCTTCCTCATCTCTTATTATAGTCTTTGGCTTAAAATCTAATTGATCTGATATAAGGATTGCCACTCCTGTTTTCTTCTGATGTCCATTAGCATGGTAAATTGTTTTCCACCCCCTCACTTTAAATCTGGAGGTGTCTTCGGGCTTAAAATGAGTTTCTTGGAGGCAACATATAGATGGGTTTTGTTTTTTTATCCATTCTGATACCCTGTGTCTTTTGATTGGGGCATTTAGCCCTTTAACATTCAGGGTAACTATTGAGAGATATGAATTTAGTGCCATTGTATTGCCTGTAAGCTGACTGTTACTGTATATGGTCTCTGTTCCTTTCTGATCTACCACTTGTAGGCTCTCTCTTTGCTTAGAGGACCCCTTTCAAGATTTCCTGTAGAGCTGGTTTGGTGTTTGCAAATTCTTTCAGTTTTTGTTTGTCCTGGATGCTTTTAATCTCTCCTTCTATTTTCAATGATAGCCTAGCTGGATATAGTATTCTTGGCTGCATGTTTTTCTCGTTTAGTGCTCTGAATATATCATGCCAGCTCTTTCTGTCCTGCCAGGTCTCTGTGGATAAGTCAGCTGCCAATCTAATATTTTTACCATTGTATGTTACAGACTTCTTTTCTCGGGCTGCTTTCAGGATTTTCTCTTTGTCATTGAGACAAAGGTGACGGGGTGTGGGCCTATTCTTATTGATTTTGAGGGGTGTTCTCTGAACCTTCTGAATTTTGATGCTCATTCCCTTTGCCATATTGGGGAGATTCTCCCCAATAATTCTCTCCAGTATACCTTCTGCTCCCCTCTCTCTTTTTCTTCTACTGGAATCCCAATTATTCTAATGTTGTTTCGTCTTATGGTGTCACTTATCTCTCGAATTCTCCCCTCGTGGTCCATTAGCTGTTTTCCCTCTTTTGCTCAGCTTCTTTATTCTCTGTCATTTGGTCTTCTATTTCACTAATTCTTTCTTCTGCCTCATTTATCCTAGCAGTGAGGACCTCCATTTTTTTTTTGCACCTCATTAATAGCTTTTTTGATTTCAACTTGGTTAGATTTTAGTTCTTTTATTTCTCCAGAAAGGGCTTTTATATCTCTCGAGAGGGTTTCTCTAATTTCTTCTATGCCTTTTTCGTGCCCGGCTAGAACCTTGAGAATTGTCATTCTGAACTCTAGATCTGACATATTACCAATGTCTGTATTGATTAGGTCCCTAGCCTTCGGTACTGCCTCTTGTTCTTTTTTTTGTGTTGAATTTTTCTGTCTTGTCATTTTGTCCAGATAAGAGTATATGAAGGAGCAAGTAAAATACTAAAAGTGTGGCAACAACCCCAGGACAATATGCTTTAACCAAATTAGAAGAGATCCCTAATCGTGAGGTGGGACAAAGGGGATAAAAGCAGGTTCAAATAGGAAGAAAGAAAAAAAAAGAAAAGAAAAGAATTTAAAAAAAGAAAACAAAGAAGAAAAATATAAAAAAGAAAAAAATATATATATTGGATAAAGTAGTTAAAAAACGTTAAAAAAGAAAAAGGTAAAAGTTAAAAAAAATTACCAGAATGTGAGAAAAAAAACAAAAAATGAAAAAGAAAAAAATTAAATTACCTGCAAGACTAAAAAAAATCACAGGGAAAAAGCCACGAGTTCCGTGCTTTGCTTTCTCCTCCTCTGTAATTCTGCTGCTCTCCTTGGTATTGAAACCACACTCCTTGGTAGGTGAACTTGGTCTTGGCTGGATTTCTTGTTGATCTTCTGGGGGAGGGGCCTGGTGTAGTGATTCTCAAGTATCTTTGCTCCAGGCGGAATTGCCCCGCCCTTACCAGGGGCCGGGGTGAGTAATCTGCTCGGGTTTGCTTTTAGGAGCTTTTGTTCCCTGAGTGCTTTCTGTAGAGTTCCAGAGGACGGGAATACAAATGGCGGCCTCCTGGTCTCCGGCCCGGAGGAGCCGAGAGCCCAGGGCCCCACTCTTCAGTGCCCCCTCAGAGAACAGCGCCCAGAAACTCCCGTATGCCTGACCTCCGGCCGCGCTCCAAACTCACCGAGCCTGCGACCGTTTCAAGATTACATCGAGCTGTGAGCTTACTGTCGGTTCTGTCTCTGTAGCCGGCTTTCCCACTCCAATACCCGCAAGCTCTGTGACACTCAGACACCCCCAATCTTTCTGTGACCCTTCGGGACTTGAGGCCACGCTGACCCCGCTTGGGCTTCACCCTGGTTTAGCCTCGGGATCGATGTCCCTCAGCGGAACAGACTTTTAAAAGTCCTGATTTTGTGCGCGGTTGCTCTGCCGCATGCTGGGAGCCGGCCCCTCCCCCCGGGGTCTATCTTCCCGTCGCTTTGGATTCACTTCTCTGCCGGTCCTACCTTTCAGAAATTGGTTGTTTTTATGTTTCCAGAATTGCTGTTCTTCTTCTCTTCGATCTGTGGATGGATTTTCAGTTGTTTGCAATCTTTAGATAAGCTATCTAGCTGATCTCTGGCTAGCTGAAGTAGTCTCAGCCTGCTACTTCTCCGCCATCTTGACTCCTCCCAGGTTGTTTTTTCTTTTTCTTTTTCTTTCTCCTTCTTTCTTGCCTGAAGAACTCTATGTGGAAAAATGTTGCTATGGTAATGTCAGAAAAATTACTGCCTGTGTTCTTTTCTAGGATTCCTTTGTTTTCAGGTCTCACAATAGGTCTTTAATACATTTTGAGTTCATTTTCATGTATGATGTAAGAAAGTGGTTCAGCTTAATTTTTTTTGCATGTAGCTGTCCAGTTTTCCCAGCATTATTTATAGAAGAAACTCTCTTTCCCATTATATATTCTTGTCTTCTTTGTCATTGATTAATTGACCGTAGAAGTGTGGGGGTTTTTTTCCTGGTCTTTCTACTCTGTTCCATTGATCTGTGTGTCTGTTTTTGTATCAGTACCATACTGTTTTGGTAACTACATATTTGTAGTATATCTTGAAATCTGGAATTGTAATACCTAAAACTTTGTTTTCTTTCTCGATTGCTGTGACTATTTAGACTCTTTCATGGTTCCTTAATAATTTTACTATTATTTGTTCTAGTTCTGTAAAAAATGTTTTTGGTGTTTTGACAAGGATTGTGTTGAATCTGTGGATTGCTTTAGGTGAACATTTTAATGATATTATTTTTTCCAATCAATGATTATGGAATATCTTTCCATTTGTTTGTGTTGTCTCCAATTTCTTTCATCAGTGTTTTATATTTTTCAGAGTATGGGTCTTTCACTTCCTTGGTTAAGTTTATTTCTAAGTATTTTATCCTTTTTGATACAATTATAAATGGGATTGTTTTCTTAATTTTTATTAATTTATAGAAATGCTTCTGATTTCTGGATATTAATTTTTATCTTATAACCACTGAATTCATGTATTACTTCTAGCGTTTTTTGGTAGAGTCTTTAGGATTTTCTTTTTTTAAGATTTTTTTATTTATTTGAGATAGAGTGAGAGCATACACAGAAGCAGTGGGGAGGAACAGAGGGAGAAGGAAAAGCAGTCCCCACTGAGTAAGGATCCCAATGTGGGACTCAATCCCAGGAGCCTTGGATCATCACCTGAACTGAAGGCAGACAGTTAACTGACTGAGCCATCCAGGTACTTAAATTTTCTATGTATAGTATCATATCACCTAAAAAATAGCAATAGTTTATCTTCTTCTTTACCAATGTGAATGCCTCTTAATTTTCTTTGTTGTCTGATTGCTGTAGCTAGGACTTCCAGTAGTGTGTTGGATAAAAGGGGTGAGAGTGGACATCTTTTAGCCAGGAGAAATTTTAACCAAGTGGAGCACAACAGCTTAATTGAGGTTTTTACTGAATAAAGCCATTAACATTTATAAGGTGGTAGGCCCTTCAAAATGGAAACAAAATCGGGACTGTTCCTACCTGAGTGAGACAATCTTCTCTTAAACTGTAACTTCAAATGCTCACTGTCTGATGAGGACGTTTTTATGGAACTGTGCTGGGTCAGCATGCCAGTTCCATTTATGTAGCTTGAATAAGATCAGTCTTGTTGGAAAAGAGGATAGGGATTTATAGAACCTGGTATCTATGGCAGCCTTGAATGGAGAAAAAAAAATCATAGAAGATGGAAAAGTCAAGAACAAGGAGGTGAAATGGAACTACTTCTAGTTGAAATGCAACTGTGTTGATGGGCCCATGCTAGGCACTTTATGTATTTTATTGCTGATGCTCTTAATATTACATGATATAAATTATTATGTCATTTTAGAGATGAGTATATCCAAGATTTTGTGAGCTATTTTGGAATTCAAATTTAAGATTGTAGACTCAAACACCCATTTCTCAACACTGCATAAAGCTTATACATAGCTATCCAAAGTAAATGAAGAACCATGCATTGATTCAAACATTGGTGTAGTATCAAATAGTGGTGTGAACCAGAGTACTGATTAAATATACTTGTTCACATTCATCTGCAACCTCAGACTTTAAAATCTGGCATGATGCAAAGTGAGGAAGAAAGAACTACAGAATCTCAAAAAAAAAAATTGGAGTGTAAAAGAGAAGGTATATACAGTAAAACAACTATAGACCTCGCTTTATGCACTAGACTCGTAAGTTGAATATAAAGCTAATGTTTGTATATCAGATCTCTGTTGACATAATTTTGATGTTTTACTCCCATTATAAAACTCATATACTGACATTCAAGGTCTTGAATAAAAACAACGCATAAGCATCCTAACATTTACTTCAGAGAAGCAGTTTGTCTCTGTCAGTATGTAGTCTACATTGCATTTAATTCTCTGAGGAACTCCTGTGAGCAGTTGGCTAAATCAGTAATCAATCCACCTGGTCTTACCCATTTCCATTAAAGTATAGCTTCAAGAACACTGACACCGCCTCCCACAGAGGAAGTGGCAGGAGGATGGCAGGTGGAAGCTCTCAGCCCATGTGGGGCATGGTCTTTGACCTCACTTTCCTTCAAGGCTAGGAAAATGATGGAGGACAGCCCATTTGTCTCTTCACCTGCTGAGTCTTCTATTGTTTTAAGTCACATGTTGTCTTTCTCATTGCACAACTCCTTAGTGATTTTATCTCTTTATTTCTCTCCCTCTTTTCCTTTGCTTTTTTCCCCCAAGACTACCTTTGATCATTTTGATGGGAGTTCTCAATAAATGACATTAGATATTTCTTGACTGTGTTTGTCATGATCTTACTCTAGAACCAATGACCAGAGATCTCAGAAACTGAAAATGGTACAAGAAGGTGCTGATAAAGACTCTTTTTTTGGACTGGTAAGGGCTTTTAGAGGAGCTTCTGTGTTACAAATAATGTTCTTTTTTTTATTTATTTTTTAGCTTAACAGTATTCATTGTTTTTGTACCACACCCAGTGCTCCATGCAATACATGCCCTCCTTAATATCCACTACCTGGCTCCCCCAACCTCTCACCACCCACCCCTTCAAAACCCTCAGGTTGTTTTTCAGAGTCCATAGTCTCTCATGGTTCACCTCCCCTTCCAATTTCCCTCAACTCCCTTCTTCTCTCCATCTCCCCATGTCCTCCATGTTATTTGTTATGCTCCACAAACAAGAGAAACCATATGATAATTGACTCTCTCTGCTTGACTTATGTCATTCAGCATAATCTCTTCTAGTCTTGTCTATGTTGATAGTACTCTTAATGTATTTGGTGGAAAGCAAGAATATCAAAACAGTTGGAACAGAGTGAGCAGGTCTGAATTTCCCAGTAAAGTTGCTGTTGAACTATTATGTGTAATTTCTCAGGTGTTCAGTAAGGATTTGTTGATACTAAAGACTGATTAATTGGTTTCAAAGATGAGCTCTTACAAGATCAGAAAGTATGTAGGTTTCTAGAACAAAAGGGGGCATTTAACAGGTTGTTGGAATATCATTGAAGATTTAGGGAGGTAGAACTATTAGACTAATTACCAGCACTTTATCAAATGTTTGCACATTAGCTCATTTGAATCAGGCTGCATACCTCTAGTGGGTGAAAAGCAGGAAAACTAGACTTATCAAGGTCAAGAACACATTTTTTATATTTTATGCCTTGTTTTCTTCCTTCTCAGACTTTATTGTCAACAGACACCTCCAACCTTGTTGAGAAGGTCATGGCCATATGACCTTAGCCTCCTCACCTTCACCTCCACCCATACCTGTTCCCATAGCCCCTTTCTTCCTCCTCCATGAGTGCACTCTTTAGGACTCCCTCACCCCGGCCTTGTTTTGGTGTTGATCTCAAACTTCCTACTTTCCGTAGAAACTGCAGATTTTCCCATTTGATGAAATCCATTCTTCTGCCTTTAGATGATAAGAATTTGTGTTGATTGCTATTAGATACTCAGAACCTGGTACTTCCCGATATCAAGTATGCAGTCCATAAAAATTTGTGAGTGAAAAGGATGATAGTTTTTTCTTGTCTTAAAGAAAATCTTAATCTGATTCCAGAGGTAGTGAGAGGCAGATATGCATATGGATGAGAAGTTCTTCCTTTTTCCATTTGTCTCCTGACTCCCACTTTCCACTTTCCCTAAAGAGCAATGCTTCCTGGAACCCTACCTCAAATTTGCTCATGGGTCAAAGTTACCCATGTCTTGTCTTCTTCAACTAAAACTCCTGTGCCCTCAATGGAGGGCCGTTTTCCTGAGAAGTAAGAAAGGAAATAATCTGATGGAAGTAATTTACTTTGATGTTCCAGTAATTACATCAGAGCCTTCTTGGGAATATCTGGATTTTCAAAAGAGGAGGCTCGTTTACCCACATGACATTTTTTATCTGGAAATATGAAAAACTACAAGTGAATTTTAAATGATATCAGGTCATTTGGAAAAATTATTGCTTGTTTCCCTTTAAAAGAGATATTTTGTTAGAATTGTTTTTCCATGTTGTGTGTGTATGTGTGTACCTGTCTTTTTTTCCTTCAAAAAATTTTAAATACTCTGTCTGTGGCTCTCATCATGGTTATTTTCAAACATCCATTTAGAGATGCCTTTTTGCAATGGAAGCATTTCTGAGTGACATTTCCTATCAGGTCTGCAGGTGCATCTGACCGACCTCTGTGATTGTCCCACATCAGTTCCATGAGGGCCAAACAAGGCTCTGTGATTGTGAGGTAGCAGGAAGTCCTAGCCTGTGGGTTAGCTCTATTTCACTCAGCATGCTCTTCAGTTAGAAATTCCTATTTTAAGGGCCACTCAAGGGGCAAAGGATATGGGGACAAAAGTGTAGCTTGGCAAATCAGCAGTTCTGTTATTTGATAGAGAACCATTTCCAGTGGTTTGGGAATCAGGGCAAGATATATCTGTTCTGAAGGGCCTGACATGTCTGAAGTAACTGCAGTGGCTCTCTAAATAGTAGAAACATTCAAAAAATAAGGCCATGTGTACAGGAAATGTAGACACTTTCAAATTACTTTAACTTCTGTGGTTTCCTGCCAGATTGATTTCTTTCATTAGGGGAAGTTACTTCCATCTACATACCATTCTAGCCTCAGGAGGTAGGAGACTGATTTAGTGGTCTTAATTTAGGAGTGTCCTGAATTTTCAGGAATTTATTGTTTAATATTTGAATGCCCATATGTGACATTTGGATTAATCGACTTGATTTGGGTATAAGTCTTTTGTGAGTTATGCCTCAAGTTGAATTTGAAACACAGTTTCCAATTAGTGGTGCCACCATCTTGGACATCAAGCCTAGAGGTAACAGATTGGAACACTATTTTCAGCACAGTCCCCATATAAGACCAATGGTAGCTTTCTTTTCCCCATATTCTCTGCCTTAGCTTCCTTAGTGTCACATCAGAACCCTAGAATAAAGGTTTCCTGACCTCTTTTCTGACCTTGTCTCTCTTAACTCTGTGGCCGGTGCCCTCAATATGCCCTCGATAGAGGCATTAGTGCTCCATACCTATCCCCAGGCAGACATTTGAAAGTACGGGGGAATTTTAAAAGTCACTATTACGCGGGGGCAGGACTGGCACTTGATGGGTGGAGTTTAGGGATGCTAAAAGTCCTGTGGTGTGTGGCTGTCCTATAATTGAAGACACGTTCTCAATTCCAAAGGGTATTTGTTGATAAATATCACTTGCCTAATTACTGCCTCCCTCCAACAAATTTATCATGATCTCTCTGCCCTCACTCTTGTTCTTTGTCCTCATTCCTCATTTGTATCATTGTTACCCTCTCTTCTTTACATATCTATACCTATGCCACCAAGTTACCAACTCATACCGTCTGCCTCCTGAGCCATCCTTCAAGGCTCAGCACTATTTTCACAAACCTCTCCCAGTCATGCCACCCTGAGCAACCTCTCAGTGCAGTGAGTCACCTTCCACTGTTTAATGCTTCATTTTTAGGACAATCAAACACATTCTTTTGCTTGTTTTTTTTTTTTAATTTATTTTTTAAATTTATTTTTTAAAATTTATTTTCAGCATAACAGTATTCATTATTTTTGCACCACACCCAGTGCTCCATGCAATCTGTGCCATCTATAATACCCACCACCTGGTACCCCAACCTCCCACCCCCACCCCCGGCACTTCAAACCCTTCGGATTGTTTTTCAGAGTCCATAGTCTCCCTTGGTTCACCTCCCCTTCCAATTTCCCCCAAATCCCTCCATGCCTTCCATGCTATTTGTTATGCTCCACAAATAAGTGAAACCATATGATAATTGACTCTCTCTGCTTGACTTATTTCACTCAGCATAATCTCTTCCAGTCCCATCCATGTTGCTACAAAAGTTGGGTATTCGTCCTTTCTGATGGAGGCATAATACTCCATAGTGTATATGGACCACATCTTCCTTATCCATTTGTCCATTGAAGGGCATCTTGGTTCTTTCCACAGTTTGGCGACCGTGGCCATTGCTGCTATAAACATTGGGGTAGAGATGGCCCTTCTTTTCACGACATCTGTATCTTTGGGGTAAATACCCAGGAGTACAATGGCAGGGAATCTCTATTTTTAATTTCTTGAGGAATCTCCACACTGTTCTCCAAAGAGGCTGTACCAACTTGCATTCCCAGCAACAGTGTAAGAGGGTTCCCCTTTCTCCACATCCTCTCCAACACATGTTGTTTCCTGTTTTGTTAATTTTGGCCATTCTAACTGGTGTCAGGTGATATCTCAATGTGGTTTTAATTTGAATCTCCCTGATGACTAGTGATGCTGAACATTTTTTGATGTGTCTGATAGCCATTTGTATGTCTTGATTGGAGAAGTGTCTGTTCATATCTTCTGCCCATTTTTTGGTATGATTGTCTGTTTTGTGTGTGTTGAGTTTAGGAGTTCTTTATAGATCCTGGATATCAACCTTTTGTCTGTACTGTCATTTGCAAATATCTTCTCCCATTCCGTGGGTTGCCTCTTTGTTTTATTGACTGTTTCCTTTGCTGTGCAGAAGCTTTTGATTTTGATGAAGTCCCAGAAGTTCATTTTCGCTTTTGTTTCCTTTGCCTTTGGAGCCATATCTTGAAAGAAGTTGCTGTGGCTGATATCGAAGAGATTACTGCCTATGTTCTCCTCTAGGATTCTGATGGATTCCTGTCTCACGTTGAGGTCTTTTATCCATTTTGAGTTTATCTTTGTGTACGGTGTAAGAGAATGGTTGAGTTTCCTTCTTCTACATATAGCTGCCCAGTTTTCCCAGCACCATTTATTGAAGAGACTGTCTTTTTTTTTCCACTGTATATTTTTTCCTGTTTTGTCAAAGATTATTTGCCCATAGAGTTGAGGGTCCATATCTGGGCTCTCTACTCTGTTCCACTGGTCTATGTGTCTGTTCTTATGCCCGTACCATGCTGTCTTGGTGAGCACAGCTTTGTAGTGAAGCTTGAAATCAGTTACGTGATGCCCCTGTTTTATTTTTGTTTTTCAACATTTCCTTAGCAATTCGGGATCTCTTCTGATTCCATAGAAATTTTTGGATTATTTGCTCCAGCTCTTTGAAGAATACTGGTGGAATTTTGATCGGAATAGCATTAAAAGTATAGATTGCTCTAGGCAATATAGACATTTTAACAATGTTTATTCTTCTGATCCAAGAGCATGGAATGGTCTTCCATCTTTTTGTGACTTTTGCTTGTTTTTAAGCCTTTCAAGTGTGCCTGCCCTTCCTCTCAGAGCTCCTAGAGAGCAGTGTCCTTTCCCCTTCTTTTGTTTAGTCTATTTCTCTAGCCCTTTGTTCTAGCCTAATAGGTTGACTTTTCTTCTCCCAAACACACTGTCACAGGGAGTGCTGTGACACCACTCACTTCCTTGTCCTCTCCTACAGTTAGGTGTGGTGTTGGGATTGAGTTCTAGCTGATGGAATGTGTATAGAACTGAGGCATAGCACTTCTGGGCCTGCCTGTGAAAAATTGCTATGTCTAGTCAGTTCTCAGTACTCTTTCTCTTTTCTATCCATCAGCTAAAGAGAGAAGACTCTATAGACGTAGAGAAGGTCAGAGCTACAAGGTGAAAAGAGTTGTGTCCTTAATGACCTACTGTCTGGGAACAACTGATTTGGACTCTATATGAGGAAGAATAAAACTTTAATTCTGTTTAATTCTGTCTAGATTGTTGCATTTTTGTTATAGTAGAAGATATTACTGGCTGACGTGCCATGTACTTTCTCATCTATATGAACTTATCTGCATTGTTTTCATTACCCTGAAAGAATTTCATCTTCACAATGCTTGAGCTTTATGCTTCATCTAAATACCTAGATCAAATTCCTACCTCCTCCATAAAGTTTTCTACATTTTCACCTATCCAGAGTGACTTATTTCTCCCCAAATTCTTGAATATCACACACCCTGCTTTGCCACTCAATCAATAAATAATATCATGCTACACATATTTCTGTTTAGCTCTAATGCATGTATTCTGTCCTCTCTGGTCAATTTTAAGACCTTTCAAAATAGTGCTTTTTCTTATGCTTCACAATATTAAGGATGTTTTAGGTGCTTGGGAAATAATTATAAAATGAATAAATTGTCTTAATTTACTCAGGCTCTTTTTTATATTTCATTCTTTCCTTTTGACACAACTTACACTGTAATATTTTGCTCCTTCCGTGGATGGTTTCTATGTCACTTCTTGCTTTGTTGTCTACTTCTCAGAAACACTGATGAAAGAAAATTACACCTTCCCAGTATACCTTCTTGTTCACCCTAGTTTACTTCAGTGCTGCTTACTTGTTTGTGTAATATATGTTAGTTGAATAAACAAATCAAGATCTTTCCTCTGGATTTAGGAAAGAATATAGGCAAAGCATCCTGAACCTCCTGTTTTTAGAGATATCAAAACACTGTACCAGATTTCTTTATTTGTTTTGTTATTATGTGGGTAATCACATATAGATGGCAGGCTGTTGTGAATGAGGTCAAGCATTACTATATCAACTTTTGTCTAAAAAAAGACTCTTCAATCTGTTACTATAGTGTGATTGTCAGTTTTGTTGGTTTCATCTTTTGAGTTAATAGGACCTCATGGATATGATATCTTTCAAGTTGGTGTGGTAATTTCCTTACAGGGATTTTCTGTAAGGAAAGTCAACCTATTAGGCTAGAACAAAGGGCTAGAGAAATAGACTAAATGTGAGACTTTCCTTACAGGGATTTGTTTTCATAAAAGCCTACTGAGGCAAAGGCTTTGCCAAGACATCAAAGTTATTGACTCAGCTCTTCTTTTTCCCCTCATGGAACCCCAAGACCCCACTGAACAATTAGTAGCTATCAAAAAGAGGAGATTTGGAGGTCAAGTGTCAGGAAACCCGACCTCTAATTCCAACAGCTTGCCCCTCAACAACTTCTTTCTGCATCATGCTGTCCACAAGAAAATGGGTCAATATACTTCTCACTTTCTTTCTAGTGTCTTTCTAGAGTCAATGTGGCATTATAGATAACTTTTGACTAATGGACAGATAGGAGGCAGACAGTCCCATAATATATTGGTGTTAGAATCTTTTTGAATCACTATTAAACAGATAGCTTAAGTCTCTAACAAGTCTCAGTTACTTGGATGCATCAGACATGGCTCTAATAACAAGTCTGATTCCTTTGTTTACACCCCTGAGTTTTTTTCAACCCTGAAAGGGGCAGATATTAGTATGGAGGGAAGACCAGTGACTGGAAGATTCCTGGGTAGCAAAATGAGAAGGCTCTTTCAGTGAGGAAGGGAGCAAGGAGTTAAGTCAGAGTTCCAGTAGTTGGTCCTGTCAGGGAGAGTCATGTAGGAAGGAGACATTTATGGCAGAGGATAGGAACAGTAATGGGAGTGGGGAATTACCCAGTTGCTCAGAACAAGGCAATATAAATTTACTAATTAGAGTTTTAATTTAAAGACTGCCTGTACTTTTCTATAAATGGTCTCATTCATAAATTATTTAATATGTCTATTCAACTTAAGTGCCTGCTTATTATGGGCAAGGACCAGACTTGTTTAAGTCAACCCTGTGTGTATCATGATGTCAACACAGGGGGGAACTATTTTGGTACATGCCTACCAGAGGACTGCTATCTGGTCTTAGTTTCTGTTTGCTCCATTCTGTTTCGATTCAGATTCTGAGACTTATTTTCATGACTGTATTTAGTTATTCATTCCCTTTTTCATTCAATGGTTTTGTATTAAATGCCCAATAAGAGCTGAAGATGTAGACAAGTTTCACAACCTCACAGAGCTTCTATTCTTGGAGAACAGGAATGTCTGTCTTTGTATACAGACCATATACATATATGATATTTAAGCATAGTCCTAAAGGAAGGAGGGAGGAAGCCATGAAGACCTTTAGGGGGAGAGAATTCCAGGCAAAATGATTGGTTAGTGTCAGAGGGCAGGTATGTGCTTGCTGTGTTGGAGGAGCAACAAGGAAGTTAGTGTGACCAAAGTATAGCAGCAAGGGAGAAAGGTATAGGAAATGAGATCAAAGACATAGACTAGGACCAGATCATTTAGCATTCTTAGGCAATGATAAGGACTGGGCTTTATTCCAGGTGAAATGGGAAGACATGAAATGGCTTTGAGCAAGGGAAGGAGCTAATCTCACTTCCTTCTCAAAAGGTTTGTTCCAGGTGCAATGTAGAAAACAGATGTAAGGGGACAAGGGTGCAAAGTTTTTCTTGCTTTGGTCTAGAGAGATATGATGGTGGCCTGGAACAAGGGGTAGTGGTGGAGGTGGGCTTCTCCCCAGTCACTTCCAGTTACTATCAGGGTAGAAGTGTGATCTATTGCACACACCTGAGTGTCTGGTCTACAATACCATATTGAAATTAGAGCATCTTGGATCTTGATTTTGAAATTGTGATCTTGTTATTTCTAGGGCCTCAGGTCCTGATCAGAGGTGGACCTGGAATCTAGAAGTACAAAGGAAGTGAGTAAGAAAAGTTGGAGATGAAGCAGAAGGCAGAGAAAGAAGAGTAATGGGATCTGGTTTCTGGTTTCAGTAATGGTTTCTGGTTACAGGGACCCCCTGACAATGCCTTGTCAGCCTAGAGGACATAATCCAAAATGGACACCTAGTGCTGTGTTCTCACATCCCATTTCCTTCTCAACCCATTGGCTTCCATGGCCAACCATATGTTAGATGTCGGCTTATGTCAGGAGTTGATGTCTACATGGGCATTCAACACTGCAGTTTGTTTATCACCTTACTTGATTCTACAGCACTGGGAACTGCATCCTCTCCTGGTTTCCAGAACACCACACTCTACTATTCTGCCTTCTACTTCCCTCTTTTTCCCTCTCCTTTATAAGTTCTGTCTCTGTTTGCTTTTCCAGTGTTGGTGTTTCCCAGGGTTTTGTTGTCTGCCGTTTAATCTTCTCACTCTTTCTCCTGCCCCTGGCATTCCCATCCAGTTCTGGGGCCTAGACTCTTGTGTATGTGCGCACGCTCCCTCTCTCCCCGTATTTATTCCTAGCTCTAACTTCTGAATTGAACCTCAGACTGCTATACCAGCTGTCAGATGGTCACTTGCTACCTGTTTATCCCAGTGTCATCTAAAATTGAATATTTCTAAACTAACCTGGCAACCTCAACCTTCTCTAGGCTCAGGCTACTTTTCTCTGGTTATTCTGCTTCTTGGTTTGTGGAACCATCCTGCATTCCTTCTCCTTTCCACCCAAGCCCTTCCCCTATCAGTCATTCACCCACTCTGGACGATTTCTACCTCCTAAACACATTGGAATCCTTCCTTTCCCCTCCTTCCCTGCTGGCACTGTCCTAGCTGAGGCTCTCATTATCTCTCTCCTGGTCTCCTACCTGACCTCCTTGCCTCACATCCATTGTCGAAACTCCCTCAGGGATCTACCTATTCTGTAACCTGATCATGTCCCTCATTTGCCACGAATTCCACAGGGTTCCTGTCACAGGTAGTGACTCTCTGGTTCCGTAGGAGACCAGGCAGGGGTGTTCATCCTCTGGTCCTTGCCCGCCTCCAGCAGAATGCCTTGCACACCTCTCCCCATCTTCCACTGTCTTGCTTGCTCTTGATCATTGTATCATGGCAGTACCTCTCACCACTGTCCATTCACATCAGGTTTCAGGCTGGTGCTCATGCTGCATCCTCTGCCTAATAGGTCCTTCCTCCTCCTTTCTGTTTAGGGTGTTCTGAGTCTTTAAAGCTCACGTCAGTGACACACATTCCCTGGGATGCCTTTTTTAGTCTCCCCAGGATAGGTTCTATGCCCTTCCTCAGTATCCCTGGTGCCCTGATAGCATCCTCTCCTCATAATTGTAGCATCAGCAATCATAGTGATATGCTTCTATGTCTGCTTCCCTTTCTGAGCCTTCATTTCCTAATCTGTAAAATGGGGATAATAATAGCACTTATTTCACAATATTGTTTGAAGGATTAAATAAGGTCATCCATGCCATGAATTTAGAAGAGCAAATGGTGCATAGAAAACCTACTAATAACTATGATGATCACAGTATTGTAGACAACAATATTATTATGCAATAATTAAAATGATTATATAATAATGAAAATTATTGATAATAAAATCAGCACCTTATTGATAAAAAGGTACCTCTCTAACAGACCATTAGGCAGTTTTAGAATGATATTACAAAGTAGACATGCCTGAAATAATGTGAGTTTTTCTTCTTTCTAAAGCCATCTGTGAAGAGTTTTAATTATGGGAGAACATGGGCAGAGATGAAAAAGCAGAATGCATCCAGTCCCTGGCTGTGACATTAAGCCCTTGTTCCAGTAATGGGAAAGGCCATAGTTTTCAAATTGTGTTTTCAGTTTCTAAGACCAACATTGCAACAATTTAAACAGGTAAAAATACAAACTAAATTACTGGCCCTGAAGGGCTTGGTGTCCTAAGACTAAAGGCATACCAGAATAAAGTCTCAAACTGGAAGATATACTGGACGAGGAAAAACTGGAGGAAGGGAAGAGACACTTATTGAGCAGCTGTTATGTACTAAGTATTTTACATATACTTGTGCATTTAATAATCACAGTTCCATGAATTAACTAATATTACCCTGCTTACACACCAGACACAGAGAAGGTTGTAAGTTGTCCTGCATTATAAAGCTAACTTTGTGACACCAAATGGACCACTTGCCTTCAGTGGTCAGCTTCTCTTTGCTTTCCTACTTCAAATCCTTGAAGATTCAGTTTAAGTCCTTCCTCATAAAATTTCCACACCTGGCCATGTCCACTGTTATAATTGCATCCTAGGCTTTTAGTCTTACTATTCTGTAATTTAGTGTGATGAACTGTTCTTTTCAGTTTGTAAACCCTATAAAGGTAGGTAGGGGATATACCTCTCGAGTTCACACCTTTGGGACCAAGAGCTAGTACATTACCTGGCTTATAGTAGGTGCTCAGTAAAATGCTTGTTTAGCTTTCTCATCTTAGAAAAGAGATATGTGGAGCATGTGACCTGTAATATTTCCTCCATTTCTGTGTTTCTGGTACTAATGCTCAGACCTAGCAAAGGCAAAGACCTGAATAAGACTTCATGTCCCCAGGCGGCTGGCTGATGCTGTAAGAAAGGGCATGACCACAGATGTTGTGGGCCTCACTTCTTGTCAAAAATTCCACTCAGGTCTTATTACTTCTAAGCAGGTGCCACAGGGGCTCTTCATCTTTTTTCTCCTTCCTGCAGAGCCTGGAGACAGCCTGCAGTTGCTTTCCTCTTCAGCACTGCTGCTGCTCCCTCCATCCTTGACATCCTTCTCTCTCCAGATCTGGGTAGGAAGTAGGGTGTAGTCTTTCTGTAGAGACACACACACATAGCCCCTTTTACTGTAAAGAGTTTTACTCTGAACTGGCACAGAGATACAGTTAGGAGAACTGAAATAGTAACTATAGAGAAGTTATAAAGCCTAAAATAACCTTTGGTAAATATCAGAGACCTGATTCTTGGTTTCTAGTTCCTGCCCATGACTGGTCTTAAGACTGCCTAGTTCTGATTCTAGCTATTGGAACCTCAATTCCTCATCTTTAAAATGGTAGTAATGGCATCTAGTAGGTTGCCATTTTGGTAGTCAAGGGGTCAAATATTGACAGTTTTGTATAGCTCAGCCTAATACTTGGTAGGATTGTTGTAGGTGAAATGAATAATGGATATAGAGTACTTATCATAATGCCTGTCACAAAAGTACTCAATACACACAAGCTATGATGATCCTAATGGTTTTTATCTGAGACAGTGACTGAGGTCTTATTGGACTTGTGCCCTCAGTTCAATTTTTCTAAGTGGCGCCAACCAAATAAATGCCTAGTTTTATCTGACCATTGCCAAAAGAGTAAGCGGGCTGCCCGTGAAGGCACTTTTTCCAGTATACTGCCTTGAATATGATACTGGAAAAGAATGACAAGAGTCTCATGTCCCAAGTGGACATGTTCAATCTTCAAAGCCCTCTACACTGAAAGAAAACTATTCCTGAGCATCTCCATACACTGAATGGTCACCTCAGTGGCAGCTCCTCACACTGTCCACTTAATAGTGCTGTGACCCCAACTGAGTCACTTAATATTCATTTTCCTTTTCAAACAAATATATATTGAATATTTGCTATGTTTCAGGTAATGCTATGCTGCTTTCACAAACAAAAATTTATTCTCATAGTAATATTGTCATTCATTTTTCATCCACTCCACAAATGTTTATTGAGCATCTGTTAAATGTCAAGGCTATGTTAGACAATGGATGCAATGTTAATGAAATTAAATGTAGTTCCTGGGAGCTACTAGGAGACATAGACCACTAGAAAGGATAGACACTAAACACATAATGTTATGCAAGTAAATATAAAATTGCAATTATGATGAGACTGTATGGTATTATGACAGCAAGAATTGCAGAGATTTGATCTAGGCGGGGATATTGGATAAGCTGCTAATTCTTGCCACACCTTTGAGAAAATTAGATAAAGATGTCCTAGGAGATGCAGGTCTGTGTCAGAATATAGGGTTTTTGTGAGTGTTACTCAATTCCTCCCATCACTTGCCCCTCATCCAGTGCTTTTGTGTGGGGTGAAACTTGCACAGATGTGCAGCTTAAGTTTGGGGCTTCCTTGAGGAAATGATGTTAGAACTCTTATTTTTAGAAAGGGATAAAATTAATTATAAAGAAATGAAGATATGTATTTGTATTTGGTAGATTTGAGAGTTGGACTAATGCTCCAAAGAAAATTGTGCGTGCAGAGGCCCTGTGGCAAGAAGAAAGAGGGTCCACTTAAAAAACAAAATATCCAATGAAACTGGAGTTCAGAGGAATAGAGAGAAAAGTGAGAAAGGAAGCTGGAGAAATAAGAACAGATTAGAGTTTGTAGGCCTTGGACAGGATTTCGGTCTCCATCATGAGAGCAATGAAGAGTTGCTTAACTCTTTGAAGTAGATGACAGTAACAGAACTAAATTTTTGTTTGCCAAGATCACTTTGGATATTAGGAGGAAAATGGATTTGGAAAGAAGTAGCAAAAATGAATATAGGGAGACGAGTGAGGAGGATGTCGAAGGTGAGAAATGATGACAATTTGTAATAGTATGATATCCAAGGAGATGGAGAAAACAGTACATATTCAATGGATATTAGGAGAAAAACTTGATAGAATTGCTGATGAACTGAATATTGGGGACAAGGGAAAGAAGCAGGCAAGGATAGTGCTGAAGTTTTCGGCTTGTGGAATGGCATGGGTAGTGAACCCGTAGCCTGAGGCTAAGAAGGCTGGAAGAGGGCCAGGGAAGATGCAGGAGGGGTTGCGTTGGGGTTTCATTTGCAACATCCAAGTGGGGTTGCCAGGTTGGCAGTAGGACACATATATTGGCAAATCAGAGGAGAAATATGTGTCAAGGATAAAATTCTGGGAGGTGCCTGTGCATAGATGATGTGCGAAGCCATTGGTGTCACTGAGACCACCAGGAAAGGAAATAAGATAGGAAAGCTTAGAAATGAGCCTTTAGGAATCTTAAATTTACTGGCCAGATTGAAAGGTAAACTTGCAAAGTTGTTTTTATATCCATTTTCCAGAAACCAAAGCTCAGGAAGTTGAATAATTTGCTGACGGCAAATGGCTAGCAAATGGTAAAGATGGAATTTAAATCTGGATCTTTTACATTCTAGAATTCTCACTTTCCCACCGTGTCACATTTTCCAGTCTTCAACAATTATATTTTTCAAAAAAACTTTTAAAAATATTGCCATTATTTCATTTAGCATCGAATAATTCTGTATTCTTCAATAAAACTATTTTTTTTAATACCCTAAAGTATCCATGCAGCTGAGGGTGAGGAGAGAAAGGCAAAGTGAGTGCTATAAGGAAGGCTAAAACACAGAAACTTACCAGTCCCTGGGAGCCTGGAGTTCACCAACTTGACATAATTAGCTGTTCACTTAACACCAGTAATTAAATGACTTTACACCAAGCTCTTTATGAGAGAAAAAATTAGTGTGAAGTGCAGCAGACACCTTCAGGCTCTTCTCACGAAACCTGTCTTCATGGCTGGATTCTGTGGCTGGCTCCTGCCGAGTTACAAACTGTGTGGTCACACAGGCACTCCCCTCTCCCTGTCTCAGGTCAAAGAGCTGAGAAATGGGTCCCAGCAAGTTCTGGGAATGAGATGCTGAGCCTCTGCTGGCTTGGCTGTGTGCAGTTCCTTCTTTCACTAAAGCAGATTCCCCTGGCAGTAGACAGTATGCAAGTTAAACCTAGGGTTCTGTGAAGTAAACTGGGACCTAAGATATTCTGGAAGGGGCTTTCTACGTCTACCCTGTGCTCAGATGGCAGGATGGATAGCATTGGGTATATCTTGTAGATTACTTCAGATTTCTCCCCCCTTATAATTAAAGGTCAGAAGAGGATTCTGGCTTGGAAACAGCAACGGAGGCAAAACCAAAGAGAGGGGCTTAAACATGGCTCCATATGACCACAGGCCTAGAAGGACTGAAAATTTCACTTTAATTTCATTAGGACAGGAAAGTGATTTCAATAAAGTGATTCAAAATGTCAGATAAACCCAAACAAGTTATTCTCACCTACCCACCCACAAGAAACTAAGTTTTAAAATGTCTTACCTAGAAATATACTACTTGAAAAGAGTCCAAGTTGAGCAAAATTTGAGACTTCACAGAAATTACAGACAAAGTTATCCCCTTTGGGATGGCCACTTGGTATTCCTTGCTTTGCAGCAACTCTAATTAATATTTAATCATCGTGGAACTGTCCTCGTCTCCCAAGAGCTCTTTGGGAAACTGAAGCTGCTTCTGCTTAAAATGGCCAACTTTCATTTGGTAATGATGACTTTTGTTGGTGTGCCACAAAAGCGTTAAAATGTAGACCTCAGAACATGGAAGTGACTAGTAATATCAGGCGGGCTGCTCATAGCCTTTAGGTTCTTTTGACATATGTCAGTGTTACTAAGATGATGGTGTAGGTGGGATGCAGCAATGAAGAAAATACTAGGCATGTAGTCCAAGGACTTTAAATTTCAGTCCTTGTCCCACCATTTGGCAGCTGTATGACCATGGCTAAGTCATTAGTTCAGTTAACCGAACATGTATTGAGTGTGACTAGGGAGCTTGACCACAGCTAAACAATGAGGACTTACACATTCTTATGTTAAGGGATTTGAATTTTTTAAAGGACAATAGAGCCAGAGAACCATCTTGAGCTGGAGAATAACATGATCAGATGTATACACTAGAAAGATCTCCCTGGTGTTGGTATATAAGATGGATTGGACAAAGATAAGGATAGACAAGGAAACCAATCAGAAAACTTATACAATTTTCTAAACAAGAATTGTGAATATAGGAACTAGGAAAATGATAACAAGGTCACAAAGGAGGTGATAGATAGGAGGTGTGTTAAAATAGAAAGGGAAGACATTGTGAAAGCTGGATATGAAGTTAAGGTAGATGTAGAGGATGATTTACAGATTTTTGGTATAGGCTACTCCATAGATATGGCTACCTTCATTAAGTTAATAAATAAAGGAAAGGGCCAGATTTTATGCTTGATGATGATGAATTTGGTTTGAGGAATGCTTAGTTTGGGGTTTTTATAGAGGATTCTAGATGAAAATATACAGTGAACAACTTTGGTATAAATCAGGAGAAAGTGTAAGTGAGAGGTAAAGATTTTGCAGCTATATTTATACATAGTGTATGAAATTGTGAATACTGAAAACCTCATGCAAAGAGGGTGTGCAGAATGAAAGGAGAAGACAACTGAGAAGAGAACCCTCTGGGAACATTAAGTATTAGGAGGCAGATGGTGGAAGAAGAGCCATGAAGTATAATACTATAGTAAGGAGCTATCCAAGTAGGTGAAGGAGAATCAGAAGAGAATACCAGAGAAGAAAGAGCTTCACAGGGAGCACGGCCAACAGTGTTACCAAGAATTCACCAAGAATTCATGTGTGATAGGAACTCAAAATGGGTGCCTGAGCTGGGTTGACAAGATAGATTGAGAGGTATGTGGAAATATTTTATAAGTACACTTGTGGAAAAAAAGATAAATTATGTGGTAGTAATTATCAATAAGTAAAGGGATAAATTATTTTTATTCAAATAGATGAAACTTGAGCCTACTCATATCCTCATATGCTAGTAAGAAATAGGCAATGAAGGAGAACTTGGATAGAAGAGTCTGTTGATGAGATCGGAGCCCTTAGGCTGGAACCTTGTTTAAGAAGGAAGGATATACATTAAGCAGGTCTCTTTTTCCCTCTAAGAACAGTGGGAGGGAGATGAGAATGTTTGTGGATTTAATTATCTGTAACAGGGTGGGTAGGAATTCATGGGAAATGTTACCCAGTGACCACTATTGTCCTTATCATGAGGATGGGAAGCAAAGCCATTTTCAGAGTGTAGAGGAGAAAAGCATAGATTAGAAGTTCAAAGAATGTGGCAGTTTGTAGTAGCTATGAATTGGACAGGCTGTAAGCAGAGAAATACACAAAGATTATAGTATATCAGTGAAGATTCAGTAGGGATGATGGCAGGAGTGGCATCGATCCAGAGGGTAGTGGATTTTCTCCATGAGCACCAGCTGCTGGAGTATAAATATACAAAATGTGTACATATAGATTGGTTTATTTGGGGGATTTTCTTTAAGGTAGGTAGGTAAAGAACCAAGGTAGAAGGAATTCAACTTGCATGCCAAAAAAGATGTTGATTGATGAACCACAGAATACAGGCTCTATGTGAAAGGATAGAAGTTCACAGACGTGGTAGATTTGGAGAAAAGTGATGTATTAAGAGGTAGGATATAACCAATGAGATTGGAGGATAAGGATAATGGGAAAAGGAAATGAGAGAGCTGGCCATTTTGAAGGTTGAGGTTAAAAAGGATGGAACTTGGACTTTGGCATGAAGCAGAGGAGGGTGTGCCATGGGAGAGCAGTAGGAATGGATTGTTAAGTAGAATGAAAGAGGGGGCTCTTGGACTTAAAGGGATCAAGGAAATATGGAGCGAGGTTACTGAATTAATGGTCTATAAATGGAAGAATATAGGAACATGAATGGGCCTGGGGATGCAGAGATAGATTGCCTAGATGCCTCATGGAGATGGAGGGATTACCTTCAAATAACTGAATTATAGTGTTGGGAGTTTTAAGGGACTCCATAAACATCATCCTTTGTTCAATCTAAGTTTGAAACCAATTAAGAAAGATATGAGAATTAAAACAGACAGGATCAAAAGGCTATCTTTATTACTACTACTGGATTTAATTTGGGATAACGTGGCTTATAACTGCTTATAAGTGTACTGTCTAATATGGAACCATAGGCTTAGCCACCCAGGCTTAGGAAGCTGTGGACCCCTGAAGACTTCTGGGGAGTGAGAGGCAGACCCTTTTCAAATTATCAGAAAAAGGAAAGAAAACATGCTCTTTGAAGAGAGATGAGCTTCTAAAAAGAGAATAGGAAGAGACGGCTATATGCATGCCTGGGTCCATAGCCAGAATCATAAATCATTTAGATCACCTCACCTCAAGCAGAAGAAAAAAAGAGTCTAGGTGTATAAAGCTAGTGATACTTTCTCACCATGAAAGGAAGTATAAGGATTAGAGACAAAGATTTTTTTCTCTCGAAAATCTTGAATCAGAAAAACAGAAACTGTTCTACATGTTCCAAGTAGAAAGAATTTTTCTTTAAATTGAGGTCATATTTATATACAGTGGACATGCAGAATAGGAATCTTATAAATAATAGGAACTTGTAATAGCACAAGTCTCTGCCATGTAAAAAGGGATAACCATGGTGGTGATAATTCAGCACCCCCCCCCAATATATAGCAGCAAGAAAGTGATGTAGATAGTGGTTGATTTAGGTGTCGAAAGAAAGCTCTGTGGTGAGGTAGAACACGACAGTGGTACAGGGGGGCTGGAAGAGTGAGGGTTCCTTCTCATGACCTCCTGGCACTAGTGGTGTGAGAGTGAGTATGTGCTCATTTGAATAAACTGAAAATGAAAACGTGGCTTTCAGAGACAGCCTTATTTCCATTTAGTAAGAAATAGAACAGCTAAAAAAGTAGAGATTTTAATTTCCCACAATATACAGTTTCCAGGGTGCACAATGAAAAGATCTGACTGAGAAGAAGGATGGAGGAGGGGGTATATGATGAAGAATGGAATTGAGATTAACATAGTTAGCTTCTACCACAAGACGGGAAGATCAAGGCTGGTCCAGCTTGACCTACCCGACTAGTGGGTGCTCGTAGAGTATCAATGTGACTCCACTGAAGAGAGAATTTAAATTGTCTTTGTCAGGGATATCTTGGTTGTAAGAAAAGAAAAAAAAAAAAACCCTCTGAAACTACTTTAAAGAAAGGCATCAGAGTAAACTTAAAAAACCCGGGGGCAAAAAGGAAAGCTGTGTCCCGAGAACTAGAAAAACTGAAGGCTAGATTTCTCTGTCCATCTCTGCAAGTATTCCCACCCCCACTTCCCACTTCTATCAGCACATTTGCTTTGTTCTTTTCCATGGACATGGGTTTATATGCCTTGGTGTATATGAGGTAGGAAGTGGATTCCATGGTTAGAGCTCCTACTTGACCTTTCAGATTCCATGCCCCCATTTTTTCCCCCATTATTTTTTAGCTAGGTTCTCTATGTCCTAACTTCAAGTTCCTAGGAAAGATAATATAACTGGCTCACTTTGGGTCAATAATCTATTTAAAATTTAGTCAGCTGTGTCCTGGGGTGGAAGAACGGTGACTTGACCCAAACATTGAAGGTTGGTTCACACTTCAACAGGGTTGATGGGTCATGGTCAGCTCTCAGAGAAAAAAGCATGAGCTAGATATGAATCCAGAAAGTCTCTATAACACAGACAAAGTCTAAGAGAAAAGTATAGATCCTGGTACAGGGAGGATACAGGAAATATAAGAGGTATGGTTGTAGAACCTGTCGATTTAGTTATCTCTAAATGCTTGGATGAATTTTTCAGTCTTCTCTGCTTAGGGTTGTTGTAAGAATTCTTATTATAAAGAGGAGTAATATGAAGTATATGAAGTAATATGAAAGTGGGATGTAAATATAAGGTTATCTCTTGAGACTAGATTATGTGATTCTCAGTCCAAAAAAAATTTGAAATCATCTAGCCGTGTTCTAACCTGGGTTATTCTTGAGTTTCCAGTCTCTTTCCTGGCCCCAATTATTGGGAACCTTTTGGAATCACATGTTTTACCTCCTAATCAGAATTTTTTGTCCATATCTTCTTGATAAATCTATCTTGATCACTATACTCTTTGTGTGTGTATATTTTCAGGCTCACATTAGATTCTTTTTTTTTTAAGATTTTATGTATTTATTTGATAGAGATCACAAGTAGGTGGAGAGGTAGGCAGAGAGAGAAGGAAGCAGCCTCCCTGCTGAGCGGAGAGCCCCATGCGGGGCTAGATCCCAGGACTCTGAGACCATGACCTGAGCAGAAGGCAGAGGCTTTAACCGACTGAGCCACCCAGGCGCCCCTCAAATCAGATTCTTATTTAGAGCCACTAACCAAGACTGTATATTCTGGGAATGGCAGGATCCCTTCTTTCTCTGCCACCATAGAAGAAGTGATCTTATGCTGTTCTTATGGTGGATGTTTTGCTTTGAGTCTTCTGCCCATAGTCTATAGTCCTAGCCATGTAGTGATTCACAGGGTGAGGCCACTGCTGATCACTGTGCTCCTTCACCACCCCATGCCTGACAGAGCCCCCATGGTGATCAGTGTCCTGCCCTATTCCTGAACATGACCATTCCTGTCTTCTCACTGCATATATTAGAACCCTGATGGAAGTTCAGGCAACTCTTTTCATGAAGAATGTACTGGGATAGTGCAGAGTGAGAGGACCAAGAATTGGGACCTTATATCACTAATCCACTCTTGTACCACACAAGGTTCTGGGGGACATTTGCCTCATAGTTTAGGACTTTGAAAGACAGCCACATGAATACAACCTCTCTCCTGACACCTCTACTTTCTCAATCACGTCTGGTCTTCTTTGTGCATCATTCTTCATTTTCTCCCCAACGTGGGGTTGCCAGTCTGCTCTTTCAAAAAACCTGTGAGAAAGGAATCAAGTGCCTCTGTTATCTACTTGTGTTTTAGAAAAGTTGGTAGTCCAGATTCCACGTGGATTAGAAGTACCTTCTTTCTTCTGCCTTGGGGTTTTTTTTACCCTAAATAGGGACAGGCTGGCTCTTTGAACAGAGTGATGGTAAGAAAGATGCTTTCATTCCAGTTCTTCACTGCTGAGGACTGGGATAACTTTCTTCCTGAGATTCCCAAATTCCGATATTTCTTGGTACATGTTGAAAACAATCAGTTTAGTCCCTGAAAAAGGAAAGCATATTTTTCCTATTGACTTAATTTTAAATCTGTATCTTCAGAAATAGAAGCCCTGATAATGTTGTGTAAGGAGCATTGTGTATGACTTCTTTGATAGCCCATTTTTATTACAGAGAACCATCACATTGGTGGAAAGTGGTATCATGTAAGACTCAAATTGAAAATGGCACTCCCAAGTAGATTCTTTTTAATCTCTAAAGTTTTTATTTGTTAGAAGAAAGTTTGTTCTGACACAGTAAGACTTGTTCTTTTAGAATATCATGTATCTTGAGGCCCCTGGGTGGCTCAGTGGGTTGGACCTCTGCCTTTGGCTCAGGTCATGATCTCAGGGTCCTGGGATCAAGCCCTGCATCAGGCTCTCTGCTCAGCAGGGAGTCTGCTTCCCCTCTCTCTCTGTCTGTCTGCCTACTTGTGCTGTCTCTCTCTGTCAAAAAAAAAAAAAAAAAGAAAGAATATCATGTATCTCCTGTGCTTGTGTGATTGTCATCAATACCCCCACATGTACCTGACAGATGAGTCTTCCTATGTGAGGTCCTACCATGTGGTTTTGTTGCTAGCCTTCATGAATGAGGCTGAGGCTAGGTCCTGAGGAAAGCCTAATCCTAGATAATATTACTCTAGATAATACAGTTTGCCTCACGTTCCTCTTGTGGTTAAATATGCTAAATATGCTAAATATGTTAAATATGCTCAATCTCAATGGTGTCTAGAATACTCTTTGTCAGTCTCCTAGAGCGATCTCATGGATAGATGGAGGAGATAAGAAGAGAGGAAAAAAGAGAGAGAAGAGGAAAGAAAATTAAAGAGCTCAGGTTTTGAGCTAATTTGTCAATAGAAATTACATTCAAATTGAAAGAAATCCAATGCAGTTTAAAGTAATGAAGCAAATGAATATTCATTTCAAAATACAAGGATGATCTGCCTCATCACAGAGAAAACAAAATTTGTTTATTATGACCTGAACATTTTATTGGAAGGACAGGTATTTGAAGAGAGTCAAACTCTGCCCACAGCCATGTTAAATAATATCAGGCTTGAAAAATAAAATAGGTAATTCAATTCTGATCCTAAAGGAATGTAATTCTTGAGATTAGATTTATGAAAGGAACATACAGAAAATAGTACAAGTAGGTCATGTTAAGCTTTATGTAAGCAGGAGCCAAAATATGGACTATATATTGTGGAAACCCGGGGAGAGTAACCCAGGTAGGTGGCACACTGGTTTTTTTTTTCCTTAAAATGCAGGCTGTCTTATTGGAGAAATACACCTCTTTTTTTAGCTGTGAGTCCCTGGATTCCTTCTGTGGGCCAGCAGTTTTGTTTTTGGTGTGTCAACAGCTATCACTATCACAGAGATGGGGGCCAATACCCATGGGTAATTTCTTCTCTGTAAACTCCACTCTTGGCAGAATGCTGGTCTTCTGATCCTTTTCTTTTTTTTTTTTCTTTTTCTTTTTTTTTTTTTTTAACTAACTTGCTTCCTGTACAGGTTCTGCCATTTCAACTTCTTGTTCTTTGTTCTTGAGCTGTTCACTCTAGGGCTTATGATCAGCAAGATCATACTGAAAGAAAGAATAAGAAAGAGAAAGAGAGAAAGCTAAAGTTCAAAGCCTTTGCTGATAAGCTCCTACATACAGTTTGTAATGTATGTGTACATGCAGTGTGTAATGGTAATTGATAATGGTGAAGCTGTACAGTAGATTTAAGTGGATGTCAATAGAATAAGAAGATACTATCTGCTCCATATTCAGTTTCTAATTCTCTATCAATCCTGCTCTCTTGATTGCTCCAAAGCTGCTGTCTCCTCCAGGTGATGTTTAAGCCTGTCCCTCTCCTCCTCTCCCATACCTTATGAAAAATGGTTGTGCCATCTGCAGCTGTCAGGAGGCTGCGGAGTAGGGAGTATGGCTCAATGAATATACAAATGTGCAGCTGGACCACAGCCCCTTCCAGAAGGCAGCTGGAATATAAATCACAGTGAGCTAACACTTCTGAAGTAGCAGGCTGCCATTGAGTGGCTGCCATGCATAAGGGACTGGAGAAAAATAGGAGAATGTGAGAAAGGTCTCAGTGGAAATAGGCCCTGCAATATGTGGAGAGGTTGGCTAGGACGACAGAGCTAGGAGTAGCATGTTCTGAAAAACCTAATTGCTCGGGCTCTTGCAGATCATGGAACAAAGCAAAGCACAACATGGGGTTTATTGAGTTTTAGTATATTTGCTTCCCTTTGAGCTCATGGGAGTCTCTTAGGATCTCTTCCTGCCCACCCCTCCCACCCCACTGCCTCTCTCAGCTCTTCCCACTTGCCAGGCACTATGCAAGGTTTTGGAGCCACAGTTGCAGTTCTTGAATCAAATGAAATCTCTGCCCTGAATTTTGATGGTGGAGGGGCATGGGGTTTGGCAGTGATGATGGGGAAACATACTTTATAATAATGACAGTTATAATAAATCAAAATGCAGTGTGATGAGTTGTGATGGAAATAGATACCAGAATCTGTGAGATGTCAAGGGGCAGAATAGTTTAAGTCTGCTTTGGATTAGTTTTTCAGAGGTGACATTAGAATAAAATCTTCCAGCATGAGTAGACATTCCCTAGGGAGATCAGGATGCAGCTGAGAAATAGTAGATGGAAGGCTAGGAGCAGGAAAGAGTGTGCATTGATTCTCGTTTGTGGCCAAAATTTTAATCAGCCCAAATTATTGAATGTTTTTCTTCAATCCTCTCTTATTAAAGTCAGTGCAAATTCTGCTTGTGGGCTCGTCTTTCACACAACTAGCTTCACCCTATACACATCTGGCCCACATACCCTGGCTCCCCATGAAAATAAATCAAATAAATACAAATTTAACTACTTTTCTTCCTTTTCTCTCTCTCTCTCATGCACACATGCACATTCACACACAGACATACACACCAAGGAATGTGGGCAGCCTCCAGAGATGGAAAAAGCAGAAACTAAACAAAGTAGATTCTCCTTAGAGTCTTCAGAAAGGAACGCAGCCCTCCTGACAACAGCACCTGACTCTGAGCCCAGGGATACCCATTTCAAACTTCGAACTTATTGAGCTGTAAGATAATAACTTTCTGTTGTTTTAAGCCATAAAGTTTGTTGTAATTTGTTGCAGCACCAATAGGAAATTAATACAGACAGTATCTGGAATGACATGCTGCTATAACAAATAAAAATGGAGAACTGGCTTTTGAATCAGGCAATAGACAGAGGCTGGGATAATAAAGTTTTAAAAACTAAAAATGTGTATGTTAATGATTCTGCTAGTGAGAACTCAGAAATCAGTGAGGAGCATGGTAAAAAAGGCACACAGTCTTAGAGAACATCTAAATTGTTACGAAAAGACTATTGGTAGAAATATGGGTGTTGAAGTCACTGCCGGGGAATGAGAACTTGAAAGCAAAATGTATAAACAGTGAACTTGGATATTTAACTAAGGAGGTATTCAAGCAAAATATTGAAGGCACTGCTTCTGTTGCTGTTTATAGCAAAGTATAAAGGGAAAGAGATAGATTGAGGGGATAATTGTTAAACAAGAAGGAACCAGGCCTTGATAATTTAGCTGATTCTC
The DNA here is from genome assembly GCF_964662115.1 of Mustela nivalis. Taxonomy (NCBI): domain Eukaryota; kingdom Metazoa; phylum Chordata; class Mammalia; order Carnivora; family Mustelidae; genus Mustela; species Mustela nivalis. The sequence goes on from NC_139035.1 coordinate 24,801,013, forward strand.
AACCTATCTGGATTACAAAAGACAGTCGAATTTGATGATTCATTCTCAGGAAAATATGCTCTTGGAGAGAAAGCCAAGGACCTGGCTTTTGCTTGTGCCTCTGAAGGTTAGAGTGTCTCCTTACACCAAGGGCTCTTCCAAGAGATTAGGTGTGTGAATCCCTTCGGCCATCTCAAGAGAAGCCAGGAATATAAATGAAATTATCTAGAAGAGAATTGTGAGAGAACCCCTTGTTTAATGGAGTGAGTTCTCATGACATATATAGGAGACACACAAAATATTTGAGAATTTTGTACCATTAGAAGCACTGCTACTTTGCACTGAAAAGGTCAGAGGAGGTACAAAAGGAAAGAAGGTCATTGTACCCCTAGAATTCTGCAGGCAAGAAGCTGGCTGATAAAATGACTCAGCTATAAATCCATGCTGTCTTTCATGAAGATGAAAGAACTGAGAGGGTGGACTTTTTAGGCCAAAGGGCAGAGCTGAGGGTCAGCAGGGGTTATTCCTAGCTTGTGAAACCAAATGAAGGTTTCCTGGCTGGATTTTGAAATTGCTTGGGAATGGCAGTTCCTTTTTTTTTTTTTTCCTTCATTTCCTTCTTTTTTTTGCAAGTAAATGTCTGCAACTATAATCCTGTGTCTTTCCCCATATTGTCTTTTGGGAACATATAACTTGATACTTGTGTTTCACAAATTGATAGAAAAAGATACCTAAACTTTCACTCATACCTGATTCTGATGAATTGAGATCAGCTTTTGGTTTCACTGATTTGTTGTTGTTGTTTTCAATTTCACTGGTTTTTGCTCTAGTTTTGTTGTTGTTGTTGTTTGTTTGTTTGTTTTGTTTTTATACTTCTGTTATCTTTAAGCTTGAATTGTTCTTTATCTTCCTAAGGTGGAGCATCAAGTTATTGATTTTTTATCTTTTTTCCTTTCTAATAGACACAGTTAATGCTACAATTTTTCCTGTAAGTGCTGCTTTCTCTGCATCTCACAAATTGTGGCAAGTTATGTTTTCATTTAGTTAAAAATATTTTTAGTTAAGCTTGAGGTTTCTTCTTTAACTGATGTGTTATGTTGGAGTGTGTGGTTAAATTTTCAAATATTTGGAGATTTTCCAGCTATATTTCCACTGCAGATTTCTAGTTAAATTTCATTATAATCTGAGAACTTCTTTACATCAATTTCTCTTCTTTAAAATTTTCTAAGCTATGCTTTATGGCCCAGAATGTGGTCTATCTTAGTCTATCTGTGTGAATGTGGTTATATGTATTTTCTGTTGTTGGATAGCATATTCTATAAATGCTGATTATCAAGCTGATTTATAATGATGTTTAGGTCTTTGCTGATCTTTGTATCTTTACTGATTACCAGCTTGCTTGATTTCTTAACTGCTGAAAGAGATGTGTTAAAGTCTCCAACTACAATAGTGGATTTGCTTACTTCTTTCTTCAGTGGTACTAGCTTTTGACACTCTGTTGTTATGTGCATACATATTTAAGATTGCTCTGTCTTTTTGGAAAATTGATTATTTTTCATTATAAGATGTTCCTTTTTATCCCTGATCATTTTTCTTTTTCTAAAGACTGAGTTGACTGATATTAAAGTACCTACTCTAGTTTCCTTTCGATTATTGTTAGCATGGTATATCTCTTTTTTCCCATTAAAAAAATTCTATTTGAGTGTTTATATTTAAAATGTGTTTCTTGTAGACAACATGTAGTTGTTTAATTGGGTCTCTTTCTCTCTCTTAAATCCCTTCTGACAGTCTCTGTCTTTTCACTAATATATTTAATTCATTCACATTTAAAATCATTATTGATTTAGTTGAATTAATATCTGTCTTATTTGTAACTATTCTCTGTAAGTTGCATTTGTTGTTTTTTTCCTTAATTTTCTTTCCTGGTTTTAACTGAACATTTTAAATGATTATTTTATAACATATCAATTACACTTGTGTAAAAAAAAAAAATTAGTGGTTGTCCTAGACCATTGTAGTATACATTTTAACTAAGTCCATTTTCAAATAGCACTGTGATATATCACCTATAATATGACTTCATTATGACAGAATATTCTCAGCCCCCCATCCACTATGACATTGTTGTCATTAATTTCACTCTATATGCTATAATCATCCATATCAATTTAGAAGAAAAAAATGTAAGACTTCGTTTTAACTTTATTCCCTTTCTGATACTCTTAATTGCATTATATAGATGTGTTTTGAAGTATATCACTTTCCTTGTCCCTGAAGAACTTTCAAAACTTCCTTCAGAGAAGATGTGCCAAAGATACATCAATTTTTGTTTGTATAAGGAAGTTTCTTTCTTTTAATTTTCTTTTTTTTAAATTTATTTTTTATTTATTTTCAACATAACAGTATTCATTATTTTTGCACCACACCCAGTGCTCCATGCAATCCGTGCTGTCTATAATACCCACCACCTGGTACGCCGACCTCCCATCCCCTGCCCCTTCAAATCTCAGATTGTTTTTCAGAGTCCATAGTCTCTCATGGTTCACCTCCCCTTCCAATTTCCCCCAACTCCCTTCTCCTCTCTGTCTCCCCATGTCCTCCATGCTATTTGTTATGCTCCACAAATAAGTGAAACCATATGATAATTGACTCTCTCTGCTTGACTTATTTCACTCAGCATAATCTCTTTCAGTCCCGTCCATGTTGCTACAAAAGTTGGGTATTCGTCCTTTCTGATGGAGGCATAATACTCCATAGTGTATATGGACCACATCTTCCTTATCCATTCGTCCGTTGAAGAGCATCTTGGCTCTTTCCATAGTTTGGCAACCATGGCCATTGCTGCTATAAACATTGGGGTACAGATGGCCCTTCTTTTCACGACATCTGTATCTTTGGGGTAGATACCCAGTAGTACAATGGTCATAGGGAAGTTCTATTTTTAATTTCTTGAGGAATCTCCACACTGTTCTCCAAAGGGGCTGCACCAACTTGCATTCCCACCAACAGTGTAAGAGGGTTCCCCTTTCTCCACATCCTCTCCAACACACATTATTTACTGTCTTGTTATTTTGGCCATTCTAACTGGTATCAGGTGGTATTTCAATGTGGTTTTGGTTTGAATCTCTCTGCTGGCTAATGATGAACATTTTTTCATGTGTCTATAAGCCATTTGTATGTCTTCTTTGAAGAAGTGTCTGTTCATGTCTTTAGCCCATTTTTTGATGTGATTATCTGTTTTTTGAGTGTTGAGTTTGAGGAGTTCTTTATAGATCTTGGATATCAGTTTAAGGAATTTTCTATTTCTCCTTCACTTTGAAAGGATAGTTTCACTGGATATTGGATTTTAGGTTGGTATCTTTTTCTTTTAACACTTTAAATATTTCAATTCACTCCCTTCTCACTTACCTGGTTTCTGATGAGAAGTCCACTCTAGTTTTTAGTGAAGGTGATATTTCTTCTGATTTCTTTTGATATTTCCTTTGTGTCTCAGAAGTTTGAATATGACATGCTTTGGTACAGTGTTTTTGTTATTGTTCTTTTTTTTTGTTATTGTTCTTATTATCTATGTTGTTGGTATCTTCTGAGATCACTGAATCTATCATGTGGTGTCTTTACTTAATTTTGGAAAGTTCATTATTTCTTCAAACATTTCTTCTGCTCTTTTCTCCCTTTTCTCAGCTTCTGGTTTTCTTATTACTATATGGCACATCTTCTGAAACTGTCCCACGTTTCTTAGATGTTTTATTATAGGTTTGTTTTTGTTTTTTTTATTTTCTCTTTGCATTGTAACTTGAGAAGTTTTTATTGACCTATCTTCAGCCTCACTGATTCTTTCCTTAGTTGTGTAGTCTGCTGTTAGGCCCATCAGAGGCATCCTTTGTTTATGTTACATTGAATTTCTCACTTTTCCTTTGGATTTTTTCTTAGTGCTTCCATCTCTTTGTTTTTATTACCCATCTGTTCCTACATACTGTTTACATTTGAGCCCTTACATATTAATCATAGTTATATTAAATTCCCTATTTGATATTTATGACATTTGTGTCTTATCTGAGTCTGATTCTAATGCTTGCTTTGTTTCTTCAAAGTTTCCTCTTTCTGGGATGCCTGGGTGGCTGAGTCAGTTAAGCTGCTGCCTTTGGCTCAGATCATGATCCCAGGGTCCTGGGATGGAGCCCTGCATCAAGCTTCTTGCTCAGCAGGTAGCCTGCTTCTCTCTCCGCCTCTGCCTGCCATTCTGCCTGTTTGTGTACTCTCTCTCTGACAAATTAATTAATTAATTAATTATTTTTTTAAAAGTTTCCTCTTTCTTTTCTTTCTTTTTCATGCTTTGTAATTTTTGCTATAAGCTGGACATATCATATCATATAACCCAGGACTGAGATATATAGATTACCAGTGAGAACATGTATGTTAATCTGATTATAAATATGTCTGTGCTCAGTATTTGCTGTGGCTATAGGTGCCTTCAGACTTAATTCCTTAAATGTCTCTGTTACTATTTCTCCTCTTGATTTTGGGATGCCTTAAGCACTCCTCTTAAGAGAGAGTCTACATGTTGCAATTCTTTTAGCTGTAAACCACTGTTCTCTTGATGCCCATTGTTGTATGATCTGATATTGGGGAGAAGAAGCATTCTATACCACCTCTAAATCTCTGTCTTCTACTAGACTTGTGGTTCTGGGTTGTGACTCTCAAAAGTGTTTTTCCCAGTGGCATAGATTTTTTTTCCACCCCTAAAGGGAGACAAGAAGGTTAGAAGAGGCTAGAGTGGGAAGAATGCTCTTCTGCAGCTGGGAAAATATTTCTCCCTGGAGTGTAGGTCTTCATGATAGAGAATTCTCTGGGTGCATTTCACAATGATTTTCCCCTCTCTTCACCCCTGTGAGAACCCAAGTGTATTTTTCTTGGCTCTTCACTGTGAGAACCTGGAGGGATGCTTGGAACTAAAACCCTGAACATATGGTGAACCCCTTAGACTGTGAGCTCTAAGGATTTTCTCATTCTCATGCTAATCAACATTCAACTATCAACAATTCATCAAAACTACCATTTAAGTGTTCCTATCAGTTGCCCCAACAGTTTCTGTTTCAGGTAAGCTGATCTTGGATGTGTCTCTGAATGAGCCTGTGTATGCAGATTGTGGGGTGGAAGCCCTGCAAACTCAGTTCTTTCTTGGTTTTGAGAAAAGTCATTGATTTTCAGTTTGTCCAGCTTTTTCTTTTCATAAGGACAAGTGTGACAACTTCTTAACTTTTTACCTGTTGGAGCTGAAAGAGGAAGTTGTTACTGTTATTTTTGTTGCCATTACTATCAAACTCTTACAATAAGGTAGGTGTTTTGGTTTAAGGGAGATGAAATAGAGCTGCTACTTTCTGTTTCCCAGTGGTCAAATTCATTTTTGCATTTAGTGTGCCAAAAAGAAAAGATCAAGTTTTGGTCACTCATTCCTTTATAAGCATTGATTTGAACCTGATTTATCATCAGAATGACTGTACACATACTGAAAAAAAAAGTTGTAGTTTTGTTTGCCTTTCTGGAAATCAGGTACCTAGCAATCCCATCTCTTTGGAGTGTGGCTAAAAACTAGAAAATAAGCAAAAAATTCTCCTGAATAGTTAATGTCTCAAATGCAGGTGCTGAATTTCTTAAAATATAATTTTGATAGAAGCAAAACTATATGTAATGCATATGCAAGTTATGAAGTATAATGATGTAATCATCAACTGTTAGTCCACCACCTGTTATAAAGGCTAGAGCATTACCAGTACTTCCAAAGCTCTCTCTCATCTGCAGGACAGCTAACCTCTGGAGATAACTACTCTCCCCAGTTTTAGGCATATAGTTCATCTGTTCTTTGAAAAACATTTTCTTGTGTATATATTACAAAACAATATAATCTTGAGTGTTGTTTGGTTTTTAGTTTTATTAAAATAACTTATCATGTTACATGTCGTTTTCTGGACTTGCACTTTTCATTTAATTAGTTATATGTACTCTGTGTGCCCAGTGACCTCCCTCTGCAAAATGGAGGTAATAATAGTATCTATCTCACTTTACTTTTATAAGAAATAAATAAGTTAATATTTGTAAATCACATAGAACAGTACTGGACATATAGATCATGCTTTATATGTTTGTTAAGGAAGAGATACATGTATTCATTTACACTGTTGATGTATTTGGAGTTCATCCACTTTTACTACCATATAATATTATATTTTACATATACCATAATTTATTAATCCATTCTCATGTATATTGGCATTTGATGATCTCCAGCTCTCTGCTATTAACTAATAATACTGACCTGAACATTTTTATTCATGTGTTGTCATATGCCTCTGTGAGAGTTTCTCTAGGATTCCATCAACAGTAGAATTGCCATATCATGGGGCTTAAGCATATTCAGCTTGAAAAAATAACACCAAAGTGGTTGTATACATTTACATCTCTATTAAGAGAGCATAGGAGGTCTTTCTGTTCTACATCCTGCTATCACTTGGTATTATCAAATTTAGTAGGTTTTGCATTCTGGGTGGGGTAAAATACGGTTTATTTTGTACGTTTCGAGAATTTTTAGCAATATTGAGCATTTTTCTTTTGTTTCGTTTGTTTTTTAGAGACTATTTATTTGAGAGAGAAAGGGCATGTGCACAAGTGGGGGATGGGTGGAGGGACAGAGGGAGAAGGAGGCTCTCTGCCCAGCAAGAAGCCCAGCACTGGGCGAGATATTAGGACCCTGGGATAATGACCTGAGCCTAGGGCAGATGCTTAACTGACTGAGCCAGCCAGGCATCCCAATACTGAGCATTTTTCAAATGTTTGCCCTTCAGATTTCTTCTATGGTAAAGTAACTGTTGTTTGCCCACTTGTCTACTTGTGTGTATATATATATATGTATGATTTTTTGTATTTGATATATCTTCATATTTTTCTTTTGACAGTTAAATATGTTGTAATAATCTCACATTCTATGCTTTGTCTTCTTCCTTACTTTGCAATTTATTTAAAAGAAAAGTCCTTAATTGTAGAGTGGTCAAATTAATACTTTTCATGTGCTTACTGCTTTTTATATCTTCTTTTTTTTTTTTTTTTATATCTTCTTTAGGAAACTCTTTGTTTAGCCCAAGTCACAAATATATTCTCCTGTATTCTGAAATGTTCACAATTTTGGATTTCACACTGAAGACTTCGTAATTCATGTTATATATGGTGTGGGGTATAGATCTAATTTTATTTTTCTCTAGGTGAATATGCATGTAGCTTAGTATCCCTAATCCCTGTATATATTGAACAATTCACTTTTTTCCCATTGATTTGCAGTGAAACCCAAGTCATATATAAAGATTTCATATTTGCAAATGTCTACTTTTTAGTCCTATATCCTGTTCCTTTGGTTAAATTATCATTTTTTTTTAATTTATTTATTTATTATAAACATATATTTTTATCCCCAGGGGTACAGGTCTGTGAATTACCAGGTTTACACACTTCACAGCACTCACCAAAGCACATACCCTCCCCAATGTCCATAATCCACCCCCTTCTCCCAAACCCCCTCCCCCCAGCAACCCTCAGTTTGTTTTGTGAGATTAAGAGTCACTTATGGTTTGTCTCCCTCCCAATCCCATCTTGTTTCATTGAGATGTGGTATATATACACAATGGAATACTATGCAGCCATCAAAAGAAATGAAATCTTGCCATTTGCGACAACATGGATGGAACTAGAGCGTATCATGCTTAGCGAAATAAGTCAAGCAGAGAAAGACAATAAATTATCATTTTTTTAAACATTTTATTTTTTTAGGTAATCTCTACACCCAATGTGGGGCTCATATTTACAACCCCAAGATCAAGAATGGCATGCTTTACCAGATGAGCCAGTCAGGAACCCCTTAATTATCAGTTCTAACATCAATACCACACTAACTTAATTACACAGTTTTAAATGCATCTTAATATTTGTATTTTTCTTTTCTATAGGAGTGCCTTGACTATTCTTCATTATCCCATATTTGTTCTTCCATATAGATTTTAAAATAGGCTTTCTAAGAACTTCAATATTTTATTTGAATTACATTGAATATAAAGATTAATTTGGAGAAAATTGATACAATACCGAGACTTCTATCCATAGACATGGTGTATGTATATGTGTGGGTGGGTGAGTGTATTTAGGTTTCCTTTAATATCTTTAAAGTTTTAAATTTTTTCCATAAATATTAATATTTTACAAATCCTTGATAAGTGCCTCCTTTTTACTTTTCTTTGTTTTTTTTTATTGCCTTGTTTTTTGCTACTGTAAAGAATATCTTTAAATGGATTTTAAAAAAACAATTGCTTCTGGCATATAGAAATCATCCTGTTTTGTGTATTAATTAGACATTTAGCAAATTTGTCAAACTTCTAGAAAGAACTCAAATACTTTCTCTGTAAGTTATCATGTGTTTCTCTGTAGTTATATCAACTGTGAAAAGTGATTGTTTTGCTCCTTTTCCAGTTCTTCATCTTATTGCACTGGCTAGAACATTCAGTCAAATGTTGAACAGAGGCAAGTTATAGTTCTATCCTTTTTCTGGCTTAAAATGGACTTCTAAATATTTCATAGATAAGAATACTGTAGCTGTAGACTTGGGGGTGAGTAGCCTCTTTCAGATTAAGAAGTTTCCCTTCTAGTTTGTTGTTATGATTAGGTATTAAATATTATCAAATGCTTACTTCCACATCTATTAACCTTATATTATGGTTGTACTGCTTTAATATGTTAATAAATGAATTTGCTTTTAGATTTTCTGAAGCTAAACCATCCTGTACTCCTGGAATAAAGCAAAGTTGTTTATGACATTATATTTTTTATATACTCCTGGATTAATTTTTCCAATATTTTGTAGAAATATTTTAACTATTAATTTAAGTTCTTTGATGGTTACATGCCTTCCAAGGTAGGCTTCCAGAGCTTATGTTTTTCTATGCTTTTGCTTAATTCAGATACTTTTTTGCAGCTTTGGTCATTAACGTATTCACACTACTGTATTACTACTTTTAATGTCTGACTTTTTTAAATAGTTATCCTCTATCATCTGTCTTAGTGTCATTTTTCTTTATTAATCTCACCAGGAGATTTTTGTCTCCTTCATTGGCCTCTTCAAAGAGCCATTTAATTTTGTTAATTCTTACCATTTATTGTTGTTTTCTGTATCATGACTACTTGTTGTTATCTTTATTACTTCCCTCATTCTACTTCCTAAGTATTTATTTTGAAGCACTCTTCCAATTCTCACCACTACTTCTTATCTCAGACCTTCTCACTGAGGCCATTTTCCTTATTCTTAATATATATCCTTTGGAAGTCTCTTTAATGAAAGCCTGCTGGTGGTAAACTTCCTTAGGTTTTATTTACCTGAAAGTGTCTTTATTTTTTTCTCAGAACTTCAAATATTATTGCATGTCTTCTAACTTCCATTATAGATAGCTCTTGAGAAGCCTGCTTTAGTCTTTCGTTCTCTTGTAAATGATTGGACTTTTTCCCTGACTTTTTAAAGATACATCCTTTTGTCTTTGGTGTTCATCTGTTTTACTACAATATAGTTAATGAAGGTATTCTTTGTATTTACCTTGCCCATATATGTTTTTCTTTATGTCTGGATTCTTGATGTTCATAAATTCTAGAAAATTATCAGTCAATCTTATTTCAAATATTTCCTCTCTTCTTTCTTTTCACTGAACTTTTGATGAAAAATTAGGCCTTTTCTTTCTATGCTCCTTGCGTCTTGTTTTCTCTTTCATAGAGCTCCTTGTTCTTGTCTTTCTGCTGTTTTTGGATAAGTTTCTCTTCTGTGTGCTTTTAATCTTAGTGATTCTATTTTTTACCTCTAAAAATCCTATTTATTTTATAAATTTTCCTTGTACTTTCTGATTGGATTTCATTCCATGTTTCTTTTATTGTTTCCTTTTTTAAAGATTTATTTTATTTATTATTTAGCAAGAGAAAGAGAGATGAGTGGCAGAAGGGCAGAGGGAGAGCGACAGAATCATCCATCAGACTCCTGAGTGTGGAGCTCAATGTGGGGCTTGATCTCATGACTCTGCAATCACTATCTGAGCCAAAACCAAGAGTTGGGCAATTAACTGACTGAACCACCCAGGCACCCCTTTATTATAACTTTTTGAAAAACATCTTATGTTTTACTTATTGTATACTCTTAATTTGCTGATTCTAGTACCTAAACTCTTTGAGGTTCCAAAGTCTTTAATTTCCTCCCCCCAGCTTTTTATACCTAGTAGCTTGTTTCTGTGGGTGTTTGGTGACTTTATAAAAATTATGAATCCAGACTTTATTTCCTCTAATCTGTTTTAATGCTGGGTGTCTAATTTTGTTTTGCTTTCAACCCAGAGTCTTGGTTTCCAGATAGGATTTTTATTGACTTCTTCAGAAGCTGAAAGTCACTACTGAGTGGGACTTCTTTAACCCCCTTAGAGGGTCATTTCTTTTTCTCTTTTCTTTCCTTTTCCTTTTCCTTTTTCCTTTCCTTTCCTTTCCTTTATTTTTTTCTTTTAAGAGAGAGAGAGAGAAGGAGAGAGAGTTGGAAGGGGCAGAGGGAGGAGAAAGAGAATCTTAAGCAGGCTCCACACTCCGTGTAGAACCTGACACTGGGCTTAATCTCATAACCCTGAGATCACATCTCGGGGGCAAAATCAAGAGTTGGGCATTTAACCAGCTGAGACACTCAGGTGTCCCTAGAGGACCCTGTCTCAATGCTGGTATCTCAAGTTGAGCTCCATCCCTCCTATGCCCCCTACCTTGCAGCACACCCTAGCTGCAATCTTTTTTTTTTTTTTTTTTTTTAGTTTCTTTTCAGTGTTCCAGAATTCATTGTTCACGCACCACACCCAGTGCTCCATGCAATATGTGCCCTCCTTAATACCCACCACCAGGCTCACCCAACCTCCCACCCCCTCCCCTCCCAAACCCTCAGATTGTTTCTCAGAGTCCCAGTCTCTCATGGTTAGTTTCCCCCTCCAATTTCCTCCAACTCCCTTCTCCTCTCCAGCTTCCCGTGTCCTCCGTGTTATTCCTTATGCTCCACAAATAACTGAAACCGTATGATAATTGACCTGCAATCTTCTTATTCTAAGCCGTTCTTGGCATTTGTCCCCCTGGTACATCTGAATTTGCCACTGGCTTCTGTTCACCAGTTGGATTTCAGTACCTCCCACTCCTTCTATGAAAGCCCAGCAATGCTTTTTAAATAATGTTACAGTTTATATAGTTCTCGTCTTGGAAAGGCTTTCAGGATGTCTTGTCTAACACAACATTAATAGTCATTATCTTTTATTCATTTTACTCTTAGTAGAGTCCTTAGACCCTTATTTTGCACCCATTTCTTTATATTTTATGCTTTATATTTCTTTATATTTTTCTAAATGGCAGCTTATCCAATGCATTAATAAGAAAGGACAAAGAAGAGTTTCTAGAAGTAGGCTAACTGGAAAGAAATATTGCACCTTAACTTAGTAAGAGAAAACAAAAAGAAAATAGGAAAAACAACAAAAAATCAGAATAAGAACTCAAAAATGACAGAGATTTGAGGCTATTTGGTAAGAGGGTAAATAACCCACAGGTGTAAATGCAGAGTCAGATGGCGTGGGTTAGAGCACACATAGGCAGGGCCCATCCCCTATCTTAACAGGCCTCTTTGTCCAGTCCCTACCCTGAATTTTCCTGAAATACAAGAGGAAAAAAATTGAACTTGTTGGAAATGGGATAGAACATCAGTGATATAAATTGTGAAACATGGGTGATGATTCTCTCTTTATGGAATTGTTAAAAATCACAACATTTTTATAAAGGGAAAAAGCAAAATCCTGGGTGTATCTTGGGGAGAGCAACAGCTCATCCCACTCTGGCTTCTCTCCATGTATCTCTCTAGTACCTCAAAGTCTTCATGTGACTATAGCATAGTGTGATCATTTTATGTCTGTTTTATGATCCTGAAGAAAGGGTAAATCATGTTCTGTGCATTCTGTTAGAGGAATAGGAAAGTGCATAGGGCCTTTTAGAAAAATTTGCGCCCAAGATGGCAAAAACAGGGAACTCTTAGAAAGGTTTTTCTGGAATCTTCAGGAGAAAGTTTTTTTCCTGAATGATATATTTCTGTAGGAATTCTAAATAATGATTTTATTATGCACTTTTTATCCAAATACCCTTCTATCAGTTTTTGCAGAATAACATGCTACCTTAAACTTTAGTGGCTTTAAACAACTGAACTTATTTCAGTTTACAACTTGGGCTGGGATCAGCTGGGAATTTGCTGGTCTCAACTGGCTTCACTATTATACTTCTGCTGGCCGTCAGTGCCTTGCTTACGTTGTCGGGGGTTGCTGGTGGTAGACTGAGGTAGTGGGCCGTTTGTCTCTTGTCCAGCCTGTTTATGATTTCAGGGTTCCTCAGGCTCGGAACTCAGGCAGCATCGCTTTTAGTCAAAGCAAATCATGAGGCCAGCCAGATTCAAGGCATAGGGAAATAGACCTCTCTTGATGGGAGGGTTCACAAAGTCCCTTGGCCAGTTTTGCAACCTAGCAGCGCCCCTTTGAAATATCAGAGAGCCCTCCACCTAACTGCAGGCTCTGCGGTCCCTCGTGGGTCCTTCCTCAGGACTCCATCACACGACCTCTGTGCCTGCACATCCACCCTTACAAACACCGTCTCAGGTGAAGCTGTGACATTAACTCTGGTGATTGGTCTAGGTGAATATGGGGAGGAGGTCAGACAGCAGGTCCTGACTGCAAAACCTGCTGGCTCCTCAGCATTTTCTCTTGATCTGGAGATGCTCTCTAATGGAGACCACTCCTTCCTCTGTAAGTTGTGAGCTGTTGGCAACTCCAAGGGAGAGCTAAGAGGCACGCAGCATGTAAGTTCATCTGTCTGAACAGGTGCAGCATACTGCCCAGCAGGGGGAGGGGTGGGAGGAGGGGAACCTAAGGACACAACCTCTGCACTTCCAGACCTGCTTTCGTCCTGCCTCTTCAGATTGCCCTCCCTCCTTCCCCACGCTGGGTTGCACCACATGGTGGGAAATCACAACTTGTCACTTCTTTGGGTGTGATAGCAAAATCTTGGTTCCTTGAATAGAACCGTTTAATGTTAATTTGCAGGCAAAGAGGAACTGTAGAGATTGTGTGTGTGTGTGTGTGTGTGTGTACACGTGCATGAGTGCAAGTGTTTGTGGGGGTGGAGGTTGATGCTTCTGAGGCTGGATTCAAACTAAATCATGCTACATCTGCGCTAGAAGAGACATCCACCTAAAATCTTCCCAAATCCTCTTCCCACAGGATAAGCGCCCTCAGACTGTCATCCCCCACCCCATCCCTGGCCTCGAATTTCTTTCCTCTCTCCAGCTAAAATCCAGAGAGATCCTCTTCAAATTTCCTCAGGCAAATCCACCCCCACAATGTAACTCTAATTTTCTCTAGTTACAGTTAGCAAACTCTGCCCTTGGTTTCTTTATGCCTCCCCTCTTCCAACCACCTTGAATCTTGTCCTCCTTTTTCTTATTCTGTATACATTGTGGTAGTTTTTTTTTCTTCTGTAACACACTTCTAAACAAACAAACAACAAAGGGAGATGGAAGAAATAGCAAAATGCTAAGCAATATTTTTGACAGGTTTTTGTTCCTTATCAGAGCATTAAGAATCTAGCTATAGGCAATTCTGTTGTAGGTAATGTACAAAGCAAGTTACACAGATATGATCCCCAGTACTAGAAATTTAATTCTTCTAAGGTATGTTCTCCTTGTATCTCTCCTAAATGCAGAGTAGCTTATGGGCAATCATTTTGTATTAGATTGAATTGTATGAAATTGCTGGAGCTCCATAATTTTTGACATACAAAAATGGCAATTTCATATGGTTCAAAGTATTTTGTTAGTCTACTAAGATTTTTGATCAATTACTTGGTGAGGCATTCTTCTCCTCAGTCTAGATTAAACCAGAAAAGAAATCATCCCTTTCCCATCTTGCCTGCACTATTGCCATAGCTTCTTATATGGTTTCTTTGCCTCTGTCTGAACCCCTGTCCACCTTCTAATCAAATCACTGCCCTCACTAAAAGCATCAGTGATGCCTCAGGATAAAAACTAAATATTTAGCCTGGCATGCAGGTCTCTTCTTGTGTGAGGCCCCAGTCTACTAGTGCAGCTTTTTATGCTGTCACCCTGTCCCAAATACCTTTGGCTGTAGCCACAATTCCCCAAGAACTGAGAAGATGGAACACATCAAGGCTGCCCCATATCCGTGATTTTGTCTCTGGTTCCTTCTGCCAGAGTGCTTGTTCACCACTTGCCTTTTTGAGAAACCCCTACGTACCCTGGAAAACCTCACTTCTAACTTCACCTCTTTTTCTCTCCTCCCTTGATCTGCCCCAGACTAGAGTCATTGCTCCTTTCCCTAGATTCCCAATAGATGGTACTCTTAAAACTGTTATACCATTTTCCCACAATAGTGTACATATTTGTGAGTATGTGCGCTTTGATGGTTTTGAGTCCTCTAAAAACTTGGCCTCTGTTTTAATCCTCTTTATATCCCTTGCATTGCCTGGCCCATGGCAAAGGGCCCATCAGTGTTGCTGAAATGGATTCCCTGTCTGCAAAAATCATCAACATTTTCATTTCCTATACAGGATGGAGAAGGAGACTTGGAGGCAAGCAAGTTGCTAATATTAAAGTTAATGAGCTTGCAAACATTCCATTTAAGTTTGGAGAGAGAGAAAATACTCAGGGCAGTTTTGTTTTCCCTAAACCTTTACCTGTCCCAGTTGTGATTAGTTATTCTAGACAAGATTAATATATCTTTAATCCAACAACATCACATATTTCTCACTTATTTTAAGCAGCAGGGGACACCTTTCAGATGGAATGTTGAAACACGCAATAATTTCTATTTAAACATCACTTTATAAGCAATGAATTTTTGTTTTCTCCATTAATCAAATTTAACTTAATCCTCACAGTACCTCAAGGGAATGCAACTGGCCAAGAGTATAGTGGTTTATTTAGGTGATGAAATTCCTGCTTAGTTCTAAGAGAATGAGATTTTAAAATTCAAATTCAGTTTGGTTTAGAGCTAGCCCAAAATGATAAACCCTGAATCTTAGGGCTCTTCTGCTCTCTTTGACTCCTAGGTCTTAGCAAATGCCTGAGAAAGCTATCTGTTTAGAATTTGGAAGAGTTCAGCGCATGGAGCGCCTAAACCTCTGAGGTTGTGGCTAAGCTTCCTATAGCCCTGCTAAGGGCAGTTAGAAGCCCTGGGACCTGGGATGCAGAAGAACAAGGGTCTGACCCAGTGGGAGGCTACAGCCTGATCTGCATCTTTTACTGAGAGGGCTAGAGGAGGGGTTGGGGGTATGGGCACACAGTGGGAGAGCAGAGCAGCTGCCGCAGGCAGGAGCTGCCAACAGCAGCAGCCACAGCAGGACTGGCTGGGGAGCGCCATTGCCAGCAGCTCTGAGCTAACGATGCCCTCTTCTCCCCACTCAGCAGTAGCTCTGAGGCAGAAAGCAACGGAACAACTGTCCCAAAAGGGATCGGTGTGACTGCTCATTTTGTACAGTGTTTTTCCATTCTGCCCAATACATTTTTATTAAAAGAGTATAGAAACTACTATTTAGGCTATGGCTCTGGGACCGTGGGGTTGGGGGGACCCTTCCCCACTCTACCTAGTATTCAACTTCATTTCTCAATCACATCAAATCATCTGGATTATCTCTTGGAGAAGGAGGATGGGGAAGAGAGTGAGTTACATTGATGGTAGGGTTTCTAAAGCTTGGAGATTTTAAACAATTAGTACGTTGGGTTGGCCTGAGGGACCTGGACATCATTGTGTTTTTTAAAATTTTATTTAAGCAAAAAACATGTAGGAATTAGAGACTCCAAGTTCACAAATTCAAATGTGCCAAAATATAATCTATTCTTTTATAACTCAGATCAATTATATCATATTTCCACTGATGAAGAAATTTAATACTGAGCAATCGAAGATAAACTCACTCAGTCAGAGTTTCTCCCACTCCTACCTCTCTCCTTAGAGGCTTGTAAGTTTCCAGGGTCCTATGTTACATCAGTGAGTGTAATTGAGGTCGCATCTCATCTTTGGTCTTTGCCACATTTTCCCGTCGTCCACTGAGAAGTTTGTATGCTTACCTGGTCTGGAGTGAGTGTTCCACTCTGATCATTCTGTCCCGTTCTCACGGAAACTGGGAGGCTGCTGAAATTCACCAGTTCCTTGTGGGTTCCTTTCTCATGTTTCTTTAGTACCTGAAAAAATTTCCATATGCTTCTCCAAAGATACTTCAAGGATGGGGAAGCCCAGGGAGGGGGCCACTACTTTAGGACCTTCCTTTCCATGCACTCACACTCATTTCTACCCTGATGTTGCTGCCTCATGCAGACCTGGGGATCCGTGATACCTTGGCACTTTCCTGGGTTCTATCTGACCTGTAAGACATGGGTCCTCACTGATCTTAGACTCCCAAACTCTTCTGGATTTTGAATCCTCCCCTTCACTGAAACGTGGCATAGGGTACGGACCAGTTCTTTTTCTTACAGAATCCTTAGCATCTAAGCTTATTAACTCCCCTTTTTGATTATCTGCTTTCACCCTCAGTGATGGACTCTTGACTGAGTTGGGTAAGATAGCCTTATTTTTCATTTGCTCTCCCCAAACCTGTATTTGTATGGAACAAACTTGCATCTCAGAATCTTTCATAACTTTGGTTTTGATAGTTGAAAGCCAAGATTTTGGAATATAAGTCTTTTTTTCTCAAACAACCGTCTCTGGTAATCATTTCAAAAAACTGTTTTGAGACTCAAAAGCTATGCTGCCCTTTAGTATTTCTATTGTAACAATCTTCCCTTAACATAAATGTGTATTTCCACTATAGGGAGGAGGGAATGAGCAATAAGGTCATTGGAAGTGGCAGGGGAACCACACATAATATTTGGAATTGTTATTTTGTCACACTTGTATTGAGTTCTCTCTCTGTTTATGAGAGCTACAGTAAAAAATTGGTCTTCTAGATTATACTTCCGAGATGGTTGAGGAAGCATTGTACACTGCTGTAGCCATCACAGGGAGCAGGGTCATGGAGGATCAGATCTCTCACAAGAAGACTGAGTCTCTGTTTCAAGCTATGGGATGTGAATATTGCTTGTTTAGATGAGTTTCACATTGCATTGGACCCCCCTAACTTGCTCTCAAGGTAGGCACCAGAAGAAGCCAAAGTATGGCTTCAAGAGGAGCCATTATAATCCCACTCATCACTAGAGCTACATGAGACCATGTTCAGGAACCTAGCACTGGGGATGTGTGTTTAGGTCACTACATCTCTTTTCAGTTCCTCCTAATAAATACATAGTTCACAAAGGACTTTACTTTAAAAGAGATTGATCAGTTAGGTAGAATTGGGGAAAGCCATTTCCCATATGCATGCATTTGCCTCCTATGACAGGAAGTAACGAGAAGGAGGTTGGTGATTGGAACAAATGGCCAGGAAAGAATATGTAGCATGAGAGGAGAGCAGGACCAAGGATGGAATGCCAGCATCGATAATATTTAAAAGGAGTAATGATCTAGAAGTATCTATGAGGGGAATCCAAAAATGGAAAAGGAGAGCCAGAAGAAGAGATCCGCTCTAGAAGTCAAAGAGTACATTTCAAGAAGAGGGAAGTGACTCACTTGTTAAAATGCCTCAAACGGGTCAGGCAGGAGTACTGTTGATATAATTACTGGTCTTAGTAAAGGCAGCACCAGTAGAGGGGTGATGTTGGGAAGGGAACTATCAAGGAGTAAAGAATAGGGAAGGGATAGGTGAATGTAAGCCAGTATTTCCCAAAACATGTACTTTGCTATTATTGTGCCAGGCAGTATACCATGGGAAGAGAGGTTTGTTTGGTTGTGAATGCCTTCAGTTGTAGCAGATATTCAAATATTGGCTTCCTCATACAATCACATTTACAAGAGAGTGCTACATTACACATCTTCAGAGACTGCTGTCCCATTGCCAGGACTTGCCTAAATATCCCCACTGGTCACTTTCAGTTCTTTCTCAGCCTTGAAGACAAATCTTCTGACAACCCAGCCCACAATGCTTCTGTTTGTTGAGGTCACCACATTATCCTAGTTTGAGTGAACTCTTGGGTGAGGTTTCAAGTTCAATTTCTTCCCACAGGTGCAGATGTGGCCCTTGAACAGCATACATCTTTCTCTGCTGACAGTGGCTCCCTTTGGAGGACTCTCTCCCTGCTCTGTGGCCAGGGGAAGGACGAATTTGCCTTCAGACTTTTCCAGGAAAACTCTAATGAGGGTTCAGGCTGCACTCAAATGGTTTGAGCAATTGGACAGGACTCCAGGACTCAGAAGACTGAGTGCTTGATAAGAAACTTAGACTCCTAGTCAAATTAGATGGTTTCATGACAGATGTATATGTGGGGTGTGTGTGTGTGTGTGTGTGTGTGTGTATCTTTTCTCTTTTAAAGATTTTATTGATTTATTTATTTGAGACAGAGAGAGAGAGAGAGAGACGGAGAGAGAGAACAAGCAGCGAAGAAGGGCAGTAACAGACTCCCCACTGGGTAAGGAGCCTGATGTGGGGCTCAATCCCAGGATCCTGGGTTCAAAACCTGAGATGAAGGCAGACACTTAACCAACTGAGCCACCCAGGCACCCCTATGTGTGTGTATGTATCTTGATCAAATTATTAATGATGTGTGTGTGTGTGTGTGTGTGACTCAATCAAATGATTAAATAGGACATTTGTGGTGCCAACATCTTTTGATAGTATTCTTTGTATTCCTAGTTGACCAAATAATTTATTCCAGCCATATACAAAAGATGCTGCACATTTCCATAGTCAGAGAGGTCAAAGCCTGGAATTCAGTTATGGACTTTTATGTTGGTGGTTATCCATAATAATTTTGTAGCACATTCTCCATCCTTGGGTTTAGAATCACCTCCAGTATTAATTATGTCATTTATTTGCTTGCTGCTATTGTGCCCTAAAAATTCCACTTCTCTGGATCATCATGGTGTGAAGTTTGTTCCTCAAATCAAAATGGAGGAGTACGAATCTATGAGAAGTGTATGCTACTGGCATTTATAGCCTTTTTTCTAGTCAGATACACACCAAAATATGCCTTTTATTGGCCACAAAGCATTTGAAAGGTGTTTTATGTTTTATCATCACACACTAACTGCTTTTTAAAAGCCTGGTCTCCTCTTACATCAAATTTTACATCCATGTATTCCCTGTCTTGAATTTCTGGTGGGTATTCTGGGTTCAGGAGCTTAGAGGTTGTGGGAGAATATTGTTCACCTGTACCTCATGTGCACAGTGTTCCCTTCTGCAGCCTTCTTCTGTGCTCAGTCCCTCCTCTTTGCCTCTCCTTTCCCAGCAGCCTGTATGTACTGCAGAGAAAGCACCTCTCACTGTGAACCTCAGGGTGTGCCCCTGTCTTTATGCACCCCTAACCCTGACTGTAGTTTTCATGAGGGTAATAAGATCGGCTTATGAGTTTTGTATTCCCTGAGTCAAACACAACACCTGACACATAGTAGGAGTTCACGTAATGCTTATTAAAGGGCTGCAGTTCACTTTGGTGGCCCAGTGTCAGGGCTTAGATTGCAAATACTCCCAGAGCTAAGGACCTCCAGGAGTTTCCACTTACATACTATCAACAGAACAGGGTATGGCAGTTGTGTCTCTCTCCCCCTGTGTTGGGGAGGAGGGCAAGTGTTGTGTTTGAGAAGGGACTAAGGAGAGATCTGAAAAGAGAATACAATTCTTTGGCCTTCCTTATAAGTTGAACTGAAAAGAACTTGAACTTTCTCCCTCCTCTGAACTCCCTCTGCACGTGCTGCCTGTACCACTCATCTTAGTACTTAATTAGCACATTGCCTTAAATTAAAGTCGTCCAGGATCATAGAGGGGTCTAATCTGCATAGTTACCTCAGGAATTCTGTGATGCCATAGCAGGTTACATGGGTTTCTGTTTTCACCAAGACTCCTATGTCACTGGGGAAAAACTGTGATGGAAGCTTTGGAGAATCCCAGGAAAGAAGGTGAGGACAAAGTCCACTCTTCGTTCCCTTGGAAAGGTGTCCCAGCAAGTCAGAAGATTTATCCCAATATGGGGAAAAAGTAAGAGGACCATGCTGGACCTCAGATCTCACAGTAAGGAGCAAATGAGAGGGTTTCTGGTGGCTTTCTCTGGGATTGTACCAACTCATCCCTGTCCAGGCCGTCTCAGAGATCAGTGGGGTTGCAAACAATTAGCAAGTGAGTTCAGCTACAAAAGCCATTCCTCTGGGTGGGAAAATCTCTTTTTCCTTGGGGGAAGGAGGCACAGGCATCTACAGGAGAAACAGATAGAGGGAGTCCCTGGGTGACAGGGGCAGAGGTGGGGATGGTGTGGGTGCCCCAGAGCCTTGGTAAAGAGGCTGACTAAATCCTGGAGACCACAACTCTTCTTCTATATCTTTTTTTGTTTTCTTCTTCCTCTACTACTTCTTTCATTAAATTGCTCTGACACACAGAAAGAGGTGGATACGCTAAGGTCCTTTTTAACCCAAAGGCCACCAGTGGCTATATTAAGTGTGTTGTGAGCCAAAGGAATTCTTGGTATAGGCTTGAGTTAACTCCCTCCGTCTGAAATGGAATGGGAAATTAAGGTGATAGTTCTTATTTAAACAGTACCTTTAGTAAACCTATAAATCATAAAATAACAAGCAAAAACAGCATTTTTGTTAAGTCATCAGAGCCCAAATTCCAAGCCTGAGCTTTTCTCTGTTGTTCTGTTGTTGCTGTGATTATCATCATTATCTTTCTTGGGCTTTCTCTGAGCAAGTGACTACCACCTGAATTTTTAAAACCCCCCATATAACTAATATATATTAAATAGTTATATCTTTTAACCAACACGTATAATTAAACATACAAAACGTTCCTTCACACCAGTTTGCCAAGGCAGTTGCTGTTATGCAAAATATTGCCCCAAACATCCTTTACCTATTTCCCTCCAGAAGCTTGTCCTGCTTGTATTGCCTGGTGCTCCATTTTCTCTTTCCTTTTGCTTCTCTCCGCCGGAGTGGGGAGCAGGGCATGGACAGTTTTCAGATAATGTGCTACTTCTGGTTGTCTGCACCATCACTCCCTGACAGTAGCATGCATAGTCAAGTGTTGACTTTATATTTGTACATTGTGCCTCCTCAGTTAAGTTCCCAAAGGGCAAAGCCACTGTCTGATCTCCCGAGTGCCTAGAGTGGTGTGGAGCCAGTCAGGGTGCCCTGTACACACTCGCTGGGTGCCTGACTGAATGCCAGATGGTGGCTCTTTGATTTGGTGCCTCTAAGGTCTGTTTAAGCACAGTTCATATCTGCTGGAATTTAGATCCCATTTTATAACCCACATTCTTCTGATCTTGGTATGAAGAATGTACTGGAACAGCTCTTGACTATGATCCACATTAAGAATAAGAGCCTCTAACAGTGGACAGAGGCAGAGATGAGCTAGGATTTTCCATCCCGGGCGTGGAGACAGTTCAAGTCCATTGTGACTATGATGTTCCCCAACTAGAAGGCCAATCTTTCTCTTTTTCTTTCTGGAATGTTATATTTTGTAAATGTAAATACCCCTAGATAGGTAATACAGTAAATACTTATTCCTTCCTTGGTGTAAGTCACCTAGTGTACCAAACTCAAGAGGGATATTTAAGATGGGAAGTTAGGTAAAGATTACATGTTTATTTAAATATTTATGGCCCAAGGACCCATTCTACATGAAGTAGAGACCAAAAGGAGTGAAGGCCACTGATTGTGGAAGGTCTTTAGGCATGAACATGGTCCAGGCTTTCACTAAAGTGTAGTCAGTGTATAAGTAAGTATGGTGGGAGGTCCAACTTCAAAAATAAAACCAGGGAACAAAAACCAAATGTGGTTTTAAATTACCATCTTAAGGGGAGCCATAACTATAGCCTGGAGACTAATGCTGTAGAAACTTTGAAGGATTTCTTAAGATTTGTAACTTCACTGTATTTATTGTCACTTTTAGTTTTTTTTTCCCCCCAATAGTTATTAAAAGTAAATCCTTAAAGCCAAAAGGGCCTTTATGATTATCTTGGGGAAAACAGGGAATAGCAGACTGTGTTCCATACCACCAGCAGATTTTTGGGAGAAAAACCACATAGATGATCTATAATACGAAAAGAACAGAAAGGGGAGCAGAGGAAGCAGACATAAGCCAAAGAAAAGACTTTGGGCTTAACAATAGAAGGGCCTATTTGAGGGCAAAACCCAAAGCTTTCTACACGCTCCAGAAGCTGGAACAAAGACATGTTGGAGAGCAGGTACCCAAGTGAATAGTAGGGGAAGTCTAGGCTGGCAGAAAAAAGAGCTAGACAGGAACTGGGGGAGCTACCCCTTCCTATGCTGTTCTGTCTAAGGTTGGCCTCAAGTAAAGCTCAAGAGAGTAACTTCCTATGAGGTCCAGGGGCTTCCAGAGTGGAAAGAAAGCTCTTGGTTTCAATTCCAGGCATGTACTGTTCTTCTTGAAGTGAGTTTAGATCACATTTCAGCAAGTGTCCTCCTGCAGAGAAAGGTCTTCATGTTAAAAGTAAAGTTCACTGGAGACATACTTGATATTTCCAGTGGCATTTCTACCTGTCCAGCCTAGGGAGGTCCATTGTCCATCACTGCCTCACCACACTCCCTCACGCAATTCAAGTCTCTGGGTTTAATCAATAAAGTTTTAACAGTGTGGAGCCTAATTGTTCCCAAGGTCACCCCTGACACTGTATATCCCCAGCTGGGTAGAACCACATTCCTACTACTGATTTGAACTTGAGAAGAATAGAGCTGGAGTGTTTTTGATGTGGGGTGAAAGGATGATGGGTGGGGGGTGACAAGGTATCTTTCAACAGCCTTTTCTTCACCATGTGTTCAAATCACTGATGTGCTACAAACACATTCCTTGTTCTTAGGCAGTGAGGTCAAGAGCTTGGTATCTCAGTTCATCTGCTTTGCTATAGGATTCATGACAAGTTCTTTTTTTGTTTTGTTTTGTTTTGTTTTGTTTTGTTTAAGAAAAGTGAAGAGAGTCAAAATATAGTCTGGTTGCCTCATGTGAGACTTACATATAGCTGACTGGAAGTGCATTTTTCATTTATCTTTTGGTTGGCTTGAATGTTCCATGGCAACTTTTAATAAATATAATCTCCTTTTAACCTGGGTTGGGTAGGTATTTCAGGTTTCCATGTTGAAACAAAATAGTAGGCAATAAGTACTTTATGTATGCATACTTGCCAAATTTTACAATGAACTTTAGATTTTTTATAAAATGTGGTATATTAACACAGATTGTAAAAATACATGTGAGCGTAGTGAATGTCATAAATAGAATTCCATCCCTTTAACACTGAAGGGTGCTACAACACTCTACCTTCTTCCTGGAGGCATCTTTTGAGAGTATCTTGGAGCTGCCCCTGATTGAATTGAGGGCACATTTGGACAAGTATGGACACTGTGAAGAGTACGGATGCTCAACTGCCCCACCCCTTGGGATGGGAACTGAAACCTTGTAAGATCTGCCTAAAATGGCAGCAAACTAATTAAATGGAGAGGCAGAGTTACTCAATAAATCTTGCTTGCTACAAAGCGGGCTCTGTGTAGGAGGGAGTGGGAGAACCCCGTGGAGGGGTGGAGAGACAGTCAGGCCAATTTAGCAGAGATGGCACCACGGCAAATTTGATGAAGATGCTCTCAGAAGTAATTGTCGCTGTTGCTTTTGAACCCTATGGAAAAATAACCCGAAGCACCAAGAGAAATGAATTTTCCCTCAAGTCACTAAGTGAAGAAATACTCAAAATGATGATTTTATTTCTCACAGTGGAAGAGAGAGAAAAAGAACAGGAAAGAAAGAAGTATTTTGCTTTCTTCTGCTTAGAAGTTTGAATAATGAGGCCCACCGACAGGAAGGGAAAGTAATGGGGTAAAGGGGATGGACATGAGAAGGAATTCAGATGGGCCTATATCTGGAGTGATCTCGCTCTAATTTTCTACATGAGTGAGAACACAGCGCAGGACCATCAGTCACAGTCACGAGCGGCTCAGACGGCCACCTTTCGCTGCTGCTTCTCTCACCTCCTCCTTCCCAGCCTCCTCCCCCTTTGAGAAGCAGGTGTGTTATGTGTGACTGGAAATCTGACCTGCCACTTTGATGCTATGTAGTTTATTTTTTGTTGTCCTGGCGTTTTCTTTAAACTAGTCTTATGGTGCAGCTCCTCTGGGTATTACTACTTCTTTTCCTTGAATCTCAATACAGAATTCTTGCAGACTCACTTAGCAAACATGAATTGAGCAAGAACTATACTGCCCTGTTGAAACCTGCTTGTAAATCCTTCTTCCTGAGGTCTAAGTGGCCACTTGCTTCAAATGCCACTTCTTCTTGGAGATATCTGCATTTTCAAAGAGTTTGTGGACTTATGGATGGGAAGTTATGTTACAGTCTGAGAGAAGAGTGACTTTCAGGGGCAATTTTTGCTGGGAGAGTATTTGAGGTCAGAATTCTCCCTTACCTCCCATGGTGGCAGAAAAATGGCCTTGCCTGAAAGGCCACTCCCTAGGGGAGGAGTGAGGAATAATGAGACCGTACTGTGGCAGGAAAGCAAATTCCTTTTCTAAGACTGACTGACCGGGCTTTTACTTTTTAAGTCATTGCTTCATTAGTACATCCCTGTCTGTCTCCCTAATCTTATATTTCAGTTTCTGACAGGTTAATCAGGCTACTGTAGCTAAATCATCTATTGTCCATGGGACACTGGCCATTTTCAGACGCATCGCCTTGCATGAGAGCTCTTTGGCTACACTGGTTCCATTCTGCCCTGGTTGCCGTCTCCCCCAGGCCTGCAGCTGCTGGTTACCATGAACACCTCCCTTTGGTTTTGTTCTCAGAATGTCACAGTGACCGACTTGCAGGTGGCATGCTGCTATAGATGCTGGCACAGATTTCCAACCATCATGCTGCCTGTACTGATTTTTTCTTAGTATTTGTTGCCAATGAGAATCATTTTGTTCTTCCTCTCCCTCCTCTTTTCCTTTTCCCATGCATCAAGCTCCTTCGGAATCACTCAGGCTCAGTAATTAGAGAAAGAAACACCTCCTTTAATGCTAATCCTAAAATTTCTTGATTTCTTTGGACTCAGATTCTGCCATGAGCAGCCTGGGCCTACTGCACCTTGCTGACCCCTTGCTCGCTCTGTCCCCAAGCTCACGCCCACCCTCCAGTCGTCCTTGCTTCATGTGCAGTACAGACATGAGTTTTAGTTCTTTTCCTCTGCTGAATCTTTCAGATGTGAAAATCACATGGGTCCCGCTGACATCGGACCTTGGGTGGTAACACCCCAGGAGCCACCAACCCCTGAACAGTCCCATGGTCCTTACCTTTCTTGCTGCAATTCATCAGGAACAAGTTGATTTCATGTTGAAGTAAATGAGTTTTGCTGGTGTTACAAATAACATTTGTTGTCTGTCAATGGGAATATGAGTGTGGGATGGAGTTGAGAAGGACTTTAGACTTGCAGGCGGGGACATTCAAGGCTCTGTGAAGAGTGAATATGACTTCCTATGAGAAACAGCACAATAAAAATGAGCTCTTCAGAAGCCCCAAGAAAACCCTCTGGAGCCATGTGGAAAGTGTATAACTTCTGTTGCAAGAGTGAAACACCAAGGGACCAGCAAGGAGGCAATGGACCAAGCAGGATAAGAGATACATTCTCCCATGCAGCAGTTCTGTTGAGAGTTACTTTGTGCTGTACTCATTCTAGCACCCAAAGAGCATGAATGCAGCCAGCATTTACTGGGCACTTACTCTAAGGCAGGGATCTAAGTATTATACATGCCTTGTTTCATTTAATCCTGCAGCTATGCGACAGTGAAATACTGTAATATCTCCGCTTAAAGAGAAGAAGCCCCTTATCTAAAATGACAACTAATGGGTGTTGAAACCAAACTTTGAACCCAGATGGTCTGTTTCCAGACTTTCACTTTTAACCTATGTTAATTCCATTTAATGACAACACTTCTGTCTCACTGTCTTTTCTAATGCTATCATATAGTATGCTCAGTACTTATATGCTAAAAGAAAATATTTTCTCAAGAAAGAAAATAAAGCCAAGTAAAATTTATCAGAGGAGGGAGTGAAGAAAACAGGATGCTGTTAGCAATGACTTTGTCTCCCTGGAACTGTAGTCTCAACTGGGCACGGTGCTAGAGGTCGGGGTCACACAGCACTATGGAAAGGATCAGGGTGTCCATGTTTCAAAGGATTGTAATCTCAGAGTTAGGACACAGCTTCTCACTCTAGCCACCTCAAACCTATTATTATTATTCCTTGGCCACACCATGTGTAGTCACCATTCCATGTACTGGCCCTTAACTCCATTTCTTGCAGCGCACACTCCTGTTTTCCCCACAGGACAAACACCTAGTCATTGCGTAAAGATCGCCACTTCCCTCTTGTTTTTTTCTGACCCCACTTCACCCTCTTGATTTAGAAGTAGCTCACTTTTCACATTTCAGTTCATATTATGGCTTACATCCAACCTTACCATTTTGCCATAGAACTATTTATGATCCATTTCCCCCCCTCAAGTGAGCTCTTTGCAGGTAGGGTCATAGTGCATTCACCAACATATCTACAATACCAAGAATCTTTGTGATACTAAGCATAGTGCCAGCTGCATGCTGGGTGCTTATCAATACAAATTACACTGAATTGGGTTTCTTACTGGCTGTGCTTTCCCCCAGAGCTCCAAAAGCTCAGGAAAGCATGGGGGCTCAGTGCCAGAACAATTGCAGGAAACTCTTATCTTAACTGGCCATTAGCCAGTTGCTCCATGGGAAGGTCAACTTGACTTAAATGTACAAGATCAAGGGGACAGCAGGTACTTAAAAAGATACTCAACATTACTAATCATCAGGGAGTTGCAAATAAAAATGACAGTGAACTATCACTTCACACCTGTTAGGATGGCTCTCATCAAGAAGATAAGGTTCGACAAATAGTAGCAAAAATGCGGTGAAAAGAAAACCCTTATATACTGTTGACTGGAGTGTCAATTAGTCCAACAACTATGGAAAACAATATGGAAATTCTCAAAAAAAAAAAAAAAAGAGCCCAAGTATCCATTGACTAATGAATGGATAAAGGAGAGGTGAGGGATGTGTGTGTATGTGTATGTATACATACATATGCATACACACATACACACACACATGTACACACGTATACATACACACAATGGAATATTATTCAGCCATCAAAAAGAATGTAATCTTGCTATTTGAATGATGTGGATGGAACTAGAGCGTATTATGCTAAGCAAAATAAGTCAGTCAGAAAA
Source organism: Mustela nivalis (assembly GCF_964662115.1). Taxonomy (NCBI): domain Eukaryota; kingdom Metazoa; phylum Chordata; class Mammalia; order Carnivora; family Mustelidae; genus Mustela; species Mustela nivalis. The sequence continues at coordinate 24,828,446 of NC_139035.1, forward strand.
AGACAAATACATATGATTTCATTCACATATGGAATTTAAGAAACAGAAGAGTTGAATATAGAGGGAAAAAAAAGAGAAGGAAGCAAATCGTAACAGACTCTTAACTATAGGGAAAAAACTGAGGGTTGATGGAGGGAGGTGGGCAGGGGATGGGCAAGTGGGTGATAATGGGTATTCAGGAGGACACTTGCTGAGATGAGCACTGGGTGTTAATATGTAAGTGATGAATCCCTAAATTCTACTCCTGAAACCAGTATTACCTTATATATTAACTAACTAGAATTTAAATTAAAACTTGAAACAAAAAAACTTAGATCTATCATATGCTCCAGCAATTCCACTTCTAGTTATACATCCAAAGGAAAAAAACAAAACAAAACAGAATTTCACCAAAATATATCCACACTCACATTTATTGCAGCATTATTCACAATAACCGAAGTATGGAAAAAACCCAAATGCCCATCGACATGAATGGATAAAAGGATGATATGTATACATAATGGAATATTATTCAACAATGAGAAAGGAGGATATCCTGCCATTTGTGACTACATGGGTGGACTTGAGCACATTATGCTAAAAGAGCCAAGTCAGACAGAGAAAGACAAGTACTGTATTTTGTCGTTTACCTCCGGAATCTAAAGAAGTCAAATCTGTTAAAAAAAAAAACAAAAAACAGTCAAATGGTGGTTACCAGTGGATTCAGGATTCAGGATTGTGTGTTGGGGGGTAAGAATACAAACTTGTAACAAGTCATAAACAAGCCATAGAGATCGAATATAGAGTTATAATGAATATAGATAATAACATTGTAGTATATTGTAGTCTAATGATGTGATAAATATTGCTTCAATGGAAGTCATATTACAATATCTAAATGTATCAACATAACACACTGTATACCTTAAATTTACAAAGTAACATGTCAAATTTATTAAATACAAAAAAATAAAAGTGCAAGGTTGAGGAATATTATGTCGTGAACTGGACTGAATGATTTCTTTTTTTTTATTTTTTTATTTTTTATTTATTTGACAGAGAGAGAGGTCACAAGTAGTCAGAGGGGCAGGCAGAGAGAGAGGAGGAAGCAGGCTCCCCACTGACTGGAGAGCCCGATGCAGGGCTCGATCCCAGGACCCTGGAATCATGACCTGAGCCAAAGGCAGAGGCTTTAACCTACTGAGCCACCCAGGTGCCCCCTGAGTGATTTTCTTAACCAGCTTCGGCCCATTGAACTGTCCCTTCAATTTTAACTCTTCCGTCAACCAAATAGCTTACTCAGCTTTTCAGGGGCCTATTACTTGATCTGAAAACATTGGCAACATTTTGACCTCCAGTCTGACTTTAAGCCTATTATAGATAAATGCGTTTCCTCTGGATTAGGTGACGTGTCTTGGTTGTATTGGAGAAACATCAGTTATGTCTATGTCTTGGCTAGTATCAGCCAGCACTGGGAGTGTGCCAGCTTTCACTTCATTGCTAACAGACTCCCTAATTAACCTGCTAAATCTAGTGCACGATTCACTGTTGTTTTAGAAACGACATGCATAATATGTACACTTTTTATTCCTCTACGCTTTTTATTTGTTCAGGTTATTAGATAGTCAAATTCTCTTGCATTGTGTATTAAGCCTTCTCAAAAGAAGTGAAGATTTGGGAAACACCCAGTGGGATTTGGTTTCTTTTGGCAAGACTTGCTGTTGCTGCATCTACCCCCTTGATAATAGAGTTCTTCTTTGCCCTAATATTTAAATACATCAACTCAGTTCATCTAAAATTCTCCTTTCCTTGTAATGTTTCTATTCGCATAAACTATTATTTGTAAAATAAAAGGCTGGAGAACCCCTTTGAGGGAGTTTTCCTTTAAAAGAGGTCTGTATAGTGAGAGTAAAGGCCATGCCTTTTCTTGGTTCTTGGGCTATCCATATGCATGAGTCCCCTTTGTCATGCCTGAAATAAATTTGCTACCTGTGTTTTTACTTCATGCTTTGCACATAGTGCCCCCAATTGCTACTCCTTGGGAGGCTAAGCCAAGGACGTTGTATTCCATTTTCATGATGAAATGCAGATTTCCCATTGAACCTAATCAACCTTCATTTCAGAAGGTTGACAAGGCAGATACTTAAAGAATTCAGTTGGTTAAATTTATGGTACTGAAAAGAGTCCATTCCAAGAATATTCTCTGATTCCTAAGCTATGGAATTTTTATTTGATTGTGAATTAAATTACATTTTTATTCACTTCAAGTCCTTGCTTCTCAATTTTGTGTCCCTCAAAGAGAGACAAACTTGTTGACAGTCAGCGTTGGTCTTTGTAACATTCTGTCCCAGACGGAATAGATCTGCAGTCTGGCAGTCATGCTTCTAGTGGCTAATTTTTATACCACCTAATAGAACTGAAATTTTTGCATAAGAGAACATATCTTTGTTGTCAGGAAGAACTAATGTATCTTGAGTTAATAACCGTGTGCCAGGGACTGTGCTAGATTTTAATATGTGCTAAATCATTTTCTAGCAACTCTGTGGGTGGGTGCTATTATCCTGGTTTTACAAATAAAGGTATATGGACTCAGGGAGCCTTTTAAGTTCTTTGCTAAAGCAGATGCTTAACAGAAGAGCCAGCATTCAAACCTAGACTTTTCTTTCTACAAAGCAGTTGCTTTGTCTTCATTCTACCAAATGGTTGAAAATCCTTGTTAGTTTGGGCAGCCCAGCAGCACTTAGAATAATAAAGGAGACAGAGCTTTTGTCTGATCACCTTTGATGTGACCTCCAAATCCCTCTGAACACAACATCTAAATATCCACTACCAATCAATTAATCAGGGACTGCCACAAGAGGAACCACATGAGAAAGACACCAGGGTGGGCAGGAGGCAGGAGGTAGAAGTGGGTAGAATGCTTGGGTCACTGCATTGTCACGAGATAACCAATTAATGTTAGTGTGCATGTTGAGAGTTCCTTGCCATTCCTGTCTCTAAAGCTATCTCCAAAGCCTGCAGGTGTGGACATTATTGCTAGACCATAGGATCATAACCCAACCCACTCCCCCAGAGAAACCGCTCTCATAAAAGAGGGTGGGGATGTGGAGACACAAGATATGAAGCCACACGGGTCTGGAGAAGCAGGGTTGGGTCAGCAAGAGGCATCAAAGACATAAGTAAGTAACACACAGACAAATCTTGTCATTCAGCCAATTTTGAGTGCCTGCTGGTAAAAGGTTGATTACCTTTGGAACTATTTCAAAAAGGTCTATCAACCAGACATCTCTCCCAGTCTCATTTATTCTTTTGGGTTAAATATATATATATATATATATATATATATATGATTATAAATGATATATAATCATGTACCTAAATGAATCATGTATGATGTATGATCGCATGCTTCCTTTCACATAGTTTGCCCATCCATGCTCCTTAACACCATTGTGTATTTGGTTGCCCATCCAGGATCCATTTTCTCTTTTCTAGATCATGTTAGCATTCCGTGCTCACCTTTCCCTCTGGTGACATCAGCAACCTCATCATATGTCTTGTGCATTGCGCCTTTCACTAGCATGGAAGATCTGTCCAGGAGTCTGGATATCCTAGACTGTGGGTGGCATATATGGCTTGGGTCCCAAGGTCAAACAATGTGGTTTATGGATAACATGAGGAGTAAAACATACATGCCTTTCTCCTTCTCTCTCTCTCTCTCTCTCTCTCACACACACACACACACACACACACACACAGGACAAACTATAACAAGGTTTCTTTCCCACATAACTCAGCCTGCTTTGGAGCAGGGTTTGTATTGCAAACAGCAAGACTTTGGTTTTTCCAAAGTGTAGAAGAGGCTAGGTTATGTGAAGTTGAGGGTACAGGAGGCAAGCAGAATTGCTTTGCTTAATGAAGGAGAAAGAAAGTTGCAGTTTCTGGGAAAAGGAAAGATCCAGGAGTAAATGATAGGTGAAATGGTAGTAGTGTAGTCATAGGCAGAGAAATCCTCAGGATTGACATGGCTGAGAAGGGAATTTGAGGTACAATGGGAACACTTAAGAAGTTCGCAGTAAGATATCCTATGTAAAACTCCTTTTTCATCATTTGCTGATGCCAGCCCCTATTTTAGGGTGATTGGATTTTTTGGTAGAATTTAGAAAGGTGCTAAGTCCTACGTTGAGGATAAGGCAAAAACAGAGGGAGTAGGTTTGTGTGAAGGAGCTGAGGAAGGGAGGACTCACACAACCTAAGACCTTTCAGAGTTTGTATAGGATTGCTTGAATCAAGATATTTATATTAGCAGGTACAGCCTTTCCCAATCTCGGGTTCTTTGCTTAAAGCATAGAACCCAGGAAATGATTTTAGGAACTGTTTTCTCAAAGTTGGTATGACTAGTATTACTCCAGATGCACTGAAGAGGAGCCAGATTATTATATACCTTGTGGTCGCTTCAGGCCAGATTTGTCAAAGTAGTGACACCACATTCTGCCCACTGCCTTTCCTCGTGAGAGGACCACTTCTGTTTGTCTGCATGTTGTCGATGGCAGCTCTCATGTTACAAAAGTCGTGTCTGGTGGTTGGGACAGAGAATGTATGGCCCAGCATTTTTTGTCCTTTTTTGAGGTGATCAGGGACTGCCACAAGAGGAACCACATGAGAAAGACACCAGGGTGGGCAGGAGGCAGGAGGTAGGAGTGGGTAGAATGCTTGGGTCACTGCATTGTCACGATTCCTGCTGGAGAGACCGAGCAGAGCAGAGTGAACAGTTCAGGATTGGTTAGTATGAATTCATTTCAGCGGGCTTCAGCCGGGGTTAGTCCCTGATTGTCTGCTTCCTGGACCTCGGATGATTAAAATAGAAGCATATTGCCTCTTGGGGAGCACTGGCTAGATAGGGGAAATATGGCTTTGGAAATATGGCTTTGGTTTTGGGAGGAAGTATGGCTTAGTGTACATGGCAAAAGCATGTTCCCAGTTAGACCCTTTGGTTTCTTTAACAATTGGCTCTTTCCCCATTCAGAAAGGTTTTTTAAGAAGTCAAAACATGATAATATGCAGAAATTAAAAATAGATACAATATACCCACAAAGTCTAAAATAGGTTCTCTCTGGCTCTGTAAGAAGGTTTGACACTGCCTGCTTTAGGGCAGCAGGTCTTCATTAGGTCTTCAATTTTTCATGAACCTCAGTTGGGACAGGCTGACCTAGTATACCTAGTAGCATCTTAGAAGAAATAAGCAACTTAGAATGGAGCTGAGAATGTGTCCTCACCAAGAAAAGAACTCCCTTGAAGGAGTCAGTCCATCATGGCCAGGGGTTTCTCGGAACTGAGGGGAAACTCAAATATACATGTAGTCGCCTTTCTCAGAAAGATAAGCTTCATTTTCCAAGTGTACGCAGAGGCCGTGGTAGCAATCTCAAGCATCAGTTTTATTTGAGACTCCTTTTTACCCATCCCATGTATACAAAACCTCTTATTTTTGCCTTTTCCCGTGGAACCTTTGTACCTGGTGCCTGTGGACAGAGGTGGGTGTGGGTTTTGTTTAGAGATCTAACTTCACTGGGGCTGTGGGCGAGATACTTATCAGTCCTGGGCCTCAGCGGCCCCACTGGTGCCTTTCTCTGGGACATTGTTTAACCCTCAGAAACTGTCTTTTTAAGGAGGCTTTCACCCTTGCCCTGACATTCCTTTTAGCTAGAGCATTACCCTTGGAAAACTCCTCACCTGAAAGTTGCAGTTGTCATTTATGAGGTCTGTGCCCCCAAGCACATCTGCCTTGCGATCCTCATTCTTCCTCTGCATTTGGATGTTACTGGCCTTAAGTAACATTTTCCTCTCATGGTTTTTTCCTGCAGTAATGGGATATGCCTCTAGTGCTTCCTTTTCCTTGTGAGTTCCCCGTGCCTTGGACAGTCCCAGCTAAGGCTTTGATGGTCTAACCTTCTTCTTCATGAATTTCTTTCCTTCTCTACCATGTAGAAGGCCGGTGAAATTTACCAGACTGAGTGTGCTCTTTCCTCTCTCCTTTTTGATTTCTGGCCTAGACAGGAGTGATACTCAAATTTTTAGCTTTTAGTGTAGCACAGGCACCAACCAATCTAAAGAGATGCTGGCTAAGTGAGGCATAAGAGTGTGTGGTTAGGGACCAGTGTGTTGTTACCAAACACAAGCCCAGCCCTAGACAGCAGCTTTTAAAAAAATTATGTTTGTCTATTTTTTTTCTTATGGAGCCCTTATGGGGAAACATGAAACATCAGTGTGTTCTAGTCAATAAGATCATCTATTTTCAAGCAAAGCCTCATCCATGTTCTTAACCCTGAGTTGATTAAACTCACCTAGGAAGGGTTACCGTAGCAGACCCACATCTGAAGTAATCTGGGGCTCAGTCTTTTGTTCTTTTCCAGGTCCCGTTAGTATATTTTATTTGTTCCTCTCATTTCCCTGGAGGCCAAATTTCACACAATTTTGAGCCTACACCAAAAACTGTCTGCCTTCACTGGTGTGCTGGAGCTGGCTTACACGGGCTCACCAGAAGCTCGGTTGTGCACATCTCTTCCCAAATCCATGCTCAGTGGTACTGTACTGAGCGGCTGAAATCAGCCATGGAGGGAGTACTCACAAATTAACAAACACTACAAATAAGGCTGTTGTTACTTTTTTTCTGGAGAGTGGGTTGTTAAACATTAACCATCACAATACTGCATTCCCACCTACAATAACTGAGTGACCTTGAAACTCACCCCAATTAGTGCTCTGAATATTTACATTGGTATTTATTAAAGTAGTCTTTTTTTTTTCTGAAATCCTTTATATATCTGTTTCCACTCTCAAAAGTGGTTCCCTGATTGCTCTTACAAGTAGAGACTATCTTCAGCTGAGCACTGAAACTGAGCATTTTCTATATCCAGGTTCCCTTTAGGGAAACACTACAGGGAAGACTACACTCTTGCTCTCTTGTTCTATGGAATTTCTTTGGACTAGAATGACCCTTTTGTACCTAGAACAAGTAAAACATCCCTTTGCCTTTTCTACTCATCTTCTTTTAAGCCACTTGATCCAGGAATATCTCTTTTTCCCTTTTATATCTGTCTGTTGACCCCCAAAATTTTATTTTCACATGCGGATTGGTCAGGCAGGCCTCTAAGATCTCCTAAGGAATCTTTTCTTTCTTTCTTCTAGAGCTTCTGCTATGATAATAAAATGCATATTTTTAAAGCAAATTAAGTTTCTTTCCTGAGAAAACTTGATTCCTAGAACTATTCAACACAGACTTTTTTTTTAGATTTTTTTCCAACTCCTTAATGCAAGCAGATTCTGTATCCCTTATGAAATAAAAGTGTCCTTTGATAAAATCTACCAGAGAGATAAAATCTATCTAATGTATAGCATGGTGATTATGGTTAATAATCCTGTATGACATATTGGAAAGTTGCTATGAGTATAGACCTTAATTGTTCTCATTACAAAAAAGAAATGGTAATTATGTGACCTGATAGAGGCATTAGCAAGCACTATGGTGGTAAACATTTTGCAATATATCTAGTGTATCAAATCGAGGCCCTGTATATTTTAAACTTATATAATAGTGTATGTCAATTATATCTCAATAAAGCTGGGAAAAAATCCATTATCCCTTTGTGGGTGAAGACAAAGTCTAGGTTTTTTAAACCTGAATCCACTGTCAAAAATTATGTATTTAATAAATCTGAAGTCAAACCAATAAGGTGACACAGAAGATAACCATTGGGAACATATGCACATGCTGCATCATCTGGAAAGTGATCTTCCCCCCAACCACTTCTCATACATGGCTCTGAATGCAATTCAAAATAATATAAAAGAGCCAATTTCTAGAATGCATATTTACCTCTTTTCTCTTAGTTGTCTTTCAAGTTTAAGCTCAAATATCACCTCTATACAGACTTCTCTGGCTCCCCTAGCAGAATCTTTCCTGTGCACTTTGTCCATTCTATTTTATTACATTTGATTGTGTAATAACTCTTTCATTCTTTCACAATACTAGGAAATCATCTTAGATCAGATACCTTTTATTCTTCTTTATATTCCCAGGACTTAGGACAAGACATGGCTGGAACTTCGTAACATTTGATTAATGATAGAATGCAACATTTTTTCCCCTGCCATTTATAAAGTTTACATAAAAGAATAAGTGTCATGGAAAACTGAAGTCATTGGATTCGGTGTTTCATTTGAGAGCTATTGATCCTTTTGTCTGATCCAGAGTAGGCCAATGCAACCATTGAGATGAGTCTTTCGGTTTTCTTGTCCCTCTCTAGGGGGCCAAAAATGTACTCTGAGTTTTGCAATCTGGTTGTGGTTCTGAATAGGTGCAGAGTAACATCTTGCTCTAGTGATGTAGTGACTTAGCCCAGTTGCTCAGGACACCCATTCTTTTCTGGCCTATTGAAATGAGTTTATGGTTTCAGAAAATCTGGGTTTTCACTCTTGCTTGTGCCAATTAAAATTTATGTGTTCTTACACAAGTCATCTAATCTTGGTGAATCTCTGGATCCTTATTCATAAAATAGGCTTAATAACATCCGTATCCATGAGTTGATTGAGGATCATACAGGAGAACTTGTAAACATTTATTCTCTATAAATCAGTGTTTTTATATGAGTGATTATTGCTAGAGTCAGCTAGAGTTAACTGTAGCTGTGCATCCTGAGCAACACAGAAACTGTAATTATGAGTACTGTGCCATTTCTTCTATGACATTTCAGTATAGTCATCTTTCTCATCACACAAAAAGAGTTAACCTGGGAATGGCCATGCTTCATGGCTCATCCTGAAGTGAGGGTTTTTTTTTCTTTTTCAAAAGTTTGAACTGATACAATTTCACCAGCTTCTCTGCCTCTAAGACCACACAGGCTTTTTTTTTCTCCCTCCAAGTCCCTCTTTCAAATAAAATACTTCAATCTCTTTCTTGTGATTGTGTAACTCAGAAATGTCTAAAGCTATAAGCTTCAAGCTTGGCAGGATTGTCATCTTCACTGTGAAAGAAAAAACAAGGAAAATTTGAAGGAGAAAATTTTTATTGTACTTGTTTTAAGTTAGTTAAATGTAAGAAATAACATGGAGTCGTTATTTACATGTTTTTGTCCTCCTTGCTAATAACATCATTGTATTGCCTGAGGAGATTGCAGTATCACCATCCTGTTGGCAAATAGGATAGAGACATATTCCTATTCTAATCAGGGATGGTGTATAAAGCTTGTTCTAATCTTCCAAGCAGTAAGTGTTTCTCATCTTCTGTTAGACTAATTTGTACGCAGGTCTAATATCAAAGTCAATTATGGTAAGTAAAAGAGGTGATTGTCTTCAGGGTGCTGTCCCACCCTAGAATCCTCCCCTACTTTTAGCACAAATGAAATTCTAACTTCAGATTTTCCTTTATCTAGTCAGCTATACTTTTTTGCAGAAAAGCAAATGGTGGTTATTACCTATGGACCACTCTGAAATAATAAAGAATCTGAAAAGAATTTTTGAAGGGAGTTGGATGTAGGTTGTATATATAGACTATGTGTATAAAGATGAGCAAGAGGGCTCAGAAGATAGAGCAAATAGGATGATGTAGTTACCACCTAATTGACCTAGTTTATAAATGAAGGAAGGGACATACTTAACTGCAATTCACTTATAAGGAATGAAAAATCCAGAGGGCACTCTCAAAAGTATAGGGAAGAAAGTAAAAGTCTAATCAAGAGGGCATAGACAAAGCAACATGGAATGTGAGATGACGAACAGAGAGATGTCCAGAAGACTTACCTCCTTGTCTTTGTCCAGAAGTGACAAACATGGGAGATGTGGAAGGTTTGACTGGCTGAGGTTTCCTACAGAATGATGCCCAATGTTCTTAACATATTCAGCCACTAGTCAGATCTCCATGTGCAAAGACAGAGGAGATGGAGGTCCAGGTAGCCAGCTAATCCCCAAGTTACTCTTTTCTTAGATTTCCTCATCAGGAGCAATTCATAATTTGTATTCACTAGAAAGAAACAAAACAAGAGAGAAATTTTAAAAACAAAAACAGACACAGTGTTGTTGCAAAAGACATGACTTATAAATTCTGGAATTCTAGAATTTTATATATAGGGAGCTCATAGTTGAAAAAAAAAGCATTGAGTACTTGGGCTACAGGAAAATTGCTCAAGTTATCTTAGTAGTGAGAGTTTCTTGAAAGGGCATACTTGACAGTAGAGAAGACAGTAAGCTCATTGGAATCTAGGTACATCGATTACCCATGTTCCTGGATAATGCTGAGCACTAGAGTCATGTTCCCCTAGGAGCAACCATCTATAGATCGCCACTCTGACGCCATTAACAAGTCTCTGTTGCTCTCTGTTTATGCCTCCCTTTGTGTCTTTTCTCATTGTGGGACAATTCTTTGGAGATCCAAAGTGACTAGACAGACTCTGGAGTTAAAATACCTGGTTTCAAACACTAACTCTCCTCACTGTGCATGTTACCTAACTTCAGTCTTCTCATCTGTAAAGGGGGGATAATAACTACACTTACCTATTGGTTGTTTTGATAACTAATGAGTTCATATATTTAAAGCCCTATTGCTAATATATTCTATCAATTTCCCCCTGTCCCAACTCTGGAGAAAGACACCGGATCTCCTAGAAAATTATATTACCTCTATCGTGTGGAGTTTTTTTTGCAGTAGTATCAGATGGGTGGTGACTAGCGACTGACCGCACTTGGGTCAGATTTCTGTGATGTCCAATCCATGGTTGACCCTTGTTTATGAAATGCCCTAAGGCTATTTTCTTTAGGAAAAGGCTGCGGATAGACAATTTTCCTTTGAAGGGATGGTGAGTGTGGCAAGTTCTGACTGGCAAGCCCATTTTGGGAGGGATTGGTGTAAAGAGGATGCTTTATCTAATTAACTAAATCCATCCATCATGCTGCTATTACAGTCTCTGACCCTTCTTTCTTTCTCATTTAACTCACGTAATTACTTCAATTATGCACTTCTTCAATTATTATAATTATGTATTTTTTTATTGAATACACTCTTAGATGGTGTGATGTTGGCAAGACTATCTCTAAGATTCCTTTCTCTCTTGATATTCAATTAGGATGTCTTTACACTGATTCCTGTTAGTTTTGAGGCCGAGGGCCCTGCCTTCTTGTTTACAGCTGTATTCCTGGCATTAGGATAGTGCCTGACATGTGATAAATGCTCAATAAATATTAGTTGAATGAATTAATAAAGAGGCGATTTGGAAGAGGGAAATGGTTAGGCAGAGTGATACTGGGCATACATTTTATAGTCTTTCTCTAATGTTTAATGTCTAACGTTTTCCCATTATAAGATAGCAAATTATCCATCACTCATATTTTACTGGTGTATTTTTCTTACTGGACCAAAATAAACCCTCTGGAGGTCAGTGCAATGAGCTAAGCCAGGCGCTGAACAGGCAGGAATAGGGGATGGAGATGTTTACGCCCAGAAGTTGAACTGGCGTACTGCTGATAACTGGAAAATGCATCACCAAAGTCACTCTGCAGTTGCCATGGATACTATCTTGGGTGCTCTGAGGTGTCATTACACAGTGGAAAGAGTCATGCAGAGTTGGGCCCAAATCCCAGGTCTGCTCTTCTTTGGCTCTATGTCCTTGAACAGGTTATTTGAACTCTAGAGCCTCAGTTTTCTTATTTAGAAGATGCAGAGTTGGATTGAAGATGATAATGGCTCTTACCATATAGTAAACATTTTCCATTACCCAGCACTAATCCTTCTCAATTATTCTGTGCCATATGTAATGCCATATGTAATAATACATAATATGTGTTATTATTCCAATTGACAGATGAGACAACCCAGGTGCAGAGAGGCAAACTGATTTGTCAAGGTCATATAATTGATAAGAGGTAGAGCTAAGATTTAAACCAGGTTTGGCCTGAATTTCATACCTTGGTTAGAGATAATTTATGTAAAGTGCCTGGCACACGCAGGCATCTAATAAGTCGAAATGTTAAGATTACTTCTCAATATATATGGCCCTCAGGACTTTATCATCCGCACCGTTTCTTCCCAAGTCAGAGAGCGTTACAGACCCTCCTTTCCACCTCACCCCATTTCCTTGCACAAATTCATGAACTTCAAAGACCTTGTAAATTAAGTGAGACAACAGCAAACACAACTGGCTACTTTCTAGACAATGTCAGGAAAGGACAGTCCATTTCTTTGGTTTGAGGATCATTTAGGGGTTAATATGTGTCTTACAGTGGCATGCTTAGAGCCTTGACAACTGGGTAAAAGTGGGTCAGGTAGGCTTTTTTAGCAAATAAACACAGGAAAGTGGGTGTTCAAACCTTTCTCCCACTCACCATCATGCATCAGCACTGCTTTTTCAAGTGTCTGAGCTGTAGCCATGAGAGATTCTTTATAAAACCAAATTTGATTCTGTTCTCTGGATCAAAGAAATGATTACACCCTGGAGGGCGAAAACTATTATACAAGAAGAAAGAGAAGAAGAGGGTAAACGCTGAGATGGAGAATAATTACTGCCAAAGGTGAAGGAGATTGACTGGGAGCATGATACCTGTATAATTGAGGCAAAGTGAATATAAAACTCTGTGCTTGTTTCCAGCACATCCAGAGGTCCTTGGCGACCTGTGTGTACAGCAGGTGGGGTGCTTAAATGTTTGCTTCTCTTGGATCTTTGCTTTTATAATCTGCTTTTATAAGGCCTATTTAAAGAGTCCACTTTACGGCTGGCCGGGGAGTGGAGCACAATAAAGCTATATTTAAAAAACAATCCCAGTTATCTTGAATTTCTTATGGCATTCTTCGAGTGTTAAATCTGCAGACGAAGGTAATGGCAACTCTCTCCTGACCTTAAAAAGAATTTCTGCTAATGGTTGAGTTTTCCAGCATAAGCTCAGATGGTGGGGTGAGTAGAATAGAAAACCAGAGAACGTGACCCGGATCTGCATGTGTAATTTCCTGCCTCTGTGGGTTCTGCTCTTTATTAGAAGCTGGAGGGGTTTGTTTTGGTTTGGTTTGGTTTTTGGTTTTTGGTTGTTGTTGTTTGTTTTTTTCTGATTTTTTTCTAGGAACTTAATTCAAGGTCTCCTTCTGGACTCTGAGGAGAATTGTGTCCTAGCCAACAAGCATTGTTAGACAAATAAGGGGCAGGCCAGGGTTGTAGTGGAGGAAATTCCATCTCAGATCTTGGCTTCCTCACCCACCTTCACTTTCTAGATTGTCAGTTTCATTTCCATGATGAGACTAGGCTCCGTCTGGATGTGATATGGCTTATTAAAGGAAATATGCCACATTCCTTGAAGTTCAGCACTCAGCCTGGTCTTTCCTGCCCCCTTTCCTCCTCCTCCTCTTCTTCCTCTTCCTGGCAGTCCTGTTCCTCCTCCTCTTCATTTGCTTTCCTCTCTTTCTCCTCTTCCCCTTCTTTTTTTGGAGCTTCAGTTCACACCATTTTTTTTTTAATATTTTATTTATTTTTTGACAGAGAGAGCGAGATAGGGAACACAAGCAAGGGGAGTGGGAGAGGGAGAAGCAGGCTACCTGCTGAGCAGGGAGCCCAATATGGGGCTTAATGCAGGGCTAGATCCTAGGACTCTGGGATCATGACCTGAGCCAAAGGCAGATGCTTAACAACTGAGCCACCCAGGAGCCGCCCAAGTCCACACTTTTATTTTCCATCTATTCTAGGTTCTCCGCTTTTTTACTTTGTTTCTTTTCCTCCATATTTCAAACCTAACTCATCTTTGTAGTCTTGTCCTGCATGTCTCTTCCTTCCCCCTCTATGATATTTTCTTTTTTTTTTTCAACTAATATTATTTATCACATTTTAAAAGAATGTACATCATTAATGGTCATGAAACCCTTAGGGGACAGAAGTGGAAATGAAAAGCTCTTTCTCAATACCCAGATGGATTGACAGGAGGTGGGGGAAATACAGAATGAAAGACTAGCTCCAGGATCCCAGACAAATTAGTCTGGGCTGAGTGCTGCCTACTCTTCTCTGGATGACTCCATTGGTCCCACTCAACAGGAAACCATTTTATCAACTGTCCGGCCCTCTGTACCAAAACTTTGAATTTATTTATCTGTTGGTTTTTGTAGCCACTCCCAATAAGTCTGCAATTATTTGCTTTTGAAGACAAACATTAACATTGTTAAAAGCCTCCCATAGGTGCTTACCTACTTACCATGCTCAGAAACCTAAATGGAGTGGCTGCAGAGATAACACTGCCAATCATTGTTAAGTAAAGCTTTGATTCTGAGAAAAGCAGAAAACCAGTGGTGAGAGCCAAACAAAATATCTGAGCCCTACTCAACAAAAGAAGAAAAGAACATGGGGTGCATATCTTGTGAAAGGTACTGTGAAATGTACTGCAGCCAGAATGAGTAAAGAGGAAGGACCGAAGCCCGTGTGAGTGGAGGGACTGACACGGATGGGCAAAGCGGGAAGGGGAAGATTGGTAGGCAAGAGGGCCAAGCTTAGAGAGCTATGATGTTCTTAGACATGCAGTTCTCAGTCCTCCTTCAAAGAAGAAATTGTTGCTTCAGCTTCAGGGAATGCTTTCCTCTGCAGACAGTTTTCAGCTCTTAGTCCATTTATGGATTGGATCAGATGCAGACAGCTTCTTATCAAAGGCCACACCTTCCTGAAATGTCCTACATCTAATGATTGACAGAGGTGGAAGGAAAAAGACTCGCCCACTTCAGGCCAGTGCAGGACAGTTCTGTTAGGACATGTTACCTCTAGAATTCCCCATAGGATTGACCAAGGCTATCTCTTGAGTTTGCATTGTAGCTCAACTTCTCCTTCTACCCAGTCTTCTTTCTTTTTTCTCCCATCAGTGCTTCCCTAATGAGTATCCTCCAAACTAACCTCCATCTTAGTCTGCTTCCCAGGGAACTCAGCCTGGGACAGTTGGTACCCAGTGGTCCAAGAAAGTGTGTATTAAAGTGGAATTTTGGAGCCAGCCCCAAATATTTCCATTATTTGGAAATAAATGGGATTTATTTCCCATTTGGGAAGGAGGGTTCCATCAATAAAAGAGCACAGACAGCTTCAGGCATAAGGAGGAAGTTCGGTTATCAAAACTTCAGGCCGAATTGGGTGGTATACTAGTGGAAAGGAATGTTATGTATTAAGTATTAAAGAAATTTTAACTAGAATAACAAGGGAATTGACTGGCTGTTGCTAAGCTCAACTGATGCACTAAACCACAGGGTAACAAACCATGACTCATGGGTTAAATTCTGCCCGTTGCCTATTTTTATAAATGAAATTTGGTTGGAACACAGCCATACTCATCATTTATATATTGTCTATAACTGTGCTTTTACTATAAAGACAAGTTGAATAGTTGTGATAGCAAAGTTATGGCCTCAAAGCCTAAAATGTTTAGTGCTATATACTATATAACCCTATAAAGAAAAAGTTTGCTGACCACTACACAAGAAAAAAGAAAAAAGAGTTCGAATGATTAACAAGCAATTGGAAAACCAAACATGAAACCCAGATGACCTTTTTGATGGATTACAAAGAAGCTCTCTTCTCAGGTAGTGGGTGGGCAGAGAGAGCTACAGAGCTAAATCAGGATCTGATCAGTATAGTAACTGAGCTCCAAAGAAGGTTAAGCTCTTAGTCAAGGGAGGTCTATTATGTGAAGGTCAGAGCTCTGGTTAGGAAAGAAGAGGACACTAACACATTGGATAGAGATATCTGGATATCAATATAATAATAATCTTGAATTTCTAGAGTCTTCTGAACCCATTGAGCCTGTAGAAGTAGCCCAAAAATCCCCATTAAAAGCTACCATACTCTTTTTCTTGCTTGAAGAAAATGCAAAGACCTCTCCCTTGAGAAACAACATGTGCCCCCCTCCCCGGCTCTGCCCCATCTTCCCTCTTGGCCACTAAACCTATAACTAGCAACCAGAAGAATGCAGGCCCTGCAAGAGAAGGAGAGACTATACTTTAAGGGATTTGCAATTTTAGCCAGCATGTACTGGCAGGAGCTGGGAGAATATCTGGGGGACTGGATTCCTGGGATGCTTGATCAAGGGGACCAGAAAGCATGGTTAGATAAGGGAATTTTTATTGAATTAGGAGTATTCTTCTGAGACACAGGATTTAAAACTGTATCAAAGACTCCAGAGATATGGCAGATTTGTTACAAAGTCTAAAAGCATGAGAAATGAGTAGCCTACCCTGAGTGAGTCTTAAATTCCAGAATTTCCATGGAAGAGATGAAGGAAATTATTAAAAGATTTGGGGAAATAGCATGCTAACATGGTTGTACTATGTAAAGCCAAACCCCCCTCGAGATGATTATGTTCCCCAGGAACACCCGGAGGATATACAATTTCCAGGCTCCGAGGTAAGCTCTGATGAGACCGTCAACAGTATGAAGAAGTCCTGTGATGCCTCTCCTTTATAGGCCATGGATAATGATAGGAGAAGCCATTACAGAACAAAGCTCACTTGTCACAGTGGTCTGATTGGATTCCCAACACAGTGGAGGTTAGGCAACAGCATTTAACTATCTGAAGCCAGGTGTATATAATTTACATAAAGAACAGCAAGGTTGGAATGACAGCCAAGAAGATGTGAACTACAGAGAGGTCTGAATTCTTAAGAGACTGTGGTATCCTCAAGAGTGGAAAAGATGATAAATCTTTGAATAAAGATTATTCAACTTGTATTACCAGAGGATACCAAGGATGGGTCATCAAGAAGCCAAGGGCAGTCACCCCAATAAAAAGTCATAGTCCTTGTCCACTTCCTAGGTCTGAGCCAGTTTTTAGATCCCAAACTTGTTTAAAGAGGAAATGGAACCTCTGGGACAAAAGACTACAATACCCCTTGACTTATTTCGCTAAGCATGATACGCTCTAGTTCCATCCATGTTGAGTGCTGTGAAGTGTGTAAACCTGGTGATTCACAGACCTGTACCCCTGGGGATAAAAATATATGTTTATAAAAAATAAAAAATTAATTAAAATAAAAAAGACTACCATGGCAACGTATGCAGTAATGATTCTTCCAGTTCTTCCTCAAAAACATTTATAGCAATTTATAGCAATTAACTCAGGATATTGTGTAAAGGGAATACCCAAATATTTCAAGGACTATTGGACCCAGTGTTGAAGTTAACATACCTGAAGACATGAAGTATTCTTTATCGTTGTTCTATTAAAACAGAGACTTACGGGGCCCAGGTAAAACATGGACTTTGACAAAGTTCTTGCTTATTGTATGTCTTGGGTTTGTGAATCACTCTGTGGTAATTTCCCCAGCCCCCAGAAGTATAATTGGGATAGAAATAGTTGGTAATTGGTGCAACCTCCTCATTGTGTTTTTGGTCAGTGGGGTAAGAGCAATCTGTAATAGTGGGGAAGGTCAGGTGCATAAATGCCCCTACCTCTGGACAAGTTAATAAGAATAAAAAACTTACATTCAAAAACAAATTACATTCCAGGAGTGGGGAAAACAGAGGAATATAAAGGAATCAGGAGTGGTGGTCCCCATCATATCTTCCTTTACATTCTTAGTCTGGTACCTGTAGAAAAAAACAGACTGATTCTGCGACGAATTCAGCCAAGTTGTAACCTTGTGGTATGCACGCAACTGCCATGCCAAATGAGGTATCTCTTGCTAAAAGAGGTTACCATGGCCTCAGGTACCATTGATTTGGTGAATGTTTGCTTTCTTATCCCTGTTTAGAAAAAATAATCAGAAATTGTTTGCATTTCTGTGGATTGGACAGCAATATATATATTTGCATTTTAACTCTGGGGCTATGTTAGTTTTCTACTTTCTGTCATAATACAAACCAAAGAGATTTGGGTCATCTGGATACCTCAGAGAAGATCATATTGATATACTTTATCAAAGACAGTAAGCTAATTGGGTTGAAGAAGCAAGAAGTGCCTGGCATGTTGGAGACCTTGACAAGACACATGCTTTCAAGAAGGTGAAAGATAAACTCTGAATATTCAGGGGCCTGCAATATCAGTAAAATTTGTAGGGGTCCAATGATCAGGAACATTTTAGGACATTCCTTCCAAAATTAATCAAATTATTGCATCTTGCTCCTTCTATCTCAGAAAAGGAAGCAAAGGCCTATAAGCCTTTTATGGTGCTAGAAGAAGACTATTTCACACCTGAGAATACTGTTTCATTCATATAGCAGGTGATACAAAGGCTGCCAGCTTTGAATTGGGCCCAGCACAGAAAAGGGCCCTTCAGCAGGTCCAGGCTATGAGCCAAACAGCATGCCGCCTAGGTCATATAAAACAGCAGACTTTATCATATTAGAGGTATCAGTGGTAAGAAAAGAGGCCATGTGAAGTTTTTGGTAAGATGCAATAGGAGAATCATAAGGTAATTTAGGGCTCCTGGGGATTTTTACTGCAGATAGCAGGGATTTAGGACCCTGCTATCTGCAATAAAGAATTATATTACTAAAAAACAATGTATGAGGGTACCTGGGTAGCTCAGTAGGTTATGTGTCTACCCTTGGCTCAGGTTATGATCCCACGGTCCTGGGATTGAGCTCCATGTCAGGCTCCCTGCTCAGTGAGGAGTCTGTCTTTTCCTCTCTCTCTCTACACCTCTCCCATTCCCTCAACCCCTCTCCTCCTTTGTAATCTGTCTCTCTCAAGTAAATAAATCTTTTTAAAAAATCTGATATGTTAACTTTCACTCTAAAAAGTAGAAAAAGAAGAGTAAACTAAACCCAAAGCAGATAGAAAGAAAGAATAAAGATTAGAGTGGAAAGAAATGAAATAGAGAACAGAAAACAATAGAGAAAATTAATACAATAGAAAGTTGGTTATTTGAAAAGATCTAGATAATTGACATATCATTAGCTAGACTGACCAAGTTAAAAAAAAGAAGACTCAATTTGCTGGAATCTAGAATGATTTTAGGGACATCACTACCAGCCTCACAGAAGTAAAAAGAATTCTAAGGGAATAGTATAAACAACTGTATACTATAAAATTAAATAGTATAGATAAAATGGGTAAATTCCAAAAATGATAAAAACTAATGAAACTGACTAAAGAACAAATAGAAAATATGAATAGACATAAAATGAGTAGTGAGATTAAATTAGAAAAATAAAAAGTCCACAATTAAAGCCCAGGACCAAGTGGTTTCACTGGTGAATTCTAGAAAGTGTTGAAAAGAAGAATTAACACCAAATATTCACAGAATTTTCCAAAAAATTAGAAGAAGCAGGGATATTTCTCAACTTGTTCTATGAGGTCAGAATTACCTTAATATAAAAATTATCTCAAAATGGAGGTGATACCCTTATGTAAAAGCTAAAAGTATAAAACTCTTTGAGGAAAACAGATGTCACTCATCACGACCTTGAATTAGGCAATGGCATTTAAGACACAACACCAAACAGAAGCCACAGGGAAGAAAAAGAAGACACAGTAGACCTCATTAAAATTAAACAAAACAAAATGTTTGCACTTTAAAGGACACCATTGGGAAAGTGAAAGGACAACCCATATAATGGGAGAAAGTATTTGCGCATCATGTATCTGGCAAGGGTCTAGTCTCTAGAATATATGAAGGACTTATACAATTGAACAATAAAAGACAGCATGATTTAAAAGTGGGCAAGAGTTTGAGTAGAAATTTCACCAGTGAAGATCTACAAATGGCCTCTATGTACATGGAATGATGCTCAACATCATTAGTCATTAAGGAAATGCAAAATGAAACCACAATGAGATACCACACAGCTCTCGGATGGCTATAATAAAGCTGAACCATAACAAGTGTTGGTGAGAATGTGGGAAAATTAGAACCCTTACTCATTGCTTTTGGAAATGTAAAATGGTGCAACTGCTTTGGAATAGAGTCTGATGGTTCTTCATAAAGCTAAATTTAGAGTTACAAAATGACCCAGAAATTCCACTCATAGGTTCAATAAAAATTAAAACATGTACCCTCACAAAGACTAAAAACTAAACACAAAAACTAAAAATCACAGAGATGTTCACTTTTCAAGGTTGAATTTTGTGGTTGTGTGGATTATAAGTAAATAAAGCTTTCCAAAAGCAAAAGAGGGAGGCACCTAGGCTGCATAATTTAAGGAGACACTCGTGTGCAAATACTCCCTTAAATTTGTGTCCTCGTTGTCTTAAGTTTCCCACAGGAGGGAATGTGCACTGACGGGCCAGAGAAGCTGTTCTCCAAAATCTTACGCACAAACTGACCCAAGTGATAGGAGGGGTGGACTGTACTGGAGTTGGACACATGCCCTCCAGTTCTTTCTGAGGAGTGCCTTGTTGCACTGGGAGCAGTGAGTGCTGTGAGAAGCTTCAGGTGTCTGTCTCTTCAGAGACTGCCTGAGCTTCAGAAAGCTGCTTTTTTCAAGGGAGCGTAGTTTCTGAGGTGTTCCACATTCAGTGATTATAGAAGAAACAATCTAAAACCTCAGCCATTCCAGCCCAGTTTGGGAGACTCCAATGGGTACGTCTAGCTGCACAACTTTCCTATAAAGTAGGCTGAGGTGGTGGTTGAGGCCATCATCAGAGCTCAGTCCCCACCCCTCCTCCCTTTTCCACTCTACTTTGCTTCCCTTCCTTCCACTGTGGTTATCCCAAGAGCACTTCCTAATAAACGTTCTGCGTAGTACATTCCGTCTCAAAGTTTCCTTTCCCAAAAACCTAATCTGCAACAGAGGTTTAGGAAAATTACAAGCAAGCAAGCAAGCAAACAAACAGAGAAATGGCAAACACACAGAATCTGTTAGAGTTACCATCCCCCCAAATTAGAGGATCATTCCACCCCAGTTGTTAACAACTGTTCGTAGAAATGGGCTAAATTCATTTTCAGAATGAAATGAGGGAAGCAGGCAATAAGAAATGATAATAAATTATTACAGATCCTGAAAGGCAGCCATAGACCCTGGCAGGAGTGGTGGGACACAGTGGTAACGATGACCCAGAAAGGATATGCCACCTTTCCAGTACTTAAGGAGCTCACAGTATTTTCGTAGATGTGGGCGATAATCTCTATAATCGTAGAACGTCAGTGCAGGGCTGATGATTATAGTCTGGAACTCCTTTCCTTACAGTTTTCAGCTTCCCTTCCTGTTTCTTCTCTCCTTCCCTCCTCCTCTACTCACTCCCTTACTCTGAAGCCCCTGGTCCCCACTGCACCCATGCTTACCCTGGGGCGTGAGGGAGGCCTCCCCACAGATCTGCCAAGCCAACCACTGTGGCATGGACTTGGATGTTGGCTCTGGGAGAAACCTATCTGTGATGATAAGCTGAGGGTTCTTGATGAGCAGGCCACAGTCCTCAGGGCATTGGGCAAGACCCCTAATCAACATAGTAATGTGGTTTTGTAAAGAGTTTCCAACATCTCCACTTTAACAAACATTGCTTGTAGACTAACTCTTACTACACATGGAATCAGAGTCTAGAATCTATTACCATTCTGCTTCTTAACTAGTCCTGGCCAGCCGTAGATAGAGAGGGAGAGACAGCAGTGTAAACAGTGCTGTTGGGGGGCACCTGGGTGGCTCAGTGGGTTGGGCTGCTGCCTTCGGCTTGGGTCGTGATCTCAGGGTCCTGGGATCGAGTCCCGCATCGGGCTCTCTGCTCGGCGGGGAGCCTGCTTCCTCCTCTCTCTCTCTCTCTCTCTGCCTGCCTCTCTGCCTACTTGTCATCTCTCTCTGTCAAATTAAAAAAAAAAAAAAAAGCTTAAAAAAAAAAAAAAGTGCTGTTGGGGCATTTAGAGAGGTCCTTTTGTCTGTATGAGCCTAAAAGGAAAGGATTACTCCATGGTTAGTAATCCTTTCCTTTTAGGCTCAAGGTTTTGCTTACCTATCTAAGCATAATCTTTTGAAAAATTAAATGGAAAAATTTTTCTAAATAATCCGAATTAAAGTTATGCTTATTATTTATGTGAGTCTGGCAGTTACAAAACTTATGTGAGCTCAAGTTTTCTCAGGTATAAGATGAAATGAGAGAGATGCCTGGGTGGCTCAGTTGGTTAAGCATCGGACTCGTGATTTCAGCTCATCTCATGATCTCAGGGTTGTTGGGCTCTGTGCTGGGCATGGAGCCTGCTTGAGATTCTCCCTCTCCCCCACACCCCTGCTTCTACATATGTGTGCGCGCGCGCTCTCTCTCTCTGAAAAAAAAAAAAAAAAAAAGATGAAATGGGAATAACTGTGGGCCTAAAGGGATTATTAGAAAGATAAAGGTGCACATTCCCTCCCCCATGTCCATGACTGCTGTGAAATTCACAGACCTGTACTCCTGAGGCTCATAATACATTATATGTTAATAAAAAAATTTAAAAAATTTTTAAAAAGAAAGATAAAGGTAACAATGGTGAGAATTTCGTATATTGTCAAGTAGTATGTAATGGTAAGATATATATATATATATATATATATATATAAAACTATGTAAGGGTAAGCTAAACCCATTTCACCATAAATATTATAAATGATATTACTGTCAATTTTCTCTCTTTATCTGGGGACATTGCAAAAATGGGAGTTTTAAAGACAAGGAAGGGATGATTTGGGAGCAGTTACATGATGTACTTGTCAATGATAGGTTTGGGCATGTGTCTAATTGAGAGGCAGAATGTACTGGATAAACCCAAGGGAGTGAATTGGTGGTGGGGAATTGCTGGCAACAATTAATCACCTTGCAGTTCTTCAAGAGTGAGTCCTAGACTACACAGCATCTAAAGAAAGCCAAGTACAGATAACCTCATTCATTCACACATTCATTCATTTACCTATTGGAAAAACAATTAACCAGCTTTCACTTTGTACTTGACACCAAAAGCACTGAATAAAAGTCACACAGAGTGGTGGCAGAGACAAGCTAATAGATCACCCATTTCAGCATCATGTCTCTAAGCTGTGACAGCAGTAGCAAGGCTAGGAGAGGAGCATCTAGATCAGATTAGGAAGCTCAAGAAAGGTTTCTTGGAAGAGGTGATGCTCGATCTGAATTTAGAAGGATGAGTAAGTCTTAGATGACGTGGGGGCGGAGAAAGTGTTTTCCTAGAAGAGGGAACAATATGTGCAAAGACTTGGAAGCCAAAAGCAGTCTGCCGTATTTTAAGGAACCACAAGTGGTTTCAAATGACTGTTTTGAAGGTATGTGGGGAGGGCAGGTGGGAGGAAGTGAGGCGTGTGAGAAGGTGGTAGAACAGAGAAATAGGGGGGAACAGAGCCAAAATACCTGAACTTGATCCTGAGAGTTATGTGGGACCCAAGCCTGGGGGATGGTGACACAGTCAGAATTGCATTTTAGAAAGAGTAGAATTGCTGGGAAGCGGTTAAGCCCGAGGCAGGAAGCTCAGGATTTTGCACAGCAGCTGTGAGGGCATGAAGTGGGCAGTAGCCTGGTCTTGGGTTTGGAGATGAGGGAGTAGAGCTGACAGTCTGCAGAAGTTTCTGGTACCGAGCTCTGTGACCAAGTGTGGAAGCATAAGAGGAACAAGTTCGAATGCCTCTCAGAAGCTGAAACATACAGAGACTGTGGGTTTGGTCATTTAACACTTTCTGTTAAAACCTTCCTCCCCCGTTGAGAGTATGAGTATCTGCCCAGGGTCTGCCCACTCTCAGGATCTGGGAGAAGGACCAAGCATCCAGCTCTTTTCAGTTCAATAGAGGACCGATCTCACTACCAGTCAGGCACAGTCCGTTATTTACTCTCAGAAATTGAGCTTATTTAAAGCAGGCTTGCACAGAACGGAGTCTCCAATTCTCCACATTCCCTGCAAGGCCCCAGGTTCCCTGCTCTGCTTCCCTACAGACCAGTGTGTGGTGACCCTGAGCAGCCCCTCCATGGGGTCATCCTCTCCAGCTTATGCTCCCTCCTCCCAGCAGGCACACCCTCCTCTGTCGGGAGTGACAGATGACTATTTTGGTCTTGGGATTTCCTCTTCAGAGTGTGTCTGTCACTTCTCCAGTCTGTGATAAATGCATTCTAAAGAACTTAAAGGCTGTTTGACTGGGGCTGAGGCATCTATTTTAGGTTAGAATTGCTGACATTCCAGGAGCTTTTTTTTAATAGAGAAAAGAGTATTGGAAAGATGTGCTCTGCTCTCTTTTACATAGCAAGACTTCTGTGCTGCCTAGTGATCTGGGATCGTATAGTGCATTTGCAGCCCATAAACTGTGACCTGTTGTGGATGACCAAAATGTCCAGTGTCCTCCCAGCACCCATGCCATTGCAGAGTGACTTCATATTTCCTCCCATTAAGGGGAGAAGAGGGCTTCTTTTTCTCAGGGCATTGAAAGAACGGGAGTTTTAAAGAGAAAGAAGGAAAGGACAATTTGGGAGAAATCTTGTGATTGACTTGGCACTGTACCCAGGGATGCTACGTCTGGGTGTGTGTCTAACTGGGAGGCAGAATGTACCATATCCAAGCATCCTGAGAGACAAGGAGAATTGGGGAGGGGGGGTTCTGGGGAAAATAAATAAACTGCTTTGCAGTTCTCTGAGATCCCTGTGCCAGTGTCCAAAAACAGCCAAGTGCAGATCACTTCATTTATGCACCCATTATTCACTAACTCATTAATACATTAATTTTTAAAAAAATTTAAAGATTTTTTTTTATTTATTTGACAGAGATCACAAGTAGGCAGAGAGGCAGGTGGGGTGGGGGGAGCAGGCTCCCTGCTGAGCAGAGAGCCTGATGCAAGGCTTGAACCCAGGACCCTGAGATCATGACCTGAGCCACCCAGGTAGGCACCCCAAGAGAGAGAATCTTAAGCAGGTTCCACATTCAGCCTGTTGCAGGGCTCCAGCTCACAACCTTGAGATTATGACCTGAGCCACATGGGGTCACTGAGGTCCAAGTCCTGCATGCGGATACAGTCCATGCTAATCTCGATCTTGTTTCTTGTACCATTTTCTGATGGCTCATCCACAAAGTTCAAGTCAATGGGCTGAACTGAACATATAGGCTGTTCCTATCAGCTTACAATTTGTGTCCCCCAGGTACTGTGAGAAGTAAGGCTGAGTGTACTGTGGCAACCCTAGCTGAAAGGTGCTGAGCCCACCCCAGCCTTGGCCAAAAGAACCACCCGGGAGAATCAGGAGTTAAATAATGATATTTGGAGGTCTCTAAGTTTGGGTGTGGTTGATGTGCAGCAAAAGTTAAAGCATGATCTAAATCTAAAGGATACGTATTTTGGTCTTCATTTCCCTAGAAACCTCCTTAGGCCTCCCTTAAAAATGGGTGATGCCATATTTTAAAGTCAGAATGTCCCATGCCATAGAGCAGAACTAGAAAATTTCATGAAAGCTGAGGAAAATGGCTTGGACCATCACTGGAATGTTGACCATGACCAGGATTAATTTTTAAGGGGAGTCAAGGAAGAAGGCTAGACCCCAATAACCTTTAGAATGTAGAAGCTTGCAAATGTAATTAAAGGCATTGCTTTAATTTTTCTTATTGCCCTAAGTAATAATTGATTTGGTGATTTTTTTCTATTACCTTCTTGTTAAACATTTTTAGCTCATAAAAACCTTACTCTAAGCTGATTTTTCACAGAAAAATTGCCTTTCCATTTCTTTTGGGTCATCTGAAAATTTTATTCACTTTACCAAAATGAACCATGTGATACCCTGGAACAATGTGAATCTTTGAAGAGTTCTCTTTGAGAAAAGTAATAAAAGATATAAGAATAAAGTATCAACTAATTATTACTATAAATTTACTATAGACCAGGTACTCTGCTTATGGCTCTACATTCATTATCTCATTCAATCATTTCATCAGCTCATATGAGGTAGAAACTACCCTAATTAGTGATTCCACTTGTAACTCAGGCTCAGAGCCTTGCATTGGGAGGAAGCCAGCAGGAAGCAGCTGTGGCATCTGAGGGCGTTGTGCTGTTGATGCTCTACTCCTAGCATCACTTGGTGCTGCTGTGTTGGGACTGCATTATTCTCCGTTAGTTTTCATGGGCCAGCCCTCCAAATTCTGTGCACTTCAGGCTTCTTCATCTATAACATGGAAGTAACTTGGAGGAAACAATATACTGTTAACTGTTAACAATATGCCGAAACAGAGGACTGAAATATGCCATTTTGTATTACTGTAGTAGTAAATATGGAAACTCTCTGAGTTTCTTGCACATGTATCTTGCACATGGTAGGAGATTTGCCTTTGTCCCTACAAAGATTGTCAAGACAAGCGATTAGAGTCTTGATCTCAACAGGTCTCCCCATTTCTGTGGCTTCTCTCTTTCTCCACACAGTATTTGAAAGATATTTTGTAAATATGAACGTTCCTGGTTCTTATCCACTAGACTGAGTCCCAGCCATTTTTGACATGAACAGAAGATAGACCTCTGGTCTAGAAACTCAGGGACACCAAATGATTTGTCATTGTCCTATGAGAGATACAAAAACTGGTAGCAACAGGGATGTCCAATGAAGGACAGTAAAGTCAAAATATCTGTGAAGATAAATGATGCTTACTGAGTGGGAAGGTTTAGGAAACAGGTGTGGTCAACGTATTCAGCAGGAGGTAGCTATTCTCTTTGTGCCTCCCAAAGGATGTTAACCTGTTTACGGGTGCACAGTGGATGAATGGGTTGGGTGCTTAGAGGAAGGAGAATATTCTTTATCTGGGACTGGGATTTGACCCTTGTGTGTCTCAAGTAGTTCCAACAACTTGAACACACAAATGTGTAAGTGTGTGTTTGCACGCATGTGTGTGCACACACACACACATAGATATACAGTGACTGATATGTGCACACAGATCCATGCCCACAAACACAAAAGATGCACTTAAGCAGAACTCCGCTATTTCTTTTAATATTTAGCATATATGGCCAAAGGAAAAGAAAATCAATAGATAATACAAGATAAAATGAATCCTCAGTTCCTTAACAAGGAGGAAGGGAGAACGTATAAAACGTCGACATCAGCCTCAAGGCCAGTGATGAGGGCTGCCCCTGTGGTCTCATAAATCCTGCCTAACAAGACAGAGATTACCAGCCATAAAGCATCTCATTCTCTCATGGTGTCATTTCCATAAATGCAGTATATAAAGAACACAATGATGAGTGCTAACTCAGAACACTGGGGAAAAGACAAATGTTCATAAAGGAGCTTTTGTTGTCAAAGTGAGGTTTTAGAACTTGTCTCAAAAGGTTGTCTCAAAACTGCTATGAAGAAATAAATACACATTTATGTGTGTGTGTCTATGTGTGTGTGTGTATATACATGAATATTATTTTTCTTAGTATTTCCCCATCAGCAGAAACCTAGACTGCTGAGTAAGGAGGCCAAAGGGACATGACCCTTGCATTCACAATAGCATTAACTGTCCTTTTTTCCCTTCTGTGTGTCCTAAATGATGTCACCAATATGCTTTTTGCTCGTCCACACCACAGGACTGCTGGGATGCAGTTCAGGTTTGTTGAAGTTTTCCTGCCCAGGTCCTGAAGCCACCTTCTGATTAATAGTGGTCTTTCTAATTAAAAGAACTTCCATCAACACTCTGTGCCCCATGAACAAGACGGGGGGTCTCTAAGAAGCAGTGGAGCCCATCTTCTAAATCTGTTATCTCCTAGTGTTTGACTCCTTGCCATCTTAGACAACTCCTAATATCCTAGTCTTGTTTCTGGTCCTGTGAGGTATTTCATAAAATTGAACAGCTCCTGATTCTCTCAAAACCAGAAATCCAGAGGGTGAGGAGATCTGCCTCGTCTCCAGAAGGCTGGCAACTGATCCCCCCGCTCCCACGGACAGCTACATAATCATGTAGATCATGCAAAGAACAGTTTTTTTAATTATTTTTATTAACATGTAATATATTATTTGCCCCAGGGGAAAAGGTCTGGGAATCATCAGGCTTACACACTTCACAGCACTCACCATAGTACACACCCTCCCCAATGTCTATAACACAAACACCCTCTCCCTACCCTCCCACCCCCCAGCAACCCTCAGTTTGTTTTGTGAGATTAAAAGTCTCTTATGGTTTGTCTAGTGGGGGGGGGGTGCATTAAGGAAGTTTTTTACTATAGGAAGAAACACTTCTCTTCTGCCCTACCTTCCAAAACAAAAACAAAAAGTAACTCTACTGCCTACTTAATTTTTCTACCTGTCTGACCTAATCTGTTCTTTTTTCTTATCTCCTATGGCAAGAACAGACACTTGACTGTGGGACACAGGTTAAGCTTTTATACTCCCTAAACATCCCTTAAGACAGTTGTAGTAGGAGTTGTAACCACACTCGGGTATCCAGGCATTTGGCAACAGACCCAAATCCCTCTTTACTTAAACCTGCGTTCCCTACCTTCCCCACAACAACTCTCTCCTTCTGCACACCTGCCATCACACACATAAACAGTCCACACAGAGCACAGGAGCACCTCGGTGACCTACGTCTCAATAAGGGTGTGACAGAACTGGGATTATACACATTCACTCATTGGTCCGTCCATCCGTCCAATGGAAATTTACTCAAGGCACTTTGACGGGTGCTGTGACGTTTCAAAGATAAAGATGAAATGTTTCTGCCCTCAATGAGCTTTTAATTCTGATGGTGACTTGGGATTACATTATACCTGAACTTCCCATGATAATGTTTTCAGAGACTCATTAGTAGGGGGAAGACTCATTAAAAGGGACCACTGATTTAAAGGAGGACAGATAAAATTGAAGGATTGGAAATGGGGACCATTAGGAAAAGCTAGAGGAAGCACTATTATTTACCACAGAAGGAAAATCCTGAAGTAATGACTTCATGAGAGTATTTAAGTATATAGAGGATGGACTCCATTATGGGTCTCTCATCCATGAGTTTATCTAAAATCCTTTTTGAACCAAATTATCTTTTTTTTAGTCTGTGCTATCTCTAGACATAATGAGTTCTTTATGTAGACTGCCTGCTGTGTGAAATAACACATCCTTTTGCTTCTGAAATTTCTTCCTTTAAGCTCACAGGAACTCCCCTAATTCTAGGTTCCCAGGATTTGGTTAGCAGTCCTAATGCTGGGTGCCCTCCCTGAACCTGACATGATTTGGAGGCTTTCATACCTACCTTCAAGTTCCTGTGTTCCTGAAGAGTACTTGTTGTTCCTTATAGAGAACATGCTCGACTTTTGTTATCAAATTAGCTACACAATTTCCTGAGATTTCTCTAGCTCTTGTGTGTCTTTTTAGGGGAATGCTAAAAACAACAAATGTATTAATCTAAAACACACTTCCCCCCTACATTTTAACATCTCTAAAATCAAGATATGTTCTACAATCAGTGTTAAGAAAGAAATGAGTCAAAGTTTAATTGCCAGCATTTTTTCCCCTTAATGTTAAGAAAAAATATCGGTGTGCCTTGACACTCACCTTCAGTTATGAAATATTAATATACTGTTGTTTTTTGTGGGACAGTAAATGATAAGGCACAATGGTAATGTTTATGAGATGCCTCATGGATTGTGCAGAATTTAGTTAAATTGTGTATTTGTTCAATGCTTATTCAGGTGCTTTGTTCCACCAACATCCTTGTTGTCTCAAAGGCCAAGTCAGCTTCTCTGTTATTTAAAACTCTTGGTAAAACACCACATACCCATCAGGACCTAAATGATGCTAACCAATAAGACTGGTGAAGAAACACCAGAAACCTGGCTTCGATTTCTAACCTGCCTCCCCAGGTAAACCCTAGAGGATATTTTTTCCCTATTGGTTCTGTCTAGAAGTATAGAGAAAGAGTCTTTACCCCTCATCCTCCCAGCTGGGTTTGAATATAAAAGACAAGAGAATGTCAGGATGGACCTCTGAGTTCCTTGGAAAAACGAATTGTAGAAAACAGCATGATATCATTATTATTATCATGTTGACTGTGTCCCTTGAAATCTCAGCCATTCTGGAGAATGGATTTTCAACTAAAGTGCAGCTCTATAATCGGAGCTTAATTGGAGGTAGAGTCTGTTCAGCAAGCTTCTCGGCATGACTCTCCTTTCTAAGGCAGATTGTATTTCACTTTGCATAATGAGGCAATCTTTCTATTTACTGATTATTTCCTTATATAACTTGATCACTGAAAAGAAGTCACCGCCAGGATGTCAAACAACTGACTAATAAACATATTCCCAATTCCTGATGTGCAGAGCACTTAAGATCCCTCTTTTGCTTGCAGATTGAAGTTTGTGCACACTGTATGTCAGAGGACACATTTTGCTAGAAGGCAAGGTTTATATTCCTGGCATTTTCTAAATAAAGCCAGGAGGAGAAGGATGGGGTAATGTATCCATGGCTGGCATCTTGAAGGTGTGAGATAGGATGTGAAATTCTTAAGAGTTGACCTAATGATACACAACTAACATTTGCAGAGTGCTTCATAATTTCGTATTAATTTATTCCCTACACCACCACAATAGAAAAAAGCAAAACATGTATTATCCCACTTTGATAATGAGAAAAGCAATAATTGAAACAGTTAACTTGTCTAAAAATACAGTTAACAATTGGCAGAACCAAGAATTGAGCCCAGGTGTTTTGATTCAGAACCCTGGGTATCATGCTGTCTCCCCACGAATGCTAACTATTTTCCAGATCTTACCCCAGTATTCCTGACAACACAGTGGTACCTACCAGTCCTGTGTCTTTAATGATTCAGGTAAGGGAGCTAACAGGTTTGTACCAGTTTCCTTAGATAATTTCCTCAATCATCCAATTTGTTTTATGGCATAGACCAAAATTCTACCTTTCTCCGTTGTTCCTATAATGCCTCCTGGCTTGCTTTCTATCTAGAGCTTATCCTGATGTAGAACTTTTCTGTGCATTGGTGTGTCTCCTTACCATCTGTCTCCTCTATATGGGTACATGTGGGTGTGTATTGTTATATACAGGGCTCAGCACAGTGCCTGACACATAGTAGGCATCCAGCAAGTATTTATTAAATGGATGAATGAATAAAAGGTGCCTGAAATGGCTAAATTTTCCTATCGGCACTAAAGTAAGGGCTTGAACTTTTGTAAGTGAGCCACTTTACTACAGATTTTATTTCCTTCAACAACAAACCTGTGTTCAAGTTGCTCATGGTATTTTGTAGTGTCAGCCCAGCATTTTGAATCATTCTGACAGAAACTCCATATCATCTGCATTCAATTATACATTTACTGTATTGTAGACCTTGGTTATCTCATTACAACTGGAGGGAAATTAAAAGGAATGCCAAATAGCACACTAGGGACCACTGCAGAGATAGAGTCTAGACTTAAGAATAGCGGTGGCTATATTTATGGTCTTTTTCCTGGGTTCAAGTACTTTCGTAATTCTTGATATTAACTCAATGAACCCTCCAATTTTCCCAAACTTATGTAAGCAACATTGGTAACGTGGTAAGGAAAAACAAAACAAAACCTGTATTCAGTGTAGTATGTGTCTTGTACCGTCAGCAAAGCTAGCGCTCTCCTCTGCCCATAAACCATCTCTTGTAAAGCTCAGCAAAGCTTCAGGAAAAATCTGTATCCTCTCCCAGTAGCATCAAGTCCCTCTGTGCAGACATTGTGCTGTGTTGGTTGATGTGCTTGTTAAACTGACCCAGTGCTTATGTTTTAGTTAGAACTGATGACAGTGACATAAGTCAATATTAGTTATCACTGTCCTCGATCTGCTCCTCAAGATAGAACCTATATGTATCTTCTTTCAACAGGTTGGACAAACATCAGTAGTAAATAATGCATTCTAGATAGAGGTCACCTGCTGATTGGTGGCAGCCACTGACAATTATAAGCTTGCTTCCTGGATATCTGAACCAATAATACTTCCTTCCTCTGTCATTCCAAACCATCCCCCTTTCCAAGTTCATCACTTTGTTTTCAAAGAATCTTACTCATCACCTGTGTAAAAACACGAAGTCTAAATTTATTTTTTTTAAGATTTTGTTCTATTTATTTGTCAAAGAGAGAGTGAGTGAGTGAAAGTACAAGCAGCGGGAGAAGCAGGCAGAGGGAGAAGCAGGCTCCTTGCTCAGCAAGGATGTGGGACTTAATCTCAGGACCCTGGGATCACGACCTGAGCTGAAGGCAGACACTTAACCGACTGAGCCACCCAGGTCCCACAAAATCTAAATTTAACCCCATCTGCTCCCCAAAATATCCGTAATGTGAGACACAAAAACATAGACATGTTTTTGCTAAAAAATAAAATGACTTAGTGTCCTCAAGTTATGTGAATAAATATAAATTTAAATAAACAAAAATGAAGCAACATCCTTATCTTTAGAATCATAGTATATTTGTGGAATGGAAGTCCATGATCATCCATCTGATCTAATAATCCAGTGGCTTCTAATTATGGATGAGGAAGCAGAGACCCAGAGAAGTGAAGTGGCTTGTCCAAGGTCATATGGTCACTTAGAGACAGGAACAATGTTTCTTTAATGTCCAATTCAGTATGATTTATAGGTGGTAGAGAGGAGGCTATGACTGGGTTTGTAGACTTGTCAGTCTTTGGCTTGTTCTACTCACTAAGATGAGTATGTCTAACTTTTCTTTCTGAGTAGCCATTCTTAGTTGTTGTGAGGCTATGGTTCAATTCTTGACGTAGCTTGTCATTTTGTAGAGAATGCCTGTTCTTACTCCAGCTGTGTTACTAGAACAGACATGAAGAAGAATCCCTTCATTATAGCTTCTGTTTGGCATGATTCAAGCATAGAAATGGCTTAAAAGGAAACACCTTCCTGTTATGTTTTTCTTCAATTTCAGGTTAGTTGCTGAGGCTTCACCTTTTGGTCAGTGCCCTTAGTTTCAAAAAGCCCCTGCTCTCTGTGAGGAAAAAAATTTTAGACACATTCCCCTGCCTACACTGGTTTAGTCCTGAGATCACTCTTGAGAATTGAATGAAAACACCATTCCCCATATTTATTACACATCTATAATTAAAAAATTAAAAAGATTTATTATATTTGTATGATAGGTAAAAACAGAAAAATTAAATTTCATTCTCCTATTTAGAGATTACTCTCATTTTTTAGCTATGAGGGCAGGGCAACAGCAGAGTTTTTATGGAGGCGGATAGATGAGGAAATTAAAGGGAGATTGTTCTGCACTTTGTTCCGTCTCCACCTGACTCTGGTCTTCTCTTATTTCCTCAGAGGAATATGCCTGCAGTACTTTAAGCTTCTGGAATTTTATTTCTTCTATCTGATTCACATCTTGAGCCACTTTACAGTATAATGTGCCAGTGGGCTGGTCTGCATCACTGATACTGTGCAGTTTCTTTAAAAGTGAACATCTGGTGATTTTGGGCAGATTATCAGCATTCAGTGATAAAACTTGGTGCAATCATGGAATCATGGGGTGCCTGGGTGTCTCAGTGGGTTAAATCCTCTGCCTTCAGCTCAGGTCATGATCAGGTCCTGGGATCGAGCCCCACATCAGGCTCTTTGCCCGGGCTCTTTGCTCAGCAGGGAGCCTGCTTCCTCCTCTCTCTCTGTCTGCCTCTCTGCCTACTTGTGATCTCTGTCTGTCAAATAAATAAATAAAATCTTAAAAAAAAAACGGTGCAATCAATGACTGTGTGATTTTTCCTTAAAACAAAGACAAACTGAGGGTTACAGAAGGGAGGGTTGGGGAGATGAGGTACCTGGGTGATGGATATTAAGGAGGGCACATGTGGTAATGAGAACTGAGTGTTATATGCAATTAATAAATCACTGATAGAGAGAGAGAAGAAATAAGAACCTAAATGTACTAAAACTCCAGACTGAGATTATGCTGAAAGTCTCCAGTTGGTATGTATAGATCAAGAACTTAGCTAATTCAAACACACCCAGAATCTGACAGGGTTACTCTGTTGGGATGAACTTCTAGGATGTGCTGAATTGCTAAAGCACCCTTCGCTGTGGCAGTGGAGACCACCTTCGGTAGCCCCTTGCCGATCCCAGGAGACATCCAGTATGGGTGGATTCTAGAAAGAAGGTGTAGTCAGGTGACCAAGAGCTTGGGTACTGAAGCAAGACTGCCTGGATATGAACAGGGAGCCACTGCCTATTTGATATATAACCTTACACAAGATGGTTGTGCCTCAAATTTCTCACCCATTATCCAAAAAATAACAGTAATATCACCAACCTCACAGGATGCTGAAATAACCAAATGTACTAACACATGTAACGTACTAGAATAATTCCTGGTACATAGTAAGTGCTCAAAATGTTAGTACTAGTGATAATTAGATCAAACTGTCTATCTAACAGGGTTAAGGAGGAAGCAAACCATGACCATTCATCAGTGTCTTGGCCTTCATGAAAACTGCTCCACAAGTACAGTGGAAACATTGATTTAGAAGTTATTTCCAGCTGTGCTATTTTGGGCTCATTAACTTATCTCTCTGAGATCCAGTTTCTTATCTACAAAACGGAGTACTAATACCTACCTCATAGTGTTGTTATGAGGCAAATAATATCATGTAGAGGAAACATTGTGCCTGATACAGAATAATGGTCAATGCCTCTCACTTCCCTTCCGTTCCCACCACCAAGACCACTACCAATCCCCTACAGCCAAATTGAGTCAAATGGGAATGAAGGCAGTTTTTGCATCAGAGTTTTCAAAATGAGAAGGAAAATTCATTTAATTATTCATCCAATGAATATTTATTGAGAACCTACAATGTTTCAGGCCTCATGCTGGGCACCTGAGAGACAATGGACAATGGGCCCAACTTTCATGGAGTTTGCATTTACTGGAAATGGCCAGTCTTAGTGGGTGAGAGATCCTCACTTTGATATTCAAGGTACAGAAGGAAACATTGTTGATTATTATCTCTCATAAAATGTCCAAGGAAGTTTTTGTTGAAGAGGAAGTCATCTTTGGATTCTTCTCTTTCTTTGAATTGGACTGCCAAGCTCCATCACACCACAGTCCCTGAGCTGGTGCTTCACTCTCCATGGAGAAAATAGAAGTCGAGGGGAACTGCATGTCATTGATTAGGCTAACTTCAGTGTCCCATCTGTCTTCATGGCTCAAGATCTTCAGTTGCAGTTCCAAAACTCTTCAGAACCAAGACCAAATATTGGTTCTCACTAAGAGCTTACTGGCTCTTGTAGCAGAAATTTGAAAAGGTGGCTGCATGCCATGGTGCTTTGTAGAGCTCAGAATCATGAAGTTCTTCCTCTGGGAGCTTAACGTTTAACTTTGTCAAAACTCTCTCAAGCCAAATGAGGAATTTACAGGAAGAAAAACCGATCTGTGGGAAGGAGGAGTATGGTAGTGTGAAAGAAGTAGGACCTTGGAATTGGATGAACCTTGGAATCAGGAGAGGAGAGGTAGAGGTATAGACTATGGGGTTGGAAATATCTTGGTTTCATTATTTTACTAGCTATGTGACTTTGAGGTTGTTACTGAACCATTCTGTGCCTTAGTTTCTTGGTCTACAACATGGGAATAATAATACTAACAACTTCATTAAGTGACTAGAAAAATATTGTGAGTCTAATGAAGATCCTCCTGAGAATGTTTAAGGGAAGAGCAGGGAGGTGCTTTGCTAGGATTGTGCTGGGCTGTACAAGTAGGGACGGGGCTGCAGGCAGGGGGAAGCCATGTGTTTATTGAGTATCTGGTATGTGTTATGTTCTCTGCTATGTGCTGAGAAAAGAGGAGATACAGAGTAAATATAAAACATGAACTGATTATCTGAGTACCAGATAACCTCCCACACATTATTGAACTAAATCTTCATGACATCCTTAATAGATGGTAAATTACATGAGCTATAGTTTGCAGATTAGGAAACAGAGATTTCAAAAGTTTATACAGCCAATAAATGACACAGCTAAAAGTCAAACACAAGGTGAACTTATTCCCCAAATCTGTACTCTACCCACTCTTCTGAGGGTGAGTAAGACCATATCTTTTTTTCCAGTGTACTCACTGTCTAATGTTAAAAAACACTATGATTATGTAGATGGCATGGATTTCATAATTACAGACTCTAGTGTGAAAATGAAATTTTATTTCCTTTTATCTAAATTTACCTTAAGTCTTAGATCTGAAATTTCACCAATGGGAATTTTAATCTTAACCTGTTTAAGGTAAAATCTCTTGTACCATTTTCTCCCCTCATGTTTGGGTTGTTGGTTTTTTTGTTTTGTTTTGTTTTGTTTTTAATAAATATTCAGTGAATTTAGGATTTTTTTTTCTTTCTCTTAACCTAAAGGTAGTCTAAATTCCAAGCAGTCAATCAGTGTTGTGGTATTTTGTCTGTGGCCATTCTCTGACATTTCTCACCTTTGCTAAGGAGAAGTTCATCTAGCTCTGTAACTACTGACCCTCTGCTGATGCTCACAATCCCGTCATGGTCTAAGCCCCATCCTGCCATCTTGACAATCAATCTCCTCCTTGATATTCACATGTAAACTTTTCTCATTAGACTTTTCAACACATTGCAGGAAGTATGGGATTCCTCACATAGGATAGTTGATGGTTGGGTGTATAAACTTTCAGCCTGTAAGTTGTAACTTTAGGTTTCACTTGAAAAACTGAGAGCTCTCCATGTGTTTATAGCAAAGAGTCATTTTACTGTCTTATCACACTTAATGAATAGCATGACATTTTAAAAATTAACATATAATGTATTATTTGTTTCAGGGGTACAAGTCTTATTAATCAGTCTTACACAATTCACAACACTCATCATAACACATACCCTCCCCAATGTCCATCACCCATCCACCCCATCCCTCCCAACTCCCTTCCCTCCAGCAACCCTCACTTTGTTTCCTGAGATTAAGAGTCTCTTATGATTTATCTCCCTCTCTGGTTTCAACTTGTTTCATTTTTCCCTCCCTTCCCCTATGATCCTATCTTGTTTCTCAAATTCCTCATATCGATGAGATCATATGATAATTGTCTTTCTCTGATTGATTTATTTTACTTAAGCCTAATAGCCTCTAGTTCCATCCATATCATTGCAAATGGCAACATTTTGGTTTTTGATATTCTGGACATCTTAATATTCATATATATTCATAATATTCATATATATATATAAAAACACACATATGTATATATATATATATCTTATATCTCATATCTCATATCTTCTTTATCCATTCATCTGTTGATGGACATCTAGGTTCTTTCCATAGTTTAGCTATTGTGGACATTGCTGCTTGGATAGCATGAAATTTATCTCTTACATCTCGGTCTCCCCTACAAAGAGAGTCTTCAGGTCAAGAATTTTGAGAATCTAGTACACAGCTCAATGCCTGGTACATGATGAGTGTTCAATAAATGCCTGCTTTAAAACAGTGTATGAGTGAACTCATGACTACTGAAAAAATACCTAGAAATTATAGAGAGGTACTTCTGGGCAAATGTTAGTGATATTCAAGAATACTTTAGTGATGTTATTTTTACCTTGCTTACCTCAAATAAGAGAATGCAGGGGCTACATTAAG